>NC_088173.1:24135806-25453575 GCF_028769735.1 Zonotrichia leucophrys gambelii | reverse complement strand
GCAAAAAAAGCTTCTGAAATTTGCTGAGTGTGCTGGCATGGGTTAGCAAAGGTGCAGCACAGCACTTCCCCACACCTGTCACTGCTGAACACAGCCAGGGAGAAAGAGCCCGAGCAGTGCCAGGATTGCCTGTTCCGGTGCTGCTGCCGGAGGGAGCAGAGCACAGGAGTGTTGCACAAAAGCTGCAATGCTGGGAATTGGATCCCAGGAGAGGAGCCAGGTGTTGGGAATGGGATCGCCAGGAAAAGAGCCAGGTTTGTTCCTTGCTGGGGGGTGGTGCTGGCTGGTGGGGCTGTGCTGCGTTTTCTTGCCAGGAATCAGTCTGTGATGGAGCAGCAGCTGTATCTGAGGCTGGATATTCCTCTTTTCTTACTGGTCCTGTGGCACCCATTTCTCCTTGGAGCTCAGTGTCAGGGTGTACCCCAGTAACAAAACACACTGGCTTCAAATGTTGTCATCTATCAGCTTATTTTTTAAGAGAGTTTGTTTCTTTTAAAATTAAAGTCATTCACTCCTTCTGTGTGTTTCCTGTCTTACCACTTAAAAAGACACAGAGTTGAAAATTGAACTGAGATTCTTTACCTTCTTTACCACATTAGACTATGCAGTGATTTAATTTTTGACTCACCTACCATCTTAATTCTGTACCCTATCTGAATTTTCCCGTGCCTCTCGAGATTCCAAACCCTTGTTTCAACTTAACCCTGGCTACATAAAAACCCTCTAGTACAGGGAGGAGGAGCGTATCACTCTGAACAAAGCTAGGAATTCTTCAAAATCCTTTCCTTTCCTCACCTCAGTTTTGGTTTCTCCACATTTGCCAGCTGATAGCAGAAGGATAAGTACAAATCTAAGCTTCAGATGTTGTAAGCTCCTGTATGCTGGGTTTTAATTTCCCTCTGCAACCAGGGAAAGATGCTGGAAGAAACAGCAAGTGGCAAGAGGAGGAAGATATAATTATTCACGTTTCATGATAGACAAGCATATGGTACAATGGTGCTTCCTCTTGTGTAATAATTATGCCTAGCCATATGTTGTGTTTGATGCTGTAATGCAAGTCTGGCTTTTCTCTCTTCTGTGCATTAGTTCCATTATTTTATACTGGGAGGGGGTGTCTTGTTGACATTATCACCAAACACCTCCTGGAGTGCAGTTTGCTGTGTGATGATCTCTGTGTGTTCTCTGTTCTCCTCTCCTCGTTGCTCTGTCACATGATTTATAAAGCTCAGCTCCTCTGTTATCTGTTCAGTCCTGTCATCTGTGCTGAGGAGGAGTGTCCTCCTCCTGCTGCTGGCACAGCAAGACTGGGAGACCCCCGTGATGGCAGTGCAGAGTGACAGTGGCTCTGTGCAGGGCAGAGGTGCCTTGCACATCCCCAGAGCTGCCAACAGGCTGCCCGTGGGATGGCTGCGGGAAGGGAGCCAGCGGGAGCCTGGCAGCTTTTCTGTCTGAGGGGCCTCCTGCTCCCAAAACCTGCCCATTGCACTTGGGGAAGGTAACCAGATCTCCGTGTCAAATCTCAGTCAGGAAATTCAAGAGGAAGGTATGTCCAAAGTCCAGGGATCCCTGGGGCAATATCCCAAGGCATGTGGGTCTTCTGCCGTTAGGGGAGCCAAGCTTTGGGGCCCATCTCCACTGTCTCTCTGAGAAGTGCAAAGCATGCATTGGTGATGCTGGAGTCCCGCAGCAGCATTAGGTGGGACCCTGATCTGTGGAGAAATGTGAAATTATCCACGTGGCTAGTGGTCAAACTGAGACACAGGAAAGATGAAGCGAGCCCTGGCCAGAGGTGCAACCTGAGACAAGGGAAGCGAGCCGGGTCCCTTTTCAGTGTTAAGGGAACTCCAGACTATGGGTTTGTTGTTTTGTTTTGGTGTGCTTTTTTTACAAGACCACTCTTTTCAATCTTGAATTGTTTTAGGCAGGACTGTGAGAATCATGTGGAAAGTCAGCTGGATGAAATTGTTTATGATGGGAAAGCTTGGAAATAGGGAACTGGAAGGGTTGTCTGAATATGCCAGGCTGTTGCATAGAGGATGTTGAGTAATTGAAGTGTATTTTAAGCTACCAGAATATTGGAGAGCTGAAAATCTGTGAAATCCTGTGGGTTTAGGTTATTAGATTGAGAGAGCTGACTCTAGTGACCTGTTCTTTATGCACAGGAACACGATGACAGCTCTGGTGCTGCTCTTGAAGTTGCTGGTTATGTTTTAGGTGCTGAGCAGGCATTTTTAAATTGATGTAAATTAACTACTGTTACATCTTTCTGAAGAGGAGTGTAGCCCACAGATGTTTATAAGTCAGTGGTGCAGGGCACAAACCCAGTGTTTTCTTTGGGTTTAAGATGGGTCGTGCTCTTTATTTCCAACACCCTTTGGTGATTTCCAATATCCTTTGGTGAAAAGGGCAAGGCAGAAAATAGCCACCTGTGCCCTTGCACTCAGGTGAGGTGGAAGGAATACTAGCAAAGCAGGGGATGTTTGGGGTAGCTGCAAAACAGGATCCCACAGGCTGTTGCAGCAATGAGCTGTTCAGCTCTTGGGCTGGAATTTTACTGAAATGGGAGAGTTTGACCCTAGCAAGTTTTTGGTAGTAATTCTTTGGTGGAGTGGGCGGTATTTTGATTGTGCAGGCTGCACCCTGGTCCACAAGCAGCTCATAGGAAAAGAGGGAGATGTGAGGCAGAGGTAATTCCAGAGGTATTAGCTGGCCAGGCTGTAACATCTGAAACAAGAGCAGGATGTCGTTTAAGCGGCAAACAATTTCTATTTCGGTGCGCCCATTCAGGAACTGCGCTTTGCATCAGTCACGGCGGTGCGGGGAGGAAACGGGGCTCTCTCTGCATCTGCCTTCAGCCCCGCTGAGCACAGCACAGCCAGGGCAGCCGCCAGCACGGCTCTGCACAGCCAGGGCAGCCGCCAGCACGGCTCTGGCCCGCGCTGCGCCCAGGTTGCTCGGAGGAGGAATAGGTGTGGCTGGGCACGGCGGACCTTGGACCGCGCCGAGCAAAGTCTCATCTCTCCCTGAGTGCGGGAATGGTAAGGCAGCTCCGCGAGTTTGTGTTTAGTGATGGGAAAGAAACAGAAATGCACCAAGGTTTTGGGGGGGCTGGGGGAAGGAATGTGTTAGAAAACTTCTCATCTCTGTGAATCAAGACCGGATATTTTGCTAAATCTTCTTTTCTGATGGGTTCAAATACTTCTTTGATTCTTGCCGGGTCAGACAGTGTACTGCCATGGGTGTGCACCCTTGTGGTTTTTCCACCCAAATTACTAAGTGTTAAACATCTGAGAAAGGTATAGGATAAAGTTGCATCTTTATAGTGAAAAAAAAAATTTAAGTGCAGTTGGTTGCTTTCAACAGCATTAGCCATAGCAGACCTAAACCCCTTAAACTCTCTGTCTGTCTCTCTTTCTCTCTCTCATTTTTGAAACTGTGACTTGTATAGTTCATTGTGAAGTTCTGTAAATTGTCCCCAAGAGACTTGCTGTGATAAATTCATCACTGGTGGAAGACCAGTGTCTCTGCTGAAGTATACCTGAACTGGTTTTTATAGCCTTATTTTCATCAGCCCTTGAGTATTTTTAGACCAAGGCTGCTCAGGCAAATGAGGAAGTCTGGCAGAAGTTTCTTCCGGGCTTCTCATACACTCTGCTCTCCATGTGGTGGCGTGGACACAAGAGTAAGTGCTTTGTCTGGATTGGGAGTGAAACATTTCTCAATCTTCAAATAAAAGTCTGTGTCTGCTGTGCTTGGGAGTTTTGGATGAGGAGGGGTCCCATGCATGTGACCAGGGTGCCACAAGAAAACGGTCGTGCATGTCTTTGTTTGTCTTTCTCAGCAGCCATTCAGCCGTCTGATTAGGAAACACCGGATACCTTCCAGCAAGATAGCTGGTGGAAGTCCTTTTACTTCTGTACAAGTCTGCTCCTAACCTTTTTACATTCTTAATCAATGTGTTGAATTTTATCAGCAGATTGGCAGTTTTGCTTAAAAAATGTGGGCTGATAACCTTTGTGTTCTGGCTGACGGAGTGGGAGCTGTACCAATGCTAAGAGCATTTATGTTCTTCTGTGCTGCCTGATTTCAACAGTTTCTGTTGTTTTCCTAAGCAGAAACATGAAGAAAATCCAGGGGAAATTCTTTATCTTAGCAAAAAATCCTGCTTGCCTAAACTGGTCACTTAAACCATGACCTAGCAGATTATAAGCCCAGTTTATTGTTAGTTTATTTATTTTTTTAGGTGGAAGCTGCATGGAAAACTGCAGGTTTTACATTAAAAACCGTGTGGTAGGTTCTGAGTTTGGAAGACTCATGTTTCCTGCAGAAACTCTTCTTCTTTTGTAAGGTGTTGGTTGTTAACTGTGATACATGGTTGGAGATGACGGACTCTTTTGCTACCTATGCCTCTGTCATGCAGGAATGGGGTTCACACACCCAGCCTCAACTTGCCTTCTGTAAAGTGGGAGGAGTGATGCTCCTTCCTTCCCTTGAGAACTTTGTTGAAGGCAAACACTGGTGAGTCCCCACTTCTGACTTTTGGCAGTGGCCAAAATAGGATGTGGTCCAGGACCTCACATGTTCTAGGTGAAGGAGGTGCAGACTTCGGCTGAATGCTCTTGGCTCAACGGCTTTCCCTCTCTGATCAAGAGCAGCTAGTTCGGCCTGGGGACTGCAAGCCTGTAACCTGCTCAGAGTCTGTGGGATGCAATTCCCCAGGTACTGGAGAAAGAAGAAAAGTGCACAGGAATGAGGTAGTTTGGTGTGAGAATACACTGCAGTGTGTGGGTAGGCAGAGACCAAACTAAGGCTGCTCTCAGCTTGAATCTCCGTGCAAAAGTGCAGACAGGGTCTCCTTTTGCCATCTGTCTCCTGACTTCTCTTTCACTCTCTCTAGGCACGCTCTGAAAATGAACCCAAGTAACACTGAGTTGGAGAGAGTGAGCAACAGCTCTGCAGAAAGCCTCAGCCCACCCTTCAGGAGTGCCCACGTCAGCTTCACGGCCGGCTCCAGCGACAGCCTCGACTCGGACACACAGACCGGCAGCGATGGCAGTAAGTGACCACCACCTGTGGGAGAGGTGGCATTGCACCTGAGACCCACTGCCCGTGGGACAGCGTCCTTGGGCAGGGGTCACGAGGGTCCAGTCCCCAGCTCCCCCAGTGACCCTTCGTCTTCCCACTTCTCCAGTCCTTCTGCCTCTTGATGCACTCTAGATGAATGTGGCAGTCAGACCAACATCACAAACCTTTTCATTCAGCACGTGCCAATATCATTCACCCAGGAGATCTCCTCTGGTCTAGATAAAATCTCCATATAGAAACAATCCTGCTTGTGCTTCATGCATTTCGCATTGTCACAAGAAGCCCTGCTGTAGAAAGTCCTACATAGATTTGAGGAGTACGAGAAGGAGTTTTGTCCTAGACATGATCTCTCCCTCTCATTGTGTTCCCAGTTATTTCTTAAGGGGAAAAAATCTGCCTGCACTCGTTTAACTGAGATTAAAAAATACTTACTATGAAGTCACTTTTTTCATCAGTGTGTAACTTAGACATGCACTAACGTGTTCAGCAGCTCAGAAAGTATTTCCTTAGCAAGAGCGACCTTCATGTAGTGGAAGTTCTCTCTTTCCAAGAGCAACAATGTGCAGCAATAAAATTAAGAGCCAGAGCTCTGGAAACTCCGTTTTTCCACCACTAACTTGGGAGTCTGAGAGCGAGACCTTGCCAGGAAATTGTACAGGGGTAAGAAAAACTCACATATGTTGGATCTTTACTTGCTAGGCGCAGAAGCATTTTGCTGTCAAAAATGATAGGAACAAGAGGATTTCTCTGCCTTCACTAACAGAAGCAACTGTTTAAACTCATCATGGGGAAGATGAGTTTTTAAATGAACACTCAAATGCAGCTTGTCTTGCTGATGCAAGCAAGAAGCTGTGCAGTCAGTCACTGAGTGAGGTGAGCTCAAATTAATTGGCTATGCTGTCAGATGTTAAAATATGAAGTGGAGGGGAGCTTTTAAGCCCTTGACACGCAGAAGGCCTCCATGCTGAAGGTGCAGAGCCCTGTTAGGAGAGTTGTGAAAGGGGTTAATTCATTACCCTCTGCTTGGGGCAGAGCCCAGCAGCATATAAAAAAAACTTTAGAGTAGTTTGGCATTTGTGGCTAGGCATGTGCGCCGGTTGCCAAAGATTCCAGTGCTGACGTTTGTTACTCTCTCAAGTAAATCTTGTCTCTTGAAACAGGGATTCAGCTGCATGTCCTGGCAGAGATGCCTCTGGTGAGGTACTCATGGACTGCACACTGAATAATTTGTCTTGGCTCTATCCTCTGTTAAAGCCCCGTGGATGGAAGTGGCGTGGCAAGAGGTGCCATGCTGAATGATCCCTGCCTGTGGCTTTTGACAGGGTTTTAATGGAGAGAATATTTCCTGTGGACCCATTAGAGTATCATGTGGGTTTTCACTAAAGCTTGGGACATGAATCTCAATTGTTAAGGCAGGTATTTCTTAGCTGAAACTGGAGAGCAGTCACTTGCTGGGCAACTGGGTGTACAGTGCAGGCACACACCTGGGGCAAGGGTCCAACAGGAGTCAGATAGCTCAGCACCCAGGCACTGGGGCAAAAGAGACATGTGCTGATTCATGTTTCCTACAGAGCTGTTTCTGAGCATAGAAATGGGCTGTTGAAACAGCTTTGCATGGGAGACAAACGTGCAGAAGCTGAAATCAGTGCTGCTCATTCCTGAGGTATCTCTCAGTGATGTTGGTGTGATGGGATAGATTACAGGAGGTGCACACAGAGGGCCTTGGCACTGGAAGAGACAAATGAAAATTGGCCAGTGCTACCACAGTCTGGTGAGGAGGGATAGGGCCAGATGGTGCCAGCATCCACTCTGGTAGCTGAGAACCAGGGGATCTACCCTCACCTCATGTGCTCTCAGGTGGTGGAGCAGCTAACAGGGATTGCTGCTCTAGCACAGCTGGTGCAAACCTGCAAGTGACGTGCCAGGACGTGCCAGGACGGGCTGGGAGCTCAGGGACCTGAGCCCCTGCCCTTGGAGGTTGTGTGTGATTGCTGGTGAGTCACTTGGGCTGTGAGGAGACAAGAGCCTTCTGCGGGCTGACACGGAAAGTGCCCCAGGGCATTCCTCTGAGCAGGCAGAAAGCCACTGTGAGGAAGTGCCTGCTGGCAGCTGAACCCTCAGCAACAGCTTTGTGAGGAGGAAGGATTGTTTGCTGCCACTCTGCAGCTTTGGAAAATAGATTTAAAGAAAGCAATAGATCCTGCTATCTGCTAAACTATTTGCTATTTGCTTGGAGCAAAACCCCACCTTTCACCTTTCAAGGTTTACACTTGCATGTGAGCTGTTAGCAGAGTCCCATTTCTCATTCAAGTGGCATGGATAAATTCCCTTGAATTATTGTCTCTCTTCTTTTAATTTCTCCTCCACTCCTCACTTTTTTGTCTCTATGACCTGAAATTATTGCTCTTTATTTCAATGTCAGATCACCTTTCTGTCCTTTTTTTTCATGTCCCACTTCTTACATGGCATATAAATGTATTACCCATCTCCATTCTGGCTCGGGTAGGAAAGCAGCTGCTATGGCTGCCCAAAATGAGCCAGCCATCCCAACCCACTCCATGTGCACTTGGCATGTGGAGCTGCTTGGGGTTAGTGCTATGTAGTGGGGCCAGCCTGCCCTCTGAGCAAAGAATAAGCTGGGAAACAGGCCGTGGGGAGAAGCCCAGATTTTTTCAGCCAAATGGAAATTGCCAAAATCCCAGGCTTGCTCAGCAACCCTTCCCCAGTGTGAAGCAGAGAGAAAAGTTCGATGTACTTGGAGTGCTCCAGTACAGCCAGAGGGCTGGAGCTATGTGCCATGAGTCACTCTCTCCTTATCATGCCCTGCTGCTGAAGCACCGGGTGGCAGCTCCTAGGTGAGAGAGGCTGTGTTTAAAAGATTGTCCTTGTATCAAGTGCTTCATTCTTACCTCCCTGTGGATGACATCACAGCTTAAATATTTACCCTCTACTACCTTTTTACTACTGTATATGCAGTTCACAGGGGAGTGGTTTCAAGGGTGGGGAAGTGCATTTCTCTGGATGGCTGGTTGCAGCCTGCTTTGCAAACCTGCTCTATTAAACTGGATTAAATCCCTAACCCCTCCAGTGAAACTTTGCAGTTGTGAATAGCTGAAGACTGTGCACTGCGTTCAGATGTAACTTGGCTTGCTGCTTTTCTTCCCAGCCAGGGCCCTGGGGGTGTCAGGGATATGGGGAAGGACTGTGCTCTCAGCCTGCAAGGCCCACTCACGGCATCTTCTTGTGTGTTGCTATCTCCTAGGACACTCATCTGAGCCGAACCACTCGCCCCCTCCAGCTGAGAGCCAAGTGTTTCCCTCTGTCCCTTTCCTTTCTGTCTCCGCTGAGGATGGTCCCTCCTCTGCCCCCAGCTGCCCGCCCCCTCTGCCCCAGAAGAAGACAGTGATCAGAACCGTGTCTTCTCCAGATGGCTTTTTTGGGGGACAGGCATCTTCAGGCAAAGCAGCTGGTGCTGCCAGCCCCAGGCTGAATGTCAGCCATTCTGAGAGCAATATGTGCCTCCGAGAGGAGCCTCCCTTCATCCACCCAGCTAGCCTGGGGGGCCGCCCTGGTGCCTTCTCCTCCTCCGAGTCGCTGGAGAAGAGCTCCAAAGGAAGCAGCTACTGGGGCTCCAGCACCGCCAAGAGCGCAGGGCCCAGCAGAACCCTCCAGTCCCTCTCCTCCTCGCAGCTCAGCGTGTCCAGCCAGGTGTCCTCGGCCTCCAGCCTCCACAACCTCCTGAGCAACATGGACAGCAAGGAGGGGGTGTACAGCAAGCTGGGGGCGCTGTACGCCGAGTCCCTGCGCCGCCTGGTCGCCAAGTGCGAGGACTGCTTCATGCGGGAGCAGAAGAACGAGCTGCACTTCAGCGAGAACAACTGGTCCCTCTTCAAGCTGACGTGCAACAAGCCCTGCTGCGACTCGGGGGACGCCATTTATTACTGTGCCACTTGCTCCAAGGACCCTTCTACAACCTATGCTGTGAAGGTAAGTCCACAGCCAGGAGGTGTCCAGGCCTATCTCCATCTTCTGGGTGGAGATGTGTGCACTAGCAGCACATGGCGTCTCATGCAATGTCTTGTTTTCTCTGCTTGTATTTCTCACAGGTGAACTTAGGCAAGCAAAACCCCTTCCAAAATTGCTCCTTTCCCCTTACTGCTTGTGAAGGTTAATTTGCAGAAGGAGTTTGCATTGTAACAAATGCCAGTCAGATTTAGCTTATTGCTGAAGGGGTCTGAAACCCAACCATTTTCTCTCTCTGAAAACATCTTTGTGCAAATACTCTGCTGTAAACTCAGAGGCATTCGCCTCTGATGACACAAACTGATGAAAGGCTGCTCAAAAGGCAGCGTTTTTGCCTCTGCCTGCCTTTTAAGTGGAAGCTCTGACCCAGATACTGAGTGCTTATATGATCTTGAAACTACAGACAATAAGATATTGCAGATCCCAATTAAACAATGCGAGGCTGACCCAGACATGCTGTGTAAGGTCAGGTCTGAAATATTTTCCTGTAACTCCATGGAATACATGTTTTGAAATGGAAACTTGAGGTGCAATAGTTCAGCTCTTTGAAACCTGGATAAGTAAGCTTATCCAACCAGTTCCATGGACATCCTGTGGATCTTGGGTTCTTGATCAATGTTGCTAGTTGAATACAGAGATTTTAATTTCCCTTCTGACTTAACACTGGGGACATCTTACCGCTGCTTATTCCTCAGGTTGTTTTCAAAGCCTAAAGTAATTCCCAAAAAAGCACTGTCAGAGATGCATTAAGGAAGAAAAAAAAAGAAAAAAATCTCTGCTGAATACTTTCCACCATTATGAACTCCAAGGGTTGTTTTAGAATGTTTTAATACATCCCTAAGGGATGTTCTAGTTAAGTGGTAGCTTAAAAGCCAGTTCGTATCTTAAAGAAAGTACAGCCAACCCAACAGGGGGGCTGTAAGTAACCAGAATTGAATTAGATGAGATCTTGCACCAATACCCTTAGTCCAGCACTCAGTGCCACAGCATTTCTTGTGTGTTATACCTAAATCCGTCACAACTTTCTTCCTGAAGCCTAAGAACTGTCGTGCTCCTTTTCAATCTGCAGTTCCCTGTGGCACACCCACCCCTTTGCTTTTGCCTGCTGTGCTAGGTGGGGTTCAGTAGCTCAGCTCTATGGCTGCAGTGCATGAATTCCTGCCAAGGCAGAGACAGCACATTTCAGCCTCCTGACAGGACTGCACTTGTGTCCTTGTGTGTGAGGTGGGCTTACTCTGTGCCCTAGGTACACTGCAGAGCAGCTTAACAAAGTCAAGGCCACTGCAGCAAGGCCATGCTCTGTGCCAGCATAGTGATGTTGTGTGTGTGTTTATCCATGTGCATGGATACGATTCCTGTGTGCCACCATCCCTCTGGCAGCCAGAGTAGGGAATGAATAATTGTGAAAATTCAATTGGCTGATCCCTAGCTGCCCCTCCTGGCTCCTGGTATAGATTTTTTGACATGAAAGAGATCACAGACCTGTAGTTAAAATTAGACTTAGTGAGCTCAAAATGGGCAGAGGATCAGACTTGAGCCAAGGAGCCTATTGAGAAACAGGAGCCAGAGTCTGAGCTGTGCACAGACAGACATGACTGTGTATAAAACAGTTTGGAAATGGAATTAAGAGGAATTAAGCCAAGGTCTGCTCCATGCCTTGGCTTCTTTCTCCACTAGAGGTGTGGGACTAAGCCAGCCCAGGCTCCTAGTTGGAGCTTTCAGCAGGGAGGATGCCTCTGGTGCAGCCAAAGACAAGAAGAATGGCTGGATGGGGAAGATTTCCCTGTATTCGTTTGGCTGTAGTTATTCTTCCAGAGACTTCTCTCTTGCCAGGAATTCCCCCCCTTTTCCTATGCCTTACATGACTTTCCTTTGGGAGGAGGAACAAGCAGGCTTGCTAGCTAGAGGGCTGGAAGGCCTGCTCTGCATTTGGGGACCTCTGGCGTCACCCTGGGTCCCACTGCATTCATCTGCATTCTGCCTGACTCTCCAAAGCTTGTCTTTCCACAAATAAGCCAGGGCAGGGTATTTTTGTTTAGAGAAGAGAGGACAATAGGGATTTGAAATGCCCCATCTCCATAGTTTTGTCTCATCTGAGTGAATTATCTGTAAATGCCTGGATTCAAACCCTTGCTAGAGGAATACAAAAGCAGCCCTTTTTTTCAGCTCCTCTCCATTCTTGTGACTATTTTAACTCGGAGGCAAAATTGATTTCTCGTCGGGTCTGCACGCATGCTGTGACTGGCACTGGCACGCCCCAGGCTTTCAAACCTTTTATACTGGGTTTCAGCCTGTTGCTTACTCCTGTGGATGACATATAAACACATCACTAAATAAAGGGGAAAAAAGTAGAATAGAAATGCCAGGAGGCCCCATAAGCTAATGGATACTCCTATAATAAACCTGGCTTTGAGTCTCTAATGCAGTATAAAGCTAAAATAGGGAAGAAAATGATGATAGAAGTCATGTAGGTTAAAGAGAATCCAGATTATAAAATGCATTTTTCTCCCTAGAGTTTGCTGCACTTTGACTTCTTTCTAGGCCTGTTGTAAGCTCTCATTTTCTCTTTGGTGGTTTTTTGGCCTGTGCTGAGGAGTACAGCTTATTGCTGATTTCCCTCAGCCATTGATCAGGGGCTTGAGAGCAGTTGCTGACACACAGAAGTGGAATGGTTGATGAGGATGTGAAAGTGGCTCCAGGGCTTGGGACCAGAGAAGGAAGGTGGGAAGAAAGTGCTGGAGGCTTCTGTCCACCCCTCACCACAAACAGCACAGTCGCCTCACATTGAATGGGGCCTCATCCAGGAGTGTTAACTATCTCCAGAGATGGAGACAGCATGTCTTCTGCCACAAGGTTTGCTTTTCTCCAGGAACGTCTCCTGGTTTGCAGGAGTTTATCTCAATGATACCTGTGATGTAAAAGATATATTGCTTCTGTTGGCAGTGAAACAAAATCTTCAGAAGTTATTCACAGTAGGACTACTGTCCTCCTTTCCTCCAGTTACTGGGCATTGCCTGGCAAAGGAAGCGTGCCCAGAAAGGCAGCCCAGACAGCTGGCTAAGGTTGGGCTGTTGCAGGATGAAAACAATCCTCAAATCAGGAGATAATTTAAAGTGCTTAAGGAACCAATGCACATCTTTCTTCTCCTGTTGTCTTCCGGAGCATCTGCAAATCACAGCTTAGCATCCCACCTCTCAACTTCTGGTCTCTGCCCTGTCTCTGCCACTGGCTGATGAGACTTTTCTTTTGGTCTCTTTTCACAGATTTGTAAAACCCAGGAGTCCAAGGCAGCTGCTTCGTACTGCAGCCCTGCAGTGCCAGTTCATTTCAACATCCAGCAGGACTGTGGGCATTTTGTGGCCTCCGTCCCCTCCAGCATGCTGCTGGCCTCAGATGTGGGGAAAAGCATGCCTGGAGATGGCTTCCATCCCTCCCGCAGTGCCAGCGAGCACGACTGCGTGGTGGTCATCACCCGCGAGGTGCCGAGCCAGACCACCGCCGACTTCGTGAGGGACTCGGTGATGCTGCACCAGGCCAAGCCGGAGCTGTACGAACGCCGCGTTTGCTTCCTGCTCCTCCAGCTCTGCAACGGCCTGGAGCATCTCAAAGAGCATGGCATCATCCATCGTGACCTGTGCCTGGAGAACCTCCTGCTTGTGCCCTGCAAGCCCCCCATGAGCTGTGTGAAAGCCAAAGATGACAAACATTTGCCTCGCCTCATCATCAGCAATTTTTTGAAAGCTAAACAGAAGACCGGAACTGGAGACTCCAAGCTGAAGAAGAGCCAGGCCCGGCTGGCCCCGGAGATTGTGTCAGCTTCTCAGTACAAGAAGTTTGATGAGTTTCAGACTGGTATTCTCATCTATGAACTGCTGCACCAGCCCAACCCCTTTGAGGAGAAGATGCACCTCAGGGAGCAGGAGTACAGCCCTGAGGACCTCCCTGCTCTGCCCAGCCTGTCCATCTACTCCCGGGGACTCCAGCAGCTGGCCCACCTACTGCTGGAAGCAGATCCCATCAAGCGCGTGCGGATCACCGAGGCCAAGCGGATGCTGCAGTGTCTGCTTTGGGGGCCCCGAAAAGACCTCATGGAGCAGCCCCTGAGCCACGAGGAAAGCCTGCGCCAGGTGCTGCAGAACTGGGTGGACATGAAGCGTGCCCTGCTCATGATGAAGTTTGCAGAGAGGGCCGTGGACACGGAGCGGAGCGTTGAACTGGAGGACTGGCTGTGCTGCCAGTACTTGGCATCTGCTGAGCCAGCCTCCCTCTTGCACACATTAAAGCTGCTGCAGCTGCTCTGACCTTGGCTGTGTCTCAGAGGCAGCTGAGGGCTCCTGACTGCCTTGTGGCTAAAGGTTCACAGCCCTTTCATACGTGAGAGGTTTGAGGCTCAGCTGCAAATGCACGTTCGGCTCCTGGCCCGCACTGCAGTCAGAGTGCACACGGCATGTTTAGTATCCTTAGCACTGTTGGTTTGTGAGCAGGCGGAACTGGGAACCTGCCCCTATTTTGGGGGATTTTTGGTTTTTTGATATGGCAAATGTGGACTAATAAACTCCTGCCTGCATGTGTGCATGTTTCTAATGAGCTCACTGTACCGAGTTAATTTCTGTGCCTATGGGACAGTCCTGTGATCCCCTCCTCTCCCAAAGCATCAGACCTTTTTGCCTGGGAACAACACCACACTCTAGAGTGGGAAGCAGGGATGAGCAGGTGGCTGCTTCTCTTCAGGAGCAAGGGCAGTTCACATAATGCTCCTTTGCAAGGGAGAACCCGGGGCTTTCAAACTCACTTCTTTTGGGCGTTTTGGCATCCATTTTGCTTCTCCCTTTCAAAACAAAAATTACTGCTTGTTTCTGTGTATTAGTTATTTTATTCTCTATGGGCAGTTCAGTATCAGCTGCCTGTTACCTTTGTTAGATACTAACACAGCCTGGCTTTCCTGTGTAGTGGTGCAGCTGTAGTGGAATGTGGAGGCACGAGAGGATGGCATGGATAGCCCATGTGAAGGCATGAGAGGGAATTCAGGGTGGGTCTGTTCATGGGAATGATGCTGGGAATTACCCCTTGTAAAGGTAATGAAATGGAAAATCCCCAGTTCACCTCCAAGGCCTTGGGGGGAAAGTCAGGGCCAGGTTGCTTTGCTTTCCAGATCCCTTCAGCTCCCTCCTTTTGCCTGGTAATTCACCTGTCTCTTCTGTCTAACATTTATTTAACTCCTTTATTGAGAGATGAGCTGGCACATGAAGGGCTGGGGCCACTGCAGGCCAGCAGGCTCTTAGTGCTGCTGGTGTTTGAATTAGAAATGCATAGGGCTGGATGCACATGTTTCTCCAACAGATGGGAGGCAGGAGCAGCACAATGAAAGGCGGAGAAACTGGCCTGGCTCCCTTCAGCCCCTTTCCCTCCATCCAGACATAGAGCAGGCACTCAGTTTGGGAGAGGGGCAGTGTTACTGAGGAAAAAAAAAAGACTTTTTAACCAGTTGCAAGCTTCTTTTACTTTTCCACCCCAACATGAGGCAGAGATGAGTGCCCTGCTCCTGACATCAGTTCTGCAGCCCTTGGAGGAGTGGTAAGTTTGGGACATTTGGAGAGAGCCCAGCAACAGCTTATCTGAGACAGGATGTCACTAGCTGAGCTACCCGCCTCCCAGCTCTAAGCAGGAGACATTCATGAGCACCTTCCTCCAGCCTTGATTCACCTCCAGACACAGCCTGGTCTTTTGGGGAATTTTAATTCCCCAGGTTTTCTTGACACTTTGTGTACTTTCTGTGAATCCTTTCCAGGCTTCTCACCTGGATCTTTCTTTTTTTAAATCTGTTTGGCTATGGTTGCTGCTGATGGGAGGGGATAGTTCCTTGGCTGGGCACCCATTTGCAATGAATTTCCCCTGATCCCCTTAGGGAGGAGGCTGAGCACGTCCCTGCCTGCTGGAAGAATGTGGGATGGCTCCAACTGCGACCGCTGGGAATTTTTTATACATTGACTTTCTTGCATCTGACTTTTGGGTTCACTTCCCTCTGGTACAGGTAGCAGGAGCTTTTCTGGCTTGGGAACCACTGTCCATCCCATGGATCATCCTGGGCACAACACACTGAAAGGTCTGGCTCTGACTTTCTGCATGTGGTCTCACATGGGCCAGCAGAGTGATGAAAGAGCTGGAGAACCTGTCTGAAGGAGCCCAGCATGTTTTTCTGAGATAAGATGAAGAGATTACTCAGTTTCTAAGCATGAATGTAGGGAAGAGGTTGGTGGCAGCTCTGCAGGAGAGCACTGAAAGAGACAGGACTGGCCATGACAGATCCATGTTACGCTGGCAAGGGGGAGATAATTTGTAAGGCGAGTGGCTTGCAAACCTTTAGCTGTGTACTCAGTGGGCTCAAGAGGTAGCCAAATATTAAACCAGCCCACAGAACATGAGACGATCCATTTCGCATGCTGAGTTTCAATTTAGTGACAAACACTGTTACAGGTATTGGCACAGGGCCTGCATGGTGTGAGATGTTAACTTGATCAAAACTCTTTACTTTGAGTTTGAGCGCTTGAGTCTGGTGTTTGTCTTGGCACCTTGCAGCAGTATTCCCAGCAGACCAGAGCCCAAGAGGTCAACAACAGTATTTTTCAGCTATATTTTTTTTAGATTGGGTGGGTGGCCTCTTGGTTGCATATGAACATAAATTCTTAGCTCCTGGTTTTCCTGGTACTTCCCCTTTGGTCGCTCATGCTTCTTCTCCAGCCTAGGTTTTGGGTCTTAGTGTCAATGCTTGAACTGGAGAAGTGCATCAGAATTTCTGATGTGTAGCTGTTGTGGGAAAAGTGACACCTAAGCTGAGTGCCACAGCTGAGTTTGAGGACTTTGCTGTCTTATGCCCTCCTTGTCTTTGCCGTTCCCACCATGCCATGAGCAGCAGCTCCCCTTTTCCTAGCAGGCATTCTTGTCCCCATGCCCAGGAACCCCTGCCAGAATGGTGGAGGGGATGGATCATTGCCTGTGTGGCAGGAGACACAGATGACCCTGCACCCTGGGGGCCAAGTGTGTCACTCAGTCAGGGGGAAGGAGGATTGCAGGATGTGTCTGACTGGGAGCTCAGCTGGAGGTGTGTGTGCCATAGGGACAGTGCTGAGGAGCAGCGACTGGAGGAGCAGCACAGACCCAGGATCTCAGAGATACTGCTGGAGGGGGAAAGAGCTGTTTTCTTGTCTCGTGCTGCCCCCAGGCAGCCTGGCAGCCCCTTTCCCAGTGGTCCAAGCACACAAGAAAGGTGGATGTGCCTCACAGAAACTGTCTTGTATTTTGCTGTATTTGTGCAGGGTGTATTTTAAGAGGAAGCAATAGATACGCTGGAAAGAAGCTTTTTCCATGTCAATTTTGGCATGCATGGCATGTAGCAACAGCCTGGTTTCACAGGACTTGTTCTGCCAAACCCATAGAGCTGATACATGACTTTGCTGAGTAAATACTTCTGAAGGTCTTTGCAGTGCCTGCTTAAGCAATTTTCTGCTATGGTTCTGAAAAAAAATGCCCTTGCTTTTCAAGGAGCAGGAAGAAATTTCCACAGTAGCACCGGAAATATTGACACACTGCTCATGCCTCTCGTCTTATGTCATGAAAGGCTGGGTGGTGGAAGCTTGTGAGCCGTAATGAAGTGCGTGATTCAGGATTATTTGTTTCATTTCCCTGTGCTAAACAAGCAACAGCCAGTTTCTGGTGAAGGAATTGTTTGACAATAGAGCGAGTGAGCAGAGCAGGCTGACCACTGTCAAAGCAAAGTCTGGGCATGAAAGTCAAGCAGATATGACTCAGAGACAAGTTGTAGGCATATAGTGCTGTTCTTGAAACATTTTTGGTCACATTTGTCTTCAGAAAAAAAAAAAAAGCAC
This sequence comes from Zonotrichia leucophrys gambelii, assembly GCF_028769735.1. NCBI lineage: Eukaryota > Metazoa > Chordata > Aves > Passeriformes > Passerellidae > Zonotrichia > Zonotrichia leucophrys. The sequence goes on along the minus strand of NC_088173.1, from coordinate 25,436,584 downwards.
ATAAATGGGAAGGGAGGCTGTTAAATAGGGCTGAGGAGGTCTGAACTGAGGTCCTCTCTCAGACTTTTCTGTGACCTTAGGAAAGTTGCTTAACTCCCACTCACAAAGCAGAGATGATCAGTTTCTGTGTTACAAAGCAGAATGAACCACAAACCTCACAACTTCACGTTTGACTGTGTTGGGCAGGACATGAAAGTACCTAAATGAGGAACCAATGAGGAAATATATGCACTGATTTATTAAAACATAATATTGCAGAGTTCCTTCCTTTATTTTCAGGCACCAGTCGCTCCCTGGCTTTTTGCTGCTTGCTGCTATTACAAATTTGGTGACCACTGCCTGTAAATGGCCCACTATGCTGCTTGTGGCAAAGGCCACAACACCCTCTGGATATCCTGATTCCTTTGTGGCTATTTTTTCCCTTTAGCCTTCACAAAGAACAGACACAAACATATGTTGAAGAAACACAGCTGCGTCTTAGGAGAAAACACAGCAGAGGAGTGAACCAACAGTGCAGTAATGGGATGGGATGTGCTGAAGTGGTGGAGCTGCCCTGCCATCAAATGGAGGATGCCAGGAATCATCCAGACTTTCCAGCAGACTCAGGTAGCTGCAGCATGCTGAGCAACCCAGAAATGGCATTGCTGTTTTTAGACTGCAGCTAAGAGCTGTGTCCCCAGGACGGGTGCCCCCTCTCCCATGCACTTCAGAGCCTGAAGTGCAAAGCTTGTGGGGTAAATCTCAGTGATGATATGTTTCTCTGTCACTGCCAGGATGATCTCACCTACCAGAGAACAAGTGGAGAGGTGGAATCCTCCTCCAAATCCTGAAGAACCAAGGGAACAAGAAGCAGAGATCAAACCCTTGTACTTGCAGAGACCCTGAATATTCCCTCCTGAGCCAGTCAGCTCCTCCCATGGCTAGGAGTGAGCAGGGTGGAGAAATTAGTCTGCTCTAAGTTGCTGGTCCAGAAATGCCCCAAATACCCTTGAAATACCCCAATTCCTTCCCAGTGCACAAAGAGAAGGGCTCCCCTCACTGGGCCTTGGTGGAGCTCACCAGTCCATGGATGGCCCTCAAAATGCCCTTCACCTGAATTTCAGGAAAGGAGCCCCGGAGTCACTTGAGGCACATGAGCAAGAGGTATCTTGGGGTGAGAGGAAAAGAATTGGGAAGATCTTTCTGCACTCCTTTTCCTCCACAGCAACACTTTCTGGATGCATTTGGGCTGCCTTTTTGTAGCAGCACAGCCCCTGGGTGTCAGCAGTGCCATGGGACTTCTCAGGGCTCCCACAGCAGTAGGACCAGAGCAAAGGGGTCCCCCAGCCTGCTGGGCTTCATCAGGCAGAGTGCTGCCAGCACGTGCAGGGAGGTGATCCTGCTCCTCTGCTCAGCACCACTGGGACACACCTGGAGTCCTGGATCCAGTGGTGGACTGAGTACATGAGAGCCATGGACATACTGGAGAGAGTCCAGCAAGGAATTGATGATGATGAAGTGACTGGAGCATGTCTGATCAGAGCAGGAGCTGAGAGAGCAGGGCCTGTTCAGCCTGGAGAAGAGAAGGCTCATACAGGGGGAGCTTTTAAGTACTGACAGGGAGAATGAAGGACAAGAGGTGATGAACACCAGCTGAAATTGTGAAATCCCATCGAGATTCAGGGAGAAAACTTCTGTATGTGTGTCCTGTGTGTGCTAATGCTGTGCTAGGAGCAGGGCTGTGAGCGTTGAATGCTTTGTGTTGTGTGTGGCTGCACGCTGTGTGCCCAGTGCAGGTTTTGTGTGCATTGTGTGCATGTGTTGTGTGTTCAGGGTGTGTGGGATGGTGGCTCAGGGCTCTGTGTGGCCCCAGCCAGGGCTCAGTCCTGTGGGGGCCCCAAGGGTGAGCAGCCTCAGCCCCAGAGAGGTCACAGGTGGGGTCAGAGGCATGTGGGAGATGGGGCAGACATGGGGGAATTTGGGGGTACCCAGGGGGATCATAAGGCATGTGGGAGGTTGGGAAACCCTGTGATAGTTATGGGCTATCCAGGAAAGCAATTTGACACTCAGAGGGTCAGGTCATTGGGGAGAGGACTAGGTGCACATCCAGGAGATTGGAGAGCCTTGGGCTGGGAGGGTGCTCATGGTTGTGGGGCATCTGTGGGAGTTGTGGGACACCCAAGAAAGGGGAGAGGGCACAGGAGAAGGCAGAGACACCCTAGGGGGCTATGGGACACCCAGGAGGCTGGGAAAACCCAGGGATTTGTAAGGCACATGGGGGCTAAATACAGGATTGGGGTCACCCAAGGGGTTTGGGGCGGGGGGTGTAGGATTGCAGGGTCCCACCCCAAGCTGATGCTGGAGCCCAGGCCTGTGACACCTCCTTTATTGGCAGCACGAACAGAGCCCCTGACGGGCAGGAGGATCCATGAGGGCCCATGGGAGCGCTGTGGCAGGCCTCACTGCGGGGCAGCACAAACAGAGCCCCTGATGGCACGGAGGGCCCATGAGACCACCACGGCAGGCCTCACTACGGGGCCGTGTAGGTGCCGGCCAGGTGCACGGGCAGCCCGTCGCGGCAGGCCACGCGCACGTGCTGCTGGGCCTGGCGGGCACGGTAGTTGCACGGTGGCCGCGTGTCCCCGCCGCGCAGGCGGCACATGGTCAGGCTCAGCGCGCTCGGAGTGCTCTGGAAGCCCGTCGCGGGGTCGGGCGCCTGCGAGCAGGCGGCCACCAGCTCGGCAGGCGGGGCATGCACGAAGGTGTTGGAGGGCTTGCAGGGCCTGCCCGGGCCGATCACCCGGCGCCGTGCCAGCATGGTCTCGCAGTAGCGGTGCGCCGCCAACGTGGATGTCCGCGGGCTGTCCACGTGCTGCCGCAGGAACTTCTCGTAGCGTGTCTCACCCTCCGCCCCTGCCAGCGCTGCCAGCACCAGCGTCATGCACAGCACCCAGCCCGCCATGGACACCTGCGGAACGGGGGGTTACGACCATCTGCACCTCTGGGCCCCCGACTGGAAATCCCACCCTGGGAGCTTGGTTATTCTACAGAGTCCCCCTCCCAGATCCCTGGGTCCCATACAAATCCCCTCCCAATGCCTGGGAGCTCTCTGGACAGGTGGGCTATCTGTGGATTCACCTGGATGCATGGGTCCTCTAAAGTCATGCACCCCCCAGAAGCCTCAGTCCTCCATGGAACACCCCCTAGCTGCTCCTCAGACCCCTGGCTCCCCTACAGATCCACCCCGTGCCCCCATACCTGGATGCCATACACAGCCTCCCTTCCCCACCAGATGCTCGGGTTCCTCCCAGACCTCTCCCACAGACATTCTGGTCCCGATGCACCCCGCACCTGTGTGCACGCCTCAGTTTCCCTTATGGCCTCAGGGTCTCCGGGATCCCTCCCACTCCTCTGCACCTCTTTTATACTGGCCCCAGCTGTGCCCAATGGGCAAGGATCCAGGAGGAGGGGCAGGGTAAAGAGCAAGGTCCAGTGGATGTCTGGGGAGAGCCAGGTGTCCAGGAGGCCCCGCTCACCCTCATGGCCCCCAAGGTCATTAGGCAGTCATTAACGAGCCACGTGACTGTCTGCGTGCATCCCCTTGGGTGGCCCCTGCCCACTCTGGCCTTGGCCACCTGTCCCATGAAAGGCAGGATACATGGCTCCTTTTGGTGGCAGGGCAAGATCCGTGGTTTCCTGCTGGCGGGCAGGACGTCACCATCTGGGGGGACATCATCTCTGGGGAAGCTGGCAGATGTTCCTACAACTCTTGAAAGATGTGGAACATCTATGGCTCTTCTGCACTGCTAAGGGACCTACGTGTTTCTTTTCCCTGTGTCCCCTTGCAGGAAAATTCATACTCCTGGGAAGTGCCAGGATGCATTTTCCTCACTGCTACCTCCCATGTCCCAGCTGCCCCATTGATGCACAGACAAGCACAGAGCCAGGAGCCAGCCTGAGCCCACCAAACACTCCTTTCCCTTGACCATCGTAATGGAGCCCCAAGGAAAGCGTGTCCCCTCCAGGGGGAGAGATATGCAGTGCCCATGAGAGGCTGTCACCTGTCACGAGCAGGTGCAAGTGGTCTCCACCTCCTCTTCCAAGAGATCAGAGAGACTCTGATGGGAAGTGGCAAAGAGAGAATGAGGTCCTGGGCAGCACCTTTCCGAGGTGTAACAGAGCTGTAACACTTCCAAGACTGGCCACAGTGAAGGTGCAGAGAATCCTGCCCTGGGCCCTGGTGGCATTTCTACAGCCTCTGAAGAAATCCTCCTCAAAGGTACAGAGTCCCTACAGTGGGAACAGCTCAGGCACCTGGCCAAAACCCTGCAGACATGGAAGGTCAGCACAGCCCCCTGTGACTGTCAATACCCTGCTCCTGGGCACGGAAGCAGGATGGGGACTCTCACCATGGCCCCTCAGACACACTCTGCTTTCCACTGTCCTGGTGTGGTGCAAAAGGGATGGTGCCCACAGGAGGAGGAACAAGCCTGCATGCTTGGCAGCGTCTCTAGCAGGCATGGTGCAGGTACCTGTGCTGGATCCCATCCTACCCGGCACAGCCTCAGGCATGTCCTTGCCAGAGGCTGCTATGAGGCTCATTGGTGAGCCACAGCCTGTGGTCACCCCTTGTCCAGGGAGGCCCCAACTACCTGGCACTATCCTGGGCACGGCTTCTCCATGTGCCAACCCTGCCCATGCCCGAGGGCTGAGCGGAGCCTCCTCCTGCCCTGTGTGGGGTGGAGAGGAGTCCTCGGCCGGGGCATTTGGGGCAGCCCAGACCAACAACTTATGGCTGTCCCCTCGTGCCCCAAGGCCTGGGAAAGCTGCCGACTTCAGGAACAGAGTCTAGTTCAGAAAGGAGATATTATTTATTCTGCAGGGGATGCAAACTGGAGGTTTGACAAATCAAACACACCATGAGGTTTTAAAAAGTAACATCTTTTACACAGTGAAATTTACATGAGCCCTCCTGTCTAAAGCATATTCCTCATCTATCGATTTATATTTATTTGTATGATGGTACTCTTATGTGATGCTTGAAATACATTGAGTTCATTAAGCAACTTCCAATATAGAAAATACCAGACGACATCAGTTACGTTTACAAAAGGTGACGAGATTCAGCCTGGGGACAGATCATTCAGCTGGAAGACACCAGACTGGGCAGGAGGCGGCACTTGCCTTTCACCGGGGTACAGTCGGTGCAGCGAACCCCGTCCCTGTGGCCCTGCCCGTCCGCACAGCGGCCCCACTTTCGGGGAGCAGGGACCGGGAGGGCCGGGCCGGGGCATCGGAAGGGCCGGGCGCTCCCAGGGCCGGGCGTTCCGCAGAGGTCCAGGCGGGGGCGCTCACGGGCACGGACTCCCCCGCCCCCCCCGCGCCGTTGGTTCCGTCCCGCCGTGGTACGTCCCGCGCGGGCCGCCCCCGCCCCCGGCGCTGGAAGCGGCCCCGTTCTCGCAGGTCTCGCGCGAGCGCCGCTCTCGTATAATCTCGCGGGAGCGTGCGCGCCCCGCCCTTTCCGCGGCGCGGGCCGGACCATGGCGGTCGGGAAGAATAAGCGCCTCACCAAGGGCGGCAAGAAGGGCGCCAAGAAGAAAGTGTAAGGGCGGCCGGGGCGAGGGCGGGCGGTGCACGGGGGCGCCGGGCGTGGCACCGCAGCGGCGGGATGGCGGGGATGCGGGGCGGATGGCGGCGGCGGCCCGGCCGGAGCAGGGCCGATGCTGTCATGGCGTCAGGCGGGCGGGCGTGGGCCCGGCGGGGCGGGAGCAGCGGCGGACAGTCGGGGAGGAAGGTCTTACTGCAGCCCAGTGCGGCCCGAGAACGTCGGCTAAAAAATCGAATTCCTTTGATTTAAGGGTCGACCCTTTCTCCAAGAAGGACTGGTACGATGTCAAAGCACCGGCGATGTTCAATATCCGGAACATCGGGAAGACGCTTGTCACCAGGACTCAAGGAACTAGTGAGTATTTGGGGTTGGTGCAGTACAGCGGATTGTGTTGGCTCCATGTGCTGGCTCCAAGCGGTTAAAAAACTTCTTGGATAAAAGACTGATGAGAAATGGGTTTTGCTTGTATTGTTAGGAGTTTGGAAACTAGAAAAGTTGGGTGTTGTGAGTAGATTTTTTCTTTTTTGAGTTGACCGTGTTGCTTGAATAAATGAGCTTAGCTGCAGGAAGTTCGTACACTGGCCTATTTTTTGTACAAGAATGCCAAACCATGGAAGGAAGGACCTGAAGTTTCTTATGAGTTCCTCTTGTGGTAACTTGGCAAGTTGGGAAAAGTTCAAGAAGTAAGCACTAGTTCTGATTGTCACCGGGGGAGATGGTGGGACAGTGCCACAGGAGACATTAGTCCTTATAGGATCGCAACGACCGGCACATCAAGACACTGAAATATCTGAAATTTAAAGGTTTTGGGTAAAGATTAGAGCCAGAATTGCTGTCTTATTGTGTGGACTGATGTATCATTGGGGGTAAATTCGGTTTTATATCATCTGGCACACCTTAAAAAGAGGAGACCTCTGTTAGGAATGCAGAGGGGTCTGGATAGAGGTAACCCTGTTTTTGGAGGCTTAGCCATGCAGAATGGCTAAATAGCTTTGTGCTAGATACTCTGCTGGCTGCTCTCCGAGTTAGGATGATGATTGTTACTTTGTGCTGTAACACGTGAAACAGTTAAAATGAGGGTCACTGCCAAACGAAGTGTGAACCAGCCAGTGTTGTTAAAATGGTTCCTCGTTGGAGGAGGAGCTGTGAAATTATTGTGCCGGGCTGTTCATTGCTGCTTCACCTCTGCTGAGCACTTGTGGCTTTTTGTTTGGTTTTCTCATTGCTGTTGATAATTTCCAAATGCTCTGTAGCCCCTTTATGCTTGAAACAAACCAAATTACTACACGTGCTGGGATCTGCTGTGTGCTGCTGTTCATATCCCACACCTGGCACTATTGCCTTGAAAAGATTCCTCCCAGAGGGAGAAATTGCCAGCCTTGCTGGCTCTGTGATCACCATTAGAAAACATCAGAGAACAGGATTCCAGAGGGAATTCAGTGTCTGATTGGAAGGATGTGCTCCTAATGTTAATCTAAGGTGTTTTGTTCTGTTCCACCCCACAGAAATTGCCTCTGACGGGCTGAAGGGCCGCGTGTTTGAGGTGAGCCTGGCTGATCTGCAGAATGATGAGGTTGCCTTCCGCAAATTCAAACTGATCACTGAGGACGTTCAGGGCAAAAATTGTCTGACCAACTTCCATGGGATGGACCTCACCCGGGACAAAATGTGCTCCATGGTGAAAAAATGGCAGGTGTGTGAGAAACAGCATCGCTGCGGTGCCTCAGGGAGGGAGGGAGGGAAGGAAGCACTGTGCCTGGCAGAGCCGTGTTTGAAGTGTGGGGCGTGGGGCTGGGCAGCCTGTGCTGCAGCGTGCCAAACGTTCAGTGCTTCCTCTTGCAGACAATGATTGAAGCCCACGTGGATGTCAAGACTACGGATGGGTACCTGCTGCGCCTCTTCTGCGTGGGCTTCACCAAGAAGCGCAATAACCAAATCCGCAAGACCTCCTACGCCCAGCACCAGCAGGTCCGGCAGATCCGCAAGAAAATGATGGAGATCATGACCCGGGAGGTGCAGACCAATGACCTGAAGGAAGTTGTCAATAAGCTGTAAGCTTTGGCACTGTTCTTTTTTCTCCCCTACAGTTTAAATTCTTGTTTGGGGGTTGGTTGTTGCTGAGTGCCTGGGGATTGCTGGTGTGTTCCAGGCTGTTGGTCAGAGACCAGGCAATGAGCCCCTCGTGTGAAAAAGCCAATCACCCTTTTGTGCAAATGGCTTCTGTCAGTCTCTGCGTCCTGTCTGACCTGAATCCACTGTCACGTTTGCATAAATGTAAAATCACTTTCCAGAAGATTCCTGGTTCACATTTCTACAGACTGAAGTTGTAATTCTGATCTACTGGGGCTGTGAATGCTCTGAGCTTTTCTGATAGAAGAGTCTGTCAGTGTGCTGATTGCTTCCAGAGGTTTGCAGGTTTGCTCTCAAAATGAGCACACCTGCACTATGTCCCTTCTGACATGGCAAGGGAGGTGTCTTAGACTCTAAATGTACTTGAAGAAGATTGTCAAAGTGATGATACAAACTTTTGTAGAATATTTTGTATTAAGGATTGTTTTAAGCCTGTGTTGCTGCTGCAGGAGCAGGCAGAGTTTTTAGCATTGTGTTGCTCTGTGATTGCTCAGGATCCCAGACAGCATTGGCAAGGACATCGAGAAGGCCTGTCAGTCCATTTACCCTCTGCACGACGTCTACGTGCGCAAGGTGAAGATGCTCAAGAAGCCCAAGTTTGAATGTAAGTGTGTTCCTGCAGACATCTGGGGGAGGGTGTGGAAAGGGGGCAGTTTAAATGTGTTTGCTTTTGGATAAAGATGGTGCAACAGCCTCAATGAGCTTTAGTAGTTGTAGAAGGGAAAGTGTGTCCTTGTTCCCATGTATGGCTTCCAGGATTGAAAGCCAAGCAGTGAGCGTCCAGTTTGGAGCTTCTTGCAGCCTCACCTGAAATTGCTGCTGAATGTTAGAAGCTTTGCTTTGGGAATGAATGATGACAAAATGTTTCGGTCCCAGATGATGTGGAATGATTCCATTTCCCCAATTTCTGACATTCCCATGTAATGCAGCAGTGGGTGCTTGAGTCCAGATCCTTTTAGGAAAAGGTGTCACTTGCAGTTTCATTGCATAGCTTTATTTCACTGCTTGATCTGACTGACTGTCACTGCAGCAGCATCTCTGTGCACGAGCTGTCTGCAATGGACTTAGTCCTAGTGACAGAAAACATTCTGGTGGTTTCATTTGTGTGTGATGAGTAATGGAGTAATTTAAAACTGTTCAAACAGGTCCATCTCTCACTGTTTGTGTCACTGCTTCTTTTTAGTGGGCAAGCTGATGGAGCTGCATGGTGAAGGTGGTGGTGCTGGAAAGCCCTCTGGGGATGAGGCTGGCACCAAGGTAGAGCGAGCTGATGGATATGAGCCGCCCGTGCAAGAGTCTGTGTGAAACTCAAAATTGGTGGAAAATAAAAGGTTTTAATATACAGAACTAATGCTTGGTTGGTTGCCTGTATTGCTCCTGGACAATATTGGTATTGGATGTGTGGATGAGTTTTCAGTAAGTTTTCACACTGGATGTGTGGATGAGTTTTAAACCAGACCTATGGCCTTGGCTTAAAAAACAACTAAAGAAGTACTCATGTACTTCTCCAGTTGTGTTGTGGAGATGGGTGTGGAAGAAGGTAGGTTGTCCTTTCTGTGGATTCTCTGTGTTGGTTTTACCCAGTAATTTTAGTCCTCACCAGAAAAACCTCTGTATGTGTGCATTGGTGAGGAGTGCTTCACAGAGTACAGGGAAGGCAGAAATTGCACAGGGAAACCTGTGTCAGAATTTTTTGTCAGTTGGTATTACTGGGAAGTTTTATCCAGATGACTTGCTTCAGAATAATATGCATATGTTTAAATTTCTTGGTAATTGAATACAACCTCTCATGGGATGGGTGTGGTCTGTGGTGGTCAGAAGGTGTTTGAAGGTGTTAAGGTTGTAACTGTGAGGATGGAAGCAGTGTTAGTTAATTGAGCATTACAGAAATCCAGAATGTGTTCGAGCAGTGGAGCTGGGTGTTGGATTTTAACCTGTCAGAACTGAGGGATGACTGTTGGAAGACCCGTGGAACTTCAGGGGAAAAGATTCTGTAAAGAGGCAATGGTGTGTGTTTTAAAAACAAAGCACTTAAATGTTTTGCTGAGTAATTTTGTTTTCTGTTATCTAACAGCATTTTTGATTCTTGTTCAACTTACATTGGCTTATAAGTGAAGGAGTGTTTTTTTTCTGGCTAAAATGAGTTTGTGCGCTATTGATGTGTTTGTTTAGGCCAACAAACCTAAAGTTAGTCCTGTTAAATTGTTGGTAAGTTAGTGATTTAAAACCTGAGAGCAAAACCTGGAATTCACTGAGATTAGTGGCTCTTGCAATTGGTTGTCACAGAGCTTAGGACGAGAAATAAAGGAAAACAGTGAAAATATTACTGTTCCAACAAAGCTATTAAAGAAAAGGAGAGGGGTTCTGCTACCCATTAAGGCTGTACTGTTCCCTGCCAGGGATTTTCACATTTTCCTAGGCAAAATGAGAAGAATGCTTTTGAACTTACTTCAGAACGCTGCAGGTGATGTGACTTTGTCTTGTGATTCCAAGTTAGAGTTTTAATATGTTCTGGTTTTTCTACTTTGTATACTGGAAGGAAGAGCAGTGAGTGCTCAACACTCAGAACCTTGGAACAGGGGGAAGGAATCACGTTGCTTTGCTCTTTCCATCTGTACTGCTGAGGCAGGTGTCACCTGCCTCCAGGAATCCCAGACAGCCACATTTTTAAAACCATAGGTTTTATTTGTTACTTGCATATCTAAGGACTGTTACCAAAAGGTTAGTCGGAGAGGACTGGGGGAAAGAACAAGAACTTGGGCTTTTTCAGGCTTTTAAATGTATTGTTAGGAACAGTGCATTGCCATGCAGGCATTCTGGGTACATGCAGGCTTTGTAATGTGATTTCAGGTGGGGCAAAAGCAGGAAGGAAGATACTGTGAGTCATCCTCTGTGTTCTCTCATCAAACACCAGCTGAAAAATCATGGAGTACGAAAGCAGCATTCAGCAGAGCACACCTAAATTATGTGCAGGATCAGCCTGTGTCATCTTCACAATGTTCTCACAGTGAGAAACACAGTGGGTGTGATGCCCTATGGTAGCAGGTAGAAAAATGTGATAGGTTCTGCAGGTGGTGAGTGTGAGGCATACCCAAGTGCAAAGGATAACCTGTTAAAATCATCCACAATCTGAAGGGTTTGGACTGCTTGTCTGGGGGTGGGTGTTACTTTGAAGAATGAGATCTCTCAAACTGTCAAGTGGAAAGCTCTGCCTTCCACAGCATAATACAATTAAAATGCCATCATGACTTAATTATAAAAATTTTATTGGTTAAATACATTCTTAATTTACAGAGGTACCATAACAAACTTACTTGACTTAACAAAGGTTTATTTAGGACACTGTTCATTGTACACAGAACAAAGATATCTTCCTGAAGATATTTCTAGAGGATGGGTCAAACAAAATATTTTGGTAAGTGAGGCTTTTATTCTAATGCATGGAGATATAGCAGGATTTCAAGGTTACAGCTGGAATTTGCTACTACATTGCAGTTAAGATTTGCACTCCACCTCAGTCTCGGCTTTTTTGTACACCTTAGGAATCCTCTGTTGTGGTCTGTATGCAGTCTTACGGTGGTGTTGGGCACTGTCTTAGGAGAATCCTGCCCTGTACAAGCCGAGCATCTCCCTTGCTGCAGCGTCACACGGACGCGTTTCAGCTGCCTGCAGCCACACGAGCAGCCCTTAGATGGCACTCGGTGCTCTGAGTAAAGGCCTTGCTGCTACTCCTGCCCTGCCCCAGGGGGAGGAGGAGATCACATACAGCAGAGTGGTCTTGGCAATGAACAGGCACTGACTCTGAACATTCAGTGAAGTTACAAAAACAACTGGTTAAGACACAGTTATAAAAATGGGAAAGAGGAAATTGAAAAAAAAATATAAAAAAATCAGTTCTACTTTTGAGACTTGTATCAAAACCTTAGAAAACTGCCAGACAAACAGTAAGTAAACATCATACACTTCAGCCTTATCTGCCAACCACACTGGTGTGGTGTGTCTTTGAAGGACCTGGCAATTCCTTGGATTTCTTTAGGACATGACTGTTGTTTTTGGAATAAACAATCTTTAGAATCTCCTAACAGGAAAACTTGGGAGAGTGAGAAGGATTGTCTTTGGCTGTGGACTGCCACATGATTATTCCCCAAGAGTTCTGGATAGACTTGCTGGGGCTGCTGAGTAACAGCTGTAGCCATTGTTGCATTTCCAGCCTTCCAGAACAGCACATAACAGTATTTTGCTTATGTTAATCCCTATTGGAAGTAGAAGTCCAGCTCCTCAGCTCATTAAAACTTTGTGTGATTATCATGCCCCAGTTGTGTGAGGGGGTACTGGTGTAGTTTAAACACAGAGCAGCACACAAAGCGGGGCTGACTCTGTCTGTGCAGGTTGTGTGGCCTGGCAGTGACTGCTGGGTGAATGGTGCTGAGGCGCTCAGGCTCGCTCCTGGTGAGCTCCAGTCTGCCATGGGACTGGATGCCCATTCCTTGCTGTTACAAAAAGGGACTGACTACCAGAAGTTCCTATAATGTGAAACTACCTCAATCACATCCTTCTTAGCTGGTCAGTCCAGCTACACTGCTGCTCTGTAGCAAGTGCCTTGGTGAGAGCTGCTTGGAGTAACCTCTTGCCAGGCATGTTTTCCTTAAGGCCTCCACAGGCAGTTTATAAGGATGCTCAGTGTATTTGGTATGTGGCAACAAACTGGAAACTAATCCCACGTCTGCTGAAAACTAAACCCAAGGCTCTATAATATCCTTCATGTTAAGGATAGGAATAGTGTTGCTGAAGTATGTTCCAGTGCTTCAGTGACAAATAAAATGCAGACTGGGTGAACACTGGCTTTCCACTTCCATGAGGGGAGTGGAGGGGCAAATAGTTGGAATAGTGCAGCTACTCCATGGCTGGGATCTGAGAAAGCTCCATAGACACTGTCTGTCACTAACTTCAGCTGGAAAAAAGGGAATGATGGTGCTCTAAGAACAGTGGACAGTAGGAGAAAACTAAACCTGTACTTGCAAAGTATTTTGGGGAAAAGTGAGGAAGGTCTAAGATGATTCGTACTGATTTAAACAGAATTCATTAAGAGGCAAAATACTTAAAAATCTTACTTTTGTGATCTTGCTGTATGAGCAGCTTGGGCTAAGAACAGAAGGATACTATACAAGGATTTATTTCTCCATTTCCCCTCTTACCAGTATTAGATTCGATACCTTTCTACTATGAAATACCAGTCATTTTTCTTATCCTCTAAGTCATAAAACAAGTGGATTCTACTGCTAATGTGGAACTCAAGCAGTAATGAAACCTGAATATCAAACTTCATCTACATACTGAGTGCTGTAATTACATATTAAAACAATTTAAAAAGTTTGGATCTTAAGAAGTTCAAAGAAGGCCAAAGCAGCTTATGTTATGCAGACTTTGTGCATGATAAATATAATACCAGAGAGTAAACATACTAGAATGCTATATAAGTTAAAATGGTGTTGCACCACAGTACTTCCCTAGTTGGAAATGGCCAAAAAGCCTGCTTGTTTTGCTCTCTGAGCATTCATGAAACATGATAACATACACTGTCACAAAAGACTCAAATTTTCTTATCTGACTTCAAGATACTACTATGACTGTCTAGAAAAAGTAGTGCAAAACATTGATAATCAACACTCGTTGATGTCTTTGCTGTGCCTTTAGGGTAGAAAACATTCTCTCCCACACGCAGGGAGTAGTAGAAAGGCAACACTTCATGGTGTTTTTAAAATCTGAACAAAGTTCCTGGGAAATATCCCAGACTTTCCTAGTATCTCTCCACTCATCCAGTCCTCGTCTACAGATTCCAGCTCTGTTATCATGTCACCTGCCTGTAAGAGAAGGAGCACTGTGAGTCAGTACAGCTTACTGTGCAGCCTTACTGAGCAATGCTAATGCATGCAGAGCTGATCCTCTTTAGAAACAACTAATATCAATCAAAGAGAAGAGGGGTAAGATGTGGCCAGTCTCTTCTGTTGGTTACATCTGCTGAAGCTTCTCTTAGGCTAAATACTTGTCTATGCTGAGAAACCACCACCTTTGGAGGGACAGAAGAGCACTGCTGGATAACTTCTCACATTGCTTTGCCTCTCCAGGTATGGTAAGAGCTGGCTCATGGGGCCCCTGCTTTAGTGCTTATTTGTGTGTGTTTCTGGGCTTTGGTTTCTTAAAACACTGGAAAGATTTTTTTTTTTTTCATTTAATCCCAGTATTTTCTAGTATTTGGAAACTTTCCCAAAAAAAAGGAAAAGCAATCTAAAAGCTCAGTATGGCCATTTAAATGGCAGGTCCTGTGTTTGGTACTGGTTCTTGTTCTCACTGTCCCATGCCACACCCTTCATCTGAAGTACTGGCCTTTCTTTCAGTACCTCTATTCCCCTTTTCTGCTTTAAAGGATCATCTATCCTTTCAGCATTGCAAGCTGCTAATAGTGAAACTATTTTGCTGGTTTTAGAAGAGAATATACTGTGTTGCAGCTCCTGTGAAAGTCTACTGCTTCTCAGATACTTGCTTTTGAGAACATGGTTACCTAAATCATGACTTTGCATACCAAGGGCACTCTGTTTCTTGTTCATGCTTAATATGATCTGGGCATCCAGCATGTATTAAATTTTTCCCCTTGTTCCCACGGCAACTCTGAATTGTGTTGCCAGTTCAAGATGCTGCTGTACTAGGTTTCCCTCAGAGGCCTGGCTGCTGTCCTGTTTGCACTCTCACCATTGCCTCCTACTCAGAGTTTTCTTCCTAGTCCAAAGAGAGGCTCTCTTGACCATATCAACCAATCAGGAACTGAATGTACTGCAAAATAAGGTTTGTTTATCTTGTCATGTTAACTAGATCAGAGAAGTCGGGAATTCTGCAACTCCTGAGCTCCTTCCAGTGTTTTAATGAAGATTTTTGTTGATAGATAACAGGAGTGATAAGGGAAAAATGTTTTTTGGAGAGACCACTTATCAAATGTGTTAATATCTATGCATATTAATATCTATGTTAATATCTATGTGCTTCATCCTTCTTGTCTAAAGCCTACATTCAAAGGGAATGAACCTTATTTTTAGCACTCCTTAGGAGCATGAGACCTCTTGAAAAATTGGTCTAAGAGAGGTACTTACTTTGAAGGAAAGCTCATCTTCATTTTCTCCATGAAAATCATAAAGAGCTTTGGCTTTTCCTTTCTTCCCTCCTCCAGGCTGTGCCAGCTCTACCCTGGCTACAGAACATGGACAAGAGAAGTTAACTTGCATGGGAGTAAAATAAATCTCTGTTTCTGGAGAAGTTTCCTGTCATTCTCTTGTTTTCTCCCCACTATTGTGCTACAGGTTGTCCAAATGTTATTGCTACTGCTGTACAAAATTCCCTGTCCCACTGGAATAAAAACTCTACTGCCACCAGTCCATTTTATAGTATTACACAGGCTCACAGTTCTGCTTCTAAGCAGACTAAATTTAAAACTCACTTAACTTGAACTTCCCAATGGTGATACATAATAAATGCTGACTTTGCCTCTTTCTGCTCTAAGA
Organism: Zonotrichia leucophrys gambelii; assembly: GCF_028769735.1. NCBI lineage: Eukaryota > Metazoa > Chordata > Aves > Passeriformes > Passerellidae > Zonotrichia > Zonotrichia leucophrys. The sequence goes on along the minus strand of NC_088173.1, from coordinate 25,421,317 downwards.
TGAAGCAGCATCAATACTCCTGAATTACTCCTTAAAGGTGGCTCAGTGTCTCTGTTTTGCCTGTCCCCAAACCACACTGGAAAACATCCCAGAGTCTGTGTAACCTCACAGATTACTTACTGACTAGAACATTATATTGCCATTATTGGAGTGATTGGTTCAAAACTTATGTTTAGCTTTAGAATACTGAAGACTCTGGTGGTGTGTGACTTGCTGATGCCATTATGTTCTCCCACAGCTGTCATGACTGGCACAAGCCAGTGAATAATGAATTGCCAGCTATAGAAGCACTGTACCTGTGCAGGTCTGAACAAAAACTGCTGGGAAAATCCCTTCCTTTCCATTCAGTCTTCCTCTATACCACTCCAAATCGACTTGTTCCAGTATCTGGATGCAGTCTCCCTTTCTGAAGGATAGATCATCTTTGGTTTCTGCTGTAAAATCATGAAGCGCTTCACACCACTCCAGTGAGCGTCTGTTGCTCTGTTCAAGTTAACACAAGAGCTGCATTAATTTTAGAAGTGTGAATGGAGCCCAAAAAACTGATGGATGCTGCTGAAAGCAGCTGTACAGCACATGGCTGTCCTGACACCCTCCCAATACAAAAGTGCTGCTGCAGATGTAGACCAGAATGGCATTTGAGCAATTAACACCACAGAATTTCATCTAGGCTCAGCCACATTCCTTTTTATCTCTGGCGGCAGGGGAAAGGATTAATAAATTCAAAATTAGATCACTGCAGTAATACTTAAAATAGAGCTAACAAGAATTTCCTTCAGCACAAAGGATAAAAATTTACCAATGTTAATTTGTCAGAAGCTCTGAATTCAGTCAGCTCAGGCCTTGTGTCAGAACTGAGGTGTGACAATGCAGCATTGTGTGTTGTGGGAGTGGTGTCACATTCTGCAGTTACTCCCACATTATAATAGAGTCTCTGTAAATCTATACATAAATTCTGGCCCTCACCTATACAGTTTTATTACCTGAGGAAGGGAAGACAAAACCTCCACCTTATTCTTCAGTGCTGTTTCTGTACCTATGTAAGTAAAGCACAATTTAAGAACAGGAGCAGTGTCTATTCAGGATGTTACTAATGACAGAGATTTTAGATATTTGAAGTAATTATTAAGAGTAGCTTCTTAAGAAGTCCTACTGTTAATTTTGACAGATTTTTTTATCAATCTTCCCTCTTTTTACCTATTTTCTGCAATCACTGTCCTTCTGGAATTTTCTCCTATATGCTGCCTTTTTGCATTAAGTACAAAACCATGCTCTTGAAGACTTTTGCAAACATATTCATACCTGTTCCAGGCAGGTCTTCAATTACTTCCACAAAGTTCAAGGGGAAAATTCCAGACGTGCCTCTGAGCTCTCCTTTGGCCCACTCTTCATTTACATATTCTTTCAGGATAATAGTTTCACCTTCTGAAAAACTGAGCTCATCTTTCTGATCTCCAATGTATTCAAATCGTGCTACACACCTTGGACCTCTGCACAAACAAAAGAGAAATTTATTTTGCTTCTTTATTATTACTGTCTACTTAATAATATGACAGCATTGTGTGCAATATATGGATTGATATTTTAATTAAAATGATTAAAAATGCACTGAAGATAGGACAGGTGGAAAATTGGGGGCCTGCCCTGGTTCTAATCTCTGCTTTCTGAGGAGAATGAGTACAGAGTCTGGAGAAGCCAGATGCAATTTCTGCATCCCAATTGCTGGCTGTTACAGTATTTTGCAAAAGACCCTATTTCCCTTCCAAGTAACAATAAACCCCCTTGTTTCTCAGTCACCTGTCCAATTTCATATCTTTGCTTATATCCAAGCAAGTGTCCTGATACACTTTTGTTAAGAGTTTGATTATTTTTTGAGCTAGCATCCCATTTAGATGCACTCAAACGTGGGTGGGGGTGAGTGCTGTGTATTTGTCCCAAATACATGGAGGTTTCATAGGAAGAAGCTAGGTTTTATCTACTTTAAAATACTTAATTCTATAAAATCCATCCCTATAATCTTATAGGGAAAAAAGCTTATCTATCAAAGAAAAAAACTTCAATGCATCTGATAAGTTTTATATATTTTGGTACAGTACTGAAAAAAAATCCTAATTATTTTCCCCCCTGACTTAAATTGATTTCATTATTTAAGACCTAATAAATTAATATAAATAATAAATTTATATTATTATAAATTAAATTTAAGAAATTAACCTAAGAAAATTTTTGGTCAATCAGAAATGCCATGCTGGAAAAAAGCAGTAATAGGCTTTAATTCTTTCTATATATTCATAGCACACAGAAAAGGTAAGCAGCTTGATTCCCACCCCTGTCCCCCACCAAGTATCTTTGCAAAGGTGTTTCTTTCAGGACAGAGCTAGAACTTTCTGTTTCTTTCTTAGCTGCAGAAGCAACTTTTTAAAATAAAGTTTTTTTCCTGACAAACCAAGCTTCATCTAAAGAACAACTGAATGATCCCACTGACACTAGTTGCTCCTGCCTCTGCATGAATTTGCTTTAATTCCTGGAATGAATAATTACGAAATCCAATAAACATCACTGAGAAATGAGTAACATGAAAAATCATTTCTTGCCCACAAATAGTACAAGTTTGAAAATCAGCAATGAAAGTGCTGGCAATTCATTTGATAATTTGGAGGGAACTTTGGATTTACCCATACATCAGCATACCTTAAGGACAGACAGATTTCTCTGCCTAAAGTACCTCTATATTCTGTCCCTTTGGACCTTGTTCTTTCCCATGAGTAGGAGCCCTACCATGTTCCATTTTGTGAGGACAATGGAAGAAAGCAGCAAGGTCAGGAGCAGAGAGAGGTGTACAATGCTGCTGAAGTTAATTAGATTGGTTCATGGTTTCTGGAACCAGTTTTCATGAAAGGAGGGTTTTAGGCTTTTTAAAACTAAATATGAGTCTTTATAAAACATCATAAACATTCAGATTTTTAAAACATATAATTTAATTTTTACAATGTATTTTAGTGAATAAATTGTTAACCTCAGTGCAGAGAGCCTCTGTTTCAAAGTTAATAATTCTTTTTCATTCCTTGTAAATCAACATGAGAAAGCAAATAAGATTCATCTGACTCACTTGATACATCGTGATGAAGAGGGTATTTTTTTCTTGTTGGCTTCTTCTGGAACATCAATCTAATAAGACAATAAAATAAATTGTATCTTCCATTACAAGCTCATGGCAACTAACCACAATAAACTTGAAACTGGTAAAAATAATCTGTTTTTCAGATGTGTGACACTCTGTAATCCCTGGCATGCTCTGATATATGATCACATTAATGTAAATTTATGCCTGTTTTCTCATTTTTTAATCTTATGCAAACAAGGAGCAATATTTAATGTTTTGTTTAATGAAGCTGGTTTATTGTTTCTACTTGTAGCATAACTGATTGACAGAATACGTGACTAGATGCTACCACATGTTGTTGAATTTAGATCCCAATTCTCAACTGGTAATTGCTCTCAATTATTTACTAGCACAGTACACCACAATAGACAAAACTACTGTTTACACTTATCCCTTCTGTGCTTTGGTAGCCAACTGCTCTCCAAATAAACCACATCTCACAAATCTCCCTTGAATTACAGAAATACAACTTTAAAAATCAATACATCAGTTTATCAAACACCCAACATTCAAGTCCTTTCTCACAGGAGGATTTCAACTGTATTTTTGGTGTGACATGAAGGATGATCTGTGAGATGCACAGGTCCAGGAGCTGAGAGGCCCTGGTGAAGAGCTTTGGGTTGCAGCTCACTATTATACAGCCAGCTCCCATGAAACCAACAGGAATGTTCCATAGGTTGTGTGAGGCACTGGAGGAAATCACAATGCCTTTTAGGACAAATAATCTCTGCATTGCTCTTGCTGAAGGAGCTGGTATCTGTGGTGCTCTGAAGGTTCTATGGGTAGCCAAAACTATGTATTATTGTTAAGTGTCTAGATCCAAACTACTACCCAGCTTAATATTGTAAAACACATTGCAGTGTATTGTATGGAGACCTTGTATCAAGATGAAATCTGACATGAATTAACAGGAGAATTCACTCAAGTAAATTAGCTTCATGTACTGTCCTCTTTTTTCTTTTTAAAAAAAAATAAATTCTCAAACAAAAGATTTTTGCCCTCAAAGGATAAGCATCTTCTACAACTAAAATAGAAATGCATTTTCCCTAGCTTTTATGAAGTTGTATCTGTCTGTATCAATGCTGAATTCAACTCCAACTACTCACTCCACTGCTTTAACATAAAATCTTTTCTTCGTTAGCTATCAGTAGAAGCAAGAGCTTTTAAATGGAACTGTTGGTCTGTGTAGAAACAGCCAATCAATTTAGCTAACAAATCTTTCTTGTGAAAGTGAATCAAGCATGGTTCCATTACTACTAACTATGAATTTAGTTTTGATTCTTCAGCACTTTGCAGATCTTAAAATTTTTCTCCAATACCACCATTACAAACTAAACAGACACCCTCTCCTCTCTGATGTCCACCAAATCCTTGCTATTGCCCATGCAGCAGCAGGGCTCACTCTGCCAGCTGTGCTGGCCCAGGAAATGCTGCCACAGACACCTCCTGCACCTTGCACGGTGCAAGCCATGCACCTTCCCAGCATTCTGGTGTCACTCTGCATTCCTCCATGTCCACATGGCAGGTGTGGACAGCCCAATGCCCTTCCCACTGTCACAAAATGGATTCAGTGTCAGGCTCAGGCTTGCAATAGGTTTAACCCAGCATTTGACTGCAGGGAACCATACTGTACCCCTTTAAATGAATTACCATTGGGCTCCAACAGAGCACCTGCCTCTTGCCTTCCACTCACTGTCAAGTGTCACATTGAGCAACAGGATTGCTTTAAGCTGCTCATTTGCAACAACACAATCTCCCTGCACTGTGCCAGCACAACCATTTGTGCAGCCACTTAGAAAACCACTTAGGCAAATTGATCCTGTTGCAAAAAACAGTATTCTAGGAAGAAAAAAAACCCAACATGGTTTCAAATTGCTACTGTGACCTAGTTTGTTACATGGCTAAAAAAGTGGTGATTCCAGCAAAGTTCAAGGGATGAGAAAATGACAGAAGATGGGGAACTGGGAGGAGGCACAAAAATCAACCATCTTATACCAAGTATTGATTCTGACATGCACCTGTCAAAAACTAATCTGCTTTGAGGACCCTGAGAAACTATGCATGTTTCCAAAGAGAATCTGGTAAGGGCAATGATTTTCTCACTTGGCTTTAAATTGACAGCAAATTATTCCCCATAACACAAGCTGGTTGTGCCAAATCAAGCATCCTTCTAATACCACACAAACAAGCTGATGAATCTCCTGTGCTGCCAGTGGGATAAGAGATTATCTAAACACATTATGGAGTTAAACACACAGGAGCCTTAGCAAAATAGAACCAGAAAACAAATGCAACAGGATGCTATGTAGCAATGTATACAAAGCCTACATACAACCACTTTAACAAAGTTGGCAGGAAATATCCCTGTGCGATTCCCACATTTTCCTCTGTACCACTCAGTATCAATTTTCTCCAAAAGACAAACAGTGTCCCCAGAATGAAGGTCCAAGTCATCAGCATGCTCTGTAAGACAATATCATTTCAGTTAAGAGTACTTGTCACATTCACTGATTTTCTCTAAGTAAAACCTCCTTAAAACAAATACCACAGAAAAAAACAGAATCAGCTTTTAAAAAGTCTTAATTTTACCTGCTAAATCAATTAGCTTTAACTGAAAGACTGACCCATCTACATCTAAACCCATTGATTTGAGCAACTCTATGTGCAGACCTTGCAGACTGAGTTCCACACCATTTTTAAGCTCTAATTTCTAAGAAAATTTCCATTTGAAAGTCTTAAAGTAAAACATGCTTCCAGAATATTCACATTTACTTACCTGCAGGAAAATCATGCAGGACTACAGCATGAGGTGCACTTGTGTCAGAAACCTTTGGAGGGTGGTTTGAATCCTGACAACAACAAATAAATCCAAGTAGTTTATGAATCATGGAAGATACTAACAGATTCTCTGTTATGTGCTCCTGAATTCATTTTCTGACTTTGGACACAGAGTTGTTCTGATATTGCAGAAGGAAATGGTTATTGGTCTCACAGCAAAGGGTCTGAATTCTGTATGCCTTTTGCCAGTGTAAACAAGAATACATTTCACCAAAATCTACGTTTGAGCCAGTGAAAGGAAGGGAAGTCATGCAACTTTTCCAAATACAGAAAAAGCCTCAGCTATCTCTGTGGGCCAGAAATCTGGAGCACTGATAGCAACACTCATTGCAAGGGCTGTGGACAAATTTTGTACTGGTGCTTGGTACTTTGTGCTACCAGCCACTCTCCCTTGCTCAAGAGAACACCCAACTCTGCCCCAGCACACTCAGCAGGGACAGCAAACAAACATTCCAAGAGGAGCAGGGAAGCCTCTCTTTGCTTACACTAAGGTAACACTGAGGGGAACTGACAGTTTTGTTGTGGCATCTTCATAAAGAGAAATTATATTCAAAATGCTGAGCCACCTTCTCTGTCCCACCCACTAAGAATTTTTAGGCTGTACTGATGACAATGACGGTGTGTGAATTACATTCAAAGTAATTCACTATGTACAAAAAAAACCCAAAACAAAATAAAAAACTGAAACAACAACAACAAAAAAAAAAACCAAAAAAAAAACCAACGACCCCCCCAAAAAAACCCCATAAAACCCCACAGAAAACCCAAAAAAAAAACCCCACCAAAAATCCAAACATAGACAAAGATAAGACCTGAATTACAACAGAAAACAACATACTGCATAGAAATCTATTTTAGCCATACAGGCTTTTGATAATAGTCAAAAAGTCTGCTCATAGCTCTAATTTCCACTAGCTATTTAATATTAATAGGGTCATGCCCTAAAACCAAGTCAGGATCTGTAGAAGCAGAGAGAAGAAAATACTTTCAAGTCCGTATGTCAAAGCCAATTTGCTGATGTACCATGTACAGCACTTCATAAAGTACTCACTTATCTTTTGCTCAATTCTCAGATACTCAGCCAAGGGAGTGATTATTTTCCTATGAGATGGAGGAACTCTACCAGTTTCCTCTCCCTTCTGGCACTCCAAGTAATTACTCTTGCTCTGTTCCATAAGCTGAATATCACTGTGCTATGAGGCAAATCACCATTATTGGGTTTTGTTTTGGCAGTTGCTTTGTTTTGATTACAGAAACACAAGGATTTAATAAATCACTATTACATGTCTCAGTGTAACCTCTGAAGACTAAAACATTTGATACTTTACTGCAACAAGTCTTGTTCATTGAATATTTAAGCCAGCAGGAAAGAAGCACCTTACCTTACAGGACAGCTCTCCAGTGTTCCTGGGAAGACAATCTTCCTTGGCAACTCCATGAGGCACAGGCAGCTTGAAGAGAAAGAGGCAAATGGAAAAGGTTTTTTCGCTTCTAAGCATCTCAGATTTTCACTTCAAGTGATAATAGTCAGATGACTGAACTATTTAAACCATCCACTACAGGTAATTAGGAGTCCAGTGGAAGAGGACAGGTTCCTTTGGAAGGCATTCAGAACAGACTGCTGGTGATATGAACTGACACTCTGAGAAACTCAGGGGGTGTCACCCCCTTTAAAAGTGTCTTCGACACTTAACTGGTATCACACCACACACTACAAGATATTCAGAAAGACACTCTGATGCAGAAATATATTCATTTGTCATGGAGGGCACTAGAAAAACACCCTGGGAGGAATTTTTCCATTGACAGTAAGATTTCAGGGCAGGAAACTACTAATGATCTCCTACAGAAAAAAATCTCATACACAAAACTCTAAATGCAAAAGTGAAAGATCAAAAAGGTGCCAACAGAAAGTTTCCACTTCATGCTGATGGAATTTTGATGCTGCTCATGCTATGGCTGAGTGGTTGCTTTTTTTGACAAGAGCACCAGTTCAAGCAGTCATCAGCTCTATCACTGACCAGTTTCAAGTTTCTGGGGAAAGACCTTCTTTGTTTTTATTTGTAGTGTTGATCCATTTGTATTTAAAATTCCCTAATAATACATACAATACTAAAACCATTTTTAGAATGAAAAGGATTGCATCAATAGCATGAAAAATATAAGATTTGCAATGTTACATTCCTCACACTTTGCAAGCTTGATTAAATAAGGTCAACTACTTTATAAGTTCCAATGCTTCCCCAATTTTCCTAAGCATTTTGATATGTATGGCTGAACCAATATAAAAATGCAATTATTCAGCATAATCTCACTGAAAAAGTATTCAGAACCGGTGACTGGAAAAAGAACTCCCAAGCCCCAAGAGCTATGCATTAAAGATAATATAATTACATATATACACAGAAATGCACCACACAGGTCTATACTTTACATGTATTTATTGCTTTCTCCAGTATTGCCTTACAGGACTTATTACTAGCAATTTCTAAGGAAGATTATGCTGCTAGATGCACTTTGAAAGCCACATAATACTAACCTACTTTAGCAGGTTTAACTACCTTTTTTTTCTAGTATTTTAACCAGCACTGTTTTATAAAAACAATGTACTCAGACATAATATCTCAACTCTCACCATGTATTTATTGTAGAGAGGATGACCTGGTTTAGGTCTAGGAGGTAATGCTGGATCTGGATTTTTAAAGACTGCACTTTTTGTTCTCTTGGGTCCCAACTTGAACTTGTTGTTTTTTTTATCAGAAGCGATGTCCGAACTAGATCGCGACAGAACATCCTTCTGGGAGGAGGTCTTGGCTGCAGAGAATTTTGGTGGAGGTGGCCTTCCAGGAACACTTTTAGGTGGGGGAGGTCGAGCAGGTACAATTTTTCCATCCACAGGCCTAAAATTTGTGCAAACCATCAGAGAAAAATACATATTAATAGGCCTGCCACTTCACCCTAGATACAGAGTGTGCAGTAAGGAAACAAGATTTGTGATGACCCGGGCTGCACTGTTTGTAGTGTCCGAAGCTTTCCAGGAATACATGAACTCTTCAGATCCTGAATGGGACCAGATGATCAAGCCCTGAGACAGATCCTTTGACTACATATTTCCAACAGCCTGCCAGCTTTCTGGGGAGCCCGCTAAACAAGGAGGATTTGTTTCAGCAATCCACCTCCAGAAAGAGCTTTCTTTGTAGCTGCTGCAGGATGAAGTTCTGCTATTGGAGAGCTTTTGTGAAAGCTGGTCTTCAGGAATCAACCTGGCTCATTCCTTGGGATGTCACTTACCTGAAGTGACTCTGATGAAACTCATGACATACCACACCACTTTGCACACTGCCATCAATAGCAGAATTTACTATTTTTTATGCAACAGATGTCTACCACAGAAAGAAAACACTGGTGAAAATATTCAAGTTCTCTGGCTATGATAGAGGTCTCCCACTCCTACCAGCAGACAAGCAGTTTAGAAACCAAAATCAGAGACTAGCAAGTGACAGTAGTAATATTTAATGGCAATTAATATTACTAGTAATATTCCAAAATTACAGTATCATTTGATTGTTATTGGGAGATCTTCAACCAGATACTGCAAGTTTCTGCTACAACTGGTTTTTTGTTTCATATAATGTAATTCAGCATAATTATTTGCTCATGTATAATCCTCATGGGTCTGCAAAAATTATCAACCCCAACAAGTGTGCATTGATGGATCTTTGAAGTATCATTCTAACACATTTTGTGAGTGTCACCCATCACTTGAGAAGATACTAGTGCTCTACTAATGATCCTGATAAGAGTTCTCTGTTACTATTTGAGTATGGAACAATTTTTAAATGTCAAAAAAATTTTCCACTTCTCATCATCATCCATCTCTCCCTTTTCTTGGCCTCATCTTAAAGTAAGCATTTTTAATATTGACAAAAGGGGATATTCCAAGTTAAACTACTTTAAATCTGTAAACAGACCGACTCACACATTTTTAAAGCAACTTAACTAAACAAGAAGACCCTAACAAGCAATTCAATGAACTATTTTACTGCTTACTTAAAATAAATCAAAAATCCATTTGATTAGAAGAAAATATTTACTGCAGTCCCAGAGACCCTCATAAGAATCAGGAATGTTATGCTAAACTGAATGTGGGGAAGGAACAAGCCAGTAAATGAGGTGTTTCCTTGTGGCACATCCATGGTCTTTCCTGTTAATTAATATTAATTATTATTGATAGACTCATTTCAATAACAGAAAGATTCTCTTGTCCTAACACAACAGAGCAAACCCTTGTGTTTAAACTCACAGATTTAGAATGCAAACACTGAGATACCCACCATGGGCTGGCCAGTCAATGCCAGATCTCCATCCACTGTGTCTCTGGCATTGATGAACATGAATTAAAGGCTGGTCCAGCAACTTTTGCCCTTGGAGACATTCTTTCTTTTTGGTTCACAAGAATAAAAACCCCCAAGGTTATCATTGGTCCTGCACCTGCATTTTAGGTCCAAAGTGTATAGAGTAGCCAGCGCTTCTGGGAAGCTGCTGGCCCAGCATCTGCCCTTTTCAGGGTGGCATCATCTGCCACCTCCATTCCTTCACCACCCAAATGCCACCACAAGTGCAAGTGCTGTGGGTGAAAAGGTTAAAGATTCAGAAAGGAATGACTGTCAGCAGCCACTGTACATTAGCTGAAAAGTCAAACAGCTGCTCTCCTATAATCTCCCTGCTCATACCATACTGTACAAACAAGTATTAAACAGCTACCAACTTGGTCCTGCCTATTTATTAGTGAGCAGAGTGCCCAGCCAAGACTATTGAGCTATGGCTGGAGTCAATAGTGTCTACACTGAGACTAACTATGCAAATTAATTTAGAAACAGCACTTTTAAGGGCTTTTGGAGAACCACACTCACCTTGGGGGTAGTAGAGGTTCTAGCTGAGGCACTCCACCTTGTTCTGAGTGATCCAACTCCTACAACCATTCAAAAGAAAAAAGACATTTCTTTAAGCCTAAGGAAAATAAAAAATCCTGTTTAAATGATATAATTCTTATATCAAATTATATCATATGGACATGAAAAACAAGAATTTCTGGAGGTCTGTGAGTAAAGTAGTAAGAATTATGGTGCAATTTTAAAGTGTTGTTGGATATGGAGAAAAATATGGAGGGCAAATAAGCTGATTTACCACCTGAAACATAGCTTCAATTGTGCATTAAGTATGACCCAGCCCCTCCTTTCCTACTACATGCCAGTAAGGACTTAAGAGCCAATTCCAGGAGAGTCATACAACTGTACAATTACACTGCCCACAGGGATTTGCTTTATCAACTTGGATTTAACTTTGACACATGGAACACTTTGAACAGGCTTAAAGCAGAAAACATGACATTAATGCAACTCACACAGGACAGCATCTCTTGCAAACAACATTAGCTCCCATTAAAGAAGGCATCAAAATATGTTTGCTAGAGATCTCACAGACAAATCCCAGTGAATCTTGCTTTGGCAGATTAAGGCATCACTCCTCCCAGCTGCCCATGCTGCCCTGCCAGAGATTACCCCATGCAGCAGTCAGAGAGGAGGACATGTGCCATGTCTGAAGGGCTTGGACCACAGGGATGGATTAACAAGTGACCATCCTTACTGCCTCCTGCTGCTCGTTTTCATCCCAGTGCCAGAGAGTTCTGCCAGCTCTGGGGAACAAGCACAGCTGCTTCTGGAACAGCATCATAAATCAGAGTGCTGAATCTGGGTTCAAAGGAACCCTTTCTGAACCAGTACTTCGAGACAGGTCTGAACAGTCTTGTTTACTTAATTAGCTGCTTGAATATGCCTGAAACTCAAACAATTTCTGTGATTTATCTCATCTAGAAAACACCCAGATATATTTTGTGATAAAATCTGAGCCTTGATTGAGTTCCCAAATTTCATGTTCTGATTAAATGACCCTATTAGAAAGAAAACAACCCGCCACTTTCAGATGAGGATGTTATCTTCATAACAAAAATTTTCCTCTTCTGTGTGAAAAGGAAGAAATCTGTGCCAACTGCTGCTTATGGGCAACAATTTTTGCTGTTGCCATTTAATCACTTCCACTGACAATACTAGTTTCAGAAGTACAGCTCTTACCCTTCCAAACATAGAATTTCAATGTTCCAGTGGATTCAACACAACCTTTTCCTAAAAGCTGAAGCGTACACACGTCTGTCACAATAGCCTGGATGACACTGTAAAAGTTTTGTAGTTCCACTGCATAAAATGTCATTTAATGTCTTGTTTCATAAATTATTTTTTCAGCATTATTCAGAAAAGGTGGAACCTCTCTGAACAGCCTTTTCAATGACAACATTTTAATATCCTTTATCTTTATAGCAGAGGTAGCTACAAAGGCATTTGTTGGCAATCCATCTAGTAAGGGCTCTTAATTTTATTTGATCTTTTACTGTCTGGGGCTTTCACAAGATTCTCTGCCGTTCTTGTCATCAGAAAACTCAATATTTGTAAATTTTACTGTCATTTTCAAGTTTAACTCCCTTTTGAAAATCTGTGTCAAATGTCATTTAGCTACAATGCCTACCATTACTATGTATGTGCCCCAGAGCAAGGAGCAGAGCCTTATTTCCCAAAATAGGTGGTTCTACTCAGCAGAAGAGCTGAAAAAAAGCAAGCTTCATTCTTCTACAGAAAAGTTTCCTCTGCCTGCAAATTAGTAGAGATACCAAGAGAAATTGTGTGCAAGAAGGTAAAAAAATACATTTCTAAAGCACAACACTGGCAACATTTAACCATGTAAATCCCACTGGACTTTGAGCCACTTTGCAATGCTTTTGACACTCACTTGCAGAATCATGATTTCAGATGATGAATACAGAAAATTGAAGATGTGATCAAAGCTTAGTAAAATTGTCAGAGTCTTTTTCAAAAACTGACAGCAGTCTAAATTACCTAATTAATTAGAGAACAGAATTAAAAGAAAAAAGCCTTATATTTTTGAGTAGTTGTTTTCATCTTCTGGTCCTTCAAACAACTAACTTTACAAATGCTTGAGGATCACAAGAGATCTTTTAACCAAAGCAGACAATGCTGTGATACAGGAAAACAGTTCTAACTTACCCCTTTTTTCACTAGGTCACCACTGCTGGGTTTTCCCACTGTGATATTGGATGTGTTCCCAATAGGCTTTTCAGCAGGAAGTGGAGGAGGGCTATGTGGGTTGTCATTTAAAGCTGTAAAAAACAAACAAAAAATCCCAAATGAAAGTCTAATTAATACCCTCTTCATGTGGATCAACAATAGATAAAGGAATCCACTTTTGTTTGGGACATTTTTTGTGTGAATGCAACTTCCCTCCTCTGGAAGCAGCCAAAGGGAAGAACCACTTAAAGAGCAGTGAAGGGAAAAGGGACATGAGAGGAGCATCCTAACGCTGAGGCTGAATTCAGGAGTACTTCCCATCCTGCAAAATGGATCTTCACTTTAATCTAAGGACACCAGCAAATAATTTCATAGTTTCAGCTGCAATATTTGGTGATATAATATTAGATGAGTAGAAGAGTTTCTACCCTTGGAATGTCAGATTCATTACTGGATACCCTGAAACGCCATCACCACATTTCTAAACTGGGTCACTTTTTTTTTCAGCTGTCAGCTCCTGGAATATCCTTCAGGCTGGAAAACAGCTGAGGGTTATTTCAAGCAACCCTGAAAGATCAGGAGACTTGGATGGAAGAATCTCCAGAAAGGTAAAGGCAAGAAAATAAATTATTGCCTGCTACAAAATTCAGGATGACAGAAAACAGAGATGGAAGTTGCCAGGTAGTCTTTAATGAGAAAAGCAAGTTTAGACATGGAAGAGGAAACACTACCGATCTTACTAGGGAAGAGTGATGATGTCCTCATGCTCAATAAAGAATAGAAAAACACTTCTAAATATATAACATTTGCTTTCAGTGTCTCTGCCATTGAAACTTGGGAAGTACTTGGACAGGTTTTACCAGCATATTTACCAAACATTTTGTCTTTATATATTGGAGCCATGTCATCTATTTTACAATCTGTTTGTATAACAAGAAAATTAATTTCATACAAAGACCTACAAACACTTAAGCTCTTCTGACTTCCAGCTGAACTTGGAGTTACATAAAAATATGTATAGACAGCCTGGACATTCATAGACTAATGACAAAAATAAAAAAAAAAGAGAAGAGATGCTATTCAAAACAAAACAGTTGCTCATTTCACAAAAATTACTCTCAACAAAGAAACAACACATAGAAAGGAGCAGTGTTGTTTATTTTCAACACCTTTGTGGCATTACTATTACGTAAAACACTGCTGTGATGTTTAAAAATGGGTCAGTTTAGTTCAAGGGATCAGTTCAATTCTTAGGAGAAGCTCACAGTTACTGTGTTGGCAGTGACCAGGCATGGGGAAAAAAGTTCACCACTTTTCTAAGGTACTGCAATGGGTGAAAAGTAAAACCACGACCTGGCAGTAATTCCAAAAGAAATCTTTTTTTATCATATCTTACTGATAAAAAAGCATAAAGCATTTATTTACCAATTCCAATCCTGCTATATACACAGATAGTCAAATTTCCTCTCCCTTACTCTTTTGAAGTTGAGAATTAAAGGAACTAGAGGAACAACAGAAAAAAAATCCCCAAGAACTCGAAGTCAGGTGTTATTTTCAGTGATTTCTAAGTGTAATAACTGCAGTGGAACTTTGATGTTTCCTTTCTAACCACTTCTCAACAAAAATGCTAGTCGTAACTGAAAACTTCACTGGAGTTCAAATTCTTAAGCAGTTCTGTCCCTTTTTTGGTAGTGCTGGGTGGGCCAGTTTTGGAGGGTTTTAAAAATTTGTGTTATTTTGTTTTGTTTGTTTATTGGGGCTTTCAGTTTTTCCTGGTCCCTGACAGAATTTATCTCCTCAATAAACAAGATGGAAAAAGACTCCCCTGTACTGAGATTATGTGGCCCCTTAACAATGTAAACCCTACTATATCAATTTTTACTTTGGCCCAGTTGTACTGTTCTCCTCTTTTAACTTTTAACAGGTTACATTTCTGCAGCAGCTCCTATTTGACAAAAGGCTACTCTGTTTTCTTGGAATATGCTTCTGTTCCTCCCTACCCCATTAATCTTCCAACCACTGATTCCCATAAGGCAGGCAGTCCTTCACAACCTCCTGCTGTTTGTAGCTAAGTACAGGACCGGCAGCCCTTTGTGGAAATTTCAATTACCACTAGAGAGCAGCAAGAGCTCAGTTATCTCTAAGTTCAAAAGGGTATCCATCTCGAAAAAAAAGGAAAAAGAAAAAAATGTCAGGTAGTTGGTTGGCTTTTTGTTTAATTTTAGTTTTAATTGTAATTAAAATTTCCTTTATAGAGAAGAATTATGTCATAGTTTCTTTACAGACATATTCTTCCAAGTGAAAAAACTTTTCTTTTTAATCAGGTATTAACAGAAAGACTTTTCCTCACAGCTTTATCGGCAGTCTTATCTACATTTTAAAATAATTTCCACTCCATCTCTTACACATGCAGGGGAAAAGAAAATTGAGCATTTTAACAGTGGGGTGGTGACAGGGGGAGATGGGAAATAATGAGTGAAACTACTACTGAGAAATCCCATCTGGCCATACAGTTACCACAAGTTGACTGTACACCTACTAAATGTGGCAAAACATGATTTTGAAACATGAGTTTTAAGAGCTATCTTTTGACATTTTTCCCTAAGCTCTGAGGATCAAAGATAAGGCCAAACAGAATTCTGCAAGTACACACTCCAGCATACAAAGACCAACACAAAGACCTTGTGGCTCACTGATAAATTTCCACTCTGAGACGCTGTCAGTGTCATTTGTAAAGCTGCAAAAGATTAGAGGTGGCAGGCTTTAGGAATACAGTGACTCTCAGAAAACTACAGTCAGGACCCTGATGCAAAATTGAACACAGAAGGTTTTTGCATCCTGATTCTCACATGCCTCTTTTTATTCCCTTAAACTGCTACCCTAAACATTCTTGCTTAAATGGCCACAGATTTCAAAACTAGCAAGGATCAAAGGAACTTTTTGATTTAAATGATGAAAACTATGCTAAACATCCCAACCAAGTTGTATTTGAAGGAAAGTTTAATGCACCAATGTTTTTCTTTTGACAAGAAAGCTTGGGAGCAGCACTAAACCTCAGCTAAGGTCAGCACCAAAGTCAGTTAGGCCAAAGGTTCAGCTCCAGAATATGGTTTAGCAGACAAAACAAGGTTGCTTCTGCTGCAGGGGTCTCCTCCAAGTCTTCCTTTCCAGCCTGTAGATCTGCCCCTACATACGGTTCCACCTCTGCTATGCATTAGCTCCATCAGGTTTGAGACATCAAACTCAAGGAGGCAGGAGGGAGAGTGGAACACTCACCTACCTCTGCCTCCCACCACAGCTCTCAGGCTGGCTCCTCTGACTTGTCAAACCATGCCACGGGATTCCTCTGGCAGCTGATATTAGCTACTAAACAGCAAATCACTTAAGCTCCAGTTGAAATGGTTTTCTAACACATTTCTCAGACATTTGGGTGAAGAACTTACATTTCCCAGGTTTAGCTGGGATTCGGATTACAGTGGGTTTCCGAGCCAAACCTGGCTGAGCCGTCTGTTCCTTGGCAGGTTCACTTTTCGTAAGGAGCTGAAACGGATCTAGAAGGAGAAAAAAACCCCAATATTTGAACACAAATCTTACCAAATATTGCTTTCATTATTAAGGGTATTTAAATTTCACACTCAATACAGTAATACAAATAGATAGATCAGGCTGATGCAGCTAGCACACCCAGCTCTTTGTAAGTAACAGCTCTTCTTTGTACATCTACTTTCATAGCTGACTTAACACAAACATGCTCCAGATACCTTCTGGAATTATATGAGCCACTGGACAAGTGGAACTGCATTGCTTGGTAATAGGGACCTGAAACCAGAATGGCTTCAGGGAAATGTTTACAAAGCACTTGATCTAATGCACTGACATAGCTGTGAAAACATTCACTGAAAAGTTTTAATCAATACAATCTTGTCAAAGCTAAACAATCAGCACTGCAGCAGATAAAATATCTACTGAAACATATAAAACATTTAAATACTACTGATTACAACATGTCCTTGCTGTAGAACAACTAATTCTTCTGAAGATTCTGCATAATTTTGTTGGTTATAAACCAGTTTCCATGGAGGGAACTGGTTCACACCAAGGAGAGTTGTGCCTGAGTTCTGCCCCTGCCTTTATCACTCATTCCTCTACAAGCCTGCCCAAGCATTCCAGTGGTAAGACACAAGCAATTTTTCTCATGCTTCATTACCTTAAACACAGGTCTCTCATTAACAGGCATAGGAACATAGGTGCATGTAGAAGGAAGCTCTAAAAATACTAGTACATAAATAAGGACCAAATTATTGTGTTCTTTCTCAAGTACACCTTCATGTCAAAGAGCAATACTTCTTTCTTCTTAACAACTGCTACTTCTTTGTCTGACATTATCAAATTCTGCAGTAAAATGGCAATGCTTAACAGTATCATAAAAGTGTAGAGTAGAAACTGGAGAAGGACTCTAGGTGATAAATCTGACACATATTCATAGTCACAACAACTGAGTCTGATCTCTTCTGCTGGCCTTTTCAGATGTGTAGCTCAATGAGATGCTATTTATGGAGTGTCATAGTCCAAGAGAAGAAATATGCAGGGCATCTCTTTGAATTCCTCATGACTTTAATAAAAGCATACCCTTTCCCAAAACTACTGCCATACTTCCTGATAAAGTTGGAAAAAAATCTGTGTTTGATAAAATTTTATCTTCAACACTTAGAAAAAAAAGTTATGACATATGAAGTCATGATTTCTTATGGACAATTTTGAACAATCTAATCCAATCCGAGCAAGACACTACATATCTGTGCCTGGCAATTCATGTAAGATGTAAGAAATGCAATATTTACTTAAGAACAACCTCACGCCCTCCCACATGCACACCACTCAGCGGCCACAGCTCCCCCTTGCCAGTGCATCTGCCATCAGCCCCCTCTGGCAGTGCCCCCAGCTCCTGCTGCCAGCGTGCAGCTGTCACAGCAGCAGGGACAACATGCCACAGGGCCCATGCATGCTCACCCTGCTCAGATGCCCCCCTCCCACCAGCCCCTTGCTTAAGCTTTCTTCACAGGCAGATCCACCCCGTATGGCTGTGCTGCGTGGATTTGTGCCATGGCCTCTCTGAAAGCCAACCTGCCTACAGGTTCCCTAGAAACCCTCCCAGCTGCCTTCAGATCTCATTTTAATCAGGAATCAAGCAAATCAATTCCTTCTGTCAGGATGCTTGTACAAAAGCTGGGAGTGTACACTTCAGGTACAAAGGATCATGGCAGGTCAGCAATTTGTCTAGAGATAAAGGTATTCAGGCTACAATTAAAAATAAATTCTGTTACCATCTAGACAAAAGATGGCTCCATCACATTGTGCCCAAAGATTTCCACTGCATCTGGAAATTAGGTACGGGCAACCCACAATGCTTTAGAATGTAAGGGTGAAACAACATTTTGTTCAAGTTATGGATTAGCACATGAGGGTAGAGGGTTTAGCTCTCTTCAGTGAAAACTGCATCACAGCAAGAGTTTTTGTAGAGGACTTGAAAACACAGACCACAAGTGGGGTAGAAGCATTCTGGAAGTACAGTCACTACAAGGAATCAAAATCCCACCACTGGAGCAACCCTGCAATATTCTTTTACTATTTTATACCTCCATCTGCTAGCTACAATGCAAACACTTGAATTGCATTAAAAAATCCTGAAGATTTATCAAACCTCAATTTTCGTGTTGGTGTTTAGAGTGACTAAGTGCAGCTGAAAAACACCCTAAACCCTGAAACTGGGCTTTGTTCTCTTTCAGTTATCTGGCAACTCTACATCAGACTTGAGGAGTGACCCTGGGGAGGCAGCAAGGCCCCAAAGCTGCATTTGCCTGAAGGGAAGCTGGAGACACGGGATGAGCAGAGGAAAGGTGAGCAGGGCTAAGTCATGGGCTCCTTGACACAGCATGACCATAAGGAACACTCTGGCACACAGAGCACCTCTCAGGGTAAGGTTCTGCAAAGGTGAAGGAAGTTCTGCATGAAAAATGAGGAAACAATTTTCCAAAGCCTCCATCTTATGAAAATATGGACACTGAGAGACCGAGTGGAAATGCTCCAAATATCTCAAACCATCAAAGTTCTGTAAATATAAAGAAGATTTAAAATTGTAAAAAATTGCTGTTTGTCAGCTGTTAACCACTGCTATGCATAGAAACAGTTTTCTTGACCATTCAGCAGTTGGCAGAGGTCTCTACATCAATATATCTGACAATTTTTAAGTCTGAGAAAAGCAATTTCTAAGGCTGAGAAAACCATTTGATGAACGTTAGTTTTCCACTCATTATCTTATGTTCAATTATACTGTTGTCACCTCATAATTAGTTTAAAACTCATTACCTTGTTTGTGTTATTCCATTCCCTAGTGCTGGGCTTGCAGCAGAAATTGGCTGAGAAAATGACTGTGCTGCTTTGTGCAATGGGACTGACAACATATCAAATTTTTATGTTGTTTAACAACAATTGGGCATCATTTGAGCATAATTCATGGAGGTGTGAAAACAGAATTGTTAATGTACTCATTTAAAGCTTCTCAGCTCAAGGAAATTAATCTGCAAGTAATTTTTCATAAGACATATCAACAGACTTCTATTGATTTTTTTATTAAAGTTTTACAACAGCACTTAAAATCTGTGGCTTCCTTTGTTTCATCTTTCTAGAGCTTCTGTTTCAAAGGGTTATGTGTTAACATGTATTACTGTGCTTGTTGGAAGGAAAGGCAAATGCAAGCTGTGTATTCTAATAATCCATACATAATCTCCTTTCTTTCAATTTTGGAGAAACAACCTTTTACCTCCCATTCACCTACACCACCCTTGTTTAAAATTAAAAATGAGGTTACAGTAGATTTTGCCCATGCAAGAAGGATAGATGGGTACCTTCCTGAAATATTTACTGATAGTCTTTAAGTGAGAGGTAGTAAGATGGGAATAGATACCTCAGTAGCAATAAGGGGAATCTCCAAACAAATAGTAAGTGGAAGGCTAAAAGCCCAGATAGTACAATCTGCTGTGAAGATGCTCAGTCCTGCAAGAAGTGCTCAGTACACATGAGAACAATGGAGTTCGAAGGTGTGGATGCTGATATTACACGTGCCAGTACAGAAGTATGCAACTGTGTCCACTTTCAAGGTTTAATTTAAAAACCTAAATCAGCTGTTAAGGGCAAAACTCCCACATTCCCTTCACACAGAACAGCACTGTCACCAGAGTCTTCCAGGAACAGAGAAGAGGAACACACCTCATCAACAACTGGTTTTATTAAAACCAAGCCCTGTGAAAGCACTCTGGTGTTTATGGAAGCATAATCAACCCACACTTGGGGGAAGATTCTGAACAACAGGCCCCTCCTAGTAATACAGCCAGAGAGTCAATGGAAACCTGGCAGATAACACCTCAAAAAATGGGGCTCATGCTCAAGAAACACTGTGAAATGCCAAAAGTCTGATGTTCACTCAGACATTTTAAATCTCAACCTATTTACAACAACAGAGAGATGTATTAGACAGGTATGGAGTCTACATTCCAGCATCAGTGACTTTGCCAATCTGCTTTCCACAGTATTTTTCATCAAGAAAATTAACAGTTCACTGTTTTCAGAAATGGATTTCTGACACAAAGAGAATAATATGGACTACACCACCTTTCACAAAATATGCAATTTGCAGCTCCCTCTGCACGGAACATTGTCATGATCAGGCCATGACTGCAACTTTTAAGAGAAAGGAAAATTTGAAAAGAAAAAAAGAGAGAGACAATGGGATGCATGTTCTTTCAGCATCTGATCTGTGCAGAACCTGAAAGTAAGCTCAGGTGACACTCAGGCTTCTTGGTACTCTCTCAACACTAGGAGACTACACCAGCTCACTCAAACAACAGGAATGCAGCATCATTTGGGAGGAGACTTAGTATGCTTGAGACTTAAAATTGGAGGAGATGCAAGCAAATCTGCTTTGCAGAAAGAGCCTAGCCATCAGTGTGACGAAACTGCACAAAGACAAACTATACAGCTTTGTATTCTCTGTAAAGTATATAGTTTTGTATTCTCTGTATAGAAAAAATTTGCCAAGACACGCCACAGAAGAGTTGACTTAAATGTAATTGCTGAAAATGCAAACTCTCCTTAACTGTGCACTGAAATCTCATCCATGTAGTAAGAAAGCTGGAGAGCAGATACAATCTACCGCTAGAACAGCAAAACTTCTTGGACATTTTGTAACATTTAATGGCAATAAAAGCATTCATGGGGTAGAAAATGACACACTTGTACCTGTGGAGAGATAGAGAAGGACCTTTTCTGAGCTTTTTCTCTCTGGAAGTGAGAGGGGGAATGCCCATACTTTACACCTGTGTGTGTCTAAAAGTGTAACCATTTGGTTCATTGTTCATCTGTACTAGTAAAGGTGATGGAAATTACACTGCCTTTGGCACAAAACTACTGTGCATACCAGCACGAGCCATTTTGGGAGAGGTGGGAGGCTACTCCTCTCTCACAGATCCAGTTTGCTAATTGATGTAAGACTAGGATAGTTCAGATTGCAAGAGCCTTCAGGAGGTCTCTGATCAAACCTCCTGCCCAGAACAGGTCAGCTGTGAGGGCATGTTGCTAGAAATTGGTTGTGTAACCTGGTCTGACTTCAAAAATTAGATGCCAGAGGGTATTTGGACATACAATGGGTGACCAAGAAAATATACCCCCAAATTGCCCTGAAGATTATGAAACACAGCCTTGTCCATTCTTGCCAGGTAAATAAATGATTTTCTATTGCCAAGAGACTGAAGTGCCCCAAAACAGGCAAGCTGGAAATTTCCAAAGCGGGTAATGGAAAGCAGTCAGATGTACAAAATATATTTTTTTAACTTAAAATGTGAAGGACAAGGTAATTTATAATGTTGTTTAAAATATCTATCTACTCTCTTGCAAGAACCTCATATGCTTTCAGCAAAAAAAAGTGGGCTTTTTAAAAAACATTTTCTTTTAAATAAGCATTTTGCTGTTCTTTGACAAACTTTGTGAACAAAGGATATCTGCATTTTAAATACTGTAAAATAAACAGATTTAATTATCAGAGAAGACAGATCTTATTAAGAACATTATTACTTGTGTGTTACTTCACAGTATCTACAGACCTGGAACTCAAACCAAATTAATTTGCATTTGAAAACCTAAAGGGCTACTCATCTATTATGTAGCTATGATTTTAAAAGCTTACTTGTTTCCTGAGCCTAGATATAAGGCCCTCTCTTGTGCCAACTTTCAAAGTCCTTGAAGGCTCCAATTTATGTCCACTAAGCAAGCATCTGCAGTGACTGAAGAGTTAATGGATGCTTCTTATCACTTTTCCTGGAGAATGTCAACCTTGCAGCAGAACAACAGGACACAGCACAGCCCCCAATCTCCAACAGCAGTATGTCCTCAGGTAAAACTGTTTTTACAGGGTTTTATGCCAAAGAGCAGATTAAAATGGATGAGACAGCTCATTCTTTTCTGGGGTGATAATTTGTCAGTAAGTAAAAAAGGAGACAGGTCTCTTGAAAATAACCACAATAAGAGTCATCAGAAACACTGCTGAACCCTAAGAGAAGCTGCATTATTTTGATGATATGTCTGGACTAATCTACCAGTTAGAAGCATTTCCTTTTTTTTTTTTTCTTTTCCGACCTGAGGAAGCAATTAAAATCAAGCAGCTGGGCAATATCCCCACAGCAGAGAAATCTGGAGTTACTAAAGCAGCAGTTTTTCTGAATTGTCTATAATGTCACACAAGTGCCACCATTCATGCCACAGGAAGCAACAATACATATAAATGAATAGCAGCATTGCTTTAGTTGGATATTTTTTTCTCAGGAGAGACAGAAATGAACCTTTATGCTATGATAAAGTAGTTAGACAGACAGATAAGACAATTAATAAATGCAGTAGCCTCACTACTGTTGGACCTGAATGTAATGAAGATATCAAAATGAGAGCTGTCTCCTGCTGGCAAGGTAAGGCACTCTCTGAACTTCTTTTCAAAGCATCTGGTTTAAATTGAGTTCAGCTATGTCAGGTTCAGAGCAATCAGTGAATTATATGCTGTTCCAGAGAGAAGGGAGAACAGAGAAGAGCTCCCCACATGTGAAAAGGAATAAAAACATTGCAGCAATATCACCTCCAAGTTTTAATTCAAATGTATGCTCTAAATGCACCATAACCTGATTTTTGTCCAAAACATACTCTCATAACTTTTAGCAAGCAGGTCCACTACATGCTTTGACATAGCAACTAATACAAGTTACAGGTAAAAATCATGAGTCTTCTGAAGCCGTGAAATTTACACAGCTAAACTTGCACTAGAATTTCATTTCCAAGCCTTGTAAAAATGGTGAGAATTGCGCCCCCCTGATACATTACCAAAACTTTTAACCACCAGGAACTGCGTAAGTTCCTGTTATCAGCCATGAAAGTAATGCAGAAGTAACCCAGATGATCCAAAATACCAGAACTATCATCAAAGCATTAGAAACAAAAGGTGTAGAGTCCCAAACAGATGCCTTCACATTCTAAATGACTGACTTAAATAGAAGTAATTTCATTAGGACATAAATGGCTTTCAACATTAGCCTGAGTCCAAAGTATGGCACTTAAAACTGTTTTGGGTGATGATAAAGCAGTTCTACAGATTTGTCATTCCTGTCTTCTCCCTCCTAGCACTTCCCTTGGGCCAGCATCATGAGTTGGCTGCAAGATTCTGTCACAATTCCCCTCTGAATTTTGAAGCTTCCAAAGCTCCCACAGACTCCAAGTCTGAGTGGACGCTGAAAGCTTTAAAAGAAATCTCAGTATCCAGAATCTCTTTTTGCACCAGAATGATTCCCTTCTTCACATAGGTTGGACAAGGATAAAACTATTGATGTTTGGATAAGGGTAAACTCAAGTAACAGCTGTGCTGCTGGAGATGCTGTCAAACACTGACAAATCTCACAGGATTGCTTGAGGTAAACTTGAATCATTCAGCTAGTTTTGGTAGTTGAACTACCAGTTAAACACTGACATTTAGACAGGTGAAACCAGAGTGGTTTGCTGCCAATACTGTTGATCTTAGCAGACACACAGTATTCAAATATCTTTCACCTGCTGTGGCAGTGTTAGCCTTCTGTTAGAGGAAGCTGATGTCTTATATCAGTCAACTAAACTGCTGTGAAGACTCTGAACTTTGTTTTGCCTGTTTCACCTTCTCATTCATATGCTCACTTCAACTTCTGCTTTCTGCACCCTCCTCATCATCACTGAATACTTCCCCTTCCTCCTTTCACAGCAGGAGCCAGCAGCAGAGGGATTGATCCCTGCAGTTCAGTTTACATTGGCCTAACACAGCTGTGCTGTTCCAGACAAATGAAGCTCTGGTAACACTGCAATATGCAATGTAATGCTGCTTTCTGACAAACAAGATGTTGGCGCTTGCCTTCCAATGCCACTGCATAAAAGCTGCCTTCCTTTCCTAGGGTTGCCATAACAACAAGCAGAGCACTGTCATTTTGCTAAGTAATGACAATGACAAATATCTAAGAAATGCAAAGGTCTGGGGAACTGGGAGCAAGATTAGAGCTTCTCTTCCGGCCTTCACAAAACATTTTACCATGGATTCATCTTGCAAATCCCTAAGCTGTTCCTATGGGAACATGAGAAATAGCCAGTGTTAGTGCTCTGTGCTGCCTCATTTTCAGAGAGCCAGTGTTGTTCTCGTGGATGCTCTATCAGGACACTGCAGAGTATTAGTTATCCAGAGTACAGGATATGATCTTGAGCTCAAAAATGCCAGCAAAAATCTGGAATCAGTCCTAATTTTGCAGTGCAATAAAGTGGTAATGCTGCCATACCTTTTTCTCTTTAGTGGACAAGAAGGGATTGCAATGCAGATGACATTTTATTGAATGAATAAAATCACGGGCAGGTGACTTAGGTAGTGAGGAAACTATTCTCTGAATAATTCCTTTGTTAGCCACAAGGACGGAAATAATTTTCTTCTTAATTAAATGAAGAATAGCACCTAGGACACCAATCAGAAAGAGTAAGAACAACACTCTTATCACTTCATCGTGAAAGCTGTTTTTCTCAGGTGATTTTCCTTTGTTATCACTCAACCTCTGATTTAATGGAAGAATTAATGTTTTATATTTTTTCTAGGTTGTGGGCAAGTCTGTCTTTTAATGCACATAGCTAAAACATGATTTTCCTTTTTATACATTTTCAAAATGTAAATATTCTCCTTTCTTGCCCACTACATAGAACAGATACATTTTCCTTCTATTAGCGACCTCAATTAATCAAATTAAATGACTGAAACTACAAAAGTTTTACCCTAAATGGCATTTCCTCTAAAACCATCCACATGTGCAGGGTCTATTCCATGACTTCAGTCTCCAAACACAATGATCATGCTTCTGTTCCCACCTAGACACCATCAGGCATACATTTCCTTGACATAAGTACAAAACACCTCTCCAGTCACCCCGTACTGCTGCCTCCTTTCAGTTTTGGTGACATTTTTGCCATGTTCCTGGAATCTATCAGCCCAAGAAAAAATGGACTTCTATCCATGTTGAAATAATCACCGCTCCTGCAGGATCTTTTGTTGTCTCATTTTCGTTGCTTACATAAGCTCTCCTGAGAACTGTATGTCTGTACATACCAATCTTAACAATTTAAAACTTTAAGGGAACTTTATACATCTGCCTTGGGGCTTTTATGACAATACAGAGGAGAAACAATAACAAATTGGAACTTCATCTGTCAATATAATTCACGAACTGTGAAGCAATTGCATTTGTTAATAATCATTAATATTGATTTGCCGTGACAACTATGCAGCATCTACACCTCTCTTTTGTGAAAGTTAAGATAATAAATGATGTGTGGTGGGTTAACCCTGGCTGGATGTCAGGTGCCTCCCAAAGCTACTCTATCACTCCACTCCTCCAATGAACAGGGAGAGAATATGTAACAAGATGCTCTTGGATCAAGATAAGAGCAGGGAGAGATCACTCACTAGCTGCCACCATGGCAAAACAGATTTGACTTGGGGAAACATTACTTCACTTTATTATCAGTCAAATCAGAGAAGGGTAATGACAAATAAATCCAAATCTTAACAACACCTACTCCCACCCCTCCCTTCTTTCCAGTCTCAGCTCCACTTGCAATTTTCTCACCTCCTCCCTGAACCAGCACAGGGGGATGAAGACAGGGGCTGTGGTCAGTTCATCACACCTTGTCCCTGCCACTCCTTCCTCTTCAGGGGAGGACTTCAACACTCTTCCCCTACTTCAGCATGGGGTCCTTCCCACCCTGTCAGACATGGGGGAAGCTTCTGGCAGCTTCTCAGAAAAGCCACTCTGTAGCCCCCCAATATCAAACTCTGGCCATGCAAACCTAATAGATGAGGCTAACAAAAAAAAATTTTAAGTCCTAGCCACTCCCTTAAACGAGCCTTTTGTATGACACACCCTCTGCTTTAAAACAGAACTCTCCCTAGATTGGAATGGGGCTGGTGAAGTAAACCAGACATATTGAATATTAAGAGGGCAAAACCTATTGCAAGAAAATGTGATGACACCCCAACACCCAGCTGTGTCTTAAACTACCTAAAAACAGCACTAAAAAAATTTGACCCCAAGTATCTAATAGTATCAAACAAGGTTTATGGAAGGAATGTGGTTATAGTAATTGATCTGTCCAAATGAATTAATTATTTTCATTTATTAAAAAAAACCCTGAAGCTGAAACTGTGTTACAAGAATGCTGTCACATGTCAAGACAGAAAGACAGGACAGAGAAAATAAGTAGGCATTGGTGAGATGGACAGACCACCCCAGTATGTTTGATCATGAGTGCTCCTATACGCCACAAACACTGCTCCTTCTTCAGGTGACCAGGTTTCCACTACAGACCTTGAGGCACTCACATAAATGAGTCACACCAGATGGTGAGAGATACACTGTCCCAAGTTCCCCAGAGAGAACTGTTACACATTCTGGAGGTGACATCTAGCACATAAGATCAAGTCTTTTATCATTATTTTAGTAATCACATAATATATCCAGCAGACAAGTTCTGAGATACATACAGCCTTGAAATCTTCTAAGTCTTAAAATCCATGTAATTTCATAGTGATCTTGGCATAACAGAAAACCAAAGATTTCTTACACACACATAAACCCCAACAAGACAGGTAGATGTAACTCACACAGGATACACCTGCAAAGAATAACCATAGTAACAGTTTAAAAAGATTTTCTTCTTACCTGCTGCTGCTTCAGAACCGATGCTATCTTTAACTACACAGGCTGGACTTAGGGGCAAAACATCATCATCAAAACTGATCAGATCTCCTTCCACATCTAGTATATTTTGCAAAGCAGGTGCTGGGGAGCTGGCTGCCGGGGATAATTCCCCCAGAGACTTTAAAACCTTGTCTTGGGCAGATACAGAAGGCCGTGGAGGAGCAGCAACTGGTTTTAGTGAGGCCAAAGAAAGGGCAGGATTTTCTGAGTAACATGACTTCTTAGGAACAAGAGGCCTTGGAGCAGGAACAGGAAATCTCTTTTGTCCATCGCTGTTTTCTGCAAGTGATCCACTCCTTGCATCAAGAAAATCACTACTGCTACTTTTAACAAGGCTGGGTTTTGGCTTCTTTGGCAGTTCAGGTTTGGTTACAACACTGCTCCCAACTATTTCAGGCTGAGGCTGCAATTCCTTGGAAGGTGTTGATTTGCTTTCAGTCCATGCATCCCACTCTTCTGAAACTCTGCCTACCCCTGGCTTTGGAGCAATCACTGGCTTCTTAGTGGCAACAGATCTTGGAACAAATGAACGAGGGGCAATTTCTGGCTTTTTTGATAATCCTGAGGTATCATTAGTGCCTTGGGATTCAAAAACTTTGATCCTTGAAACAATACTATTTTGGCTCCTTTCTGCACTCATGCTGTCCATCCCCAAGTGATTGTCTAGTAAGCTGTCTTCATCCAGAAGAGGTGACTGCTGAATTGGAGGTTGCTGCTGTTTTGCATTGGGCTGGTTCACTTCTTCTCCACTGTCTATCTTACTTTCAGTACTTTTGACCACAGGTCTGAGATTGCTTCTTGATCTTGGTTTTGGCACAGGACATATCACAGCACTGGGATTTTCTTGGCACCTCTGACCTCCAGGATTTTCAAAGACTATTAAAGGATTCTCATTTTCTGCAAGAGACTTAGACAGAAGAGTTGCAGGAGGCCTAGGAGGTTTAAGAGGACTCTGCCCTGCTAACAGAAAATAAAAGGTTTTACTTATCTGTTCCAGAACATTTCATTTGTGTTATTTTTTTTACTGCCATCAGGATGGTAAACATGACGCCTTTCATTGAGAACTCTACTAGTGCTTGTAAAAATACAGTTCTGTCCCTAAAAAGACGAATGGAAAAATATACAAACTTTAGGAATAAGCTGAAGACTGCTGAAATGCTTGGTATCTACAAGTTTAGTCCAAAAGCTCCTGTTAATTTGCAGCACTGAGAAGCATTCAAACAAAATCCAGACCAAAGAAGAGTATAGTAGCTTCCCCAACTTGGTTAGCACAGTTTTCAGCATAAATTTATGAAGTGCTGCTGTTTTGATAAGATATCTGAGCTCCTAAGGCCCCAAAGTTCTGACTGTCATTTTGGTTGAATTGAACAAAACTTTCAAGATTCAATGATATTCTGAATGCAACAGTAGCTTTCTAGAAGAAAGGGTTTTTACAGAAATTTATAGTAGTAATAATTCACAGAAATTTAACTGTTATTCATATTAAATGCTGCACAGACCAACAATAAAGTTCATGTTCAGAAGACAGAGTAAGGTTTTCATCACAGGGAAATCCAAAACAGTCTCACCTCGACAGCCTGCAGATTCCCAGTGTGCAGGCACACTAGTTTTTACATTACTTCCTGGCAAATGGCTGATTAGTTCCTCTGGAAAGTCAGTTTGTGTTGCAGAAGTAGTGGTATGTCTAGGAGCAGCAGCATTATTGTTATTTGTTGTATTGACTTGCACTTGATTGATTTCTTTTATCACCTGCTCGTACGATGGTGGAAGCTACAAAATAGAGATATAGATATTAAGGTACATCCAGATATGATACTTTAAGAAAAAATTAGCATATGAATTAAAAAATACTAAATTAACATATACATAGGAAAAGAACACTGTCATAGTCTTCTATTCAATGTGATGAAAGTCTGAGCAAGCAAAAATTGTTCTTGTCTAACCTAACGAGCTTTTTACCTTTGTAAATCAATGTCTCATGCAAATTCACACTCACCTCAGCTGGAAGATGCTCATTTCTCCTCCACTGAGCATGAGATGAAGCAGAAGGGAATCCTAATCCTTGAGGAGTGACCGGACTTGCACCTGGAAACCAGGAGGATGGCCGGAGGGGTTCAGCAGCAACTATTGTAATTTCAGGACGCCTGGAAATGAAGGCAAAGGGGAAAAATTACCTAAAACATTTACAAATAGTTCTTTTAAAGTATAACAGCCCAAGGTTTTCCCAGAATGGGAAATAAAAATAGCTCAGTTTTTTTTTTATTTACCTAAATGTGTTTTTCCATGATTTCAAAGCAACTTACCTGACCTTTCTAACAAATACTTAGGCTTCCATTCAAAACCCCTAATTAAATGCCTTAGCCAAAAAGTAGGTTTACTGGCTTCAGTGAAATAATTTAAATGCCTAAAGTACTTAAACGCAAGTGTAACTCAATTAGATGGCAGAAGTCTTAGTCTTCATGGAATAATGAGAACTAATTGTGTGTTTGTCCTTAGCCAGCTACAGTCTGAAAACAGCAGGGCAGTTAAAACTGCTTCTTGGCTGGATACCTAAAACCTTGTGTATCCTCAGACCCCAAGGGAAGCCTTCCAGGGCGCTGAAGTGGGGCAGAGCAAGGCTCACAAGGCCTTTGGGACAGGCCTATCTGCTTCCATCAAGCAGTACTGCAGAGACCTCCATGAGAGTGAAGGACCCTCAGGTGGCACCCCTGGTTTATCACTGTACCTGCTCTTCCAGAGCATCAGCAGCAGCAGTGGCCCGTGCTCCCAGGCCATGGTCCCTGCTGCACCACTGATCCATCCAGGATCTCACAAAACCTCCACTTTGAAAAGGGACTTTTGTGAGTAGATAAAGTATCTGCTTAGAGAAGCTTTGGTCTCCTGACAGAAAAAAAGCTGCAGAAGCATAGCTTTTAAAACTATTTAAAAAAAAATTAAAAAAAGAAGGGTACAGTTCCTTCACATCTAAAATAATGGGAGACTCAGTTCACCAGCAATCCAGGTTGGTGACCTCCTTTCTCAATACCCTTTGAGAACCTGAAAGGAGGCTTGAAAGTGTGCTTATTTTCGTTGTGAAGTGATCCTGTACATAGATGTCAGGAAAATAAAACAACTCTGCAGAGGTTTAATGGTTGGCTGCATTCTCCTTTTGAGGACACATATAAAAGTTGATGAGAGAATTCCTCAAACTCTTAACCTATCGTGCTTAAAAATCAAAGTATTTCTATTTTTTTTCCAAGTCTACTCTAAACACACTAAGGATAGAGACAAGGAAAAAAATAAACTAGAGGAGAAAGCCATAAAAAGTAACACTATGACACCATTTAACAAATTTTACAGTAACATCTAATTGCAATATAAATAAGAACATCATACCTTCTATCCCTCTGTTGATCACTATGGCTAGAGTTCCGAGAAGCTATTTAAAGAAAGGAAACAAAAATTTGAAGAGGTTAAAATATACTGTCATAGCAATATGAGGATAATAGCTGAGCCCTTACCAATCCACTATCAATGAAATGCAGAACATAGAGCATGTGATCCTAAATCCCAGATTTTAAGACTGGCCAAGGTTAAAAAAATATTTGTATTAAATATGAGATGTTTTTAAAATAGTGGGAGTGGAGTTTCATAATCATTTAAAGTCCCTCTATGTCCCAGTTACCACCAAGAGAGATGGTCCTTTCCCCTGTCTTCTTCATTTCCATACCTGCCTATATTCTGCATTGTGGGGAACCAAGAGTTGAAACTTCTTTTCCTTTCATTAAAATGATACATGGATTAAACAAAAGGAAGTGTTAAACACAGCGGGCTTTTACTTTTAATGAATAATTTCTGAGATGTGCTCTTCAATCTTATTTAGTGTCTCTTTCTGTTTGTTTTATAGAAGGGAAAGGCACTAAGGCACAGAACGTAAAAAGATATTTCACTCTCCTTCATGCAAAAAGAAAATACTAAATGTTCCCAGCTAGATATTTGCTAAAGTTTAAATCACTTGTGGATTAAGAGTTAGGAACTTTTTTTTTTCCAAACCACATGTTTTAAGTTACATAAAATCAGCAAATCCTGACCTCTTAATTTTTCTGGTTTTGCCATATTTACATTCAAATATTTTTTTTCAATGGCCACACTGCTTTTTCATTTGGATTTCTTTAGACAGAAAAACAAATTATCCAAAGGAAAAATTTTTTGCACAGCAAGTGCAATTTAAGGAAATGGTAGGATCTGTTATTGTGCAACATCACAGCATCATTAGCCAAAATCAGCAAAGCATACTTGATTGGAGAGCTGCAGAGTGTTGTGTCAGACATACCTCTTCGACAGGGCATTTTGGATGTGCACTATTCATGAGTGCTAGAGGAAAAAAAGAAGGGGTTACAGAAGACAAAGAGGAGGTAAAGGAGAACAAACCAAGGCTTCAGAGTGCCAGAAGTCATGATCAAATGACTTAGTCATGCAAGGAGAGTGCATGTGCCAGTGTTGTAAGGGGATTACTGTAATGTCTAGTCACAATACTATTTACTTCACTTTTTTATTTCCTAAAAAATGAAAATAAAATTTTATTTTCATGTATTTTATTTCTAGTTGCATGCCAATTTTAACAGTGGCTGTTTAGAAGTTTTCCTTGCAATAAATTAACCATGAAGAATATAACTGAACATGGAAATGTCCACTGTATGGCTCAGCAAGTAAACACAGTGGGAATGAGGAGAGGGAAATCAAATCTCTTTGAATGGTTTTTCTAGTTTAAAATTTTTGTTTATTTGGGTCTGCCTTTTCTCCCCTCCAAAAATAATAATTCACACTGAGGACTTGGTTCAGGACAAAGAAGTTGGGATCCCCTACCACAGAGGTATGGGCAGGCAGGTTGATCCCAGCAAGAGGCATACCTCAAATTATTTCACATCTAAATCAGTTCTGTAAAAATTGTCTGACTAAGTAAATAAACACCTCACCTTCAGCTTCTTCTTCAGAGATCTCAACATAGCACTGATCTAACACACATGTTGGGAAAAAAACCCCAAACTGACTGAAACCAATCAAATCCAAGATCACTTTTGTGAAGACGACAGAAGAAAGTGTTCTTTTGGTAAATGTGGTCAATACAACTGCTTGGGTTATAGCCCAAGTCCAATGATAAAGGCAGGAGAAATAAAAGCTAATTAAAGAGGAATGTAAAACTGAATTGAAAAACCTGTCACCTTACTCCACTATTTCTTAATTTCTGGATAAATTCCACAAGCTCTTTCATCCTGTGAGACTCTAAATGTGCTTCTATTTATCAAAGTGCTTCTATTTATTAAACAGGAAAAATATTAAAAAAGCCTGAAAGACCTTTTTCCTTTCTTAACATAGGCAAAAAAAAAAAAATCTAGTGAGGTATCTATGTAATCCATCAAGCTCCAAAATTCAAGTAAACAAACCCTCTGGAAAACAACATATTTAAAATACTTATATAAAAATAACTTTACTAATTGATATATAAATATATAAACAAGTCTCCTTAAGAGGACTAATGCCCAAACCATCATGTACATTTTCAGAATGTACTCATTCTTCTGGAAAAAAAATCTCTCAAGCATTAATGGAATCAAGTTACTTCCATGTGTATATAAACATTTAATATAAACATTTCTTTTTTAATAACACTGACAAAGGTCTTCCCTTCTTCTGTCAACATCTCCTCTACTTTTGCTGTCACATTCTTTTACAACCACACTTTTAGAACATATTTTGTTTTGGAAGCTCTTAAGAAGATTTAAATCCACAGTAGAAACAGAGATGAATGCTATTGCATCTTCTGCTCTCAGGTATTCCACAAGTGCTAGGGAAAAGAAAATACAACCTTTCTAAATAATCCTTGTCCCCACAGCTTTTATTTGCACAGCTTTTATTCCTTCACAATTCTAAGAAATTAATTTTAATTAAAAAGTCAATGAAAGAAGACATGAATTGTTAAAATATAGTATATATCTGACTTTAAAAACACAAGAAAAAAACCTGCAGTCATTTTTCTAGCCTTGTGGTCTTTTGAGCCTTTAAGTTCATTCTTCTTTCCCTTTGTGGATTGTCTTGAAAAAGCATACTATTAATTTTTCCATCAGAAAAATACAGATTTCAAATTATGACAGTTTTAAGATTTAAAATACCTCTCTTCCATCAGGGGAGTCGATGGAAATGTATTTCAGCACTGCTTTATACATGGACAACTGAAAACAGTTGATTTCTCAACTTCAACAATAAGAATGCTCAGGGTGAGTGAGAATCACTAACATTTCCAGAAGCTCATGCTTAGGGGTATGTACATAAAACAAGCAAAATAGCTTCAGAAGGGGGAGGAGAGGAAAATATCAGTGCACAAAAACCTCACTTTTTCATCTTATAACTTTATTGGTTATTGGTGTTGTGGGGGGGGGGGGGTCAAATCAACTCATATCATTGTCAGTATTTATTTCTGTTAGTGTCAATGAGGCACTTTATTAGCCAGTGTCAATGAGGCATCTAAATGTATGTAACCTTGTACAGCATAAAGTACTAATGGTAATACTGTAAATAGAGGGCAGATCAGTGACTTATAGATTCCTCTTTGGTACATATTTCTTAGAAGAACTATTTAGTGGGCTTTTTCAATTATTTTGAAACGTGTGGAGGCAAAGGGTATTCCATTTGTGCTGCATACTTATGTTTCAAATTTTTTCATCTACTGTTTCTTTTCAGGCTCCTTCTTTTCAAGTGTACTTAATATGCCATTTGTACTTGAAATACATACATATGGTGCAGGGGGCATCTTAAGGTTTGGGATCAAAATGCCTGTGTAAGTACAAGCACCATTATACCCCAAACCCATAAAGTTCAATGCTACAGACAAGATGATGGCAACAGAAGTCTGACATGCAGATGTGAGCCTTTAGAAGACAGCTGGGCTAGAAATTACAATCTTTTGGGCAACCTTTTAAGGCAATACAAAGATAATTTGTAAGTTATCAAGGATCTGCTCAGAGATAAGGTTCTGTTGTGGGCATTGAGTGCTTCCACAATGTACACACTGCATAACACACATGTGTGCTTCCATTAGCAAAACTGTATGAAATACTGAACAGTTTTGTCATTGCAGAGTGTTTTAAAAGCAAGTTTAATTTTGCATTAAAGACTGGAAGATAGACTCAAACAGATCAAGCCTTTCTACAACAAGGACATATGCTAATATTTAAAAACACAGCTTCTTTCTAAAACTAGGTTATACATTTCTTCCAAATCTATGAAATATGGAGACTATTAGACTAAAAAGTAATTTGTTTCACTAATTTGTTTTACTATAGAGATGATTAGGAACAAAGGTTATTCATTACAGTATTTCAAGGAAAGCCTCAAGAGTGGGCAAATACTCCCTTCCTTACCTATAAAGTAATGCAGTTTGAAGAACTGACAGAATGTTCCCATGGAAGAGGCCACACTTGCGGTCTTTAAAATATCAAAGGTGTTACATGACTGCAGAGATTCTTCTTCAGGGAACACCAAAATGATCAGATAATCCTCAAGCCAACACCAGAAAAAAGCGCCTTAATTTCACCCAACATCTGGTTAGACTATTTCTGTATGAAATGGTTGTGAAGAAAAGATGTGGAGGTTCAAACTAATTGGAATTTTTCATGCATCTCTGCAATAAGGAAGTTTTCTCCCAAACTGTTTCTTGGCACAAGGGGGAGGTCTTGCTCCTTTTCTGGTTCTGTTTCCCGGCACCTCAAGGAAATATTAGATTGTCTGACATTGCAGCTAGGCTGATTTAATGCCTGAACATAGCTAAAGAGATGGTGATGCCCAATTCCCCTTCCAAACATGGATTTTTGATTTCCCTTGAGTGAATGCTAGCACTCATGTGACTCCACAACGAGTTCACAGTGATAAAAAAATAATCACTGTCTGTACAGTTTTTGTCTCACTTTACCTTGGGCTCAGACCACCAGCAGCACAGGAGAAGGAAAATGCCACCCCCAACAGCAGTCTCTTTCCTGCCTCTGTTTCCTGTCTCCAGTGCTTCTCTGTGCAATTTCAGGGAAGGAACTGATAAAATAATAACCATGGGGGGTTACAGGGATTCCTCTTCCCACCCTCAGGGTAGCCCTCTATATCTTTTTCACATCTGATCTGACTGTTAGGCACAGTAGAGGCTGGACTGCTGCTGAATTAAATCTTTGTAACTACACCCTTAGAGCAAGTGTGTAGTTTTAGTCAAATTTGACAATCATGATTTATGAAGGCATTTCACTCCTTCCTACACCTTTCCTTGCCTTGTATGTTCCTGCCTCTGCACCATTCCCTGCATTATGCCAGCCCAAATGTTTGTGCAGATGGGGAAGAGAATGAGGTCACGGAATTGATCTGGTTGGGAAAAAGTGGGAGCCAAAAGAACCTAGGAAGCCCCCAAGCAAAACAAATAAAATGAAAAACAAACAAAACCCACAGCCAAAAATGGCTGCAAAACTGCCAAATGGAAAGCCACAGCTTCAGAGTGCATACAAGCTGTTACACATCCTTCATTCAGCCATGTATTTATTTAGGACAGAATGAGAATAGAACAAGCCCACAGGTTCTTCCAACATTTTAGGATAAGAGACTTGCTTCTGTAGCCCTGCTTCCCAACAGCAGCCTGGTCTGGAAGGGTGGAGAAGTGAGTGAAAACACTGTTCCCCTTTGTCTCACTGCTGCAGCATTTGGTTTGCCTCATTTGCCATTCTTGTGCACATTGCTGTGCTGGCATCAATGGAAACAGTTTCACTGATTTCAGTGGGAGCTGCATAAGAGTGGGGCATCTAGGCCTGAGACCATCATTACTTTTTAAGAGTTGAGATCGAAAGATTACTCCTGAGCAAATCTCATGCTCACATGCTTGCTTCCTTGAGGTTACATTGGGCTCACTTTTCTGAATCCTATGGAGCAGTCAATGAACTGAAAATGACACCGTGGTTCTAACTGGAGTTGTGGTCAGGGTGCCAAAGGAAAATAAATCCTCTTTCTCTCTGGCCACAAGAAATGGAGAGACTTATCAAAACAAAATGATATACAGCATTGTCCACAGGTGGGTAAGCTGAAACCCTCCACATACTTAGCATGTTTCTTCCAAATCTGAGAGTAAGAGCTCAAAGAATCAGGGATTAAGAAAGACAGATTTCTAACTCTGTTAGGGAAATACACTTGTCCAGAGATTACCATACTTTTTCCAGATTAAAGGCAAGGGGAGTTAGGAATTATTCTGTGTCCATTGTTATATAGGTCCATCCTAACAGCACTGGGTAATGGCATACAAAAAACTATAGTTTCATAAACGATGCCTTGCTACGTACATGGATGTTATTTTGCTAGCTTATTGTCTGAATTATTCACATGGTACTTATATTTCATCATAGTTATTCACAGGTTAATAAGTAAGTACCACGAGCCACAGTTTCTTGACTCGATTTTCATGTGATTATGCCTCAAAACAGAGAATCACTTGCTACTGCATTTTCAAAAACATAGATATCAAATGCTTAATGATCTCGTAGATGATTTCTCAGTTTGGCAAGGTACAGGGGCTTAGCCAGTCTGAATCAATTTCTGACTCCACCACAAAAGGCCCTCTGTGATCTGGTGCTCTGTTTTCCAGTTTCCATCTGTGGCAGCAACAGCACAAATAAAGTGCTGCATTTTAAGGACAGCATCATGCAGACAAACTCTGAGTAAAGCTTTCATGATGCCCTTTCACTACCTCCAATCTAATCCACACTAATGAGTCCCTGACTAATAGGTCCAGGAGAAACAAATCAGCACTACATACACTAATTTATTTTTCCCCATAGCAGAATCCTGAGGGTTGTTTCATTAATATGAAATTAAAAAGTCATGGACTGAAAATAAATAAAACTGAAAAGGGGAAGAAAGTAACAGCATAAAATACTTCGAAAGATGCATCTAAAGAAACTCTCTGCCTGGAAACATCATGAGTAGGGAAAGGGGAGAAGGACTTAAATGCTGAAATCAGGGAAGAAGAGTTTGGACTTTCATTCAAGATTTATAAACAATCTTTTATTTTCCAAAACAAGCCTAGTACAGGAGTCTAATTCTGTCCCCAGTAAAGTGAATAAGCAGTTGCAGATTTCTACAGCTCTGTAGAGAACTCTTCTATTAAAAATCTTCTATTTTGTCAAACAAACTAAACATTCGGCACATCTAACCCAAGCTTTTCAGAGAAGGATCACATCTGTGCACAGGTGCATTAATGCATAAATAAGAAAATGTTTGCAACTGGAAAGAAGGAACAAAGAGATGGTCTATAAAGAAAGAGAGAAAGAAATTACAGCTTCTCAGCTTACTGCTTACTTATTTACAGCTACTTTGTTTTTGCATACCACGTTAAACAGTTACTAAAAATAAAGATGTAGCAATCTTACAACATTACAGTTCTCAAAAAGGAAAAGTAAACTTACATCTCTTGATTGCCGCTCTTATGGATGACAAGGGTCCTTGGCTTGTTGAAGAAAAAAGAATTATTAAAACATGGTTAATGTCTCAAAGAGAAAACAATTAAGTAACATCACGCAAAAATTCCCCACATATTGTAAAGGGTTTGCCAAGCCTGTTTTTCCCCTGTGCTGTTATCTTAGAGAAACTTGTTCAAAACTCCTGGACTATACAACCATACCCAACCCCTTTTAATGAAAACCAGGTTACAGCTTGGCTTCAAAACTCTGCAAAGATAGAAAGCCAATTATTAAATCCATTTGTCTCTCAATTCTGTCTTGAAGTTCACATTCTGTCTCATGTGGGCGTGCATATTTACAGATTGCAAGTATTGAATGACTTATATTCTCATAAATAAATAAAACTTACACAGTGAAGTAAAAACATACAACCCTTTGCTAAATATTTTTAACAATTACTTAACTACTTGTCTTCCCTTCCAGTTGAGGTAACATTTTTCAGTAATAACTTGGTGGGTGGGGTTAGGAAAACAACACGACCAAATATTTGTTGATATGCAGGGACAGAAAAATGTTTCCTTTTGCCAACTCATCTGTTTTCTTAGTAAGACTAAGGTTTCTGATGCCTCTCCTCTGAATGTTCTATTTAAGAGATACAGCAGTCCCTACTATTTTTGCAGGTAAAAATCAAATCTAATTTGGGATTACCACTTTCAGAAATGCTGCAATTTGAAGAACAGGGTATTAAAATTCTTCCACTTTGTGTTAAGCTACAGAGGAATTAAAACAACACAAACAAACCAACCAATCAGTTCAGAAGAGAAGGGTTTTTTCTCTTTTTTCTCTTTTAAGCACAAGAGATAAAGAATATTTATTGGTGAGAAGCTGAATGGACTTTTTAAAGGCTGAAAATAAATAGAGTGTATCTGGTTCAAATTAATACAGTATCTAAACAACAAAACAAAGGTATACTAATCAAGCCTTTTCCAGAAACATTCCAGCACCAAACTCCATCAGCAGGAATGTTAGTACAGGGAGTGCATTAGCATTTTGAGTCTGCCCTTGTGCAGCACACCAACTCTGTCAGGGCTCAGTTTAGCCACACATGCACAGGATGGCTGCAATTACTCCAGGGCGATGAAGAGTGGGGGACTTGGAGGAGAGAAGAAAGAGACAGTCAAAAAGGATGTGGATAAAAAACGTCCTCCCTCTACAGTCATTCTGGAAACTAATTAAGACTAGAAATGAATGTTGCTCTGACTGAACTGTTTTCTGAAACAGTCTGGCTAGTCTAGGATAAACAATGCCTATTTGTCTGGTTTCAGAAATAGTTCAAATGTGGCTTGGCCCCAATCCACACTGCTTGCAAAGCTGCTTTAGAAAACATTTCTATCAGTCATATTTCACTGTGCATTTTTAGCAGAAAAGGGTTTTAGTTTTCCTTTAAAGTGTCCCATCAAAATACAGCCTTATCTTTAAGAAACACTTTTAGTTGTGTGTTCCTCACAGCTGTACCCTGGACTCTTTTCTTAGCTCCTTGTATATCATGTCTCTTTCTTTTGGATGTTCATTTTTGAAGCTTTAATTTTGCTTTTATTTTTCTGAATAACTACAATCTTTAGGGTTTTAATCATATTTATTATCAGACAGAATGGAGACTGAAGTCTGGTAACACAAATCCGAAATCTCCTGGAGCAGCAGTAACTTTCTAAACTAAGAATTCAGGATTTACCTAAGCTTCATAGGCAGAAATTAAGAAATCTTTGAAGTATGCACATTCATGTATGAGTGAGAACAACAAGGAACAAGCTCTTTCTTGCACTGGCAAAAGCCCTTTGACCCCTTGCAATTTGCCTCAGAATCTGATAAACACTTTTATATGAAAGCAAGTACTTTTGGCTGGAAATCATAGGAGTTGTCACATAGACACAAGTTCAAGCTTTCTATATGGCATGAAGACCAAAAGGATACATAGAAAACATTTTTTAAATCAAAATACAAAGAACAAAGAAGTAAAATCTCTCATGAAACCAACCTAGTGAAGTTGAAGAATGGATATACCAAGGGCAGCAAGGCAGCCCAAATATACGACTATCTCTAATTTAGAACCCAGTATAACATGGTTCTATAAGAAAATATATGAGCTCACAGACAAAACAAGCTGTTAGAAGACAGTTTTTCTTTTCCACTTTCCATTAACAGGTCACTCATCAACAACCTTTTGGCAAAGCACTACATTTTCTACCCCCAGGAGAGTTTGATTCACATCTAGCTTACAATTATTTAAGCCCTTTAAAAACATGGAAATGACAGTAGACACATTATTTTTTTCCCCATGGAGCCCTGTAAAGGAACTGCAAACTTCATAACTTCCTTATATACTAAACCCCAGTAATTTAAATAAGATGCTGCTCTTGGGGCAGCTGGTGATTTTACCCATACCTTATGCTGAGCCTACCCATCTCTGCTCCATAGGAAGCAATTCCTGGTCTCTTATTCTGTGTTGCAAAGAGAGAAGTGACTCCTCTGCTCCATGGTTAATGACATGTTTTCTCTCAAGCCATCCAAATAATTAACATAACCAAATCAAATTTAATTCTCCTATTTGATGAGGTAGGAGCTGCAGCAATTACTGTACTGCATGGCTCTTGCCTCTTTCCCACCTCCTCCTCCTGTTCATAAGGCACAGCAATGAACCAGAAGGCAGAAAAAAACCTCTCATAAATGCACATGGCAAGGAAATAGTAATCAATCCAAAATGTGACTCCCCCCACAACTACATGAGAAGTCCTGAGGGGACAGTGTGACAATAACTAGCTGTGGGGATGGGAGACAGCAGTTCCTGTGCCACCCTGCAACGTACACAAGCAAAGTTCAAACTCACATTGCTGGAAGAAAACCATGCAGAGAGCAGGAAGTTCCAAAGTATTAAAGAATCTCATATACATCAGCAACAACACCAGAGTCATATCTAATACGGAATAAGTAAAGATGCAAACTAGCCATCCAACCCACCCCCCCATCTTCTAGCAGGAAGGACTGAACAACCAGAGCAACTCCTCTGACATCTGCACATTTATCTTAGACCTTACTAACTGTTAATTTAAATCACAAACATGGTTTCATTTCCAGCGAAGGCAATAGCTTTGATGAGCTTCCCCTGCCAGCTCCTCAAAACTCACATTGCACCCAGAAAAACGCACTCAGTAAGTTCAGAGGGGATCTGTAAGTTGCTGTGCCTGCTATGCTGAAAGCAGTTGGGTACTTCAAGTTGGCAGCAATATGAAAAGGGTCCTATGGGTCACCATTTCTGAAAGATAAAGAACCTGGAGCAGTGTGTTTCAAGTTGTTAAACACCTACTCACTCTTTCTGGCAGGCTCTACTCTGGGTTTCAGGGACAGGTTTTCTAAATATAAATACTTGAGGAAAATGCTTCAAAAGTATATTTCACATCTGTACATTAGGAAAATAAAATTGCTCTGGCCAAAGAGCTGTAAACTGTTCAGCGGAGTAAGTGCAATTACTGTGCATAAACCATGGTTTCTCCCTCATCTGGGGCTGTGCTTCAACACTTCCTTGACTGAGCACTGTCTCTCTTCAAACACAATTTCAGTGTAGCTACCAGGTTTCTCAGAAGGCTGCTCCTGCAGGGTGACTCCTGACCCAACACAGCAACTGTGTGAGCATCACTCACCTCAGCAGTCCCACAGAGCAGGGAAAGGGAGGTGCTGTTTGAGTGGAATAAAGCTCATACCACACAGCCATCTCCAAGGGAGCAGGCAGGGAGCTGTGTCTGCCCAGAGCAGGACTGCTACCTAAGCCAAGAGGCCTGGAGGTTCTGGGCTATCTTTTCACCCACCTGGTCCTTTAGCTGGTTCAGGAGTACCAGAGTCTCCAGTCGAGTGGAGGGCACCTCATGGGCACATCCACAAGCTGGC
Source organism: Zonotrichia leucophrys gambelii (assembly GCF_028769735.1). NCBI lineage: Eukaryota > Metazoa > Chordata > Aves > Passeriformes > Passerellidae > Zonotrichia > Zonotrichia leucophrys. The sequence goes on along the minus strand of NC_088173.1, from coordinate 25,379,436 downwards.
TGACAGTGAGGCAGCTTGGTTGTTGAGTACAAAGAGGATTGATGGATTTCACTTGCCTCTGGAGATCACAGACGGGACTGGCTTCTGACTGTCCCCTTCCTGCCTGTGAGCCTACCCACAGCCACCCAGGGAGGGTCTCCCCTGGCTATCCACAGCCTTCTGCTCTACAGGTTGTGATACTGCTTGGGATACAAAAGACATCCCAAGCTACTAGCCTGCCCCAGCATCTCTTTGTCATCTACTTCCACACCCTCCTATTGGCTTGCATGTGATTCTCAGCAGGAATTGAGCAGCCCTTCACATTGCCTGCTCCCTTTATCAGAACCAGGACCTTTATTTTATTTATCTAAACTGACATAACAATGAATATTCTACAGGAAAACTGACTGCACTTTTTTCATACATCATTCTAGACATACATAAAAGCCTAAAGGGGGAAAAAAGCCAACAAAAATAATGAAAAATGATCCCTTGTTCTAAAAAATTAATATTCTCAAGCATTTATTCCAACATCTCAAAATTTATCCTTTATGTCAAGTTATATGAAGCTTTTCATAAAGTATCAGTCCTTAAGTTCACATACCTGCGTAACAGTTAAATGTATGTCTAATTGTGATGGTTATTGACCCTGCTTTATACTCACACACAGAGTAAAAATAATTAAAATGTCGCATTTTTAATGTCTTGTGACTTCTTGGAATGTGAGCCAAGAATTTTAAAATAGCTCATGCTGAAATTACTGTAAGGCAAAACACTAGTTTAATAAAAAGCATCATATATTCCTCTCAGTTACTTTAGAAATCATGCCATCTTTATAACAGCCAGAGTACTACAGTACAACATCCTAAAAACTTATTAGAAGACATTACTCCAAGCACAAAAGATTTTAAATATCACCTAAATTATTTCACTGCAGACTGAATTACATAAAGATCGTAGTAACTTAATAGCTAAATTAGGGGTTGTGCAAAAGATCATATTTACCACCACCTGCAGGCCAAAGGCAGACTTACTAGTTCTACCAAAAAGCTCTTAAAGCTAGAACAGAAGACTCACAGCTATCCCAAATTTATGATGTGGGTGCAGTAGACAGAAGTGTATTAATCCAGTGGAAGTCAATTTACTGAAATGCACCCACAGTGGTCAGCTGCTTCCATGCCTCCATTGCTGAGGAGCCCCAGTCCACTAGCTGACAGTGTAAATTAGCTGACATGGCACATGGAGTCCAGGCGCACCTTCCCCATCAGTGTCAGAGAAGCAGACAGTGCACAGCCAGTACTCCTGCCTTCCCCATGCTCACCATTTCCACCAACTCTCTTGTGTTGCTGCTGGCATGGCCACAAGTCTGCTGGATCAGCCACATGGTTTTGTTAACAACAAAGAATCCCATCCCAAATATCCTGATTAATTTTCAGCCAGACAGGCCAACTGCTCCAGCTGGCTGCAGAGCCACAGGAGCATCAGGGTAGCACCGGAGAAGCGATGGGAGTGGACAGGGAGGCCAGCAGCAGTCCTTGGGGTAAGCAGCTCAGGCTCCACTGACAAAACAAACCTTAAGTCCATGACTCTGCCACTAATCTGACAGTAAATCACCAAATGTTGGCTATACCTCATGTCAGCTGCTCTTCTCATCCTTCATTATCAGCTGACTCTGTATTTTTTTTTTCCTGTTAGTGCTGATCATCCATATTGGCTCACTAGGAGATCAGACGAGCACCAGAACAAACACAGTTGGCAGCAGCCTGTCCCCACAGCCTTTCTGTAAAATGAACACTTGCATGTTCTCTGCTAGATCATGGGGTATTGTCCTGGCCCTGCAGGTACAGGAGGCTAGAAAAGATCTAGTCACCTAAGAAATCACATGCTCAATAGTACAGATAGGTCATCTAGAAATTAAGACTTACCCCCACACAACTTCACTTTTCTCTTGGGTTCAGCCTCAAAAGCAAGAAATCCTGAACCAGTAATTAAGTCCAGCAACAATTCAATCCTCATCAACATGCTGAGGATGTCTGCTTCTGCATCATTTAATGAATGCCACAACTGCGACTTCCCACTGTCTGGACAAGTGAGGATGTAGTTAAGCAGCAGCTAAAATCCAGCTGCTCAGCTAATTAAAACAGCTCACATTGATCAGCATAGGGAAATCCTTTCAGGAATTGCTCTCTAGCTGTTTCTTCAACTACTTATTACACATTCATGTGCTTGTCACTGTCATACTTTGGGATCATATTTTAGCAATGAAACCTTCAATTTTAAGGCAGAACACAGGCAGGAAGTCAAAGCAAATCATGGCAGCAGATGATAACATTTCACAGTTCAATTCTCACAGCAGCCTACAAGTCACGAGGTTACAACAGCTTCCACATTTAATAATGTCCAGCTTAGACCCTGAAGCTGAAACACCTCCCAAATTTTTTGTGAATCTGAGTAATTTGGTTTGTGTGCACCCTGAACTCTTTCCTGATTGTGAGCTACAGACATTCTAGACAGATTTCCTACAGCATTTTCTTTCAGTCAACAACCTGAGCTGAACTGCCCCTAACCCCAAGATAACTGTATAAACACAGCCATTCCAGAAAGGCAAATAAATGCCCAGAGCATGATTCAAGTAATTCTCAGTCTTCATTGCATATTGACTGATTTCAGCTCCCAATAAAATGCACGCTACAAGAAGACTTTGGCCCTCCTGTAACAGCTAAAGAGGCCCCCCACTATGCCATCTATCAACATATCACACTCGCTGTTATGATAAGCCAGCTAGTATGTTTTGATTAAAATCAGTAAATAGTATTTATGATTAATGGCAATTTAATCTTGGTAGTAAATAATTCTAGGAGTAGAAAACACCTATAATTTTAATAATAGCATAATAGCAATGTAGCACTGTAAATGTAAATTAAAGTATCACTGAATTGTTATAGTGATAGGAACAGGATATTCAGGAAAGTAACAGGTTAAAAAACAGAAGGGAAGAACCAGCGCTTTCAAACCGAACAATTCAGATGTAAAGTGCAGCTTCTGCTGATGGAAATATTGTACCATTAAAGTCTACAAAGCTTCTACATTTGCACATGGGGAAAGATGACAGTGCCCTACTTTTACAGTTCAAGAGTACAAAACAAAGCCTATTTCTGAAGAATGGCTTTTTGATTCAACTATTTGCAGTTGCATTTCAGTCAGTAAATCAAAGCCTTCTCTAGCCACTGATGGGACATTCTGCTTGCTTCATACATCTCTGTACATCAAATATAACCTGGTGGCTAAATGAGCTCCAGAACCTTTGTAATTGACATCACACATGAATAAAACCTGGTTTAATCATGAAGGATGAGCAGGACAAAGGCATAAAGAAAACCAGTAAATCTGGATCCTCAGGATTCAAGATGTCTTTACAGGGCTTTAACTGTTATAAAGCATGAATATTAGATTTTCTTCAAATAGTTTCTATATTTCATAGAACATATGAGTATAGTGGTAAGATTATCTTTAAAGTACTGTAAAGGGAAAAAGTGGTATGTCAATGTTCTCATCTGACTAGAAACATTAATAATGACTGTAACAAAATAGGTAACACTATTTTTATAGCAGTGAGTATCTTAAATCCCTACTAAATCACTTATCTGCCGATCAGCAAAGCGAAAACAATAGGGAATGGGTGGGGAAATCACCCAAAGAAATTAAAAGATGTGTATATTTCAGCTGGACTTTTGAAAACAGAGAAGCTTCAGAATAGAAACACAAAAGAACATTGCTCCAGAGAAGAACAAGCAAGAACAAAAGATGTTGACTGCAAGGACAAGAACTCAGCAAGACTCAGATGATGCATATACTGCAGGTGAGGAATCCAGTGGAGAAAGCTCAGGTGCCTGCAAGTATACAGACTTCAAAGACATCACAGCAGTAATGAGACCAAGGCAACAAGGTACAGGTTGATTTTGCCTACATATGTTTGTTTCCCGTGCAAAAATCTGTAAAAGACACACCCGCTTGCTTCAATTGCTGTGCATCCTTTGAGAAGAAACTAGAGTAATAAGGAAGGAGTTCCTGGGGAATCCTGAGGCAACTGAGGCCTCCGACAGGTGAATCATTGAGTCTCACTTCCCAGAAACACTACCTAATAGGTTCTACACTCAGCATTGAAATAGTGTCTGGATCTTGCCTAGTCAAACATTAGCATCATGATTCCAGCACTGCAATACAAAAGACAGATGTTTGGGATCTAAAATGTGAAGTTCAACCTAACCCACAGAACTGGGATTGTGAGAAGCAATCAGCACTGGTGTGACCTCAGTGCCAAAAAATCAGTTAAACACCTTTGAGAATTTCAAAGTACAACAACTGCCAATGCCAAGTTCCTTGATAAGTCTCATGCCATAGGATTGATTTCTGCGCTCCTTCAGCCTAAATCAACTTCCTTACAGGCCAGTCGAGTCAAACAAGCAGCATGAAATTTGCTGGAGTTTAACCTTTAGCTGAGTGAGGAAACAAAGGGAATTTCCTCATTGTTTTAATTATAGATGTGTGTTGGCAGTAAAGGCATTTGTTGTGAAGGACAGCCTACATGACAGAAATATTAAAACATATGTACCAAACAAAGTAAGGCTCTAACTGAGTGTTTAAAAATGAGGAACAAAGAAACCAAAACCCCTTGTACAACATAAATGTGAACCAACAGCCAAAAGATGTGTTTAAGAATACTACAAGGTCATCCATATAAAGAAACATACTAGTTTCAAATAGGCCATTTGTACTTATAAGCAAATAATTTAACAAGCAGCAGAAACACTAATTTTCAACCCTCTTACATTAAAATCTCACAAAAGTAAAACAATTTTCATGCATGATCACATCTTGTAGCAATGTACTGCTGACTCACCCAGTTACACCCTACAGTATGTGAGATCCATGAACTTGTAACTGTGGCCCTTACAGAATGCACAGTGCACAGCAATTGTCAAATAAAATCTCAAAACCACACCCTTCATTGGACCTGTCTTTTGAGAAGGTACCCTGCATGCAGCTCAGTCAGAGAAATGGTATATTTTCATGAACACTTTGCCCCTGCCCTCCTTGAAATGCTTCCTTTTCTTCTATGACACAGATATTCATAAAGCTTTTGGTTGCAAAACACAGAAAATGATTCACCAGAAATTTGCACTACACAACAACAAACCATACATTCACATATCTGTAGGAATGCAATGTTTAGCTCTGAGTTTAAACATGACCTTAAAGTTCAGTCCTTTTTATACATTCACAATGATCCAGCAACTCTGAGTTAAGGTCAACTACAAAAACATACGCATCAAAGATTATTTTTCAAGTCTTTTAATTTTGATTCTACAAGGAGGTTGGTAAGGTATAGTGTGTAGGTAAAGTTAACACCTTCACTAGCCCAGGCTGGAGAAAAGCATTCAAGTTTATACATACTCAAATTATTTTCCAAGAGTGATAGAGAAGCATCGATCCACAGAGCCAAAGAAATTTTTAAAGTCATTCTGATGCCTACAAAACCTGCATTTATCCCACTGCAAAATCCTGATAGGTGGGAACAGCACTGAATTTGCTGTAAGAACAAAATACCTACCTCAACAACCGAGAGAAGGCTTTTAACCTCCGGGGACATTTCTCCAGAGATCTCATCTTTGAGCAAGTCACCATGCAAACATACTACAAGACAAAAGGAACTCCCTCCACCCTCAATCATATATCCTGGCTGTCTTACAACATCAGGGACCTCAAATTATATGGCAGGACAGTAAATACTGCAGTCTCTAATGGATGATTACAACTTGGAAGAAATAATCACTATCATTTTTTGCCACCCAACTAAATTTAGCTTCAAAAACAAACACCTTGTAGAACAGATTGAACCGGACCTTGTCAGCACAACAGCCGTAAGAAATACCTCCCCAAAACATTTCACAGCCACAGATATCAATGCCCTGCCCTCACCTGTAAGTATCCCCCAAACACATAGCTCTATCACGTGCTCCTCCATGCACTTCAATCAATGTGCCACATGTCACCAGGTGAATTAGGCAGAGGAAATTAAAAAGAGCCACAAGTATCAGCTTACCCCAGCAAATAAAAAAACCCCAGAAAAACCAGGGACCAGCGGGGTTACCCTTCTTTTATAACTACCTCTTCATCTCTGACCTCTAACCCTTGATCCATAGTTTTTACAGGGACAGGTGTAGAAAATAAGTATTGCTTTTTTTCAATCTCCATTTCAACTTAAAGGCCCTGAATTCAGGTAACATAAGCAGGTAATTTCTCCAATCTCCACTCTCAGTGATGTCCTTAATTCCAAAGGCAGTAAATCATTCCTGTCCTTTTTCTTATATCAGTCAGCCTTCTTGCCTATTGCTAAAATGCCTTTGGGCCTCCAAAAGTAATAGTGACCTTTTCCTTAAGACTACCTAATTGATTGACATAATCTATTTAAAAGCAGAACAACACCATTTTAACTTTCTCAAGAAGCAGCAAAGCTATAGGGAATGACAGCTCAGTCTCTTGCTGTACAGAACATAGAAGGTATTATAAAAAACTAGCAGACACCAAGCTCAAAAGAGCCAAAGCGACTTTTCAACATGCAATGTGAGGTTAAGCTTTGGCACTGCTTGCCACAACACACTGTAGGTGCTGAAAGTGTGAATGAATTCAAAAAAACCCTAATGAAAACCTACTGTCGGCTAATAAATACAAAGTACCACTTCTCTCAGCAGTATCAGCAGAGCAAGGGGGGCGATCCTGTCCCTCTGCTCAGCTCTGGTGAGGCACATCTGGAGTGCTGTGTCCAGTTCTGGGCTCCTCACTGCAGGAGAGACATGGAGCTCCTGGAGCAGGTCCAGAGGAGGGCAACAAAGATGATGATAAGCCTGGAGCATCTCACTTAAAATAACAGGCTGAGAGAGTTGAGCCTCTTCAGCCTTGAGAAAACTGAGAGGGAACCTCATCAATGTCTCAGTATGTGCAGGGAGGGTGACAAAAGGATGGAGCCAGGCTCTGCTCAGTGGTGCCAAGCAACAGGACAAGAGGGAAGGGACAGAAACTGATGCACAGGAAGTTCCACCAAACACAGGAAAGGACTTTTTTACTGTGCAGGTGACTGTGCCAAATTGCCCAGAGAGGTTCTGGATTCCCTCTCACTGGAGATTCTCAAGAACCATCTGGACACAATCGCTGCCATGTGCTCTAGCATTACCCTCCCTGAGCACGGTCCTTCACCTGGGTCACAACAACCCCAGGCATTGCTACAGGCTGAGGGAAGAATGGCTGGAAAACTGCCTGTGGAAAAGGACCTGGGGATGCTGGTTGATAGTGTTTGTTCATGAGTCAGCATACATCCAGGTGGTCCTCTAGGCCTGTCTCAGAAACAGTGTGGCTAGCAGGATCAACACAGTGATTGCTGCTATGTACTTGGCCCTAGTGAGGCCATACTTTGAATTCTGTATTTAGTTTTGGGCTCCTCACTACAAGATGGACACTGAGGTGCTGAGAGTGTCCAAAGAAGGGCAACAAAACTGGTGAGCAAATCTTGGAGCACTGGAGCACAAATCTTGTGACAAGCAGCTGAGGGAGTTGGGGGTATTTATCCTGGAGAAAAAAGGCTCATGCAAAACCTTAATGCTCCCTAAAACCACATGAAAATAGGTTATATCAAGGTGAGGGTCTGTCTCTTCTGCCAAATAACAAGGAAAAGAACAAGAAGAATTGGCTTCAAGTTGCATCACAGAACTGTGTTGTCATTTCAGATCCGTCTTTGGTGAAAAAAAATAAATGGTGTAACAGAAAACATTTCTAGTCAGTTCACACTGTAAAAAGTTCATTTAACAGAACTCATTTCCTTGTCAACAACCTTAGAGGGAAGAAGATAGATTGACTAGTAAAGCAAATAATCTTTTGTGCTATACACCAGTAAGGTGCAGTGAGAAAGCCTCTCCTGCAGCTGTCATTAATGTACTTGTTCCATCATATTCTTCTCTTTCTTCCTACCTTCACCTGTCAGGAGCACTACATGCTTTTAGCTATTCATCGACCTATTATTATAGAGGGGACCATGGAAAAAAGGCAATAAAACAATACAGTGGTTTTAAAAACAGTTGTCCAAAGAAACTGTGAAACTTCCTGACCTGGTCCAATCACAAAATGATATCAGGATTGTTTGAACTATACTGTATTCATGGAATCATAAAATCATCAAGGTTGGAAGGGACTTTTAGGATCATCAAGTTCAACTGTCAACCAGGCACTACCACTGTAACCCCTGAACCACTAAACTATTAAATTGTATCATCCAGCACCAGATCCAGATGTCTCTTGACCACCTCCAGGGATGGTGACTCCACTACCTCCCTGAGCAACCTACTCCAATTCCTGACTACCATAACAGTGATTTTTTTAAAAAATATTATGTAATCTCAATCTCCCATGTCTCAGCTTAAGGCTATTTCCTCTAGTCCTCTCACTTCTATAACCTTCTTACAGATTCTAATACTAGATCCTGGATACTGGTGTGTGAGGGGATGGAGAGGCAGAAGTCCAATGACACGAAAGAGAAGAATTATAATAGTAAAACCAAAGCTAAATTATAATAGTAAAACCAAAGCTGTTTCTTTTTACTAAGCATCTATTCCAAGCAAAAGTATTGCCTAATAAAAACGTGATATCACTGAGGTACTTCTTTTGCTTCAACCAAATTATAATGCTATAGATCAAAAGAGAGATTTAACACAGTAATTACTGCTTGTGGTTGGAACACCCTGATTAGATTTGGACCTCCTCTTTAATTAGAAGTCAACCTTTGCCTCAAGGAGATGGCAGTGTCCACCGTAGTCAGATGACAAGCCTCTTGTAACAACAATGCTCCCAAGATTAGGATGCAGCTATGCATACTTATAAAGACCATACTTCTACAAATACTTTCCATATTCAGGGTTGCATGATCTAACTTTAGTCCTCAGTACTAGGGGACCCTCCTGGGGTATGACACCTGCTGGTGACCTGCCTTAGTTGTAAGCCTCCAAGGGAACAAGCAACATGACGTTTTGTATCACTGGATCTTAGTTCTCTTGAAGCTGAAGCAGCTGGAACAGATGAAAAAGCAGCTCATCCTTGTCTATACTAGAGACTAATACTAGCTCAGTCGAGCCTGTGATTTGTCACAGATGGCCAAAACTAGGACAAATGCAGTATGCAAACATGGCTTAAATTCAAAGGGTGATGCTTGCACTGAGCAAAATACCATTTTTGAACAGAGAAATTTTTTAGAAAAATCAGAAATGCAATCTCTCACAAAGGACAGAATCAGAGTCAAAAGTACAACTGTGCAAACTGCACATTATACCGTACATTATACTAAAATACATTTAAGAGGAAGAAATTATCAATGTGACAGGCCTCACTAGGAATACTTTACCCCCATGATGTAGTAAGAATGCAACTGTTACAGGCTTTAAAAGAGTACTTGATCAATCATTTCAATGTTCAACCTGCCAAATCAGACGCTGGTACTTGAGGTAACTGATTCCCTACACTAGAATAAAGAACAAAGACACCAAAGAAATAACTTACAATGAAATTACAAAGTAGGTGAGTGGTACATTAAGAGAACAAAATAAAAAAGAATGAAATAACAATCTCTTCTCTTTTGTGCACATCAGAGTAAGAGGCCATAGAAATGAATACAATATAACTGCAAACAGAGCTCTCCCACTCAAATTCCAGAGGCAAAAGAAAATGTAGATACTGAGCCTAGACAGAAACCTACATAAATCCTTAGGGAAATAAACAAAAGCTCCAACACTCTTAAAATATCAACATGAAATTCTTTCAGAGACAACCTCACGATTACTACTTCTGCATTGCAAGTTTACAACCTGCTGAGTCTGCCTCCTCAGCCCTGACACATATCCTATAGGCTTCTCTTAGCAGCTCCTCCTCCTTTTCTGTTTCCTTTAAGAACATTATAAATACCTTTAAGAACATTATAAATACCTTTGGGAAAAAATTCTCTCCCAGCCTTCCTTCCCAGCTACCACAAACTTCATCTGCTGTTCATCACTGAAATGTCTTGGGGAGAAACAAAATTATAAAGAAGGAAAATTATAACCATGACTGATTAACTTGGCTTAAAAAATGGGCAGTTGTGTCCTTCCTGAAGCCACCTTTCTTAGAACTAATGTCTATCATGGTTGTTCATGCCCCAGATAACTCTCCTAATGCACAAGGAGTGTGGCCATGTGTCTGGATGATCCTCAGTACTTTCTATAGAAGTCTGTTCTGAAAGATGATGGGATGGTGAAACTTGCTCATGTACACAAGATGCCCAAAGAAGCAGTGAAATTCTTTCAGCGAAGACAGAGGGTGAGCCTTTTTCTCTTTATTCTTTCAACAACCATCTCATTTGCAGCGTTATTTTCCATTATGAATTAGAATAAGCACTGGAGAGCAGCCCAGACAACGGAAAGAGTTGTTCAGGCCACCAGAGCAAACAGTCCTTCAGAATTCCCTTTGCAGAAACCAGGAACAGAGCACTCTTTTTATTAAAACAAATCCCTCTTCTCTGTTTAGGAATAAGGGATCTAGGAGGCTGGCTAGGATACACCCTTCACAATAACTCTTTACTGCTATCTGTGAGATGAATAGGCAAAAATCCCCAACACAACAGTGACAAATGACCAACATTAAAACAAACACCCCCAGGAATAGGCTCTAGATACTCTTGTGATCCCTAACTGCCAAAAACTATGCTGAACCCATCTGCCATTTATTCCTTAGCTCTACCTGTGATTCTTTTTTTCCTCATTTACAGAGAAGTATAAACTAAGCAGAGTAAAAATTAACATTGCAAATTAAAAATTAAGCATGGTGATTTATTGTGGCAAAGAAGCTACCAAAGAAACAAGCTGCACAAAAATCGCTCCAGCTTATTCTACTCCCAGAAGCAACAGCTCCAAGGTGAAAGCCCGTGCTGATGAGAAACGTGATAAACAAAAGAAAGACACATAAGCAGATTCCAATCTCACACTGCACCAGTTTAAATCTATATTTAACCTGTGGGATTGCACTGAGTAAGTAAGTCCAAAATTTATCTCTTAGACTGAAAATAAAGGAGTCACATGAGCCTACTTTTAAGATAACAAGAAAAGTCATAACTCAGAGCCCCTGTTTCCAGTTCTGCCATTGACTGATTGTGGAACTTGCAAGAAATCACTCTGCACCCCTGTGCTGAGCCTGCTTCATCTGTGAAGTGGAGACACAGCTATTTTTTTCCCTGGAGACCAGCCTTGTGATCCAACTAACCACATGAGCACTGACAGCAGCCCAAAGGAGAGAACAAGACCTTTCCTTCTTGGAGCAACACAGGCTTAGCTCAGCTCAGGGCAATTGTGAAACTGCACCCCAAGGATTTGGAAAGGAGACTAGATACTTTTCAGAACTACCCTGACTTCTGACCTACTGGGAGGGTACAAAAGCAGGACATTTCTATTTTCACAGCCTAAAAGCATGCTTAGAGCAAGAGTAACTTGATAGTCTCTAGCCTTAAAAATTGCAAAAGTTGAAGGTAATGAATAAGAATATCACTGTAAAACATCCCCCAACATTCATTCTTTCTTCCACACACAACCCTTCCCATTCAGATGGAGTGCCAGCAAGGTTCAAAGTCTCAAACTTCAGATGTGTATTACAGTCTGTTACACTGGCTGGATGGGCAAAAGCCTGAAATTTTCCTGTGTAAAACAGAAGCACTGACAAGGCTGTTCACACATTGCTAGTAGACAACACAAGGGTTTTAAACAACAGTGATGAAAAACTGTACTTCAGGATGTTTGTGTGAATGAATTCAGTCCTCCTGGATATGAAGCAGTCCAGATTTTAGACTGTTTCTTTTGGTAGTGTTTCCCACAGCACAACCATTTGGAAATAAAGTTAGTAAATGACAGACAAGCAGCCTCAGAGTGGGCTGAAAGTAAGCAGGCTCAATCTCTCGTTCCCAGGAGATTTTCCCATCTTGGCTGTAAAAAAACATCATGGGCCTGACCTAGCATCAGCATCTTCCCACTATGAGCACCATGCCTGATTACGTGACCTGCATGACCTTCCCTCCATTCTGGGATTTCTCAGTACGGAAGCAGCAGAAGTCTCTCCACGCTGCCCCTTTGACTAAGACAGGGCATTCATCAACAATATAAAGTTTAACAAAGACAAATGCCAGACTCTATACCTCAGATGGGCAATCCTGAATGTACATACAGACTGGGGAACGAGAGGCTGGAGCAGCGCTGCAGGAAGGGAGCTGGGGGTGCTGGTCCATGGCATTGAACGTGAGTCACTGAGCCCTGGCAGCCAGGAGGCACAGCCCTGTCCTGGGGGGCAGCAGGCACAGCCAGGCCAGGGAGGGGATTGTCCTGCCCTGCTCTGAGCTGGGGCAGCCTCACCTCCAGTGCTGGGGCAGCTCTGGGTGCCACAACATCAGAAAGACACTGAGCTGTTGGAGAGTGTCCAGAGGGCAACAAGGATGGCAAAGGGCTTGAGGGGAAGCTGTGTGAGGAGTGGCTGAGGTACTGGGGCTGCTCAGCCTGGAGCGGAGAAAACTGAGGGGAGACCTCAGTGCAGTTACAACTTCCTGGTGATGGGCACAGCAGGGGCAGGCACTGATCTCTTCTCTGTGGTGACAGTGACAGGACCTGAGGGAATGGCCTGAAGCTGTGGTTAGGGGAGGTTTAGTTCGATATTAGGAAAAGGCTCTTCACCCAGAGGGTGTTTGGGCACTGGAACAGCTCCCCAGGGAAGTGGCCACAGCACCAAGCCTGACAGAGCTCAAGAAGCTTTTGGACAATGCTCTCAGGCCCATGGTGTGACTCTTGGGGATGCTTCTGTCCAGGGCCAGAAGTTAGATTTCAATGACCCTTGTGGGTAATTTCCAGCTCAGGATATTCTATGATCTGGTGAAACTATTAAATGACTGACTGTAATGGTTACAAACTAGAAAAACCTGTTAAGGCCTCAAAAGCATACTGATTTGCAAAACCACCTCATTTTAATTATAAAGAGGGGACAGTTCCACCACATTCTCAAGCCAGTGCCTTAGGATTTCCTTCGTGCTCTGTTAAACGCTTAAGATCCTCATTAAAGGGTGTCTTTTCAGGTTTCACAGATGATCTGGGAAAACACACTCTTAAGAGATAGTCTAACTGTTACTGTAGTATCTCTTAAACGCAGAGATTAAAATCAACATTATGTAGCAGAGGAAACAGAAATGCAGAAGAGCTTTCACTAATGGAATTCTGCTACATTAAAAAAAACCCCAAACAATTAAAACCAAAGTCAGATACAAAATACCATTCATAAAAACGATCGCTTGATTTACCAGAGCTTCACTAAAGGGATCAGTAGCCCCTTTGATCAGCCACTACAAGTGCTTGTTTATAAAGGAACAAAAGACGACTTTTGTCTATTTGTATTGTTGACTTGATGCATTTTAAATAAAAAAAGCTCAATTTACTGCAATCAAATGAAGGCAACCAGCTGTAAAAGAACTTAAGCATATTACAGTCACCAGGCAGACAATATGCAGTAAAATCTAGGATCTGTTTCTAGAAATGAACTAATTCTTTTTATCCCCCTTCCCATTTTTCACAGTAGACACTGATATTTCTGACTTGAAGTCAAGTGATTGATACCCTACTAAATCTCTCAATAAATTGCTGCAGCTGTTAGCTACCTTCACCTGCTCATCTCCAAGGTCAAGGAAACTACAAAGAATTATACCAAATTATAGGATTGTGTTTCAGGTTTTCTTGATCAACAATCCTTAACCAAAAGAAGAAAAAAAAAATTCCAGTTCCTTCTACAAGCTTTACTCACCTTCAGGGATTAACTGCAAATATGTAGATGCCTGAAATCTTCTTTTCTATTACTATCATATTTTCAGTTTGAAAACATTTAGAGGAATAAAGACCTACTTCTTTTGACCTAATTGACTTGTGTTACAGCAGTGCATGACCTGAAGCTATCAGAGACAACAGTACAAGCATGACCTGACAGTAAAATCAAGAATTGTAATTACAGACCACTGTTACCAGTAGAGATATATTTTCATACTGTCTGAAATGTAACAATCGAAGGGTGGCTATTAGGTCATGAGACTAAATGTCTCTTGATTAAAATTAACATAGCAATAGGTATTATCTGGTTTGAGTGAACATTTGTTTTGATCTTACTAATGTGCTATATTTAACAAAAAATCAGTGCAGAGCAGTACATGAAATAGATACACAGGCCCTGTTCTGCTACTCCTTGCTTTATCTAAACTCTCCGGAGTGTCAGATGGTTGATAATCACCAAAAGAGGCAGAAGACGATGTAGTAATACACATTTTGTAAAGGTTAGCTATTTCCCTGCCTTTCAATCATTATCTTTGATTTATCCACTCTCCAGGTTTCTTCCCCATGCCATGCCAAATCCCTGTATCAGTCTCAGAATGCTCCCTCTTTCTGTAGCATTTCTCCCATGCTAAACATTTGACAGGCTAATAACCAAATCAGAATATTTCTCAGAGTTCCTGATACTGCTGTAAAAATTCTTTTAAATGGCATCACCCTATAATAAAGTACTATATTAATGACCATTTATATACTGTTCTACCTACAACAGTTTTTTTAATGTCTTTCATTGCAAGTGAATTATGTCCAAAGGTATGTTTTCAAATGGATCCCGTCTCACTGTATATAAACTCTTCATCCCTAATACTACAAAGACTCAAGCATAAGCTTGAAATACATCTAGAAATGCATAGGCAGAGACATATATAAGAATAGAAGATTGGAAAGGGCAAACTTTAGAACCTTGAAATCACAAGAAATATTGTTATGTGACCTTTTTGTTATGATGATCATGTTCCAGACCACAACCTAACGTTATGATACATGAGGAAGAGTTGGTGGTGGATATCTGGGCCTTCTTTTGGTCTTTTCTTATCCCAGTGTTCCACATTTATACTTAGACTTGACAGACTTCTGGGCAAGATCTCATCAGAGTTTTGTATGAAACAATAAACTACTTTTCTGAATCTCTCTTGGAAACATCTATGTCTGCTATTTCACCTTAGGTTATCTACCTTTCTTAAGGCTCACTGCTTATTCCTTCATCTTGTCAGCTGGTCTACCCATGTTGACATCCAATACTTCATAGTAATTCTAGTGCAGAACCTCTTGTTTCCAGACCTTGAGTTCAAGACCTGCAGTGTCATTTTTGTTCCACTTGAGACCATGAGAGGGGTAGTATCTTGTGTGTTTAAGCTATGCATCCCTCAACATGCAGTTTAAGGAATAAGTAGCCAAGATGCCTCTGAACCACTGTATTTTCTTTTTCCCTTGTCATGAACTGCTCCCAGAGAAGACAGTGTCCAAAGTGCAGTAGCTCATCATAAAATGGAATAAAACTGTCCCCAGTAACATTCAAACAGCTTGTAACATAGGAAATTCTGCCTATGTTACAAGAGAAGTGTGCTTTACACTTCAGTTTTAGCTGTGCATACTTCGCAATTTAGCTTTCCCTCAGGTCTTCTATCAAGGGGCTCTGGCCTTGATGCAACTGCAGCTCTTTTCCAGGGCATGACATGGCCAGACTTGGGATAAGAATCTCACCCAGCAATTTGTCACCACAGAATAGTGCTTCTAATTATAATGAGAGATGAACCACTGAGTGCAGTAATATCAATTAGCAGAGTACATCATTTAAGCAAGGCAAGCTGCTCCTGTTCCAATGTAGAAACAGTAATGAGATGCGCACAAAACAACACTACCCTTCAAATGGTGGCTTGTCCTCACAGCTCATGACACAATGGCCAGTGAGACTGAGAAGGGGGTAGAAGATACATAAATATGGTCAGAAAGCACATGCACTACTTACAGGAATGAAAGACTACTGAAAGCTGCATTTCTCTCAACATTATGAGCCATCTACATTATACTCTTAATTACTCTGTGCTTTCCACATGAGAATTTGGAGACTGTAATCCAGGCAACTTAGGGTAGTGTTTTATTGCCAAAAAAAAAAAAGGTCCACATTTGACTTTCCAATTCCATGGAAAAAAATCAGAAGTTTTACTTTGCTTTTGGTTCAAATTCAAACTTGTAAAACACACTCCAGAGCAAAAAGATATTGGTGAGAACAACTAGGGAGAAGAAAGAGGAAGAGATTGAAGCTTTTTCAACCTTAAACTAAACATTTTGATAAAATAAGTTTTTCTTTTTACAATGGTTTGGATTTGTTTGACATTATTGTAATATGACATGATCTAATGAAAGTTCTAACATTTAGACTGTAACCACAACGTTTTTAGAAAATAAAAGAAATAAGTTCAGTATTTTGAAGTATTAAAGGAAATCAGCACATGCAGTGATGAGCTTTTAAGCAGTTAAAAGTATTTTAAGACAAAGGCAATACCCCCCTGCAACTTAAACACACTGCTGGAATCAGCTACAGTGCTGAGGCAGATGGGGGAGGGAAGGGAAAATCATCCTCCCCATCACATCACACAACAGATACAACACATCAAGTGTGCTGTAAGAAAATGCTACACTGTTCTTCCAGCTGTAAATCCTAGCCCACTGTACTGTAAAACTGTACCAAAAAGGAAAAAATGTAGACTGTAAAAATCAAATGAAAAGGTCAGGTCATGTCAAAAGCCTGGACACCAGGGGAATTTTTTGGAAAGACTTTTCACAAAGGAATGGGAGAGCCAGTGTTCGCTGGTCTGCTCTACCACTTTGGTTCATTAAAATTCCACTATCTACCACATGACATGGACAAAATCCTGTTCCCCAGTGGAGAACTGAAAGACAGTTTGAAAACGAGCAATAGAGAAAGAGACTATTTAAAAATCAGAGGATAAGAAGAACTACAGAATATTCAGAAGCTAAAGGGAACATATGGCCTTGCAAATCAATAGCCTAGAAGTTCATGACAAATCCTAATGAAAATTCTAAATAAACAACGTGTTGGTGTGTGTGTGCACGGGCTCTGTTTAAAACACTTTTGTTTGTTTGTTTCTTGTGAAACCTTGGGTATGATGGGATCAGAGTCAATGGAATAAATAATAAAGTGTTGCTATTTTTGAACCAAGAATTACTTTCCTTGCCATAGAAGCAAAGAGTTCAAAGTAGGAAAAGTCATGAGGAGCTTCTTGTTTTAAACCACAGTTTTACCAAACAACCCCGTGCATGACACATAAACAAGCATTTGGAGTTTCAGTGCGCACAATTACAATCTAGCAAGTCCTATTAATTTCTTGAAAAAAGAACTTTGGCCATAAAGAATATAAAACAAGTATTTTTAACACAAACTTATTTTGTTTAACACAAAACTTAATTTATTTTACATTACTGTTACCCAAACAGAGAAACAGAAAAATGACATTTTTATATTTCTGGCCAACTTCCTAGTTCACCCAATAAAAGGAAAAAATTAGGGTTAAAAAAAAGAAAGAGAAGGAAAGAATAAATAGAGAAATACAGTTCTTACCCTGAAGAGCGGCAGTCTGGTTTATTTCTTTCTGAGCGATCTGTGAGAAAGGAGGCATAATATCAGCACAGAAGTTGGATGTTCTTTAGCAATACTAGTACAGAAGTCTTAAGAGACTAGCAAAACTTATATGACTAGCAAAACCAAAAGCTGATTCTCTTCTAAAACTGTTTTCCCACACTGAACTAGACTGCCTAAGACCAAGTAAAATTACTGCAAGTTTAAATTTGTTACAATTCCTCCACGCAAAACACAGTGTATTTAATGTTTTGTATTAATGCTTTGGAAGCTTCTCCTCCCTTTAGCTGAAATGAATAGTGCTTTAGTTCGGGATAAAAATAAGGGAGAGGGAAGAGGAAAAAAGAAAAACCACAGATTACTCAGCGCAAAAAAATCATTCCATGAATCATGGCTGGCAGGGTTCCCTGACAGGATGGGAGAAAAATCAGCAGTTGGTTGCAGCAACATCTGCAAATACACTGAATCCAGTGCAACCCCACCATTAACTCTTCAGTTTCTGGGGATTCCAAATACTGAATTTTTCTGTGTTTTTAGAAAGGGTTTTCTTTATCCTGTAAGTATTTCAAGTAGCTTATTTGGACTAATGAGATTGACCCACAAAAATCTACATATAAAGCTCCAGTATGCACCAAAAGTATAAAATATTTCTCTCGAGAGTTATGATTATTGCACAAGCATTATAAAATAACTGCAGTGCTATGATATTAGAATTCATGTATTATCTTTTATATTTTAAGTCCAGAATATCTTTTACTGCATGACTTTTGAACTACTTGAAAAGCTGAGGCTGTTGTCCACCTAAAATGCATATATTCTAAAATTAGAGGGGGGGGGTTTAATCTTTTAATGCAGAAAGATCCACTATACAAGCAGAAGTTAATTCCTACAGCTGCACCTTATCTCCACTGACCATGGTGCTTTTGCTTCTAATTTGATCTCAGTGTATTTTATACAGAAAGCTATTTTTCATGTGTTAATAAACACTTTACTGAAAAGCTTGTCTATACAGAAGACTCTTCCTAAAAAAAATTTCACGCTCACAGATTGTATTTTCAATCTTAAAGCTCTGCATTTGAAATAAAATTTGCTCTCTTTACAGTAGATATTTGTTTGTGCAGTTTTATTTCCTGTGTAAAAGAAATATTTTCCTCTCCAAGCTTTACGTGCTCATTTGATTAAACTTTCATTAAAGTGGTAAAAAAAAATCTCATGTCAATTGTGCTTAAAAGTATGTAATGCTTTTTCCATCCATAGGTGCTCCTACTGAGCTGTCATAGCCACACAGTTATAATTTATTGTCTTCCTGACTCACGGCGATCTTCATTTCATCACACTGCGTGCAACTCTGCTAGCAGAAGCAGCATGGTATAGCTCTGGAACAGCTCAAACCAGAGCTGCAGCAGCAGCTCCTCAAACACACACTCCTTCCATCCTTACCATGGAACCTCCTTACCTGGGAGCACTGAACAAAATGGGACCGGACCTCCTACTGAAATCCGTTTGCCATCTGTTGCTCGTTACCAGCGTCCCCTGCTCTGTCAGCAGCCACAATCTAACAGCGTTCACACAAAGCCCCCACTGCAGAAACAACCGTGTGAATGGAAAGGAAGAAACCGAGTCGGAGCACGTGTAAGCACAGCTCTGGGAGCTCTGCCACACAGCCCATGGCCAGCCAGCACATCCTCCACTGCCCGCCCGCACCGCTGCAACCTGCTCACTCAGGAAATCAATGGGATTCCCCTCTCCCTTTTATTTTCATTCCCCTTTCAGCATTTCAATGCTATATTTGGTTTTGCACATTTTATTTTCTGATAAACTTAGTGAGAGCACACCATCCACACACAAAATGATCTTCTTGAAAAGAACAAACTGTAATCCCACAAGCAAAGAGCCAACATTTTAAAATAGAACTAAAACCTCCACCACATTAGGTTTGCTGTGACCTTAACCTTTAAAATTTGTTTTAGTTTCAAGCGTAATGAGAGACTCAAAGAGCTCCATCTTTCAGTTATGTGCTTGGAGTCAATTAGGTGGTGAAGTCACTGTACCAGGAGGTGTTTAAGGAAAGACTGGACGTGGCACTTGGTGCCATGGTCTGATTGACAAGGTGATGTGGTCAAAGGTTGGACTCAATCTCAGAAGTCTTTTCCAACTGAATTGATTCTGTGATTCTGTAAATTTTGCATTTCTAAATGCTATTTTGGCATTAGGTACAAGCATCAATTCAAATAATGACACACCTCTACAAACACTAGAATATGAAAGCCTAGAAAAAACAGGCAATTTTTTTTGCAATACACACACACATAGGCAAATCCTTGACTTAAAAAAAAGCTGAGTCTCAAAAGTGCATGCCCCACAACTAATTCTCTTTTCTCTATACATGTTACCTCAACAGCAGAGAGATGTCTTTGTAATCTTTTCTAACAGAAATAAGCAAGAAGACTGTATAGTTAGAAAGATCTGAAAATGAAATCCTGCACTACATATTTTCCTCAATTTGTATCAAAGATACAAATTGCTATAAAACATTACAGGACACTATGTCCTTCTAGCAGAAAACTGCATATTCTTCAATCCAAAACTCTGGAAACCAAAACTGTGCGTCAAATCAGAGCAAACACTGAATGCTGCTGGACTAGCACTTATAATGAACAAGCCTGTCTGCACTCTGGCATAGGAAAGGCACAGGAAAAAATGGCACTTCTACTGACATATACTACCTTCCAGACACAAGACACCAGTACTATCCTCCCTATCCTTCTGTTGCTAAAAGCAATAAAATTCCTTACTGTGTATGCAGCTGTAGTATAATATGCTAGGAATTTACAAGCAGCTAGTACTCCCAAGCTACAAAACCGGACTGTACAACTCTAAGTTTATTTTAGTTAACGAAGTTCTTTCTGCCTGTCCTCCAATCTACAATTTGCATGGCCAGAGATCTGCAGTCTGAGAACTGACCATGCTCCAATCTCCTGCAGACCATACTTGAGATTTTCTCCACTTCATACTCACATCTACTATTTACAAAACCTTTGCTGCCCTCATAACATTACAGCCATACAAGAGAAATACATTAGCCTTGTTCAGAAGCAGGATATAGTGCAAGAAGCAGTTAGTAGGTGGAGCAGACGAGGTGGAAGAAGTCAGAGACTCCTGGCTGAAGTCAGGAAGACTGTTGTCCAGTTCTAAGCACAGCAGAGGAATCAAGGAAACCATAAAGGCACAAAAATCTGCTCTTCATACCACAATAATATGGCAAATCTAGCATTTCTTTACAAAATCATGCTCTGTGTATTTCAGTGGCAGCATGGACACCTTATGCCTTTTTTTCAGCATGCAAAAGCTGAGTGGCAGACAGAAATGCCATGTACCAGTTGCCTTCAGAAAAAAAAAGGTGATTCTCTTACATTCCAAGTTTGGGGAAATTAGCTCCTTTTGTTGTTTGTTTTTAAAACGGCATCAAAGTTTTACTTCTCAAGGAAAATATAAGTATAATCATCAGGAGAAAAATAACTGGGTCAACATCATTTCAGTTGCTCCACAAACCCAAAATAGCTTAAGTTTTTGCCAAAAAGACCACCAATGCAGAAAATAGTATCTTTTAAGGCAATCACTCTTGTTTCAGGAAGACAAGCAAAGAAAAGGAAAAAGGCAACTCACACTCACTAGAGCCATTATTTTCCTCTGTTTATTTTGTAAGCTTCTTCAAAGCATCCTGTTGCTAAGAGTGACTTCAACTGAAAAGTTTGCTCTCACTAGAAAAAAATTCAAGTATAAACATAAAATGTTGAAAAATGAGTGGAAAGTTAACACACATTCTGCTGCATCAAACTGCAAAGCTACTGGGGAACCTTCAATGCAATTACCTCCTGAGGCTGGTAATCTCCCACTTTTAACTCCATTCCACAGCCTGATCTCTTAAAAGCTGAAGGGAGGAAAGGGGGGCACGTGACATTCCCATTTCTGGGAAACAGAGTTTAACTATGCCTGCTGAAATGACCAGTCAGCAAAAGAGGCAGGGCTCTAACACTCTCCAGGAAGACACATAGTTAGAGCAACCAGCAGACTCCATACCAGCAGGTTTTAGCCCCAATGGCCCAGCAGTGGTTTCACAGGGAAAGCAAACATGATGTGTATTGTAACAATACAAACCTCCAAATAAACCAAGCAAAGGAAACCATGGGCTTTTAAGCAGTGCTGTTAACACCAAAATATAGACAGAAATTATGTTTTCAGGATAAGCAAATTATTGGAAGAGGCTGTACAACTTTCATCCTGAGGATGCATCCGAATGCAGTTTTGAAGGTCATCAGGCCTTGAAAAAGCCAGACACTAAGACCAATACAGCAGCTCTACAAAGCATCATGCTGAAAATGCGATGCCACTATTTCAGTCATATGCATCTAGACCACAGCTAAATGGTGCACCAGTCCCTGCCAGACAACTGAATCAAAAACTCCAAGTTTTCATTTCTAATTGCCAGTGTAGATGGGGCCCTCACTCAAAGGAATTGCACATTTTCTGGAAAGAAGGTCTGCATTTGTGGGGAATTTTCAATGCTAGTTGATTTATTTGCCTGGAACAAGCAGTAACTGCCACGGATACTGCCACCTTTTTGCCTCTGTTTGTTAAGGCATATTGTGGCTCAAAGCCACTCTTCCTTCCTTTCAGCACTTTCCTCAGTATGGAATCAAAACAATGCAAATTGATTCCAATCTGTAGAATCAACTATACATTTTGGGCAATTTTGTTAGGAATAGTCATACAGCAAAACTCATAAAACTGAACATTTGTTTAATATTTTAATATTTTAACAGCAGAGTCCCTTATCAGTTGTTTAAAAGACAGAAGGCTCAAGCAGAGATTAATGAGAGGCTTGGAAGGAACTTTAAAATTTTACTTTATGTATAGCTTTCCCTTTACTGCAAAAGGCTACAAAATCAGGACATGCTCAGAGTTTTTAATTGTAAAGGTAGACAGTTTTTATACTTACTTTAAATTCTACAGTATGCTGTTGACTTCCAGAGCAGTACACTGCCAGGAAGAAAACAATATTATAACATCCCCCACAATTATACTAGTCTGTCAGTTTTAGCGCTAAACAATAACTGAGTCTGTAAGCACAAAGCATTCCTGCAGTTTTTTATACTTGGAGTAATGCTTTTTTCCCCCCACTCTTAAACACACCTGATAGATGGCTGGGGGTGGACCCCAACACACAGCTGAGAATACAATGAACCTCAGCAGTCAAGTATTTAATTTTGAAACCTACTGATCACCATAAAGTGTGTAATTTTCCCAAGACTTTAAGTTATAGTATCTTTACCTTGCTAAAAAGGTTAAAAATAAACTATAGTAATGTTTAAAGCCTTTAGTGCACTTTTAAGTGCACAACATATAAGTGAAAAAGGATTTTACTGGACAGCAGAGGCCACATTTGCTAATGCTACATTTGCTGTTGATTAGTTTTTGTGACTCTGAAGTTCCACCCCCTCATTCTTGCCCCTACATTTCTCCTGCACGGCAACAGCAAAAGTGTGTGTGCATCAGTGTGAGCATATGTGCCAGCAAAAGAGGGGGCAGATGCAGAAAACAAAAGAGAAAGGAAACAGACTGTGTAAGCTATCACCATTTCTCTAAAATGTTTGTGCTGTAAGAATCTAGACTAAACTCAGCACTGGGAACTGGGCTTGTTCTTAAGCCATAAATGATAAACAAAGTATATAAGCAATCAAATACACCCACTACATACATATGTTACCACACTTTTGCCTTCTACCACAGTTGTTTAAAAAGGAAAATTTGGACACAGCTGCTTCTAAAGCTCTTTTTTCAAAAAATTAGCAACTCCTGGAAGTACAAATCCCCATATCTTCATAAAAAACATCCCAGCTGATCAGTGCAATGTAATTCTTAGATTATGAACTTCAAGTATAACTAGACACAGGCATCAGGATACCATCAGTATCACAGTGGGAGCTACTCTAGATGAGCCCTACTACTTATTTTTTTATACTTTCCTAAGGAAAGTATTAATTGACTCAACATTTTGATGAACAGAAGACTTATAACCATAAAATACGCTTCTCTCTAGGCATTTCTAAAATGTTAAATCTACATTTCTGAAAAATAATTCACTGATGTTGCTAGCATTGCCATTAAAAGAAAATTATCTTTTATCTTTTTATAAGAGCACTGTACTGCCTTTTTCTTCCTGAATCAGAGATTTAGCATGCCTGCGGAGATTCTTCATATTCCTCAGCTAGACCACAGAGCTCACTCAGTCCTACCTATGTCTGCCTGTCAAAGGGTGCTGATACACATACAAAAAATGCAATAGTTAGATGTGTGAATAAACTTGTCCTTCTGACACTGTATTTAACAGACTATCTTATAAGCATTCATACATAATATGCAAGATCCAAATTTATTTCATTGTTCTCCTCCTCAGGCGTCTGCCTTACTTGAGAACCAGAACATCCAGCACCAAAAGTGCCGTCAGTTTTGAACACCTCTGTGTAGGTACATTCACCTGTCACAACATACTGCTGAGGTGGCAAACCTCTACAACAAAAGCCCCCAGTGTAATCTTATGGATTAAGCACTTGTAAACCAAGTCCTATTCAATGTGGGCAAGACATGGATTCACAATAAAGTGCTGAATCGCAATTCACAAGATATTCCCCCTTCTGTATATGAGGAAACGAATTTGGCTTTAAAACAAACAAGAAAATTTCTTTCTTGACTATTTCATCCTGTGAAGCCACTGACAGAATAAAGGTGACATTGCTTTCAATTTAGATATCAGACATGACAGTGAGTGCAAGTGCGTGCAGAGGTCTGCACTGTGGGAGGAATCTGGAGACTAGGGAGATGAAATGACACAGAGAGAAAGAAAATAATGTATGAAAAGAAAGGATTGTAATATACTCAAGCACAAAAAAAAAAAAAAAGCAGTATCTCTAAAAATAGAAGAAATGTACCAGGCAAAGGAAAGTATTTATTTCTCTTAAGATACCACTGAAATACTCAGTAGTTTATTCTTGTAGTATTTTATGGTCCTTTGTCACTATTTATGACTAAAGAATCCCCAGGCTGTTTACCCAGTCCATCTAACGAGAACAGTCTTAAATATCACTGATTTTTTTATACGTACTAATTTTCTAGGGAAGTGCATTCAACATAAGCCTATTAACAACATATTTTCTCTCCAGTGACATTGGTAATTCTGCCCAACACAGAAATAAAAAAAAAATCTAGGAAAATGAATGTAACAATTGCTTCTCACGTGCATAGGATACTTCTGAAGTACCATAAAATGGATTATTCCCAAAAAGGACTCTTTATCATCAAACAAAGACTACAAGACCTAGACACATCATAAAAAGGATTAATGTGAAAGTGCAAAAAATGGATTTATTTAATGACGGTGGCATATATGAATAAATTGTTGTACCCTGAGATAACCCTCCTCCATTAGCTTTGAGCACATGCCTAAAAGTTGTGCAACTCTCTGCCACTATTCCACAGAACAGGAAGCCCAGCACTTTGCTGTTATTAAAGCAAGTAATGTTTTAAGGCATATTATTTAATAATGTAGTGATCGGCATCCAGTTTTTAAAGAAGTGAATCACCTGGCATTCTGAAGACATTTTACTGAGGTGCACATTGTATTTATCCACATCTACTCCAAGGTGTTATACATCTACCAAATCCCCTTTAAGATACCTCAGAGTCCTTCATTACTGGCCTAACGTGTACATGGAAATCTGCATACATGTGCCCTTTGGTCCTGGAAGAACATCCTGACCAGCAGTCACTATGTACAGCTGGATTCCTGGCACCATGATGTCACCTTATGCAGCTGTTAGAAAAGTAATTCTTTGCCTGTTTCTACCCTCAACTTGAGGCTACTGCATTTTGTTCTCAGTCTTCTAAATGCAAATTTCATCCAGTCAGGTGCTACTCATGGTAACACAAAGCAGTTTCACCTACAGTCAATGAGAGGCTTCAAAAACTGCTTTGACCAAGAAAAAGGATGGCAAAGTTATTAAGCATTTGAAAGCCCTCAAAACAAAGAATCCTGAGCTTACCACAGATAAACACAGCTTTTTGCAACACTTGGTAATGCTGGCAGAGACAGTTCCAATTGTTCGGTACTTTGGAGGAAATAACTACCCTCCCATAACTAGACCTCTCCCCAGTTCTGTGCACTCACCAAAAAGGCCTACAGATGCTGTCAGAGGCATTCAGCCTCTGTAAATATACTAATAAGTACCTCTACATTGCTATGTGCCAAAACACCATGATGACACACTTCAAATAGTTCTTGATAATGGATCCACAAACATCAAGCTAGAGGACAGCAATTACAGAAATGAAATGTCCCTAATGTCACGGCAGCTGCTACCATGTATTTCCCAGAGATGATATTGGTCATCTGCAGCAAGCTTTGCACACCAGAACAGAAAAACTAATTATAATCCTGAAGTTAGGCTGATGAGAGCTGAATACATGAGGTGTGCAGCATTATCCCATCTTGTCATTCAGTGATACTTGTTCCATGCTCCAGTGATGCTCATCCAAGCATGGACTTGACCTGCTTAAACAATGGATGTGGTAAACTGTCCAGGCAGGACATGGCAGGTACCCAGCCTCAGGAACTCCATCCTCAGGTGTATTTCATCATGCCAGTTTGGAGTTCACTAGATGCTCCAAAGAATGGCAAGCTTAAGACAAATGACAAAGCGTTCAGCATTTGGCATCA
Organism: Zonotrichia leucophrys gambelii; assembly: GCF_028769735.1. Classification (NCBI taxonomy): domain Eukaryota; kingdom Metazoa; phylum Chordata; class Aves; order Passeriformes; family Passerellidae; genus Zonotrichia; species Zonotrichia leucophrys. The sequence continues at coordinate 25,353,110 of NC_088173.1, read as the reverse complement.
GTTGAACTGTGGCACCCGACAATGCAGTTCTTCAAGTACCAGGGTAGAAGGAGAGAGAGTTCTTAAGAAGCTTCTACTTTGATCCTAAGTCCCACATTTCTATTAGAGTTGTACCCTAAACTTAAAGTGCAGCTGTAAAATGGATACAGCACAGCAATGGAATCATTTAATATGAGAAAGTTATTGAAATGCTGAGCTTGTTTCCAGAAATTTATGTCCCATCTCTCCAACAGGATGAATGAACAGTATTTTAATAAGAAATAAGATCACAACACGCTGCACATGCAAAAATTCTTTAAAATGATTTAGTACAGATGTGCACAATCTGAATCAATTTTCATATATAGATCTGTGATACTGAGAACTCAGTTTTTAATGCAAGGAATTCATGATGAATACAAAATTATCACCTTGAGAAAACAAATTATATTAATTTTAGTTTATCTCTTATAAACAGAATCTAAATGCTATAACTGAAGGAAAGCATCAATCAACTTCTTCTATACATACAATATTCTGTCTAGAAGGAGAATGGACCAGAACCCTTTTGTAGTAAACACGGTGCTTGAAAATTTACCTAAGCTTTTAAGGAAGTAAATCACCACGATCAAGACCACATTAAAAAGCAGAATACAGATAAGAAATTATAATTCAAGAACAAGTGATTATCCAGCAGAAATACCAACATGTATGCAAAAGGCTGTAACTGATTTCATATAATGAATGACTGTGCTCCTTACTACCATGCAAGATTTGAGTGGATTCAAAAAAGGAATTAGTGAAAGATAAATCCATTGGCAGCAATTTAGCAGGGCCTTTCATATGAGGCCTCCCAGAAGTTGCTAAGAAATTGACTGCAAAGGGGAAGGAATTTCGCTTGGAAGTAAAACCTGAATCCTGGGAGGTGTTTCTTGCATACTTTCCTGAAGACATTTGTTTTTTCAGTTTGTGTGCTCTAACACACGAACTACTAGCACAGCTCTGAAAGTCTGACAGTGTGCCAACTATTACCCACAGGAGTAATGATGTCAATCATTTGAAATCTTTAGCATGTTCTGATCCAATCATATTTTCTTCAAAAGCCTGAACAAGCTGACTGAGGTTGCAACACATATACACAAAACAAATGCTATGACCTCTTTAAAAGCTTAGGAAAAAAATAGTAAAATTTGTTGCATTCAGCTTCTACTCCAGTATGAACCTTTTCAGCCTTGCTGTCATCCAACTTTTCAGGCTGAACCCAAATACAGCCATAGAAAGCAGAAAAGCAAGAACATATTTGTTTTGTAACATATGCAAGAGTTTCTAAGCCAATTAGGTTTATCCTTGAAGCATCTTATTTAGCATTCAATTAAATTTTGTCAGAAGATTCTAAATTCTTAAGTCAGAATGTCAAATTGATGTTTTTAGAATAACACATAAAATCCATACAAATCTCTACAGATGTAAAACACCTGAAGCAATTAGTGTAACAGCACAACATCAAGTGGTCAATTTAAAAATATTGATATACATAAGATCCTGTGTCTGTCAAAATTTATACAACGTTGAGGGGAAAACCAGGAATTTTTCTTGGTCCGTGCCATGAACCACTAAATCTATGCTTTCCCACAAAACTTATTTTCATCCTTCACTAAAGGGAAGGATGCTTGCCAAGCATAAACCACAGATCAACAGATTATATACTGTGTTCCCAAATATGCTGCTGGAATGCTTCGGTGCCTTTTGTGCATACTGTTTTTCAAGAGCAGAGTAAAAAATCTTGGTCAGCAATGAAAACAACACTTCCACTACATTTTTTTCTATACAGTCAGAGGACCTGAATAAGCAAGGCAGGACTGTGCAATACGAAGGCTGAAGGGGCCAGACTCCATTATCCTAGAAAAGAGAAGGCAAAGAAACTACTTAACCACAGCACACCGCTACTTGTAGGGTAGCAACAAAGGTCACAAATGCAAACTCTTCCTGGTGTTAGTGGACAGTATTGAATAGGGCAATGGTCACAAATGTAGCTTGGGAGGCTCTGGTTGTAGGTGAGCAAAAGTTCTTCCTTTAGAAAGAAGCACTGAAACAGGTTGTAAGTAAAGCACTGAAACAGGTTTTAAGTAAAGCACTGAAACAGGTTGTAAAGAAAGCACTGAAACAGGTTGAAAGAAAAGCACTGAAACAGGTTGTAAGGAAAGCACTGAAACAGGTTGTAAGGAAAGCACTGAAACAGGTTGCCTGCAGAGGCTGTAAATCCCTCTCCTTCAGGAGACTTTTCAAGACACTGCTAGACAAAGCCTTGGCAACAGGCCTGCTTCAAGAAGGAGGCTGGACTAGGTGACCCCAGAGCTCCCTTCCAGACAACACTTCCATGGTCACAAACACAAAGTAAGCAAGCAAAGACACTGAAGAATGCAAAAGCGTTGTATTTCACTATAGATAATAAGCATCAAGAAAAGAAGTTCATGGCAAATTATTTTAGTGCTATCAAAATAAAATTTCATATGGCACATATTGCGTGAGATGCTTATTGAAACAAAACAAACAGAATTACACTAACTTTTAATGAAGAGCATAAACACCACTACTCTGTTGTTTCCAGATTTTAAATCAAGGTGATGCATGGCTTCCAAATAGATAATTTACATTTAACATCTCGGTAATTGCAGCTTAACATGCCTCAGTGACTTAAGCTATAGAGAAAGAAAAAACAAGAGAGAACTTCAGAGTACAAAATTTGAGAAACAGAATCACAACAGAATGCTGAACTGATAGACTGCAAGGACACTGGGCAGAATGTCCAAGATAAGGCCAGCAGGAACCAGATTAGGAGAAATAAACAAAGCCAACTTATGTGCTAGGTAAAAGGCAACTCTGGCAGGGGAAGACCACAACCACTGACTCACAGCCACCAACTCAAGAAACCCACATACTCAAAAGAGTGAGCATGTGGGCTGAGTAGCATAAGAATTAAGAAAGTAATTTAACTAACAAGACTAAAATACTAATTAATAAGAGAACTGTATAAATTATAGCAAATAAACATTAATACCTCTGCTTGTCAAAATGTATAAATAATGAAAAGTTTTGATAATTGGTGTACTGGCTTTGTGAATCAGCCAGGTAGGACCCCTTTCTGAGCTGAACTAAATGAATCAAACACCTCAACTCTGTGTGGATTGGCCTCTTGCACACTGGGTGAAGGAACTCATTTTGGGACAACAAAGGCTATAGTCTCAAAAGCAAATATTAACAATTTATTTACAAATATTATATTTTTTTTTATCTGTAAACATCCACCACTTTGGTAAAAGCTTCTTGCAATGAGGTTATGACTCATTTTATGCTTTGCTGTCTATCCCCATTCTTCATGCAACATCCCAGACTTATCATTTGTTGCCCTGACAGGAAATGACTGCTTACAACACAGGTAACAGCAAGGTCTTTGTGCAATCACAGTTCTGTGGGTTATTCTCTGACTACAAACTCATCTCTCCTGAAGCAATTATAAACTTCTGTGCCTTGCTTTGGCTCTAATCTGAACGATGCAGGTCCATTTAATCACTTAATAACTTATTATTATTTGTCCTTCTACAGTTTACTTGGCTAAGACATCACCCCCCATTGACTACCAGAAGTTTAATTATTTTTGTAAGACCAGCCTTCATGTTTAGAAGCGTTGTTTCTTCAGAGGGCACAACATTCTTTGGGGTTCAGTTTATACTCTGGGCCAAGTAACTGCAAGCGGGTTTTTCTCTTGCCACTAACTTGAATCTCAAGATATGCTGGAGAATTTCCATGTATAGGCTATATTATTTAACTTCCAGAAAAGCTTTAGGTAGTATTTATATTTACTTCAAACAAGCTACACTCAAAGACTATGAAATATAGCAGAAATTTCAATGGGCTGTGAAAAATGCTTAATCATATAATCTTCTTAATACTTCCAAGATACAACATACCAGTCAGAGATTATTACAGGAGATTTACATTATTTGTGTTCTTTGGATCTTAAGTGTTTTACTGTGGTGGTGCCTGAAGCAGTTATTAAACCTGAAGCCCCTAAATCTGCATCGGGACTATCAAAACAAAACAGACTGAATCCCAGGGAAAAGAGGGAAGCAGTGTTCAGCTGGCCATCCACTCCACCACTTCTAGAATTTGTGAGCTGACTAAACAAAGAAATAATTAAAACAGTGGCACCCACTCCCCTGTTCTGAATGCTCCTCTTAGTCCTCTTTTTAAGGGCTTCCGGTGTACACAAAGGCAGACCAGCAGATCATAGGCAGATGTATGAATTTATTTAAAACAAATGATCTACTTGATGGAGACTCTTTTCTCTTAATAAAAGAGGATAAATGGTTACACTTGGTATGGACAAGCAGAACAATTTCCAGATCAGCACTGAAGGACACAGGCATGCAGGCATGCAATAAATTCAGTTTCAGCTGAACAATGCTGACTTCCCTTCTGCAAGATGCCAATCCTTCCACTTCTCAAATAAAAGAGTCAGTTAACCAACTAAGTCTTCGAATCACCCTTTTCCGAATCATGCTTCCTCCGAGCTCCAGGGTCATTGGCACCTCTTGGGAAGGACTAAGCTTGAGCTGTCCTTGTTATGATCCAGTGAACCCTAAAGGACATCACCACCAAAACAGCCTCGGACCCAAGACTTTAACGAACAATTTCAGACCATCTTATTCTTTACTTCTTAAGGCCAAATATGTAGTTTTGCATTAACATGGGAACAACTGCTGAGCGTTGTTGTTTTAAATTCTTCATTTATCTGTAAAAAGTCCATTATGCCTGCAAAGTAGTGTTCACTGAACTTTGTCAGACACACTACAGAAACATACCCCCACAACCTCTCAGCATGTTGAGCAGTGAAATATTCAACCTTAATTTGTTATACTGGATACAGCTCATTGTTCTCAGCTTCGAAAACAAGTCAGTGCCAGTTTGATGTGGGAATTGTGGGAGTGTAATGAATTGATCCAACTCTGAACTAAATCTTGTTTTGGCATAAAAAACCCCAAAGCACTCAGTCAATCAACCAACCAAAACCAGATGATTTCACCCATAATCTAAAGCTGCTCAGTAGAGTTGAAAAAGTTCCAGGAAACATCTGAACTACTATGGAGAAACAGAAATAGGGGAAGGGGAAAAACCCCAACAAAACTCATCCCAGAGATGTTTCAATCAGCACAGCTAAACTTATGTGTAAAATTTACAGCCATTGTATGAGAGCAGACTACAGACAAGCGTTTGCAATAAGTAAAACAGAGTAATAGTAAATTAAACAAAAGCCTTGACCACCTGTACTTTTAACCAGGCATCAAAGTAAAAATCACATAGGTCTTCATTATCAACTCAAATAAATTTCATTGTTGCGTCCGTATTTGGTAATTTCATTTTATTTTTAAGTAAGGAGATTTCTGCCACATCCATAACGGGCTATTCTTTCTCAGGGAACACCAGCCAGAATTCTAAGTGAAATAATGCAGATACTGAATGTGTTAAGAATTTCTTGTGTGCTTTAGATAATATTGGAATATTGTGATGCTCAGCTCTAATGTAAGGACAGTAAGGACAAATAATCAACCAATGTAATTCATAACTAAAATTTGCTACTTTCACTATAAACTTTCCTGCAAGTCCACGTTAGTCAGTAGTTACAGAATAAAAAGGCAGTGAAAATAGGAAAGCACACCAGATCAAGGTTTAGAGTTAGACTGGAGAGAACCTATAAGTCTATGGAGAAATAGCATTTTAGTGAGGTTGTTCTGGTTTGTTTGGAATTTTTAATGTTTATTTATTTTACAAAAAAGTTTATTTATTTAAAAATTTAAATTTAGTTTGTTTATTGAAAACAAACAACATTCTAAACAAAACATTCTAAACACAAAAAAGAAAAACTAGTAAATATCGTGTGGTCTCTGTAACTTCCTAGAACAACAATGCATGTGACAGAAATAGGCAACAAGGGAGGTAGAAATCGATCACATTATTTATATTGCAGTTAAAAACCCTAAAACTTTCCAACAAAAGTGGTTTCCTTTTCCAGAGCAGGTGTCCAGATGATTCAGTCTTAATGAACCTATGCAGCTACTTTCACTGTTCTCAATTTTTAGAGAATATGTTGTAGTTCTCCTCCCTATAACTGAAAAAACATTATATATATATATATATATATATATATATATATATATAAAAATTCAATCAGCACTTTCTCAAAGGGAAAGTAGTTTCTTTAGAAGAGTTTCCAAATCGCTCTATTTAATAGATCTTCTCACAGGTTTTCCATAACATGCCAAATAAAAACTTCCTTGAATTCAGAGAAAATAATGCTCTGGCATGCAGTGTGGTAGACACATCAGACACATCACCTGAGCTATCTACAACCACCCCATGGACACAAATGGGGTGTCCTATCTCATTCCTCCAAATTTCTATTCTCCAAGATCTGCTCTGGCACTCTGCTGATGAAGCAAGCATCTTCAGCTCATTAAACAACCAAAAAAGCCCCCAACCCAAAACAGCAAAAAAACAAACAAATCAACCCTCCAGTGAATCAAATTAAAAAAACCCATAAACCAAACCATGAGCAGGTCTCTAACAGCTGTCAGGCTGCAGTTTCACAGCAATTCCAAGCCAAACTAACTCCTGACTGGCATAGGCTCTTACCTGCCTCTGGCTGCATGTTCCCACTCTTTCCCTCGTGCCAGCTTCAACATTCACCCTAAACCATTACAGTGAGCTGAATCAGAAGACTCGCAACCACTGAAGAGAACTAGAAAAATATCCCTCTGCTTGGACAATGCACCAGAACAGGTTGGTGCAGGTTCTAGCAAGCACAGGGGCTCCCAGTCCATCAGCCCAGGCTACCACCAAACCACAACTCCAGTGACTTCACTCACCAACAGGCTGGACGGGAAGCAGAGCTGACACACAAGAGAGCAGAAGTGGACATCCCCAAAGGAGATCACACCTCTAGAGCAGCAGCAAGCTGTTAGTTTAGTCTAGCTGGCTTCATCCTACAGTACGTGGTGCAGCACAACCGTGACTGTCTTCAAGGGAAAATATGATTTCTTCATTGCAGAGCCTCCTGTGCTCTGCCTCTCTAATAAAGCACTGCTAACCAAGTCTGAGCGTTCAGGAAGTCAGAAGTACTTGTGAACTTTCACCTTTCAGCTCCCACTTTGCACACATGCCTCGCACCAGCAGGACAAAGGTGATGAACTGCCCTTATGCTCTTCCATGCACAGGCTGAACACAGCAGAGATTTATGCTGTTGCATTCACAACTAGTTTAACAGACTGAAATACTTAAATTGACAGCCTGCTAAGATGCCACTACATTTTTTTAAACCCTACAACAAAATATCTCGCAGGCTTATTTAACACCTATTTGTATTACCATTTTGACAGCTAAACCGCACATTACATGCAAAAAAGCCCCACTAATTTTCAAAACGTTTGTAAATAAAATTAGGTAAATGAAGGTCAAGTAAGGGAAGAGCAGTAAACTCATCAACTTTGGATGATATTCCTCAATGATGCCTTAAGAATACTCCGCTGGGAGCCTCAGCGGTGTTTTCCAGCTAGATGTGCAAACAGATGGAAAGAAGGCGAGACAGCTCAAGCAGAATGCTATTCATTCACACATACTTTACACCAGTAAGGTAAACAAACAGGGCTGGCCCCATTTCAAGGGGTGGCTATCCGGAAAAAATACTAGTAAAAATTGAAAAAAACCCTTACATTACATTACACAATTTGTGCCAAAGACAAATTCTGGGAACAAGCTTTGTTCCAGAGGAAGGTGGCAAAGGTTATATAGATATATAAACTGTAGAACCAATTCTATGTTTTCCACTAATAAAAACTTCTAGAAGAAACACCTTTAGAAAACAGACATCGTAACCAGCAGCACGAACACTTTGCTGTGGAGGAAACCATACAGGAACTAACACTGATTTTCTGCACTCTACCCCAGACAAGGTGAAACCCTGCAGACATGCCAAACCACAGTGGTTTCACAGTGGTCCTGCTAATCCTGCACCTGAACAGACAGGCATTGACATAATTTGAGCCACTGAAGGCCACAGGCCCCGCCTGTTGAAAGTTGTCCTCTAGAATCCCTCATGTTGCTGTGTTTTTGTCAACTACAAAAGGGACACTCAATTTCTTGTTCAAATGGATGCAAACTCACATGAATTGCAAAGGGTGCTATATTGTTACAGTTGTACCATAATTACTAAAAATCAGAATACTTGGAATTCAGCTATGTAGCAAGGGTGAGATTTTACCTGGAAACAGACCTTATGAAAGTTATTTATCCTAGAAGGGATTTTACACTGACAGAAGAAATGCTGTATTCACACCTCAGTGACTACAGGACAGCGACATGCATGTTGACCCTCAATTAACAATGATGTCCAAATAAAATAATACCAGCTGCTGCCAGGGTCCACTTGAGTTAATAATTTCAAACAAAAGCTTGTTGTTCTCCAGGTCTCTCTACAATGACAATCTGCTCACTTAGCGCCATTCCTTCTCATATGCAGTGGCTCTTGCCTTTTTGCAGGGGCCTGCTGTCCAAACCTACACAGAAATGGCTAAACATGAACAACAACTTTGCTGTCTAGATGTTCCTCTACCTTGGTACTTTGAAAACAATGGGCAGTTAATTTCCTGATGGAGCACCCTGTGCACCTGGGCATGTCTGTGCTAGTCAACACGTGCCCATGTTAGCTTCAGGGTGGTGGTGAAACCGTGGAACAGGCTGCCCAGAGAAGTGCTGGACGTGCTCAAGGACAGGTTGGATGGGAATCTGAGCAACCTGGTCTAGTTGAAGGCGTCCTTGCCCAGGGCACGGGAGCTGGAGCCAGGTGCTCTTTAGGTCCCCTTCTAACTTAAGCCACTGTATGACTGTGCTGAGCTCGGAGCAGGAGCAGGCTCTGGGGGCGGCCCGCGGGCACACGCCTGCGGCTCGGATGCACCTGAACTGAACCCAGCTGCCCTGGGGCCAGGCCGCCGGGGCCGGCACACCTCGGGGCGGCACTGCCAATGCCGCCCTGCCCCCGACAGGAATCCAGGCGCGGGGAGCGGGCCAGGGCCAGCCCAAAGGAAGCGCCGCCGCGGCCCGCCGCGCCCTCGCCGCTCACCTGCTGCTGAGCTCAGCGCGACCCTCCGGTGCCTCCTGCCGAGCTCCCGCAGCTCCTCCTCGTCCTCCTCCAGCCTCCAGGCTTCGGCCATCGGCGGCGGAGGGGCGGCTGGCAGCATTCAAGAAGCGGGGGCTGCCATGACCGGCGCCCTCTCCTCGGCGCGGCCGCCCGGCCCTCGCGGCCGCCGGGCCCGCCCCGCACCTGCGCCCTCTCCGCCGCGCTTCTCCCGGAGACCGCTCCGCGCTGCTGCCGGCGGGGCGAGGCGGGAGGAGAGGCGGCCTTTCCTGCCCATCCGCGGCTCTCCGGCGTCAGCAGGAAACCCGGCGGCCGCCTGGCACCGCCACAAAAGGGGGCGGAGGAGGCGGCGGCGGGGGGAGGTACCTGGCTGCCGCCGCTGGGCAGCCGCGCTCCGCCGGGCGGCTCCGCCGGGCACGGCGCGGGGATGGCCGGAGAGCCAGGCCCGGCAGCGAGCGGGGTGTGCGAGCCAGGGCGGCCTCCTGCTAAAGGAGAGAAGGGGCTTGCGGCGAGAGGGTGCGAGGTCTGCCTCGCTTCGTGATGAGAGCAAGAACATGCCAAGAGGAGGATGGTGCCAGACTCTTTTTCAGTGGTACCCAGCGACAGCACAAGGAGCAGTGGCCCCAAACTAAAACACAAGAAGTTCCATCTCCACACGAGGAAGAACTTCTGTACGTCGAGGGTGGCAGAGCACTGGAACAGGCTGCCCAGGGAGGTCGTGGAGTCTCCCTCTCTGGAGACGCTCAGAACCCACCTGGCCACGTTCCTGTGTCACCTGCTCTAGGTGACCCTGCCTTGGCAGGGGGGTTGAACTAGAGGAGCTCCTGACAATTCTGTGATCCTGTGAGGTGGCAAGGCCAGTTGCTGTGCGTGGCCAGAAAGTCGGGAGCCCCGGGATCTGTGGGAATTGTGGGTGCAGCAGACTGTGGCCCCGATATTGGCTGGGGGCAGGCAGCTCTTTGAGCGGCAGCAGCTGTGGCTGGCGGCTAGGAGGATGTGTGTCTTGGCCCGAGTTCATTACCGTGGTTTGAACTACTTCAGAAGTTATCTTAGGACCTACTTGAGACCAGTGAGGTACACACTTAACAGCGCTGAAGTGATATGAAAAATATGGCCACGTTTCAAGTTAGGCACCTGTGTGGTTTTACATCTGATTTCTCCCCAACCCGCCCAAGTTCTCAGCTGTCTATATCTAAGTAGAAATTATATTGCTTCTTCACTTCATATGGTAGCTTTAAAACCTAATCATAAATATTTTTACATGTGTATTCCATTGTAGATACTACTAAAACAGGATATAAGAAAGATAAATTCAGCTTCAGAGCAAGTGAATAAGGGACAGTAAACCAATAAAGTATATGACCACAAATTAGAGCAGGGAGGTACAACTAAACAGTGAGTAATCCTACTGTTGAGCAATATCTGTGCTGACACACTGAGCACCTTCTATGCTCACAGTGAATAAAGCATATTGTACAGGTTGAAAAAAAAGTCATTACAAAACTGAAAAATATATAATGCATGAATACAAATGATTGTCTGTGCATTTTTTAGTGTTTCACTGCTTGACTTTACAATCATTGTTCCTTAACAGAGGCTTTCTTCCACTGCAGCTCTTAGTGTTCAAGAGGTATAATAGATATTCTTTGAAGGACATAAGGCTTTATACTGTAAAAAGATGTAAGGCCAGGAATAAAACTGAATGTACAGCAGGAGTGTATAACAGACAAATGAGACCTTCCAATACAGGTATATGTTCTCAAAAGCCTCGTGCTTTGGATGACCTCTGCATGGACAGATTGCATGGTAGTCCAAGGAAATCACCATACAAATTTCAGTGCAAGATCAACATGCCTTGTACATGATCTGGAGTGGATACAAAACTCTTCGGTGCTGTCACAGGTACATGCTGTTGGTATGTGCATGCGTGAGAGACAAGAGACTCTCCCGTGAGAAACAAACTGTGTGTTGTTTGTATTCTGGTTCTCTACTGTGGAACCAAAATGCAGCACCTGCATTCAACTCCTAAACTCCACTAACCACAAAGAACAACAAGGACCATCCACTTTTCACTTCCCAAATATCTTCTTTTTTATACTATATGTTTCACTGCTGTTTGGCCGAAAGGAAACTTGGTATAATGTAAAATTACTAAGGAAGGAAAAACCAGAAATAAATCATAGAACATAACACAAATTCCAAGAGCCCTCAAAGACTAGATGAAGCCTCTTTTTGTTGCTGTTGATGAAATTGACAGAGGCTTCCATGCACATGAAATTGAAAAATACATTTGGACAAAATTTAGGCCTAAGAAAATCATGCTGAAGGGAGTAGCTGCAGCTATTACTAAGAGAACATTCCCAAAAATATCACATAATACAGTACAGAGTGATCAACATTGACAGTCATCAAGAGTTCCTTAGCCATCACCGTGAAAGTCCAATTTAAAAATGGAATTGCAATAACCAAATTATAGAAAGTGATAAGTCCCTGAAATAACCACTTGGCCACATATCAAGCTCTGCCAGCTGAAAATGCACATGGGACAGATACTGTATTTAGGGCTAGAGGAGCCATTCAAGAAATGCCTGTAACTGTTTGAAGATAGATTTCAACAGAAAGGAAGAGATCAAACTAAGATACAATTCATATGTGGATATAACAGTCAGGTAGCAATAACCAACATATTACTGTAAAGAATACTGGAAACAATTCCCAATCAGTACTCCTGGAAACAAGAAAATTTCATAACATTTAAACAAAATTAAAATGCCAAGCAGCATTCAATGAAGCACTTGAATCATATTTCTGAAATTTTTGCAAAAAATATTCAATAATGCTCAATCCTCCTAAAAGGAGGTTGCTTACTAGTAGATAGAATTCTTCAGGATAATTATCTGTCAGCATGCTCGCACTGCCAGTGTACCAGTAATGGAACAAAAGAACAGTTTGGGTTAGAAGTGAGCTTAAAAGTCACCAGTTCCAACCCAGCTGCCATGGGCAAGGACTCCTTTGCTTCCCCAGACCAGGTTATTCAGAGCCCCATCCAGCCTGGCCTTGTACACTTCCAGAGATGGACTCACAGCCTCTCTGGACAGCCTGTTGTGGTGCCTCACCACGCTCTCATTAAAGAATTTCTTTCTAGTACCTAATTGAAACCCACCCTCTTTCAGCTTGAAGCCATCCCCCTTTATCCTGTCACTATCTGCCCATGTAAAAAGTCCTTCTTCCTTTCTTTAAAGTACTGGAAGGCCACAGTGAGGTCCTCCCAAAGTCTGCTCTTTGTCAGGATGAACAACCCCAGCTCTTTCAGCTGTCTTCATAGGAGAGGAGTTTCAGCCTTCAGGTTATCTTTGTGGCCCTCCTCTGGATGCTCTCTAACAGGTCCATGTCTTTCTTGTGCAGAGGACCCCAGAACCAGATGCCTGAGCATGGTACTGGGGGAGAATCACCTTCCTCAACCTGTTGGCCATTTGTCTTGTGATGCATCCCAGGAGATGGTTGAGTTTCTGGGCTGCAAGCACACATTGCTGAGGCATGTCAGGCTTCTCATCCACTAACACTCCCACATCCTACTCCCAAGGGGCAGTCTTGATCCATTCTCTTATATTGCTTCTTCACTAGTGCTTGTGCTTGAGATTGTCCCAACCCAGGTGTGGGACGTTCCACTTGGCCTTGTTGAACTTGAGGAGCTTGCACAGGCCCACCTCCCAAGTCTGTCCAGGTCCATCTGGATGGCATCCCTGCCCTCCAGCTTGTCAACAGCACCACAGAGCTTGGTGTCTTTGCTAAACTCACTGGGTGCCACTGTCCATATCATATGTGATGTTAAACAGCATGAGTCCCAGTACGGACCCCTGAAGAATGCCACAAGCATTCAATCTTGGAAGTGGTTTTCAGGTTTTAAATGCCCCCATTTCTTGCAAGTAATTCTTTCCTAGTGAGTGCTTGCCAGATGCATTCATCCATGCTCTCTCTGTGAGCTTTGACTCACTTCTAGTTTATGGTGGTATTTTCAAGTGATAAACAGCTTCAGGTTTTTTTTGTCAAATGCCACACATCACTGTCTTGATACCTGATAAAGGTGTGTAAATAATAGAGGTACCTAGGAAGGGAGGTAGGCTTTAACAAGTCTGCAGGAGGCAGATTGAGCAGCAATGGCAGATCTACCTGGAGCAGATCCTGACACAGCCCTTTATCCGGGTAAGCAGCTTCTGCGGGGAGGAGAGAGCTGTGCTTTTGCATCTTTAGACAAGCTACAAACCAGCTGTTGAAATAATCAAAAGAGCCACAGTTGCTGGCAAGTCTAATAATAGCTTAGGCCAGACAGTAATTTGTGATCATTTGGCTCAGATCAGAATACACACACACACACACACACACACACAAAGGCTTCTGCTGCTTGCTTGATGGGCCCAAGGGAAGTAGGAAACAAAGAGGAGGGGAGAATGAATTGGACCAAATGATTTGAAGTGCAGAAGGAATTAAATGTGGGAAATTCTCTTCAGAAAGTCAAGGAACCAAGCTCCTCTTTTACTTTTCAGCAAATAAACCTGTAGAAATTATAAAAAAACAAAATGGGAAGAGAAAGTACATATAGATGCAAGTCGCAGAAGTTGAATTTTTTTAAAAAAGAACTGAAAAAGAAGGAAAGTATTTGCTGTAGTCTACGGCGGTTGAGAGGAAAGCATCAGCATATATGTTGCTCTAAGGCATTTCATGAAGTACTATGTATTTGTGTCTTGCAAGCAGGATGAAGGAAAAATAATTGCATTCTTCTACTTCAGTGAGAATCTGCTGCATACATGTGCGTAGGAATAAAAGGCTTTTGTATATTTTCATAACTACACTTCTCCAAGGAAAAGAACTTTACTGTCTCAAAAAGTCTGCAATTTGGTTATTAAAATCTCGAAATTTCTCACTGAAATTTTACTTTATCATATGCATCTTTGCTGTAATGTACATACTTGTAATTTCACAATGGTAGAATAAAAGAAGGAAATAACTGGGTAAATGGATCTTTGTACTCTCTGCTGAATGCTTACAATTAGTTGCCTTGGTGGTTATTATTTTATAAGTATTTTGTTCTGATTTGCATCTTTGGAATTGCCACTTTGTTTGGCCCTGCAAAAAGACACTGTTTTTCAACAAAAAATGTCAGTTCTATAGAACTACTTAATTGAAGTCGCCCTTGTAGCCTCAATGTCTATTTAGGCTCTGCAAAGCAGCTGAAGCCTGCAATGAATGTATCAGTGTTTGGCTGAGATACAGGAGCCTCAGACCACAAAAGAATGCAGACAAAAGATTTTTAAAAAATGCAAAGGATGAAAAAGAGTATTTTCAAAGGGGAAAATGTAGCCTTGGACATGACAACATTATTTTTGTTCTGAGTAAAAATAGCAAGGGTCTCGTTGAATAGACGAATGACGTTAGCGATACAGCCAGTGTAGGAAGCTGACATTGGTGAGGGCCAAGATCTGATAATTTGATCTCCATTTGTGTTCAGCTGATCCAATGAGTTCTAGTGTAGCTGGAGAATGACATATCAGGAGCCTGCAGGCTTCCTGAAATGTCTCCAGCTAAATGCAGGTTCTCCTTGCATTTTTTACGACTACTTGTGGCTCCTAGCATATCAGCATGATGACAGTCTAAAGTGGTTTTGTGATGAATGAAGATAATTAAAATAAAAGAGTATTTGTTTCCATGAATAAGGACCTTTTTTACCGAAACCCTGGAAAAGCACCTTGATGCAGAACTAGGAATTTTGAGACTGCTTTTAAAAAATGAGAAGGAATTCTCTGCGTGAAAGCAGCAAATCAAATAATTTCAAAAGACCAAAAACTGGCAGTCAAGGGGGAAGAATTATTCAGAGAAAAATTCTTACAGTTTTCAGTTTTAAATATTACTTTAATTTTTTGTTACTTTTGCTGTTTCCCAAATTTTGTGGTCTAAAGGATCCTTCCCTTCCCTTCCCTTCCCTTCCCTTCCCTTCCCTTCCCTTCCCTTCCCTTCCCTTCCCTTCCCTTCCCTTCCCTTCCCTTCCCTTCCCTTCCCTTCCCTTCCCTTCCCTTCCCTTCCCTTCTTTCTAAAGTATAATTTTCCTTTATTCATTTACGCCATTTGTGGGATAATAAACAAATTTATTTCTACTACCTTCATGATTAGGGAGACTAAGAAAAAGAAGTAGAAAAAAGTGAGAAAATATGGAAGGGAAAAGAGCTGGTTCAGAGGTCAATACTTCTTAGAATGAGAGGCTGTCAAAGCCAAATTGATTCACAGTTTGAGTGCTGAAATACGCTCATGTTTGCTCCATAACCACAGAGTTATCAGAGGACAAAGCTGATGTAGTGCTAAGCGAGCTGGCAGCAGCATGATGTAAGAAGAATTACCACACTGGACACATGTGAGTCTAATACCTAAGGATATACAAGGCCAGCCACAGGAGAGAGTCCAGCAGCTTTCCTGCTGCAGTTTGTACTTCAGTGCAAAGAGCTGACGAAGGAAAAACTTACGGAAGAGAGCAGAGTCCTAAAAAAAATTTCAAAAGGTGAAATGGGGTCATAAATTTGTTGTTTGCGGTAAATTTAGGAGCTTCTTGCAGTAATTTGTCAATTGAGGTAAATTTGGGAGTTTCTCACAGTCCTGAAATAGGCTAAAGGTATAAGTAGCTCTGATTTTGTTTTCTTCTGTACTCCTGTCATTAAATGCATCTAAACTACCTTTCACTGAAAACATATCATCTAAACTACCTTTCACTGAAAACATATATGACATACAGGTAGAGAATCTTTGCAGTTCAGTACTAAAATTTACAGTCTCCTGGTTTTGGTTATTATTCTTTTTTTGGAGGTCTATGTGTTTAGTTGGTTGGGTTGGGGGGTTTTTTCCCCTTCACAGTACTACCTGTGAGCACGCAGGCATTCTCTCATGTTTTTCTTGTGCTGAACACTGACAGAATTCAAACTTAATGGAAGTGTTCACCAAGCAACATTAATATACAGCAACAGAATAAATTTGCAATTAAATATTTGTATGATAATTACTAATTCAGTGCTCAGAAGTTTAATATTAATGAGGTTGTAACAGTCTAGATGCATTAATGTGTGTTTACTAATGGAAAAACACTTTTCTAATGTAGAAGTTTTAAAACAATTAAAAATACACTATGACAAATAGAATATTATGTGTTTCCAACTTTAAAAATAAATTACTTTGTTCCACATATTATGTTTTAGTGGTACATTCAATAACACACAGCTTCTTAGAGCAATTTTGTTTTATTAAAAGTTGAGTGAAAAAACAGTTTGATTGTTTTGATTGAGTACTTGGCTAGGAACCCTGACAAACTGTGGATGACACCTGCTTATTTTAAGCCAGACAGCTAAACATCATGTAAGATATAACAGTGTTTGTTTTTCAATTTCTTTGGTAAGAAGGAAGGACCTGCATATCTCAGCAGCAATTAAAGGGAAAAGGAAAATAATCCTACAAGATAGTGTCACTCCTGTCTTTTTCAATTTTACACCCCAACCCTTACTCTAATCACCAAATGTCAATAGAGGAATAGATGATGACAAGTATTCTCATCATCAGGGGCCTCCATAGTAGCTTTAAAGAGGCTTAAGACTTGACATCAACTAAAGGGTTTATGTATTTCACACTCATGCTAGCAGGGATCTGTTTAGGTAGGCTTTTAGGAGTCCTTCACTCCAATTAAAAATACTTATTTAAACAACTGTCGTTTCTGAGCTGACAACACCCAAAGGCATATCCATACTCTTTAGATAAATGAAAAATGAATTCCAGAACTATTCCTTTTTCTGACTCTTAAAAGCAGTTTCATATTATTCATACATTGCTACTACAAAACAATCTGGTGGTTTTTGATATCAATGACCACTTGCTAAATTCTTCAATGTTGAGTTTTCTTAGCAGTATAGCAAGAAAGGAGGTCTTATCCTGTTTTTTCTATCTCCCAATTACTTTGCATTTACATATACTCAATTCACTGGGTTCAGTATTTTTTCCATGTTCACCAAGTGTGATCTTAGAATTCCATAATTCAAAAGAAAAGGGTTCATATGATTAAAAAAATACCAAGCTAAAGTTTATAATGTGATGGTAGAACAGTAAGCAAATTTCCTGGTTTAGTCATAGAAGTGGCCAGACTCTTTTCAGTGGTACCCAGTGACAGAACAAGGAGCAATGGCCATAAACCAAACCACAAGGAATTCCTCCACCTCTACATGAGGAAGAATGTCTTTATGTTGAGGGTGGCAGAGCAGTGGAACAGGGGAGGCCATGGAACCTCCCTCTCTGGAGACATTCCAAACCAACCTGGAAATGTTTCTGTGTCATCTGTTCTGGGTGACACTGCCTTGGCAGGGGTGATGGACTACATGATGTCTAGAACTCTCCTAACCCTTCTGTGATTCAGTGAAATCCTAATATCTGCCAAGTTTCTGGAGCTCCCAGTAGGTCTGGATTGATGAAGCAGTATTTTTGCAAGATGCAGTTGGCAAAATCCTGACAAGGATGGAAAATTCACAGCAAACTCACACCTTGAATCAGAGCTTCACAGTAGCTGGTTTCTGGGTGAGCTCTGTATACAACAGCTCTCAACTAAAAACTGTATCAACTTAGATTTTCCCTAAGGCATAATTTTCAAACCTTTTTAGACTTCCCTCACAGTTTCTTTTCTGTGGCACTTTATGCCTTTCCTACTCTTCCCCAATGTGCATATATGATAACTCCTCTAGCCTATCCCAAACTTCTGTCTTCCTCAACTGCAGCTACTCATACTGTTTATTCTTCACAATGTTTATTCCTTTACCCATAAAGAAAATGCACTCTTTCCTCACAGAAAAACAGATTATATTGTCCAAATCTTACAGCTGCTTGTTGTAATTTCATTAGCTCAAAGGAAAGGCCACATTCTTCAAGGGGCTGCTGAACAGAAAGATTTAGGAGTATGGAAAGCATGAAAAGCAGAGAAAAGCCTTGGTAGAATTTCTTGGGGTTTTACACCATGGAAGGAGGTATTGGCCATTCCAGTCTTCAGAAAAGGCCTCACTCCAATTTACATGGGTTTTTCTTGTTTCTAAGGAGAGGAAGTGGTATCCAGGAATTAGTAGGGCAAAAAAGAATTCCAGACACACTCACTTGTGCTTTCTGCATTCTTTTTGGTTGTTCCCATTGACTAACTAAATTGTCTTTATTGACAAAATTCTCTAAATGCTTATTTCAGGATAACTTTATCAGTTCAGGAGCTGCTTCACAGAAAAAAAATCTTTTATGTGTACTGTGAGCTCCCCTCCTCCCAATGCTGTCTAAACGCCAGAAGTTGTTTAAAGGATCTCTACAGTGTTCAATTCCCGATCAGTAAGAGTTCAATGGTCTGGAAAATAAGGAAAAGAGTGTCAGAAGGAGTTTCTGGGTTGCTTTTACAAAAGCCATGTGTTCAGCACTGTGCTGGAGCCAGGAACAACCTATCAGTCCTGAAGCAGCTTTCTCAGACACAGCTTTATTCCACAAAACCTTCAGGATTCTAACAAAGATTTTGTATTCTGAAAGTCAATGATGTGGTCATGCACCAAATTTGTACCTGGACAAACAATTTCAGATTTCCTTCAAGATGAGAGAAAACAAGTGAGATGTTCTGATTGAACTGAACATATAATTAAAGCACAGTTTTTGATCTAGAGTTCAACTATGAAATCTACATAGACCACCCTCTCTTTTGCTCAGGTTGAAGGGGTGCATATAAAGAGGGTAGGTTTGAGTTATTCTTGTGCCTGTATTTTATCTGTGCAGCAACATATGGAATTTTCTACTGTTGATAGCTCTGGCATACACAATTACTATTGGCAAAGCAATGATTTAAAACTGAGAAAGGAATGCAAAAATTTGAAAAAGGATAATATAAAATATGCAGATAAGACCTTGGTCCATCTCACACAATTAGAGTAAATACAGTCTTCCAAGGGGATTAAGATGGGTTTATCATCCAGTCCCAGGGCAAAACATAGGAAATGTTCAAAGCAAAAAGAAAAAAAATATATTTAGAATTTCTGGAGTAAACAGTTGTCTTGTTTTACTCTGGTGTTTACACTGGCTGAATGTTGATATAGGGCTGCAGCACTAGGACTCATCCATCTTTGGATTAGCACTAAAGAAAATGCCTTAGTTTGACAGTTGTAAGTGAGCCTTGTGCTTTCCCTGTTTTATTCACAGCTGGTTGGGTGTACAGGTCACGTTCCAGCCTCATTAGCAAACGGTGGCAACTGAAGTCTAGTTATTAATTCTCCAGCTTGCAAGTTGTAAGCAACTGAAGCCAAATAATATTGACATAATGTTGGCTGAACCAGAGATTGCTGAATCTAGTAGGATCTTTTTTTTCTGTTTCTTGATGAAAAATTTCTTGTTGGGAAAAAGAAGTGACTGCTTAGTTCTATACAGGTTCACATATGGCAACATTACAACTGGTATGTTAAAACCAGGAAAAGTTATATGTCTGAATGTTTCTATTCTGAGTCTTTTTTTGGAATTTGTTCAAGGCTTCTGAAAATTTACTGGCCTGATTTCACTTCCTGTTCTCCCTGGGAAGTGATTTTTTTCAAGAGTGCAAAGGTTCTTGTTAGCTTGAAATATGAAAATATTTCAGAATATCTAAGATGAAGATTACTTTTGCAAGATGTAATCTTCATCTTAGATATTCTGAAATACTTCAACATTCTTCAACAGTCTTCTACTAGCAGAAGTACTGTGTTCATTCTGCATCATTACTTGGTCAAGATTTTCAGGGAACAACTATGAATTTTCATATTTCCCTGATGTATGATAAAATATATATTTGAAGAGGGCATGAGAGATGGAAAATCATCACTGTTAAGATGTCTCTAATGTGCTCATGATCACAATACTCTGGCATGTTAATTAAATTAACTGAAGCCTAATTTAATTAATACACGTTTTTCATCCTTCTAATTACAATAGCATGACTTTTATTTGTGTCTTTTGCATCTGTTTGTGTACACATAATCATTACTGTTTCTGTCAGTAATGAAGACATAATTTACAGAAATAAGCTAAGATTGACTTTTGTCCCTAGTAATGCAATTAAAGCCCAGAACTAAATGAAATAAAACATTATGTTGCATGACAGGACAGCATCTGTTTTCTCCTGTAGTTGCTACTAAAATGTAAAGGGAATTTTTAGCCTGTCTTCCCAATCTCTTCATTATCTTATGAATGCTATTCAAATGTATTTTCTTTTTTTAATCCTAAAATTTCACCTCTCCTTATCAAAAATCTGTAAAATTAGCATTGTGGTTTACCTTTCAATACTTGGAAAATCCAGTGAAATGAATCTTTGGCTATTCGTGGGTACACATGTTGCTTTTCTTGCTGTGATTGTACTCTGAACTGTTGAGTTGAAGGAATATTGAAATGTCAGCATGCTTCTTGCCTATAAATAAAGAACACGCATGTAGAATGAGTGGTGTCAAGAAGGGAATAACAAATCATGTCCAGGTATAACCCTTTATTTCTTGTGTACAGGCCCCTCACAGCTCTATCCAATACTGATATACAATTTCTGCAGTGTAATCCAAATCACATTCAAAGGATGAACAATTTCTATTACCATTCATCTTTGTCAGGATCACTTGAACAGCACATGTAACTGAAATCTGCAAGAGGCAATCTTTTTCTGTGCAAAGTGATATCAGAATACAAACTGTGAGCTGAGAAGAAACAGGAAAAACAGAAGTTCACAGCACTCCTAAGAAAGAAAAAAAAGTGATTCTATCAAACTAAGTAAAAACTGTTAAAAATTATGTCTATTGGATTTAATTTTTGATTTGCCAATGTCTTGTTTCCAGAGTCCTGTAAAATGAATAATTTTATATTGAAAATATTCATTTAAAGGCCTCCCAGTTGTAATAGTTCCTCTGTCTTCACTCAGCCTGGGTAATACCCACATGCTACTTGAGAGTTTATTTCAAGCAGAAAATCCTGAGGCTAGCAGAAATATCACTTTCATTAAAGGCTAGTGAGAAATCAGGAGAAATGGTAGAATCAGAAATGGGGATTCAGGAAAAATGATAGAATCAGAAACCATCTAGAGGAACTGTCTTGTATAATCAGTGAAGGACTATGACATGGTCACAATGAGGAAAAGCAGTTTTAAGGAGCAATGAATTGCAAGTGAGAGAGACAGAAAGCAAGGAGTGGCAGTAGGAAAGTGAGAATCAGAACAAATTGCTACACATTTTTGTTTATTTCTGGCTTCTAAATGCCCTAAGCATCTCCTGATCACTCACATGTTAATCCAGAAAATTAAATAATGAAAAGACACACTGAGATGTTACTTCACAGAAATTCTGGCCTTACATTTGATATCATAGTTCTCTGAGCCATCAACTATAAAGTTGACTAATTCCTTACTTTCCTCCTGATTACATTACATTTTTTGTTGGCTACAAAAAAAAAGTTGTGTTTGTGTATTTGCTCTTTGTATAATGAATATTCTTATATACTTATGATGAACCCACTTGGTCCACAATAACCCAGACCCTGATCACAAGAAGCTCTGTGTAGGTTTCACCACAGCCTGTGGTGTCATGTTTTCTCCATTTCTCATATTACACCTGGGAGCAAGTTTAGTGATGAACAGGCGCAGTGACAACAGAGATGTATCAGCACAGTGCCTCCAGGTGAGTGAGCCTCACTGAAATACCTTAGGGCATTACAACAGTATTGAAGTAGTTCTGCTGCACTTTAAATGTCTTCAACTGTTTTCTACTCACTTAATGCTCATTAAGACAGCTGGAGTGTTCTGCAATGGGAGAAGTCCTTTCTGGTGGTGGTATAAGGAATATAAAGGCTGTTTGTCCAAAGGCCTCTTGCAGAGCATGGCAAAGAAGAGCTGTCAGAGCCAGAATCTCAGCACAAGTCAGAAGTCAGTTCAGACTGTGAGCAATCCAGAATCTGAGGAGTACAAAGATGGTTTAAATGCAGTCTTCCTTCTCCTCCCCTAAGGCTGTGAATTCAGTTCTCTTTCTTCTATATATGCAGTGTAGAATTTCTCCTGTAGCCCTGCTGCATTGTTTACTTAATTTGTCAGGCTCCTTTCTACATCAGAATTGGTTTTCCACTCTTAAAAAATCAGTACAAATAGGAATGCTTTTCCTGTATTGTAAACAGGTACAGGAGCCTGGCACAGGTATTTCTTTACATCTATTTTAATCTCTGTCAGCAGAAGAGGACACTTCAGGATACTCCAAAGAGTTACAATCAGTCTTTCTACAAACTTCAGCTGGTTTTGGGTCAGGCATGTAAATCCTCACATTATCCACAAAACATGTACTATGTTGAAGTAACTCAATGGAAAATGACATATTTTCCAAACCTGCAGGTTGATTTTATGTGATCACAATTGTGGGGCAATAAGGCCATTCCATTTCAGTCCTTTGCCTCTCTTCTAGCAAACAACAAGGCTGCCAATTTCTGCCAGCTGTGGGAAATTCTGAGATATGAATATTTATCCACTGGGATGGGAAATGAGAATAATAAAGGATGATGTTTCAAAAAGCTGTATTTTGAAGGGAAAGAAAAGAACACCCACATAATTTTGTGGCAATTTGTTAAATATAAGACTGAAGAAAAATCAAGCCAGCTTCTTGAAGCTGGCACTGTGAAAGTGGCTAGCTTTTTGAGCCTTTTATTTAATATACTGCTCACAGAATTTATCACATCCAATTCTTTTATGACAGTCAGTATAACTTCATGTTTGTGTGTGATTGAGAGCTATATCAAAATGTGTTCCTGAAGTGTTGCATTGTATTGAGCCATTTTTCTCTTTACACTTCAATAAATTTACTTCTGTGTGTACAGTGTCCCCAGAATATCTTTTATAAATAACAGTACTGGAGATTCACCACTGCCTGAAGGTTGTGCTAGATTCCACCCATGTTCAGGATAGACTTTTACAGTCAAGCCAACAGGAAAAGAAATGCTGGTCTTATAGACAAAACATGAAAAGAAATAGTACAAACAGTACACATAATTAAAGAAAGCAGGAGAATCAGGACAGAAGATTATTTCAATGCAAAACTTGATCAGAGGTGAGAGAGAGCAGAGCCCTGGGCAGCTCGAGGGGATACTACCTTCAGTATCTCTTAGGGATGCGTTCTTGATTGGATGGGACCATGACTTCCACTGTTTGGCAAGGGTGGCAGCAGGTGTCCAGCACACTCATTTTAATCCACTCATTCCCACTAAAACAGAGCATTAGTGAGGAGGCAGTGCTGTGAGGAGCTATGTCTAGTGAAATAAAGTGAGCTAGAGTAGCTGAGCTGAAGAATTTATCACTGTGATTATACTGACACAAAGAGCTTCCAGCTCATATTGGATAGTTTAAATGCTCTGTTCCTACACTGAATAGGTTATTATCCAAACAAATATATAAAAAAGACCAACAAAAATCTAAGCAACAGCACCAAAAAGCAAACAAACAAGCAAACAAGTGACAAAAAAGACAAGAGGAAGGAAATATAATGGATGAGGAAACTGAAATACAGAAAAGTGAAACAGCATTTCACAAGAAATGGGAGAAGCGGGTAATTAACTCAGCCTCTCTAAGGCTCTACCCCTTGCTGGTTCAATGATGCTACCCAACATCTTTACTGGCAAAGGTCAGGAAGACTGGGAAATCTACTTTTGGGTCCTCTAGGCACTTTCTCTATTGCCTCAACAGGATTCTGGATATAACTAAATTATCTGGACACTATGATAAGATAAATACACCGAATCTGTTTAACTGACTAATTTCTAGGAAACAGAACAAGAGAAAAGAAATGTAAGGCAGAAGCTGTTATTTATATTTTCATGTCTTGACAATAACATTTATTTGGTTATATAGGCCCTTTCTCCTTTTGATTAATTTAGATGGACAGGGATGAAAAGGTCTCTTTCTGAGATATTTTTACATTTCCAAAATATTGAGGGCATATTATTTTGTTTTAAAAGACATATCTGTTTGGGCTACCTGTGATCTCAAAAGCAGAGCCAAACCAGACAAGTGTAAAGTATGCAATTAAATACAAGTTTGCTATGTGATGCCATTGTAAAACCAAAGAAAAAGTGGCATTCTAAGAATAGCCATGGCTCATATTTGGAATTCAGCAGAACAAATAATCTCCTGTTGCAGCCCCATTGCAGACATATCTGGAATACAGTGCACTGGCATTTCCAACCGTTTAGTAATACTGCTGGAGAAAAATTATGGTTGATGGTGACAAAGTTTTCCAAAAGTTTCAGGGGAAAATACAACACTTTGTACAAAATGGACATTTTAGGAGCTCCATGTACAGGAAATAGTTCAGTTAATTACAGCAGCTCAAAACTGGTGTTAACTGTTCCAGTACCAGCTTGGGTTTGCAGTTCAATTCATCTTCGTGAACCAAGAGTTACATTAATTATTGCAAATGACAGCTAACCTGGCTTTTGCTAGCTCTGTGTCTCTGCGTATGTATTTTAATGTGCATCTGCCTGACACAGTGCCACCCAGCAGAAAGTGTGTGGATATTTTTTCACTGCTCTAATTCTCACTCTAGCCTGGCTGGTAGATTTGAGCCTTTCAGCTGCATGTGTTAGGTGTCAGAGACTGCAGCACTGCAGCACTTTGTAGATTTTTACGTGGCACCGATGGTAGCTGGGGACCTTGGTGCTTCTGCTGCAACAAATAAACTACAGAGAGAGATCCTGCGCTGCCTGCATCGTGCTTCAGGCAAACTCACTCTCTTCTGCATCCCAGCCTCTGGCTATTTGGTCAGCATCCCTGTTCTTTGAAAATGCTTTCATTATCTTTCAATATTGTCACTTGGAACTTCAGTATGGTTTTAAGTCACATCACTTATGTTGCTCAGGCATGCACAGACTGCTGTAGAAATACTTTAGAAAATGAGGTAATCTTATATCTCCTTTTATACTGGTTTATTTCCTATGCCCAAGATGTTTCTTGTCCAACTTCTCTCTGAGAACCTAATTTATATTTTTTATGATTTCCCCTTCTTTCTTAATCTCCTGTTCATAGTAAAATTTTCTTGTAATATTCCTAAATGGGAGGATATAACTCTAGCATTGAGAACCTCCTAATATATATAACAGTTTGGATTATTAGGACATAGGCACTATTACCTTCTGGCAGAACTAATTAGCACTTTTAACAGCTGGCTCTGTTTAGAAACCAAAATTGCCTTATGGCTGAAGATCCTGGAAAATACCATTCTAAGAAGATTTGTCCCTTCTTATAATATTAACCTACATTAACAAAATATATTAAAATGCTGAAGAGAGTGTCTGGAACAATGTTACTAACTTGGCCAAAGGTCAGCGCCTGTTTCAGTTTAATGAAACTGAATCAATAAAAACTGTACAATAGATTTTTATTTTAGTAAGAGCAAGCTGTTTAATTTTTAATAATCCTTCTTCCTCTCTGCCCTCCAGCACATCTAGGAGTGCATGCAGGACAATATTCAAAGCAAAACACCTATTAAAACTTCTGAGCTTCTTTTCCATCTACTGGGCTTCTCTGGCCAATAAGACCTCTTTTATTCACTCGAATGAATTTGCTTTGGACTCAAACTTTCAGATCACTTTCAAACATTATTTATACAGAAAATAGTATAACAGTATAATAAAAAATAGTATAATTTTGAAGCCTTACAATATTTTAGGTAGCAACTGATCGTCACTGACAAGTCATAACCAGGGACTGTGTTCTTCAGAAGTTAACATCTCCAGGAAATTAGATCTCTATCAACTTTGGAGTTCTCCTCTTGACTTGGCTGTGCTAAAAATGAAGGCAGGAACACATCTCAAGTTTGCTTTTGTTCCACTTTCTGAATGGAAACATGCAAAATTGTCCAAGGCTGAGGACAATAGCACACACATATGGAGTGCCACTCCCACACTTTTGAACATGACTTTTGACTATGAAAGGTCTTGACACTGGGAGGACTCAAGTAAAAGTGCTTACAGGCAGACAAATCTACAACTTCTTCACAGTACTCTACTCACAGGCACATCTGCTAAATTGCAATCCTCTCCAATCCTGCATTTTCAGATGCAGCCATGAAAACAAGTTTTGTAATAACTTACTAGGCAGCACTATAAGTGAAACTATTGTTAAGAAAAGTTTAATACCCCTTTAACCTGTTTATAAAACCACTGTGTATGGCTACATATAAATGTCTACTCTTAAAATACTTGATTCACTTCTATGACTTAGTTATTGCACAGATTGAAAATCATCAAAACTTCATACTTATGAAGGATACCAGGCATGGGTCAGTCTAAGTGTTTAGTTGTTTTCCTGGCCAGAGTATTTTGAAAGCATTATCCTTTTGCTTTCCTTTGAAAATCTAACACAAATTAGCATTATTTGAGACAGCCAGGACAAGCAGGGTCTATGTTAGGGCACTACAGGACACACGTTATTAATGATCAAAAAATTCTTTATAATGTATTTAAGATAACAGTATGGTAAATGCCTACACATGATATGCTAGATTTTTCCTTTTGCCCTCTTTTAAAGTATTCATACTCGCACTGTAGGACAGGAAGCCCAGATGTTCTCTCACTCATTCCCTTATTCCAGTGGAACTAAAGCTGTAGTTTATGTGCACGGCCATAGAGTGGCAGCCTAGTAACAAAAAAAATTGCACTAGATGTTACAAGAAGCGGGTGTTTCCTAAGGGTTTCACATTTCAGAGGGGTTTCTAAACATTATAGAGAAAAATGCAGGAGGCATGACTACTCCCTGGAGGGGGGAGTAGTGGGGAAGAGGAGGGGGAAATATGGCCTTGATAAAAGCTCAATACTAAGGGGAGGGAGGAGAAAGAGGTTGAAAATTGGATGGCAGAGGGGGTCAGATTACATGCCCGTATAAGCAAAGCTGATCAAAGAGTAAGAAATGAAGTATTCGATTTATGTCTTAAAAATCAAATGCTGTTTCTTCCCTTTGGTACAGGCAGTTAAGCACTTCAATCATCTGTGGAAACTAGTGGACAAGCTAACATTAAAGCAAGCTAATTTTTAGTTAAGCAGTTCCCTCCACAGACTTTTCATTGATAAAAATACAGCTCAAAATGCCTCTGAATGTTCAAGGAGCCTTGCAAATCTAAAATGTCAAAGAACAGAATTTCATTGTTCTGTTGTTTGCCAGAGAGTTTTGTGTGTGACACAAGAACAATTAGATCTCTCTGCATTAAGCTTTATTTTTATGTGGAATTAAGTGGGTTTAGCAATTTCAAGCACCCATGAAACAGTATGTAAAAAAATTACAGAAGCTGAGCTTTCTTTGCATCTAGGTAAATGAAAATTAGGATTAACTCCATTAATGCTGGTGGAGTTTCAACAGCATGAAATTAGTGCGAAAAAAGCATTAGCCACAGCAACTTTTAAAGAAGTTAGTTCCCAGTGCTACTAAATTATACAGCTCATTATCCTTAAAACCAAAATTATTTTATATGAACCATTTATAATTTTACTTCAAATAGCTGCAATTATCAAATTGAGTTATTACACAATAAATATCTTCATGCTGCAATTCCTGATATTTGTATCTGTGATGTCCACACATTTTACTATTACTGGAAACCAGAAGTAATACAAAATTGAGAAAAATGGAGAGATAAATGCCAACCAATTAGTAATCAAATATTGGCTGCACTATACTTTAAAGTTAACAACTTTGACTTCAGCAAGACTGAAGATTATGTAGCAGACTGAGATACAAATTGGAAACTAAAGAGTACTCTCACACAAAGTTGAGGAAGCCTTTGCTGGCAAACTCATGTTCCTTCAAATTACCGCATATCCCTTTTACCCACACACATACATCTGACTTACTTGGCTGAACATTCAAGGATTAAAGTTCAGAGAACTGGTAAATACAATATTTCCCAGAACTGTAACAGTTATTTGCAATAAACTGATGTTTCTAAAGAATTAAAAAGATAGTGGGAACCTCCAACCTTCTCAATATTCTCCTGCTTATCAAAACAAAGGCAACATCTTCTTTTCTCCAACTTCTACATCACTACTTCTTAGCCTGTTGACACTTTCATGTTTTTAATGTGAAAAGAGATGAAAGTCAAGTAAGCAATAATGACTCATGAAGTGAGGCACAGATGGGTTTGTCCAGCCCAATATCCCATCTTCTGCAATAGCAAATAGTCCATACTTCCAGGAAAAGTATGAAAATAGCTTGAATAACCTCTCTCTTCAGCAGCAAGGTGTTCAGAAACTTTCTGAGCCAAGGAAGTGCCAGAAGTACTTTTCTACCATATCAATTTTAATCAGTCAGCCTTGTCCTCCATTCTATTTACTCCCCTTTGATCCTGAGACCTCCTCCTAGGCTTCATTTACTGTCCCTCACACTACCACTACCTGCTGCTAACTCACTTGCTTAAACTTGCAACCAGATCTCTTCATTGGCAGCACTCCAGTGCTTATGTTATGGTAATAATGGTGCCACAGACTTCACTGACTGAAATTAAGGGAATAAACATCAAAAGGCCTCAGGAAACTATCTAGGATCAATGGTACAAAATCCAGCTAGCTGTCATTTACTAGCAGGGTCAATACTGTATAACATCTTTAATAAAGACCCAGATGATGGGATGGATTGTATGTATAGCACGTTTCTAAGTGATACCAAACTGGAGGGCATGGCTAGAGAGCAGGGCTGCTGTTCAGGCTCTGTATCCTGGATGAATGGGCTGATGGTCATCTCATAAAGTTTAACTAGGGCAAATGCAAAGTCCTGTGTCAGGGATGGAATAACTTCATGCAATAGGACAGGCTAGAAGCCAGATGGGTAAAGAGCAGTTCTGCATAAAAGGATTTGGAGATACTGGCGGAGTTTGTTTGAAATTCAGTTGAATGTGAGCTGGCAGCATGCCCTTATCTTTTACTGAAGGGGCAGAGCAATAGGACAAGAGGCAATGGGAGTAAGTTAGAAAACAGAAATTACCACGAGGTACCAGAAACCACTTTATTACCATGAAGGCAATCCAGTACTAGAAAAATGGCCCAGAGAGGTTGTGGAATCTCCATTCTTAGAAACTTTTAAATCATTTGAATCTGGGCTGGAAATAAGCCCTGAGCAACCAGTAATTAGTCCTGCTCTGAGCAAGGTCTTGACCAAGGTGGCTTCCAGAGATCTCTTCCAACATGAATGATTCTGTTTCTGTGAGTCCCTGGTTGTTACAATTGAACCAGAAGAAGGTGAGGAATAAGGTGGGGAACACAAGAAGGCTGTGGGTGGACCTGTTGGAGCGAGTCCAGTGCAGTGCCATGGAATGATCAGTTGGCTGGAGCACTACTCCTAGGAAGAAAGGCTGAGAGAGAGTTCGGGTTGGAACTGGATGACTTTTAAGGTCGCTTTGAACACAACCATTCTATGTTCCATGATTCCCAGAAGAGAGCAATTTCTATCAAAAGAAGCCAGCTTGTGACTTCCTGCTAGGAGCAGATTAACTACCAGAAATTATTTTCTGAAGTGCTTAGGATTCAGTACAGATCCAGTTTCAAAGAAATCTGGTTTTGCCATTTGAAATAACCATGCACTATACAACTAAAGCCCTTCAGTAGTGCAATCATCTTCAGAAGAAGTCTATAAACTTCAATTCTGTTTTCATTCTATTTTATTATTTATTATTATCATGTATTCCTGGATACAGCTGCAAACCCAGTAGGCAACTTCAGTTTGACCTTGCAGATTACAATCAAAAAGTGAAACATACTAGTCCATTCTGCCACTTTTTTCCCCACAGCTATATACAACTTTCTCAGGTTATTTTCATAAAATTAGCAAGTTACATGCGTCCAGCTGATGAATTTATTTTGCATCTTTTTTGAAAATTGTACCAAAGCTTTGATCAATTTATCATGTAGGAATACCAGCATAGGAATACTTGCAGAGGGATACCTATTTTGCCTGCTCTCTCAGGTGTATTGAGATATTAATGGAATTGGAATTCTGAGGCATTATTAGGTTGCCTTTTCTTGCATTCTGTGCATGACAACTATCCAGTGCACTCACACACAAAAATTATGTATATATATACATATATATATATATATATATATATATATATGTGCACAC
Source organism: Zonotrichia leucophrys gambelii (assembly GCF_028769735.1). Taxonomy (NCBI): domain Eukaryota; kingdom Metazoa; phylum Chordata; class Aves; order Passeriformes; family Passerellidae; genus Zonotrichia; species Zonotrichia leucophrys. The sequence goes on along the minus strand of NC_088173.1, from coordinate 25,322,769 downwards.
ATACTCACACATTTATACTCTTCTTACATATACATGGAGTAAGGTATCCTGGATCAAATAGTAATGAATGAAAAGAAAAATCTTACAGGCTACGTTCTCAACTAAGCCACAGATTTTCCTTTAAATAAGATACAGACTGAGACTCTGCTAGCACTTGGAATATAATGGGATTTCTACTTGTATGAATAATGCAGAATAGATACTAGAGGTCTTCAAACTTTAACACTAGTTAGCATCATCATTTGGCAGGTGAGATATTTCCCAGAGGTCACACAATTCTACATATTTATTCCTACTGATTTCACTAATCTCTGCTCTGGAAAGCCAAGCTCCTCTACTAGAGCATCTCCTCCCATCTGATGCAGATAACTCCAGCAATAAGCCTCTAGTGACTGGAACAGATGTTTCTGTTTATTTAATTTATTTATTTTACTAGTACACAGCTGCCAGGGCCAACAAATAAAAAACATTGAATTCCATCAGGATTGCTATTTCCAATGACTACATCTTAAAGGACAGAGTCTCTAAAATTGTTGTTTTTAAAAACAAGGGTGTCAAGCTTGAACTTAATTATTTTGATAAAGAATCTCAAGACACTGGTATCTGGCAGCTTACATTCTAAATATATAAGTTCTTGGTCATGCAAACTGATTTCTCAGAGGCATACAACTAATGCTCTACATTTAGGGCATGTTACTTGAGCTGTAAGGGTCCAAATGCAAAATTAACAACATCCTAATATATCATCCAAATTATTTCAGATAGTAACTATGTATTGTTCACATTTGTATTGGTAAATGGCAACAATATGCAAGTTTCCCTTAATGCAAGTAAATACTACAGGATCTCTTTCTGGGGAGAGAAATATAAGGAAGAACAGCAAAAGGAAAAAAAAAATAGAAGTACCCAAAAAGGCAGGTGAGAGACAAATTCCCTTGAATTCTGAGTATTTCTGGTTCTCTATTCTGCCTTCAGCAGGACAGTTAAAGGCCAGATTTCCAACAGCAGTGGCAGAGCTTAACTTTCAGGTGCTGGAGTGAGATTCAGCCTGAGCTACGTGTCCCTCATGGAGCGCAGCCCCTACACAGCCCATCCAACAAGTGCCACTGAGCAGGAGCTGCTCTGGGCCAGCTCAAGGGCTGTGTCACACAGGGCATGTAACTGCAGTTCTCTGCTCCCTGGACATTAAGGGTACAAATTAGGGCTGCAAATGATTTTTTTTTTTATTCAGAGAGCACCCAGAATCTAGAAACTGCTCTCAGAAAGAACAGAAGGGAGCTTCCTTCAGAACATATCTGCTGAGGGGCCGCTGTTGGCTCCAGATATAGCACATTAATAGATCATTTGCCTGCAATATAAAAGATCAGGACTTAATTTTAGCTCGGCCAAAAAAATTCAAACTCACTTTCCCTTCCTTGCATCAATATTTCTTACCCATCAATTTATGCAAAGTGGGAAATTAGGGAGTCTTTTGGAGCTGGAGTACTATGCTGAAAAGAGCACAATCCTGGAAAAGAAAACTAGAGGAGGATGATTGTATCAGCTGGCAGCTAGGAACTAACTCTCAAAGGGTGAGAAAGAGACTTGAAACTTTGCATTTTTTCCAATTATTTTAAAATGCAAAGGGTTATGAGTGCTCTCACCTGCTACATGCTTTTGAAAAAATCCCAACAGGATTTTATTTATAAAAATAAAATAAAATAAATTATTTATAAAATAATTTAGGCTCCTACCAATGAAGATATTTGACCCCCAAATCTCCAAACGCTATTGACCTCTAATTCAGCAAATTTATGATAATTTCAGTAAACTTTCTATTGAATACCTTGCAGAACAAGGAGGGACTTTAAAATACGGGGTTTTACATGTGTGATTTGGCTGGTAGTAATTCTGGAGGTTTTGTCTCTCTCCAGCTGTCTACTCTGAGAGTTTGAAGTGTTTAATTGCACACAAAGATGGGTGCTCAGCTTTTCTCTTGAGCTAAGTATTTATTTGGCATAAATCAAATTATTGGCAAAAAAGTTAAAATGAATTTTTCAAAAGATTTCACAAAAACTTCTTTCAATTAATAACTTTATACTTAAGATTCTTAACTCTTGTCACCCACAAACTCTGAAAATAACCTACAATGCAAAACATTAAAACCAACTCAGTTTCCAGAAAATAAACTTTTATTTTCTGTACATCCTTGCATTTGCAAGAAATGCGAAGCAAAGCTTTCTTCCTTGGCAAGTCTTACTTCTGTCTCTTATTTTCTCTGTAGAAAGTAACAGCTACTGGCCATGCAAAGTATCTGAAAATGGAGAAGAATCACTTTACTCCAGACCAAAGCAAGGAACAAAAAAGTCCTTGCAGAGAAACAAAACATTACTAACAACTACTCTCTGATTTTTAGATTTTTTTTTGCCTTGCAGCTGAATGGTTCATCTCCTGTCTAGCATTAGCCTATTCACAGAGAAAATCAGCATTCATATACTCACACAAGAATGCTTCTTAATAATATTTCATTGTATTTCAAGTAATATAAGAGAGACATGCCAGCTTATATGAACTTCCATTGCCTGTTTATCTCTGCATCTTCAAGGCATGCAGCTGCACAGCCATTGTATTCAGAGAGCAGGGGGCTAGTACAGTATGACAATTTATTTTTCCTTCCCTCAGTTTCCAGCAGATGAAAATTTATATCAGGAAAAAATAAAAAATTAAATAAATTTTTTTAAAAAATGGCAAAATTCCAGTGTGACTGATTTCACGTTTGGTAGATAGGCTTTGTCTAACTCAGAGTGTAGGATTTGGGGTTTTCTCATATCACAGGTAACCTATTCCCCATTGTCAGCAGCTCAGTGATTAGAGTCTACCAAAAGGTCTATCAGGAGGACAAAGTAGAAGGCTTTAGGAAAGCAGAGAGAGGTGTGACTTTGGAAGGGCAGTATAATGGTGAATACTAAGGGAGATGTTATGGAAACAGAGAACACTGTGTAGGTATTAATAAGCAAGTGCTTCTCTAGGGAATCTCCACAGACTGCATCATAATTAGCTAGGAAGAGGCCTTGCATTTGACCCAGTGTGCAGCACTGCTGTTGTGGCCTGCTAAAATTTTCCCTGCTGGTGAACTGTCAACATTCTTTTTTTTACAAGTCTGAAACAATTAAATTATTAAATTCAGGTTTTCAGACATGACTTTTGAGGGAGTAGTGTTAGAAAACATGGATGTTTTTCACTATTGATTATGATGTGACACAGATAGTTATAGAGAAGTAGCTTTGGCTCTATTTGCCCAAATACCATGTTTGCTATAATCACAGTTTTTATCAGCAGAACAGCAGAGTAATGCTGATAACCTAATTTTCACTAAAAAATGTGTTCTGTAGTTCTTGGACAAATCTCCCCCTGGACCTTGGAGTACAACTTGTAATTAGAAAAGGAGGGCTGAGCCTTTATATGTCTACTGCTACTCAGCCTCTAGGGATGTATTTTTGTTAAATATCCTCCAGCCGTATTCTTAAGGTAAGGGATTTGCTATGGTCCAGACATAAATCTTTTCTGGCAAAGATGGTTTAGCAAATCTGAAAGAAATCTATAAGAGACAGAAAAAGTTTCTATCCTGCAAATCTAGCAGCCTGTGGAGAAGGAAGGAGGTCTTGTCTTGTTTCTGTCAGAAGAAAAGATTTTTTTCCCTAAGTTGTCAGTTGCTTTCCTTCTCCCCAAAGACACAGTCTGAAGGATTTACAGCACAAGTCCAGGGTTCAGCTCTGTGTCTTTAAAGCACAAAGAGAAAAGATGAGCACCTAAAGAGGACATAGGCCAGTTCTCAGATAATGGAGTGGCAATATTGTATCATATGCTTTGGGCACACAATCTCAAAAAAACCCCAAAAAACCACCCTCACAAGCAAAGGAATAGAGTACAATTGTTAATAGATGCCTATCTGTTAAAAGCCATTTTTTTAATCATACTTTCTGCTTTATATATTCTCTGTGCTAATTTATGGTGCCCCAGTTGATTCTTGCCCCCATGCTGCTCCCTCTTCTGTGCCAGAGTAAGGATTTATGTGGTGGCAGGTGAAGCAGATCAAAAACCTGATCCACACAAAAGGGGGGTGGGGGGTAATTTTAATCTGGATCGAGGAACTGATCTCATTTATTAAACAGCTGTATAGATCAGGGAAGATGGAAATGTAGGGAGGAACAGAATGGGTGGAGGAAGGGAGGATTACTTCTTTTGCTAGCAGTGCTGACCTGTGACATTTTACAGTGCATGAGAAATTACAGACTGTGAGTGGACTGACTTTTGGAGCACAGTGAATTAACATATTCTCAAAATTACTGTCAGGCCCTTACAATGTATCATAGATAACCAAATCTGGTTTTAAAGAGGAAAAATAATTTTATTACAGGGGCAGTGAACTTAGTTTGGTTTGTCTCATAAATCACTAACTTGTAATACTCATAGGTAAATCCCTTCAACTAAATCCTGTTATATAACTTTTCAAACAAATTTACCTTTATTTGAAGTGTTGTCTTGAAACAGGTAAATCAATACATACCAATTAAGATAGATTATGAAATCTTTAACTTTTTTGTGTTCATCAAAGTACAAACACTTAAAGGTAGTGGAGTAATTTCCAATCTATATACATATTTGCATTAGTTACCAGTCCAGCCAAGTGTCTGGATTCTATCCATGTAAATGCAACATTTATCTGTCCTGTACTAATGATTTTAGGATGGTACTACATTGAAAATAGTGTGTTACAGCAAAATATCTGCTAAACTGTATCTCAAAAAAAGCTTGAGGACATCTTTTAACATTAAGGGATGAATGCACCTTATACCATTCAGATGAAATATGATTTAGGTAGAAGTAACCAAAGGTTTTTCATAGGCACTTAGAGTACTTTCCTTTTTTAGTATGAAAGTTGTAATGTATGTGTAGAGAAAATTCTGAAGCACCTTTCTGAGGATTTAAAGCAAACTTTAATTTTTCCTGTTGCTCAGAGAAGATACGGAACAATGGCTGTAGTAAGGCATATAACATGACTTGGAAAATGCCTTATTTCTCTTCGTTCTAAAATGGGAAATGTTTATTTTCTAACACCTTTCCTGGAAATCAGATCTCTTGCTAAGAAGCAAACATGGTATAGGCTTGTTCTACTGAGATGGTATCTAGATCAAATCTAAGAAAAATTTGTGTTAAATGGGACAGAGGTTCCCAGTTCAGAGGTCACTTAATTTACAGTGAGCATTCTGGTTTGTTGACAGTAACTTGGGTTTCTTTAAATGAAACTAATTCTGTCTTAGGGATTTTCTCTATGTAGTGCACCTGTGACAAATAATCGGAGAGTGTAATTCAATACTTTGCATAAAGTACACTTCTTTATGGACAAATGGATAAAATATGCAACATGAAAAAATGAAAAAAGAAATCTACTGTAAGAGAGCTCTTCTAAAAGCTGTCTGGTTTACCTTTGTAGATACACTTGGTCATTTTTTGTCTGCAACAGAAAATATCTTTCTGATGCTGCCCTGGGTCACAGAAAGCAGAAACTTTCTGGAATTCCATTAGAAAGCCTGATTTTTCTGTGGAGTAAAACTTGTGACCAAAAGTATAAGCATAAATGTTGTTGTGTTCTCTAACTACTGCAACTACAAAATTAGTTGTAATTATTAGTAACTTCACTAGAGGTGCTGCACAACGGTATCAATGGCACAACATTCAAGACCAGCAAGTGCTGGTAGTGAAATCTCATGCCACCTTTACTACCTGCAATTATGCTGTCAGTCAGCTGTGTTTGTGTTCACGTGTTGTGCCTCTAAATCTTACACTTGGCTGAAGTGTTTCTCAGCAGCTAAGAATGCCTCCAGAACAAAGAGGGTGAGTAGCAGGATTAGTGTGATCTTGTGATAAGCCATCTTTACACTTCCATCTCTTCTAACTCTGTGTGATAGAACAGCTTATCAAATCATTAAGAGATAGGGATGTAAAAGGATGGCTATCTTGGATTCAACCTAATTATCACAGGAAAAATAATTATGGAGTACTTTTAAAATGCTTAGAGCAGCAACAGAAAGAAGCAAACTAGATTCTATCAGCATCTGCAAGAGGCAGTGCTTCAGAGGCCCACTCCTTAATGATCTGCTTATGAGGAGAGTTTCACACTAAGGGCATCTTTGCTCCGTGTGCTGGCTGACGCTTCCCCTGCTTCTGAGACTGAACAATTTAAACACAAGTATCCTCTCAGTTTCTCCCAAGATCCTAAGCTGTCTTCTTCTCTGCTGTCCTAGACAGCAGCCAAATGCCATCCATCTCTGCACCCAGGCTCAATAGCAGCACTTGGAAGCCGCTTCCTGAATTTATGTAAAGAAATACCAGATCTAATGTTGGAAAACAGCTCTGCAAAGAGAGACATGCATGCTCAGACATCTAGGCAATAGATTCTGGATTCAGACTGGGAGGGGATGGTGTTACTAGCTCTGCTGAGCACCAAGCACCTCTGCCATAGCATTTTCAATAAAGAATTATATGGCCTTACTATTTCATCTTGCAGTTCCAAAACCAATAAACAACAGCATGTGAGGGAGGAATTATAGTCCCTAGAAATGGCAGTACTCCCTGCTCCTTAAAGTTTAGATTTAGTTTCAATGTGTGCCAAAATACAGTACAAGAACCAATGATTCTTCCAGTCTTCCTAAGTGGAGGAGTGGAGGAACCTCAGTTATGTTACATCAGTTATATTTCTTAGTGGATTTTTGCATGATGGTTTTACCCTGGGTTGGGAAAGCTTAACTCTGGCATACCTAAGTGTGAGTTAGTTTGTGTGAGTCTTGTTCGATAGAAATCTCAGTAAATTATCCTTTAATTACATAGAGCATTGGAAAGAATGCTTCCTGAGCTCAGAGACAACACCATTACACTTGGTAGATTACACTATACATTTATTTAAATGAGTTGTTACCCTAATAGGCCGGCTTCTATTCCTACTTTGAGTCTTTAGTGAAACCATAATAAGAACACTTACAGTCTAATTAATTTATCTGAAGCCTTGAAAAAAAAAAAAGAAGAAGAAAACATAGTGGCATATTGAACTATGCCTAACTATTCACCACAGCAGGCTATCACAGTTACAGTGAGGTATTTAAAATAAGAACTATATACTGTTACAGAATCACAGAAAGGTTTGGGTCAGAAGACACCTTAAAGATTATCCAGTTCCAACCTCTTGCAACGGGTAGGGATGCCACCCACTAGACCAGGTTGATCAAAGCCACATACAACTTAGCCTTGAACACTTCCATGGAAGGAACATCCAGAGCTCAGAGGAACCTGCTGCAATGCCTTACCACCGTCTGAATATGGGATTTTTCCTAACATCTCATCTAGAGCTCTCTTCTTTTAGTTTTAAAGCCTTAGCACTTGTCCTATCATTATGCGCCCATAATGGGACAAAAGGTCCCTCTCACTCTTTTTTAATGAGCCTACTTCAGGTATCACAGAATTGATATGGTTGGAAGGGGCCTCCGGCGATCATCTAGTCCAACTCTCCTGCCCAGGCAGCATCACCTCCAGCAGATGACTCAGGAACTCCTCCAGATGGGTTCTGAAGGTCTCCAGAGACACAGACTCCATGACCTCTGTTCCAGTGCTCTGCCACCTTCAACATAAAGTTCTTCCTCATGCTCAGGTGAAACTTCTTGTGTTTCAGTTTATGCCCATTGCTCCTTGTCCTGTGGCTGCGGACCACTGAAAAGAGTCTGGCACCATCCCCTTGGCACCTGTCTTTAACATATTAGTATGTATCAATGAGATTTTTTTCCCAGTCTTTTCTTCTCTGGACTAAAAAGGCCCAGCTCCTGCAGTCTCTGCTCATGAGAGATGCTCCCAAGTACTGGAAGGCCACAACAAGGTCACTCACCCAGAGCCTTCTCCAGGCTGAACAACCTCAGCTCGCTCAGCTTCTCTTCAGAGAAGTGCTCCAGGCCACTGATCACCTTGCAGCTTGTATCATTAGGGAACTACCTCTAATTTTCATTTGTAAGATCGGGATAGATTTAAAATGGTAGTTCTGGCTTGCGGGTTTTCCAAGTAGGCAGGCAGAGATGGCAAGAAGCTTTCTTAATTGCAGGGCAATCGTTTCTTAAGTCGGGCTCTACCCCCCGAATCGTCTCTCGGCGGGCCCCCGCGCGGCAAAGGCCGCCTCGGGCCGGGCCTCCCCCGGCAGGTCGCGGCTCCTCCCCGCCGCTCTGACTCACGGCCCGGCCGCGCTTACACAAACTCGGCGGCCGGTGCCGAGCGGGGGCCGCCCGCCGTGAGGGAGCGGGACGTGGGGGGGCGCGGGGTAAGATGCCCGCCTGAGGGGAGGGAGCCTTCGGGGCGGGCGGGCGTGAGGGCGCTCCCGTCCGAGGGATTAACGACGGCTCCGCTGTCCCGTGGCGGACGGCGATTTACCTGGGTGGCCACCTCCCTCTTTCCTTTCTTCCTTCCTTCCCGGAGCCGGTGATTTCGGCGGAGAGGGAGTGGAGCCCGCCTGGCCCCTCCCCGGAGAAACTTTCCGCCGCCACCCGCGCCAGGTAGGGGCTGGTCCCGCTGGGGCGGGAGCCGTGAGGGGGAGGCGGCGGCTGGGACGGGCCCGCACCGAGTTTCGGGGGTGTCGCGCCGCCGCTCGGCCTCGTCGGCAGGCGGGGCGGGCTGTCAGGCCGGTGTCACCCCCGGCCGAGCAGCTGCCGTCTGCCGCAGGGCCGCCGCGGGCTGAGGGCAGTATATAGGTCAGTGGAAGTAATGCCCGCCTAATCCCCTTTATCTTTTTGGCTCGGCTTTTCCGCTGTTGGTTTTTAGGGCGACCCTTGGGCTGCGTTGGTCGCAAACTTCTGGGAGAGAGAGGAGCCAGGCTTCGCGCGGGGCTGTGTGAGCGGTCAGGTGCCGAGGTGAGAGCATGGGATACGAGCTTTTGTTTTCCGGAAGGCTTTTCCTCCCAAGTGTGACGCCTAACGGAGTGCCAGGTATTCCTGCGGGGCGCTGTCACCCCCGTGACCCTGTGTCTGGGTGCTGGGTTTGGGTTCGGACTTCTGTTTTAACAGGTTAATTAACATTGATTATTTCTTTCTCCTTGCGCCACTCACCGAATCACCGAAGGCTATGTTGGCGTTTGCTTTGGATGCCAAAGGAAGGTACAGGTCTCGGCACCTTTGGGGCCCGGGTAACGGGGGAAGGCAGTGTGCCCTGGCGGAGTGATTACTGTGTTGCTTTCTCTCATCTTTGAGGAACTATTAGCGAGGTCATGTGAACCTTTCTGTTGCACAAAGGTGCTGGGAGCAACTCGACATGATTGAATTGCTCCACGTGGACAAATACATAGGTGCTGGCAGGTGCCACTGTCTGCTGGGACGTGGTGTGTAAGGCCAGCCTGCCAGTATAGGAGTTTGCCAGGTTGGGATTTGTGGCTTCTAGTAACTGAGAAAGGCTAAGGCATACTTCATGGTACTTGGAGATTTTTATTTCAGTCTGACTTTTCTCTTCCCTGGGCTGTTTGATTGGTTTTGTGATTAGCATTAACAGATCTCATACAATGACAGTAAGAAGAAAAAAATGCATAAAACTGATTGTGTGATTTTGTATGCCACCATATTACTTGCGATTGAACTGAATGTGACTTCAGAATCTGCCAGTTCTTTTCTCTGCCCAGGTTGTTTTCTGTTGATCAATGTGAAACTGATGCTGTGCAAGCGTTTCTAGTTACGTTTTCCTTTAGTACAACAGTGTTTTTATTCTCCCATATAGCAGTAAGAAGGATTTAGGGCCTCATCTTAGTGGGGAAGCACAAGGTCTTAGTTTTGTTTTCATTTTCAGCGAGAAAAGGCAGTGATAAAAAATTATCCATTCATAGAGATCTCTCATACACCAATGAGGTAGTAGTGTTAGGTCATGCAATGTAGATCCATGTCTCTGCCCTGTGCTGGTTTTATATCATAATTTCTAGAAGTAAACCTTTTAGAAAAAATGTTGATTGGGAGGGTTTGTAATACCTGAAGGAGTGATGTCAAATGACAGTTTTCACCTTACCTGTGCCACTTTACTTCTGCTGGAGTATGTGTGTACAAGAGTCCACCTGATCTGAAACTAATCTAAGAATTAGGACCTGATGCTGTAATTTGTTTCTTTCTCTCTGGCTCTGCTTTAATGAACAAAGGGAGAAAGGAAAGAGAGAAAATTGTAGAGGGCAAGATTGTACCAGTGAGATATTGATGTGAGGATGGCAGTGGTGAAACTTGTGGAACATCCAGATGCCTTTTCCTCTGATCTGTCTCAATCAAAACAAATGTTTTCAATTGACTTCCACTAACAGCTGTTTTAGTCTGTTTATTGACCCATGGTGACTGACAGTATGTGCTTTGAAAAAGAAGTGAATTATATTAGATTGATGAAAAATGTGTGGGCAAAGCCCGTGGAAGAAACTTAGCTTTATGTACATAGTTTCCTTTTTTTCTTCTTTAAACTGTACTGTGTCTAAATTATATGGTGGTGCTGGTAAAATCTGGATTTTACTCTGTAAGGGTTTTGGCTTTGAGTTGTTTTTCTTGTTTTATTTTTGGGGTTTTATTCCTCTAAATGGGATACAAACCTTCATAGAATCTGAAGCCAAGAGAAGCAAAATTGGAGAAACTGCTGCTAATGTGGTTTTATTTGATCCTGGCATGAAACTGAGTTTTGGAAATCTATAGCTATGTTTTCTCTTCAAAAAGATTATAATGACGCATTGATGCCTGTCAAGCTTAAGTCTTCAGATTTACAGACTCTCAGTACCATCTGAAGCATCAGTTTCTCTGTTAAACTGTACATTGAAGGATTATTAAGATTACTTTGATATACATCGTTTTAAGACTTCTTTTTAACAAAGAACTTATCCACAAGTGCTGCTGTTCCTCCCTTGCATATCTTTATTTATTATATATAGATGCTGCCTTTTGATGCCTGCAGAGGGTTTCATTGAAAAAATCTCTAAATTTTAATTAGCCTGATGGGAATCTTGTTTAGCTCTGTAGTATTTGAGTAGCATACTTGACTTCTTAAAGATGCAGTTCTTCACATCCTGATCTGATGTTACTGTGAGCAGTAGTTTCCCTCAGACATGAGAGAGATGTGTTCTCTCTCCCTCCCTCTCTTTCTCCCATGGCATATTTAGTGTAGTTGGTATGTTTGTGGTGTTTGTTATGTGCTGCTGAGAACAAGGCTTTTTTGACCTCTTGTTCCAGTAATCCTTTTTGGTAACAATTTTATAGCTATATTTTGGTTTACAGACAAGCTCTCAGACTCTTTTACTCAGACAAGCCGGCTTGGTGTTGTTACCTTACCTGTGGTCTCTTCTCAGCCTAATGGGGTAGGCCAGTTTCATGCTAAATAGCTGCCACCTCAACAGAAGGGTCATGTGCTGTATCTGTGTCAGAACGAGCACCAGGACAGAGGGCATCAAGGCAGGCTCCCAGCAGAACAGTGCTTTTGGTTGTTTCTCAGGTACTGCAGTGCACAACAGCAGATGCCTATACTTTTGGTGTGTTATGGTTGCACTTCTAATGTTCTTATGGTAATGAGTAAAGACAAACAACCTTGGGGTGCTTCCAGAAGAGACTACAAAGGTCTGCACTAGTCAAAAGTTGGGGTATGAGTGACCTAGAAATTCTGATTTTTTTCAGTCCTTTTGGCAATATAGTGGCCAAATAAAGACTTGCAAGTAGATGCTGGTATGGGTGCTCTGTAAGAATATCTGTAGTTTTAAAACCTCATGCAAACAGCTTACAAGAAACAGTGCCTATTCCTAATCTTATTAATTTATTTGGAAAGTAGAGCTAGGACTTCATTGTGTCATGGGTAGCAGGTCAATTAGACCTGGGTCAAGTTGCTGAGGTTGCACCTCAGGTGCTCAGTCCAGTTCTGGGCCCCTCACAAAAAGGATGTTGAGGTTCTGGAACATGTCCAGAGAAGGACAGAGAAGCTGGTGAAGAGTTTAGAGAGTGACTCCTGTGAGGGGTGGCTGAGGGATGTGGAGATGTGTAGCCTGGAGAAAAGGAGGCTCAAGGGAGACCTTACCACTCTCTACAAAAGCTTGAAAACCTGGTGGGTGTTGGTCTCTTCTTCCAGGCAAGCAACAAGAGAGGATTGCCTCAAGCTGTGCCAGGGGAGATTCAGGCTGGACATTAGGAATATTTTCCTCACTGAAGAGGTTGTTAAGCATTGGCATGGGCTGCCCAGGGAAGGGGTGGAGTCACCCTCCCTGGGAGTGTTCCAGAAATGACTGGATGTGGCTTGGTGCAGTGGTTTAATTGACATGGTGATGTTCAGTCACAGGTTGCACTTACTGATCTTGAAGGTCTTTGCCAGCCTTAATAGTTCTGTGGTTCTAGTGAATTAAAAGAACAGTTTTGAATGCACTTGTGAATGTGTACAGTAAGTGCCTCTGGCTTAGTATCACTCCATTATAACACACCAGTGCATTTTAAGGAGTCAGCTTTAACTGTGGAAGTGCTGTGATGGTAAGGAAGCATGCAGCAGCTGAAGTTAGCATTATGAACACTGAGGAGCTTTGGGGCTCAATCTTCCCTTACTTTCTGTCGTAGGCATTGATCATGACTTGCTATTAGTAAGGTAGGGGTGTCTCAGTTGAGGACTCAGTGATGGTATGACAAGAATGCTTTGCATGTTAAACCATGTGGCCAAAAAATTCTTCTCTAAGGTGATCCTGAAGGGCATGTCCAGGTGAGGCAATTCCATGTGGAATTGAAACAGAGCAGGTGAGATAAGAGCTTCTGAGAGTGGTGATACATGCTCAAAGCATGTGAGGACATAATCTAAGAATGTGTTACCTATGCTATCAAGTGAGATTACATTTAATTTGCAGAGGAAAGTTTGGAAACATGACACAGTCATAGCTATCTGTATGCAGGAGGCCCAGTATGTAGTTGAAACTTTGACTCAGATTATCCTTGAACCAAATGCAGCAACTTCTCCTAGCAGTTGGAAAATTTGTCCTGAAATTTATTCTATTTGTGACCGTGGTGGCTTGCCATGGGTGGTGAGTTATTGGGAAATCAATGACTTCTTTATCTTTTTCCTTTCCTTTAAAAAAGGTCAGTTTTTGATACAATACTGAATTGCCTATGCATACAGTAAAGTTAGACCATGACAGTTAATTCTGATCTAGACATAATGAGCATGGTATTACCTACTTTTTGTATGAGAGCATACATAGCACAGCTAGATTAGTGCTAAAAGTATGAGGCAAATTCTTATAATGTAATTTTTGCCATTTAGCTTTAGAAGCACAGTCAAATGTTTTCTCCCTTTCTGCCGCTACTGTAGTCTCCAAGCATATGACAGACACGGTTTTGTTTATTTAAACATTTGCATGCCTTAGAAGAACTTGTATTTTTCTTTTTTTTTCTTGTAAAGACAGGAAAGCTGTGGGGTAATGAAAACACTCTAGATTCTTTGTGTCAGTAACTAATACTGAAAGACAATTGTGCTCATTATCCTTCTGATTCTAGCTCATTTTTGCAAGTTGCCTGGATTATATATTGGTGAAGGGAAGGATTTCTTTCTGTGAAAGTTTTTATATAGAAAGACTATTCTAGCAATACAAGTGGAGTTTGCCTGCAGAACTGATCAAATGACGGCCTTGAACAAGCTCACAGTTGGAAGGATTTCGTACAGCATGTGAAACAAATCAAAGTCTTAAAGTATTGACAGTCTTTATATTTCAGTAAACCTTTGGATTGTAACTTAAATTTAGCTGTTGGCTAACAGTTGGAGAGTTAAACTGCTGAAGAATCAATCCCACTTGCATTCACAAAATCTTTTGTAAAACCTCAGATACCGCTGAGCAGGAGAGAATATTATACTTTTGAGTTAGTTTTATTAACAATTAACAGTTAATATAATTGTAATAACGAAATAATTTTCAGATGTTTAGGTTTTTTACACACTAATCAGAGAGCTGTGGTTAAAAAGTTGCTGTTGTGCAGCCAAGCCCAAGAAGTAGCATGGGTTGTTAGTGAATTAACTCATCTTGCTGTGGCAGGCTCCTGCCCTAACACAGCAGACCTGAGAGGGAGAGATAACTTGGTTTTCTGCTTCATCACTGCACTGGCACGATCCTGAGTAGTGCTTCTGTAAACATGTATGCCTTAAACATACAAGGGAAGAAGGAAGCCTGAGTGGGGAGGTATGCCTTTCATAATGATAAGTTGAAGGTGGAACATCAGTAAGTTGCTGCACTGGACCCATGGTTGTTAGTAAACAGAACTGTGCTGCTTCCTCTTGGCAAGTTCGTGGCATTTTTACACTTCACTCGTGCCATTAATGTGTTTCAGCTCAGTGTTATAAATTCCATATTCCTGTAAGAAAACCTGTGGTGGTCAAAAGTTTATCTCCACTTTTGAGGAACTCATTGATTCCCAGTGCTGGACTTTGCAAGAAGTGCATGCCCCCAGCCACAACATATAATGTGGATTTGTTTTGGAAGTGAGGGCTCTGTTCCTCTCTGTGAGTGGAATTAGAATTTACCAAGGTAAAGTGACAACAGGTGCTAAGCAGCCAAAAATTTTGCTGCAAACCATAAAAATCTTCAGAAAAGTGTGTGTTGCTCCTTTTTATTTTGGCTCTGATGTTGTTCTCAAATCACCCAATGTCCTTGAAATGCCTTTGGTATGGATTGTGAATTTTTTTTCTTTTTTTTTTTTTTTCTTTTTTCCTTTAAATTGGCCAGTTTTCCATTCAGTACACGGAAGCAGAGAACACATAAGAACACATAGTCAGCAATAGGTGTAACAGGATAATTTCCTTTCTGAATTGCTGACTTGCATTAAGATTAATTATGCTTGCCTGCTTGGAGTGGTTTCAGGTAAACAATTAGAAAGTTCTTTATCAGCTTCTTGAAACATATGCATAGGATGAGAAGCCTGTGAAGTGAGAGTACATTTTGAGTGGAGGAAAAGCATGGAGGACAGAAACTGATTTGCCTTTGCAATGATTCTGTTCTTAATATTTTGGTCCCAGTAGTGTGAACAACACTGTAAGATATTTCCTTGAACTTGCTGCCAGGTAACACAGAGATTTTTATGACTGTCAGTGCTTGCATCTGCTTTCAGCATATTTTGCTGGCATGATTTTTACAGGGGTGTTGTTTGTCAGCCCAGTGCTTATGGGTTCCTGACTTGCTGATGTTGATAAAGCAGAACACACAATAGTATTGAGATTCTTTTGAAAAATTTCCTTCAGCTAGTTAGGGTCTGGGTTTGTTTTGCTTTGATGCCAGTGGAATCCTTGAACTTGGAGAACTTTTTTTTCTTCTCACGAGAACCTTTATTGTTTGAAAAAAATGTTCAGAGAGCAACAACTAAGGGGGTTTAGCAAAGACTGCATTTATAATGCATGCTTATTTGCAAATTGTATCTTTTGCCAGTACTGTTTTTAGCAACTTACATTCATTAGCTGAAACATTACTGTTTGATTTTAAAGTAGTAGCAAGTGAGCGGGATAAAATTTTGTTGTATTGGCAGCAAGGCATATCCTCTTACTAGTGTGCATTTGTTTTGCAAACATTTAAAGTAACAACGGTTCAGATTTAAAAGAGGCATCAAGTCAACAGCAACGTTTCAGGAGCACTTGGCATTGGGCTTGGTGTCAGGAGACAATGTGGTCTAATCAGTTATAATTCAAAGTACATTTAAATATTCTGAGATAAAAATATGATTTATTCAGAAGCAGGAATATTGGAGTCTGTGGCATATGCTAATGCAGAAATTGAAACTATTCTTCCACGGGGGAAAATATGAAAAGTAGGGAAAGGCTGGCTTGGCTACTAGTGAGCCCTTTGACATCAAATGCAAGGAGGGAAAGGAATTCCCAGCTGGATTGCCAAGGACAAGTGCAAAAATAAAGCACACATACATATAATTAAAAATTCAGAATGGCTAACTCAAAAAGAATAATGAGAAATCGTTATAGAAATAGAAAGGTAGCAAAAAGAAAGTCAGAGGAGGTTTGCTCCTGTTTGACTAGTGGAGCTGTGGACAGATAATGCAAAGCAGGCTGAGGTCTTTTTTTGTTTGTTTCTTCACCTCAGGTCCAATAAAAGATACTAGGACTTGGAGGGGAACATGATGTCCAAGGCAAGTGCTAAAGCCCTAAGCTGGTGTGAGGAAAGAGTGAGTTTTAGAGCAGTTAGGGAAGTTTAAGTTTGAAGGTTTACAAAAACGCTGTTGAAAGAGTAAGGGCTGGCTGATGTAATCCTTGAGCTGCTGCAGTTCCTTAACTCAGGGAGGGTGTGTGTAATGCTGTGCCACTGAGCAGGGGGATTGCAGTGTCTGTCTGTGCAGGTGTCAGGGCCAAGGGGCAAGTAGACGCAGTTGTTTATCTGTTCTAGTAGTTTTCTTGGAAATGAAACCCTCCCAAAGCAGTAGAAGATTACAAAGAAATAAGCGGTAGCCCATATGATTTTATTTTTAAGATTAAACCATTAGATTAATAGAATTTCTCTTTCCAAAATGCTAACAGAAGAGGAGCAGTAGGTGTCTGGTAGCTTGACTCTATTATAGAAACTGTCAAAATTTCATTCTTATTAAAGAATTGACTGTGGGCAAGTGCTAAACTACTTGAAAAACATGGTTTTCCCTAGAAATGGACTAATGAGATAGTGTTCTTGTTTAGGGGTGTGAGATTATTTTAGATATATACAGGAAGTATTTATATATTTTAGTAGACAAGAAGAATAACAGGAGTCAGCATTGTTATAGAATTGTAAAATTAAATAATATCTTCAGTCAAAGTGATTGAATTCTGCTCTTAGAAGGTTTTCTTAAATAAAGCTGGTTCTTAAGTTGGGACTGAAGTTTGTATTGCAAAGCCCTATAACACAGTTCCTTATTTCAAACACAGCAAGGCTTCTTTAAAGTAATTTCTGCCTCCTGTGTGGTGGGAGCAGTCGGAGAAGGCCGGAAGGACCAAATGCTTCTCTCTGAGGCTTGTTTCAGTTGACCTTAAGGACCTTTCCAGTTCTTGCTGTGGGATCCTGTGTCTGCACCATATATATGTAAATGGAAATATGTTCTACAAGTCAAATGAAGTAATCTTTCCAGCCAATATTGATGTAGTGTCATGTTTTGAAGATGGAATTAATTTAAAAATAGTTTAAAAGGAAAAAAAGAAGGGAATATGAACCCATTGGAAGGAGTCTGGAGAAGAGCAGTAAGGATACCTGGATGTCTGTAGGAATGACTGAATAAACTGTTATTTTAGCTTCAAAGAAGTGAAGAAGACAGTGGAGAAATGAGAAAGTGAGGGTTTGTCTAAGTGTATGAGATAAATGTGTTTTTTGCAGTGATCTGTTTTCTTTCCTTGCTTGGTAAGACTGAATTACATTGGAATATATTATCAGAAAAAGTTATGTATGATTTTAAGAACAGGTAATGAAAGCAGCTGTGAGTTGTGACAGAAACATGATGTGTGTTACCATGGCACAGGGGGAAGGACAAGATGACTTTGAGGTGTTTTTTTTCATCCTTTGAGTACAAAACGGAGATGGTTACTGTGGTGCAGCATGATGTGTAAAATCCAGGGAGAGCACAGTACTGAGAATTCACTGCAGTACCTCTACTCTTATATTTCAACTGACAGGGAGGATCTAGAAGATATCAAAACATTCTGCCTCTTTCTCTGTTGTTTTTTTTTTCCTTTTCACCTGCATGGAGTAGATGAGGGAGGCTTTGCAGTGCTGTGGCTGTTGAAAAGTAGCTAGAACTCCCTGTCAGAGATAACAACACGAAAAAGTGACTGTGGGCATGGCTGTACCCACCCTGGCTCTGCAGGAGCAAATCCTAGAACAGGGAGTGCAAGGAAGTGTGGTGTGAAGATGCCTGGATTAGCTTTGAAAACAATTTTTCATATTTGTGTGGTGTTGCATCCAAGCCACTAGGGTTTTACTGCTTCCAGACCTGTGTGAGTCTGCTCTCTGCCACGCAGACCTAATCAGCTTGTGCTAGTGAAAATTTGGAAAACTCTTTCATGTAACCTGCTGTATGTTGTTAACAGCCCTCTATTGTGCTGCCCTCGTAGCCTGTGTTTATGTGAATGCACTAATTCTTTTTCTTTAATTGTTTGCCCAGTAACAGTCCAAAGCAGAAAGGCTTCTTCACTGCATGATATTTCTTGTCCAAATGATAGGGATAACAACAGTGACATTAAACAAGGGGTTTAATTTCAGCTGCATGTTATTCAGCAAAACTGTGAATAGCAGAAGGAATACAAGGATTTGAGGAAGCCTTGCAGTGTCAACTGATCTTTAAATCAAAAGCAAATAGGCCCATTTTCATGTAAAATTAGCAGTTTAGAAGATTTCTGGTTTGTTACTCACAGAGGGAGATTTCCCAGGAGGTATCACCTCTAGGATGTGTTTGTTATCTTAATTCATGCATGTATGAAACCGGAACATGCTTCCTTCTTAATATTTTAAAGTCCATCTGCTGTTTTGAATGGTATCTGTTGGTACTTGGAGTATTTGTATTGATTCATAGATCTGTGGACTATGGTTTCTAGGATTATTTTCTTGGGCTTTCACATGAAGGGGAAAGATAAGGAAAGCAATTTGAATTTCCCAAACCACAAAGCTATGCATCTTTCATAATATCCAGCTTGGGTAGTGGTGTAGGTTAAGATGCATGGGATGCAATACAGTCTCTAAGGACAACTTTCCTCACAAATAAAATGCAGTATAACCCTGAGCTCAAAATTAATTGTGTTAAAAAAAAAACAAAACAGAGGGAGACAAAGAGAATGTGTAAATCCTTGAAAAGGGTTTTGCCATTCTGAGAGTGTCCTGGTAACTTGCCTGTTAAAAGAAAGTCTGCTCTGTTGTGGACTGAGGAAACATTGAAAACTGCTGTCTGTTATGATTTGGTGATCTCAAAATACAAAGTAGAGCATCCTAATTCATGAAGGGTACTACTAAGAATTGATTATGCTCTAAAGCTTCTTAATATGCACGCCTCACCACTCTCATTTTAGGACAATTTCAGGCTATTGAAGCATTGTGAGCTGAGATATATATTTTTTCTTATATTCCTATAATTATGAATCATATGGTTTGTATGAATACTGTGATCCAGAAAATATTGAAAATTCATATAAATCACATGAGATAGAAAATATTAGATAAAATAAAACATTTTTGTGTCTGGTTCAAAGTTTTTGAGCAGCTCTTCTACCATTTTATGTTTTCCTCACCTGTGGCAGTTTTCAGAAATGAGAAGTCAGAACCTTTTTAATCTCCTCTCGCTCCCTCTGTTCCCCTTCCTTACCACCCAGGATACAGAATGCAGATGTGTATTATTTTTTACCTGGTTGCCTGCTTTTAAAAAGCTGTGTATTTGATGCAAAAGCAAAATATTTGCTCTTCCAAGAACGTTACATAAGGCAAGAGTGTGCTTGGCAGAAGTGGTTTGTCAGTGCCTGCAAAGAGATCGCAGTGTCAGTGCTCCCTGGAGATAAGGATGT
This sequence comes from Zonotrichia leucophrys gambelii, assembly GCF_028769735.1. Lineage (NCBI taxonomy): Eukaryota > Metazoa > Chordata > Aves > Passeriformes > Passerellidae > Zonotrichia > Zonotrichia leucophrys. The sequence continues at coordinate 25,303,233 of NC_088173.1, read as the reverse complement.
ATTATTTCCTATCTGGCAATACTAAACTGGTGATACTGTGTGATTAATATGACTCTCCTGGGCCACAACTACAGGAAGCTCTCAGTTCAATTATCACCATGCTTCTTTAATTTAATTACAGCTTTTAAAAATAATATTAAAAAGGATGATTCAAAATTGGAACTTCCTGAATTATTCAAATTTTTGTTCTTTCATACAGTAGACTGAGTTTTCTTTTGCATTTTAACCTAAGGGGTGTTTGTGTGGGTTTGGTTTTATGTGGGTGTTTTTTTCCCAAATTATTTAGGAAGCTAAAGGTACTTAGGTTCTGGACATTTTCCATAGCTTGGTGCTAAGGTTTCAGATTCATATTTTTTTACATATGTTGGTTCAGGACATCGTTCCATGTTCTGAATGCCTTCTCTCTAAAACCTGCACATTAACTGCATATCATAGAGAAATTTTCGTAGACTACAAAAGAACTTCTGTAGCCTACAAAAGAACAGACCTTTGTGATTTTCTTTACTGCCTTGGTAGTAGTAACAAAGATTCATTGAGTCAGTCTTGCAGGACTTTGAAGCTGAAACACTGATATTTGAAGCTGAAACTCTGAAACCCTAATATTGCCACCACTGTGTAATTTTTTATTAAGCATATATTTGAGATCATGCACTAGCCACGTCGGAAATGTTCTTCACGTTCTTCATTGGCTCTGGTTTCAGTCTCTTGTACCAATTTTCAATTTCAGGCTTGTGGTTCTAGATAAAAGGTGATGTTTAGATAGATGCATGCTGGAATCTTTTAAAACAAATCTGCTGAGAGGTTTTGCCCTCCCCCAATGTCCTCTTAATTCTGTTTACTTCAAGCCCCTCCACAGATGATTATTACATACTCCTTTCCAACATATGCTGGGAAGAGTTATTTCTATAGAGTCTGTGGGAAAAAATAATTGTTTAATCCAAAAGACAATCTGGTCAAGAACATAAGTGTATAGGCTCCGCTTGGAAATTTACCCAGATAAATGATACAGCAAAACAAAAATAGGGAGAATGTGTTCAACAAATTAAACTTGGAACCTTGTTTTTATGACCAGATGCGATGAATGTATGAAGCAAACAGGAGAGAAGTTACTATTAATTACAAATTGTGGAGAAATCTTCTTCCTTTAGAGCCCTCACTTGTAATGATTTTGAGTAATAAGAAAATATATTAAAAATAGCAGGGTTAGTGAGGTAGAATTTTGTGAACAGTATTTTACTACAGGAAATGTTTTAGAGATGATCTGGAGGATTGAGAGATTGACCCTGTTACCATTTCACTTGGAAACTGGCTAATTTTTAGGGCTACCTCTTTGTTGTAGTCGAGGGGGAAAATTATGCTAAAAGTCTCTTCATGAAATTTTTGGTTACATCTGTGGAGGAACCTGATATAATCATCCCTGAAATTCAGGAGCATGAATTGGCAATGGGTCAGTAGTCTTGCATGTACTGAAACCATATTATATTTGCAATATAAAAACAGAGTCTTCCCATAAGGCTGTAATTTTTGGCTGTTTTGTTCATGCTCCCCTGATGGGAAAGCTGTTTAAGAACCTGTTTTAAACTATGAGTTCTTGGTTAAAAATTACGTTTATAAAAAATATTTTTGCCTTGATGTATATACTTTCTAAATTTTTGCAGGATTCCTTTCAGCATACTGAGAACTTTCAGAGTTTTACCTCCCTGCTTATAAGACACAGAAAAATGACAGTCTCCTTATTTTGAATTAATTTGTGTAGTCTGGAGGAATTTCTGTCAGGCAGGTTAGCAGGATGTCTGTAAAATCAATTTTGAATGCTAAGCACTGTGTAAATGAATAGACACGCTTTTCATACTTGCATTTTTCTGTATGTGTGCAGCCTTGTTACATGTCAAATATAAATTTATATGAATTACTTCAGTGTTGACAGAAAGGTGTGGGTTTCTCCTTCTCCCTTGCATGTGTTTGGCTTGTTTAACAAGATGCTGTTATGATGCATTTCTTGTCTGAAAAGTGAGTTCTGTAATCAGTTTTTTGGCAGTGTAGCCAGCTTTACTATTCAGTGTAATACCACTTTTTTCTGCTTCTGTATTTTTGGGGTTTTTTTTTCCCCAGTGGTTACTTTTTAGCCAGAAGAGTTTCTTAATTGCTTCAGATTTATTCAGTGTGTTATGCATGATTGTTTTTGGGTTGCAGCATGGATGGAAATGTTTTTCAGTTGCAGCAGTGAGCAGAAGGCAGCAAGGAAGGCAAATATGGATTGCTTCTGCAGTGCTGTGGACTCTTAGCTGATGATGCCCTTGGTGTTTTCAAGGGCTTCTCACTAGGTATTGGTGAAAAGCCTGGAAGCTCTGACCTTGTCTGTGTGGACGTGTCTTGTGGTGTGAAACATCCTCTGTTACTACTACTCCTGGGTATTTGAGAGTTTATTATCTTGTTTTCTTTAAGATGGAGATTTTTTCCTTCTCAGTTTTTAAACTGCCAGATTTCTGTTAATGGAGAATGATAATTTTTACTTTTCTACTTTCTCTGCCTTTCCTTGTGTGTAGTGGAAAGCTGAATGCTGCTGAAATCTGAAGAAAGTTTAAGTCTAGATTCTTCACCAAATGAAAGAACTGCCAGAGCCAATTTTTCCTTGCTGACCTGTTGACATGCTTTAATTGCAGGTAAGATAAGTGTGTGTCTGTGTGTGTAACAGGTAGCTCAGAACAGAAGTCTGTTTGCTGAGCCATGAGCTTGCTGTTTGGAGTGCTGGGTGTCACAGTCAGTTTTTGTGGTATGGACACCCATCCTATGAAAAATGAGCTGGAGACTTCAGTCTGATTTCAGATGCCTGGTAGAATCTCCAGTAGCACTCAGCAGCTGCTTTAGGCACCCTGGGCTCTGGAGCATTCTGTCAATGTTTCATGTTCCACTTCTGTTTGTGTTCACACCTGTACAGTGTAACTGTTGTGCAATATTCCTGTGGCAATCACAATAATTGCTTACATGTGAAATGAATATACAGCAATTATCAAAGGTGCTTTAGCTGTCTTTTAGTGCCCTGTAACTTCTGGAGAACAGTAAATTTATTGTGGCCTACATGCCCTGTAAGTCAGAGGTAGGTTACCTTGGCACATTGATGAGAACCCAACAGCCTGTACAGCAGGATTTTCTTGAGTTGGCAAGACTCCTCTTTTTTTTTGTTTGTTTGTTTCAGAATATTGCTACATTATTTGGCTTACAGGATATGAAATAATTTAAATGCTTGTCACCTGGAGAATGTATGTTTTCTTTTTTCCTCCTGACTCCAGTGCGTACAATGTAGGATACAAAAAGAGTTGAAGGAGGAAAGACTAGTATTCTCTATCTGAGCTTAAAAATTGAGCACAGAAACTTTAGAAAACCTTTTACAACAAAAGCTGAATAAGGGACAGAGGTCCTAGACTTTGACTTGTTGTTGGATCATCTTTATCTTACTCTGCAGTGAAACTAGTTAGCTGACAGATGGAAATTCAGATTAGTCTTTTCCCCAGCCTGATCTACAAGCATGAATATCATTTGGTTCTTGATGCAACATTGTACATGTGCTGTGTTTTATTAGATAAGCTCTTTTACAATGTGAAAAGGGCTGAACCCTTATGAGTCACCTCCCCAAGAGATGCTTATTCCCAGTTTGCAAAAGGGCCAGATGAAAGGGCATGAAAGAGGGTGTGGGTTTCATAGACTGAATGTTTCATAGAAGAGTTGGCATCACTTAGGGAGGAGATGTGGGTGTTAATTGCAAGATTGTCATAAGGAAGCTATGTACAGAAGAGAAGCCCAAGCTAGCTAGGGAGGGAGCCTGATGTGTGGGTGTGAAATGAGACTGGGATTAGTACAGACAAGCTTGAAATCACAGGAAACCTTACAGTGTGTTTGGTTTCCCAAATTGTGTTTGTTGTATCAGGTGGAACATTTATACCAGTCAAACAACATTAGAAAGGGGAAGAAATATGAAATGATACTTCATAATAACCACTAATTCCTGGTTTTTATATACCTAGGTTTTCTTTCAAATTGATTAGAAAAAAGTACAAATAGCTGTTAGATTATAATTCAGTATTAACTTTCTGGTAAACCCTTGTGCCTTGTTTGTTATTTCTGAACCACCAAACACTTGCTTTATGAAAATGAACACCATCTCTCAGCAGCTTTTCATGTGTCTGGTTTTATCCTCCCTGTAGTGCTTCCACCTCTTTTTTGGTGCTGTTTGTTGCAATTCTTGGTGCTGATGAGAGACTTTTTTGTCATGGGAAACAAGGATCTTGTTCTTCTCATCCTAACTTGTGCTGCTCTGTAAGGATTAAGGAGCTGTCTGGTTTCTCTGTAATAGCTCATAAAAGCTCCCAGAGTATCATATCAAAGTATCTTCAGGAAACTGAGGGGTTGTAGATAGTCTCGTGCTTGCCAAACATTCAGTTTGTTGTTGTTTCCTCTCTCTGAATAAATTGGCAACTCTGACAGTGTTGCAAACCTGTTTTATTAAACCCAGATCGTTAGAATGCTTTGGAATATCAAGCCTTGTCTAAAAGCTCATCTAGCAGGATGTTTGGAAGGACTACATATTCCCAAGACTAATGGCACCTTATTCAAAATGTATTGAGTATAAGCTTTTACATGTACTGACCTGCAGCTGATCCAAGATTCTGTGGCTGTATGGACGCAGCTTTGGTTGCCAAAGTGACCATTTGTCAATCAGTTGCTGTAGGTAAGAGTTCTTCAGGTGGTTTGTAGCAATAGAATATAATATCTTGCTCAATAAAGACAAGTCTGTTTCCTTCTCCAGAGAGAAAACTAAGTAACAACAATTGTTAATTTAAACTAGAGTCTGGTCTTACTCTCTAACTTTATTTCTAGCTGTGTAAATCTTTGTTTCTTTTTTCCCTGACTTAAAATCTAGTTATGTTAATGGAAAGGCAGTGTCACTGATGGCAGGAAGTGACATGAACCAACACAATAATAGGGAGTCCTCCTCTCATTTCTTCCTATTCTGTGTTTGTGGAACTCCTCAATTTTACGAATATGTTTGGATTCCTAACAGCAGTAATAAAAAAAAGCCCTAATTCCTTCACACAAGAGCTTTAGTATCCAGTCTAAGATTGTTAAATATCTGTGATTACCAATTCTAGTCCCAGCTGTATTAAATACTTAGTGTTTTTTATTGGAAAATATTAATGCATCTGGAACAAATATGTTCCCATGTATTTTTGTTTTCAATTAAACTTTTCTAAGTAAGACTTTAATAGATTCAAGTTGGAATTTCAGAATGATAAAAGACAGAAAGTAAAAAAAAATTGTATTATATGGAGTACCTTAGGATCATGCTTCCTTTGAGCTGTAGTTTTCCTGAGTTGTGGTGTGGGGGTTGATTGTTAGTTTGTAGTTTATTTATTGCTTTTTTTTTTTCTCCTGGTTTCAGTTTGTAGAGTTTTGATTTTTTTTTCATTACAAAAATTGTGAAGACTCATACTTGTGGGGAGGAAAATATCTTTTTCATTCAGCAGTGAGTTTCATCTTAGGAGCAAGCCAGTAAAAACTTGGTTACTGAAAGAAATGACTCATAGAGGAAGATCCTATTTTACTGATGTAGGTAATTTTTAAACTGCCTTGAATTTCTCAAAATGCTAATATTAATAGAAAATAGCTATTACATGACTTTACTCTTTCATAGGATTCCTTGGGCCAGTTGCAGGCTACTTCACATGGCCTTCTTGAGGAATCAGTGATGTTCTATAAATAATTTAAGTGGTTCTGATTTCTAATCTTTCATCACTATACCCTAGCATACAAAGTTGCTTTCCCTGTGGTGCTGAGGGAGAGGTCTGTAAAGGACACATCCACCTGGCAATTCACAGAATATAAAGATGTACACATGGCTTTCATAATGCATGAAGTGTTTTTTTCTTTCTCAGCTCAAGATAAACAAGGAGAAACTTGTATGTATAACACAATGTGAGTAAAGTTCCTGGGTATATCATGAAGAATGTTTTGTCCAACCATCTTGATTTACTTGTCATTGCTTGTGTCTTGAGTTTAATTAGGTGAGTGTGTATTTTGCCCTGAAGAACTAAGCACAGTGCAGGGAAGTGAGCAGGGTGAAATGGTGGATAGAGGCCACTGGCACAAGGAAATGGGAAGGTGTCGCTGGTTTTCTGATCATAGTCTGACAACTCTTGCTTAACTTTGGACTCATGGAAATAAACATGGTAAGTAGCTATTGTTCCAAAATTGGCTACACCTTAATGCCAAATCAGGGTAAATTGTCCTTGGTAGTGTCCCTGTAAAATCTAAGGGAATATGTAACCATTCTAAATAAAGGAGATTTGGTTAATGTGAGATTAGAATTTCAGACATTTTATGATAGACATAAAGAAACCACAAAAAGCAAAGCAGGAAAAAAGTGATGATGTTTTTCATAATAAAAGGGATTATTATCAAAATAGTGGTTTTACATTTAATTTGGAGGAAAAGCCCACCATTGTGGTGACAGCTATCTTAGAAGGAAAAAGATTGATACAAAATAAGATTGTAGAACAAAATCTTGAGGGATCAGATTCTCAGTTGACACATGTTTTCCTGTGCATCATTGTTCTTTAGATCCCAATATTTTTTAAGACAAAGAGGATTTTCAGGTAAAGCTAGTGTGGATTAGTTAAATTGTTCTAAAGTATGCATTATAATTTCAAAATATAATCTTTGATTAAATGAAAGAGGAGTAAGATATACTGTTAATATATGGACCTGCAAGAATGGATTGAATTGAAAGGCTAAATGTTGATTAGATTCTGATTTGGCTTTGCAGTGCTAGAATCTGTTGGGGTGAACAGAAACATATCTTAGAAACCTTTCTGTAGCTGTTGTCAGACAAGCTGCTTGCTCATGAGCCAGCAATGGAAATATTTGATAGATTTGTTGTATATGGAGCAGTGGGGTCACTGAGGGTTTTGAAGTTAGGCTGTCCTCAGAGCAGGAATTGGTGGGACAGAAGGGGGCAGGAGAACACCTGCATAGTCCAAGCATATGGCAGTGTCCCTGGCCCATGGTCTTATTTAGTAAGATGAGTAGAAGTATTATATTATAATATAATCAGACCAATCCATGGTCTTATTGAGTAGTCTTTCCCTTTTATAAATTCAGTAGGTTTTGTCTTTTTCTTTCAAGATTGTTTTAAAAATCGCAGGTGCTTTTGGTAACTCTTCTGGCCTGTAACAATGAGTTCCATAATTTGTCACAAATTATCGCTTGTGCAGGAACAGAGATGGCAAGAGCTATCCAATGGGAGGAGAATGCAAGGTCCAAGTTCTGGGTGTCTAAATTGTGTGTCACATAGTAATTTTAATTTTTTAAGGACACTGCATATTGTGTATTTCAGAGCTACAGAAGTATATTGTCATTCGACTTTCTGGATTCACAGGAATTTTTTAAAACTCTGGTTTGCTTCAAATAGAATTGAATTAATGAAAAACTAGTCTGTCAGCTACTGCAAGTGTACTGTTGGGCTTTTTAAAGCAGTGTTTGTGGCCTTTGTTTCATATTAAGTTCAATGTTGTGAAGTGCACATTGAGTATTTCTGTTGTATTTTAAAACAATGATTTGTACGCTGTAAGTATAACATTATTGAAAAGGAAATCTGAATAAACCTTTTTGCTATCCAGATTAGATTAATGAGATTTTCTGGCAGTGCTTGAGATTTAAAATGAAGGAATTGGGTGGGAGTAAAGTAATTGATTCCATTGCCATATGCATGCTCCAGTTTGCAAAATGCAAGCTAAGCAGAATACTTGTTTCATCCTACTTTGTGGCTCTACTAACTAAAATATACTGTACCTTATCTTAACCAACAAAAGGTGGAAGTGAAATTTAAAATATAATGCATTCCTGAAAGACATTGCTTATTGAAACTAGCATGTAGTTTGCAATATGATTTATTGTAGTATTCTTTTTATGTCCATTCAATTTGAGAGCTTCCCCTTTCTTCCAGTGAAGTGCTACAGTCCATTTTATATACAGGCTGTTCTGTTGAAGGCTGTTTCGTGTATTGCAAAGGTGTGCAGCTGACCACTAGTCTCATTTGAAGATTTTCTTTTTGCAGCTTGCACAGAAACTGCTTTGTGAAACACATGGGGTTTTTGCCTCTCTCCTGTTAGGAGCATAATATTCAAGGGGAAGGGAAAGTCACTGTATTGTAGGTCTGGCCCAGAGTCAGTGTGTGACAATATGTGAATGCTTTTGCTTGAATCTTTTGCTAAGGGGAAATTTTGGTGGGTGCCCTACCACAGAAGGAGGCTAATCTGAAATTAAATTGAAACTTTGACCAAAGATGTTCTTCTAGATAAAATTCCTCTTACTTTTTGACTTGATTGGCACTACTTTGTGACTTAATTTACCAACATGAGTAATTTGTTTCACTGAAGAGCTGTTGGTGTTAGTTAATCACTATATCAATTTGTATCTGAGTGCTATATCTGAAGGATCATAAACTGAAGCAGTTTGTGATCCTTCAGATATAAAAAAGGATACTACAAATACCTTGGTATAAGCACCACTTAATATTGTTTTTGTTCAACGGCATTTTTTCACTTTGTAACTGTTGTTCACACTTAATGGCTACCCACTTATACTGAAAAGACATGTAACAACATAATTTAAAAAGTCCCTAACCCTCAACCTATTCTCAAGATGCTGATATTTAATCAGTTTTGCTGATTGTTTTTACATTCTAATGAGCTTTGCTTGAGTTGAGAGTTTGTTCTCTCTGTTTGTTGAAATTACATTGCTGATCTGTAAAATGTTGTGCATTGTCAAGTGACTTATGCAAAATATATTTTCTACAGACCAGCAGCTGAGTATTAGAGTTGTAGGAGGTGCTGGAGAGAGGAAACCTCCATTTCAGCCTCATGATATAATTGGGCAGGTTCACCTTTTCTGTTCCAACTGGTTGCTCAAGGGTGTATCTTTTAAAGAGGCTTTGATAGTGAAGTTTTTACATGTGATTTCAGTAACTTTAACATTTAAGTTGCAGTGCAGTCATTAAAGATCTAATTTCTTACCTTCTAATTTAAAAATGCTCCCAAACCACTCTGGCTATAATCTCATCCTGTGGGTGATTCTAGTGAGTAAGTAGGCTACAATGTGATACTGGGCAAAAAGTGTGTGGACTAATAGGTCCTGCTTTGGAAATGTTGTAGTGTCTTTCGTGAATGAAAGAGAGTATTAAAAAGCTGGAGCCTCATCAATTTATGAAGGATTATAAATTATGGGAACAGATGAGGGGGTTTTATAACCAAGGAAATCTTTCAGTTCCAAGTCCTAAGGAAGGTCATGATGCCGGGAAAATCTTTAAAAAGCCAAAGCAGTTGAAGTATTTCTCTTCTGAAAGCACCTCAGAAACTTCAGCATACATTTTTGCTATTTATGAATAGCAAGACTGAAACTTCATTTTACTGGGATTAAGGAAGTAATGCTAGGCATCATTCCAGGAGCAAGTCAGAAAAGTATTATGCCTTAGAGGAACAGCTTACTTTCCTGCTCCTTCTCTTACTTTAGGGCTGCAACATTATCAGTCTGTTTTCCTTTTCAAAACTATGTCAGCTGTACACCAAAGAGCATTTTAAGGTGGGAGCTAGTCTATTTACTGGTGCCATAGTAGATGCATTTTGGAATTGGTTCCCTCTTTGCCAAGGACCTTTGAGGGTGGGATAGAATAGATGGGGAGTTGCTTTCTCCATGATCATTTTTCTTTTTGGCCAGGTAGGGAGAGGCACAGTCCTACTCTTAGCTGCTGGGGGGGATGAGATGCAAGATCTGCTGGCCTCCAAGGGTCATGTTTAGCTTGGAACTGGCTCAATGCAGAGTTGAAGGTTTCATTTTGGAGAAATAAAACAGGAAAGCAATCTTTGAGAAACCAGAACACTTTCAATTCCAGAGGAAAGGATGTGAAAAGTTTACTTTAGAAAAATCAGGAATTTTTATTGATTTATTTACAAAAAGAGATTAATCTAGGAATGTTTGCCTTAGTAGTCATATTCAGTATATCTAATGAATTTTTGTCCAGTTCATACAATGTTTCCTTATATCTCCTTCATTAATTTGTGTCCCTTACCAGGAGTACTTTGGCTACTAGGGCAGAGAATGTTGCTCTTGCTTTAGTCAGTTCAGAATTAGATGAGACCTGGAGTCTGGTGGTTCTGGTGACATGTTGAACATGTTTGCTGCTAGTAAGATTGAATTATTTTTACATTATTGCAGGAGAACTAGCACAGCATTAATGACTGTCTCTAAGTCTTCAGAATCTGACTTGCTGACTCTAAATATGCAGTTATGGTAATAAAAACCATGGAATTATTCTAGAAGCAGAAGAACTGATGGAGTCTCTGTCCAGGGTGGCAGCTGCACAGGCTCCCCAGCCTCTGTTCCCAGTTTGCAGTGATGTGGCCTTACTCCTTTCTGCTTTATTCCTCCTGAAGCTGTTGCTGAGCTGACTGGTTTGTGAACTGAGCAGAACTGCAGCGTGAGTGTGCCAGGGACATGGGACGTGGGGTAGGACATCTTTGTTGTGTGAGCCATGAACTGCTCTGCTGCTTCACCACAGCTTTTGGAGCAGTGCTTTCAGGAAGAAACCTATCAGGGATTCTCTAGATAACTGTGCTGTCCTAGAAGGATACAGCTGAAACGATGATGAATTGCTAATCTCTGAGTATCAAAATTCATAGCCTAGAAAGCTTTGTTGCCTCTTAAAGTTTAAGACCATGCAACTGCATTCTGTTTTCCTCTCATTGGGGTAAATATACCTTCATTTCCCTGAAAGTCAGCCTAGCATGCAACTGGAAGAAAAAATTCAGGCTGTTTAATGAGATGCAGTTGAAGAAATCCAGTGAGACAAACTAAGATGAATGAATATGTGGGAAGCAACTACAGTCAAAGTGAGTAATATGCTGCATTTTGAGAAATACAAGTAGGAGGGCAGGAATAAAGTGCTTGCATAGAGTAAGCCAATTGCCTAGAGCTGGGTATCCAACAATAGTTAATTTGGGAGATGAAGTTGAAGTTGGAAGATTAACTGTCCCATTGCATTGCTTTCCTGAAAGAAATGAGGTAAAACTGGTCTGGCACTTTTGAAAGGTAAGTCAGCAGCTGAATCATTATCATGAATGACCCTGTTCAGAACTTGTGGCTTTTCCTGAAACACTTCCTGAGTGTGCAGGGGAGAACAAAACAAAAAAAAGCTCAACCAAACAGTAAAACCTACCTCAAACAAACAAAAAGCAAAACCAAAATCAACAAATCCGGAGCAGAATTACTTATTCTCTTTTACGAATGCTTTGATTTTTTCTATTATTATATTATGGACATTTTTTTAGTGCTTGCATGATAATCTTACAAATATATACTCCAGAAAAACATGTGAACTGGTATAGGGCAGTGTATCTTACATCTGTGTCTTCTAAAATGCAAAGTGGGGAGGTTGTGTAGGTGCAGTTTTTAAAGTATGTGTTGTTCTTTTTGTATTGCCTGACATGTTACTAGTAACAGGACAATGTGCTCTGTCAGCATGTTTCATTTACCATGTCACTATTAGCTTCCACAGAAGTCCTTAAGTGTTCTGAAACAATATGGGTTTGAATTTAATTGAGACAAGCCTAGTACTGGATACTTCTGGAGGACATAGATCCCATTCCCCTTCTCTTGACAAGTTACAGAATTTGTGTTGGGTGATATTTTTTACGTCTTACTTTTTAAACCTCTATGGTATATCACCTTCGTTGATTCTCTTAATAAAAATTGCTGTAGTAGCATACAAAAGCAGTAAGCATCTGATGATGTAGAATAATTGTCTTTAAATTGTCTGTAGGGGAGTGGTTGGATCCCTGAAGTGGATCCCTGCAAGTGGGATTCCCACTTACATTTGTCAGGTAAAAGCATGTCTGTTGTGGTTAAATATTTTTGTTGCCAGAAGTTGACTCTGCATCCTTTCCAGACCCTGACTCCTGCACAGTTATTAGCATGAGGGTGTACACAGAAAAGGAATCTGTCCCTGGGGCTGTGCTTGTCTGTAGAATATAGGTAATTATTTTCTTGCTCATACACTTATGTTTATACTCAAAGTATTCTTTAAGCTGCTTGTACTCCTAAGTGTCACTGTTTTTCATCTATCACCATTGTTTCCATTCATCTATCACCATCCTTTTTCCATTCACTAATCATCATTTATCTTCATGATGCATAGCATGGATAGATGACAAAAAGATTGAAAGTGTATCTTGGGTTTACAGAAAGGAGAAAAATATTTTTTAATTTTGATAAAAATACCACTGGCTTACTATACTTATACTAGTATCTTTATATTTCAATTTTTATTTTGGTTTCTTGCTTATTAGGTTTGGAGAGAATCACTCACAGCTCATCCTATCTGTATGTGGTATTCAAGGATTTATGCACTTTTCATTAAACTGCATACATGATTTTGACTTGTGGATGATAGAAAATGAAAGGTGAAATGAAATGGCTACAGAGTTTTTAGAACTGAATAATTCCCCAACCAAGTTATGCAGTTACTTCAAGTGAAAAATTAACAACCTACTGTGCTTGGCATTTTGATAATGTGTAGTAAGCTGGTCCCATGTCTGGGGTTTTGTTTGTTTGTTTGCTTTTTATTCTGTGGGGGATTTGTTGGATTTATTTTTTCATGTTTTGGCACATAAAGAATCAAGGACATTTATGGTGTAAGGTTTATTTAATGCATATGTAATTGTTCAATTTTTTTTAATAGAAAGATGTCTGCATATCAAACTGCAGTTTTTATGTTCAAGTTGTAGATACAGAGGGCTTGATATGCTTTTTAGGTATGGCACTTATGGGGTTTGAACATGAATTTAGAAATACCTGTTCAGTAAATCTGCCTCCGTATTAAGTATGCAGCTCAACTCCTGCCAGCAGTGTGCATTGCTTTGGGTGTGTGTTGTTCTGGGTGTGCAGGGTGGTGGTGGGGGTTTTAATCCTGCTGTACAGTACAGAAGAAGCTGATTAGTGTTCTAATCACTGTAAGTCATAAATCTATCTTTTGGTTTCCATTTTTGTCTTTCTTTACTTCTTCCCATCGCCTTTTTCCTGGAAAAAAAAAAAAAAAGGTTGGTTTTGTTTTCTACATTAGTCCTGTTTGCCGAGTCTGGGTGGGAGGTTCTTGTCAGAGGACACAGCAATGATAGTTCTTCATCATGGAGGCTGGAGGGAAGGGGAAAAGGTGTAAAATGCTGAGCTTGAGGGAGTAATACTAAGCTTTGCTCTACCTCTTCAGTCTCTCTGCTGTGTATGAAAGCAGTTGCCAGGGTGAGAGAGGCCACTGGCTAGGTAACCCTGACAGGGGTTTCCATTCCCATCCTGGCCAACAAGGAGAGAAGAATGTGGAAGTAGGTTTTTTGGGTTTCTAGTAAAAACAAAAAAGGATCTCAGTCCCTAGCTATGGTTGGAGTCTTCACTGTGGTTGTTTCCTGTGGATTTTGGGGAATCACTTGAACACATGGGATATTCTTGCAAATTGTATTTACCCAGATACTGCAACACCTCAAAAACAAACAAAACCTCGGTATCAGCTCTTAACTGATTTGTGTGAAGCTACTTGGTTCTTTGACAAAGTGCCCTGCAGATCTGGGGTTTTCGTAGTGTGCTGGTTTGAGCACAGGTAGAGTTAGTTTTCTTCTCAATGTCAAGTATGAGGCTGTGGTTTGGATTTGTGCTGGACACAGTAATGATAATCGAGATGTTTCTGTTATTGCTGAGCAGGATTTAGAGCCAAGGCCTTTTCTGCTTTTTGTAGTGCCCTGCTGGTGAGGGGACATAATCTAGCCACATGCAGAAATGCAGACATTAGTTTGTGAATGGTACCACATCTGATACATGGAGGATTCCTGTAGAACTGAGTGCTTTGTGTTGCTGCTACTTGAATTGCTCTGTAGAAAACAATTTGGATTCTGTTGTAGTGATGCTGAGCCAAACCTAATGAAATTCAGCCACAATTTTTGAGTTCTGTTGCTTTTTGGGTTCATCTACTCACTGTTGGCTTGAAACAAAACACAGGGTTTGTGTTCAGAATTAGTTGTGGTTTGTGTAGCAGGACTGACTTTCCTAGTGTTCTCAGTTAAAAGCTTGAAAGATACAAGTTGGGAGAGAAAATTCAGCCTAAGTGGATTTAAAGGTTAGTGTTTGGATACCTCTATTAATTGCTTAGCATTTCTTATCTAGAATTGTCAAGGCTTATCTCAGCCACTTTAGCTGAATGCTCAATTGTCATGGAATCATTTCAAGTATTAGTGCACATTTTAAATTATTCCAACAACTAAGCAGATATCCCCTCAGGCTCCATTACAAATATGCTTTAAGGTGCTGAATACTTGAAGGTGACTTCCTATTTCCAGCTTGCACTTCATCAGCAGGGTGATTTGTAACATGTAAATGTAATTGATAGCTCTGCCTGGAATCTGGAGGCTTTGCATAATTCTATTCCTTACTGCTAATTAGTCCACTAGTCAGTTGCTTCTCATATGATCCTTTATATTTTGACAGTCCTAAGAGCGGTATTCATCCTTCACTGACATTTCTCTAAAACCAGCAGACATTCTGTTAAATTCACAATCTCAAATGGGATGCTGAGTGAAGACTCCAAACAGAGGTTCACAATCTAGATACTTCTGGCAGACGACCTGACCTCAGTGAGCAGTAAACCTTTAGATGTTCTTAATCACACCTGTGCTCTCCAGCACCAATATTTGAGGCTCCCTCACTGGTCTGGCTCTTGGGTTCCAGAGGCTGCTTTCTAAAACTCCTTTTAGAACAGGAGTTCTCTCTGTACTTTCTGGACATTCTGTGGAGGATCAAGTCAGTTCTTGAACAATTCTTAATTAAAGTAACTTCCTTAAGAAAAGCAGTCTCTCGTTATGTAAGCGGCATTCTCTCTGGCAAAGAGCATGTTCCAAACACTTCACTGTTTTGAAAATTCTGACTCTGAAAAACAGTTTTGACATGAGTCTCTGTTACAGTAATCTGTTGGTTTGAGATTTGATGTGATTATTGCTAGTGCCATGAAAATATCTTTAAGTTGGACTTTGTGGCATTTTAGTGCAAAGGAATAATAAGAGATGGGTGTATGCCAGACTTCCATAAAAATGTAGTAGAAGAAATTATTTAAAGCTTTCTCTTGTGTTGACATACTGCAAATTGAGTTTATGAAGAACTGAAATAATCAGAGAGAATAGGAATTGGTTGGAGCTGGACTGGGTTAATTTTATACCTGGATCTTCATACTGTGCTTCTTAGGGGATTTCTTTGTTATTTTGAATTCAAAGAGAAATGTGGAAAAATATTATTGTGTTCAACAAACGAAGGGGCTATAGCTGATAAAAATTAGGAAGAAATCCATCTGGTTGCAAGAGTTGACCTGAGCTGTCCTTTGTTTTCTCCACCTGTCATTGATTCTGCCATTGGATGTGATGAGGGGAAAATATCCATAGTGCAGGAAGTGCATGAGGTTTCCAAAAGCTTTAACTCAGGATGAGAACAGTGGCTTACACAAACCACTCAGATCCCTGCCATCATCTACTGCTTGAGGGAGTGGCAGACCATCATCCAAAGTATTGCACTTCTCTCCTCACCATAAATCTGTTGAAGAATAGCCATGTTCTGAGGGTGTGTCATAGTTATTTCTATTTTCTGTGCACTGGCTCTTGCAACTCCACAACATAAAATAATATTTTGGCAATAAAAAATGCAAATTAAGCAACTTTAATGACTATCCCAAAAATGTGATTTGGAATATAACTCAAATCTCAATTTGTTCTGGTCACAGTGGGTCAACCTTGTGACCCATAAGTGAGATTGTTGTTTGTGCTGCTTTGCACAGGGATGCAGATGCAGGGATGCACATTTTAGATGAAGAATTTGAAGGTGTGTTGTTCTGTTTCAGGCTGGAGCCTTCCTCTATACCTCTCTGCTTTTCTTTTCTGAATACTGGTGCTGTTGTTTTTTTCCTAGCAATAAATATGGCTGTCTAACATTCGGTTTTTCAGCACATACTCTGCTCTTAATGAATGTGATCATTTACACAGTGTCACTGTAGTATTGGCATGCTAAATAATTTAGAGAGCTGTGGCAGGTAGATAGCTCTGTGGTGTCTATGTTACTATGGCAATCCATTTGCTTAATGTAAATATTAGTCATTCTGACCGTATGAATCTCAGAGCTTCTGACATTATTAGCTGTGTCTGGGAGGTGGGAGTCTGCATATCTGAAAGAAAAGTTGTTCTGGCAATATTAATAGTTTAAAGATTACTTTCTTTTTCATAATTCCTTCTGCTTTGTGACTGAGCTGCATAATCTATTGATTGTAATGAACAGAGCAGAACATTTCTCCCATTTCTTTATCATGCTTGTAATGCAGCTCTCTTATAAAGAAATATATAACTATATTCTGATCCTCTAAAAATTCAGCTGACTGAAATGATAGGAAAGAAGATCTTGAGGTCCGTGAACTTTGCTCCTGATCACACAGTTAAGGCAGTTTAGGAGCACAAGAAATAAAATCAAGCTTGGAAGAAACATTTCAGGGGTATTAGACTGAGTTCCCTGACTTGAAGTTAAGCCTGAGGCTTTTCTGTTTCCTCTGTGGGTACCAGCAGGTCTGGAATTACTTAAGAAACAACCCAGTTTGTTTGAAAATTATTGTACAAATGATATGTTAATGAAGTTTGCTTCTTAAATAGTTTTTTTAGATTTTTAGTCCATTTTAATGAATCATTTACAGGGAAAATGAACTACCTTCTGCAAAATCTTCTCTTTATTGTCAACTTATTCCTGATTCTATGAACTATTCTTTGTTGTGATGTGCTAGCACCTTTGAGGCATCAAATAGAAATGCAAAAAGAATTACATCACAATTGATAGTCTATGTAAAAGCTCAGTCACTTCAAGCCATGAATACTGAATATGAACTGGTAGTATTTCTAACATTTTATGAACTTTTTGAAACCTCACTTTGTTAAACTGCTAAGCTTAAGGTCAGTTTTAAAAAGATTTGTCAGGAATGTTCTGCCCTTTCCCTGTGTTTAGAATAGTCCCCACCCTTCCTGCCAAACATCTGTAATGCACTAAAAGAAAGCATGGTAAGCAGTGAATGATGTCTTTAATTATTTGTAGGGTGGATTATACTGGAGGTTTCTGAGTGCTGCAGTCTGACACCTGAGCTCAGCATCTATCTGTGTTTGGCCCATTATCTGTCAAAGAAGGAAATAATTAAAAAAATAATAGCAGCCAAGCAAAATCTTCTGTTTTCCTTGAATTTTGCAGAAGACATTTTACTGGACTTGTATAAGTGTTCTTTACTTTTTCTGTCCCTGAGATGATAAAACTTTCACTGTCAATGCTTGCACATAAGGCAAAACTCCTTACTGGACAAGAATACAAACTAGAGTTATTAGTTGCCTTTCTGTGGCACTCATGCTCACAAATACTAGTCTGGAGCTGAAGTTAACCTAGGAAAATTAATTATTTACCACATATCTTTTCCTGGCAAGCCTGCCTGTGGGAATACTGTGCTGTTGGCTGTCTGTTCTTTAAAAATATAGTATGCTTTAGGTGTATCTGTTGATTGTAGATGCAGAGAAGTATTGAAACATTCAGAATGCCTACCAAGTATTAGCATAGTTGCAGTAGTAATTGGAGGAGCTTCTCTGATTATGCTTTTAGTAAACAAACCATACTCATAAAATGGTTTGGGAAAAGCCACATCCAGTACAATGTACTGGAGGGAAAAGACTGCCAAAGCACTTTCAGCTCTGTGGGAAGAACCTGTGTAGAGAGAGGTGCTCCTGTGGCATCAGGCTGGCAGAGTTTTCCCTTAGGGAAAGAGACTCGATGGTTTTGTGTTTTAAAAGTCACAAGTATCTATTTTCAGGACACATTTCTGTGAGGGATACTTTGAGCTCTCAATAAATAATCTTTTCTAGGTTTGGCTTCAGGGGTGTGCAGTGGGACCCACGAGAAAAGCATGGCAGAGTGCGAGGAAGGGGACAGGGTGTGTGTTCCCTTGGCATAACTCATACTGAAGGGCTCTGTTGGAGTGCAGCTGGCTTGGTGAGCTTGTGGCATCTCAAATCTACCATTAAAGTAGACTGCTCTTTTTTTTTTTTGTTTATTTTTTCCAACTTGGGGTGCTGGGCAGTACTCTCTGCTTCCTGCAAGCAGGGATGCAGTGGAATGCTCCACAGAAAGCTGTATACTAAATCTTTTCTTTCTGACCTCCATAGCATTTCTTTGCTTCTACTGCTGAAATATGGCACATCTGTATTCTAAAGCTGGTCTGAGGAAACTGGAATGGATTGTGTTACAAGCTAAATGTTTAAATCGGGTGATAAAATGAAAGGAACAAAAGTCTGTTCAGAGAAGCAGTTGCATTTAATGTTTCACACATGATTTGCTCAGCCAGTTCCTTTTACTGTCACAGTGCAAGTGCCTTTTCACTTTTCCCCACAGAAGAGGAAAATCTAATTGTTCTGCAGTGCCATTTTTACGTGTGTAATGAATGCCTGCTTTTGAGTATTACTCTACAAATAAAAAGTGGAGATTTTATCTGTAGTGTTTTTATGCTTTTTGTTGTCGTTCTTTATATTCTGCTTTGAAAAGGTAGTGATGGCTGTTGTGCAGTCCTGTATGTGACTCTCCTAGAGGAAGGAGAGCTGGCACCACTCTTGTGTTGGGATGGGGAGATCCCAGAGGATCTGTGTATCTCAAGCTTGTGCAGGCTGTAAATTGTTATTGGACTGGCACATGTGAGTCCCCACACTGGATACTGTTGATCCATGGATATCTGGCACTTAATTATCCCATCTCATCTTCTTTCCATTGCTGTCATAGGACAAATTCATTGTGGAGATTAAAAGGGAAAGAATATTGTGGTCCTTGTCCTCTTACGTTATCCTTAAAAATAATTGTTGTCCATTTAAGTGCTTAAATAGATGTGGCATAAAAATACATAGGCTAGTGTAAGGTCTAAAGTGTGTTTCCAGTATCCTTTCCAGTAAATGGATGTTTTTATAGTTATATTTATAGTTTTAACAGAAGATGGTGGAAAAGGGGGAGAAAAAACCAACAGGTATGGTTTCCAGAGTTTTGTTGTTAATTTTGTTAATATCTCAGCACTTGCTTTTTCTGTTAAGGATTAGAGAGTGTATGTCCAGTGTAATTTAATATATTGTAGGTACAAAAATAAAAAAAATTGTCACTTAATCCTTGCTGTTACTGCAGTAAGACAGACAGACACTGTTGAAATCATAGTAATCGCAGATGTTTATGTTGATGTTGCTTCTTCTAACATATATTGTTAGACGAGCAGGACTTTGGGGTCTCAGAAAGATCAGGAAAAAGACACAGAAGGTGTGTGCTTTCTCTCAGCATGACCTCAACAGGTGCTTATTTCCTGGTGCAGAACACTTACTGCAGGCCTACAGTAATACTGAAGGATGTGATTCTAACATCCTGCTTGGTTATTACAGTTTAATGCCACTCAGCATTATAATTAGCTTTACTAGACATTAATAAGTGGGTTTAATATTCAAACCATGGTGTTGGAGTTAAGTGTGCCAATGAACCTTATCAGTGGAGCAAAATGTAAATTTTAACTCATTTATCTCATTAGCCTTTAATAAGGCTGTGCTTCACAAATCAGAGCTGCATCATCTGCCGATTATACCCTCTGATTTGCTAAGCAAAATAGCAATCTAATAATAGCCATACATTGCATGAAATTCTCCCACTGGTGTTCTGAAACACTTCATTTATTTATTTCTTTTCATTTAGGGGGCCTTGATTGTGTCTTATCTCTTCTGCACAATGCCAAAATATAGAAATGAATGTAAGATGAGAATTCATTACTTGTAGGCTCTGGATTTAGAAGTGTCTTGCAAAATAGGAATTTGTGATGGGCTCTAAGTCTAAGTGTGTAGTCTGTAACTCTAAGAGTGTGGTGCATAGGGATTCTGAGAGTTTCTGGGACAGGTAAATGGCCAGACAGTCAACTCAATAAAACTGACTTGCTTCTTTAATAATCATCAGAGCTCTCCAAAAGTCTGTGGCCCTTGCATTAAGGGAGAAACTGAGCTGAGTAATTTGCCTCAGGCCCATGTAAAAGGAAAGAGAATTGGAGGAGAAAAGTAAAGGAGTAAAGTCTCGTGGCTTGAGCGCTTGTATTCAGGCAGTTACCATTGCAGCTCGTGATGATTGTTGTGTGCCCTGTGTATTATTCAGAGCAAGTAAAAAAAACTTGAACACATTTGAAGTAATTATTCTAGCAAGTCCAATTTTGATGCTTTTCCCCAGCAAGTTGCTCATACAGCATTGTCTAAGTCTAAAGAAACTTGTTCAATTATTCTAGAAACTTTCCAGCTTTGGAGGTTTCTCAATAAATGTTGGTAAGATTCACTGACTGGGAGTGAGCAGGGGTGATTCTGGTGTCTGAGGCAACAAAACTCAGTCATTCCACATGTAAATTGATTTGGTTCAGGTTTGCTTCCATGTGGCCTTTTATTTAAAAAAATTTATACTAGCATTCTCAGGTTGAATTTTTTAATGTTTGGATCTCTTTCTAGAGCAACATTAAAACAGTATTTCAGATACATATGGTCTGTCGTGACAGAATCTGTTTAAATGGTTGCTAGGGTGCAAGGGGAGTCTCTTTTCTTACCATAGTGTGTTAAACTGATATTTAAATCTCTTTGTAGTGTGCTGAGGGATGCCAGCAGTGTATTTTAATAGCAACAGCTGGTGCCCTCACAGGGGCACAGAGCCTGTTGACTACTTTTGGGCGTAGATGGAGTATGCTAGCAGTCATCCTTCACAGTGCTGTGTTGTAATTCTGTGTTGGCCTTAGTGATGGTCAGGTGATAGGTACATACATTGTCACAGAGAAAACTCAGCTTTCCCCCCTGTTTAGAGAAAACCACGGATTTGTCTCCCATTCCTACTGAGTTAGAGAATGGAGGGGCATTGCCACAACCTCACCTGTACACATGGAATCCAGTGGTTTTAGTTTTTAAGTGTTGGTAACTTTGAGGACTGATTCTTTCCAATTAGGCTGATTGTTGTGGTATATATAATTGCAGCTGTATGTGCCTTTGGTACTCCAGAAGAGAGGCTTTCATAGGATTATAGAATGGCTTGGGTTGGAAGGGACATGAAAGATTATCCAGTTTCAGTCCTGCCACCATGGGCAGGGACACTTTTCACTAGACAAGGTTGCTTAGGGCCCCATCTAACTTGGCCATGAATACTTCAGGAACTGGGCATCTACAGCTTCTCTGGGCAGCCTGTTCCACTGTCTCACTACCCTCTGAGTAAAGAACTTCTTCCTATCACCTGATCTAAACCCCTCCTCTTGTAGTTCAACAACATTTCCCCTTGTCCTGTCACTGTCTGTCCATGCAAAAAATTGCCCTCCCTCCTTTTTGCAAGGCTCCTTAAAGTACTGAAGAGGTAGCGAGGTCTCCCTGGAGCTTTCTCTTTGCTGAACAACCTGAGCTCTCTCAGGTTGTCTTTGTAGGAGAGGTACTCCAGCCTTCAGGTCATCTTTGTGGCTCTCCTGTGGACTTGCCCTAACAGGTCCACGTCTCTCTTGTGCTGAGGTCTGCAGACCTGGGTGCAGTATTCCAGGTCTCACAAGGGCAGGGTTTTCTTCCATCCTTCATTAATTTGTCATTAGTCATGTATATTTGGTCTTGTGCTGACTTACTAGGAACACCATTAATTTTCAGTTAGTTTCCTCAGCACAGACACTTGGTTGTATGCAGATGCTTCATAAAGTGACCGGGGGGCTTCCTGGGATACTCTTTGACTCTCGGGACTGAGGGTAATGTCTTTCAGAGTGAAAGTCTGCTTGAGAGCAACAGGGATGTCTGAACTTCCTGACAGTTCTGAAACAGCAGGGATGGGCTTTATGAATGCAGTGGTTGTGGCATGAATCACTGTGCAAGTGTAATGTTACCTGTGGGGCAAGGTGAAGATAAAACAGAACGAGATGGCAGTGTGTGTGGTGACAGTAGAAATACTGTGAGTTTTGTTTTAGCAGAGGGATAGCTGGTGAATGATGTAACAGCTTTGCATATTCTAAAGTATTTCATAACTGATGCATCGAAACAAAAATTTGGTTTGACATATGCTTTCTACAATTCAGAGGTTGCAAAAATAATCATAAATTTTTTAATTCAGTGTCAAGAACCATGTCCTCAGGAAAAAAGTCGGAGGTCTCACTTCCAAGCGTGCTGTGGTTACAGCTGACAGCTGTTCAAGGTCTGTGCATACAAAGAGACTCTCCTGCCTCTTTGAACTGCTTCTGTCTTCAGCTTGGGAGCTCTCTGAGGGCTGGTGTGTCAGATCTGACAGGATACTGTAGCTTCTGCAGCTCTGACAGCCTTACTCAGAAGGACAGAAGTGCAGGTGAGAAGCTGCAGGGTTCCCCAGGACACACACAGACACTCCCCACTTTCAGAACTGTGCAGGCAGGAATGAACAGCCTGGTGATGGGTGGAACCTCTGCTTTCCCACGCCACTGGAAGCCTCCATAGGTGTTACAAAATTAGATGGGAGAGGCTGTGGTTTGACTTTTGGTTATCTGTGCTGACAAGCATTCCTGCCAGGGCTGACATCCAACTCTCTTATTTACTAGGCTTTCAATATTGGTCATTCCAAGTGTTAAAACGTTTAAATGGTAATTAGATTGTATTTTTACTTGAATCTGATACTTGCTTCACCTTTTAGTAGATACATTTGTGAGGTTCTGTGTTTTTCTGAGCACTCCTTTTATAACTTTTCATATGCAATTTGTTAGGTTATTTGCCTTCTTTTACTCTCCAGGGTGTGACAGTTGCTAGTTTATCTGCATTCCTTCCTGGACTAGAAAGACACCTGTATTTCTGTTTGTGTTTTCTCAAAGATTCAAAGACAAGACTGAAAAAAAATTATACAGAATTGCTATCTAAGTGTCATATTGCCTCAAGAATTTTTTTTATTGTTCTCTGATTGTTTATCAGTTTCTTCTTTTTTTGCATGCTGCCAACGTGTCTGAGATAGGTGTTGTATGGACTGTATATGTTTAATTTTTGGCCAGTGCATTTATATGTTTCGTTATCCAGGGAAGAGCATTCACAGGAATGGGACATGCTGTAATTATATTCAGTTTTCAGTTGCAGAAGACTAGGTGGTGTAAGAGTGTAAAATATTTTCATAGTAGAGTAGCCTTATGTGAGGAGATCAGAGACAGAGAATTAATTTGCACTCTGTGTAATGAAAAACTTAACACTGTTTACATGACACAAATAATTTTGTTCATAGGAAAGCTGGAGAAGCTTCAAGGGAAAAACATCTACCACCTGTATAAAATGCAATGTAACTAAATGGAAATGAAAATATAAATAACATGTAGATTTTTCTTTGATCTAGCTTTTTATGCACTAAACATTATAAAAATGCCAACATTCAATTTTGAATTTTCTTGTTTACTACCCTATGTATTAAAAGCAAATAATTTAACCTACATATAGGAATCTATAGTCTGCCAAAGTCCATCCACCATACAAATCTGTACTAATACTTTTAAATAAGAGTGTCCCTGCAGGGGGAGAGGCTGTTTTTCCATGGAACTGTGCTCATAGAGGTTTTATTTTATTGAAGTTCTTGACTTTGTTATAGGAATTAATATAACATGAATCTTCAATTTCTGCTAGTCTGCTCTGAGTTGGAATGGAAAGGAAGAGGGAGAGCAGTGTTTCTGTGCAGTTTCCTATGACATGAATACCTGGGGTTTTGTGCACTGGAAATGGGGAGCTGGAGAGGTAGGATAGGATTTTGTAAGGAAATGTTCATTTTGCAATTTTTTACCCCCTTTTATTCTTCCACCCCTTTGCTCTTCAGTTTATGGTGAGAAACAACAATTTGTGGGTTTCATCTTAAACACTAATGTTTATTCAGTGGTTTTGCCCAAGTTTGACAATTGCAAATCAAAAAGAATTTTGCAGGGGGCTTTCTCTGTGTCAGAGTTGAACATAATTTAGGACAAAGGAAGTTCACTAGTTTCTAAAGCTTTCTTCAAGCTAAATTGGAAATGTCTGATGGAAACAATACTGATTCAAGAGTTCTGTAGTTTCTATCTTTCTTTTAATTCTTTTAAAGAAGGAAAGAAAGCTGACAAAAATACATTTATGTTTAAAAGTGTCAACCTGCCAAATGTAACATTTTGCCACAAGGCCTACCTAGAATGAGGCGATAGACGTACATAGAGCGAGATAAGAAAATAACCTTTCAGACTTTAGTAGCTCATTAAGTTGACTAAGTTTGAGGGGTAATTTGTGATGGGCTTCTGCCACCCTACAGTGCACTGAAACAGTTGTCCTGAAGCTCTGTAACAAGATGCTTTTGCTCATTCTCTTTGTTCATTAGTTCATCATGTCACTAACATACTATCATTTCAGAGTGTAGGAAATAATGTTGACTTGGTGGATAAGTAGCTTGGGGTCATAATTATCACCAAAATGAGTGTTTTCAGTAACTGTGTACAGAAGATAAATGACAGATTCAAGTTATCTATTCAATTATTATAGTCCATGTACTATAATGAACATATTGAGAGGTATAGAAGGGTTTTACTGGGTTATGGCTACTTAAATTTAGATAGAGGTATAAACTGATTTTTTCCAGGAAAAAGAGGACTTAGTATTGTGAATGAAGTTTTGGGAGGAGAAATAAATATGCTTATAGATTATGTTAACAACTATGCAATAATCATTCTATACATAACAGTTTTGATTTTATGGAATATTCTATCATTTTCTGGTGCTTTTAGTTTGAAAGAGAAACATGAAGAGAAGTATCATGTGCATGAGAGCAAGAGAGAAATTCTGTCTGCCGAGTGGAAGTTCTTTTCTCACTGCAAGCTTGGCAACAATCCTTTTGGGAAGCGTGTTGTTTGGTTTCTTTGTTCATTGGTCAAATAATCATGGTACTCTTAATGGTGTTTTACTGCTGATTCTTGTGTTATGACTATATTTAGAACTTGCAGAACCAACCCAGAGTGTGGAAATGAAAAAAATAAATTGTGGCTTCTCTATCCCAAAACACAGAATGTTTAGAATATATGTGTATTTGCATTTTATTGTGATTAATGCTGAAAGCACACACGTCTTCTTTAATGCCACCCTGTACACTTGAGAACATTATTCTTGGACTTCTTATGCTTATTATAATGAGTAATTTGACATGTTGTACAAATCACTTGAAAAATCATCTTACATATTATTGCTCTAGTCGTAAAATATATAGCTTAATCTTGTTCTCTGTAATCTACATATGATAATTACAGGTATATTGATAACATTTTTCTAGACCATCTTTCTCTTGGGAAGGTAATATTTCCTGTTCTGTATGCTAGTGTTCTGAAAATAGTTTTAAATCTTCAGAGTATAGCGTCTTCTACTGCTTTGCTGGTCTCATTCATCTTTCTGTCAGGAAGTCTTTCTAGAAAGGCAACTTAATAATTTCCTATGAATTTATTTTATACTTTCAGCTACAGAAACTGTTTTACATTTCTCAAAAACAATCTAAACAACAAAAAATGTTTCAGCACTTCAGCAAGCACGTGGTTTCTCTAAATTATGAGCATGTTGGAGCTGGGTTTGTGTGTCACACAGGTGTCAGAATTATCTTGGAAAGCAAAATTGATGTGCAGAGTGTATGGGTCACTTTGATTTCTTTCTTCCACTAGCATAATCAGAACATAAAGTAGGTTTTGTCAAATATCTGCTTTCTAATGTGTCGCTCTCTCCCATTCCTGGATAGTGATGAATTTTGAAATAAACCCTGTACAGATTCTCAGTAAAGATGAAGACTGTGGCAACAACTTTTTAGCAATAATTCATTTCAATTATAGCAAAAAATTACTAGTCTAGACATAGCATGGGATATTTGTAATTCACTGTATGTGAAATAATGGAAAGTAGATTTTCACTCAGTGACGTGTGCTGTGCCCTCTGGAATTGAGTTGTTTCTCTTCGAAACTTCGTGTGGAAACGTTTGCAGTACAAAGTTTTGAACTGAGTTTTGTCTTGCTTCTAGTGTCTGTCTCACACAGTACAACACCAAACACTTTGGTCTGTGGGCCTTGGACATTTTTATGACTTGCTTTTGTGTGGAAGCAGTCTTTTCTGGGGTCATCAATTTTGTTGGTGATGTGGGAATGAACCAGCAAAGCTAAAGCCTTTGAATTGATTTCAGTTCAATGACATCTGCATTCTTTAGTGTGTAGGTAGAAAAGAGCTTTTCTGAACTGCTATTTTAAAGGCCTTTTTTTAAAGTTCAGTTTTTATATCCTTTTGTTTAGTAGCAGACTAGACACCTCAGTCATACTGTGCCACAATGCTATTGGGAATAGAGAGGTATCTATCTTGGATTTTAAGAACCCTAGCTGCTATTTTGTTATTATGTTTTTAACCAATGTAATCTGTGTTTTGAACCACTAATTGTTACTGAATTGTTGCCTTTCTGTAGTAGGCTAAATGTGAGGACATAAAATACAACAGAGAAACAGGTTTATTATATTCTTTATCTCTTATAAAAAGGATCAAGTCATACCATTAGAATAACAACCCTATTTTTTTCTTACTCTAGCTTCAGAATTATGACCTAGGGATATGAATATGTAGTTCATTCCTCCTGGGACTTTGCAAGCATAGCTTCAGTAATTGTATGCTCTCAGTTCCAGTGAAATTGCCTATGTGCAAATGAGTGTGGTAGATGAACATACCCTGTGGTGTAACAGGTAAATCAGGCCCTTCCTGAGCAGGTCAAGGTCTCTGTCAAGTATTCTATGTTGCTTAATTCCTGTTTTCCTGAGCAGTCAGTGCCATTTCTCTGCTTTGGTAACACGACCTTTGGTGAACCATCTTTGTCGTACCCTGTGTGTAATTTCAGCCTAACCCATCAATGCATTTTGGACCATACTGCCTAACTGGCATCTCTGTCCTTTCATTTTGGCTTCCCCATGCAGCAGGAGTCTCTGAGGGCCTGGCATGTGGCTTAGGCTGTGTCCCAGGGCATAGGCTGCCAGCAGGAACTGATCCTGTTGCTGGCCCTTGAAGCAAGTTTGTTTATGCCACTGCTGGGCTGGGGCTGTAGGCTGGGCTTGCTTGCTTGCTGTGGGGGAATTGCCTCTTGATATGTCTGGAGAACCATGGAGTTATTGAATGCTGGAACCTGGACCTCCTAATGTATAACACTGTAGGATTATACAGATCACATGAAGAGCTTAGTGGTAGTCTGATTGAGCTAATGGGAATCTACAATAAATATGTGAGTAGTGTAGCTCCCCAGACATTTGATAAAAGATGAATTGTGGTTTGTAACTGAGCAGGCTGACTGTAGATGGGACAGGAAGACTTTTTGTCTCATTATAAAACGCACTGTGTGTAGTTTCTCTCATGAGGGAGATCGTTAGGCAGTCTCTGTGGGGACAAGGCACAAGACATTCTTACTTTCATGTTAGCAGGTTGGCTTAAATTGTGCTTGATGAGAACAGATTGATACTTTGATTAACTACATTGCTTTAAAATTTGTGGTGTCTTGTTCTCTGTTAGGCTTTTAAGCAGATAGCTTTATCAGTGTAAAACATCTTGTCCCACCTACTCATGGAAGGCTTAGCATGTTTGCAAATACTGGGTAGAAAAGCTGGAGTGAAGAAGGCTGCCTAGATGTGAAATGCTTGCTTGAGGTAGACAAAGGACAGGAGAAATTGGGACTGCAGCACTGGAATATGAAAGGACAAGGCAGATAATTGTTCACATAGTTTAAATGATTCCTCTAGTAATCTGCTTCAGCTTTCTTGCTAGTAGAGCTTCTGAAGGTGAGTAGGACTTAATGAAAATGAGGATTCCTTGATGCAGTGACTTAAAACCAGTGACAGTTTTGCAGTTGCCTATGACAGACCTACTGTTCTCCAGTGAACAACCTGTAATTCTTCTGCACTCTTGTGGTGATTGTACAGGGTCATTAAGGGTGGGGTGTGACTGTTCTTCACAGGCTTTGCTTCTGCAGCAAAATTTTTGTCATAACACTATGAATCCTTTCCTGTGAAACTACTGATGTCTTCTGTTGTTTGTTAATAAGATTTATACTCTCCCTGATTACAGTCCCTAAGGAAAATCGGACTAATGTGTGCAGAAGGCTTTCTTTTCAATCAAAAGTAAACAAATCCTGAACCAGGTCCGTTTTAAATTGAAACTAAGTTGAAGCATGCTAAAATTTTTCTCCCAACCTTCTCTCATCACTTAGCAGAGACTGCAGAGGTGTGATTGCATAGCTATGAGCAAGAGCGTGCAAATTCCCTCTGCTTTTTTGAAGTGGTCTAATTTCAAGCCCCTTTATGCTATACTGATCCATGAAAAGGTTTTGATATGTGCTGTTTCTTTCACTGCCATCAAGGATTCTCTGTTGCCTCTTGTGTACCTGCACTGACAGGGAGGAAAGCTTTGGCCTGTAGAGAGCAAAAGTGAAGTGTCTGATAACAGAGGTTTGCTTGTGTTTGTGGATTGTTGAGCATGGCATCCTAATGTCTCAACAGAAGACAACCATGATAAATTGCATAGCCTTGCAGCATATTTTATACTTTCTTTACTGTGTTACTGTATTAGGCTGTGTATCTTTTTTCTTTGTTATGCATTGCCTGGGAAACGCCAATCCTGCAAACTTTCGCGCTGGTTTGTTTTTGGTTTTTTTTTTTTTTTTTTTTTTTTGAAGTGAAGTTTTTGGAGAGAGACACTGCACTGTGAGAAGACTTCACAAGGGATTCTCTGCCTGGCTGTTCCTCCTAGTGTACTTTGCAGTAAAATATGTGCTTGTTTTGATTGAGGTGTTGAGCCCTGTAATCAGCTGTGTGAAAAGAGCTGATGGCATCCAGGCTTCTGAAGGAAACTGGACATAGATATCCTCCCATGAGCCCAATGACTGAATCTTGTGCACTGTTGCCTTTCTTCAACTGTAAATAGGCTGAGTTGTACTAAAGCTTTTTGAAATAGCTCTAGAAGGCATATGTATGTGTGCTTGACCTTGTGATAGGGTTAAACGACTGCTAGATAAGATATGAAAGATTTGCCTGCTAGGAAGGTTCTGTTACTGTATGGCAGAGTCCAAGTATTAAACTGAGCAGAGGCTTTTGGAAGTAGAATTTTGAATGGAGTGCATGAGAGGTATATTCACACTTGTCAGGGTTATCAAATGGTAGAGTAATAACTTGATCAGGATTTAGCACAGAAAGCTAAATTATTGTAAAATTTTAATAATGAGCTGAATAAAATAAATTATTACTTTTGTTCTTAGTGGCCCCTGAGTTCACTCCTACTTTGTCTTCCCATGAATTGGTGTTTTATAAATTAATTTACTTCCGCACCTTTGGACTCATTCTGCTCAGGTTATTTGTCTTGTTTAATTGAAGTGAGATTTAATTCACAGGGAACTATGGGATGTTACGTTTAGTGTTGCACATTTTGTCTTGCAATATAATCAAGAAAACCTAATACAGTAACAAAATCTGCTTACAATGAATGTAGTCTGTCTGCTTCTGGTATAACTACAGCATGTTGTTAGATTGAAATGTATCTTACAAGATACTCTCTCATCCAATTCAATTACCTTTTTAAAATAGGGATGCTGTTTTTAGGACCTATTCTGTGACCACTTAAGTTGTCAAAAGCTTTTTGAAACACTATTACAGAGTTTGAAGTCTTTAAAGCCTACACAATATATTAGTGTTTTGTATTACTAAGGAAATCCCAGCATCCCAAGACACTTTTGAAACTGGAAATATTTTCTTCCTTATGGGAATTGAATTGAACATAGAAATATTATTGCACATCTCAGTCTGCAGTGCTGTCTTGTTACTTTTAGATTTGTGGTTTTCTGAACCCTAACCCTGACCTAACCCCAACCATGGGTGCAGCACTAACACCAGCCTTGGGCGGAGCTGGTGGCAAGCAGAAAGATGTGGTGGGAGCCGTGTTGTGCCAGTCCTATGTTCCCCCTGACATGCCATTTTTGTCTGCTGTGTGCTTGAACTGTCTGCATCTGGAGAGTCTTACAGCACTGATTTTTGTCAGAATTTGTGAAGGTAGCCATAATCTCCTTTGTTACTGTTTTTATCACAAATACCGAAGACTGAAGTTTCTGATCCTGTGCTGCTAATGGAACTTGTCATGTGATAGGTAGATGTGTAATATTTGTTTCAGTTAAATTCTTAAACAACATGCAATGGCTACATTGAAGCAACTTCGAAGTTGTTAAATGAAGGAACTCATAAATTGCCTCTGCAATGTTAATTAACTTCCCTTACTTCACCTTCTGATACCATCTTTAATTACATTGTCATATTAGTTTTTCCAAAGCTGCTTGCTTCATGCACGGTAGAGATCTGCTAAGAGGGTGAACTGGTGTTGTAAACTGAAGGACACTTTTGCCTGGAGGAGTCTGCTGGGCTTCTACGGACATGGAAAGATTTCTGTTTGCAGGAGGTGCTGCAAAGAGGAACTGGCAGGAAGTGGGCAGGTGATCTAAAGTGTATGTCAGTTAAATATTCCTTGGATTAGCAGCTATGGTATTAGGCAAAGTACTTAGAGCAGGCTTTTTCTAAATTGTGTGTAAGCATGCATCGTATTTTCCCAGTGTTTCTTGTTAGAAATGTTGAGTGCTCAGAATTGCAAACACACATTGCCAGAAGGTGTGCATTTAAGGTATAGTGGTATCATTACTCAAGGAAGTCATGCTAAAAGCACCCAGATGCTGGGTCTTGGGTTCTCAAATCCACTTGCTACTTTGATCTCTGATTATTTTTGTGTGTGAGTTGTATTTTTTTTGTTTTGTCTTGCTTTGTTTTGTTTTCTCTCTTCAGGAACATCAGTAATGTAGAAATAGTCCTGCAGTTCATTTTCACAGGACTGTTTAACAAGTAGCAGTGTACTGGCAGGTGCCTTTAAAACAGATAAGGTGTGCAGGATTTATGCTGGTTGTGCTGGCTTCTCCACACATGGAATATGTTATCTGCAAAAAGGATGGGCTAGATTGTGTTACTTGTGTTGGGTGAGAGTGCTTAGCAAATGCACAGGAAATAAATACATTGTAAATGCTGAAAGAAGCAAGGTTAGGATGGAGGTTGAATCTTGAATATATGAAAATATGTGTGTATATATACACAGTGAAGTGCCTAACCTCCTTGCTGGCCTCAGAAATCTTAACAGTTGTACCCTGTATATTTTTGAACTCTTTTAAAATGACAAAAGTCACTGCTACTTTTGGGACAGGCTGGATATTCTCCTGTGCTAGCAGTTTCAAGAATATAAATAGAGCACATGTACAGGGAGCAGAGATGTCCACTACAGAGAAAATATTTTCATCTTTTAAAATATGTACAGAGAAATCCCTTGTATTCTGGCAAAGAATTGCTGTGTGGGATTTGGCAGCTTGTGCTACAAAAAAATTCTGTTTGTTGTTGGGTACTTCGGGTTGGGCTTTTTTTGCTATGGTCCCAAAGTGAAATAAATCAAATGCCTAGTTGGTTTGCAAAAAAGAAAATAAAGATGTAAAGTTTATAAAAAAAGAGTGTGTGTGTGTGGTGGGGGGGGAGCTTTGTGGCTTAGATACTGGTGTGTAAGGGAGTTGTACCACATCCTCTTAAATCTTTCAAATATCTGCAAGATATCAATCTTTGTTTCATTTTAACTTTCCCCTGCAGGTGTACAACTGCTTTGATTCTCATGTATCTAGGATATTAAATAATGGATGAATGGAATGTTTCAATGTTTTATCCTATTCTCATAGTCCTTTAATATGACATCCCAATTTATTTGCCTTTGGATACATGAAGGTTTTATTTTTCATGTTGTTTGGTTTTGTTTACTTTGGTATTGATAGAGATACACCCTTCTATGTGAATATGGTGCTCTCAGATGTTTTTTCAACTGTTTATGATATGGTTTCTGGCAGAACACTTTTGAGAATTTGTAATTCTATCTATTGCTGGAAGATATTTTAAAAAATAGAGAAATAACATCTATTTTTTTCACCTGTGCAGTTTATGCAACATTAGTTACTAAGTAACTCTGAACAGACATGGTCAGATTGCAAAAGCGTCATAATGAGAAACTAAAAATGCAGTGATCTGCATAAAATGTTTATTGCATAAACTTCTGTTGGGCTTGTTTATTTCAGTAGCACCTTATTACAGTCACTGATCTCAAAAGTTTGAGCCTTATAAGCTGTTATCATGAGAAAAAGTATGTTTCCATATAACTTGCTTTAAAAAATTCTATTCTCAAACTGAATTAAAAGAAGAAAAGTTTGTTCTCTTAAAGAATGTTCTTTTCTGTTGGACACTATGATTTGATGTGCACTGGTACATGTGTGGTACATTTCTTTTTGGTTTTGTTTTCTTTTTAACAGATTTGTGTGGGTACCAAAGCCCAGGACACAGTATCAATCTCATCATGATGCTTGAACATCTGCAGCTCACTGGAGGATTTTAAAAAGAAATTCAGCATGACCTAGTTGGCTTGACCTGTGGAAATTTTATAATGTCCTCTGGAACAAGTATCAGCAGAAACAGGCAGGCTCCCAGCCTGCAGGGTGTTGACCCAGAAACATGCATGATTGTGTTTAGAACACATTGGGCACAGGTAATGTTAATTAGTTTTATTGATTGAAGTAAGCAGCATTAATACAAATTTGCTTCATTCTTTCTTTTGGGATAATCCTGAATTGCTCAGGAACAAATGTCTTTTCATGCAGAATGTAGTAGGTGACACTGAACTATTTTTTGAATGCAAAGAAAATTGACCTTTCAAGGTATGGTTAGCCTTTACTAATCACGCTTGGAACTCTGGATTTGCATCTAAATGGGAAGTGGTAGGACATGGTAATATCTTATTGAAGGCCTAGATCTTCTTACTGACTTTCCTATTGATTCATTGTGACTTGCACCCTCTTGCAGACTTCTGTGCTTCTTTTCCTTGTACTGGGTAAGTCTTGCTTATCCTTTTAAAAGTAAATTAGATGCACAGTGCAAAGCTGTATGCACTCTTGTTCATTATGGATAGATGTAGATTATACACTTCAGCATATTCTAAAAATTGTTTGCATGTCATCAGGATTGTAATTGCTTTTAAGCAAAGATGTTTTGCTGTGAGCATCATAATATAAGTTCTTGTTTGCTGCAGTAATATTAATAACCTTACAATTTCGATAAAATTTATTTCTGTGCTGCTATTCTTGTTGTTCTTTGTCTCTCCCAAGAAACCAGCCAGACAAGTGGTGCTGTTTCTGAGGTGTTCCAGAGTCAGAGGAGTGTTGTTCAACAATCACCTTTTCTCACCTAACTAGTGATGTGTCATATTAGGGGAACCACTGTTCCTTTAGGGTTTTGTGGCAAAAAGGCTAAAGACAATGGGAATTTTTGCAGACAATGAGCTTTATTGTTTGCATGCACAACAGAATGTAATTCATCGTTAGAAGTGCTGGTATGACTATTATTACTGTATTGAAAGTTGCAAGAGTATGTGGGTGTCAGTGGCCACTTGGTATCATATAAAAGCTGTCAAGCAAAGAACAGCACTGTGGGCTGCTGCTACTTTTATTACTGCAAATCATCCCATGATATTGATATTCCTGAGCACAGTTACTCTGGCTGGAGAACAGGTCCTTTGATTTCAGTCTTCCATGACAAACTTGTTTCAAACATCATGGAAGCTCCATTTCTGAACACTAAGGAAACCTAATTTATCCCTATTTGAGAGAACGCCTGGTTTTCAGGAATAGAGTAAATGACAAATTTAGGTGCTTATTAAAAAAGGTGAACAACAGCAGTATATTTTTGCCTCGTACATACCAAATGTGAAACTTTTGGGTCTTGTCTGTCAAACTTCCTAAATTTGAAAACATAAAAAGACTTAATGCTTTTTGTGTTAAAGAATTTTGATTTTTTTTTTTCCTTGTAGTGATAGGTCCATGCTTTTTAGGATGCATAAAAGTGCATTAAAACTGATCTGTCTTTGTTTCTCTTTAGGTTCTGAAAATCTTAGAGAAGCATGATCCTTTGAAAAATACTCAAGCAAAATATGGGGCAGTCTCTCCTGATGAGGCCAGCACTGTCCAGAATTACGTGGAGCACATGCTTTTCTTATTAATTGAGGAGCAAGCAAAGGATGCCTCAATGGGGCCTATTCTGGAGTTTGTGGTCTCAGAAAACATCATGGAGAAGCTTTTCCTTTGGAGCCTACGGCGAGAGTTCACCGATGAGACAAAAATTGAGCAACTCAAAATGTATGAAATGCTCGTAACCCAGTCTCACCAGCCTTTGCTGCATCACAAGCCCATTTTGAAGCCTTTGATGATGTTGCTGAGCTCCTGCTCAGGAACAACCACTCCAACAGTGGAAACAGAGTTGGTTGTCCTTTTGAACCAGCTCTGCTCTATAATAGCCAAAGATCCCTCCATTTTAGAACTGTTTTTCCACACTAGTGAGGACCAAGGAGCTGCCAATTTCCTCATTTTTTCCCTGCTGATCCCCTTCATCCATCGAGAAGGAACAGTAGGCCAACAGGCCCGGGATGCACTGCTTTTTATTATGTCTCTGTCTGCAGAAAACAACCTTGTTGCAAATCACATAGCAGAAAACACCTATTTTTGCCCAGTAAGTTGGTTTTATTTTACATGGTCTTCAGTGCTAAACTAACTGTCTTTCCTGCATTTTTTCCTCCTTTTCTGTCATTTTTGGTAAAGAAGTGTTGTAACACATTTGTTTCTGCTAACACCTATTTATTTCATAAATGGTAATGCTGTTTAACCATCCCCAATGCCAAACACAGTCTTGCTTCTTGTTTCCATACTTTTGTGCTTTTAGGCCAGCACAAATGTTTTTGCATTCACACAATGAATTGTGTTGGAAAACTGATGAAAGTCATAGCAGAATGTAGTGGGAGGGAAATGTGTTCTTGCAGCGAGGTGTATCTGGCCTTTAAGGTCAGAGTCCGGCTAGCTGAGGTTAGGGCCGACACCCAGCTGCATCCTGCCAGCGCTCCTCAGCGTCGTAAGGCCTCGGGCTGTGCTGGCTGCGGACGGGATCGCTGCTAAAGGACGAGAAGGAAGGAGCTGGACACTCGCTGGGGGCCAAACAGGTTTATTGGAAAGCCCACGATGCCAGCCAGGGAGGGACCCCGAAATGGAGTCGGGAGTAGGGTTATCAAGGGAAGGGGCGGATAAGGGAAGGGTTAACAAAAGACCAATAGAGGGAGGAGAGGGGATGAACTTAACACAAATGACATAGTAGAGAACCCAATAGATACAAGGTATGGGAGGGCCCCCAGGACCACAGCCAACCACAACCCCCAAAGAGGAGAAGCTTCTGGAACACTAGGTGGAGTTGGGGGGGTGATTGACTGGACCCAGGGAGGAGAAAAAGTATACATATAAGGGAAAAAGGGGGAGGAGGAATTATGTAACCTAAAAGATTGACAATACACGTAGCAAGGGTTGCTAAGGGAGCTACATAACTGGCAGGGCTGTGGCAGGAAAACTGGGGAGGGCAGAACCATTTTACACAAAATAGGGGGAGCAATACCTCGAATGGGGGAGCAATTAAATAAAACAACCAAACGCACTACAACATGTTCTATCTTACTGTGAGGCACCTTTGAGATTCTGGGCTGAAGGGAGTGAGTAGTGAGGTGTCCTGAGGGTGGTTGTTTCAGGTGTGTTTCAGCACAAGCTTAAGCTGGCTGTGCTTCCCACACTGACATCAGTTCAACAGTTCAAAAAACAAGGGAGAATAGTGAGAGTGTTACAGAAATATTACATTTTTTTCAAGATAAAGGGGTATTTCCTCGTTGTCACAAAATTGGAGGTTTCTACGGCTGTCTCAGGCTAACCACCATCTTGCTATGTTGTTCTCTGTTACAAAACTTGGTAGCACTGTTGCATTGTTACACCTGGCAAATTGATCTTACTGCATGAATAGAAAACCTTTACTTACCTTGCTGTTAAGTAAGTAATCTGATTTAACTAACAAAGCTGTGCTACTGCAGTTTTAAAGCTGAAGCAGACTGGAATAACAACACCTGCTTCTTCATGCCTTATCAGAGTCTGAGATCTGCAGTGGGTGTGTTCAAACCCAAGTATCACTCTGTACAGAAGTTGCTCTCGTGGGTCAGTTTTGGATGGATTCTTTTATATTCTGCATGGCTTGCATTTTGATTTAAAATCCTGGAGAAATGAAGTGGAGGAGAGTCTTAGATGGCTACTAAAGCAGAGACCTGTAGAAGAGAGAGCGCTGGAGTTCCTGCCACTGCTTGGCAGCTGCTCCAGCCTTAGGTTTTCATTTATCCTGGGATTGCTTTGAGCAGTAGGGCAGAGCCACATTTGTAGGGTAGGTGAAACTTATAAATTCCACAACAAAACTTCTAAATGGTTTCTTTTGTCAGTTGTAAATATTGCATCAATTTGAGACTCCTGTTGATCTGGTTTAATAGATACTGCCAAAGAATATGGTACTGATTCTCAAACTGTCCCTAAGACAGATACCTTTATTGGATCTATGCTATAACTTCCATAATTACATTTTCCAATTAGTTAAAAAAAAAAAAAACAAAAAAAAAAACCAAAACCAACAAAAAACCAGCCTTATTACACTGAAGATAAAAGCCAGCTTTCAACAGCAGGGAGCCATGACTGACAATCATTCCAATTAGGAAGGCTTTTTGTCAA
This sequence comes from Zonotrichia leucophrys gambelii, assembly GCF_028769735.1. Taxonomy (NCBI): domain Eukaryota; kingdom Metazoa; phylum Chordata; class Aves; order Passeriformes; family Passerellidae; genus Zonotrichia; species Zonotrichia leucophrys. Next base: position 25,266,393 of record NC_088173.1, on the reverse strand, counting down.
AATGTGCTAAAATCAGACTTCTCTGAACAGTAATGAGGTTGGCCTAAGTCTATAATAAGACTTTAATGTAATGCTATATATTTAGCTTATCCAGCACAATATCTTTTTTGAATTTGAGTTGTGATGATCTGAAAAACGGATTTTGTTCTGATGGAGGATTTCGTAGGTGTCATGACATTGATGTATATCACTGAATTCAGTGCAAATATTGCCTCAGGTACTCTGCAAAACAGTTAATGCAGTCCTGTGTTGATATCAGAGACATTTTGGGTGGCACTGTGTTGATGTTATCTTTGTTTCTGGGGATGGGTTGGCCTGTAGTGTTCTCTTTAGCATGCCATGCCTTATTGCATAATATAGGTATCGCCATGGGGTGGGATCTGGCCATAAATCTCTGCTGCCTCCTGTACCCAGATCAGTGTTAGATCTGTGCCAATGGGAACCTGCCTGGTTTTTGACATAAATTTGGTTAACAGCTTTTTCAAAACTGGGCTGTCAGAAGGAGGGAAGGAAGGAGGGAAGGAGGGAAGGAAGGAAGGAAGGGAGGGAGGGAGGGAGGGAGGGGACAGGTTGCAGTGGGTTCCATCACTAACAAATGTTTTTAATACGGAATGTCTGGGCAAACTATTTGGTAAAATTTTCTGATTTTACACCAAATAGCTTTTATCATATTTTGACGTGAAAGTTTTCTGGAGATGATTGATTGAAGATACTATCTGTTCAGCATTAAAATAATTAAAAAAATGTTTCTCAAGAATTTTGAGCAGGGTCACATTACAAAGTCCCTCACAAATTCTATAAATACCTTGCAGCTTAGGAAAGCCATTGTTATAGCAGGAGGAGGGATGGCTCTGCAGCGTCCTTGAAAAGTTGTGGCTGCAAAGAGAGAGAAAGACTATGGATGTGGGAAGAGAGGGAATTATTAAAAGGAAATAATTGTCTAGATAGCAATTGTTTATGCATTAACAAGACATTATAATAGCATAATATGCCTGGGATCACAAATCATGTAGTCAGTCTTCTGTGAGTCAAGAGAAAGTAAATAAATCAAAGAAACTGGTTTGTAGAGGGACTCATGACTCAATGGTGAGAAAGAAAATGCTGAGGATGCTTGTAAAAGTAGATGAGGATGTAGGGCTGACATGACAAATGATATAAGATGTTTAAAAGGACACTGCTTGCGTAAAACAAAAAATAAAACCAATCTTGCTTTTTCAGGATGTGAATGCATTAATTTCCTTCCCTTTCAGATTATTTTTTTCATTAATGTTTCATTACTGATTAAAACTGTTCTCTTGGTAATTTCAAACGATAACCCTATTTATACCATACACTTCATGAACATTTTAAAATTATTTTTTATCTGAAGAGATGAAATTGCTTCCTGTGGCTACTCTGTCTCAGTGCTTAAGAACCATAATTCCACAGAGCCACTTGTGTTATACTTCATAGCAAAAATAAGAGCTTCCTAAACTTTACAAATTTTAGCAGCTGCATCTGTCACTTTGTACTTCAGTAAGTGTGACAGACTAAGGAATGCAGGACTTTGACTGATTGTGAGTTCACTGCTTCTTTCAGTGGAGAGTAGTATGTTTTGTTCAAGGTCAGCTTCTTGTGCTTAAGGGCTAATACCCACATGAAGGAGAAACGTGGATGGGGCACAGCTCTGAGAAGCAGGTTGCATACTGAGAAGGTGTGTTTGTGTTTATGAATAGCAATTAAACTTCAAGCAGAAAATGGAAAATCAAGTGTGCATTAATTAAAAGTTCACAAGACAAACACATGTCAAATTCTCTCATGGTTGGAAGCCTGGGTTTGTGAGAGTGTTTGTGTGGGTTATGTATAGGTAGTTCTGTATGAGCTTTTTTCTGAGCTCTTCTCCTGTGAGGAAAAAAGAAAAAAAAAAACCAAAGAGATTCTGGTTGTAGAAGAGTGGGATTGTACAAATAAAACTTTGCTCAATAGTTTTAGCTTCTCAGTTGTTTAACCCATGTTCAGTTTTGTCCTTTATCAAGCTGTGTATATGAGACTGTGTATATGTCATACTAAAGTAGTCAATTTCCACAGTATTCTTCCCTCCCCTAAATATTTGGCTTACTTACCTATGCCAGAATAAATCCATCTTCAAAATTATGTGCATAAGGAATAACAAGCATTCAGAAAGACATTCTTTGTCTGACTGTGTGGATTAACAGTTACAGTTGCTTTTGTGTGACCAAAACCTGATCACTGTCTGTGAACCCTTGGTCTTTGATCTGGACATTGTCAACTGTTTGTTTTCCAGTGTTTTAGTAGATAAGATCTGTGTTTCATCTGAGCTTTGACAGTCTAACTCTGTAGATGCCAAGTAGCCATTTGTAAGAGGAAGTATTCTTAGAAGAGTCTGTTGAATGAAAATGAAAAAGATTTCCATCGGGCTGAGTTATAATGTTCCCATTAAAGTGAAAATCATCTTAAAAAATTATCATGAAGTTCTGTGAAGTCATCTCAGAGGGATAAGAGTCCTAAGTAATATTTAGAAAGTTTCTGGCTTCAAATAACTTTTAATAATTAAAGACTGCATTTGAAAATACATATACAAATATGTATATGTATAATACAAATGGATACGTTCAGCAAAATTTAAAAACCTTTTTGGAAATATGCTTTCTAAATTGTAATTAAAAATGCTCTCTTGTTCTTCGGTGATACATTCTACATAAATCACCTGTAAGGCTTAATATTACTGAAAACACTGTTTAAATAATAACTGATTTCAGACTCTTTTATTTTTCAGCTTCCCTCCTTCAAATAAATAAGGAAAAAGGGAAATTATGAACAGTTAAACTTACTTCTTTAAAAATAGATTCAGCTGACTCTTAAGTGCCTGGCAATCAAAGTCTCTATGTATCTGTGGTCTAAGTGGGGCTGAACTTCATTTTTGTTGATGGGGCACATTCCCCCTCCATTTCTGATGTTTCATATTCCTGAGTGACATGACTTCGTACATGTTTGAGCAGTGACATTTGAATCACAACAAAAGACAAGCTGTAGATAATGGCACTGATGGCTGTTTCTAAAAGGGACTTAAGGAAAGCACAAAATAAGTTTAGAAAAATTTAAAAAGACATTATAACTTTGGATTAATAAAAAAAAGACAAGATAACCTGATTTTCTCCATCACTTTCTCCTAAATGCCAGATCTTGAAAGAAGCATATTACATGGAAGGCTCTTTAAAATATTTATGTCTTTCTGCTACAGGACTTTTCTGAAAGGAAATTAAATTAATCTTAACACTTTCTTATGTTACTAAAACTAATAGGAGAAACCATTTGTGGTACTGCCATTGAAGCAGATGGAAAGTTAACTTATTTCCTCTCGTGTTTCTGATATACAGGTACTAGCAACAGGACTAAGTGGCCTCTATTCATCTTTGCCTACAAAGCTGGAAGAAAAAGGAGAAGAATGGCACTGTCTGATGAAAGATGACTGGCTTTTGTCACCAGCCCTTGTACAATTCATGAATTCCCTTGAATTTTGCAATGCTGTGATACAGGTAACTGAATAGAGTTAACCTATTCTTTAGAAGTAGTAGTAAGATACAGCTCCTGCAGATGCTTGAAAGTCATAGAGTTTATTTATTTTTGTTAATGGCATGAACTATTAAAGTTAGACTAAAATAGGCTGTGTATATAATGAATGGCTTGTGCTGTCTGTCCTGGTTATAAGGATGAACTAATATATTTGAGGTTTTCAGGTGCCAAATGTTTCAAATGAAAGCTTGATATTGGGAGCATTTTCTGTTAAAAGAAAAAACATGTTTATTGCATTTTAATACCACTTTTGATCCTAGAAGTAAATGGAATGCCTTTACATGTGGGAAAAAATAGGATTTCTATCTGTATTTGTTTAAACTCTCATAACAGCGTACTGAAGAAAATAGTGAAAATAGTCTGTTTTGCCTGTTGGTGACTACAACATAAAGCAAGCCCTCCAAGCAGAATTATTTAGGTCTCCTCCTAGAAGTACAAATTCATTTTATATTGGCCTATTTTGAATCTATTCTGTTCTTCTTTTCAGTGCTTTGCTCTCTTACTATTTTTTTCTGATTTAAATGTAAAATTTAAATCAGAAAAAAATGTGAAATTCTTGTTTTTATATATTGTTTATAAGGTTTGAATGCTTGATAGAACCCAAATCCAGTATTTCATTAAAACAGGATCTTAATTCTACAGAAACTGTGGATTTGTGTTATTTGAAGAAATGTGCTGGATAGGATTGAAAATTTAGTCACATTTACTGTTAAATAAAAGATATGTTTCGGTGCAATGCGTGCAAAGTACTGTAAAGGAACTGATTGACTATTAAAGCCTTGAACAAGCAAAAATAATAGTAGCTGTCATTGTTCAAATGCACTATACAAGATTTTTAGCATGCATGTTTAAACATGAAGAGGAGACAATATTAATTTTGGTGTCTAACCAGAGTTATTCTACAGATCTACGTTTGCAGGAGATCATAATTGATACCTTTGTCTAAAAAATTACATAAAGGGCTCTACAGAAAAGTTAAAGAATGAATTATTTTAAAAAAACACCGTTCAAATAAATTAAAAATGGTTAAGGATATCAGCTGACATGCAGACAGCAGTTTCTGTCTGCTGCTTGATTGTGTCTGCATAGTCTTCAGCTGACTTGAAAGCTCAATTAGAGTAGGAATTTTTGCTTTGCACATGGAATGGTCTGTGTTCACCCAAAAACTTTGGCCAGAAATTAAAAAGGAATAGGGTAGCCAAGACCTCTTGCCATTTACTGCTTTTTCCCTGGACCACAGCATAGGAGGGGACACTCTTTTTTTTTCCTCTTACCAAATTTAGAGTTACAAGATAAAGGAAGTCTGGTAAGAATTGCAGGTTGGAGAATCTATTGGAAGCCATGTGTAGGCTGTGACACTCCATTCTCTGTGAACTTCAAACATATTGGTTTTGAAAGCTTTTGAATGGAATTTCATTTTGCTTTTATATACATAAATTGATGTGTTTTCATTGCAAAGACGAAAGGAATGTTTAATTATAAAAGTAAATTTTTGGCCTCTAATAATACTTTGGGGGAGTTTGTTTGTTTGTTTTAAAGCTCTTAACCATCCCATTGAATGAACTACACAGGTTTTGTTGTAATTTCTGTTTGTTTTACAGTGGCTGGGAGAAGGGCATGTGAACAATGTATTCTTACCCCATAGCTGGAGAGTGCTTTGATTTACCCACTCTTGAGCTACACGAAAGCAGCTGTTCTGCTTTTCTTTATTGTAGAAGGACAAGTTAATAATGGCAAATCCACCTTCAAGTGACCCCAGCAAGGTTGCAGGAGCTGAATTTAGAATTTCAGATCTTGCTTTGATGCATGACTGTATACACTTCTCTGTCCATCCATTCATCTTTGTCAGCATGCAGGAAGATTGAAAAGCCATGCCTCTGAGTTTGGCAGACTTACTGTAATTAAAGGTGGTGTGTGTATTTCTTTGTAGAAGGAACGGTTGTTAAGGACCAGAATCATATCAAATGCTGGTGAGAAGAACAAACTAATGTCTTGTTAAATAGGAAAGGGTTTTGGTAGTGAATAATAGCATCCTGTGCCCTGTCTTTTAAATCTCACTGGAGCTGTTCTGTGTCTTTCTCTCCCCCACCCTCTTAGGTGGCACATCCCTTGATACGCAACCAGCTTGTGAATTACATTTACAATGGATTTTTGGTGCCAGTCATGGCTCCTGCACTCCATAAGGTCAGTGATGTCTGCAAGCATGGCACAAAAGAATAATGGGAACAAGTAGTATGGAAGATCTCCATGTAAAGACACTATCATGTATAATAATAATAATATTAATAGTAATATTAATAATAATATTAATATTAGCATCAACAACAACAATAACAGATTATAATATCAGATAATATAATAATAATAATATAAACTATATTGTCACTTCCATGCAATTCATTATGTTTCTAGACTAACTTTCATCTTTTCATTCCATATACTTTCTTAAGCAACATATTAGTATTTCTGGTAATGTCTAAAATTCTTAAGTGTAATGAAGAACCAAAATGTTTGTGTTGTTCTAGACTCACATATGATCAAAAAAGCAGTGACATATTAGAAATTTCATCACGGCAGACATGTTTCCATGAGCATTTTTTTTTCCTAAATGAATATTTTTCTAAGGGAAGATGCTCACAAAGAAAATGTTACTCAAGAAATATTATGCTAGTCTTAGCAAGGTTGCTGTAGTTTTGTAGTTCCTTATCATATGGGGTAGAGTTATTTTCCCAAGTAGAGTTTGGTATCAGTTTTCTAATGCATTGGAGTGCAATTTATGTTACTTGGAAGAAAAATAATTCATTTTTTCTTTGACTTTTCGGGTTTATCCTTTGCAAAATATGTCACCAGTGTTAGTGAATTATGTATTTACTTTTTTTGGTTAGGCTGCAAAAAGCTACATTTCCAGGTGTTGCAGACTGTGTCAATTATGTCAGTTCCCCATCCCTGAAAATGTTCATGGTCAGGTTGGATGGGACATTGAGTAACCTGGTGTAGTGGAAAGTGTCCCTGCTGTTGGAAGGGAGTTGGAACTCTATGATCTTTAAGGTCCCTTCCAACCCAGGTCATCATATGGTTCTGGGATTTTATGAATTAAGTCTTCATTGCCCTGAAAAAGAACACTCCTTTTGAGGAGAAAATGTAGGAACAGCTGAGAGTAAAAATCCACAAAAAACTTTCAGAAGCAAACAAAAAAATCACTTTTGTAAGGTCTCCTTATTCTCACAAAGCTTACCAAACACAAAGCATTGCAGCTGTTCCATTTTCTGGAGGACAGTGAAACACTGTACGCTGCTTCTTGTTCACAACTTGTTTCAGTAGCACACGCAATTCTTCGTGATAAATAGTCACCAAGAAAGTCATAAGCAATGCCGAGTCTTTCCCAATGATTTGGCAGACCTCAAACACTTGGGAATTGGGTGAGGGTTGAAGTAAAATTTGGCTGTGAACCAGATCAAGGCTTTAGTCTGTCCTGAGGTAGTTCACCTGCTTACCTGGCAGTAATTTTTTCTATTCCTGTATCTGGACTTAATCCCTTACCAAGACTGGGAATTAGAAGTGAAAAGCCTAACCAGTTTCAGGTCAAGGTTATGGATAATGAGGGACATATCAGAATGGATTCTAGTCTTAATGAGTACTACTTTATCTCTGAAGTATTTGAGATTAACCTTAGATTGTTTTGAATACAACCATGCCTCTGAAAGCCATTCTTATCAGTCAGTAAATCTCCTGACCTCTTATTGGGTTGATTACTTCCCTGTTGATGTTAAATAATTTAGAGATGGCTGTTGTGATTCCTTTTTTCCTTTGATGAAAATTTTGTTTATATACTCTAAAAGTCGGTGAAATCATATTTCTCTTGAAAGTGGGGATGTTGACTGCTAACATAGGTGACTTTCATAGCCCAGATCTTTCTTGGAATCCTGATATTCTGGCCGGTGCCTTGTTCTTCCAGTAATAAACCTTTCCTCGATTAGCATTAAAATTGACTTCTTCCTAGTTAAAAATTAACTTCTTCTGCATAAACTTCAAATGATTTTAATGGAGAAGATGGATTGCACCATCTAGTGGATCTGATACAAGGCTCTCACATCGGTGAGACCAAAACTTTGTAGCAGAAGGAATTAAGTAAGTTGAGGCATATTTGACCTCTTCAGTCTTTCTGTCTTGTGCTCCACGTTAATAACAGAAAATAAATATTTTGCCTTCTTACTTTTGGAGCATATGTCTATGCACTATGATAATTATGCTGCAACAGCTCTTTCATACATTAAAATTATTTCTATTTGCCATTTGAAAACATTAATATTGAGGGGAACAGTGGACTTTGAAAACTGTATCTCCCTTTTGAGGACTTAATGTTGTAATTAACCTTGAGGTTAATAAAAAACTGGAAAGGACTAAGATGAGAGTCCAGATGTTTCATGACAGTTTTTAAAAGAGAAGTTCTTTCATTTAGCACAATACTAAATGTATCTTGATTTTTTTTCTTTTGAACAGACTGAAGTTCGTTTGGTATCATAAAGTCTACTTGTGGCTGAAGGTTTTAGTTTTAATTCAGTCATTCAGTTTGGGTTGTTCTGATTCATTCTGACTTGAGTTCAAATACAGTGTGTAATGGAGCATGGTACAAATACCTGATGAGGAAGACAGATCAATGCAAGGTTAAAGGGTGGTAGGAAGAGATGATGATAATTACTGGCACATCTTCCTAAGGTGTTTCTATAAGTCTTATTTCTAGAATTTAACTGGTGTGGAACAGCTACTTCTGATAATTCTTGGTGATACGACGGAAGGAAGTCAGTCAGGCTGTCAGTCTGTCTAGACCTCATGTAGCACACTGGTCTTAACATCTCACATCTAATCTGGCACTCATGGTCCAATCTTAATGTAAAAATTGGAAGGGAGATGAATTTCTGGCTCTGCTTTAGAATGGCTTGGGCAGGCAGACTACTGCAAACCTGGTCTTTCTGTACTATATTCTGATTTTTCTACAAGAAGTATGTTCTGAGGGAAAAAATGGCTCTGCAGCAAGACACAGATTAGCATCAATTGTTTATGCAAAGACAGTTCCAGTCAAGAATGGGATTGGACTAGGTATCTCCAGAGGTTCCTTCCAACCCTAGTTATTCTGTGATTAAGTACTGTGATGTCGTTAATGTATTTTGTCATCAGATCCCCATTCAGCAGTGAGCATGCATTTTCATGATCTTTCTTTTGCTGTTGAAGCTCTTCAGCTTCAGCTGGGCTTTGGCTTTCCTCATCCTTTCTCTGCATATTCAGGCACTTTTTCCATAATCCTCTTGGGTCACTTTTCCATGCTTTTGTCTCTTCATGTTTCAGACTTTTTAGGAGCTCTTAATTCATCCAGGCCTCTTACCTCCTTTCCTTGATTTCCTTCACTGCTCCCAACTTAAAATATCTGACTATCAAACATGACTTTTGGTAAAAGTAGCATTAAAATTTCAGTAAGTAAAATTTCATTCAAAATTGTTTAAAGTTTCACTATGTGGTTCAAAACTTTAAGATATGCTTGTGTGTGATCTTGAAATGTTTGTGACATTTATGGAACCATGTAGTAAGCTACGCCTTTTAAAATTTTTTGCATATTGTCTCCCTATAAATACTTACTATGTACACAGTTCACTGTGTGAATGAAACAGTATGCGACTGTTGAGGATGGAGATGTTTCTATGAAAAAGTCCGGGGGTGGGAAGACCAATATATTTTTCCTGGTGTGATTTTTCTGGTTTTATCTTGGGAAGCCAGTATGGAATTGAAAAAAAGTTCTCTAGTTCAGGAAGTTTCAAATTGATCGGGCAAGCTAGCTAGCTTGAAATAACCTGTTTTTCACAGTGAGCTCTGTGCAGGTTATTTTTGTAGCAGATTAACTGTGATGTGCTTAAATAACCCAAACATTCTCAAGCTTATGACTCCCTAACTTCATTTCTCAAAGATAAGTATCCTAAATATAGCATGTTCCTGTAGCCTAATTTATACCTTGTCTGTCCTAGTCTTGTCACTTTGTGTGGGTTATCCCACCTACGTGTGTAACGAGCGATTGACAAGCGTGTTCCTATCTCCAAAGCTGCACATTGCTGAATGGCTAGTCAGAGCCCAGATTTGTATTATGTAGCTGGGCATGTGCATTAGCTGCCTGTGCTGGAGAGCCCTGCCTTGTCCTTTGGTTATCTGGATGTTATTGTACTTTTTACAGAAGTGTTACCTCCCTTACTTCTGACACAGGAGTTGCTTGAGACATCAAAAAAGAGGTTCAATGAAACTGTTAGCGAAGCAGGGGCAAAGGCATGTCTTTCTGCAAGGTCAGAAATTCATTTGAAAACAGAGGAATAAATGGTTTGTCTATAAAGATACAGAGCTAAAGAAAATGTTAATTTGGTGGTTTTTTTCCATTACTTAATTTTTTGCCCAAACCATCTTTTATTCTTTCTGGTCTAAGTGTCCAGGATCTAGAAAAAACTAAGACTATCTCACAGAAATTGTTCTTAAGTTAAGACTGGTTACTTCTGATGGCATGTCAGTTACAACTTGAAATTATACAGCTCTGTGTGTTCTTCCTTATATTTTGATACATAGGGGAAAAAAAACTCGGGAGAAGGTATGGTTCTGTTCAGAGAGTGGTACAGAGCCATACCATTGGATTCTGTGACACTTCACTGGCTATTTCCTGCTGCACTTTCAAAGCTGACATTGAGTTCTATCAATAAAATATAAGGTCTTTTGGGGCCAGATAATTCCAGGGTCTAAGTGATCGAAGAAGACTAATTTTCCCCTCAGTTGAAACCTCATCGAAATCCCAGAGTGAATCCAGAATAACCCTGTTGAAGTCATTTTTACTGGTTCTGTTAGAGGCTGTATTGCCTTGTTTTGGTGTCTATGTAGTTGTTAGTAGACTGTGTTTATTTACCTTATTCTTTTAGGTAGTTACAGCACTTCTGTAGAAAAATAAGTGAAATCTTTTTCAGAAGATCTTGAATATGTATATATTTGCAGTCAAAACCATGTGCTAGATAATTAGGAGCCACACTTCGGTATTTATAAATATTTTGTTTCCTTTGGTGCAATTCAGATTGGTTGTATACATCCTTTCACTGTAAACACATGTGATTTCATTTTAGTTTGGTGTTCAAAGAATTTGGTTGACACAGGCAGCTATTCAGACTATCTTGAATGTTTATGTAATTTGTGGTACTTCAATTTATTGAAGAAAGCACTAAAATTTGACAAATTATATGATAAAAGCAAAATTTTATGTCAGCATTTACTCCTCTACTACATGGCATTTAATTGCTAACTATGATCTAATTATTTTTATACTTGGAAGGCTTGTTTTAATCTGAATATGCTTGGTTTAGTCTGAATAATGGAAAATTGTACCAGCTTTTTGACATAAAACGTTGCTGTTGGCCAAGTGAACAGAACTGCTCTGCAGAGGTGCTGGCACAGTCCTGTCAAATAAGCTCTGTCAAATGGACCTCAAGTCTACTGCACACTAACCCATCTAAAAAAAAGCCTCTGACATGGTGTGCTACTGTGATAATTCAATAATGCTTGATGATTACACAGCTCAGCTAGGGGGAAATGACCTGTAAATTATACTCTACAGATTAGAAGGAGCATCTTTATAAATGTCCTACAAGACTGTCAGTTCCCATTTAGGAATAATACCATCCTTCACCTTACTGAAAAGCGTTTGGACAGCTGCTGTAAAAACATGTAAACCAAGTGTCACTGGAAAACTTTGAATAGCCTTGTGCTTTGCAGAAGCCCATTAATAGCTACAAAACTTAATTTTACCAGCTATGGTGTGGATATATGTAAATATGCCTCTCACTGCCTGCTTCAGCCATGCAGTTCAATTGAATTTTAAACTGGTATGAACGGAAGCATTTTATAAACGTAAGCTAAAAGAAGCTGAAACAGTTTGGGGGTTCTGGTTCCCCCAGAGGGCAAATATCCTCTGTCCCTGACCCTGCTTGTCCCTCTTGTTTGCCAGGACAACTGTTCATACTTGAAACAATTGAGGTTAAAACTCACCTTTATTTCTGAATATTTTTAATCAGAATTGATTTCCTGAACCAATTCATTGTGCAGCATGAACCCTTCTGCCTGTGTAAGTAGGAGGCAAGAAGTTGAAAATTAATAGAAGACACTAGAAGTGGTTGGATTTTTTTTATCAGTGAGGTGAACTTACCCAGTTTGAAGCTGCTTGTGGATGGATCTAGAGGATAAGTTCAAATAAGAACAGTTGTGGTCATTTCATGGGCAATATGAAGCCCTTGTAAGAAGGGATATGTAGTGGAAAGGAGGAATCATGTAGGCATATTCATGTAAGTGGGCACGAAGCTGTAAATTAGAAAATATATGTGTGATTCCCAAGGGAAAATGGCCAGTAGTAAAGAATCCATGTGATTGGACTAACACAGTGAGTGCAATATAGTAAACTGAGCTTGCACAGTAATTTCTAGCTCTTTGCTATTACTTGGCAGAGTGACTTGGAAAAGCTGGATCCCTTATCAGTGTTCTGCCTCACCATCTAATCAGTCATCAGAGGAGGCAAGGAAAGATTTGCTGAAAATTATTACATAATTATAGAAGGGTATTACATGGCTAAAAGTGGCCTTGTCTTTTCAGTTATCTCCAGTCAAGTATCTCTCTGGCCATGAAGACTCTCAGCTAGTCCTTTTTGTTGCAGTTTACATCTCAAAAGAGATCTGTAACAGTTGATTTTGTATAGAAAAACATATGGATGAGGCTTTTAAAATGGTATTTTTAGACAGACACTTTATATTGAAAAAAAATCCAGCAACTTTTAGTTGTTGTGTTTATGGGTAATCAAAATTAAAATGATAGAGTAGTGGTCTGATTAATGCAATGGAAATTAATTTCTTTTGTTGTTGTTGTTATTTTATTTTTAAATCCTGTAGTTTTATTTTAAGAGCAGAGATATCCCTGGTCTCTGCCATTAGCAGAAAGGATCTAATTGCTACTGGTGGGTTTCTTTTTTTGCTGTTGAGGAAGTGGTGGATTTTATTATTGCTGAAATACCTTTGTGAAAAAGGTATTATCAGAACATATCTTGAAATTTAATAAAAATTTAATAAAAATTTAATCAAAAACAAACGTGAAATTCAATTACTTAACAAAGGGTTTTTCTAGAAACCCATGTCTTGATTTTATTAGTCTCCCTTTGTTACAGTATTTTTCTTGACATTTGAATTACCAAAGTTGAAGAATTTTCAAATTAAATACAAGATTTTTCTAAGTTTTGGCTTGCTATTTATCATCTTTTCAAAGGTGTTCATTTCCAAGGGCTAGTAACTAAAAGCTTACTTGGGGGAATGATACTGTAATCAATGTTTACAATAACAGTTTTTGTAGAACTGCCTCAGGATTTGACTGTAGTGGACATACTTGACATGGGTAGCACCTCTTTAGTTCTCTGGGCGGGTTTCTTCTTTTGTTGTTTATCTGAGTACTGATTTGAATTTATTAGAGATGATTTCCCTCTTCCCCCAAATCTGTCTCACGAGACATTTGTTTAAGAAGAGACAGCCGGCAGGTAGACTGAATGAAGCTTAATAGCGTGGCTTTGGTATCGTAGAAAACAGAAATCTTCAATAATAACTGCACAAATTGAACCAGTCTCACTTTCAACACTCCATGTTTTATGTATGATGCTGTCTGTAGAGAAGGTGTGCAGAGTTAAAAGGATTTTTGCCAGGGCTGGGTTTAGCCTCATCTAACTGATTTCTCCAGCGTCCTTCTCTAGTTAATTGCAAAAAGAGTCAGCTCTCCAGAGGCTCAATCAGAGCAGACTAATGTATTCCACAGAGTAAAAGGAAAATTAGCCTCGTGGAGATAAAATTGGCTCTCTTGAATACTTCTCTAGGTGCTTTGAATCTTCAGATGTTACACTCACCATCAGATATGCTAAAAGGGAGAAGCAAACACAGAGTGCGAGATGGCAAAATAAGACACGGTAATTGTAAAAGCACAGACATCTGCTTGCCAGGTTAATCGATGTTTTTCCTAAGCTGCATACCTGGCTTGCATTATAGTGCCCAACAGCAGTATTTTTGTTTGATTTACAAGGAAGCAGAAGGTTGGTCTTCTTGCTGGTTTGTAGGGACAAGTTGCACACAAAGGCAGACTAAGAGAACACTAGGGCTTCTAGAACACGATAGCACAAAAATTACTTGTGCAACTTTAATGTGCCTACTTTGAGTGTTGCACAGTGACCCTGCAAAATAGACCCTAGCTTCATTTTTTGAGGAAATTTGGAGGGGTGTTGTAGATAAGGCTGTGTGTTTTCACTGAAAATTGAAAATGATTCTGACAAATCCATTTAAATCTTGACAAGATTTAGTCATCTTGTCTCTTTCTTGGAAAATGGTTTATCAGATTCACCAACGTTTTTCCCAAGAAGAAATAAAAATTAAATGTGATGTGATACCCTTCAAAAAACCCCCTCATTAAAAAAAAAACTAGGATTTAACAAGATTATAAGTAACACTTTATGAGCTATTAGGGCTTCATTAATCATTGGTTGGTTCTTCCAGCTCTGCTTAGTGGTATCAGTAAGGTGTTGGCTATTAAACGTGATTTCCTTTTTTGTCTACTGCCCAAGATGTTAGGAGCACTGAACATACTCTCAGAATGTAACTTTTCTAAGCTCCTCTCCAGCTGGCTTTCTTCTGCTGCTGCTCTTTGTTTCATTCATGATACTCACTTTGAAAAGCATGTGGGTGTCTCTCACTGATAGAAATTGTAGGATGAGTTGTCCAAAGAATGTGGGTTTTAGAGAAAGGTTATTGCCCTTGTGAATCTGCTGGCTTTTCTTGCTTTCATGTACAGCTGCAGTATTTGATACATATACATTCTGTCAGCAAACGTTGGTGAAACTGACAGCCAAGAAAGTCCTTCCTTTTCCCCAGAAAGGATGAAGAAGTGACATGGAGATATAAGGATGCATTACTTCTGTCTGGCCTTTCCTTGGCAGAGAGTTTAAACTTGTTCATGAACTGTATGGTGTCATAATGATGTCACTTGATGGATTTCTTTGGCTTTGCTTTTTACCACTCACTGCAATAAAAAAAAGCAAAAAAAAAAAAAAAAAGGCAAGAAAAGATAGTTCTTAGGACAAAAGACACTAACTTTCGCCAGAAGGCTATTTCTTTTTACACAGCAACTCCCTAAACCTATTCCAAGAAAAACAAGTTTCTGATTGGAGCTGGGCTGCTTCTATTTCCTGATGAAAAATTTGACTGTTGCTACTTCACTAGTGCTTTGTTTCTAATGCCAGAATGAGCTAGTATCCCACTGTATTAATGATGGTGTAGCTGAATGTTAGAATAAAGCCTCAGACTGAGAGTGATTCAATGACCATAGCCCTAGAGCTTCTCTCTCCATAAGGTCTGCAGGCTGCATATTCCATTCCTATGTTCTGTGTAACCACCCAGAAGCAGCTTGTGATCTTAAATGCTTTAAAGAGAATGTTTGCATCATGACATTACTGTGTACATGGCTAACATGCAGCATAATAGAACAGGGATTTTAATATTTACAGCATGTTACGTAAACGTTGCCCTTCTGAGTATTTTCTAAATCCTCTTAGGTCTTAAGTGACAGCTTTGATTTTTTTTTTAATAAAATCAGTCTTTTCATTTATCCAGCTAAGTTTGGTAAACAAAAGATGTTTAAAACTTCCTTTCATATAGACACATTCTTGTATTTAAGGGTTTATCTTTGTGCACTTAAGCTTATTAGAATCCAGGGTAACTATTTAAAAAATGCTGACTTTGCAAGAGCAATACATGGTGCAGAGGTGGGCTTTGGAATTTTCTGTACTTTGCCAGTGTGCTCTGTGAATAGATAATCTCCAAGGGATTGCAGTAAGCAGAGCAGCGTGGGTTATGATATGCAAATGTCACATGGACCATGAATTCTATTCTGATCTGCTAATAGTCAGTAGTGCAGATTTTGGGTTGGGCTTTATGTGTGAATATATTTGTATATATACTCCTTTAAAATTGAGTAAAATGAGAAATTGTGCTGTGGCAAAATAAAAAGAAGGAAAATCATGACAAAATTCTGGATATCTATGGGAATTTTCTCTTTAGGGCTGCACGACCATGACTGTACTGTGCTTTGATTCTGCTCTGACATTTATTTTTAATTAAGTGGTCGATGCAGGCATTCACAACATCTGAAAATTCTTCTGAGGGACAACAGAAGTGTGATGCAAAGGAGATGACATGGGCAGAAAGTTGTTGGGGATCTCCTAGCATGATTTGGTCCTTTGATTTTCACTGTGTGTGAGATCTGGGGTGTCATGAGGGAGGACGTTTTTCCTGGGGATGCAAGACAGGTAGAAAATGTGTTCAAAATGCTTGCGAGGCCAGTTTAAGCGTGAAGACTCAGTGTTTTTGTGGCAGTGTTATGGATGGAGAGTTTGCTGGATGTGCTGTTGCAGAGGATGGATGGGTGGATATTTTGTGTGTGCAGTGTGTTTGTGTTTGCAGTATTTGCATTGCTTTTGCTTCCAGGTGACTGTGGAGGAAGTGATGACTACGACTGCATACCTGGATCTCTTCTTGCGCAGCGTTTCGGAGCCAGCCCTCCTCAAGATTTTCCTCCGCTTTATCTTGCTGCACCGACACGAGAATGTTCATATCCTGGATACACTTACCAGCAGAATCAACACACCATTCCGGGTAAGACAAGCAGAAAGGAAGTTCAGGAGCTCAGCATGGATGTAGGTTCAATGTTTAGGTGGGAGATGTCATAAATTACAGTTGGGTACTTGTTTAGCTAGGAATTTTCCGCCCTCCACCCAATGGTATGATTTCTGCACCCTCTCAATTTTGTGTGCATGTTTTGACATTTAGCAACCACTATATAACGCTAATAAACCTGTGAGGTGGTTTCATATATGTAGGAAATGGGATAGAGGAAAAGAGAGCTTCTGGAAGTCTGAATCATGTTGGAAGATAAAAGGTAAATTTGGAAGCATTTTTATTCTGACCAGTGCTGGATTAGTGCTATCATAGATAACTCTCCCTGGGATTTATAAATATACTTGTGGTGAGGAGCATTTCTGATTTTTGGAGTTTTGCCAAGCAATGAGCTTTTTCAAATAGTCTGTCTGGGGAAACAATGGAAGCTCTCTAAGGAAGTCTCCAAATGGATCCCACTTGTTAACTGCAATCTCACTGATGTATTTCTCAGGAATCTACAGTCTGTATTTCTGTAGCATATTTACTCAACTATGATGTTGCCTGCTTTATTTGATTAAAAGAACAGACTTTCTTGCTCTAGTGATGAGGTTGCTGCCTCCTTCTCTTTGCCTTCATTCCCTTGTGCAGTAGGGTTTATCTCAGGTTTGTGCTGAGCCCCTTCTCAACCTAGGCACAGTGCAGCACAGTGGCTGGAGGGCTGCCTGCCAGAGAGAGTGGTTACCTTTGCCAGCAGTTGGATCTTCTGGATGAGAAAATGACTGCTTGTTGCACTGGACTACTTGAGTGAGCCTGGGTTGACTGGCAACCTTGGCTGACTCTTAGGTCATGCAGAGCTTCATGGATGAAGCTGAGAATACTGTTTTAGTGCAAGTGAATCCTTAGAATGTGCAGTAATGTTTTAGAGAAGCCAGAACACCAGCATGTGCATTAAAATTGTGTATTAGGGACAGTAGCTTCGTCTGAAAATTGTTTTGAAATGTAGGTGCATGCAAATATCAATATATATGCTGCTGTTAGTGCATCTCTAAGATGGATTAACTCTGAAAACTGAAACAGTTCTGTCAACAAAAATGCAAATGCTGTTGTCTCTGCTGATCATTAATTACTATTCCATAGGCAAACAAGATGGGAATTGTAAATAATTCTGCAGCCCTGAGCAGCTCAGGATCTCAGCCAAAGTGGCTCCGTGATGCTAAAGGAGTTTTCTTCAATATAGCTCAGCCAAGTGCAAACATAGCACAAAAGCTGTGTACATTACTATTGATGAAAATACTAATTAATAATTCACAGAGTTAAACTTACTTAGAGACAGGTGCCTGAAAGGACTTGTAGAAATACTATCCTCTTTTTTTCTTGAGTGTATTTTAAGTCTTATCTTTTTACACAGTACAAAAATAGACATGGATTTAGTTATTCAGAAGATTCCAGATTTGCAAAGACTAATGATTACTATTTCCCTATAAACTTAAATTTCTTAAATACAGGATAATTTGAGGCAGCAGCAGGTGTTTTTGAAGTTTCATGCCATGAAGAAAAGTTATACTGGACTCCTTGTAAATTTCATAGGAGAAAAACAGGAAATCTGCTTTCCTCTTATGTCCCTCCCCCAGTTAAAAGAGTCATTTATGCAAGAATCTGACTTCTTCCAAAGGCTTGTTGTGAAGCTCTTCAACCATTCAGCTTCTTAACGTGCAGAACACTAATTCCTTATACCTAAAGCAACAGAAACCTGAAGTGATTTATAACTTTTTTTTCAGAAAAGACCTTTAATTGGTTCAAGTTCTGTGTCACAGGTAAAAACTAAAACTCTGTATTTGAAGTTGCATGTTCAGTTCATGCTAAGTCAACTTAAGTTAATAAATTTGAATAATGTTTAAGACTGATTTTTTAAATAGCTTATTTGAAGGAAAATTCTGTTTAGGATTGTATTTTGTTAAAATGTTACATATTACGTGTATAGCCCTAGACAACTTGAAAAAAAAATCTCATGGGGAGCTGACTAAATGAAGTGTCATTCTAAGAGTGTCTTATAAATCATGGTGTTCTGGCAGAGCCATTTTGTAATGTAGTATGCAGGGAAGACTGGAAAGATAAAATTTCCAGATCAAAAGCTGACAATGTTTATCATTTTCCAGCTCTGTGTAGTCTCCTTGGCGTTGTTCAGAACGCTCATTGGCTTGCATTGTGAAGATGTGATGTTACAGCTAGTTTTAAGGTAAAGCCCAAACTCTTTTTCCCATTTTTAATGCTAACTCTGGGACATACTGTCTGTCTCTGTGGATGCAGAGCTGGGTGGGAGTTCTCTAAGAGAGCAGAAATCCAAGTAACTACAGAGATAAGAATATTTATGGTTCCGACAAAAGTCTACCAGACCTGACGAAGTTTGATTTACATCCTGAGATCTCCAGAGCAAGAGATTTTTCTTGTGATTTATTTCTGTGAAAGTGAGAGAAGCTAAGAATATATTTATCACCTCCAAAGTCCTTATTCCCTGCTTTTAAATGCATAATTCTTCCCTCCTGCATGTTTTCTCTAGTGTATTATGCATTGTGATACAGACCTGTATACTGTTTGCAGCTCCTACCCTTGTTGTTGTTTTCCACCTCTTTGATTCCTTGCTCGATGAGAATTCTTCATGTTCCTGCACTGTTGTAGGTAGATTAAGTGATGTACTAAATGCAGTGATAATTTTTGGTTTTAATGTGTGATTTTGTACATTGCTTCAAAATATTCATATTTTGGGTATGTTTATTAGATGAGGACTGGTTATTTGTTTGGAAATATTGGTGTAACTGATTTGGGCTTTTAGCATTGCAGATCACATGAATATTCCAGGTACTGTCTGTCCCTCCACACACGGGCATAAAGGTGAAATTCCCTATAGATCTGGCAGTGGTACCTGGAAATACTGCTAGGATCTCTGCGAGCACAAATACATCACCATGCTAGCATTAGAGTGCTGTGGTTGATCCTTTTGTTTATTTAGGGAATCCTTTAGAATTTATTGGCATTTTAAATGGCAGATCATTGGTGCAGTTAACACTGAGGCTCTTATAAAAGTGCCTTTAAAAAGTAAAACCAAAGTTCTCTAAAGAAGTTCAACATGAGACTGTGCTTTCTCTGTTCCTTACCTTCCTCTAGTTTCTTCCCTCTGCCTAAGAGCTCAGCCTTGATCTACTGCTGTAAAATGCTTGGATGACCCTTCCCTCCTTTTTTTTTTCTGTCTGCTTGCCTGGAAACTGCCTCTCTCTGGATTTCCCAGGAAAACAAATAAATTGAGAATTCTGAGACAGAATGCATTCATAGCCAGACCAAACAATTCTGCCAGCCTTTGACACCTGCCTGTTCCACACTTCCTCCATACTTTCTTACAACAGGTTTGCTTTGACCTCCAAAGGATTTCCTGTTCTGATGCAACTGTCTCCTTATTATTGCTGTTTTTGGAGAAGGCAGGAAGGTGGGAAGGGAATTCTGTGTGTTGCTGCTTTCTCTGACATGAAAGGATAAGTGATGCTGGGCACTGCTGTTTCAGGTATCTGATCCCCTGCAACCACATGATGCTGAGCCAGCGGCGGGCTGTGAAAGAGAGAGACTGTTACTCTGTGTCTGCTGCAAAACTGCTGGCCCTGACACCTCTCTGCTGCTCCACTGGAATCACTTTGACACTTGAAAGCCAAGGAAAAGACTATATTCTCTGGACAAAACCAGCACAAACTAAAGGTAATTGGTGCTCAAGGGGAGATGAAATAATTAATTGAGTTTGATTTGGTAGCACCATATGGGAGGAATCGTGAAGGAATAGAAGGGGAAGGAAATGTGGTGGGCAACAATAAACTGGGCAGGTCTGGAGTAGAAAGTTTGTTTAATTCCTTCTATCGAAACCTTGTTTCAACAGCTATCCAGCTTGAATATGCATTCATGACAATAGTGTACTGATGCACAGCAACAACTCTGGCTGTCTCAGTGTGGTTGCTGCATTAAGATTTGAATGCAGGCTGCTCTCATAGAAATCTTGAGTTGCAGCTCTGTCTTTGTGATAGGAAGAAGTCGTGTGTTTATGAGTAAATCTCACTTGTTGTGCTTTGGTCTCCTTCCTTATTGGATTGTTAGGGTTAAAGACTCTCCCTGCAACATCTTAGTGGATGCCTTGCTGGAGAAAATTTGATGCACTGCTCTTGATACGAGTCATCTTCCTTATTTCCAGATCCTGATAGATGCTCTTCTGAATCTGTTTGCATTGTGGAATATGGAAGAGCTGTGGACATCAGCTACTTGCAGTACCTGGGGGAAGCTCAAGAAGCCATCATCCAGTGCATGAAAGATTGTAAGGTTTGGTCTGCCTTGTATGATGGAGTAAATCCTGATCCAGACACCTTTATCCAGACGCTTGCAGAGGAGAACAGTGCGGATGTGGAGCACCCCATGTTTCGGCTCCAGCAAAGGACACCTAGCGTGTGTAGCTCAGCTCGAGCAACTCCATTCAGTGAGAAGATGCAGCTGGAGCTAGAATGGGATGATAGCTATGACACAGGGATTTCTCCTGGTTCTAATGTGAGCTCTCCACAACCGTATGATGATCTGGGAAGCACAGAAATGCAGCCACCTGCAGAGCCACCAAAACACATTCAGGAAATGAAAAAAAACGCCATTATGCTCATCAAAGGCTCTTACATAGAGGAGTCAGACTTTCAGGATGATGTTATGGTTTACAGGTTATGTGCCCAGAAGGATACTCAAGATGATGACAGCTCCAAGGAGAAAGCTTTAAATGTAGCCAGAGAACACAAGGTACAGAGCCAGACCGTAGTCAATGGGTCTCTTGCAAAGACCCAGCTGGAAATGGACTTGGATGAGCACAGTAAGAGAAATTCAAGCTCAGCTAAAGGTGTAATGAGAGAACAAATAAAACAGAAAATGACTGAGATTGATCCACAGCCAGACTTAGAGTTAAAGATTTCTTCTCAGGAGGCAGATTGTAACTTAAGTGTAAAACTGCTGAGCACAGATGGTGAGGATTTCATTGCACAGTATGACAGAATTATTAAGGAACTGGTTCCAAACAGTGCAAGCATGGAGGAGCAGAAGTTGGATGCTCCTGATCCTGTCTCTCCAGCAGAAGAAGACGAGGACTTTGAGAATTTCTCAGCAGATACCCCTTCTGCAGAGAGCATATCATCTCCCTTTGGACCAAAGGAGGATGTCTCTCCCAAGCACTCTCCAAGGAGCCAGAGTGCTCCGTTTACAGGTGGAATGTCCTGTTAATTACATACATAACAAATATAAGAAGGCATCATGATTAAAGGGGGCCAAATGAGATCACACTGTGTGGCACACAATACAAGCATAGAGCAAGGAAGAGTCCTGACACTCAACAGGATAGAGCCTACATAGCTGAAACCACTCCAAGGAGAGTGAGAGATCCAATGTGAAAATACAGCAGAGTCATCAGTGTGGTGAAAGCATATGGTAGTGTTTCAGGGTTTTTCCCTTGGTAATTGTTTAGGACATTGAGCAGGGGTTATGTTGTTTGTATGTTAGAGCTCTGTCACACCTGAGGAAGCTTTTTCAGTTGAAAGGTGTTCAGAGTAGCTATTTTAATATATAGAGCCCAGGTAAATAATTTGTTTTCTGGCAGCTTTCACCTCTGATCTGATGGATGCAACATCACAGAGCCATTTTTCCTCTCTGTGCTATTCCACATTGTAGCAGAAGGTGTCAGCACTGGTGCCGTGTCTGTACGTGCCTGTCTCCCTGCTCTGCCCTGACATGCTGTTCTCCAGTGTCAGGCCTGCCCTCGCTGTTGGCATGCCTTTCTGTCTAGTGCCAGGCAGCAATTTAAGATTGCTCTCTGCTGACTGTCCAAGCTATTCAGGAATGGCATTACTACTGGAGGTCAGAGTGGGCTTTTGATCTGTGTTTGTGCAGCTCCTTGCACTACAGGCTCCTGGTCTTTAATAAGGTCTCCTGGATACCAGAGTAATGCAAATAATGAAAAATAATCATGTACTAGGTTTCCTCACCCAACAAAAAACCTCTATAAGATGGCTTCTCATTCATTTGGAGGGGGAAAATGTGTGTTCATTGAAAAGCAGCCCTTTCATGTCAGCTGTGGCCAGAATCCTTGGCACTGTTTCTCAATTGAAAAATCCAGTCTGTTTTTCAACTAATTTGCTATTTTTGCTGTGGTGGCTATTTCCTTGTACCAGAAGCTAATTGTATCCAGATCTTTGTTTCATATTATCTTCTGTCAAATGTAGCTCAAAAATGTTCTCTCTGCCTCTCATTCTTCGTCTAGTCCCTCTCCATTTGTTCATTTTCAAAAACCCACCCCTCACCCAAACCCATGAAAACCTAAGAACTGAGAAAAATGAAGATAAAAACGAAACACAATAAGCCTAGATGTTTGCTACCCATCTACAGTGTGTTTTAGACTCCTTACCTGGCTTTAATGGAGATCTAAGTGATTGCATGTAAGGAGGTACTTGCAACAACACCTTGGAAAATTTAAAATTGCAGGGCCTTTCAAAGATAGCAGCCTGGTCTAATGGAAGGTATTCCTGCCCAGGGCAGGGAGCTTGGAACTAGAGGGTCTTTGAGGTCCCTTCTGACCCAAATTCTATGATTCTGTGTCTAATTTGGGAGGCTGTGTTATGTTTGTAGATGTTTGATAAAGTTTTTAGGTTGCTTTACTGTTTTGGGATGGCATTAAGGGATGAGGCCTCTCTCGGACAGAAGCTTCCCACAGCCAGTAAGTGTCAGCAATGCAAAGATGATCCCTTCAGGCCTGTGGATCTGTGAAGAAAATGCTCTCTCAGTGTCTTATATCCATGGTAAAAGCATGTCATCTCTATTTTCACTTGCTCAGGAACAGGAATTTGTATTTTGTTTCCTCCTTCTCCATATATCAGTGCTTGACTTCATGGCCATGAAAGGAGTAATTTTTTGACATCTCATCTAAGTTACCCTGTTTCTTATAAGGCTTCTAAACTCTGCTTACATCCTCTGAGTCTCATTTCAGTAAATTCTTGAGAGTGAAAGTCATGCTATCACTTTTTAAAAAAAATTTATGTATTTGGTAACCTCCCTTGCAGCTTCAGCTTTACCTACTCAGTTTTGAAGTGTTACCTAGAGAAGAGAAACAGTGACACATCTCAGCTCCTTCTGCCATCCCTTTTGATACAGTAGAGCTCCCTTCAGGAGCTCTGTGAAAATGTCACCATGAACAGGATAGGTTATGTTGGGACAGAAGAAACTGTATCTCAGCAAAAGTGTTTGGGGCTGTCTGCTCCACTGGATGCTCGGGCTCTGATGGCTGTGGTGGTGGTTGAAAGGCAGCAGCCACATGAAGCCTTGCCAGCACTGGCCCTCCCACCTTTCCTGTGCCACCATTAGCCTTGAGAGATGAGTCTGGAAGGAGTGCTGCGTTTGTGCTCACAGTTGCTGTAAAACATGATGGATTCCAGCCTTTAGTGGAGCTCTGTTAAGTGAAATGGCAGCAGGGGCACTCCTCATTTGATCCTTCCTGTTGCTCTGGGCCAGAGGTGCCTTAGCCTCTGCTGCAGTTTCCAGCAGGGACATTGAACTGGGCTGTGCCTGTGCCCAGCCAGCTCCAATGGCAGCCATGTGCAAGCTGAGGGGAGCTGGAATGCTTTTGGATTATGGCCACCTGCTTGACCCTAGAAATGCCCATGGCATGTATCTTTTGCCAGGTTTGAGGGTGGGATCTTCAAAGATAACAGTGCTGATCATTCTTTTGCATGGTTTTCCTAGCTCTTATGCAACTGCAACAGTGTGGTGGGACTGTGTGTGTGACAAGGGACATTACTTGTGAGTGGGTCTCTTGTACTGGCTGCCTCAGGCATCTGCCCAGCTGTGTGGTCTAACAGGATAGCATTTGAGTGAAGTCATTCTCAGCCTTGCAAAGGTTTCATAAGCTTGAGCACTAAAGGTTTATGCACTTCATGGTAAATGCTTCTGTAGTTCAGTGGCTGTCCTTCAGCATGAATGCACAAACTAAAGCTATTACTTGTTGGTGACATTTATATGATAACGCCTATGTCTACCAGCAATTATGCATATAAATCTATTTTAATGTCTTCCCTGCTTTGTGTGAGTGTTTAGTATACTGAAGATGCCTTTTCTTGTGATGGGAAATATCACAGCTTGCATTTAGCATTTTCATATTTTCTTTAGAACACCAGTGTTTGGATAGAACAAGAAGGCTAGCAATAATTCATTTTGCCCAGTTCTTACATAGAAATAAGGCATAGGAAGAGTAAAAAGAGCAGATTCTATTTGCATTAAAACTAGTAGTACCCTTCCAATTTATTAAAGGGGAATAGAGTGGTAGACTATAATGTCCTAGGCTAAATCTTTATTGGCACATACAAGTGGAATAGTCATGCATGTTAAATAAGCCATTAATGTAAACAGATTGGCTAGGTAGCAAATGTGCTACTAACCACAATAGCTTTCAACACCTCTGTAAAGTCTGCTTTCTCTGTTCAGCTACAGTTTGGGTTTTCTCCCTGCTGTCCTTAATTACTGTGTGGGAGGGCTAATTTGGTTGGTTATGATGGTCAAAATTCCCTTTAAATGCCTTTTTCCTGGATCTTAGGGTTTTTCTTCTGTGAAAACAAAAGCATTGATTCCTTCTTATTTTCTTGCAGGACCATTCATCAGCGTAGTGTTGTCGAAGCTGGAGAACATGCTGGAGAATTCCTTGCACGTAAATTTGCTGCTTATTGGGATTATTACTCAGCTGGCAAGTTATCCACAGCCGCTTCTCCGCTCCTTCCTGCTCAACACCAACATGGTGTTTCAGCCTAGCGTGCGCTCGCTCTATCAGGTATTTACACAGGTGTTAGCCATGCCTACTGGAGCAGTGTCTTTAGTGGCTCCTTAAACCTTACATTAGCTCCTTTCACTTTCACATGTAGCTGTCCTACCTGTCTGAAAGCTTCTTATTTCATTTCCATGTTTTAATTGCATTTATGCAAAGAACTGGAAACTCTGTATGACCATAGCTTTTGTCAGAACTCTAGTTTAATGCAGGTAGAGAAAGCCTGGAATATTCAGTCTGTGGCTGCACTGGGAGCAAAGGAGAAAGAAGTAATTGTTACTGTTGTTTTGGCAGGTGCTGGCATCTGTGAAAAATAAGATTGAACATTTTGCTTCCATTGAAAAAGACTTCCCAGGTCTTCTCCTGGAGGCCCAACAGTACCTGCTTTTTCGTGTGGACATGTCTGATGCTGCGGAAGAATTGCTCACCAAAGGTAAATGATAAGCACGCTCAGAGGAGGGCTGGTGGAATGACTTACCAATTACCCCTGTCCTTTTCTCCAGATGATTAAAAGGTGTGGTGTGTTGTGAATGTCATTAGCCAGCTGTATTCTTCTGACTTCAAAGTGATGATGCTCAGCAGACCACAGTGTATGGGTCTATTTGGATATTCTTTGCTGTTTACAAGTTTTTATTTGAGATATAAAATGTCTGTTTAAAGAAGTAACAAAATCAGTTCTTGGCTTGCTGTCAGTAAACAAACTCACTTTCAAAGCATGAGGTGAGGTGGCATATGTGCATGATTTAATTTTATTTTTAGCCTGACCTTCAGCTAGGTCATTGGTTCTTTTTTGATAAATGTTAGCAAGGACAGAAGTCCAGGATGAACTGGTTTCTGCAACAATTGAATAAGGCTTGGTGTCAGGGTTTGGGCTACCACTGAAGGAGATAAGACACTGAAAGTTTTCTGGCTGGTATCTTTATTGTATGGCAAGCAAAGCAAAACAAACAGAAAAGAACCAAAAGGTGTGTGTCTCTGAGCAGTGGGGAGTTACACAGGTATCACCCCACCAAGGCAGCTCTGCAGGGGACTCTGTAACATCTGCTGCCTCTCAGCACAGCACATACTGCACCTGTCTTTACAGTTACCTCTACTTATTTTTACCACTGTGGGGCAAGCTAGTAAAAATAAACAAAATGAAGTCTTAGCTGCCAAATAAGAACCTTCCAGACACAGGCAGGCAATGGATAGAGCTGAAGCCCTGCCCTGAGGACATGCTTGTTCTCAGCTTGCTGCTGAGTGGGCAGTGCTGGATGCAGGCTTCTCTTAAAAGCCAGCTTGCCACGTGATGGGAATATGTCAAATTTGGTGAGTCATGAAGAGCTGACTCTGTAAGGGTTCAAGAGAGGCTGCATTTACAGGTGTGTGCTTACTCATCTTTGGGGGTCATTAATAATCACCCACTCTGCCCACACTTCTGTGAAGATGTTGATGCTTTTCTTGGATTTCCAGAGGTGTGGAAATCAGGAGTCTTTATGGGCATTTTAATTGTGTTTTCATTTTTCAAGACTCTGAAGAATAATCTACCTAGTTTGTAGTCAGCATAGTCTGTGTTTCTAAGGTTCGCAGTATATCTAGTCTGTAGAATGATGATCTTGCTAAGGCTGCATCCCAAAGAGTTGATCTGTTGGTCTGCTGTAAAAAAGCTGTGTCCTGCACATGTCAGTAGCATTTTAGGCTCTACATTTTGGTGTCATAGAATGGAAAGCTGAACAATTAGATGGCATTGTAGCTAGCATGTGGGAGATAAGACTAGGAGGCAATATTCAGAGTCCTTTTATTCTCAGGTGCTGGCAATAAGAACTTTCAGATAATGCATTCCCAATGACATTTATTTATACTTCCTATTTTACGTCAGTTTTCTTCTGTGGGCTTCAGAATTTGCCAGGTTGACTCACGCTGGTCATTATTTAAGAATTTGAAACAAGGCTGCTTAGTCACTCTTTTAGTACACTTTGTTCTGTATAGTGGCAACTCCTGCAAAGAAGGCTTCTCTTGACAAATAAATGGAGAGTAAGTAAATTTCTGGATAACTGCAGATTTGGTTCCCTGCAGGACTAGTGATGCAAGTCATCAGACTGTAATCCTGGGGGAATGTTGGCTCAGTAGCCCATCAACCAGTAGTTCATTATGTTGATTAAAAAATGCAAGGTAGGAACTGCTGCAATAATGGTAAATGAAAAATAGAAAAAAACAAACCAAAACCAAACAACAAATTGGGAACTCCCTGTGGACTTCTTTGCATTAGCTTGAACACCATCTCTGACTGTCAGACATATTGATTACTCTCTGAGGGATTTTTCTCCTGAAAAGAAGTGGTGAGTAAACCCCAGTGTTCTCTGCAGGTCTGAGCATAGTCAGCCTCCTACAGAATTCACATATGAAAACCTGAAGGCAGAGTTAGTGAGGAAGACAAATGTAAAGCCAAAACATTATAGAGAATTTTCTTTCACTTTACAGGGTTGGTCTCTGAAGGTTTTTGAACAGAAATGGTACAGTTTGTTCTTTTTTGCTTGCAGTAGTGTGTGATTTCTTCCACAGCAGCTTGGGCTCTGGTTACACATCTAGAGCTGTCACGATGTAGTTCCATGTGCAAGCTGTCCCTTTTTCAGTATGTTGGTAACAATCTACAGAGTACTCATTTGCTCAATTTTCAGTTGTATGACTCAGATTGCATCCTGACCCTAGAGAGAAGTGAACAATCTCGATCAAAGAAAAAAACCGAAGTCTCTAGTTCCTAGATCAGCTTTCTGTGCCTTTCTGGTTTTTTGGGTTTTTTTCCAAACAAGCAGTTGAATCTAAACAAAAAAATATTTTTAGAGATGTATCAATTTTGATTCTTTTTAAAAGGAAGAATATGAAGAAGGGCAAAGCTTTGACAGTGTACTAGCATTCTGGTTATATTGCCTAAACTATTTAAAAAACCCTAAAATATTAATTATGAAATGTTTTGACAGTAGAAAATCTGAGAAAAAATCTTCAGGGGACGCTTAAAACTTTATCTTTTCATTGTAATCTATAATTTAAGTTGTTTTTCCTCCCACAGTCAGATTTTCCCACAGAATAGAAATTCCTGTACTCTGTCTCTAGTAGGTAGAAATTTGTAGAATAACAACATGAATGATTGATAAGTCTGGAGTTGGAAAGGTATTTTAAACTCAAGAAAAGTATGAGTCTGTTAAATGATTGAGATGAAATTTTTTTTTCAAGTGTTTGGAAGAGTAATTCCAGAGTGCCTTGGGTGAAGTACAGGCAAGGAACAAAAGTGCAGAGCTATTGAACAGAGGATTGCTGTGCAGCATCGAGTGAGGCCTTCATCTGCAGCTCCCCGTTTGCTGCTTGGAGGGGTTTCAGAGCAAGGCTGGCGTCACTCGAGACTCTTATTTTAACATAAACTGTGTGCAGTGTAAGGGAAACCCCATCTGAAGGCAGCAATGCAGTTTTGGGCTTGTCTGCAGTGTGTGAATTAACATAACAGCCCTTCTATTTCTTTTAAATGATTTACTTATACATCTCAGGAGAGCATCCCACTTGTGAGTTAGGTGGGACTTCATCTATCTGTGTCCGCTGTTGGCCTCAATGACACCTTGTAGCAGTGAGTTCTGTCTTGTAGCAGTGAGTTCTACAGGTTAATTTTTCTTTGTAGAGTATTTATTTCCATCAGCATTAGATTTTGTCACCTTTTTAGTTTCACTAAATTAATTATCATCTAATTAAAGGGCAGTTCTGCTTCAGGTTGAAACAAGGAGCAATTGATTGAAATTTAAGTGCTGCTGTCACTGTAATTCCATGCATTCTGATACTTGAGCTCTGATCCCCTGAACTCTGGCAGCAGAGATCATATAGCAGAACACACAGTGGCTTTCACTTGCTCTCTTTTTAATGGTTAGTTGCTTTACAGGGAAGTAAGGGTAGTTAGTAGGGCCTATAGCTGCAGAAAAATCCAATTTTAATTTTTTTTTCTCCTTAGTTTCTAACTTGCTTCAAACTCTTGTGGTGATGTGATAGCTCGGCCTCGAACCCATTGACATGGTGATTCACAGAGAGAGGATAGAGAAAGAGAAATAAAATCAGAACAACAGTTGGGTGTGGGGGAGGGATAGAGCATAGTATTGTTGAAATGGAGACAACCATGCTGGCTCTAGACGGGTAGATATTATCTGATGTTTCAGAAGGTAAATCCATATTACTCTTTCCCTTGACTCCTCTTCTGCCCACATATTTCTCTCATCAGAGCTGTAACTGAATGATATGTAACCTGGGGAAAGATAGGTAATAAAAAATGCAATAGAACCAGGCCACGTAGAACTTTAAAATGCTGGATTAGTGCAGTATCTCCCTGCACAATGTGGGTACTGCAAATTACAGTTCTGAACACAATCCTTATAAACTGGCTTTGGACACTGTACAAGTACTCTGTGTGCTTAATATACAGAGTCTTTTTTCTTTCCTCTCCCTCTCCTCCCGTCTTTAGGTGATGTCCATCACAGCAGCAACCCAGGGAAAGGAAGGAGTCTTCCTGAAGCTTACCCAGCCGTACTGCAGCCTTTCCTGGGACAGAAAGGAAAGAAAGGCCTGGCTCATCCCAGCCTTCCTGCACATGTGAGGAACGCCGTACTTGCAGCTGCCCTTTTCCCAGAGTTCCTGAAGGAGCTGGCAGCTCTAGCCCAGGAACATTCCATTTTATGTTAAAAATTACTGGGGGATTTTGAAGATTATTGTTCACGGGTTTTTAAAATGTGTTTTGAAAAAGCTTTTGGAGTTTAAACAGATTTTTAATGCAAAGCTGCTTTCAGAAGAAGGTTGTACTTCAATATTTCCTGAAAATACTTGATTTGGAGGGGGAAGAAGGAGGCAAAATATTATTCCAGTTAGGCCTTATAATTTCCCTCTGTGCTACATAACTTATTTGAGATTTCTGATACTGCTCTTACTGCAGCTTCCTTCTTCATCCCTTCCTCGTCACACAGCCACCCTTCTTCAGTGTCACTACTTCCTGTTGGATTTCTGCAATAGACACTTGTTGGCTGGCTAAGAGACACAAACACGTTAGTTTTTTCTGTTCCACAAATACTCTTCTGGATAACTTGTTAGACAAATTTCCTTGAAAAAACATTGCTCCATGGGAAAAGTTCACAGTATAAAAAAGCATGCAAAATCTGCACAAAACCTGAAAAGGGGTATGTGAAGGGCTGTGTTCCTTGATGTCATTGTTGTCTTTGCCTCTTCCCTTGCTTCACCCTGAAGCTGGGTTCTTACTGATCCCCACCCAAAACCCCCATTTTAACTACTGGCTCAGGTTTTCTGAATTCAAGTGATCTTATGTGTAGCAAACCCCTGAGTAGCTGAAAGCAGGTGCTGGGCCCTACACATACCATATTGCCTTATGTTGCAGACAGATCTGCAGCTCTCAGCTGTTGGGCTTTGAAGTCCAGTGAAGTGTGTAAGTGGATGTGGATTGCAGACTGCCTGGAATTCTCCTTGCGGTTCCTCGGCATTCCTTGATAACTCTTGCATTGCTACCTAAGCCTGCCAGCATGCCTTATTTAGTAAGATTTGCACAAAGTACAAAACAAAATGTTTCTATGCAAGCTGTTATTAGTGTCTAGTTTGTATGCTTGTTTTAATAAGCTAAAGAAAGATACTCTGTATTTTTCTGTAGTGTTAAATGGACAGCAGGCTGTTTTTTGTCTTTGTCTTTTTTTTTTTATTAAATGAAAAAGGTTTACTTGCTCATGAAAGGTGTTCTGTTTTATTGTTAATTTCTTTTAAGGTTAAGGGAAAGTTAAATACTGTTTGTTTGCTTTTAATTTAGGTGTTGACTTTTCTTAATATTGCATTTCTGGGATGGTGAGGAGAGGACCAGGCTACTCACTAGCTGCAGAAAAGGAAGTAATGGGGAAAGCTGTCTGGTGGTGACTAACTGCTTGAGAAAATTCTCTTCTGTGAGTAATGGGCTTCATTAGAAGACCCCAAACATGATGAATTGGTGCATCACCACTGTATTTTGTCTTATCTTAGCTGCATAATTGTGCTTCCAGTGTGTTGTAGTTGGCTACATAAAGAGGGGCTTAGTTCAAGAAAGCCATAAAACCTTTTGCGCAGGATATAAGCTAACAGTGACTCCAAAAAATGTGAAGAAACAGAAATCAGAAATAACATTTGCATACATTTGTTCTCCTGCTCATTGTAATTCCGTAATGTGGAATTCCAGTTAATCACATTCTGATTTTGAAACACACTTTCTCAGAGATTTCAAGGAAAAAACCAGTTTAAAAACAAAAACCAAAGACATTCCAGAACAGTCTAATTAATTGCACATCAAATTCCTCTGGAATGTGCAGTGCAGTTTAAGCTCCTCAATCCTTTAGGTAGCTCTGAAAAGTTCTTCCTTTAATCTACAAGGTCTAGATTAAAGTGTCTGCATTCATTGTGTCAGCCTGCTGTAGGCTATTCTAAGAAAAAAAAAAAAAATCCCAAAGTCTGCCTCAAATAAAATCCCCTCCAGAACTTCTCTGGGTCCATCTTTTCTTGTTTGCTGCACAGTCTTCATTTCCATGATGGCTGGGGGTCCTGCTGCTTCTGAGCTGCCTCTTTCTGGTTTGCTTTAATTTATGACTTGTTTAGTTTTTCAGGTGCCACTGCATCACCATTCTGTAAATCACCTACTGACCTCCACATGGCCCTCTTTCCCCTCAGCAGCTTTCTTGGAAGCTGAAGCCAAAGCTGTGGGGTCTTTCCTTAGGTATTAGTTACCCAGGTTGAAGAGAGCTCTTTCTTTATCAGTTCCCCCCTAGCCGTACATTGTTGTTGTAAATGAGTAATGAGATTGATTGATTTTTTTCTTTTATTTAATTTTTCTTAAAACTTAACCTAGGGTACTGTGGGTTCTTTCCCCACTCGCTCATTTCTGCTGCCTTCCATGCTGTACTCACAGGCCTGGCCTGAGGGGGTTCAGTGTGCGTGTTGGAAGTGTTTTAGCATTATGGTTGTAGGGGCAGTGCTTGCTTTGCTGCTCACCTCTTCTGCGAAAACTGCAGGTGAGCAAAAGGAAAGTTTGATCAGCTCACTTTTAGTGGTATAGAAACAATTGCTAAAATGTAGAAGCAGTCTAATCCCTTTTTTTGAGGACTTTTTAAACAGGAATTAGAAAGATTATTTCACTTTTTTAAAAATAAAGAACTCTGCAGACCAGTGCTCAAGGCAGTAAATTACTACCTGAACACTTCCTTCCTTTGTTTGTATTCTGAACTAAAAATCCTTATTTGCTGGGTAGAAGGAATTTCTTTGGAGATTGTTAATTTTAACTGATGTTTTCAGCAAATGGACAAAATCACTTCAGTTTCATCCCAGCAGGTCTGCTAAGCTACATAAGGATTTTAAAATGTGGACTGCTCATAAAAGCATCTGTAAATGAGAGGAAGGAGAGGATTTTCCTCCTAAGTTTTAGTAGAGTTTATGTTCTACATCCAGTAGGATAAAGTCAACCTTTGAAATCTGGAGTTGTGTGGAAGGCTTCTTGCTGAAAGGTCAGAGCTGTGTTTGTGCACAGCATCCCCTCACCAATGGGAAATGTCTGTCAGCTCCCCAAAAGGAAGAGGTGGAGGAGTGCAGTGACCCTGGCTTAGAGTGTAAAAATGCAGATCATACGTGTACCTTTGCATTGCTTTTTTTTTGGAGTGGGATCAGACTTGCAGCTGTGTCTCAGATGTAATAGCAGTATAACGTCTGGCAGCCAGCACAAAAAACTGTTGGTGGGAATTGCCTCTTCCTGCCTTCAAAATGCAGAACCTGTGATTTAGCTTGAAAATGTTGATCTTTTCAGATGAATCACTTCTGTGTGCATAAGCTCTTCAGCCAAATGCTTCTCTAATCAGCTTCTTCTCTCCAGTTAGATCGTGTGTTATCCTGTCTCTCACCAATGATACATCCTTTCCCAAAAAACCCTGTACTTGTGGTCCAAGCTGTGGTCCTGCCTGTAGGTCCTTGGAGGACCACAGCATTATGCTTCTCTGTCCAAGAACTAGGAAGTGCTTTGTGATCTGGTTTTTCCCACATTCAGGTGGGTTTGTGACTGGAGCAGTCCTTCTTTGGTACATTGGCTCAGCATCAGTTCCAAATGAAGTGCCTTGGGAGATCTGTTCCAGAGACTGCAGGTGGTGGCTCAGTGATACCAAAATGAATTTCCAGGCTCCTACTAGATGCTTCAAACTGTGAATGCTACATTTCCAATTATGTAGCCTTGGAGTGTGTTTTTAAGCTGTTCTGCTATTGCAAGGAATCTCTCCAGCATTTTAAACCTGCTTTTGTGTGTGTATGGTTTTGGTTTGGTTTAGTGTTTGTTTATTTTGTTTTTGCAGCCTACCTATAAAGTGAGCACTTTGTCTTCAAAAATTTGTAGTCATTCTCTTTTACCTTTGACCATTTTTTTTCTGGATGCTTTTT
The DNA here is from genome assembly GCF_028769735.1 of Zonotrichia leucophrys gambelii. Lineage (NCBI taxonomy): Eukaryota > Metazoa > Chordata > Aves > Passeriformes > Passerellidae > Zonotrichia > Zonotrichia leucophrys. Next base: position 25,232,772 of record NC_088173.1, on the reverse strand, counting down.
GGGTTAGTCTCAGTAAACATACACATGGTTTGCATTGATTGGACTAAAGCACTCAGCAGTTTCATGCATGCTTGTGCAGATCTTTGGACAGGTATAGTCAGGTGCAGTTCACATGTTGCTAGCTGTGCTTACTACCTATACTATTGTATTCTAGGCGTTTTTCTTAAATTTGATCTTTTTCATGGGTGCCCTAAAGAGTATTACGAAATTTTGAATGGGATCAAGTTATTGGTGTTGCAGTTCTAGGTGTGAAAAATGCATTGTCTTTTTTTGTCCTGGTAACATCTGACTTTGGTTTTCGAGAACAGAAATGAGAACTTTTGTTTTCAGCTGTATTCTGTGAAAACTCTACTATCAGGCATGGACTGTCCCTCCCACCAGCAGGCCCAGGTACATCCAGATCATAAATTACTTGCTGCTTCTTTCTTTGGGGTTTGTCACTTTGCAAAAAGTCTCAATTCAGTGGTGTCATGCTGTGGTACAGAGCACTTGCCTTTCAGGTGTGATTTGGTATTTTTAGTAAGATTGGTTAATTTCCTAGGATGGGAGAAAACAAAGTGTGATTGGGGTGGACTTTGGACATCAGCCGGGAGCCATGCCTTGGAATGGGAGCAGGACTGGATATTCAGGAAGCCTGAGCAGCACTCCTGCCACCAGTGCCGCTCTTTGGCCCGTGCACAAAGCCCAAGTGATCTGTTCAGTCCTTCAGAGAAAAACATTTGCAAACAAACTTGCAGCATCCTGCAGACTCCGAGGGTTTAAGTTCAAGAGGTTAAGTTCTATTTACCAAGAGAAGTTCACCATCCAGCACAGCGTGTACACACTCACTACCCTTTTGTGCACTCTGCTTAAGCCTCTCAGAAGGTTTCATGCTTTAGGAAGGATTTTTAGCTCCTCTAAGATGCTCAAAAATCTCAGGGTTTGAAAGAAAAGGATGGGAGCAGTGTGATCTGTTGCAGTTAAATTATGTCATTGTATCATTTGAATTTGTAGCCACAGCTCCTGCTTGAGGATGGCTTGATTTAATAAGCAATTTACTCTGCTGTATTAACTGAAATTGCTATGTCATGCCTGCAGTTCTTATGACAGCTCCCATTACGTTTGTAACATTTAAATTGCATCTGTGTTTATGAGTAGAATACTGGGATTTTCTTCTTTTTTTTCTTTTAACTCAGATAGCTCTGGCAGTGTACAGTAACAATACTGCTGTGTCCTGATCTGATTTAAATAATTACAGTTATGTTCCTCCTTGCACTCTTTGAGCATTATCAGCAGAAATGGAGGGTACATGGGCTGCTTACATTAATGAGCAAACCTAAGGTAAAATGCCACAGAGTAGCAGGGGCCACTTCCCTCTGTGTGAAATGCAGAATTTACATTTGTGTTGCTCTGATTTATCAGAGACCAGAAAGAAAAAGCTCAAACTTGAAAAATTAATATGACCATGTCCTGCAGTACCTGTCCAAGTGGACAGCAGTGCTGTGTGATGTTTTGGGACAGAAATGTGCAAAGAAGGGTAAAACTTGCTCCTTGTGAAGGTGGTGTCAGACTTGCATAAATAGGTGCTTGGGTAAGATGATGGTGGTGCCAGCTGTCTGACCGCAGACAGCCACAGAATGCAGCACTATTTCTGTGACTTTGTTGGTGGTTAAAGCCCTGCTCTGACTAAATGCACTTTATTTTTTAGTGGCCCCAGCTTTTCTAAACATGTTGTGGCCCAGCATCAATGTACTTCATTTGTTACATGCTCAGTTGGAAGCCTCTTATTTATGAAAAGGAGCATTACTTGGATTCTCAAATATGTAGGTGCTTAAAGTGGCGTTTTGTTGCTGACTGTGCAAATCTTCTTTTTGTTCATTGATTATAATGGTTCTTGTGGCAGCTGGATTAAATTAAGACTGAAGTCTCTGGGCTTAAAGCCCTGATGGAACTTTTGTGCAAAGGCTGCATTTCTCAACTTTGGCACTTCTGCAGACTGCCCGCATACAGTTATGTACTGTGGACTAAATACCTGCAAACCTTCGTCTCTGATGAAGCCATTTCCACAGCAGCTGTGTTTTATTGCAGGCTGCTTTAAAAATAACTAGCTTGGATTTAAACCAAAAAATAACATGGACGAGTCAAATCTGAGACAACTGAACTGTGTCCAGCTCAGTGCTGCTGTGTCAGTTTGGCCAGAGCTCAGACAAAATGCCAGCTCGAACTCAAAGGAGAGGGAGTGGCTCTGGGTCTCAGAGTCTCTGGTATCCCTTGCTGCAGCTTGAGCCAACAACTCGTGTCTCTTGGTGTCCAAGCACAACTTGGGAGTTTAGAAACGCAGATCAGTGTCTTTTGTAAATCTCTGGGGTCATAACATTGGTTTCTGAGCCTCTGTGTGGAAAAAATCTAGCAGCCTCCAGGACCAGCCTGAAAGTGTGGCCTCTTGAGCAGCTAAAATACAACTTACTGATGGTTATGCCTGCTTAGTGGGTTAGACAATTACAGCTGTGGCTGATGCAACCAGTTGGGAGATCTGCTTTGTGCTTACACAAAAGGCTGTGCATGGAGGGAGCATTCCCTGCAGTGAAGCTGTTGGCTCTTGTAAGGATCATGGCAGTGCAGCTCTGCAGCTCCAGGTACTGGACTTGGAGGCCTTTCTCCAGTGGCTGCAATGACAAGGCAGGGAATGTTGCATGGGTTAGTTTGCTGCCTGTGTATGAAGTGGGATAACATGGGATCTGGCATAGCTGTCACCAGTCTTTTCCTTGGGCAAAGCCAGCAGGCAAAGATGGGAGTTGTTCACAGGCTCATGAAATGGGTTCCCCCACACAGATAAAGGGGAGAAACCAAAGGTCAGGATCCCTCACCACTTAGTTTTGCAGCTGGTCAGGAAATGCTGTAGACAGTTGTGACAGGCCTGTACGCCCTACAGGAGAACTTAATGATCTGTGACTAGCATGGTCCTGGACAGAAGCTTCAGTTCCACTGGGAGTATGCACAGCTATATTGCTCACTAAACTATCTTCTTTCTGCAACTTTGTTCCCTCATGGTGGCACCTGAGCATTTCTGCAGTTTGCTTTATTGCCGTTGAAATTCAGGCTGTCTAGACTAATGTGGGATGTGGGCTGGAGTAGAGTCAGGAGAGAAGTGATTCCCAGTGGTTTTGTGTTTCCACTGCAGTGATCCCTAGTTACTGATTGTGCTTGGCCCAGGGGCTCTTGAAGATGGAATCTAAATTTGCCATCACAATGGGCAGAAAAATGCACAGCAAATTACAGGTCATGACAACTTGGGATTTTGTATTTTACTGCATTCCTCACACTATTTATCAATAGAGTCCTCTCTGTCTCTGTATTACCTGAGTGTTTGCGGCTTCTGAGGGGGCAGGGGACAACTTCCACTTGAAGCCAACCCAGTGCAGGGAAGCTTCTGAGCATTTGGGTTGATAAATGGAGACCTCCTGTTTGCTGTAACTTAGTTTTAAGTGGCCATTGCCTGATCCAGAATCCAGTGTGTGTATGTGTAAATAGCATTTTAAGAAGATGCTGGCAACGAGGGCAAACTAACCAGGAGTGTGCTATTATTTCTTCTCCCTCATGCAGTTTGAGAACAGACAGCTGACTGAAAACCCAATTTGTTTTTCTTTATGTGTGAGAAAACAAACACTCTCCAGGTTGAGCATGCACACAAGGCCATAAATCCCTGGGAAGGTGCTGCTGAGGTCAGTGGTTGTGTAAGGGTAGGTAGAGGATGCTCAGAAGAGACACAAAAGCATCCCAGAACCCTGACACCACACCGCAAAGCAGGGTGGAAAGGGGCCACACTGAAACCACAGCTGAATGCTCTGCTATGATTTTTTAGTTAAGGTTCCTATCATGTATTTCTATTTTTAACACAGTTAAAATTAAACTCTGCAGCCAAGGCTGAGTGCTAGAAATTCTTTCTTAACTACTTAGAGCACTGCCAGCATCTTTTTAGACAACTTTCTTCTCCTGTTCTGCAGCCTCAGATACAGGATACTTAGCTATATGAGATAGTAAGTATCAGCTCTCCACCCTCAGGCCTGACCTCCAAAAAGACTTCCAGCAATGAGTAGATGAGACGGTCGTGAGTGTCTGGTGTCAGCTTTTAATTTGTGAGCATTTTCCTTGGTCCTCTGTTCGTGGATAGTAACTGCTGAAAATCTGCATGAAACTGTCCTTAATTCACCCTGCCTGATGCTGTTGCACAGATGGCATCTGCAATCATTAGATCAGAGAGCACTGGAGTAGCTAAATGAGATTTCCAAGTTGGGGTCAAAGTCTCAATCTTCATTCCAGAGCTCCAGCCTTGATACAGCCACACTTGGGACAGCCTCCTGGCCTGCAGGATGTCCTACATCGAACACTTCAGAGTCAGGCTCTGCCTTCTATCCTGCAGACCCACCTGTCCTGTAGGGTTGTTTTATTTGTCTTTAAATAGCAGAAACTAAATTCCTTGAGGCTCTTGCTTCTGCTTTTTTAATGTGCTCATCAACTACTCTAAGCAGATATAAACCAAAGCTGTTTGATTTGCTCAGTAGAGCGCTCCACTTTTTTTTTTTTGGTTTTTTTTTTTAATTTGCTGTGAGCTCCATTTAGAGGAATGGGAAGGTGGTGGTTGTTTAGGCTGCTGTATAAGGGCCTTGGCAGGCAAAAAGGATCCCATGTTTTGGCTGTATTGGTTCAGTCAAAGGGGTGTGAGGTGACCGATGAGCCCCTTAATGCAGGCTTGGATAGTGGGAGCAATGTGAGCTGGCCCAACTGAGCCTTCCCATTGCTAGGTCTGAGCACTGCCAGCTACTGCTGCTTTGAAGTTGGTACTGATATCTCCACAAATGTTAAAAAGGTTCATTATCTTGATCTCAATTGGCTCAAACCACTTTTTTCTCGTATCAAAAAGAAATTTACGTTTTGAGTCTGCAAAAGATTTTAAAAATTTCAGAACTCACTGTTTCATGATATAGTGCAAAATTTATAGACTATGGCTGCTCTTTACCTTCCCTGGAAGGAAAGAATATTACAATTATCCCTTTTTAATCTTTCTTGTTATCCATTGTCTCTGGCAGCTGGAGGTGAAAATAGATTGAGACTTAAATCACAGAATGGTTGGAAGGGACCTTAATATCATTCTGACCCCCACACTGTTACAATACAACGCAGAATGAATGGCACTTACATGTTGAGATGTTTAAGGCGAAAAAGAGCATGGTTATTTTTTGACTTCAATATTTATAGAATTCTAAAGGTGACTGTGGATTGGAGGATGTAATTGTTACTTCTTTAACTACACTGGTTAAACCCGCAGTTTATCAATTTTTTCTTTTTCCAGAAAGTACTGCAAAACAATCATTATTTACATGAAAAGTGCATGAGAAACTCTATTACAAAAATGTAAATATCAGAAGGCTTAGAAGAACTTTAGAAGCACAGGGTGACACCCCACCATGGGCAGGGACACCTTCCACTAGAACAGGCTGCCCAAAGCCCCATCCAACCTGGCCTTGAATGTTTCTAGTGATGAGGCATCTACAGCTTTTATGAGCAACCTGTTCCAGTGGTTCACAGTAAAGATGTTTTTCTTAATATCCAACCTAAACCTGCCCTCTCTCATCTTAAAGCCATTCCCCCTCGTGCTACCACTACATGCCCTTGTCCTTCTCCAGCTCTCTTGTTGGCTCCCTTGAGGAACTGGAAGGTGCTGTAAGGTCTCTCCAGAGCCTTCTCTTCTCCAGGCTGAACAGCCCCAGCTGTCTGAGCCTGTCCTCACAGGTGAAATGTTCCAGCCCCCTGATTGTCTTCATGGTCTCCTCTGGGCTTGCTCCAACAGATGCCTGTTCTTCCTGTGCTGGGACCCCAGAGCTGGATGCCGCACCGCGCGTGTGGTCTCACCTGCCCTGCCCTGCTGCCCACAGGGCTTGGATGCAGCCCAGGACATATTTGGCCTTCTGGGCTGTGAGTGCACGTTGCCAGGTCATGTCAAGTTTGTCATGCCCCAGCACCGTGAAGTCCCACTTCTTTGCACAGCCCCCCTTCTCAAGCCTGTCCAGATCCCTCTGTATGGTATCCCTGTCCTGCAGCGACCATGCCATAGATTGTTGTCATCAGAGAACTTGCTGATGCATGAGGGAGCACTCAATCCCACTGTTCTTGTCACCAGCAAAGATGTGAAACAGGGCAAGGCCCAGTGACAACCCTGGACAGTCCCGCTCATTACTGGCCTCCATGTAGACATCAGAATAATGACTGCAGCTCTTTGAGTGCAACCAGCCAGCGAATTCCTTATCCCCTGAGCAGTCCACCCATGTCTCTCCAGTTTAGAGATAAGGATGCCATGCAGGACAGTGTCCAGTGCTTTGCACAGGCCCAGGTGCATGATGTACTGACACAGACTCTACTCAGAGAGAACCTGGCTGATTGATGATTTTTAACAGGTTTTGCACACATTAATAAAGTATAATTCCATAGTAAAAGAGTGGCTAAGAAGAATTAGCCCATAGAATTATCAGTAGTAGCCTTGCTACATTAATTGAGATGCTTCCTTCATCACCTTATTACTCTTCCAAGTACATTGTTGGTTTGATTTCTTTTTAAAAGGCACCCACTGCAGCAGTGGGGAACTCAGCAGAGCAGCATCCAGCTGTGCCACAAAAAACACTAACCTTTGGAGGACCACCTCTGGGAAAACTGTGTTTTTTCTAAACTGAGTGAGGATCTCCAAGATTCAGGATTTCATGGAGAAACCATTATGCCTTCTTGTTTCTTGCTGCCATGGCAAGGATTGAACAGAATTCCAGTAGTTTTGTTGTATAATCTAAACCTTTATTGACTGAACACTTACAGAAAACTCACACCACTAAGTAAAAATGGTAGCTTTTGCTCATGATGTGAAAAGTGATAGTAGAGGTCTTAGTGTGAAGGTCAAATTACATGGAAATCCTGGGCATGGTGTGATTTGGGAGTTTTTGGAGGTTTAGGCCTTTTGCTTGGCTTTTGAAGGGCCACAGTTTTTGACTACAGTTGTGTTACTGCTTTTTATAAGCTGTAGGATGATGTTTGAATTGTAAAGGTACTTTTTAATGAATAATTGATATACATTTTATTCATTAAATGGATTGAAAACCAAAGGAGTTTTTCCCTTCCAATGAAGGAGTTTGCATTTGAACCTCAGGCAATTTGTACAGCAATGTCCTCCTCAGGACACAACATCAGTACTGCCACTCAGGAGGGAGCACTGCCATCAGCCTACTTTGAACTAGTGCTGCAAGCACCACATTTGCCAAAGGTGACTGAAGTCCCAGGGCCACACCTGCTGCACTCCTGTGACAATGTCTGCCCTGCAGGCACATCCTAAAGAACAATTCTGAAGTAGCTGTGAGGCCCAAGGTAGGTGTGATCTTTAAAAAGTATGGCTTAGCAGTCTCCAGGAGGGATTTAAGAACTTCAAGCATCTGGTACTAAATGGGATTTATTTCCCCACTACATGAAAATTTGACAGGCTCCTTCTTGTTGCATTTCCTGTTAATGGCTCAATCAGCAAAAGCTGGTTGGGATGGGGAAGTTTATTCCAGATCCCTGCATTTCAGTGATTACTGAAAGCCAGGAACTGAAAAACAAACTGTGTAAAAAACCCAAAATAAAAACTACCAGCACAAAACACCCCTTAGGATTAAGTAGTGCAGAAGGACTGAACCCCAGCTGAATCCAGCTCAGCCAACTGCATGTTCCATTCCTAAGCAGTACAGTTCCAAACTGCATGATCCAAAGCAGTACAGTTCCAGATGACAGGAGAAAACCACGTGCCAGAGAAGCAGCAGCCCTGGACATTGGGTGTGTGTAACATGGGCCCAAGTTCTTGCCTCCAGAGGAAAAAAAAACCAAACTGGAGCTGGGGCTGTCCTCTTCAGGGCCAGGAGCTGGACTCCAATAATCAACTCCAGCTATTCTGTGATTCTGCTTGTTCTGTTGTAGGTTGTACAGGGCTGCCTGTCCATCTGCTGTTCTGAGCCTGTGATGCCAAAATGGGATGTGACCCTCAGAAGGGCTCAGGTACACAGCCCTCAGGCACTCCTCAGAACTGAGAGCAGGCACAGCAGGTATGTGGGTGCAGAACTGGGAGAAGGTGAGCAAACAATCTGACAGGGTGAGATGCCGGCACTTCTGTTTGTGGCACTACCCTTAGGCTCACAGTGAAGCAGCTCATGGCTTCATCCTTTCCCCTTTCCTCAGAAACCAGGAAGAATGATAGCAGTGAACTTTTTGTTCCCTTCTCTTAAGGCATCGAGGCACAAGTGGGTCCCTCAATGACTTTTGGGTGTTTTAATAATTGTTCCTGTTGTGCTCACAATGACAGTGAGTTATGGTGTGCACGCCCAGACTGAGATTGTGATCTGAGATTGTGAATTCCCCTTCTCACAAACAGGCAGACAGAAAAGCTGAGTTTGTACCTGCTTTATTGGAAAACTAACCCATGCAGTTTCAGCTCTCTGTGTACTCACAGACACCTCTGGGAGCTTGTTTCCCAGGGCTGTGTGGAAATCACATTTCCAAGTGCCACATCAAAGCATGGGAGATGCAAATGGCTGTATCCTGCTTTTCTCTGGCCCATCTGCCTTTGGCTGATGCATCCAGGGAAGGCTGGGACTTCAAGCTGCTTGAAGTATATCCAACAAGCACAGTGCTGCACAAGGAGACACCAAGGTTCATTTGCAGACAGAACGAAGCACATGCTTCTTTAGTTGCTTGTGTGCTTTTTCTCTAGTGGCTACCCTGACAGCTTCTTCTCTAGCAATTGCTTCACCAGAACAGGATTGGACCGTCCTTGTGTTTTCTTCTGTACCAGACCAATTAACTTATTTAGAACTTTTGGATTTCCTGCCTTTATCGCCATAACCTTTAAAGAAAAAAAAATGCAACAGACACCATTGTTACAGGAAAACTGAACACTTTCACTCATTCCCAACCAAGGTATGAATATTTTTGTTGTTTCGCCTATTGTGATAAAAGACTACATTTTGGATAAAGTGTTTTTTATAAAAACTGCCTTCAGCCTTGCAATAAGCTCCTGCTCTGCTCCCATGAGAGAACAGCGAGTCCCTACAGCATCAGGGCCTTACAACTAATAGAGAAAGCTCCTCTTATTGAAAGAGTCAGAAAATACTTTTGGATTTTACAGTGTCTGCAGCTTGAACAGCAACTTCCTGGAAAAAAGCCAGAGAAGTGAGATGGACTTTCCTTGCTAATAGGATCTACCATTTTACTGAATATAATGTTCTGTTATAACAGGTAATTTGAAGCGAATCAAAATCTATTTGATAATATTGGTGAGGTCCTTCAAGCTCAGATGTAGGTGTTTTTTCTTTCCTTCAAGCAAGGACTCCTTTACAACATGATGATTAATTAGCTGGTAAAATACGACCTCCTATCAGACAGCCTTTGATGCACAATCACCTGCTACATTGCAAGGGCCATGTTTAAAAGCTGAAAGGATCAGAAATTTCACCTTTGGACCTTCCTAAAGGAGATGCTACTGCTGAAAGACAAGCATCTGGCTACTGTTTGTGTGGCAGGGAAGGCATTCTCTGCCTTGTCAGAGTTACTGGGCAGAACACAATCAATGCAATGAAACAGGATGACATATTTGCAGATGTTCAAGGAAGGGTTGCAGACACAGGAGCTATGCACTGTGCCAATACCAAATTCAGATGCAAATACTGCTTCTCATTACAGTATCTGAATTACTGTCAATCTAAAGTCTTCTCTGTTATGTTGCACAGTGGAAAGGACTCATTACTCTGGATCTGCTAGAAATTACCTATGTGGGGCAGAGTGCAGTACAGTCCTGGTCCTGCACTGTCATAAAGTGCTCAGTGTTGGTTTGAGCAGCTGTTTAGAAGCTATTTTGTTCTGAAAAAAATTACTCTCAAAACACATTGAAATGGGAGTGTGCTTATGGACCTTCCAGCTCCTGCACTTCCCAGTCAGTTCTCTCCATTCTCTCCCTCCCTGCCTATGCTTTCATACCAGCCTGGCAATACAGCAGCACTTTTATCAGGCTCTGCAAATGAGTCAAGTCAGATGGAGGTCACGCTGACCTACTGCAAGCTCATTTTATCAAAAGCTCTTGCAGAGCTCTTAGCATCCCCCAATGAGATCTGGAGTGGGCGGTATTGTTCTCAAAAGATGTTAATGTTTTTTTCCAAATGGCAAATGGAGCTAGACATTGTTTATATTAGAAGTAGGCTATTCACTTCTGCTTTTACATTTTTGCTCCAGAGAACATATAAGCACTTGTTTTCATTTTGCTTTTTATAAAGCAGATTATATAGACTCTGTCAAGATCCCTTCCCACTCCTCCCCTTCACGATCAACAAGGGTTTTTTCCCTTTTTTCCCAGCTCAGACCTTGTTAGACTGAGCCACACTGGCTGCTGTGTGTCTTTCAAGGAGATGGGGAAGAGCCAATCATCCCCCACGGGGAAGCGTTTGTGTTGCTGCCACAGCCCAGCAGAACAGCAGAGTGGGCAGCAGCTCTGGAGCTGCTGCTGCTGCCACAGGGCTCTGGCTCCTTCCCACCCCACAGCCACTGTCAGGCAGGAGAGCCAGCAAGGCTCCTCTCTTTGGCAGTGGACAGAGGCAGGGATATGGCAAAAAGTCAGATGCAAGCACAATTTCTGCCTTGCCAGCTCTGATACAGTCTCTAATTCCATAACTAATATATGCCTTGCTGGCAGATAACTTCAGCTCCAGAACAGTTTAACAGTGTTGCCCCAATATCACAACAGATGACATAAAAATCAGAGTTATGTGGCTGGGTGGCAGGGTCAGGTTAATGGCAGTACAGCTGGAGAGGGACAGAGCCCTGCAGTTTTGCTTTCCTGCATTAAAGTTTTATGGTCTCTCAGAATGACTTAGCACATTAGCCAGACTGGTAATTTGTTTTGCAGATCATTTTGTGTAAGCTTCATTTTCAAAAAACCCACTTAGTAAAATAAGAAAGAAGAAAAGCTTGATAATATCTTGGCAGCAGCTTTACTGCTATGGCTCTAGAGCTCAAATGCCATCTAAAGGGAAAAAGAGAGAGGCTATTTTAACCCCCTTTCAGTGCCACGGACTGCCTCAGTGCAGAAAGTTCCCAGCACCATCATAATCACCTCATTTTTGTGTCCATCAATCACTGCCTGGCAGATCTGTTCAAGCTCTTTTTGATCCTGTAACAGTTCAAGTTTCTGTTCTTTAACAATTTCAAGGGGAGTCTTCCCTTCTCCCTTCCACAATTCTGCAAGCACCTGAAAATCACAATAAAAGCAGCAAAGGTCAGTGGCTTGACTTACCAACATTGTTTACATGCAGTATTTCGGTTATGGACCCAAGAAGCCCTGTTTTTGCTAAGAGTGGATTGTCTAAACGAGAACAAACCCAAGATTTAATCATGTGCCTCTGAAATAGCCCTTGTACCTCCCTCCTCTTCTGCCACCTGCACTGAGACAAAGCATTGCCACCTCCTGCACGAGTCCAGGCTAATGGCTGGCAGCATTAGCAGGTGCTGCAGCCTCCCCAGCCCCCCAGTGCCTCTGGGGGCTCCCCAGAGGGGATTGCTGAGCACAACCCCCTGCTCCTCTGCCAGTACTCCTGCTCTTCTCGCATCACTCACAGACCTGCCTGGGAGCAGCAAGGAAATGCATCTCCATGAGCAATGGCTCTGCCGGGAACTGACGATTAGCTGACTATTGTACCAAGTCCAATCCCAGGTAACTCATCCCATTACCGGGCCTTGCCAGCAGGCTGTAATGAGAATATGTATGACAAAGCTGAAGAAAAATGGTGCCAAGCAGAATGAATGCAGCAGCTCCAGCCCACCTATGCATCATCCCCAAGTACTGGACTGCTGGGCAAACCCAGGCCTGTGGAATAATCACTTGTTAATGCTAGTGTTTTCCTACATTGCAGCAGGACTATTGCCCTGGAATACACTTGAGAGGAGAGAACATTTATAAAAAACCAATTTCCTTGGGCAGTCATTTTCTGTATTCCCTTTGCTTTTATTTCAGGGCCGTGGGAGGAGAGTAAGAAAACCCTTATTAAAACAGCTCGTTGTGCTCCATCCTGAGCTGAAGATATAATTGTATATTTGGGCCATTGCTGTGTCCCAATATGGAAATGCATGTCATGTCAAAATTTCAGCATTAAATATTCCCTGTAGGATGAAGAAGAGGCTCTGATGGGAAGACAAGGAGGGGCATCCAAACTGCATGTTAAATAATTTGCAGGGCAGCAAGAGAACTCAGGTAGAATGATGCACATGGGATGGGATCTTAACTACCCCAGCAATTTGCTTCAGCATGACAAATTCCTGGGTACAAAAGACCTTTGGTTAAAGAGTTCTCTATTTCACAGCAAGTATTCATACAATTGCTGCAAGAGGGTATTTGTTTGCCAGTGGCACTCTGAAGCTTTTTATGGGATCTTATCAACTCTTCTGAAGACCTTGTGAGAAGGTGATGACACACAGCTGTATTGTGGCAACTACATCTTAAATTCTTCCTTGAGAGAGGGCCAAAGGCAGATCACAATACTGAAGTACTGATAAGCAGCCAGAGATACAATAGCTATCAGTAACGCTTTCAGATCTTTACACTGAATAAATCAGTGCTGTATATGATGTCTTCTACAAGATCTTCCTTCTAGTGTGATATTTAAAAATCATCATGCTAGTGCTAGCTGGAATAACCCTAGAAATAAATATATCATATCCAACAGAGATGCAGCCTGTCTGCAGCTGCTTGCCTTTTTTGTGATGATGTTTTTTGATTTTTGTGGGGGTTTTTTGTTGTTGCGCTCCATTGCTACTCCTGGCAGCCCTTCTGCTTCTTCTCTGAGGGATGGAGCAGGAAGGTTTCTGTCCCGGAGGCCTCCCAAGGCACCCATACTGTGTGTCACCTGTCAGAATGAGCCCTGTCCTTGCCAGGCACAGCACAACCTCCAGCAAAACACCCTGGACAGTCTAAAGTACTGCACAAATCAGAGTGGACAATGAATAAGCCTTTTCACTCTCCTGGAAAAAGGCAGGGACTGATGCATGGGACTGATATGCATTCAAGCAGGATGCCATGGGCTGCAGGAATGGGAAATCTGCAACGAACAAAACCTATGCAGCCAACCATGGCAGAGTTACCCAGGAGCAACACGTACATCAGGCTGACTTAGGTCAGGCGCAGGACAGCTTGACAGTCAGAGATCCAGCTCTGATTCCCTGTTATGCCTATGCCAAATATTTCCTGGCAGTGAAGAAAGCTTGCCCATTAGAAACCTTGAAGGCACCAGATTTTCTCTGTGACAGCTGCATCATGTGTCCCTTCCCATTTGGTAACAAACATCTCCACTTAGTAGAGCAACAATGTTATCAAGGCCCTTGCTTGTTTACAGGTATGTAGGAAAGCAGAAAGAGATGTGGCCAAGACCTGTCAGAGATGCACTTTAAAAAAATGTGTTTCTCCACTTGGCAAGGAGTGCAAATCTAAAGAAAGCATTTCAGAAAACGATTTCAACTCATTTACACAAACTGCCTGCACCAGCACAGGAGGATCAAATTATGAAGTCTCCAGAGCCAAAACGTGAATCTCAGGCCTCATTTCCATTCCTGAAATCTCAGTAGCTTCTACTATTGATTCTTGCCTGTGTGTGATTAGATTTTAATGATGTTCTGTGGTCTCCACCTATACAGGCTTAGCAGCATTGGTCAAGATGAATTAATCAGGACTTGCATGTCTGGCTGTCATGGGCATCGTATCAAACATTTTGCAGCTGGTGAACGTGCCAGCTGACTGCTGTGCCCCAAGAATGCTCCAACTGGAAACCCTATCTGCAGTGATTTGCTGCCAAGGACAGGAGGAAAGCAGCAGGTAGCACCATTCCAGCAAGTCCTGTGGGCACCTCTCCTTTCCAGGGACGGAAGCTGTCATGTCTGGCGGGTGTCCCTCAGCCTCTCAGAGGAGCTGGGGGCAGGTTGGGTCCAGTCCTCCAGATGGTGTAGTCATGATTGTCAAAGCAGATGGTTCTGTTTAGATACGGGTACTGTACTCATTTCCCTACTATCTACTTTAAAGTAGGGGTGCCAAGCAGACCTATTGAAGTTATTTCTATGTGGGTGACCTATGCAACTGCAGAAGCCAGCAAAACCCGAGGTCTGCTCTGCTCCATGGCCTGCTGGGCATGGATCCCCCATGAACCAGTGACAAGGGTGTCCATATGGAGTTGCTCCAGGATGGCTGTTGGCAGCAGGGACAGGTTTCTGCTTCCCTGGCCCAGGAACCAGCCTCCTCCCATAATGCCATAACTCACAGGCAGGTCTGTTATGCCAGGCATGGACCTGCTGCCAGCCTGGCAACTTGAGGAGCAAGGCCCCATCAGGCAGACTGGTTTCAGCCCTGGGTCAGCAGCACAGACTCCTCACGCTGTGGGCTTCAAAATAGTGCCTCTGGGCTGGGCCACAGGCAACATGTATCCATATGATCCAGGACATGCTCACCCACAGCCCCACGTGCCTGCAGAGTTGGAAGCTGCTCTCCCTTTTGCATAGGCACGCCAGCTTGGAACGGCTTTGGAGACCTCTGGAGTGGGATGCTATGTTTGATGGCAAGTTGGACATGAGCTCTGTAATTATCTACATGGTAATTATGTGAGCACACAGTGCCCTTAGCTTAGCACTGCATCCCACCGCAAAATGCTCAGTGTGTACAGCCAGTGCTCACGGCTTTTATCTGCTTCTTTTACTGCCTTAGACAGCAGACCCCAAACACAAAACCTTTTAAATAATTTAGGTGGTTAACAGCTTCCTGCAGCAAGCACATATGTGTACACATGTCTGTGTGCTCACCCCATGGGACCCTTCCCTCCTTTCCCCCTGGATTGGTGTCTGCCACTGCAGATCATGCTCCCCTCCCCAGGAGCTGCAGTTCATCTGCTGGTGTGTATATATAGCCCTTTCTGCCCTCGGGCATCCAGCGTCTCTGCCTACTGCTGAGAATTGTTATAAACATTTGTTACTCTTCTGACATCCAGGCAACCAAAATACTTTTCTAAATGTGGCAAGGTTTCTGCAGTTTGATAGCATCATCACTGGGTGAGGGCAAACTACTTCGACTTCTGGGTCCAGTTTCAGATCCCTGAGGACAACATGCACATTACAAGGAGTTGGTAATTAAACAACAAATGCATTTCTGAAATTCTTGACACTTCACGATGTGTCAGAAGTGCCTGGCACAAAAATGCATCACAAAGCAGAAAATCCCATAGAAGAGCATTAGTACCCTGTCCCTACCTCCACAAGGATGAGATTCAGACTGGAGTTCTGAAGCTTCCTTTTCAAACACAGACACCAAACTGATGGGTGTGCCACAACCCCGCAGGCAAAGAGCTGCTCTGCATTCCAGTGCTTTTCCTATTAATACTTTATCTCCTTTTTGAAGCTTTTACTTTTCCAATACAAAATTTCCAAACACACATGCCTGAAGCCAGGCACTTAAATCCCTATTTATGACGTCTGTCTTATGCAGCTGGCTATCCAGAGACACAGACCAACTTAATTAAGAACCAAAAGCATCTCCAAAAAAAGAAAACAAACCAGAAAGTTCATTCACAGTTCATTAACAGTTTCACTGATAAACACTGAAAGAGCCACCTAATGCACTTAACTAGAGTATAATAATTACTCTGAAAAGACAAATAATTCCATATAAATGAGCTTGCAACAATTTAAGGTGAATGACTGATTATGGCCCATCACAAAAAACCTCTAAATTTTGTCTACAAACACAGCAGTACTGTTCCCATCATAACCAGTTCACAATTTTAAATATAAATCATCAAGAGCTGCTTTTTCAGACTGTCCTAGGCAAGATGAAAATAAAACAACCCAGCTTTACTTGCTTGAGAGCTTCATGATAGCACTTGTTCAAAGAAGCAAGGATGAAAGAAAGGCCAGACCTCTGTCACTTTTGACTCGGGTACACCAATGCAGAACTCTTTTTGTGACTGCACTTGGATGAATTCTATCCTTTCCCATTGCTAATGCTTGGGAACGTAGACTTTACTGTCCCTAGGAACCCAGTAACTGATACTCTCATCTTAACTGCAAGCCATGGATGAGCTCCCACTGACCTTTCACGCAGGCCTGACTGGAATCGTGACATTGAGATCTACTGTCTGCTCTGTTAAGAAGCAGGATTTATTTGAGTTCAGTTCACATTGTTTAGGTCTACTATTTAGCTTCTGTCCTCTTCTAAAAGTGAATATGCAGATATGTCTCTAAGACTTTATATAAACATGAGGCATTTGCATCTATTATATTTATATAGCATAGATACAGAAGTTGTCCTTTATCAACAGTGTAGATAATTTCCCTTTAAAGCAATCATAGTACTGCTACACAATCATTATAAAATTGCTACACAACTGAAGTAAGCAGCCAAAGATGCAGAGTACAGCAAAATCAAAAAGGTACTTACTTGCTTTGCTGCTGTAGAAGAAATTTCTTTTTTTTCTAGAAGGTTCAAGAGGTCAGCCAGGACAAAGGAACTGACTGGGCTAGAGAAAAAGTGGGCAGAAGTTACCTCAGAGAATAAGGTGCTGGAATGTATCTGTGCTACTGCTGCTTGCCTAAAGATCACACAGTTCAGCATGACAAGCTATTTTTCCTCATGTTCAGTACTAATTGGTAAGGCCTGACTATGCCTTACCATCATCACACTCCAAAGACTAAACACTGACTGCTGCTCTTAACTACATGATCCTCTTGTCTCCCATGTATTTGTCTAACTCCATTCAGCAGGACAGAGCCAAGGCCTGTGCAGGACTGCCTGGAGTAACAAACTTCACAGGGAGCAACTAGAGAAGCTGTGAGCAATGGAGTGACAAGGTACAGTCATGAGAAAAGGAGCCCTCTGTCTCACCACTGCAGCAATGGAGAAGACTGACCTTTCCTTTACTGTAAGGGAATGTTGTTTCAAGTAACTGAGCAGGTCCTTTAGAATCCAGCCGATCACCTTCTTTGGCTTCATTTGGGTCTGTTTTACCACACTTTCAAAGAATTCTGCTAGTCCCTCTTCATTCTGTTTAGAAAAAGTTAAATGTATCAAAGGGATACCGGAGTGCAAACATGATTACAGAATCACAGAATTGTTAGGACTGGAAGGGACCTATAGGAATCACCCAGTCCAACCCCCTGTCAATGCAGGGTCACTTGGAGCAGGTGACCCAGGTTACAATTAACTATACAATTACACTCAGCATATAAATGCTCAGTCCTAAAGTAAACTTCAGCTGTGAATTCATGGCAAAGTCACATGACTTTGGAGTAATTTTGTTAACACAACAGCCAACAATCTTATGCCTAGAACAGGAATATACAGTTTATCTGTCAGCCTGTCTGTTTCAGTGGAACTTCCAACAAATGAGCTAGTAATTTTATCTTAACACCTCCCTAAAACTTGCATTTGGACAGAAGTTTTCTCATCTTTGCAAGTGTTTTATGTATAATACTAGAAAATACAATGCTCTCACAGGCTGTCATGCTACCTTTTACCAAGAAGAGCTTTTTCCTGAAATTGTCTGCAACTACTTCACTCTTGATCTTGAAATCACTTCTACTTATTTTGGCTTGAACTAGTAAGTTTAGCTTGCATTTACCCTTCACAGATATGGAAAGGTCATGTGTAAGAAGCAGGGCTTTATTTTCCATTTTTTTCTGAGAAGCTATGGTAAGCTTTTACACAGCACACTAACAGCTCAGAAGATATGACAGTGGGAGATTCAATTTATAGCCTAAGTGAAATCTGAGATTGTTTTTAGAAGAACCGATACTGCACAGTCTGTTGAATGCTGTGCTGTTTGTCATCAAGGCACTGATGGACTTTAAATGCAGCACAGAACTCATTAGGTTTACTGAAGGCTGAAGAGGTGTGAAGTGGCAGCTCCTACCTTTTAAAGGAGGAATCCAAATCCAGCATGCCACTGGACTTCTGCAGGATGTGCCATAAACACAGAGGAGGACAAGCCAGCTCTCAGGAGCCAACAGCTTAGAGAGAGCCCAGGAGCTATTCTAAGTATACACTCATCACAGCAAAAACATTTCTCAAACACATACTGACTGCAGCCAGATCTCTGAACAGTTATGAGGAAAAAAAGAGCAGGGTAACCACAAAAAGCCCAAGTTCTCCACTCACATCCCATTTGTCCTTGTTTTTAAAGGCCATTTACTGCCATAGCAATACAGAATTTTAGATTTCCTTCTCCAAACTTTCACAACACAAACTTCCAAAAGCTCTGGACACCACATATTTCATTGATAATGATGTATGGCTTTTGAGAAGACTGCAAACTACTGATCTCTGTTCTGTGAAACAAAACAAAATGTACCTAGATTAACATCAGTGCTGTAAAACTGGTGTGACAAAAATCAGACCCATCCCCTTCACCTTGAGACCATGACTGAAGAAACCAAGTTCTCAGCCTGGGAAACCACTGAGGTCTCTTCTGAACCAAGGTAAACTTTCTAACTCCCACTAGTTATCTATCTGACAGACACTGACATAATTCTATTCTTCTCCCCTATTCTAATTTAACTAGCAGTTACTCTCTAATCAAATTATGCAAAACTAAGGCTAAATAGACTAGAGGAACAAATTTGACTTAAAAAAAAAAGCAAAGGAATTACATGATTACCAAAGCACAGTAAACTTGATTAAAAACTGTGTGTGTTAAGCAGAATTCCTAGAATGATGTATTGCCAAGTACTGTACTCTTTCTAATTCACCTCAGGGTTCAATAGCACAAACAAACACTCATTATTTAAATAGTGGGTTCCTTTACACAGCAACGATTGTCCAATCTAGGTAGGAAAAAGTGAGCATGTCTGAATGCTGGGTTCTTTACACATGCTGCAGAAGCTTTTACAAACATTCCAGGCAGAGTAGGTCTAGCTACAACATTATGCACAGGCAAATAATGTCTGCAGATGCCACACGTCTGAATGCAGCTACACAGCTCAGACACAGCACGTCCAGCACTTCCATCATGTACAGGCTACAGAGTGTATCCCTAGCAGTGGGCACATCCCAATTTCTGTGTTCTTACAGCCTGGCTGGAGTTACAGTTCTGATCCTGCTGCCAGACCTCTGAAAAATGAAGGACAAACATATGCAGCCTTTGCATTTTAATCAGATGATTTCCAGGCAGCAAATGCAGAGAAGCCCAGGAAAACTCAGGGAGACACTTACATATGCTACCAAGTCTCTGAACCCCATACTCAACTACTTGTGCACACATAATCAGAAACATTCCCCAAAATTCCCTTGCATTTCATTTGGGGTTTTTAAAGGGACTCTCATTTTCTGTAGCCAAAGAGAAGGAAAACCCAGGAATGCTAGACTGAAATGAGTACGGCAGAATGTCAAAACATCAGAATGACTGACAGAAATGAAACATTTTCCTTGTTTTCTTGTCATATTAAAAAAATACAGAGATAACTTGATTAGCTTTAGTTTTTAGATACTGCACTACTTGACTTCAATTTGGTTTACATTTTGGGAAACTTTCTTCCAAAATTCACTCCAACTACCAACATACTCACAGACCTGTCCGTTGCGGCAAAACTGAGCTGAAAACTGCACGCTCCAACAGGATTTACAGGAATGCTGACTGCCTGTTCTCTCTTCATTCTGAACTTCATTGAAAGGAAACCAGAAATCTGGAATAGCAGCATCATGTGTCTAATCCAGGTCACTCCGTGCTTCCATTACACACCAAATATGCTGTAATTTATTCATGTGAGTCTCACTGGCATGAAACCTGACATACCAATATTTCAATCAGATGCAAATTTCTTTCTTAAACATGGTTTAAAATTATGATTTCATAGCAGTGAGATGCAAAAAACCCTAGTGGTGTAGTGATTTCAGGTACCTTTTAAACAAATTTAAAACAATACTTTATTTTACAGAATACCAGGGACATTGGGACTGTAATGCAACTTATTCTTTTAAAGACCAGTAATGTTTCCCAAAGAACTAAAGAAGAAAACTGCTACAATGTTCACAAATAAAATGTAATTTGCTGCTTTGTTATTCCCATTTTCACCATCACAGTTCCTACAATAACCAACTGTGAGGTAACAACTGCTGCAAAAATGTACAAGACTTTCAGGGGAAAAAAAGCCCAGAACATTGAGGCAAAAAGCAGACCGGTCAAAGAAAGTTAAAACTTTTTCCTAAAGCTTCTTGTAAAATGATTTGCATTCTAAAATAAGCATAAGTTCAGCTGCATACTAACATGTCTGAGAATGGCAAGGCATGAAACAAAATGGTCAAAACCAATTTCTCCAGCAACTCACTTCTGACTGTTTGAAGGAGTCACCAATGTGATTGTTCCACCAGGGCAATCAGCCCAAGTGGAGCAGCCACTTTTATCTGAGTAAGCAGAAGACCAGTACATCCACAGAAGACTTGGAATTCCCATGGCAAAGGAAGTGATCAGACTGGTTTTTCTCATGCTGTGCTGTGACAATCGATCTGTTTTCTGGTTGGACCTCAGCATGCATTTTGAAAATGAAGCATTGCATTAACACATCAATACATTAATGTCTGCATTAATACATTAATGTCTATGCCAATATAGCTTATTTTTTTACTCAACAGATAGCAAGATGAAAATATTGTAATACCATAACTGGCAAAGTTGTCAGAGATCCTTCTTGACTGATGTATTTGCCAGCTTACCAGTTTACAGAGCAAAACAGAAATTGCATGAAGAAATTGAGTACCCAAACACCATGGAGTGTACATGGCTCAAAGAATTATGAATAAGAATAATTCTGCATGAAGAAAAATCAGAAACATCATTTATTTCTGAAATTTATATAAAACTGCCAAAAATGAAGGCATTTACCCATAAGGAATTTCAGATATGAAAATATTAATAGGGTACTTCTTCTCTTTCAGTACATCCTGTAATTAGGCAAAGGAGGAATCTCAGTTTCTCAACACCACAGTATGTACAGGCAGCTCCTGTGTATGAGCACAAAGCTCTGGAAGCAAGCTCAGGAGCTAGCCTGCATGCTGGAGTATGCGTGTTGGATTGCAACTTTGGCACAAAATGCTTTCTCTATCAAACTGGTGCAGAACAGACTTTGCATTTTAGAGCCATTCCTCTACAACTGCCATTTATTTAATGAGCACTCCTGGGCACTCTAACCTGAAAGAATGCTCATTAGATGTGTGCATCTGGCCCTATCAGCAATCCTGTGCAGCCTCTGATGCAAGCTGAAGGCAGCGACGGACACGGCGCTTCCCGATGAATTAAGGTTAACGGGTGTCCCAGAGCACAGGCAAGCAGCTCTGCTGGGGAGTGAGCAGGCTGACATTCTAATGCACAGTAAAGGAGACCTGCAACAAAGAATGTGCTCGCTTCATGCATTCAAATGGATGCATTAGCTTATTACAAGCTGAATCCCAAATTTCAGCTTGGAGCTCATTAATTGTCTTTCACGTCGCAAAAAGGAGAAGGGGAAAAGCAAAGGCAATAAAGGATTTCAGAGAACAGCTGAAAGAAAGGGCAGTTGATGAGGCAAATATAAAGGGCTAGTTGGCAGAGATGACAGAAGCCACCCATACCAGCAACTTAATACCCACAAAAGGTGGGCTGATGCCAAGTGAAAGGAGTGGGTGCCCTGGGCATGGCTGCCATGGAGTTTATGTTCTAAAGAGGGTGCCATGGTTTGGATTTGTGACCACAGCAACACTGACAACACACAGGTGTTTTGGCTACTGCTGAGCAGCTTTCTTTCCCACAGCAAACAGACCAAGGATGAGCACAAAGCCAGGTGGGACAGTCTAACAGCCAACCCCAACTGGTTATATATTCCCTGCCCTGCTCAACAAGGAGGACTGAGGGAAGTGCATTTTGGGGGATGTAGTCAGTGTCATTGGCTGCAGACTAGCAGCACATCAGTCTACTTGTGGAGTGGTGAGTGATTTTATTTGCATCATTTTTAGGTTTTCCCCTACTCTGTTCCTTCACTTAAGTGCTTTTCTCAAACCATGAGCCTTACTTTTATTTTTCCTAATCTCCTCCCTGTACTACTGGCTTGGAAAATGAGCAAGCAGCTGTAGTACTTAGCAGCTGGCAGGACAATTGCACTGAGAGGAAGAAGTAGAAAAATTCAGAAAAAAAGGATGCAGGATATCTACCCTTTCTACTTGTATGCTTAATTTAATAGGTTAGAAATATGGGAAAAAATGCATGCATGAACAGGAATGCTGGCAACAAAATCATATTTTCCAGCTTATACAATGAAATAGAAAGGTAAGAACTGCTGACACCTCTCAACACTGTGACTGCAGTCTTGTGACACTGATGAGAATTATGACTCACCTGCCCACCACACAGTCTGCAACTCACTAAAATGGCACAGCAGCACAAAAGCAGTTTTCCTAACAGCTTTCCTCAGAACACAGAATCATTTTCTTCCTGTAGATTCAGCCTCTGTACAAGTGTATTAAATTACAGACATACAAAGAAGGGATATGAGGTAGTTATGTGCACTGCTCTCCCTTCATTTATAGTCAAAGGAAAAGATCTCCTCCAGAGGACAATTTAAAGTACTTACAGTTCTGCTCTGAATCTCACTCTGAAAACGCCCTTTTCCTTCTGTCTCCACTAATGACAGTGGTAACCAAAGTGGGACATTCTCCTAGCTTAGCTGGGTATGTGAAATGTCTAATCTAGGATGAGTATACTAACTCCCTCCCCAGAGTTACCACTGGCAAAGAGAGATGACAGTTTGCATTTAAGAAGCTCATAGTCCTCTAGAATAATTTTGGAAGTTATGAGATTTTGCTGTCAGTTCCTTATTTGTAACAGTATTTGCCACAATGTTTCCCTTCTCATCCCCTCTTCTGAACCTATCCCTGGTAAACTGCACTATGAGGTCAAAGTTGATACAGTGCAATCATTTGGGATATTTCCCTAAGAATAAACGTGGAGGGAAGGAGGGGAAGTGTTTCCAATAATATGGAAGGTAGGTCAAGGAGCATATGAAGCTGAAAGATTTAGACTTTGGATTTTGATTCATGTTCATTAAATACAGTCAATGTGCCCAGCCTTGCAGCAGGCCCAGAGCTCAAGAGCTGACACTTGCAGACAAGGGACAGTATCCAGAAGATGTACATTTGTTGCAGTCAGTCAGTCAGGGGTGCAGCAATGTCTAGACAGACAAGATCAATATTAAGTACCAGTTATCTGACTGCACTTTGCATGAGAAACACTTCTTGGCACACTGTGTGTGGTTCATTTTTTCCACCATTCTATGTGTATGGCTCCGTGGTACAAAGCATGCATTGGACACACTTCCAAGTTAGAATGTTCATAAGGACTGACAGCTGGTTAATATGACATTTGTAAATCTTTTCAAGAACCATGCACCTTTGAAGTTTCTAGGCTTATTTTAGCAGTTGATCAATAGACCTACCAATAAGGTGAAGCTGTGTTCAGGAAGAATCCCATACTGTTCAACAAGCTTTTTCCTCTTCACACTGGGGAGGTCGGGAAGTCTCTCATGAATCCAATCAATATTTATCACTTGCTGATGGTTCATATTAGCTGGCAAAGATTTTGCATCGTACAGAATCAATGGGGGAAGGTTTGGCTCTGGCATGAACCTAGTAAAAATGAAGAAAAACTCCTTTATAATTATTTTCACTGAGAAGCTAAGCAACAAGGAATAACATTTATATCTCAAGTTTTTACTTCCCTGAAAGCTGTATCACCCTTTCAACTAAGCAAAATATTGAAAATTAGAAAGCTGGTATATCACTGATAAGTAGAAAGAGATCAGGCCCCAAACTGATGCAAAGCTTCTCTTTCTTTTTCCTTCAGCAATTTTCCACCAATTGCTAAAGAGTTCATAATACAAAAGGGGTAATTCAAACACTTCTGCACCAAAAATAATAGTAAGTCCCAATAGCACCAGTAAAAGATATGGAAACAGCCCACTCTTTTTGGCATCAAGCATGAATTACAGACCTGGATAAAAACGGGAGTGGGCTGGCAGGGAAGAACTTGGATTGACAGCCAGCTGCCAGGAGTGATTTGGGCAGGTTGCAACCTTTTCCAGCCAAACTTCAAAAATCTTGATGAAATCTCATGCTGTGCTAAAAGCAAAGTTACTGTGCTCAGCAGGGTGCTATCACAGAACAAAAGGCTCCCTTAAAGAGAAGGCCAATTCAAATGACTCAAATAACTGCGATTGAAGCAGAAACTTCACTCTTACATGATCAAATGAGGGGTTTGAAACCACTAGAATAAAGGGCATTGAGCTATAATGACTTCTATTTAAAATCTGCCTAAACACAGATTTTAAGATTAATGTATAATGTGCAGCACTAAGTTACAAAAACCCCTAAAAAACATAGTTTACAGCTCAATACTGTTAATAATCTTAGTACTAGTAATAATCTTTATGGTCATTTTTTGAAATATCTTACACTTATCAGTTTTGTCTAGGTTTTAATGAATTTTCTTTTGCATTTTTTCAAATTAGTCTTTTTGAATAAGCCTCATGCCTGCCCCTACCATAAAAGGGAATTCATGAAATTATCACTGCTGTATTTCTACAAAAAGACAATCTAAAAAGCAGATTTAAATTCAAAGTTTGTGGGATGTTTTCATAATCGTTGCTCTGCTGTAGCAAGATCAGTGGTAGACTAAAAGATCTGACAGGAACACAGAGCTGACAAAGCTAAGAGGCTCTGGAAGTTCTCCTGTTGGAAGGTGAACTCTGGGATTAACAGGAAGCTCTCCCAGGGATGCAAAGCGAGGGAACTACCGGGAGGATGGGCACTATGATGGCCCCAAGCAGCTGTGCTGCTGCCTTACAGTGTTGCCTCAGTTCCCAGCAGCATTGCTCTGCAAACAGGACTCAAGCCTTGTCCCCTCAGCCTCAGTTAAATCCTTCAAGGGTGACTTTATGGTTCAGTGTTTGTCATCGCACACTTGTGAAAGGCTAAGTACTTAGCAAGGTAGCACCTTCATTAGGTCTACAAAGAACTTCAAGGTAGAAACCTGCCTATGAAATGCTGACACCTTTCAATAGCAGCTAGGATTTTCAAACAGTGCTTGTGATCTGTGATCACAGAATCTAAGCATGGAGAGGCAGGGCTGAAGCTGAAAACTGCTTCCCTCTGTATTTACTTAAAGCAGGTGCAATGCTCAACTCAGAAATTCTGATGTTTTATGTCAGGCATTCTTAAGAATACACTTATACTGGCCATACAGTAAACCTTCAACTTTCCCACTCTGAGCTGAAGTACTCCCAGCCTAGTCTTTGGGAAAGGTCCAAGGGTTTTACCAGAAATGAGACACAAATCCAGATCTGAACTGCTCAGACTAGCACTGATTTTGATAGGTCTCTGCCCCTTCCAGTGGAAGGCAAACTTCCAACACATACTCATTGTACTGACTAACCTGACATCCTTATTACATTGGCTACACTTCAGAAATGTAATAAATTTTCAGTTTGTCTAATGTTAGGTCATTAAAAAAATACCTATAATCCTGTTTTCCTTCTTTGTCTCTCATTGGTACTGTGCACCTAAAATAAAAACAAAACAAGATGTGGTAAGAGATACACCACAGAGTTAATTTTATGGCAAAACCACAACCCAAAACCTTTGCCTCGTGAAGATTAGGAGAGCCTCTTAAAACCACTTCAAAGAATAAGTGCATGTAAGAGAGCCGTCATTTTCACAGACACTGCTTGATGCAGGACACAATCCATTGTGAAAAAGCCTCAGCCTTAAATTACTCCCTAAGAGGAGACTATACTCGTGAACATTAACTTCAGAAGACACAAGTTGAGCAGCACTATATTACAGCTCCTGATCATGTCACTAGGTACATGTGGGCACTCAAAGGCAGCTATTCCTATGTTCCTCTCAAAATAAAAACTCACCCAAGCTTGGAATCAAAGGCTCTCGTTTCATTCAAAATTGTCCCTCCATTTTCAAGTTCTTCAATTTGCCTCTGTATTTCATAGTCTGACAGTAATAAAAGAAAAAAGAGTAAGCTTGTTAGACTAGACTATTAGCTTTAGTGCACTCCACTATTTCATTTTTCACTGCTACGCCATAACGGAAGACTTCGTTGTTTTAACCTTAATGAAATCAACAGCAGTAGTTATGGGCAGAATTATCAGTCACTGTCTCTCTCTCCAGCACTGCTTCTTTCTCTGTGTGTTTTCCTCATCTGCTTTCATTTCCTTTAAATGGAAACCATTTTCTCCCAGGCACTGCAGTCCAATCATATATTCCTGGTGACCTTGCAGTCACCCAGTTCAGTTTTCTTTTGGAGAAGTAACAATCGGCTTTTTTTTCCTCATACCCAAGCTGCATCTGAACTTCACAGACATCACACACCATACTCAGTGGAAAGCAATCATCTCCACTGGAGGACAGAAAACCACTGCTACCGTATTTTAGTCCATGCTAGGCACTGAACCACCTGCTTCATTCTTGGAGGCAGAGGTTTTACAGCAAAAAACCTGCAGACTAACACTCCTGCTCTTCCCAGAGTATCCCATACAAAGATTAACTCTGTCAGGGAGCAGCAAGAGTGGGGCTGCTCCATAGAGAGGGATAGGCCAGGAGTGAAGGGTGGCCAGAGGCCAGGCCATGCCCTCATGGTGTGATGCAGTCCCACGAGTCTGAACAGAGTGAGCAGGGCAGGTGCCACCAGCAGAGTCCTCTGACAGTGCCAGTGGAGGTGAGAGGATGAGCTGAGTCCAGGGCCCATTCAGGGAGCTCAGGGAGAAGCAGAAGGAGCTAAGTTCTAGGAACAAGACTACAGAACAGATCCAAGGTCCTTCAGGAGCCAGGACTGCAAAGTGGCACACCTGTGACACAGCCATTTAGGCAAAGTCTGAAGGCCCCAGCCTGAGCCTAAATGGGACTCCTGTACCCACAGGCAAGGCACATGGAGGAGACACCCAGGTGAAGTCTGTCAGGGCATTTAAGGCAAATTACTGCACTCAGGAGCCTGACATATTTCATGTCAGACCCCATAAAATACCTACAATGCTTTTGCAATGAAGCAACCATCGTTTACCTATTGCTTTTGCCAGAAATCGTATGCTATTGATATTCTTCACTTCAGTCCTCACTCCATAAGGCTCTCCAGGGTGATGCACAGAAACATTGGCATCCACTCTCAGCTGACCCTCTGTAAAAGGAAATTTTATTAACAGAACAATCTGCCCTGTACACTAGAGGGCACACTAGATTAAATTCATTACACTAGAGCTACAAACCTTGGCATGCATTAATAAACTGCATGTTATGTGCAAAGCCTTAATAGCAGACTTCTCTATGTTCAGAAAGGAGTAACAACCACTTAATCATAGCCTTCTGTATGTGATTCCATCTCAAGGGACTGCCTTGAATCATTCAAAATAGTTTTAAATCATTGCTCATAATTCCTCTCAGAAAACTGCATGATGCAGTGCAGCACAGATCCTCTAAGCCATACAGTGAAAAGAGCTTCTGATTCACAGATCTTAAATAAAGGGCAGAATTAGACAAGCAAAGTGGTGGATTGTGAGCTTCCATTCCTCTCAAAGCAGCACAAAAATACCTTTTGGAATTACAATTTGATGGATATATAGTACCCTAGCATGGAACACAAGAACTTAAGGTTACGTTGAACAGATTTACTAAGGTGTTCTTGGAAATTTACAGCTCAAGGACAAAATGTGAGCAGCAGTGGATTTTTTGGTAATTTTCTTCCTCCCCTTCAGGAAATTGCAATCTTACCCCCCAAAATATCCCTGGCTGCCAAAAACTGTACAAAGTTTTATATAAAAGCATAATGCACTCTCAGTCCAAAATGGATCAATGTCCTTAAAAATTTTTAGTGACTCAACCACAAGGAAATAATAATTGTATCTTTCTAAGTATTGTCCCTCTAAAGACATCTCTTCTGAGAAGAAAAGCCTTGCCACAGTTATCAACTTCAGGGAATACACAAACAGGAGAGGTTGTATTACATCCTGGAATCTTAAGAAACATTCTTTTCCCCATATTACACACTGAACACCTGTAGCCTTTCCCTGTGGTTTTTTTTAATTCATTTTTTATTTTACATACAGATAAAAAGAAACAAATGCCTACTGATTGGATACATTATAATACTGTAGAATTATAAATGAGAGTGCAAAATGGCTCAGAGTTAAAACTGTGAAGATGCTACAGCTTCAGAATCCCTTCTGGTCAATAGATTTAAACTGACTGACGAGGCCTTGGTACAATTTGTAAAAACAGGCTGGATGACAGCACACTAATTTCTTCTGTCTTCACAGAGCCTTGTCAGACATGCAAATGAGACAGAGATGCTGGAATGACCCAACATGTCTTTCAAGGGAAGTGTTTTGCATGTGCTCCCTCTTTGGGGTGAAACTTGTACTTGTTCCAAACGAGGAATAGCCTTGTCCTGCCCTTGCTTCATTTGAGATGTGACCTGTTTCTACTTGGATGTAGGCGTCAGTGTGACCAGACAATGAATTTAATCAGGCATGAGCAAAAGACCCAGGCTGCAAAAGTTCCTAAAAGAAAAAAAAACCCCACAAACAAAAAAAAAAAAAAAACAAAAAAAAAACCCCACAAACAAACAAACAAAAAAAACCAAGAAAAGGCTTTTTTTCTTTGAGCCCAGCTTACTTTTCTTTCACTTTACAATGAGAGCATCATTTCATCTGTTTGTTGTTAATGAAATAACATCTGATAAAACTGAGCCCATATCTTCACTGTACATGCAAAAGCCCCTAAAACCTTCACTTAGAAAGAAAAAAAAAAAAAATCCACATACTTTTATAGCTACCTTTCCTGGAAGAAAAGTATTTCCAATACTGGGATTCTCATATAAAGTCAGAAATCTCCTTGCAATAAAAGACACCACAATGCAATTCCAATGGCAATCTTAGGGCCAAATTCAGTAGTGAAAAATGATTGTATATATGTTGGCCCACAAAAGCCCTTGAAGAAGCATCCAAACTGGCTGCTTAATACTGACAACTGTGCCTTATATGACATGTGGGACACTTGTGTGAGAAGAGATTCAGAGAAATAGATAATGCCTAGCTATTATTATTTCCCACTACATTAAATTAAAGTTGCATCAGTAGCCAACATTTATTGGATCCCGTTTATTGTGTGATGCATAGACCACTCTGACTCAGTTTTCCAGGAGATATCCACTTGTATAATGGACTGAATTTGTTGCCAGACAGTGAGGCCAACTGTCACAGGCAAAAATATAGCTTACACTATGAACACTAATAAGCAGCTGCTAATTGTGGATGTGTGTGAAGAGGATGAATGCCTGAAATCACTTTTAAATTCTTAAGCAATGTCTGCTGTATGCTACCTGTAACCATGTGGTAGTTGTAAATTTTGGTAACATTAAGACTGAGGAAAAGTGGCATGATCTGAATCTCACAATTAATGAAACAGAATCACCTGTGAGGAGGCTGAATGCAGGCTATGCTTCTGCACATCACCTGTTGTGAAAATTGGAGCCTTAAAATTACAGAAAGAGCTGGTGTCAGAAGCAATGTCTCCTGGAAGAGGAAGTGGCCTCAGAAATATAGGTAATCCTGGCTAAAATTAACCTCAGCACCCATTTCTGTACATGTTGTTGTTTATTCCATCTCATCCATGACACCAGCACAAGTTTACTGCCCACATCAACTTTACGACTAGCTGAGACCTGACACTTAGAAGATGATCCATGCTCCCACTACTTTGTCCCTTTGTCCCTTCCATACCCTACAATTAATCCTTGCTACAGATCTTCTGTGCTGCAGCGCTGTGGCAAGCAAGACAGAGAGAGACGGAGAGAAGCACCACAAGAACCCTGGGGATGTTTCTTCCTGCCCAGCTTCATCCTGTAAAATTACTGTGTGAGGAAACATAACATCTAGCACGGCAAAGCTCTGCAGACAAAGGCAGGCCTATAAGCATGGCAGACATTAGGACAGACTGAGGATTGTAAAACAGCAGCTAGAAAGGGCTATGCATTATAAGCAACCATAGAGCAAAGTAACTGGAAACTGCAAAACTCCTGCAAATACAGAGAATTATTGGTGACAAGGGAACATTCTGCCCTCAGTACCTGCCATGACTGCCTGGCTGCTCCCAAGTGTTTGCAGAATGAGCTGAAGCTCTCTGACTGCTGCAGCTGCTTCTTCCCCACAGCACATATCAGGCTCCATGACAACCTCCATGAGACCAACTCCTACCAGAAAAAGAGACAGGAGATCTTCAACAATAGCTTTTGATCTTGGCATATGAGAGTGCAACTGGCTAACACATGAAAGAACTTGGACTTCTTTTTAAAAAAATATAAAAACCACATAAACTCTCATGTATTATTTAGTAACTGTCACAATGGGCCTAGCTGCAGATTGCTAGAAAAACTTTTCCTGCTATTTTTTTAAAGTAACTGACAACTGCAGACAATACCCCACCCTTTGATGACATGCAGATCAGAAGGACCCATTCCTCTAGAAGGACTCTCATTTAAAGTCAACTGGGTTCCAGATGCAAGTTTATTTATCTTAAACTAATTCTGGAGCAGGCAGAACTGTGAACAGATGTAGTCTAGTTCTTAGATTCAGGACCCAGCTTTCAAGGAACCTGAGCAGCCACAGCCCTCAGCTCCAATGGACACCAGAGTACTGTGTCTCAGTAAGGCCAGGCCAGCCAGGTTGCTGCCCATGTTGTGCACTCCTTTGGATCACTCAATTTACAATTTCCAAGTTAAAAGAGAAAATCTACATTTCTTCAAAGCTAATAATTAAGAGAAATGTCTGACTCATGTACCAACAGATTCCAACAGCTGCTCTTTCCATACAGAAACTTGATTCACTGTATCTGCAATATTTAACTTTTTTTAACAACACATACAGTGCAGAGCTTAAATAGCTGAGTAGCTCGATGTGACACAATTTTGAGCAAACTGGAGCCAAGAGATTTCTAACTTGCTACTGCCAAGTGCCATCAACCAACAGCAAATGGGAAAGGTTTACTGGCCATTAAAAAATCAAGTATTCATCTGTTTCCAGTGTAACAGTCATTTTCATGAATTATTTTTTCAAGGACAGAGCCACAAAGCTGTTTTTATTTTTTGCCTGTTTCCTGTCATCTATTTACCTTTAAAGACTCATCTTAACCCAAAAGGAGGAGAAAAACAGGAAAATAATCCAAGCCTACCAGCCCTATTCAAGTCCACAAGGGTTTGGCTCCTTGTATCATCATGGAGACTTTTTCCACTGTCTTGCTCCAATTGAATTTGTTTAATCCTCACAGTTTTGGTCACCATCTGGCTCATCTTGCTGTCTATGCAGAGACTGTATGACAAACTTCCATTCACTGCAATAGGAACTCTTTGCTGAGTGATTTGATAGCCAGCCTGTCAACAAAATTAGTTTTATATGCAACTGAAACATTCACTTTTCAGAAAGCAGCCCAAGTGCAAATATAATTGACTAAGAACAAAACTGAAAATGCAACATCTTTCAGAGTGACCTATATAAGAGAGAATAAATGCACATGTAAATTCAAAAGTAACTTTGCTTAAATGGAAAGGAAGCAAGCTAGAAGATGAGTCTAGAATTCAACACAACGGTAAGAAGCTGGAAGGC
This sequence comes from Zonotrichia leucophrys gambelii, assembly GCF_028769735.1. Lineage (NCBI taxonomy): Eukaryota > Metazoa > Chordata > Aves > Passeriformes > Passerellidae > Zonotrichia > Zonotrichia leucophrys. The sequence continues at coordinate 25,201,032 of NC_088173.1, read as the reverse complement.
TGGAAAAAATACGAGGACTCCTCAATAACAGACAAATATACAGCACCATACTAATGCTGAAATAATCAATAATCAACTGCACAATCTCTTGCCAAGGATGACAAACTTCTCTGATGCTGCCCTGGGGCAGGAAATGGACTGGAGGATGGGACCACCATGCCTGTGGCCCCATGACCATGTTACATGTTGTTTGAAGCCAGTTACTGCACTTCCATCCCCAAGCTGGGGCTATCACTCATCCTCCCAACAGGCTGCCTACCCCCTCTGTCTGTTCCAAACTGTACTCATTAGAGGGAAGGGGTGGAGGTGGGGAAATCAAGAAAATGAGAAAGCTCTACTTCATTAATGTAGCAATTTAAAAATAAGACAATGCAACCCCACACAGGAGACACAGCTGATAAATGCCACCTTATGCCTGGGACTCCACTCCAAGGGGGAACTGCTGGCCAAAACAGTGGCTGCCAGTGACAAGGTATTGGAATAACTGCAATGATGAAAGAATAGAGAAGTGAGTCAATGACAGCTGAGATGGGATCCTCTTTGCTTCCTCCCTCCTCACCTGCCTATGGCACTAGTGGTGAAAATGAAAAAAACAGTCTGTCAGACACAAATTATTTGGGAGGAGTATCTGCATATTTTGCAGGGACTATGAGCTCACTCCAAAATCTAGAGATGGTGAATTCCAGGGCACTGGAATGGAGAACAGTGGTCTGGCCCTGTCAGCACCCCAATTTATATATGCAGTGAACTGCATGACCTACTAGAAATAATCACTGTAAGAAAAAGAAAATAACTGACTCTCTGCTGCCTATGCTAATCACAGGCTCTTCTCATCTCCTAGAAGTTCTCATTAAAATAATTTTTTTTACAACCTGAAATATTGAGTGACAATAAATAATATGAATCCCATTTCCCATCCAAAGCCCTGTTTTCAGGAGTAACAATAATCCCATTGTCAAATGACCCTAAGAGCTGGATTTATCTGTTCTATTCAGCTCATTAGCCTAAAATCTGCATCTTATTACAGGGTTCCTGACTAGACTGTTCACTATGAAATGTAGGTCGGGCAGTTTATTGTCAGTGCTTAAACTGCAGAAGTCAGTCAGTTAAAGGCCAGAATTACACATTTCCAACTAATAAAACATGTCAGCATCTCCCTGACCAAATCTCCATGCTCATGTAACCAGAGGATCCTGTAATTCCTGTCTGCAGAGTCCCACAGTTTCTTCCACCCCAAATGTCCTCTTGGACACAGACATGGATTCTTTCTCAGGACCACATTCATCCATAAATCTGCTATCAGCAGACTGACAGGAGCAGACATCACAAGAATATGAGAGTGATTTCAGTTTAACAGAGTAAGCACTAAAAGTAAATTGCAAACAATTTGTCTGTGATGTTTTGATGTTCCTACATGATGTGTAAAGGAATTTTGAAAGTCATATTTATTTCCTGCTATTTCACCTTTTTCCCCTTCAGATCCTGAAGTGGGCTTTCAGATAGTTCTACATGTTTAAAAAAAGTAATGGCAATTCAAACTGCTAAGTTTGCTTTTCACATTCCCAGCAGGTCACTGCACAGCTCCCAGTAAAAGGCCCTCTTAATGGCTTACAAATATTTGCAAAGTTATCCCCAGAAACCAAATCAAAATTACAGCAACTTCACAGAAAAGCCACAAGTTCACAACCTAGAAAAAAATAAAACAGAAATCCTTTCTGAGATCCAGGTCTCCACTGGACAACTACAATATAATTCTCTTTCTAAGGTGGGAAGCAATTGTATTTGAAAATGTTTTGTGTAACTTGAAAATATTTTCAATACCTGAACAAGGGTGGGAAAGCAAATAATTTGGTTAATGCAGCACCTCTACAGATTTGTCTGGGATCTGAGAGGTCTCCCACTCTGCTTCTCTGGATGTCTGAGACTCCTCACCTAAAGAGAGGATAAGCTTACATGCCTGATCTTTTCCCAAATAAAATAAACCCAAGTATTTTTATTTTCATGTCATCAGATCTTCACCCCAAAACCAAAGAAACTAAAAATAGCTTCCTCCCTTTGACAGATTAGTATTAAACTGAACATTCAGTACCAATAAGCTCACACAAAAATAAGTTAAAGATTAGAAAGGTTTAATATCATTAGAGAGAAAAAAAGGCTCAAACACTGCTGCATACTGTTGCAAGGACAGAAGTCAGGTTCTTAAACTATTTCAGTATTTCCATATCAAATGCAGCAAAATACATCTGACTTCCAGTGGCACCTTGTATACATATGGAATCTACGAACAAACCACACTGCAAAGACTCGATTCCTCAGTTGTTTTGGTTTTTTCATTTATTGGAACCACGACTGAGAAAGTTTTGAAGGGAAATTAAATAATTTTAGGTCCCTAAGCATATACAAAGAAGACCCTACTGTGTTTATTCCACTGGAGCCTGTGTTATTTATACATTCACTTTAAATGAAGGACTTTTATCAGATTGCTTTTACCCTACAGACAATTAGCACAAAACACCAGGAATGGACAACTTAAGGGACAAAGCAGCTCCAGCTCCCAATCCAATTACATTAGGCTACTGGAATTGTGCAGCTAAGCAAGGAGTCAGCAATCAGAGCAATCATATTCAATCAGCGAGCACAAGGGTACAGCTGCCTGTTCCATCAGGGCACAGTGCAGCATCCTGCTGGGGTGAGCAGAGCACTGAGTGAAAACAGAAGCAGCATCTCTGCACTCCTCCCCTCCTGCCATCCATACTGCAGACTTGTCCTTCCCAGAGCCCAGGAGGGACCAGCCACACTGCATACTTACAGGCAGATCTGCATAGAAGTAGTGCTTTCTGTCAAACAAGGACTTCTTGTTTATGCTGCAGTTGAGAGCCAGGCCTGTCATCACTGCTGCTTCTACACATCTCCTGTTGAGAACCTAAGGAAACATGACACATGGTTTTGCTCACATACTCAGTATGTTACAAATGTGTCTCCCACACACTGCCGTATAAGGAGCATATATTCAATTTCACTTGCCTTCAGTCATCATTAGATCTCTTTCTTTGTGTGGGTAGCTCTTATTCATCATTAAAGCTGCGGCAGCTATAAATCTGCAAGGCTTTACCATGAAAATACAAGCTATTCAGTCACTTTGTCATACCACATATGGAGGTGTGCACTGCTCTGGCTCGCTACTTTTGCAAACAGTCAGTGCTTTTGAATCTTTTGAGGATACAGGAGACAAATCACAGCCCACGATAACTGACTTGTAACCAGCTGTCAGCTCATACTGGGAATTTGAAACACAGGATTTGCATTAGGGGCTGCAGTGCTGTTACAGTAGAACACTTCAGAACACCTGTAACCACAGAAGCACAGTGAATTTATGAGTATCGACACATACCATAGATGTTAATGCTTTGCTTAGCCAGGATGAAATGATGCACGCTTACTTTGCTAAAACAGAACCCAAAAGACAACAACTGATCCCATGGCTACAAGTATACATGTTTCCAGCACCTAAGAAACCCATGTGATAAAGGTTTTGCAGAATGCCAACAAGGTCTTCACAAAGAAATAAAGGAGTTAAATGCAGTTTTTCACCATGGACTCATCGTTCTCAGCACTACACCCTTCCATCTCCTCAGCAGGGTCAGGATCCAGAGGATTTCACTCCAAAAACTACTGACAAATGATTTTTTTTTTCAGATGTGCCCTTATTAATTTAACAGTTCGTTTAACTAACATCAAATGGATGGAACTGAAAAGGAAAAAAGACTGAATTTGTCTTACTACAATTCTGACACGCTCACACTTACAGCATTTTGAAACAGGAACAGAACTTTATCCATCTTGTTCTGCACTGCACAGCTGCCAAGAAGTCTATTTCCAGCAGGACCATTAAAGGAGCACATTATGTAAAAGAATGTACATGACTTCATCTGCATTGACCAGAACATAAAAGGCTTAAATAATGTTTTCTTCCATGTTTCTGACAGTATTTACTTTTTATATTCTCCAGCCTGATTTCTGAAAACATATTAAGCAGCTGTACATTTCCCATCACCCCACATCTTCAGCCAGAAAATGAATCTCTTTATTTTATTTATTTAGTTTTTAAAAATCAAAATAGTAAGAGAGGATATAGGCAACTCTTCATGTAACAAAAACTTTAAAATTGCTTATACAGAAAAGAAATTAAATATTTAAGACATTTAACAAGGGAACTTTCAGATCTTTAGTGTAGCTATATATGGCTAACTAGAACACATCATCTGTTCAGGCATATTTTACTTATTAAAAAATTTAAGAGATACATAAAGCAAATTCCAGACAAGAAAAAAGGAAGAACAATCTCCCTTTGAAATATCAATCCACAGCAAAATGCATGCAATTAGTCCTGAATCTAATCTAAAGAAAATTGATAACTACAAAATATGAATTTATTTTAGCACCATAACTGCAGTTCATTATATAGTAGATGCTCCTGTTTTCAATAATTAATGCTTCTAGACAGTACAGATGCTTTTTTTTTTACTGTTTAAGGAATTCTGTAACAGTTGTAGTCAAACTGTTCAATGTTTAAAATATCTTCGTATTTCTAAATATACAGGCAAATTTCCTCTCACTAAAACCTTATGGCACAATCCTGTTCAGTTTTACAAATTAGTGAGGACCTCTGCCAGTCAGTCCTGTAATAAAAGTGGCCACCAGAAACCCATTAAGCCTCCATAAGGACTGGCAGACTCAAAACACCACAGCTCCAAAGCAGTGAGCCAGTATCTTGATACAATTCCTGACAGTGCAGGGGCTGTGACTGACTGTCATCAGTGAACAAGACAAAACCCAACTCCCAAGTCACAACCACTGAAAGCTTCATAGCACTTCATTGCTCTTCAATTTTTACTTCAAACAGGAGAGTGTGTATCTTACTCATTGCCCTAAGGGATAACTGTTTTGAGGTGAAAAAAATAATCCCCATATATACACTACTTAAACCAGAGAGATCTTTTGCTCTACTGCTGATGAAACATTTTGGCGGCTCTGGGGAAAAAGTGGCATAAAAACATGAAGTACTGATTATTTTTTATGTAGTATTACCAAGAATTCAGATGACTCTGATGTGTATGAGTCCCCAGTGTACTGGATCATGGTAGCCAAATCACTGTATGTGCTCCATTAGTCACTCAACTTGCCATGAACTTCCTTCACCCATCTCAGTGGTGAGAGAAGGCCTTGCAAAGCAGATCTTTCATGCTATGGCACATCAAGATGACGACCATGCCAATCTGCTCCCTCTGCCCTGTGTGCCTTTAATAAAACACAATTCAAACCCAACCAGATGACCCTCCTCTTCTTCAAAAATCAAAACTTCTCTAATACTTCATATCTGAAGTGACTTTTACTACCACTGCCATGACCAAGGCTGTAAGTACAAAGCACTACTACCTTTCCTTCAAACAATCCTTGCTTTTCAAATAATGTGCAGTGATAAACATCAATTCAGTACATGAAACTTCCCATACTAATGACCTAGAGTAAGCCCTCCAGCTTGTTTATGCAGTAAGCTGTTATTAAGTTGACAGCTTTGACTAGCACCAAAGATTTAAATTACTGGCTTGAACTGACAAGCTGCCTGTCTGCTGTGTTAGCAAACTGCTGGCCTTGAAAGCAAGCTGTGTAGTTCCTGCAGTAGCTATGGACAAAACACAATAGTCTATAAAGACTTCTTCAATATATTCTTCTACATGGGAAGCATCCCTCCCAGTATTTGAAAAAAATCCTACAGAGCTATTACAAAAGGAAACGTAAATTGTTTGTATTGGAAACTCGTGAAAAACCTAAACAATGGCATCACAACACCAGCACCATTTCCCCTGTAGCTCTGGTCTCCTGCTACAGCACCATGGTAACTGAGCACTAAAGGAATGAAAGAACAGTCCAACCAAGATCTGTTTCTGCCACTTGTCTATTCTTTACATCTAGACCACAGATGGAAAGACACCTTTTAAGAATTTATCTTTATTTGCAAGTTCAGTTTGGTCAAGACCTTGGTTTTAAATACAATATTCAATAGCTATTCAAAACTATACACAATACCTTTGATGGCACAAATTCCCACCAAAAGCAATTTGCTAACAGCTTTTTCTTTAACATCAGGTTTAGTCCTTATATTAATATATTAAGGAAAGTTGGCATCCTTTTACATAAAGATATATATTTCTATATTTAGTAAATTACCATGTTTAGATTTTAATGAGGGGATGTATGCAGCTTCTTGTTTTGCTAATGAGTATTGTATAGGATAACTGGGGAAAAAAGAAATATCTAAAAAACTCTCCTGGAAAAAGTTTATTTTTGCTACCTCTTAAAAAAAGCCAATCATCTCTGCAATAATATTTGCACCCAGGAATTCTGTCTTACAGAAGAAAATATTCCTTGTACTAAAAATGATAAAATCAAAATAATTCCCCAAAAATTTGTGAAGTTTTTGATTCTAGGTCACACATTTTAATAAAGTAGATTTAATATTCACTGGCTATCTTAAGACCTTCAGTCCTACTTACAATCATGAAAAAATCAGCATTAATCAGATTAACTACAGGACTGTTGATCTAAGAAATATTTAATTTTAGCTCCTTTTCATTCAAAATAATATCTGAAAGAAGGAAGTGGTACAATGTACTCAGCCAGCTCTCTGTAGACCAGACACTAATCTTTAGAAACCTCAACAGATATATCTAATCACATTTTCAAGTACTCCTATTTCATCTCACTCTGATTTTTATTTGCTTCTACTAATGGATATACCCAGTCTTACTATTCTAGCTGTGTTAAAAGTACCAAATTGCTGCAATATATGGTTCTTTGAAGTGCAATCATGAGTTAAACTTCAAAATAGAATACCCTAGTATGTACTTAGTCCCAGTGTAATTGAGGCTGTTCAGTCTGACACTGTAGATGAGTACTTACTGCTCTGCAGCATTCTGCCTTGGCATCCTCCCACACACAGAGCAGGGACCAACTGGAGCTATGCATGTACAGAATGGAGATACAGTAATTCAAGAGCTGACCATTTCCCAAATTTATTTCAATGGGTTCCAATTAGACTCCATCCCTTGAAGGATGCAGTAAAATTTAAAAAACAAGACAACTTAAGCCCTGTAATTTCTTAGGTGTTCAAAGAACCCACATTCCAAAACCTGAGGTCTCAATTTTCAGGGAAAATTTTAAAAACTTCAGTTTAGTGTCCTCTGCACTTACTCCAGGATCTACTTCACAGCATGTTTGCTGCCCCAGTATAAGCATTATGTTCTTATCTCTAAGGAAAGGGGCAAGACAGAAGGGGAAGAAGCACCAGACATTTTAAATTGAGATCTTAGCATTATCAAAAGAGATTCCAGCTAAAGAGAACAAAATGGCAACTCAGAAGCTGCAACAGCAAAGGCTATGAGGGGCATTAAACATACCTCATGCACTTTGCAAATTTACCTTTCCACAGTCTGGCACCAAATCCATACATTGCTAGACAAAATATATTATTGCTAACCTTGTCTAGTGGCAAAGCTGGTTTGTGGTGATGCAGCATACAATGATTCCAGTCATATATAAAAAACTAGGCAGTTCTGCCATCAACAAGCAGCCAGCTCCCAAACATACTGCTTCAGGTGTACTCAACAGAGTAAGAGGGCACACTTGCTCAAAGCTCAAGAGCTTTTGTCACAAGGCTTAGGATGGAGAAAGCATCTTCCAGTGTCAGTGATAACCAGAAAAATGCAGCAGCGGTAGGGAGAAATGCTGACCCCTGGGAGCAAGAAACATGGAATGTTACACCAGGTACAAAGACATTTCAATAATGACAGAAGAAAACACAGAAGGAAAAATCCATTCAGACCACCGTGTGGGCAAAGTGCTCAATGGTCTCAACAGAATAAATTAAGTTTTCTGGGAAACAACCAATCCAGATCATATTTTTGATCCCATCAGCAGCATCTAAAAACAAATAAAATTCTACCATACAAGATCAGTTCCGAGCAAGAGAACCCACAGAGAAGACAGGACAATGCAATGGTGATACAGTGGCTCATGAAACTCATAACAGAAAGCTGTACTTATGTGGTGTTCCCATAAAGAAGTCCAGGACCTCTCTAACATCCATGCTCTCCTTGTTGACATTAGTCTTCTGCATCTCCCACATGGCATTTTTCAACCTGTCATAAGGATGCTCCCTCTCTAATGCCAGCTGGAATTTAAGTCACGGCTAACACTATGTGATTCAGGGCACATTTCATGCAGGAAGATCCAGCGATAACATCTCACTGCCGCTGGAGGTCGGAGACATTGCCCAGTGCGATGGCTAAAACTTAAGTTACAGGCTACGATCAAATCCAAAGGCAACAAGATGTTTAAGGAGAACAATCTCAGACCTTTCTTCCTACACTGAGTTCCCAAAAAAAAAGGCTTTTGAATATGAATATCATCTGCCTTCTTCAACACAACATAGATTGTGTAGTTCCTGCAGTAGCTATGGACATAGATTGTTTAATTTCTTAAATGAAGACACTCAGAGCATTTAGGACAAAATAGTCTGTAAACCAACTCCTACCCTGTTTTTCCTTGCAGATGTTCCTTTGCTCGTAGGCTTGGTGAGAGCCAGCTCTGTGGTTTTCTGAGTTGTAACAAATTCAGACCTTTGATCCCCATTTACTGTCATTTTCTATTGTTTCAAAGTCTTGGCTATCTGCCCTCTGCTCCTTGCAATTTTTGTGTTTCTGAGAGCCCACACCAAACACACACTAAACTCTCAGCCCTTTGCCCCGACTCCCTCATTCCTTTTTTCCCCAACAGGTATCTCCCAAAACATGCTTATTTGTTCTCAGCCATCTTTCCCTGCAGGCTGACCCAGATCCCTTAAGTGAGCACAATATACAAATTAGGAGTAAACCAGAAGTGGTCTTTTACACATAGATAAAAGATTGTACTAATTTGGGAAAACAATAGGTGACATAATGCAACAAGTCTTGCAAAGAACTATTAAGAAATTATTTGAGAGAAATTGTAAGAGAGCAAACAGAAATTATTTGCTTTTAACAAACTTGTTCTGCAATTGCAGAACTAACAGAGACTAATTTCCTTTAAATAATATCCCTAGTTTGTTTTACTTAAGCAGTGACCCCAAAACTCTCTCTCCTGTGACTCCCATCTTCTCCTTATTTCATCAAACATCCCAAAATGAGTATAACGTGTCACAAGTATTTGAAGAGCAGCAGCCCAAAAAAAGCTGAGATAAGTGGGGAGACTAAATCAATAATTTCTTCATATTCTTGCTAATATAGTCATAACAACCCTCTACAAGGGTTTTTGGAGTAAAAACCCTCTAAAATTTTTTTGAGTAAAATCTGGCTGAACTTGGCAGTAAAACAAGCATTTCTTGAAAAATAGAAAACAATATCCTTCTGGCAAAATCTGCATATGTAACTAATAGAAATCACTTGCAGAAGTTTACATAATCCTCTCAAAATCAAATACAGTCATATTTAAGGTGGCAAGGTGACTGATAATCAGAGAGAACACAAATAAATTAATTTTACCCCAGGAATTGATTACAGCCTAATTGCGCCACGATAAGTTTCCAACAAAATACAAAAACCTGACAGTTATGCAACATTACTCACCAGACAGCTAACCATAAGATAACAAAGACTCAGTCTACAATTATCTGTCATTACTGTCAGACAATGCTTCCCTAAACACATTTTAATGAAAAACTCTTCAACGAGACAATTGTTAAGAAGAAGAATGAAATAGCAAGAGGTCAGTTTGCAAAGTTAAAATGCTAAGAAATTGGTAGAACCATGAAATTTTTGCTTAAGAGAGCACTGCCAATATACACATATATACAACATACACATATATACAACATACCACCTTGGATTTCCTCAGATGGAGCCCCTGGAACCAGACTGTCTACATACTGTGAGGAAATGAAATCAAATAAAAAAATTAAGGATGCCAGAACACCTATAGTGACTGATAACAGAGGTAATAGAAATTTGCAACAACAAATCCCCTCTCAGGTCCAGCTTAAAGAAATTCCCACCCACTGAGAAAAGCTACTGCAAAAAGCTTATGTGCATCTCAGCAGCAATTTCCAAATGAATTGAGAAAGGGGCACACTGACACATCGTGCAGTTGTGCTGTTCAGAAGTGTCCAAGCAGTAACAGGACTGTGTGAAAGAAAGGAAACAAGATACTGCCAACTCCTGCTCCCCCACTCAGAAGTAGAAAAAAACCTAAGTAAAACAAAAGGTAAAGAGATTAAAAAGAAACTACAGAAAAGGAGGTAAGAGAAAATACAGGCAACATCATTGATGCACTGAAGGATCTACTGAAATAGGTGATAACAAGATGTTGTATCAACTCAATGCTATTCTAACAGGCAAGTTTGCATCAGCCACAGGGACCTGTTAAGGATGAACAGTAAAGCCAACAAGAACAAACAGAAAGTTCAACACTTACTGAGGTGCTAAGGAGACAGCCCAACCTGAATTGTTAGCTTTGACAGAAAGATTAAAACACCCAGAATGAGGGCCAGAAATACTCACAAATATATGAGACACGGCAAAAAGTGAGAGAAAATGTTACAAGAGATATCTTCAAAGCTTGAGAGAGGAGCAACAAATGTCACAAAATACTTCAATACACAAGAGCAGAGAGTCTCCAGAAAAAAATGCCCCAAGTATGATATAAAGTTGAGCTAAGCAGCTGCAGTAATGGAGGAAATACAACATTTCTCAGACCCCAGTGAAGGAGTTTGGTACCAGAGGTAACCCAGAGGCTGAGAATGATCTTATGGAGCACAAAGAAACAGAATGAGAAACAACCTGCACCATAACCCAGTCCTGAGTCACCTGAAGCCAGCAGCTAATCATCTTTCAAAGGCTTCTTCTGACCAGTACAACAGCTTTGAACTGATTAATAGTTTGAAACTTGGTAGGCAGGCTTTAATTCAGCATGAACTTGGACATTTAAGGGTCTATGAACCACAAGAGCATCCTCAGAGAGCAATGGTTTAAAAGCCCAATTCACTCCTCTAGTACTTTTTCTAAATTATTTGGTATTTTCTTTATAGAAGCTTTCTGGACTGCAAGCCCAGCAAGCTGGGACTGTGTGAGCAAGAGACTCCCAAGCACTGACCATACAATGCATGTTACAAACCCAAATATTATCAGGAAAGAAAGGACTGCAACAGAAAGGTACCATCAAATTCTATTAAAGTCCTCTTTTTTCTCCTAAGTGCAATTACTACAGTTTTAGTGAAATAAGTAATGAAGAGTTTAAATGAACCTAGACATAGGTAAATGGCTTAAAACAAGCATGAACTCACTTTTTCCATCAGGCATTGCCACTAATTTATTTTTAGAGGAGAGCTCATGGATACAAAATCCTAGCCATCATATAGTTTCAAAGAAAAGAAGATGTATGTAATGGAAGCTAAAAAAACAATCATACAAAGATCAGAGAGATTGTTAATTCCCCATGAAAAGTGCACACAATTAACACTGTAGTTATCAAAAGTCAAGCTAAGAAGCAGGCTTTTTTTCAAAACAAAGTAGTACAAGAAGGGAGTAAATTCACATTGCATGCCAGCAGGAATGTCAAAACAAAACTGAAATCACAAGTTGGTAAAGCAGCTGTTGCAATCATCAGATTTAACAGGCACGGGATACAAAAAAAAAAAAATCTAGTTTCAAGCTGTAAAGTATAAACTCTGGTCTCAAATGCTGTTTCTGTTCCAGTATGAATAGCTGACAGACAGATCCACCAAAATCTCACACAAACCTCTCAGAGCCTTTGAACGCAAATGCATCAGATAAATCCTGTATACTCTGATGAATTCTAGATGTTATTTAAGTCTGGTAAACCCAAAACACCTGGGGAAACACTGGGTACCTGCCACTGCCAAGAACAGACGGAAGCACCGTCTGCAATGCCAAACTGGGTATTAGCCCTGTCACACGCCTGGGCAGCCCCTCAGCAGCCAGCACTGCAAGGCCACAGCTGGATCCAGGCGCTCCCGGGGGCTCTGCAGCGCTGCGCTGGAACTGCCGGGGCGCTGAGCCCGGGCTTGGAGCTGAGGCTGCCAGAGCTCACTGCCAGAGGGAACAAGGGCTGAGCGCTGCTCTAGCACTGCTCTCTTCCTTGAGAAGGAGTGATCTGCTTGCCCCAAGTGTTTCTGAAAAGTCTCTTGTAAAAATAAAAAGATAAAACAGATGCTGTTCACACTAAGAGGAGAATGAAATTCAAATGCATGAGAAGACATAAAAAAAAAAATCAAAATATTTAGGACTGTAGGGCTAATATTAATTCAAATCTTATTAATTTAAACTTTGGATATGTAAATCCTAGATTATTTCCTTATATACTTACCTACAAAGGATTGCCTACAATAGGATCATAGTTTCACTTCAGTCATGCCAGAGACAAACCCAAAATGTGTGACAAAGACTAAGTACTGACAAAAAGGTTTCAGCCTTTAGCTGCTAGATCTACTATCCGATTTCTGTGGCTGAGCTATAATTAACTTTTAGTCAGACACCTCCATCACAAAAATAGATAATCATGGATTCTTTTTCTGTGAGCCCAGTTCTAGCTTTAAAAACCTTTCTACAACCTCAGAATTTTCAGAGCCTAAATCAGATTGGGAGGGCAACCACCTTTATGGATCCTCAGAAGAATTTTAGTCCAGTTTGCAGGTGTAATGCACTATCTGCTGCCATGTATAGAATGGGTCTTCTGAAGATACCAAGCCAAGAGCATTGCCATGTCCATTCCCAAGGTAAAAAACCCAGGCTTTGGCAAATTTCATTAAATTAAATGAAATTAAATGTATGGCATCAAATGTGGTCCCAAACTGTCAGTGGATAAGGAATTGGCTGTGTGGTGGCACTAAAAGAGCTGTGGTCATCAGTTCAATGTCCAAGTGGGGACCAGTGACAAGTGGTGTTAGGTGGTCTCAGTGGGACCAGAGCTGTTCAATGTCTTTGTCAGTGACAGGGACAGGGGGATCAGGTGCATTCTCAGCAGTTCACAGATGACAACAAGCTGTGTGGTGTGGCCAACAAGCTGCAGGGCAGGGATGCCATCCAGAGAGATCTGGGCAGGCTTCAGAAGTGGGCCTGTGCAAACCTCATGAAGTTCAAGTGCAAAATCCTGCATCTGGAACAGGCAATCCCAAGCACCAATACAGGCTGGGCAGAGAATGGACTGACAGCAGCCCCAGGGACTTGGGGGTGCTGGTTGAGGAAATGCTCAGCATGAGCCAGCAAAGCACACCTGTAGTCCAGAAAGCAAACCATGCTCTGGGCTGCATCCAAAGCAGGGTGGGCAGCAGGGCAAGGAGAGGATGCTGCCCCTCTACTCACTGTTGTGAGTTCCCACCTGGAGTGCTGCATCCTGCTCTGGGATCCCCAACAGAAGAGGTGCATGCACCTACTGGAGAGGGTCTGAGGAGGGCCATGAAGATCACCAGAGGGCTGGAACACCCCTCCTATGATGACAGGCTGAGAGAGTTGGGGTTGTTCAGCATTGAGAAAACTCCAGAGAGACCTTACAGCACTTTCAAGTACCTAAAAAGGGCCTACAAGAGAGTCAGAAGGACATTTTACAAGGGCTTGTGATCACAGGACATGGTTTTAAATTGACACAGGGCAGGTTTAGGTTAGATGTTACAAAGAAATTCCTTACTGTGGTGTTGAGGCACAGGCACGGGCTGCCCAGAGAAGCTGCGGCTGCCCCATCCCTGCAAGTATTCAAGGCCAGGCTGGATGGAGCTCTGAGCAGCCTGGTCTAATGGAAGGGGTCCCTGCCCACTGCAGGGGGCTGGAACCAGATGAGCTGTAAGGTCCCTGGCACTCAAACCCATGATTCTATGATTCTATAATCATTTTTTTCCTGTCTCATGCCAAATAGGAGGGCACCTGCATAGCTCCTCATGCCTGTAGCTGTCTCTCAGAGGCACTTTATGAGAACAACACAGTGAAATGGCCATGCCACTTCCACTGTGATGACCCTCCCAAGGCCTGGCTGCAGCAGAAGGATAAAATAAGCTGTATTAACCTTACAGGAAGCAAATATAAAAAGGAAAGCAGGAGGAGGGCTAAACACATTATTGTAGTTTCATGTCTCCTGTGTCCTGTGTAGAGCACAGCAAAAGCGCATACCAACCCTTACTGTGACCCAGAAATGCACAGAACCCTGAAAAGCTCCCCTCAGCACCATCACTGCTGGTCCCACTGTGAAGATGCAAATGCTAGGACAGCTCTCAATCACAGCCATCTCGTTGTCACACAGTAAATTCAAATCCTTGTGACACTGAAAACTGTCCCTATAGTTGTCAGGTTAAAACAACAGTCACTCCATTCTAGACTCAGGTCAACTACTGTATAAAAACTTTGCTTTTTTTTTTTCATTTTTCAACAAAATGCAGTCCAAATGAAAGGCCAAATATCTATGTTCTAAGTAGTCTTATTAGTCAATAACCTAACATTTATTAAAATGGCTTTTGTTGGTTTGTTTTTATTCTACAAATATTCTGAATTTTCAAAAATGACCTTCCATCTTTCAAAATTTACCAGAATTCAATTCTGCTGCAGATACTATTGCCATGTACAAATTTACACAGAGAAAACAAGCCCCTCTGATTCCAGAGCAAATGCTGGACTCAGCAGCAGCAGGTACAATGGGAAAATGGAGCTACGACTCCTGACTGGATTTTGCACCACATTCTAACGTGCAGGAACATGTATTTTGTAACATCCACTTTCAACTCTGTTTTTACCAGTACTACAGTAAGAAAAAAAATCTTTCTTCTCTTTGTATAGATAAAAGCAGCTAGTAGAACCTAACATAGCATCACTACCTTAAAATTAACCTAACCTCTCTGGATTTTTTCTTCTCAGGTGCAGCTATAGGTCATATCAAGCCTCATTTTAAAGCCTCATTAATAAAGAAAAAAGACACACACACATACATTGAAGCCTTAATAAACAGTAACACAGAGAAAAATTAACCTCCTCATAAATATTCATTTTGTTCACTCAAGAACAGCTTTTCTACTTGACTGAAGATAAGCATTAGACAATCTAAGAGAATTTCTGTGCATTAACAGAAGGTTAAATAAAAAGGTCCAAAACCAGAATCTTGAACTCTTTTGGATTTTCTGACTAACCTAGCCCTGCCCCCAATGAAAGGAACTAATTTTCTGTCTTTAATTCTAGCTAGACTCTTCTAAAACGAAATTATTGCATAAGATTCCCATTAACTCCATACAGTCAGATCTGAAACTCAGCTCTGAATTGCCACTGCAACCAGAGGAAAGTCCCAATTTTATCAGCATCTAAACTTCACTTCTTTAATTTTCAATACCTTTGCAAATGCAGAAATAAAAATAAAATAATAACAACATAATTTCTCCTTTTAAGGATCATGACATATATCAAGACCCTAGAAATCCAGCCACAAATTAGTTCTCAATTTTAGGTTATCTGAGGCTGTTTTATGGTGATGAAAAATTTCAACTAGATTTAAAAATACATTTCTATAACTGGAATTCAAATCTGCACTTTAATGAATATAGTCAGTGAAATGTTTCTACTTTATATAATTAGACCCCATCTTAGTCTCTGCAGAGCTGTTGTATGTGGCAATGCTAAGTCTATTAAATATTTATTTTCACTGTATTGTAAGAGCTTATGTTATAATTTTTTAACTTTTATTTTTAAATTAAACTTGTTAGATACTCAGAGAATTCAACAGCAGTACTGTCATAGCCATCACAGTTATAATTAAGCTGTGAATTCAAACACTTATTAAGTTTTCACTAATAAACCTTATTGCTATGTGCTAGCTAGTTATTCTGACCTATTAATCCCTAATGTCTCACACACATTCCTTTTTTTTTAAATAATTACTTTGCTCTGGAAATAGGAATGGTTGACACTTTCCTAAATTGGAGACTTTATACTCAGGAAGCAAAGTAACTCCTCAGTGAGACATTCCAAATGGCAAATGACAGCTACATAAACAAACATATGGCAAAACAACATCAAATGGCCACTCAGAAATCTAAGATGTTCTTCTCTCACTGGGCTTTAGGCATCTCTCATATTTAAGGAATTTCCTGTGTGGCATACTAAGCAAACGCACCCACTCTGGCCTCAAAGAAATACCACAACCCATTCACTATGCTGAAGAGACACTCCTGATTTTTCTCCTTTGAGGGGATATAAAGTGTCTGAGGCAATAACTAGGGAGTGAGGAAATTGAAAAGAAACAATTCTAGGCATCTCATGTTATGAAACAAACAGAAATCAGAAAAGTAAGGAAAAGCAGCCATATATATGACTCTAGTCAAATCCTGGAAAGAATAAAATACTTGAAGCAAACACAAAGTTGTCTGACATGAATCCTGACATAAATGAAATTGCAGCTTAACTTACTGGTAAAGTTCCTGGTAAAGAGGCGTCAAAGAAAGACACCAAGGAGTTGGGAGGTGCTGCAAACTGGACTTGGGAACCAGAGAAGAGTTTTGAGTTGGAGCTGATCTGTGCGTGAATTTCCAGACCCACAACTGGTACCCACGGAGCAAGGCTGAAAAGGAAAGAGGAGAAGGGAGAAACAATTTAAATACACATGATATTAAAAACCGTGGAAACTTAGAAGAATCAGGAACGCTTAATTTATGGAAAAAAAATTAAACTGTAATTGTAAAAAAATTGTAAACAATGTTTCAAATACATCTATACCGTAATAGGAAAAGCTGTGCTGTGATACTGGAGAACAGAGGCTATGGGGAATATATGGCAGTGTTCATTATATGCAAAAAAGAGTATCATAAAAGCTGTAATGGTTTAAAACTTTTAACTTTTCCTTACGTGAGAAATCTCAGAGAAATTAATGAGGCGCACTTGCATGCTGGATGAACTCTAATTTGGTGCCTTGTGAAAATCCCCAAATCATCATAAATATGAATTACTTCTCAGGTAGTTTGATAAATCTCCAACAGACAGGTGGCATAATAAATTATGTATTCTCTGTCAGATAGACACTTGCATGCTGGGAAAGGTGGCTCTCCAGAGCAGCGTTAGTAGAATATTAGCATAAACATTAGTAATCTGGTAATAGAGAAATCATCATTTCAACTAGAGAGCTACTGTTCTCTGAATGTATTCTGCAGAATAAAGCTTCTCCATATCATCTAAAAAGTAATTGCAATTCTCACATCCATAACCTTTATATGGACAAGAGAAAAAGGTCACCTTTACAGTATGAATTGCTTGACAGTTTCTGTAAGTAATTATCTGGCCTTGTACAAATGAAGTGGCACAAATAATATTTCACTGATGAAATCACATTTCTGTGGCAGAACACTTCAGCAGTATGAGTACCCAGATAGCTATAGGAGACAAGCAAGCTATGGAAAAACATCAAACAAATATATCAAGTACAGCGTTCCTTCCAGAGGTGAACATTCTACATTGCCAAGATTTTAGTTCTCCATCTGCCCTCCACCAGCTGAGGACATCCCTACAAACAACAAACTAGTGATGCAGATGCCACTTCTATTGATGCTTTAGGAAGAATATTATCGTGAAAGATTAAGGTTCAGATGTTTAAAGGAGCTAATACATTTTCTTTCATTGAAATAGTATTATTCTTCAGTATTTTCAGCTGATTATACAAATGCTTCGAGGTTTGAGAAATAATGTGGGCTTTCTTTTACATTTTGGAGGCAAATTTATTCCATTGTTTCCTGTATTCTTCAGAAATGCCTTTCTGTTATATCATGACATTAAAAATTACACCAGGTTTTGCCTAATCAGTGTGTTGGCTGACACTCAGAGATAAAGGTACGTGCACCAGTCAGTTCTTCAATCCTACTAACAGCACTAGTGAGGCACCTGCAGCTTCTTGCCGAGTTTGTTCACGGATTATGCTTATCCGTGTCTAAAGAATCAGCAGCACACTCACTGTCTGCACAACTTTCTGGAAGCGACCAGCTGTGCACACCCCCGTGGGACACCAGAGAACTTGTTCAGCCCGTGACTCTCAGCTGCAGCAGAAACAAAGTGCTCTGCTTCAGGCACACCGCCCGTATCTCATAGTACTCCTCTGGAAGGAAAAGCCTCTTTCGGGCTGGAATAACCCTGGAAACGCGCTCAGGAAAGCCGGAGCAGCGCTCGCCATGGTTTCCCGGCACACGGAGCGCTCGGGCAGCCCGAGCTGCGGCTCTCATGGCAGCCCGGCGTGCCCGAGGGTCACGGCCCCGCCCGCGGCAATCCCCGACCGGCCGCGAGTCGGGGAACGCGGGACAAACGTGCGCTGCCCGCACCCAGGCCTCACACCGCTCACACGCCCGGATTTACACCGGGCCCCGCCGCTGTCACCGCCGCTGCCAAGCCCGGAGCCCCGGACCGGGCTCTAGGGCACAAGCAGCTCCACGGGCCCCTCTCCCCGCGCCGTCCCGGCAGCGTACCCGCTCTTCCCCGCCGGCACCGCCCCGCCTCTCGCGTTACAGGCGACAGCCCTCTGCCCGCGGGGGAAAGGGCCGAGCCCGGGCCCCGACTGCCCCGCGCCGCTCTGCCGCACCCGGCGCCAGAACCCGCCGCACCCCCGCGCGGCCACGGCCACAAGGGCCGCCATTGCCCCGCCAGCGGCGGCCCGGCGCCCGCAGCGCCCCCTGGGAAACGCAGTCCGAGATGGCTGCGCGGAGCGCGGGCAGTGCGGGCGGACTACAGCTCCCGTCAGGCCGCTGGCCTGGCGCCGCCCCGCCCCGCCGGCGGGAGCTGGGCCCGTGCGTCCGTCGCTTATCCCGGGATTGCTGGAGCGAGCCGTGGCCTCTGTTTAAAGCGCGTTAGGGGGCTCAGATCCTCTAAATGCTTTGAATGTGGTTTTCTTCTGGGTGCATGCTTTTACAAAACACGCTGCCGCTTTGTCGGCGGCCCTTTGCAGGCCCTGGGCATCAAATGCTGCAGTGCCACGCGTTGAACTGTCAGTAGCGCTGCAAGGTTCAGTCCCGGCTGGGCCTGGGGGTGCTCTGTGGGAATAAAGGGCCTTGTCCAGGGCATCTGCAAACATCTTTCATGTATACGTAGCACAGATAACAGAATTAATGGCATTGCATCCCAAACTGCAGGTGTGTGGAGCTTAAACGGGAATGAATGTGAACTGTAGTTGCTAATGTCATCTGTGCACTGTGGCAGTGACTCCCACCAGAGGCTGGGCAGTCACACACTGAGTGTTAGTCACACACTGAGTGCCAGTCACAGTCAGTGAGGGTCAGTCACAGTCAGTGAAGGTCAGTCACACACACTGATTGCAAGTCACACACTGTGAATGTCAGTCACACACTCAGTGTCAGTCACACACTGTCAGTCACACTCTGCGAGTGTCAGTCACACACTGAGTGTCACTCACACACTGCGAGTGCCAGTCACACACTGAGTGTCAGTCACACTCAGTGAGGGTCAGTCACACACTCAGTGTCAGTCACACTCAGTGAGGGTCAGTCACACACTGTCAGTCACACACTGAGTGTCACACACACTGTGAGGGTCAGTCAGTCACACACTGCGAGTGTCAGTCACACACTGTCAGTCACACACTGCGAGTGTCAGTCACACACTGAGTGTCACACACACTGTGAGGGTCAGTCAGTCACACACTGAGTGTCAGTCACGCACACACTCAGGCTGATCACTTCCAGCAGAGGACAGTGGTGCACACAGGCACTTGGAAGTATCCTGGAACCTTTGCAACCTCTTGTCTTCCCAAGATCCAGTATGAGGTGCTGAATGGTTCTGAATCATGCACAAGATAATTCAAACAATTAAATAATTTAAGAAAATGTCTTATAAACAGTGTTTCGTAGCAGTGATTTTCTGGTATGTTTGTATTTTTAACAAATTACCTGGAAGTGCTGTATAAGAAGAACCAGTTGAGAGATCCTTTCATCAGACATTGAGGTATAGTTACTTGTACCATATACCTTTTTAAAATTAATTTGTCACATTCCTTTTCTTGGGAAATATCCTCCCCTTGTACAAGAAAGAGTGACCAAGGTAAAATTCCTTTCCAATTGACAAGAACTGACCAGAGGTAATCTTGTACATGTTTCGGAGATAGAAAGAACACTGGAGTGGCCTTTTTCCTTCTCTCCTGCAGGAAACTTATTCACACCTTAATATAATATAATTCCCTGTGTAGTAGTCTTTGAGCCAATGAAGAACTTTTGATAATTCTGATTTGAGGAAAACCCCATTTCCGTTTGGACTTAGAACTATTTAAGAACTTTTGATAATTCTGATTTGAGGAAAATCCCATTTTCATTTGGATGTAGCAGGGCCTGTGCAATGTCTTGTGGTGAAAAATGCTTTTCAGACTGAAGCTTTAGTATGTGGATTTTACTTCTGCAACAAATTTATTCTCTGTACAATTGTCCTCCATAAGCTCTGGATGCAGTTATTTTCTGATACTGTGTAGGGATTGGCAGGTCACTTCAACCCAGCTGTCAGGATAGATTCTAAATATAGCTCCAAAGTGTTTCTACTGGGGTAAAAATTGTAAATTTCAGTTTGACTTTCTTTTAAGTCTGTTCTCCTGATGTAATAGAAGATTTCATAAATAGACGCTAAGAAGTTAAAACCTAATGAATATTAAAGTCATGTCACTTAAAGCCTTACTCTGCCTTGATTGCATGGACTTCTGCCCTTTGCACATATTATTTAGAAAGGAGTAGACAGGACAAAAAGGTTGAAATCCATCACAAACAATTTTTCTGGAACTTTTAGCTGTATTTGATGTTGTCTTACAGAGAGAGGAAGACTGGGAAGTGCCATTGTTTGTGATTTAAATTATCTCTGTTATTTTAATTCTGTTCACAGAAAAAATCCCATTAGAAGAACCTTTGCAGCCTTTTGCCAGTAACCAAGTAGGTAATAAATGAAAACCCCCACATCCATATGCAGGAAGCTGGTCAATCACAGGGAATAATTGCCTTTCCCAGCAGCTTACTTTGAGGTGGGAAAGGCTACATATTTGTTCCTTACTGCAGTGTGTTTATAGATCACGCTGTGGCTTGGAATAGGAAAATAGCACTGCATAAAGATTGGTGCTATGATAGTTCAGCACTATGTAGACTCATATCTTAGAGGGGGTAGACCCAGGGGACAGTTTGCTCTGAGTCTCTTGTTACTATAGGAATTTAACCAATGTCTGAGAGGAAATTGGAATTTTGCAGAGAGCAAAAACCCAACAGCATATAATTTAAGCCATAAACAAGCAATCTATCCCATTTTTTTGAAAAAGATCCCTCTGCATTTTAGTTTCTAGGGTCTGAGCTCTAAAATCTGTTTTCTTGCAGGTCATCCTTAGCACCCATACTTACTCCTTTTGGGGACTGTGAGGTCTCTTTTTGTTACGGCAGGGAATGGGATATTCAGGCTGGGGTGTTTGTTAGATACTTCACAGGCTGCCTGCAGTGTCTTTTTTCAGCATGTGAAATAAGGAACAGACAGGAATCTCTGCTAGATTTTGAAGCAGAGGTTGTGACTATTGGAAGAATAGATCCATAGTCTATCAAAAATTCAGACATTGGCCTGCAGGGAAGAGTAACAAAGCAGATTGCTAAGTCTGGAAGCAAACTATGGTAAGAGATGTTTTCAAACTTTTAGGCCTCTAGGATCACCTCTATACCTTGAAAGACATTTTGTTTTGGTTTTTTTTCTCTGTGTGTATAAAGAGAGAAATTTTATTTTTTTGCTGCAACTTTGAACTACTAGTGACAATGAACTGTTTCAGTCTGGAATATGGATTCAACTTGTCTATCTACCAGTAATGGGACATGGCAAATACAAAAATGTGTACTTGATCTTGAGGATTGGGAAAGCATATTTTTATTGACCACAGGAAAGTATTTAGGGACCTAAGAGGGGTACCTTGTATGATCTGCTGACCATGTGGGTATGCATACGTGAAGTGATAGATTGGGTAATATGAACAGCCTTATGATTTGAGGGTTCTTGTATCAAAGTGCCATCAATTTCCTAATTGGGACATAGTGCCATTTTATTTTATTTTATTTACCAAAATTGTTATAACTCATGAGCTGAAAAATAAGGGCCAGACTCAGGAAATAAAACACCACAAGAAATATTAATGCACAAGCAATTTGTATAAACAGTAATGAAAACATGTAAGTTACATATATGTTCTGTTGTAGAAGGTGAATTCACTATTCCTCAAGGCTGTGTAATTGAGGAGAACCTTGGATCAGCCATGTAATATTTGTGTATTACCACCTTTCTATATTGGTTTCACCTGGTGTGCCTTGCCTGGGAGAGCTGCACTGAGCATTGGCTACACCTGTGGTTTGAATCAGGTGCTGGCAATCCTGAAAGCTCTCACTTAGGGGCACACCACAGCCCTTGTCTTGGGAGTCTGAATTGGAAGTGTAGCTCCTGGGCTTCTTTTAGCTGAGGTCTGTGTGAGACTCAGAGGCAGTGTTTGAGGAAGTCCAGTGCCACTAACATTGTCTGAGGGTGAGTACTACCCTAATCTTATTCTTTAAATTAAATCCTTGTTTTTCCAGTGTGAAGTTCTATTATTATAGGTATGAGAGGATTTCCTAACATATCAATGCTGTCTTGGTATTGCATCTTGATTAAGTTGTTGAAAAATCTATGTTATGAGCCTGTGTTACCTTTAGTATGATTCCTAGTTGCCTAGGGCTTTGTTTCTTTTAGTTGAAAATCAGTATAATTTACCTACAGGGTGATCACTCCATTAGATTTGGACCTGCTGTAATGCACAATGTTTTCTAAATGTTTGAGTTGTAATTCTAGAACTATGTCAGGTTTATACTTAGACATAGCTCAGTCTATCAGGAATATGTTATAGTGGTTTGTTTCTGTAGTATGTTTTTCCAGCAATGGAAATGACATTGGTAACAGCAGAGGCTAGGCTAAATCATCTGTATTAAAGTGTAATAAACTTATTGTGAGGACTGTCGGTGATTATTATGTAGAAGGAAGTGATTGATAATATTTTAGCTGATCTAAATTTTACTAGTATTCTCTCTAATTGTATTGGTATCTGCAAGAAAACCTTTAAAATGTCTTTCTAGCTTTTGATTTTTTACTTTGGTCCTTTTAGAACAAGGGAGAATATAGGGAAAACCATATAGAAGTGAGACTAATTTATTCTTGTATTTAATTTGCATTGCATTTTTATGTAATGTTCTTCTGCTTCTAATTTGCAAAGAGCTGTTATGTCTGAGGCCTGTTGCTTCCTAAATTAAGAGCCATAACTCTTGTTTTGCAGGCTGTCTATGACTTTATATATATATAAAAGTCACGGATCTAACATTGCAGCAGTGTACAGTTTCACATAACTGATACTCTAACAAGAACTTTCATATTCTCAGTTATGAGATTCCAGCTGACAGCCCAGCCTAGGAAAAAATAGACACAAAGATCTATGCTAAATTTGTTAAAGAAGAAAAATTTTAGGTGAACAGTCAAATTGGGAATCTGCATCAAAGTGTTTTCCATGACTAGGACATAGTACTAGGAATCAGCAAAGCCTTCAATTATTATTGACTTCTCTGTCATGAATAAAGTGAAGGAATATTTTGAAGGAGTTGTCAGGCAGCGTAATGCTGGGAGTAAGCTGGTGATAATAATATCATTAGTTTGGTCTAAAATTAATTTTTTAATCAAAACCAGTCTAAAGATAGTCTGAAATGTTAAATTCTGTCAAGCTGCTGCTTATAAGAGAGCAATTTCTTTAAAACATGAGATTACTAGTAGGTTGAAGTCAATCTGAAAAGGTGATATTTAAAAAAATTGTATTCCACAACTTAGCATGATGCTTCCAAGGGCTGCCTTTATTGTTCTTAACAGTAAGGATTGATTTTAATTGTCTGAAGCAATAAGGGTGTCAACTAAAACTGTTGTCCAGATGGAACTTTGTGATTTATTACTTCACTAAAAGCACAGCAGAAATGTAAATGAAGGAAAATACTGCAGGTAAGTGGTCCAAAACTTTGAATGAAGTTGCAGGTCCTGAAGTGGGACAGCCCTATCTTTTCCCTTTGCAGGAACACAGACTTCTGTTTTACATATTTAGGATTCTTTTTACTTATTTAGGATTTATTTAGCTCACTATTTTCAAAACTTTTTCTATCTTCGTTGCCTTCAAATGTATACACCTATACTTGTGTTATGTTTAACCCAGGTAGGCTTGAGGAACACCTGATGTTGGAAGTTTGTCCTGCTGGATACGACGTTTTCACTCTGGAACATGAATTTTTCTTTCTTTAATTGCATAGTTGCACTGCTGTCTTCATCTTCACACAGTGCTTGTGGCATTCAAAGCAAAATCTGGTTTATGTTCTGCTTTTTACTATTAAGGGACAAGAATGTTTATGATGTGTCTTTGGCTTTTTTCCCCTCTGTACTGTATTTATGCCATACCTATGTGCTTGGTAACTTTTCTTACAGCGAACTAAAAAATGTAACCATCACTTCTTCCTGAGAATGAAAAGAGGATGACAGTGCCCTTGAAATTAAACATCCATCTCACAATTTGATGCAGTTTTGGGGTTTTTATGTTTTGGTTGGTTGTTTTTTTTTTGTTTTTTTTTTTCCCTTCAGACTCATTGCTTTTGCATCCAGATTGATTTCTCCATGGACCTGGTAAAGATAGTGTGTTAGTCACAGGCATTAACTGGGAGCTTGCAGGTGGAGACAGATTGTGACAAGCTGGAGACATGAGAGCCTTTGGGTATAAAATAGGCCAGAACACATAGAAGCAGTACAAACATATTTTCTATTTTGTTTGTGTATCTAGTGCCTTAATATACAGTACTGCCAAAAAATTTCAGTCAGGGGTTTCCTTGTCAGTCATTTATTCTGTCCTTGGTCTTTCTGTGGTGCCATCAGTTCATACTGACTGGTGTGAACTGCTGCCCACCAGTAACCACAACTGATGTGAAACAGGCTGATAACTAACCAGAGCCTTTTATTTCATTATGAACTTCACCTGGGAGTTCTCCCTTCTGTTAAAGGTGACCTGAGTTATCCCTTGCTCATGGGGTAACTTGGCCATTGAAGACTCCTGGTGTTTTATACATGTTACATCAGAGGTATTTTCCCAAATTGTTATTGGAAAAAAGTATGAATACTTGTGCAGTCTTGTGGACAGCAGGCATTTTAAAGTCTTGTTGCAGTGTATAAATTACACTGATAGTAGAATACCTATTTTAGTATTACTTTAAAGGTAAGGAAAATAATTGAGTGCTGGTATTTGGTTTGGTTTTGTTGTTCAAGTGTTTGGCGGGGGGAAGGAAGTTGGGGCTTGGCATCTTTTGATTTTATGTGAAGTTTGTCCTATATGTAGAGTTGGTTTTTTTTGTTTGGGGGCATTTAGGGTTTTTTTGGTGTGGTTTTCCTCTTTTTTTTTTCTTTATTACCTCAGATTAGATGAGATTAGATTCTTCACTTGTGGAAGTGAAATTTTCTCTATTGAAACTTTTATTAACTAGTCAGTCAGTAGGTACTTTGGGACTGAAGTGCTTCAGCAAGTGATTACATCATCTCAGATTAGATGAAATCCTTCCATTATAGAAGTGAAATTCTCTCTGTAGGAACTTCTATAACCAATCAGTCAGTAACTGCTTTGGGACTGAAGTGCTTCAGCTTCAGTAGCTGATTAGTAAACTGCAATCTGAAGCCAGAATGTAAGAGGTGTTGTGTGCTTTGCACATATTGGGGCAATGGCTCATTAAGTTTTAATACACTGGATAATCTTTGAAGTTTGTATTTCCTCTTTGCTTTGTCCAGGATAGCAGCACGTGCAGGGAATGCACAGCAGCACAAGATGCTTAGATTGTGTCAAAGGGCTGCTTCTACAGGACTTGTTCAAAGAGAGCTCTGGGGGATTTGAGTAAGAGTTTGGGTGTGACTCCCCAGACCATTGCTGAAACAAACCCAAAGGAGGTAGCAACATGTGTTGGATAATTGCAATAACAACTTTGCTAAAGGGACTTTAGAGACCATTCTTTCCAGCTTTGCCATATGTCCTTCTCTTTCCTTTCCAGATGTTAGCATTTATAGGCTGGTAGCATAGCTTTCTCTTTAGAAGCATTTTCTTTCTGCTGATGCTCACAGTAGTGGCCAAAAGTAATGGTAATGGCTTAAGAATTCATTGCTGGCTTTTGTTCTAACAGTGCTTCTGATCTTTCTTCTGTTGTTTCCTGCTACTGTGTAGATTAAGGCAATGCACAAGGGATAGCACTGGAAGCCTTTTCCATCAGGGTGGTATCTGTAGGAGAAGGGATTCTCGCCAAGGCACGAGGCAATTCTTGTGCTGTTACTGCATGTGAAGAAGAATCTTTCTGGTGGGGCAGGCCTGCAGGAGCAGTTATATCTGAAGGTTGCATGGCCTCAAAGGCATGCTTTGGATTGTGGCTTCCTGTGTTACTGAGGTGGAAATTCTATGGCACCTTATTTTGAATAGCTGTGCAGCTGCCTTATGCATGGCTGAAAGACGTGGATCTGTGTATCAGCACATTCTATTTTTCCAATTATGATCTCTTGTCTCATGGCACTAGATGGGAACTGTCTAGTTCAGGAAGCATTTTATTTACTTCTGTATGGGTTATGCAAAGATTGCGATTTCTTTTAGGTCCTGTGAGGGAGAGATTTTTACCGCCTCTTGGGCTCTTCTTTCTCAATGCATGTCTAGTTTTGTGGTTTTTTTTTTTCTCCTTGCCATCTTTTGAAATATGGACACTTGCATGTGTGATTATGTTTCCTTGGTCTTTCCCAGTCTTCATCTGTTTAATTTTAAATCCATTTTTATTGTTACACACAGAAAACAAACCTCAAACATATACCTCTAGCGAGGATGTTTTTACTCTAATATAAGAAGAAAGTATGAGAATTTTCATTAAAAATATAGTCAGTGTATCTGCTAACCTCTTCACAAATGAACTTATTGTCTCTTTTTACCAGAATGCTTGAAAGGTTTGCAAATGCATGATAGCAGCTTAGTAAATAATCAGCATATTGTAAATGTATCTTTTAAAGGCCAAGGAATAGCATAAATACTCTTTCAACTTGTGGATGACATAAAACATTTCCAGTTGGATCATGTATAGAGTAATTACTTTTGACAAGTTAATTTTGCAAGTGTCCAATTAAGCTATTCATTCATAGCTTATCTCTTCACAGTGTGGCTGTATTCACTTAGCTGTTCAGGCTTGAATTTCTATTGTGCATTTAAATATGGATCCAAATTCATGGGATGTGAATTCATTGAAAGGGCAGTTCTTAGTGTTGAGAGTTGAAACCCCCCAAATCACATCACAAGATGGACTTTAAATCAAGAGGGATGTAAGGCTACATTTTTTCTTTTTCCTTTCTTTTTAAAGTAGTAGTAAGTATTAATTACTTGGCTTCTATTTTTCCAAAACTGCTAAGATTGAGTCTCAGTTTTTATTTAAACTAATTTTATTCACAATATTAAGTCAAATTTAGGGATGTGATTTCTCATGAAGCCACCAAACTCCCAGCTAAAGTCTCAAAGCTGGGACTTTAAAATGAAATGCCAAATATCAAAAGGTAGCTGAGAATTACAAGATACTGAACGAACTCTTATGAATGTGACAAAGTAAGTATAATGAGGGTATAGAGAATTCAATCTTTGAGATTCCAGGTTAGCACTAGGTATTTTCAGATGATAGTGGAAGCTGTTGATTTAATACTCTTGACAGAAGTGGAAATAAACCAAGTCAGGAGCATACTGTGATTATTCAAAGAGCTCAAGGGCATCTGTTACCTGCTTCAGTTGGTTAGATGGTTGGAATTTAGGAATGAACTCATAAAGTGCATTAAAGATGGACATGGGCCTCTAGAAGCTTGTAAAAAGAGAACCTTAAAAAATTAATATCTAGTGCTTATCCTCTGAGTGAACAGAGCAGGATCAGAGGACTGCCACATGATTAATCAAGCCAGAGTTTATACCAAACTGTAAACTCAAGGGACCAAATTTACTAGGCAGGTGATTTACAAAATCTGCCCTGGTATTAGTGAGGCAAATTTAACAAGTTGTGTGATAGTGGTGGCAGACAGTGTTTCTTCTCTGGCATCCGTCCTGTTTTTCACTTGCACAGAAATGTCTCTAGTAGTAATGGAACTAGGTCAGAATATAGCTGCACCTTTATAGTTCTTTGCTGCTGCACAGAAATCTGTAGGTTGCTATTCTAAATCCATCTGAGGGGGGATAGAGAGAAGCAGGGCCATCATAGTAATGATGAAAACCTGGAATAATTGCACTGGACTTCGCCTGCAATTGCTGGAAGTCATTAACATGAGATGGAGGGCAGGCCAAGCTAGGCCAGAAAAATACTTATTGGGAAAGAAAATTGAAAACTCTTAATGTTACTTGGCTTTTTAGGATGGATGGATGAGCCCAGCAGATTTCCATCACCAGTCTTCATTACTGCCGCTGCCACCCAACAGTGCAGTCTGTAAACAGCAGCAGTTATTTTTCCCAGACTCTGTGTAGCTTTCTCAAAAGCTCTGCACTCTGGGGAAGACCCTCGACTATAACTTACCAAGTGGTTCAGGATGCCAAGAAATGCTGTCTCCTCTAAGATGTCTGAGTCTGTCTATCCAGCACTCTGCTTTTTAAGTACTGTTGACTTAGGTTTCCTAAACAAGGCTTGTCTAATGCTATTAATCTACCTGCTTATTTAAGCAAAAAATCCAAAAAATTGACCTTCAGTATTTGTCCATTGGGCTATTTCTCTGACATTAATTCCATGAGAGATAGCCAATATAGAAAGTGATTTTTCAGCTTTCATATCCCACTGTGGAATTATCTAGAGGATAATAGTAATATAAATCTTCCACCCAGATGTTATGGAGTTGTATCTGCCTTTTTTGGTTTTTTTTGGTTTTTTTTTTTTTTATTACAGTTACATTAGGTCTGGCTTCAGGCTCACATTGTTTCCAGTGACCTTGATTTCAGAGGCAGTAGCATTGACATTGCAAAAGAAATATGCTGAGGCCCTGGAGTGGGACCTTCAGAAAAGCACTAAATCTATGAGGATTTTCCAGTTAGGGAAGCCCATTCAGGTATTGCAGTCGTAAGCAGATTGTCAAAAAGTTGTGTGAGAAAGCTGAAGAAGTGGGATGAAGAAATGACTGAAGAAATGAAGCATTCTTCTTTGACTGAAGAAATAAAGCATTACTGTTCTTCCTTTGAGTGTTGATAATCCTGGACTTCAGAGAAACTGGTCAAGTCCTATTGCAGAAATGGAATTGATGCTGCTTCTCTACAGTTCTTTGTGCTTGTGGTGTGTGGATGTGGCTGAATGTTTTCTTCCCACAATCAGTGGCAGTAAACAGAGCTGTGGTGCAGTTGAAGCTAGGTGAATGTAGGCAGGGTTGGGATTCCCTCCAGAAAGTTTGTTTATTGGGTAGAGAATTTTATGAATGGACTGCATCTGCTCTGCTTCCTGGAAGTAAACTGGTGAATGCAGTGCCTGGTGTCCTATGGCTTGGGCCGATCCTGCTTGGGCTAATGACTTCCCTCAGCAATTACTGCTGGTATAGTACAGTAATTGAGCATTGCATGTTGCATGTTTGGTCATGTTTGATTTTTGCATATTTTTATTTTGGTCAAGATTCAAAGATGTTTTAACCTTCAGTTTTGCAGTTTGCCGAAACGTTTCATAAGTACATCGTTAGTAAGTCTTAGAACTCTTGTTGTACTTCTTATGTCACTGTGCTAGCAGAAGAAATCTTCATTTCATTGTTATATATTTATTAGCATAGGCAAACACCCAGGTCTGGATTCATTGTCCAAGTAATAAGTAGTAGAATTATTTAAATACAGGAAAAATACCACTCTAGGGAATTAAAGTAGGGGGGCAGGGGAATCTATTTTACATACTGGGAGAAGTCAGAGTTAGCCAAACAGTGACTGACAACCCATTCAATTAGGTTGGAATGGAAATAGAGAGAAAATATAGTCAGCAGAGAAAATTTGGTTTATTGAAATATGTGTGTATGTATATATATATATATATAAATACATATATATAAATAAAATATACATGTATCTATTTTATATATAACGGGCCTTTAGGGAAATGCCTTAAGAGAGAGGAACTGAATGCCCTGCATCTTCTTCCCTCTTCATGCAAGAGAAAAACAAATAGTCAGACCCACAGTCTGACCTGATCTGAATACGGTCACCAGACGAGCCTCTGGTGTAGGTAACAGAAACATTGTCACCTGTGCCACAGCCCCTGGGGAGGTGGCTTTCGCTGTATCAGCCTGTTCTCACCTGTGTGCCAGGTGTAGACACCACTTCCCTGCAGCAGGGCATGGGGCACATGTCTGTGCTTTGCTGTATTGGCACAAGCCACAGCAGTGGGCACGTTTGTGCTAATGTGCTGGGGCTGGCTGAGATAGTTGTGGTTTGGCCATCCTGTCTGGTATTCCAGTTGTGCTGCTTCTACATTTGCTCCAGCAGTAGAATTAAGCTATTCACTTATTCCATGCTTCACTCTGATCCTTTAAATCAGTGAGACTGAGGTGTAAATTATTACTCTTTATGAATATGTTATTTGACCCTGTCCTTCACAAGAGTAGGTGAAGTTTCATATGCTGACAATAGTTATTGGACTAGAATTGTTGCCTCATTCCACAACTTATCTCAAAAATAGAGGAAAAAATGTTTTTTAATCAAACCTTCAGTCTTTTCTACCCTGGATAGTTCCTTGCACAGAGTCTGGTAAGATTTCACACTCGGAGACTGTTTAATCAAGGGTACACGTGTATCTTGAAACATTCAACAAAACAATGCTTAAAATGTAGCAAGATGTAACATAAAATTTGCTAGGTTTGTTGTGGGGAGTTGCCTGAAACTTTGTACCATTCATCCTGTTGGAGCCTGTATGAATCCTGTTGTTTTTTAGTTCTTACTGAAAGGCAGATAACATAATTAAGTAAGTGGTTTATCGGTGCAATGATGCAAGAGCTTTTTTTTATAGAGACCCTCAGAGACTTCTTGCCTGTGTGCAATGCTTCAAACAATTATTAATTACCAAAATATTTGCACCATCTGCCCCAATACTTATTAGTGTGGCTGTGCTGTCCATTGACGAAACTTTGACTTCACTCCTGCTTCTCTGCCACCACCTCCTTCCATGAATAAATGCTAGAGCTGCTAAATCATGTGTTAGGCATGAGAAAATTCTTAAACACTTTGAGAAGGGAGTCAGATTATCTGCTAAATGTAGTGATTTATTTGAAAAATGAACCCAGGAAAGGACAAGGCATACAAATAATGCTGTGTTCTTGCTTTGTCACTTTCGAAATTTCTTTCCTAACTCCCTTTATTTCAGTCCCTAAGTACAATTAGTAAGTGCATGTAAGTGTCAAGTGCCAGACGCTGTATGTGCCTTTCTAGAATTTACCTACCTTTTCAAATTTTTTGAAAGAGAAATAAAATACAGTATCCTGCATAAATTGACAAGTTTGATGTATTGCTTCTCAGCCACATTATGTGTATGTTTGGTTTTGCAAGAATATTCTCAGGCCTGTACCACCCCTCAAGAAATCTCAGTGGGTTGTACTCCCTAAGTTATTACTTAATTTTTTTGTATTACTTTTTTCCCCCTCCCAAATTCAGGTACTTCCTATAATTTTTTTAATCCAATAGACTTTATTTCAGCTAAAACTGGGCATGTTTTTTTAGTCCTTCCACCTAGTGGTTCTCCTTGCTGCAGCTTTCAATGAGTGAATAAGCACTTGTACTACTGCACGCCAAAAAGTAGAGATGGGCTAAAATGCATAACAGATACATTCTGCAAAACACTTTAAATAGGAAAAAGAGTATGCAGAAAATCAAGAGATACTGTTGAATTACATGAAGTCATCTGTGTCTGGGCCTGGAGTCTGATGGTGCTCCTGACAGGTGTTTGTCTAGTTTGTTCTCAAGGGCCACTGGTAGTAGGTATTTCCTACTTTTTCTAGTCATTCACTATCTTCACTAATGCAAAATTTTGCTTACCACAGACTTTTTTTTTTTCCTTCCCCCCCGCCTCCGTGATTAGGACAACTTCTTGTTGTCCTGTCTGTAGTGGGTAGGCAGAACAAATGAATCCCTTCCTCTTTGCAGCAGTCCTGTACAATCCAGTAAGACTCTCACTAGCACATTTCCATTGATCTCTTCCAGCTAAATAGTCCTGTGTCTATCTTCCTTCATATCTGGTATTTTCAGGTTCCTGATCTCTGTTCTTCTCGGAACCCTCTCCATGTGGCCTAGGTTTTTCTTGAAATGTCACACCTTGATGGGAATTCTGGCTTAACTGGTGCTGAATAGAGATACTTGACTTTTCTTTCAGCTATTATTTATGACTATAAATGGCATAAAGATCTATGTTTATTTTATGGTACTAAAACAAAGAAACAATTATTAAATTAATATTTGTGATCCAATGTAACTACCAGATTCTCCCAACAGAAGTGATACCTAGCAAGATGTCCTCCACTGTTTGCTTTGAGCAGTTAATTATCCCTACCTAAGTGTATAAATCTGAAGTATAAACACTTTCAAATTGCTATTAGAAATTATGTGGGTTTCCTGAATGGACTAATTGTTCTGCTTGAGAGAAGGCAGATTCTATTAATTTCCATGTAAGAGAAATACTTGCAATACAGATCTATTTTTTAATTGCCATCATTAAAATTATATGGTGAGTCAGCCTCCTCTAGGGAATTTTCCCAATATTTAAGTCAAATGGACTTTTCAGTAGTCCATTAGGATTTCTCTTTTGAGTAGTATGTGTTTTCTTTTTTTCCCTCTAATACTCTGAAATAGTTGAAAAAGTAGACTTGTTTTGAAAATCTGTGCAAGCTTACATTGGGCTAACAGGCAGCAGTGGTGACTGCAAAATTTACTGGAGCAACCACAATATGGTTTGTCCTTTCATGTCCAAAACTGTCTGTTAGAATTTAAGAAGCAAATAGAATTTTAGGGATGTGATGACCTTTTCAACTCATTTTTTTCCTGTCATTTCATTTTCAGAATCTTCCCTTGTGGGATTAAAATACACGTGTAGATTTGAGTGTTAGAAAATGTATGCATTTAAAGAGCTGGTTTTAGAGAGAATAAATGCTTTTATGGAAAACAAGAGAGGGATGAAAATGATTAGCAAAATGAATACCAAGTTTTTGTAGCCCACCTGGCTGGGGCACTTGAAGAGCATGTGATAAATAGATTGTAAGGCCTTCTGTGCCCAAAGTGGTCAGGAAACCATTACAGTGCAACCTTGGTTTATTTAATGGAAAGAATATGACCTCCTCTCAGATCATAGCATACCTAGATTTTGTTCAGAGGCTTAACTTTAAAAAGAGCAGCAGCAAGTTTTTAAGTCCTCTAAGCAGGGAATTATAAAAAACAAAACAAAAACCAGCACCACAAGCAAACAGCAACACTAAAGAAAAAAGCCTGAAATGGTCCCAGTTGTCCCAAGAGTCCAGGAACTGTCCAAAACCTAAAGCACTTTTTCCTCTCTCAGTAACTTGGGTGTTTGCATCAGCATATTTCATCAATAAAAGATGTTCTTTTGAGACCTCCATAGGGACCAAGATGTCTGACATATTGACTTGCACTGCCCAGCTGATCTCTGATCTGAGGAGGTGTTGTGGACTCAAGAGACAATGATGTGGATTATTAATCTTTTACTACTATGATTGTGATGCCATGGATTTTGTGAAAAAGAATTATAGCTGTTGTAAAATTCAGCAACAGATTTGCATATATTATTGCATAATTGCAAAAATAAAGATTGAGGTGAGATGCAACAAATTGCCCTAGTAATGATTTTTAAAGCACCATCTGTGGCCTGATACTTCTGGCTCTCTGAAAGTGGTATTGTTCAGAAATCTGTTGTGTGGCATACAGGTGGCTCATTCTATGCTTGCCTGCCATCAGCAGTAGCCTGTGTTAGTAAGGGATACCTCCACAATGAAAGACAATGGTATTTATCATATTTTTGGAGCAGAAGCACTCCCCACAGGCTATAATGTGGTGTTT
Source organism: Zonotrichia leucophrys gambelii (assembly GCF_028769735.1). NCBI lineage: Eukaryota > Metazoa > Chordata > Aves > Passeriformes > Passerellidae > Zonotrichia > Zonotrichia leucophrys. Next base: position 25,166,868 of record NC_088173.1, on the reverse strand, counting down.
TGTTTTGGTTGTCAATTTCCCACAAGACCAAGTTTCCTGAAAAGGATGTACAATAAGCCAAATGCTCGTTATTTGGCTTCATGTATTTGAGCACAACACAGCATCTGATATAATTGATTCAATTCCACTAAGTAGCATATGATGATGTTGTTATTTTAGGTGCACTGTACAGGGAAAACAGCAGGAAGAAAAACACTCTAGTGTCATGTCCTTATCTAGTGACCTTCAAAGCTGACTGCTCTCTGTTACTGAATCTTAACTCAAAAAAACCAACAATAGAGTAATCAGGCATAAATAACACCCCTCTTCACTAAACCCCCCAAAACAAACAAAACCCCCTCCAAGCCTCAATCTCTTAGGAGTAAGTCTTGAGTTCCTTGAATACATTAGTGAAAGTTGATGTCAAGTAATCCATATTTAATTTGTATACCTTTCTACCTTTGTCCTCTTAGCTCCTTCTGCTAGCTGTCGCTCCTTTATTGGGCCCATATCAGCATAAATTGAATTGCCTCCTCTGTACTATTTTTACAAACAGAACCTTAAAGGGTGGTAGCAGAGTAGGGGAAAATAAATTCTATTCCAGGGATTTCAGAGGAGTTTATAGCATTTGGCCAGTTATCTTTAAAGGGCATGGTTTAGAGTGAGTTTTGCAGTCAGTAGCTGTCCTTCCTGTGGTAGTGGGAAGTACATGTTTTGCTGTCAGCTAAACCTTCCAGCACCTTAAATTATGTCATGCCCCCACAGGAAGCCTTTCACTGGGAAGACAGAGATTACCACATGGGGAAAGCAAACTAAAAATGTTAATTTTACTGCGTTGCTGTGCAGTGGCAGGACTTGGCAGTCAAGCGGGCATCGTGTTGTACTTCAATGTGTTATTTTACATGCACTGAAGAGCCAGGCTGGAAAGTGTGGTTAGAAGATAGGGGCATGGTGTGGTCAGAGCAGAACTTGGAATTAATGTGTCTTACGCTGTGGCACATGACTAGAGCCTAGATCTTAGTAGTTTTCAGTTTTGACATTTGCTGTGGCTTTCACTTAGAAAAGCAATCCTTGCTTCTATTGATATCTCACTACTGCTGGGCACTAACTAATCTGAAGTATTAGTTACAACAGTATTTCTGTCATATGTTAATGTGGTGGAATTTTATAGCAATTAACAGAAGATGAGTATTGATATGAGCTTTGAAAAAATTTCTTCCAGTTTGGATAGATTTTTCTAATTCACAAGGAATGCATTTAAAAAAAAAAAATTTAAAAAAAACCTCATGTAGTATTTGCCCAGTGCTTATCACCAACCAATTGAAAACTACTTTTAAGATACTTCATTGACAATAGTTAGAATTCATGTTGGGTGACGCTGGTCAGTTAGAACTTGTTTACTGAATAACTAGATTCTCTCTCCCCTTGCCCTAGTTAATTCTGACAATAAACTCTGAGACCTATAAAAAGGACTTTAGTAGAAGGTATTTGCTCACCTATATAATTTGAACCCCATTGTATTACTTGCAACAGCTTTCTTTCAGCCACAAAAGCTAACCCTGTTTCACTTTTATGTCGAAAATATTTCAGAATTCACTGCTTTCTGCCCTCAAGTTGCACTTTGGTTTGTTTATGCTAAAGCTTGTTTCAATAGTTTCTGAAATTAGTGTGCTTTTAAAAATGATGGATGATATTGAAGTCTGTATCAAAATCTGGTGGAAAAGGTTAAGAATTTGCAAAAGCAGGGTGAAGTGTCTTACAGAAATCTTTATTGGCAATAACCTTAGTTCATTGCAGAATAGAAACTAGAGAAAATAGCATTAAATCCTACAAGGATAAGCAGTAAGTGCTGGAGATTCTGTATCATATAATGATTTGTCTTTAGTCTTAAGATGTGGCATATCTTATTTCAAGTGTTTTTGCATTGCTTTGCTTCATGTCTTTTGCTATAGGCTCGAGTCAAAACCCTTTAGAGTCAATGAGAAGATATTTCACCTTGACATCAGTCGGCTTTGTGTCCAATACTGTGACTCATGAAGCTCTGTGGAGTTCTTATTATACTTGACTGATAATACTGTGACCATTGAAGTAGCCAGGAATTTAAACAGATTTTAGAAAATAAGACTCTTCTCAGTTTTCACATGATAAAAAAAATATCCATATTGTTTTTGAAGTGTTTTGCATTGCTGTAAAAAGATGTTCTTTGGGCGTGATTTGTACTATTGCGGATAATAGAAATGCAGCATCAGGCAGCATTTCAGTACCTGCCTGTATTATTTTATGTGAAGATCAAATCTTTAGCTCATTTGCCCAGGCTTGTTTTTGATTTTGGCTTTTTTTACCTCTCTGTAAGTCAAGCGAAATAAAAAATGGTTGAAGGAGAAAGAGAAGGATTGCAAATACTCAAATGTATTTGAGACCCATTCTGTCATGTTCAGGAATGGCTAGATATTCTGAATAGGTTCTTTCACAAACACCTCCATAGTGCATTGCTCCTGTGCCTGAGAGTGTTCTGACATCCAACATATTCCTGAGGAAAGCAAGAAGTTATTTTATTGGAGGAATGTCACTCACCATCAGATCAAGCTTCAGGACACTAACCACCTGGCTTTATATGCAGAGGGCAAATGAATGAAAACTAGGCTGTGGCAACATTCCTATTAACTTTAAGAATTTCTTATTCTTTGTTTCCACAACAGAAGCAGGTGTTACTTTCCTGGATTGCTGTTTGGTTTGTTCATGTTTTCTCTTGTAATATCAGTGGTGAAGAATGCTGGTGAGATTTGTGCCACCAGTCTACTATCTGGTGTTTTATGGGTTTTGGTGTGGGGTTTTTTTGTTAGTTTGTTTTGTTGTGGGTCTTTTTGTTTGTTTGATGGGGTTTTTTCCCCTTTGGTTGGTTTTTTTAGGTTTTGTTTTTGTTGTGTTGTTTGTTGGGGGTTTTTGTTTGTTTGTTTTGATTGGTGGTGCTTCAAGCTTCAAGGTCCCATCAGCTATGATTAAAGCACTTACAGAATCTCACTCTTTAGTAGCCAATTAGAAGTATGTTAGTGATTGCAGTGATGGATACAGTGGGTCACTGACCATTGCTGCAGCTGGCATGTGAGGTATACCTGAAGAAAGTGAAAATTCCTCTGCTTTCTTAGTTCTTTTGGAGAGATGTTGTGAGCTGCCTTCGTGTAGTGTTTTGTATAAACACTCTAAATCTATGCATCAATTCAGCTTTCAATCTGTGGCCCTCAAGTTCAGTGCAAACTACACTGGAAATACTTGATGTATTTTAGAAATGTCTTTTAGAAAGCAAATGGTTTATGCTCTGTAAGGTTTTTAATGTTGGGACCTTCTTCTGATCTGTTTCCGTAGAAACCCAAAACATTGAGGACTTTTCTCTGTTCTTGAGGAACGGAGAAATCCCCACAAGATAAAGTCCAGCACCTGCTCAGACATACGGCATCCCCTGCACGTGGATACAGTCCTGGCTGTTCCTTTTCTAAGCCCCTGTATAATGCTTGCACCAAGCTCTTCCTTGGGTCTTTGAAGAAAAAAATTAGTTTCACCTTGCTTGCTTGAATGTGAAGGTGGTGTTTGAGTCTTACAAAGGAACTTTTCCCATGGAGGGGTAATGATTTAACTTGACCAGCTCTTCAGAAATAAGCAGAGAGATGTTTTGGACAGGTAGATATTAAGATGAGTTTACAATCCTGATCACAAAGCCATCTCTAGAGTGCATCACACCAGCTGCCTGGAAGAACAAGGTTTCTTGTTATGAATACTGTAGTAATTTGAGAGAAGCCATAGGATTTTATTTGTTCCTTGGGCATGAAAAGGAACCTGTTGTTCTAACAGTTGCTTTGTTTAACTAGGAGGAGAGTTGAACTGCAGAGATGCTGAAGTTTCTGCCTGCGTTAGAATTTCATGACACTATTATGTAAGCAGTTATATCTCTCCTGAGCTGTCAGTATCTCAGAGTTTTCTACTTTGATTAGACCTGTGACGAAAAAAAATTACCATAATCCACTGACAGACATGAAGAAAGCCATAATAAGACTGATAACAATGTGTCAGTTAAAAGGCTATTATATTTTACTGCCTTACTACAGCAGACTGAAAAACCATTCAAACTTACTATTGATATAACCAAAGCCTTTTAAAAATCTGCTGTCTGCCCTAGACTTAATAATACTTATTATGCCTGTGGGAGAAAGAATTAAAATATGTACCTGTTTACATGAGTGCTTAGATGTTGACAGTTTGACTGCAGGCATAACGTGTAGCTACAAACAGAGGGCCTTGGGTTTTCCTTCTCTGAGTGGGAAACTTACAGATCTGGGCTAGAAGGGAATCACAGAAAGAGGACTGTGGCTTTGAAATGTTATGCAATGACAGCTCAGACCTGCAAATCCCTTTTTGTGGTAGCTTCACAGGATATTATAAATGTAGGAAGGGTAACATGCTCCCTATTTCAATCTCTACTCCTTTTTCCTGTCATCCCCTGCACAAAAAATATTTCAGAGTAAGTCAGTACAGGTTTTGGAGGGCTTATGCTGATTGAGCTTTTGCTGCAATGCCTTTTTAAGAAAGGTATTTCAGCTGGAGATATTTAGCCTATTAAATCTAATAGATAGAAGCTTGGTATTGACAAAAAGGTTGGTGGCATTGTGTCTGCAAGGTGGTTGACTGGGAAATGTGTTGATCCTCTAGCATAAATTTGGCAGCTTCAGGGCACAAATTTGTACTATGTTGTTCCTCATATCCACTTGGAATCTCCAAAGCTGCAGATTGTGGTCAAGACAGTTTATTTCACCTGCTACTGTCAAGGAGATTTTGACTCCATTGGCATTGTATTTCTTCTAGCAATCCTTAGCCTCTTTGAACTACAGAAGCTCAGCTTCCTCAATTGGTTCTTAGGAATCATGCTCTCTAAGGCCATGACCATCTTAGTGATCCTCCTCTGGATGTTCTCAGGTTCTCCACATCTACCTGGAAATGGGCACAGATTCCTGATGCTTTGCCAACACCATGTAGAGGAGGGTAGTAATTCCCATTGTTTTGCCGGTACAGTCGAGTGTTCAGTTTGCCTTGGTCATTATGAGTGAGCATTTATAGGCCCTGTTTAGGGTGATGCCTGCTGTATCTCACAGATCCTTTTCTTCTGAGCTGAAACTTAGCCATCTGCTTCCCAGCATGGGTTTACTCTGCCCCAGGTGCAAAATTTTGCACTATTCTGGAAGCTCATTGTTATTGCCCAGGCATTATTAAACAATACAGATCTTGGTATCAATCACTGGCAAGCATTTCTCATTTTTGAGTGCCAGCCATTGAGCAGTTGGTGCCTAGCAGTATTCTTTGAGCCCAGCAGTCCAGCCTATTTTCAGCCTACCTAGGAGTCTGCTCTTCCAGCCCATATTCATTCAGCTTCCAAAAACTTTACTAAACTCTACAGAGATTATTTTTTCCACTCTCTACAGATAGTTAGTCTGTAGTTTGGCTAAGTGTGGCTTAAGCTTAATAATTCAATGCTGGTTTTCCTTCCTTGGTGATGTGTGTGTTTGGAAATGTATTCAAAGAAGAGGTGTTCCATGATTTCCAGGACTTCAGATGAGATTGTTCTTTGGATTCTGCTCCTTACTTTTTTAAGGGATTGGCATAGCACACTTTTAAAACAGATGTTTTATCGGTGGCCTGATCACAATAAATTTTCATAAATTATGATAACAGTGTTGGTATCAGATTGGCTGGCTCAGCTGCCTCAGGGCTTCAGGGTCTGTATGACTCTGTGAGCTTGAAAAAATCCTGCTTCTCTAAGTAGTCATAGGCTGTTATGGAGATAGCAGATCTTCAGAAACACTTGCATTGTCCATTGCTACATTCTAAAGGATTTATGATGCAAAACCCAAAAAAACTGCCTGTGATTCTAAAATATGGTCCATTTAGATTAGATATAATGAAGTAATTTTTTACAGTGATGGTGGTAAAACATGGAAATACATTGCCCAGAGGTGATGAATTCCCCACGCCCTCTCATGCAAAGCCATACTGTGATTCTGTGAAGCCCATATAAGAGATGTAGGAAACTGGCAAGTGACACTTGAGATTTTTTCCCTTAATTTTTTTTCTTTTACTAATGTATTTAGAAAACAGTTTCAAAATTGACAAGCTTGTTCCATTCTCTGTGGGCTGGTTTAAGTTCTCTTGCTTTCCTTTTTTCAGTCAAGAGTTAGCAGTCTGTTAGCTGAGATTCTACTTTCTCTCTGGTTTTTAATGCATGCACACACAAGCATGCAGAATAATAGTGAGGCTCATACAGACCGAGAATTAATAAGAATCAACAACTGATATTTCCTTTAAATGTGTTGTCATGGCACTTATGTAGAATGCACTGAATTCTTGTCTTGTACTTCCTGAATCCTCATTTTGTTCCCCTCTCAAAACCACCATAATTCATAGCCATAATCTCTAAAAGCTTCCCTCTTATTAGTCCTCTGTCTTTTAGAATTCTCAGAATAGAAATGCTTTACTTTTGTGTCTTTCATCATCCAGGTTCTACACCTTCCATGAGGAAACTAAAGTCTTATCCTGTCTGATCTTTGCTTGGACCTGTATGTTCACCTCTTGAAGCTCAGTGTAGCTGAAACAGAGCCTCAGCCTTCCAGGCCATTCTTATAGCTTTGTCTTGTATACCTTGATTATGCCAACAACCCTTCTATCTTTGGCAATGCAGGTTTGATCCGCTTCTGTCAGTGATAATTGCCGCTCTAAAGAGAATTTCCTTAGCTCTCAGTTTGACCTCTGTCACTTCTTTCTTTGACTTCATCAGCTAGTTCCACCTAACCTGTCACATTAAATGTAGGATGTTTGTCTTTTGTTTTCAAGGCTCTTTGTTCTCTCCTACATATCTCATCTCCTGCATTATTAAAACATTTATTTCTGCCTTCAGTTGCTAATCTCCATAAACCATTTAAGTCTTTAACATTTTTTTAATGCTATCATTCTGTGATTTCATGAACAGATGCAGAACTGCCTCCAAACTCTCCCCCAAAGCCTTTCTGAAGTTTATTTCTGGTGCCTGCAAAAGTTACGTACCACATAAGCAGATGGGTTATGCCAAGACCACTGCTATTCCACTGCTTCCTTGTGGTTTACCATTTTGCCATCTGCTGTCTCTCATTAAAGTTGTGATAGTGGACCAACGTTTCCTTCTTCATCTTTGTTCATGCAGTGTTTAAGAGAATGGCCTTGGTTGTGGATGCACCATGATAACTGTAGCTGTAAGAGATGGTGTTTGTGACTACAGCTTTCCTTTCCATCCATAAGCTGCCACTTTGTGTGGTTGCAAACCTCCTAGAGGACACAGGCTGCAGAAAATGAGTTCACCTGACTGTTTTTTCTCTCTTTGTATTCCAGCAGTAAATTCATGGCTGTAGCAGAGAAGCATCATGTGCACAGCTTGGGCTCCCTGGTCCCATTAGGAGCTTTGCTACAGCACTGGCTTCAAACAGGTCAGACTGCTGGAAAAACTTAGAGATGACTTTTTCAATGGCTCTCACTGAAAGAAACACAATTCACTTATACCTACTGCATTTTTGGCTTTGCTTTTATTTGCAAGGCAGCACTTTAACATCTCTGTTTCTGTAAATAAGGCCAAATGAGAAACAGCTAATGGTTTTGGTTGCGGTGTCTGTCAGCATTACCCACTTAGCAGTCCACATGAGAAAGTGCAAGTGTGTGGCAGATGTGCAACTCAGTGAAGCACTATGAGAGGGAGCACTTCCAGAAAGCATATTGCTTAGTTGTTGTCTTCTCATGCTCTGCTGAAAGCTCAGAATGTTAGAGATGTCAGATGCCTTGATTTCATGGCTATGCATAGTGGGAGCTCAGAGCCACTCAGCAGAGCCTTATTGGAAGCACAGAAAATTTGAGGCAGTTCTCCTTTCCTCTGTATGCAATTCTTTAAAGGGGGGACTCCTATGAACACATGATGGATTATCACCAAGAGTGTGATAATGTGAGTTTTGTACCAGATAGGTGTTACTTTTTTCTCTAGGTAGATAGCTGGTGGAAGAAGCCAACACTTATTTGATATGCTTTAATATTTTCCCATTTCTCTTGTGTATGCTGCTTGCTATTTTAGATTCTGAAGCCTCTGAAGCACTGATAGAATCTCTGGAAATTATCCCCTGGACAATGGGTGCAATTGTAATTCAAATGAAATAATGGAAATAATAAGAAGATTTGATATATTCTGACTCTATGTAATGCAGCAGACAATACCTTGATATGTTTGTTACATTTGGATCTTTGTGCAAATTAAAGATTTAATTTTTCCTGTAGTGGGCTGCATTTTGCTTTAGCTGTATTTGGAATTTCACATGTATCAAAGCTTAATGTGAACAAATTACAATGTTTTGAATGCAGTACAATTTGCAATTCTCTTTATTTTTTTCTCCATGGTCTTTTCCTTTGTTCCTCTGAATGAGGGTGGTTTCTTCTTTCTCTCTCACTGATTACTTTTGGATTCAAGCATGAAAATTCTTTTTCTTTCTTTTCCTTTTCAAATGAAAGTACCTGAACTTACCTTGGTCTTCTGTACACAGTCTGTATTTTTCAGTGGGCATTATTCATCTATTGAAATGAAAATAAAATTCAAAACCGAATTCTGTTTTGGCTGGAATGCAAAATGTCATTATTACATTCTAGTTTTCATACTTAATAACTTGTGATTTTTAGGGGCTGTGACAAGCTGCATATTAGCTGCAAGAAATTTATGCTGCTATTATCATAACTTTTCTCTGCTTTGAGCTACTACTTTATTTTTCCGATTTTTTTTCTTGTACCATATGTGCTTCTGGAACAGGTTTTCTTTGTCCTTCTCTCTATCACAGTGTCGAAAAGCTCCCAACATCTTAACATTCTTGACTTTACCATTAGCTAGTTTTTGGAAAAGAGGTGGAAATATCTTACTGTCCTTAACCCCACCAAAATCACAACGGATTCAAGTCTGGTGTTTTAATGGAACTATGTCATTTGAGACAGATGGAGGGAAAGAAGAGATCCTACAAGCAAAAAACAACCATGAGGAAAAATATTACTACTGTCTGAATACAGACTAGGCTTTGTTTTCTTGAGGTAAATCACAGCCCAGTCCATCAGCTGTGGAGCATGGGTGTATTTTTCAGAGCAAGATGGGAAATATGAATCTTTTCTGTGCCATCATATGACCTCTGGCGTTCCAGCTGGGCTCAGCAATCCCTGTATGTTCTGCCACTGCCCATCCTTGCTTGTGAAGTCCCATGAGTTTCCGCCTGTTCATTTCTTTGATAGATTCCTTGGGCCAGCTCTTTGGATTCCTCCAGCTGCCCAGTAGCATGCTTGCTATGGCAGATGCTCCAGCCTCATTCTTTAACACGTACTCCACGTGCTTCCATCTTCTCCTTTGGAGATAAAAGTTGTCAAACACCCTCCAACCTTTATTGACTGTTAATTCAGTTTGATTGAATACCAAGGATGAATGTTTGCAGCCTAGTCTGTAGATAATGCCCAAATTAGGAACAGCTGTGAGTTTAGCTGTCTGTTTTTGACTTGATGACATTATTTCTTCTGGTCATTTTCAGTGACTTCCACTATACATTCACAGGGATAACTGATCATTTGTACTCCTTTGTCTCCTACTTCCTGAGAGGCAGTAGGACACCTCAGTTTCTGGTGTTGATTCCATGGTGCTACATGAGGAGAATAACATGAACAATGTGAGGGAAGTGGTGGTGGTATATTAACTCTTTTTACTCAAGATTTTTTTTTTTAATTTGCTGATTTATTTTTGAGATGTTAAGAGGCAGGTGTGGTACTAACCTGGGGCACTGAGTTTGATAAACAAGCTTCTGGAATGTGTTTCTGCTGCATTAAGTTGGCTGCCTTCGTGGTGGTCTGCCTGTCAGTATGCTGTCACTTTGCCATTGCATGTGGCTTCCCTGGGTGTTTCAAGCAGACAAATCAGAACTTACTGGTATGTTTTATTCTTGGAGCTGTGTCTGCAGTGCCCCTCTATAATGGCTACTTCAGTGTCTGGAGAATGGTGCTAGTGACTGCAAATGGGAATGACATTCCATACATGTGTGCTAGCAGCTGGAGCATGCCACAGCTCCACAGAGGTAAGGCAGCCTGGTATGCACCCAGAGGGAAAGGAGTTTCAAATCCAAGTGCATCTTGAGGTCGTTAACTTGTCCCTGGCAGCACTGCAGTTAGGGGGGCTGTTTAATTAACACTAATTTTCTGTTGCTCGTTGTGTGGCTCGTAAAGGATTTGCTGAAAAGCACCTCCTAAGATACACAGCTTTGAGGGGAGCTCACAACCTCTCATGTATTCAAGCTCAATTTATGTGCATTTTCCCATGAATGAGGAGATGGCATTGATGTTATTTTTATTTGCGTAACATTTATGGAATGTTTGAGGTATTTTGAGTACACGTGGCAGAATAAAGAAGAGCCATGGGCAAAAGCCACATCTAGCATGCATTGTGTGTTAGTGTTATGTGTTTATTTATTTATTACTTTCTAATGGCAGGAGAGTAGAATGTCCTTCGCAGAGAGGGCGAGCAGATTTATCAATCTCTTATCTCTCTCTTCCTTCACCCTCTATTCTCCTTTGTTCAGGTGCTCCTTTCAGCTCATTTTTGTATGTGTGGTTTTATTCCCTGACAGAGACTGCATTTTTTTCCCTTCTTACAGCTTGTTGGCTACAAAGAGGAGGAACTGACAGGTTTGAAATAAAAGTAATGATAGGTAATGGTTCATATAACTCTGCCAGTGCAATCAGAGAAAAGCACTCAAAGCGCTTTCATATGGTAGTGCCAGCACAAAATAAAGTTAGCAGGTTCAGACGAGAGGGAAATTAATGGTGTAAGGGAAGAATTTTGCCATTTTATTACAAGAAATAATGATATTTTGGGATTAGAAATGTGGGGTTTAATATTTATTAAGATTTTAATCCCACCTGTCTGCTTTTTACACCCTTTCTGCTGATGTTTTATTTAGTTTCCTGTTCTGTAAATTCTAACTTTGGACTTGAACCCTGCTCCAGTTCTGTGGACCTGTGAATATGCCTGATGGCACAAACAAGATTGGCTTTTCAAAAATTAGATTTTTTTTCCTTTTTAGTATGTGAAAAATAACAAACAAAAAACCATAGTTGTAACAAAATAGGGATTTTTTTTTCATAAATCCGTGCCATCTTTTTCAGTGAAAATGGGCCTGTACTTGTGGGCATAAGTTTCATTGTCCTGAAATGTCAGTGATTGCATAGAGTAACATTCTTTAAGTGTAGCAGTGCCTATTTCTCACAAATATTTCTTTTTAACTTAGCCTTTTGTCTTCCCATTTGTATTGTCTCCATTTTTAAGAGGACCACTTTGTACCAGAACTGGCAACCCCCTGCAGCACTTCTACATTGCTGCAACCCACAAGTGACAACTTTCTGGTGCTGTCATGGTCTGTCTTTTTAGGACAATACAGTGCTTATAATCAAGGTTTTATTCCTATGTGAATTATTTTCATGCTGTTGTGATGCATGATGTTTATAACTAGAGAATCTGGGTGTAAATTTTCTGGGTTTTATGAAAAAATTAAATTAGCAACCTTTTAAATGAAATTTGTATTAAGAAAAGGGACCTTTTTTTTAGAACAGAATTGGGAAACTCACTCTGGAACAACTGATAATATGGTCATCAAGACTGTGTTTAGAGTCCTTGGTCTGCCTAGTTTAGATGAGGACCCTGCAACATATACAAGCACACTCCTAAATTATTTCTTCATTCGGATATTGAATATTAATCAGGTATGTTAGTGTTTCTCATTTCATCTTGGCTTGTTTTTCTTTGTGGTTTCAAACTTCAAAAGGTCGTAGTTATATCTTAATGCACTTGATCTTCAAAGAACCTTACTGACTTTAGATTTAATACTATGGGATGCCAAATATGTCCTGTTAGGTGTCGAATACTTCTGCTTATACTTGCACTTTCACATTAGTTGGTTCTGTTACCTAATTAAATAATTTCCTGACTGAGTCCCTTGATTGTAAAAAATGGCTCACATGCATTATACCTTGTAGTCTCTAATAAATTCCTTTTACCAAATCCTTTTAACATATTTTAATTAGCTAATATATTGATGTCTTGGTTTTGGCTGGGATAAAATTAATTTCTTCTTGGTAGCTGAAGCAGTGCTGTGTTTTGGATTCAGTATGAGAATAATGCTCATGCCAAGCTGATGTTTTGGTTGTTGCTGAGTAGTGCTTATCCTAAGACAAGGACTTTTCAGTTTCCCATGCTGTGCTGATGAGGGAGTGTCAGGGTAGCATGGCCAGCACATCTGATCCAAACTGGCCAAAGGGTTATTCCAAGTTACAAGTCATGCCCATAATGTAGGAGGAGTTGAATGACAGGGTCCAATTGCTGCTGGGGATGAGCTGGGCATTGGTCAGCAGGTGGTGATCAATTGTGTTGGGCATCACTTGTGGTGCAGTTTTTTGGGGGTATGGGGTATTTTGGTTTGGATTGGTTTTTTTTGTTTGTTTTGGGGTTCTTTGTTTTGGTTTGATGTTGTTTGGGATTTTTAAAATTGCTATTATTATTATTATTCATAGAATAGTTTGGGTTTGAAGTGACTGTGAAGATCATGCAGTCCAATGCCCCTGCAATGCCCAGGGACATTTTCAATAATGTCAGGTTGCTCAGAGCACTGTCCAATATAACTTTGGACGTTTTGAGTGATGAGGCATCCATTTCAGCAACCTGTTCCAGTGTTTCACCACCCTCATTGTAAAAAAATTCCTCATATCTGATCTAAGTTGAGCCACTTCAGAATCAAGAAGTTGTTAAGATTGGAAAAGACCTCTAAGATCACCAAGTTTGGTTCTTAACCTAGCAAATTCTGGCATCTTGACCACTAAACAAGGTCCCAAGTACCACGTCCAGGCATTTTCTGAGCATTTCCAGAGATGGTGTTTCCCCACTTCCCTGGGCAGCATATTTCAATGCCTGACCACCATTCACAGAATAAATTTTCCGAATCTAGACCTCCCCTGGTGCAACTTGAGGCCATCTCCTCTTGCCCTGTCTCTTGTCAGATGGAAGACGAACTCCATTTGCTACAACCTACTTTCATGCAGTTGTGGAGGGCTCTAAGGTCCCTCCTTAAGCCTTCTTTTCTCCAGGCTAAACACCCCCAGATCCTTCAGCTGCTCCTCATGTGATTTAGCCTCCTGACCGTCTTCCTTGCCTTTCTTTGGACATGCTCCTGTGCTGTTACCCCTCATCCCAGGGCAGGTGAGGTGTGGAGTGAGCCAGTGACTGCATGCTGCTTAACTCCTGGATGTGCTGAACCACACCATTCTCTTCTCTGGTTTATTCCCTCCCCCCTCCCAAAAAATAATGCTTTTTCTTATGATTGTTCCTCTTAGGACATATTCCCAGACCAATTATTTTACATTTTTCTGAACTCAACTGCATTTGCCATCTACTGGCGTTATTACCAAAATGGTCCAAATCCTTTGAAATCCAATTGTATTACTTTTATTATTCATTCTAACTCTAATTTTATTATGATTTACAAATCTGGAGATCTTACTGTGATTACTATTATGTAAAAGAGAGACATGAGGATTTGACTAATAGTAAGAAGTATGTAACACTTCTTGTCTAGGTTTTAAAGGTAAACTTTGCCTTCAAGTAGATGAAAATTAGTCACTGTGTATTTGATCTTCAAGGAGCTGCACAGATGTCATCCTGCAAGGCACTAGCATCATTGAGAATGCTGAATGTATTCCACTTATTTTGATACTCTCTAGATTACATGAGGCTTATAAGTTGATTTAGTTTCACTGCACTTTGTCCCTTCCAGGGACACTGAGGCAGAGAGATGTGACGTATCACATGTAGTAGAATGGATGTGGTAGAAAGTAGTAGAAAATCAAAGGTCTCATGTCTAGAGCTTGATTTATCAGTCAAAATCATCTGTCATAGCGTTAACCATAAAATCTTGTAACAGTGTTTTCCCTCTGACTTGTCAATATTAATAGAAAAGACACATGCCAACTATCTGTTTAAGGAGTATCAATGTGGAGTAGGTTAACTTTCATATTGATGAATGTGTAATTTTATCTATGGTTCATTATTGATTTGAGAATTAATTTTGTGATGGACCTAACTGCAGCTGGCAGTTTTGCAAGTTAAATTAACTGAAGATACTTTACAAGTCAGAATCATAGAGTCATTAGAATATCCTTAGTTGGAAGGGACCCACAAGGATCAATGCTGGGTACGTTGCAGTTTTTCATGTAATGACACTTTCAAGTCAAGCCCCAAATTCAAGTATCTCACACTCCATAGTTCCACTGGATACTGAAAAACGAGGGAATACTTGTGTATGGGAGAACTAGGGATCGTGGCTCATGATCTGAATGTGCAACTCGTCTTTAAAGCAACGTGGTATTTGATACCCCTCCACGTTTGTTCTCCTCTATAGAGGAGCAATTTGTAGTTTCTGGGGTGACCTGTAGGCACATAACTGCGGATTTATGGAACCAAGTAAGAAAACACAGCCTAGATTGGGCTTTACCGGTGACTTTCTGTTAACTTCAAGAGTTAAAATGGCTTAATTAAAGAAATACTTCAACTTTATTTGAAACCTGAGCATATTCAAATATGCCAATTTAAAAAAAAAACTAATGAAAGTTTGCAGGGTGAAGCACTTACCAATTCTTCTCCTCATCATTTTCTAAAATTCAATAATGTGATATACATCAGCAAATAAGAAATGAAAAAGGGATTGTGATGAAGAGAATTTACATTGTGTTTTCCTCACTCCTGGATATAAGTCATCAAGAAGACAAATGGCCCTTATTAGATTGAAATTTAATTTAAGATTCTTCTGAATGAACATTTTTGTCATGTTTTATCTATTGATATATAGTTGATTGAAGAACTCTTAAACTGATTTTTGGTTTTAAAAGCAATTTTGCATATAATTAGTCATTACTGGACATTAAGTAATTTTTCATTGTTTTGGGGTATGTTCTTTTTCTAAATCTTTCCTGCTGCATAGAATAAAAATAAAGGAAAGAAGACATTAAACATGCGTAGGAGTTTATTTTCAGAACCATTTCCCCATAAATAATAATGTTCCTGTTAAACAGTGTTTGTTAAGAATGCCAGCTCTGATGCATTGTAGGTTTTGTTACAATCTTAAATTTCATTTAACTGCTTGAGTACAAACCCCTACTCAAGCCAATGAGCCTTATTACAGTCATTAGGAAAAAAAAAGAGTTAAAGGAAATGAAATGTGCTGTAGCAGTAATGTGGTGGGCAGTTTCAGGTGCTGTAGTGGCTGTACAAAATGAGGTGAGCTGAGGACACTGCATGTTTTAATATCTGGTGGGATGAAGAAGTAAGGCTTAGTTTGCAAGGTGCTCAGCATATGCCTCTGCATGATGCAGAGGTGATGTTTTTATTGTTTCCCAGGGTGAACTGAGAGCAGTGACTGTTTCACAGGAATAATTCCCTCCCCTTTTGAAATGCACACTTTTCCTTGTCTCTCAACCATAACCCTTTAAAATGTAATTATGTGCTGTATGTATATGAACCCCTGGCTCTAGGCAAGTTGAAGCTGGCATTTTGGAAGTGAAGGAGGCGTTATAAACTCCTGACCCTTGCTGCCCATAGCTATTGAAGCTGAGGTCATCAAGCCAGTCAAGCAGCAAGTGCAGATCCCAATTGAGGCTAACAGTCAAACTCAGCAAACAGATGAAGCTGCTGATAGGAGACACCACTGAAGAAAATAATCACTCTCCTAAAGGCACTGCCACAATTTCATTAAGGTAGTAAACACTATTCTTCATTCTTTTTTGCTTTCTTCAAGCATTGCTTTTATGAAGAATTCATCAATTTCATTATGTCTCTAACAACACTACTGGGATTATTTGGGTACATTCAATGGATATTGTACCTATAGTTTTATTTTACCAAAGGTCAAAGAATGACATGGACATAGCATGATTCTCTCTGATCTTAAAGAAAAGGTCTTGGTCTTTTATACAGGAACTTGTTTAATAAAGAAATATGTGTGTCTGGATAACATGCTCAGTCCTCTCAGAAATGGAATCAAGTAGGACTTGCCTGTATAGGTATAGGACTATGAGGAAAAAGATCCACATCTTTCTCTCTCTTCCAAGTCAACAGATATCTTCCTCCTAGTTTGCAGTAAATGCTAGCCTACTTGCTTCTTTCTTACCCTCATTCTACGGGTCTTTTTCTTCCCCACAGGCACTACAGTGTTCAGTTCTGTTGCATGCGATGCAGAGCTGTGTCTTCATGGCATGACTCTCAGAATTTTTTTTTCCTGTAGGAACCCAGTATTTTGTCAGGACTCCTTGAACTCTGTGTGGTTACCACATGTGCCCTCGCAAGGTGGGGTTGATATCCAAATGTGGTATTGCCTGATCTTAGAAGTATTTTTGGTGAGGACTGATGTGAGTCAGTCATTAGTGGTGTTCCTCAGGGGTCTGTGCTGGGGACAGTTCTGTTCAATGTTTTTATTGACAACATGATTGAGTCTTTCATTAGTAAATTTGCAGATAATGCTAAGCTGGGAGCGTGTGTCGATCTGTTGGAAGGTAGGAGGGCTCTGCGGAGAGACCTGGAATGGCTGGATGGATGGGCAGAGTCCAACAGGATGGAGTTTAATAAATCCAAGTGCTGAGTCCTGCATTGTGGCCACAATAACCCCCTCCAGCGCTATGGACTGGGGATGGTGTGGCTGGGCAGTGCCAGGCAGAAAGGGACCTGGGGATGCTGGTTGGCAGCCAGCTGGACATGAGCCAGCAGAGTGCCCTGGTGGCCAACAGCATTCTGGCCTGGTGAGCCACACCTTCAGTGATATGTCCAGTTCTGGGCTCCTCAGTTTGGGAAGGGTGTTGAGATACTCAAGCGTATGCAGAGCCTCAAGGCTGGTGAGGGGCTTGGAGCACAGACCCTGTGAGGAATGACTGAGGGAGCTGGGGGCGCTTAGCCTGGAGGAAAGGAGACTCAGGAGTGACCCTATTGCTGTACAGCTGCCTCAAAGGAGACTGTAGCCAGGTGAGGGTTGGTCGCTTTGTCCAGGCAGCAACTCCAGAACGAGGATTAAAGAACGAGAGAACACAGTCTCAAGCTGTGTCAAGCAAAATATAGGTTAGATATTAGGAAAAAGTTTTTTATGGGAAGTGTGATAAAGTACTGGAAGTGTCTGCCTGAGGAGGTGGTAGAGTCACCATCCCTGGATGTGTTATAAAAAAAGACTGTATGTGGCACTTGGTGCCATGGTTTAGTTGAGGTGTTAGGGGCATGGGTTGGACTCGATCATCTTGTGATTCTGTGAATGTTTCATAATAGGAGAAGAGGTTTCAGTTATGGTGGGATTACGTTTCAATTTGTCTACCAATCTCATTTGCATGGCCTGAAATAGAGCCAATGATCAAAGTCACTATTGGGGAAACATGGAGAAAGATGTCTCTTAACAATGTAATAATGCTTCCTCTGGTGCAGGGAGGGGTAGAATTCTGAATAGTCAGTTTTCTGTCTTTGTAATCTCACTGTTTTAATCTCACTTCAGAAGTAACAGGCTGGTTGTGTTGCTGCTCTGTGCTTCACTTTCTCAAGGAAACTTGAGCATCATGATTGAGAAGAGGAGAAAAAAATTCTGTAGTGTCTTCCCACTCTGCTCTTCCAGAAAGAACAGCAAGGACTCAGGTGAAGGTTTCTCAGTGATCAAAGAAACTCAGTTGCTATGGCATCTGAGTGTAATAGTAGTCATCACTTCATGGGTTGAAAAGGAGGCAAGAGAGGGATCTTCAGGAATCACAGTCAGTGAATCAGAGGAGATAAACATTGAACTCTCCAAGAGTGTAGTCACTGAGTTTGTTTCAGAAGTCAAATGTGGTATGCTAAGGATGAGGAATTCCAGCAGGACCTCAGGAAGTGCAGGGGTGGAGGGAGAGGCAGTGGGGGAGGAAGGCAGCAGATCAAGCTTCAGAACAGATTAAAATGAACTAATGGATCTAAGTAAAGTCACCCAAATCATTCCCACACAAAGCCAGCTCAGAACAAGCAATTACAACACAAGAGGAATATCTCAGAGCTAGTTGAGAGATTGCTGAAATTGCTGGCTGAATGTGCAGCAGCCAAAAGAACCAGCAAAATGGGGTTGTTATAATAAGACAAGGGCAGGATCTTGGCACTATATGAAGCCCTGGTATTTTACACAGCAGGCAGTGAACTTGTACAAGCTCCTTTCAGCATATTCGAGAAGCAGACAATTTCAGCAGATTTGCAAGAGATCAGATTAAATAATATACAGGAGGTCTATAAATGGATAGCAAAGGGTTAGGCATGGATGTATCCTTTAGCCCCTCTTATGCAACCCTTTCTGAGGTTGGAAGAGAAATTCTGTTGTTATTAGAGGAATGAGTTGCAGCCAGTGTTACTCTTTCTTGTGTTTTCTAAATAGCATTCCCTACGGTCACCCTCAGGGACAGATCATGGGTTAAATGGACAACTGAAAAGATGCTCCATTGAGAGATGAAAAGGATGAGTAACAGGATGCTGGGAAGCACAAACATCACGATGGGCGCAGTGGTAGGAAATGAGACTACTGTTCTCTGAGTTTGGAGGATGGAAGCAGTGAAAGAAGAGATAGGCCAAAGACTTGAATATGTGCAGTGGAAAACATGCTGTTAGCAAATTTACCATCCTTACTAAGCTGTGCACACTGAACAGTTCTGATTGTCCCTCTGAACACATAGAAGGGGTCCAATAAGGTCCAAAACGAGAGCAAGAATAAAGAGACAATATAATAAATCTCTGAGCTAATATACAGTTTTAATTTGCCATGATAATACTTTAGTTTCTCCAGAAATGAAAAAAAAGTAATTTCTAAAGTAGCATTGCCACTGCAATGAGATATTGGGACTCATAAATTATCCAGTCAGTTACTATAGCTTAAAATGTACTTTTTATAAGCACTAGTAAGTGACAGTTGCTGTGCCCTCTGACTGATGCAAAGGTGAGGAAATAGATTAGAGGTTTAAGCTTCCATATAAATGCTATAAAAGCTACCATGACTGAAGATTTTTGAGAAGCCTAAATGCTACTAAGTGAAGAAAAAATAAAACCAAAAGGGTAGTTTAACGAGCTTGATAGAGCTGACTTTTCTGTATCTGGTCATCTTGAGGTGTGAGGGAAATATTGCAGCATTCAGAAAACAGGTCCGTGAAGCAGAAGATGAGTGTTCAGAAAGGAGAGGTAATAAATAAATAGTCTCTTATCTGGGCCCCAAGCAGGCCTAGTGAACCTCCAAATAGGATTTGCCTGTGCTAAAGCACACCTGCAATGTTACAGCTCCCAAGGTCAGTGATGTTTAGTACCGCAGCATTCGGAGAGACTCACAGGTACCTGTCAATGATGGGATTGTCAGTCCCTGCATTCACAGGCACAACATTGACTGCCTTGGTGCTTAAGCTGATACACGTGCTAACAATATAGAATGAAACTTTCTCCATTTTTGAACTCCTGGCTTCTCCTAAGTTAGCTAATGCTGTTGGCTGTCAGATTGATGCTGTGGTGTGCTTTTGGCACTTATAGCAGCCCCCTCTGGACTGTGTAGCTAAGGGACAGGACACACATTCATGTGCCCTTGTCATATGCAGCTTGCAGCTTTACTTAGGTTCTGAGGTTGTAATTTTCTTTTCCTGCCTCTGTTTACTAACTTTATTTTCACAGTCTCCCCCCTGCCTCCTCAGTTTAACTGATTTTCTTTGATTTTGTATGTTGCACTATTGTAACTTGCCTAGGCATCTGTGGCCGTTGCTTCTCTCTTGGTGGCCGGAGAGAGAGAAGCAAGAACACCAGAGCATTCCATATTTTCTGTGAGACAAAGATTTTCTCAGTTCTTGTGGAAATGGTGTGAGCATCTCCCCAGTCAACACCACCTTATCTGGACAGGCAGAAAAGAGAACATCCTTAACAATTTTATCAGTTCTACCTTGGCCTATTAACAGCTCTGACTGATTTCTCTGCTTCCAGAGGAAATGGAACTGCCAGAAGGAGAGGCTGTACAAACATCAAAACATGTACAAAACACACTGTTTTCCTCTAGGGCTTTAAATTCAAAAGAGCCTGCAGTAGATTTGTCCTTCTCCTCTGAGTCATACCAGAGCTCTACATAGTCAGCATAATATTTTCTAGATGTTGCAGTCTGAATTCTCTGCTCAACATCAGAATTGGGGACAAAATTTGTTCTGAGATTTTGGGCCAGATCCCCAGTATATGTTGGAGAATTTTGAGGTTTGCCCTCATAGTTTTGAGGCCACCTGGAGCAGGGTCTGTAAGATCTAGAACATGATTGAGCTTTGGATGTGTCTCCAGTATCAAATGTAGTATATCAAGTGTAGCCAGGATGTGCCAGAGCTGAGCCATGCCATACCTTGACAGCAGAAGTATTTATTTTATTCTTTTCCAGTGGATTTAGAACTCTTGTTATGTTGTAGCAGCTAGTGAGTGCCAATCAAAGTAATTGTTATTATTCTAACCACTCGTATGGTTGAGTTTAAATTTGGTTGAATTTAGGTGATGCAGTGGCTAAAGTCCTAAAACCCTGTCCTTCACTTCTGCCAGTATTTCCGTACAAGGAGCTTTTCTGGGGTTATACTCAGTAGGAGATTATAAAGTGAACTGCTGAGATATTCTGTAAATAAAGCTACAAACTAAGGCTATACACGAAGAAGAGCCTATTTCTTTACCTGTGTCTTGTATATGGATTTTAATCACTGCAGAAGTATAGTAGATAGAAGTGGGTTAGTACTTTCTAGTAAATAGAAGTGGGTTCTATTGAAAAATATACTAGCTAAAAATGTTGTTATCATGCTGTAAGAGAGTATTTTTCAGTGGTATTTTGAGGAAGCCTTGAGGAATTAAATGCTCTTATCTCCCCTTTACCTAGATTCCTAAACATGGTGTGGAGAAGATGGCATGCATTTCTCCTGTAGAGCATGGGGTCCATGCTCTCCTTCTGGAGCAGTGGAAGGAACAGGGAAGAGCTCCTGCAACGACAGACAATTAAACCCGCTAAAAGTAGAAGGTTGTGTGCAAAGGATTTTTTTTTTTTTCTTGGCCTTTTTAAACTGCTAATGGTAGATTCTGTGGGTGTTACAACTACTGACAGCCACACATAAACACTGCTGCAGAATTTCACTATCCCTGCTGCAAATTTTAGGCCTGTGCTATAATTTTAGGGCTTCTGTTTTTGTATATCCAATTATAGATCTTATTTTGCTGTTGAAGTTTCAGCAGGTGGCTATAGTAAGCACAGATCTAGCTAATTTTTATATATGGAATCATAAAACCAAGTGACAGAGACAAAGCTTGGTTGTAAACACTGTGATTTAGTCTGTTTTCCTATTAAAAAGAAAAGGCATACAAACCCTTATAGATTTGGAACCCTCTGAACAAAGGTTAAAATTATATGCAAACAATCTGTGCTCCACACATAGACAAACATTGCAGGTTTGTAAGAAATGATAAACAAGTTAATTGTGTTGCAACTGTACATAATCTCATGAACTGTTCTCCACTGAAGTCCTAATTAACTGACTGCATGCACAGAGCTGCCCAGGAGTGTTTCCTAGCAGCACTTATCATTAAGGGCTTGGCATTAGGTGAGAATGGTTTACACAGAGCCAGTTAGAAATTGTAATTTTCATCAAACAGTACAGTACTTTTGTCT
This sequence comes from Zonotrichia leucophrys gambelii, assembly GCF_028769735.1. Taxonomy (NCBI): domain Eukaryota; kingdom Metazoa; phylum Chordata; class Aves; order Passeriformes; family Passerellidae; genus Zonotrichia; species Zonotrichia leucophrys. Next base: position 25,145,083 of record NC_088173.1, on the reverse strand, counting down.
GCTCTGATTAAGAACCACACTCATTTTCTAGCTTAAGATACAGTGACAAGTGTCAAAGCAATTTTTTCATTTAACAACATATTGAACTATCAGTGTTACCCAGTACAAACAGAAAAATCATAATCCTAATGCAGCAAATGACAATTACATCTATTCTTTATGTCCCTAACCTGGGATTTTTGGACAGTAAATTTGAAAGCTATGTAAATTGAATAGCTGAATGATCTTTTTTCTGCCTCTAATACCACTCCTGTTTGAAGAGAAAATTATCTCCAGTTTTGTATTGCGCATTATTTCAGCTAACTAGTCAAGGGAAGTAAATGGTAAGAAATAATATTGAATTTTCCAATGCCACATGCTAATTCAGAGGCAGAACAAAGGCATTTAAACATTTTTGTAAGTAGTTCAAAGGTAATCTCTCTAGTGATCATGTAAAATTTAGACTTCAGCATGAGTATGCTTATGAAATGCCTTCAGATATCAGCCCACATTACAATCTGCTATTTTGTTTTGAATGAATGTGTCGTGACTAGAAGTTTAAGTGGTAACTACAGATAAGATTGAATTCAGTGCTTTAATGATATCCCTTTTCAAGTTGGCTGCTGGAAATATTTTCATTTAATTTGCTGAAGTCCATTGAGAATATAATTTTATTTTGCTTCACATAAAATTAACAAACTTGTGATGTTCAAAAGCCAGTGCCAAAATCTTAATTAAAACAGGCCTTTTTTTTTTAGTCTTAAGCATGTTGTCTGGAAAAGAAGCATCCTGTCTGAAATAATTTTATCTTTGATCTTTAAATACTGAGACAAATTCAGATGGAATATTTTGCATGTGTTTCAGTTGTGTAGAGTATTTGGGTTTCTTGCTACTCTTCTAATATATTGTAGCATAACACCATCAATTTAGAAGAGTGCCCTTGCTGGGTTTTGTCCCAGAACATTCATTCCTATTTTCCCTGGTGGGATGGAACTGGGTTTCATTTGTTCTCAAAAATTTTAGTAAATGTGGTATGGAATACTGTATTTGTCTTGCTACCACTCAGATCAGTTCAGCGTCAGTATTTTAACCTTTATGAAATGCACGTCTAGCTTCTGGTCTGTAGGAGTGCAGGAGTCTTCTGAGTGGTATTGGCACGGTTTCACCGCGCAGAAATGGTGTGTGTGGGAGGACAGGAACTGAAAGTTAGAATCCAAAGAGATCAAAAGAAGGATATACATATCTTTTTGTCAAATCTGAAATAGCATCTTTTTGATCCTGTGGAGGACAGGAGGAAAGCAGTGAACTGAGATTGGGGGGAGCTGGCACAGCATTTCTTCTGATCCTTTCTCTGCCGTCCTTTGGGACAGATGCAAGGTACAAACGGGCTCAGGTTTGCCCTGCTCATTGTCAGAGCTGGCCACTCATGAGCTTGATTTGGTTCTAAATTACAGTGTCCTCTCTCTTAAACAGTCTTTGTGGAAGAGTTTACACAGATCTGTATGTTTTTTTGTAAACAGGTCCAAAAAATGGAACCTGCACATTTTTTTTTAACCATGAACAGAGCTACCTATGTATGCTGGAACTGTGAAGGGGAGCTGAAGCTGAGACACAAACCTTGTCATTTTTGTTCTTAATGTAGATTTTTAATTGGATTTTTGTGTATGGTTTTCAGATAAAATAATTTCAATAATCTAATAACTCTAGATGCTGCATTGCTCCAGGCCCATATAGTAGTGGTATTTCCTAAATTTTATTTCATTTGATGCTTCATACAGTACTCCTAAGTATTTTTGAAGTGGGGAATAAAGATCCAGTAATTTGCAGTCCTCACTAAGACAGCTTCTTTGGACTATTGCCTCCAAATAATCTGAGTAGCAGTTGACATATGAACCTAGTTGGCAAGGATGCCAGTGTAGCTATTTCTTGACTGTGATGCTAAGTAAGACAGTGAAAGCATTTCCATACTGCCAGCTTTTCATTGTTATTTGCCCTAGAGTCACATTCAAGTAGCTTTCAAAAAACATGGAAAATAAATCTATGAAGTTTGAAGATAACTGATTATTTAATATGTAGATAGTATTTTATGATATATAATTGATGTATTTATTTGCTTTGAGTATTCAATATTAAATATAGGAGTTTTCTATTAGGAAAAAAATTAAAAAACCCCAAAAGCAAGCCCACCTGTAAAAAACCTCACCTCTAATCCCTAGCTATTTTTAAAATTAAATTTCATCTCAAGATCACTTGCAGATAAAAATTTCACTCAAATCTATTGCAGCCAGAACAGTTCTAGAGACTGGACACAATTTATCTGAGTTATTCAAGAACATGTTCCAGATATGTCTTTATAACATGAAGATGTTTTGTGACTGAAGATGACCCTCCTTTCTTTCTTTTCTTTTGCTGCCTTCTTATGCATTTCTTGAAGTTTTCAAGGCATTAGACACTGAATACTGAATATTTCCTGGTGATAAACTGCAGAGCCTTTGTTTGTGACCCTGCATGAGGAGGAGTCTGAATTTGGAAGAGCAAAGCCCAGATCTCCAGTGTAGAGCAGCACTTGTACTGTTTGCATGCCTGCGTGCATCTCTCTTTCTGATTGAAGTGCTGAGTGTTACATCTTTGAGGAAGGATGTGGCCTCAGGAATAGAAAATCTTCTGGGAAAAAGCTGTCTTGGGTTAATCTGATAGTGATTTTGTGATGGAATTGACCCTTCTTGGGATATACTCTTGTGTTATATCATAAAAAGCTTAGATGTTCTTAAACTCATATCTATTAGAGCTTTACTGAGCAAGTGGGTTGATCAGTCTTTATCATTTTGGATTCTCATTTGATGAGTTGGCTACCTATCTTCTTGCTTTCAAAGAAAGCTGGGTGAGGGGTCTCAGTTTAATAAAGTGATTACAGCCTTCAGTGTACTATTTTTGTAGGGACCTGAGGTTGCAGGAGACCCCCATTCTTTACCTATCTGGCCCCTGGCAGAGAGAAGTCCTTCATCCAAGAAACTTAAGAAAACCAGCACCATTCTTTGACTCTTCTCTAAAATTTTCAGAACTTCCATTGTACTACAACAGTGGCACTTAAGCAAGTCTAAAAGCTTGAGTTTTTCTCTCCCCATACTTAATGGATTAAAAACAGGTCTGCCCCTTAGTCCTCTTTTTTTCCCCCAGGCTTTTCTTCTAGATATGTAACAGTAAACTCTAAAAAAGGAAGTATGTTGATGAAGTTTTGCCCGTGAAAATCCCATGAGTGTAAGACCCCTTGAAACTGCATTTTGCCAGACTTAGAGAAGTAAGATGAGTGTGTGAAAATTGTATTAAGTAAGCCCATGTGGGGCAGAATGCAAGGGGGCAAGCATGAGGTCCCAGCATGAGCAATGAAAAGCAGGGAAGGGGCACTAATGGTGTTACCTGGCTGACGGGAGATAATGGCTGCAGATACAAAACTTTACTGATGAGTGCAGAATTTACATGAGTTTGGCATATGCAAGTTACTGTTGAACTGGGTCAAGAATGTGTATTATATTAGGCCAGAGAGGCTGCAGTTAAGATTTTTGGGAAAAACCTGTGAGAGAATGTATACACATAGAAATAAATACATGTGTTGTCATCTCCATTGAGATTCATGTCAAGAGGGTTGCAACAAGGGTCAAAAATTGCATTACTCAGGCTATAACTGTGAGGATTACAGTACTGTATTTGTTACACATGCTGTGCATGAGGAGAAGACATTAAAAATAACTTTAGACAAACCACAAATAAAAGATATTTCTGAAGGCCTTTTATTTCTAAGAGTCTAGTAATTTTTGAGAGACTATAATGTATAATAAAACCAGTCTCTCCCCATTGCAGTGTCCTCTGTAGAGGTAGAAAACCCTCTTGAACTGCATGCTGTGAAGCCAGTATTGAGATGAGTGTTTTCCTCTTTGCTGCAGCCTGCGATGCTCTTAGTCAGCACAGCACAGCAAGAGGCAGCTGCCAGTGCTGGGGCTGTGCAAACAGGGAGAGAGCCTTGCATCACAGGCTGGCCGTGCGTGTGGGCGTGTTCTGTGGGCTCCCTGCTGCACTGCCCACTCAATCTCAAGAGCAGAACATCACGTTGATAATGTAGATGAAAGAAAAAAATGTATCTTTGGAAAAAGATATATTAAAATCAGTAGCTTTGCACCACTGTGATTCTCTTCTATCTGACAAACTCTTTTGTGCAGTCTCTGATCAATGTAGGCTTTATATATAATGTATATACTTCTATTTCTGGCTGTATTATCTTCCAGGAATATTTCTTCAACAACTACTATGTACAATACTGACTTTGGCTTTAAAATTATGAATGTTCCTGTTTGAAATTGTCGTACTGTGATTCATTTTGTATAAGCTACAGTATCTTTGCTAGTTGATACTCAAGTGCATATTCAAGTTTCCCAAGAATATCTTGTTTGCTACAGGGAAATTAAACTCTGTCTTTCTATCAAGTGCATGCAATCAAATATCTGACTGAGTTGACATTTTAGCCTGCTTGTACAGCATGTTCTCTGCTGTGACTGTAGGTGAGACATTCTCTGCTCGGGTAGGATATCTTTGTGTTAAGCTCCATGCACGGGGTCAGGAGTAAAAGCAGCACTTGTCTTGCAAAATACGCTATTGAGCTGTATTGATTTCTCATTTAGCAGTATTGGGTGTTCACCCTGGAAATCCAGCTAGGTTTCTAGTTGCTCATGAGAAGGCCGATTGGTGTTATGTTATCTAATGAGTGCATATAGGCACTAAGGGCTTATGCATGTTTTATGTGCTCTGAACAAACTAGAAAAGACATCTATATGAAATAATAAATCGTCCAGCAAATCATGGAGCTCTCTAGACCATTCAAGTGAATTATTTTTCAGGTTTTGGATGGCAGAAATAAACAGTGGATTAGTAGTTTGATTCTTTGACTGTGTTTTAAGCCAGCTGTGTAAGATAAAACAGCAGAAGGATACGATTTGGAAACGTGATAAATCAGGTTAAGCATATGTGGCTAGAACCTTCAGGTCCACTTGATTTGGTCTCTGAATCAGGTTTTGTAATTATATATCCACTTAGGAATTCCAGATGTCTGCTGAGGCTTTCCTGCCTTTTCTCTTTCCAAATATGTCTCAAAGGCGATGTTGGCACAGCTTCTTAAGGACACTGCTATTCCCAGCTGCCCTGGCAGTGGGACTGGGTCTGTAGGCCAGCGCTCTTGCTTGGCTCCATTTCCCATGATGTAGATGTCTATGATAGGTGTGTCATTAAGTGAGGTCACACAGCTCGTGCTGAGCTCAAGCTGGACAAAGTGTTTTTTGAAAACCAAACCAACAATTAGTGTTCTGGATTATAGAAGGTCAAAGAGGTTTTTTCTGAGTGCCCAAGTAAAGTGCTTTCAGAAATATAGGAATGGAACACTCCTATTTCTCGCTGAAATCCATGGAGAATTTTTTTCATTCCATCTCCTGCTTTTTAGTTCACATGGTTCCTTTGATCCTTGCTGCAAAGAGTGTTCCTGGCTTTGAAAGTCGATGTCCAGTTGTGCGTGTGTGGGAAGAGGGGGAGTGTTTTATTCACTACCAAGGCATGCTTTTATGAGTGGGAGAGTTTCGTTCTAAGGATGGATTGCATATCACATCAAACAGGACATGCACATTTTCAAGTGTTTATCCTAATTTTAATATGGGAATTTTGACTCAGTAATTTGTATTAAAAGTCATACCAAAACAAGTAGGAAACTGGAGATGTGCTAAAACTGTAGCAGCATTGCCAAGTGTTTTCACATTCCTTCTGCATGAGCATGCCCAGGAAGATGTTGACAAGGAATATCAGCAGTCTAGCCTGGCTGTGCAGTATTAGTCATGTAATAGCTATAAAACTAAATCCTTAGTGGTATTCTTGTCCAGATTGGACATATTATCCATATTTTTTAGGTTCAGATTTGTGTAAATATCTGAGAATTTATAATTTCTTGGCCATACTTTACATTTTGGGAATGGGCTTGTACTTGAGTCTATGTTACAAAGAAAGAGATTTTCCTTTTATTTAATGAGAGCTTTGTTGCTGTTTATTAAAGGAGAGCTGTGCTTAAGAATACTTTATGTAAGTGCTGTATTATAAAAGCTTCATCTTCAAACAGTCCAGAGAGAAGGTGAACTACTGAAGCAGAGAAAGTGATTAAGGGGGAGCTGAGGAACTTATATGCTGGGAATAGGGAAGAGAGGGAGACAACATCCATTCAGAATGAGAGGTGCTGAGAAGAGAGAGGTTTTTGGGGTGAACTTGCATGTAAATAACATTGCTATTTCAAAAGGTTTATGTTTGGTTTTATGTAGATTTGGGGTACTATACATACAACTTCTGCACGCTGTGTATTGATGGAAATTCACATAACCTTGCTGACAACTGTGCATCCTCTTTAATATAGAGAAAATGGGTTAGAGTGCAAACAAATCAAACAAGTTTGAATTTTAATTTTAAATGACAGCTGCTGTTGATGAAATACTGATTTTTACGTTGAAATAAGTACAGCTAAGTCAAACACAATATGCAACAAACTGCACACCTCTACAGGTTGTTTGATCGTGCTATACTGTCCAACAGAAGAACTTTTCCATTGTTTTCATGGTACTTTGAATCTCTTGTAAGATTTTTTTACATTATAGCTTCCCTGGGCATCATGATAGCAAAGGAAGTAGATTTTTATTCTAGAAAAAATTTATTATATAAACAATAATTTCTTTATAATCGTACAATGAAGCTTTATATAAACATGGTGCCAATGTAGAAGAATGTTGGTTTTGTAAAATGGGGCCTTTATAAGTTGCTGCAGTGGATATAAAATGACAAGATTGAACATCCAAGCCTGTCACTTATAAAGCAAATAAACTGCAGAAAGAAAACCAATATCTTGAAGAAAAGAAGGATTTAGAGGGATACTATGGAGAGTTTTAGACAGTCAGAATTGCTATCATATAATCAGTAAGTCCAGCAGTCAAACTATTCCCAAGCATTAGTTGTTTTGATTTCATTTCACACAATCAAACTGAATTTTGCTAGCCACTAATGGTGGGGCTTCAATAGCTGGACAGATGACTCTTTGTCCTGCCAAATGTGTTTTCAGCTATGCTATCACCATCTGCTACTCTAAATCTGAGAAGCATTGTTAGTGTCTTTTGCCAGGTGTGGCTTAAATATCTCACTTACTCTGTGGTAATAAATGTGCTTTTATAGGCAACTGAAGGGGTGTCAGACTTGGTTTGTATAGGTGAGATAAGGTTTGCAATGCTGCTGTTGCTGAAATGGAGCTGAAAAAGGTGACACCTGGGCATGGTGTATACCATATACTCATAGTGGAGTTATGCCTGCCTGTCAGTATCATGAAATGTTTGCAAAAAATTAAGCTTTAGTGGAAAAACTTTTTCAAATAATTGGATGGAGCTTACTGCACTTCAGAATTGAATTCTCAGCTTTTTTTTATTGATTAATGCATGGAACTGAAGCTACTACATATATTTCAAAGAAAAAAGTAAACATCACTTTGTTCATAATAACTTGTAAAAATTAAATGAATTCTGCATTTTATGTTATTAGATAGAGTAATTTTCAGATTGAAGAGCTCTTAGATTTGATTGGCAGTGCATTCAATCTCTAGAACAAATTGCTTTCTTCCTGGATTGTTCTTCTTTTCCTTTCCTTATTTTTTCCCCTTTCATTCCAAGTCTGGATTTAATATTGACATAGAGGAGTATTGGTTTTGCTCATTTTCACCACTGTGACTTGGGATACTTGCTGAAAGCCCTAAAATCAAGAAGTTTTTCAAAGTTTAGGCAATTTGGGAATGTTATTTGAGCTGGTTTTATGTTTATGAGCTCATTACGGTGCATATCTGACCTGCACACTCTCCCTTCAGTTCCCTGAGAGGACTGCACTGTGCTCTAGGCTGAACCAGCAGGCTGCCAAAGGTTGTGGTCACAGTGGCAGAGCCCTTCCCTTTTCACCTTCTCTTAAGCACGGCCATCAGGTGACATGGTGGCATCTCATCTCTGGGGGAACAACACAATCCCTGTCTGGCTGAATTTAGGCATACAGAGTAGCCCTCCAGTTTGGCCTTTTGTACTCAGAAAAATGGCCCACAGTTCTACTTCCCTCTTTGGCATCCAGAGATTGGCAGCTGATTAGAGTGACTGAAAATTTTTCAAAAGATAGTATGAAATTTTTTTTTTTTTTTTTGGTACTTGAGGGAATACAGACTGTTGCTATTTAACCCCTATTTCTGATATTTATTAACATATTTTGACTTTGCCTTAATCTTTCTTTTAATCCTTAGCAATATGGGGGCAGGAGGAACCCAAAGGGACTCTTGGGACAGCAGCCCTTCCTTTTTTTTGGATATATTTTCAATGTCTAAATTTTTTCAAGACAGTAGTGTAACTCAACCTGGCTCAGAGAAAAACATGTAGCTTAGCTCATGTCATCTTCCTCCTGCACAGATTTCTGCTTCAAATAAATGCCTCATTTATGGGTTTTTTTCTAAGTTATGATTTGTCCCACATCATTCTAGACTAGCAATTTAATAAGGAAGTAAAACTGAAATGCATAGCGCGCTGTAATCTTAAAATACAGATAATACTTCTATCTTCACTTTAGTGGATAGGGCTTTCTCTCATTGCAGGAGTCTTTTCAAATAATAAAGTTTGACAAAAGAGAAGAAAATGTGACTGTACAGCCTAAACTCAGGATGGACACAAGTTTTGTGTTATCTATGGGAGAGCACAACACTGAGCATCAGACAATAAATGGACAATAACTGTGATTGTTGGCTTTTTTATGTATTTATTTTGTTACCTCCTTACTCTTTTTCTTAGAGGGATAAAAGTCTGGTCCTATGAATTCTAAACAAATAACGTCCAGGCAAACAAAACCTATTCTATGACTGTTGTTTATAAATCACACTCCATATAGTCAGTCCATTCTTGGCATCTCTGAAATCACAGTTGTTTTTCAAACATGCTGATGCTGAAGGTAATTGTTCAGCAAACCAATTTCTATTTCATCTCTGTTCCATTGAGCATGTGTGTAAATTATAAAATTGCTTGCTTTGGCATATGCTGTCTGAATCCCAGCCACCCCTATATATGTTCATTTGAGGTAGTCTTTCCTGGATTGTCTTCATTCTAGCTAGACTAAATTGTTTATTCTGGGTATAACTGGACGTCACTTACTTAGCAGTTTGTTTGAGGTAGGTACACTTAACTAGGATTTCTCACCAGGAGGCATTTAGTTTCAGTTTACAGATAAATGTCTCATCCTTCAGGATAAAGATAGAATGTCTTATGCAAGGTGCTGAGTGTCTTAAATTTTTAATTAAATGTATAGGTATAAGCTTAGATAATTCAGATCAAACTTTCGGTAGATTTAATTTCTTTTGTACTAATAGAATTATTGAGGTCTAAGAGGAGTCAGGCCCATAGAGAACTGCTATCCATGTTACAATTCCTAGGGTCTTTTTTTTTCCTCCTGTAATTCTGAGAATAGGAATTTCTAAAATTGAAGAAATAGAATTGTGGCAAACTTGAAGTGTGGCTTCAAATGTGTTTGTTCAACTAATATGTCTTCCCATGCAATAATTACAATAGACAACATAAATAAGCACACAAACCCAGAAAGAACAGATTGTAGGTGGGGTTTGTTTTTAACACAAGCAATTATTAAAAAGCATTGTTTTGTATTGGTCAGAGCAATGTTAATGATAGAACATCCTTTTTGTACAACTCATACTTGATTATCATTTGAATTTAGCAGACAGAGCATTACACAGTAAAGCTAGAGTTCTACTGTTATAAGAGACAATAGTAGAGATCTGTCCCAGCATATAGCATACTAAACTTTTCTGAGATGATTTATAAAAAAAATAAATATATATAATATATATATATAAAGAAGAGGTTTATAATCTTGAAATGTACAGCAATTATTTTGCTTTGAATAGAGCTGTGAGAAACATATCCATTAAGTGACTCAGAAAGAATGAGGTTTATGGTCTGGGAGGGAAAAATAATCTCTAGAAAATTAGTTTTCTGTGGTATTTGAAAAGCTAATAGCATATTGGGATATGCAGTGAAGTTTCATGTACAGAAACTCAGCATTTTTCAGCAGGTAAAGCATCAGATTTGAGGAGGTTATGGCTGTACACAGGAAAAGTCTAACAGGGTTCAGTCACTTATGTCAGTTACAATTGGTATTACTTTCTATAGCAAAACCAAAAATGGTGAGTTTGAGAGTTTAGGAACTTGGAAATGGAGTATGGCTGTCTTTCAGCTTCTCAATTAAATTCTGTCTTAGTAGTGGCTTTTAAACAACAAGTATTTGCTGTTCACAAAATCTTGCTTAGATGTAAGAAAAAAAAATTAGGGATAGTATGGTTGTAGCAGTGTATGGCTTTGGAATAGAATGACAGGGTGAAACTGTCTTCAGTCAAACCCTGCTAGCACACCCACAAGTGTTCTGTGTTTTATAGTTTTTTTCTTTTTAGTTTTTGTCAGCAATGGTATTTGGAATGTTTGTGTTCTGGCTGGTAAAGGAATTATTATGTCTGATGTCATAACACTGGAAAAAAGGTGTTGTGCAAAGTCTATTGCTTAGGCAGTTGATGGGACCTAGCATATCCAAGAGCTGTAGTAATGGAGTTGGAAAGGGTTTTGGAGACTGCCCAATCCTTTAACCATGGCTTTCACTGCTGGGTATTGAAGGTAAATGTAGCTTTGAATTTTAGCCAGCTCATTTCTCCTCATGTGAGAGACTTACTCTGCTGTCTTTGCAAGGTATGTGTTCATTCTTTTCACTATCCATAAGACACATGGAAGGGCTTAATGTGATTTAAAAAGAAATAGGATTAGCTAAACTGTGAAATCTTAAAGGATTTAAACAGCACTGGAAAAGGACACTATCAGCAATGGAAAATATTCTTTAGTTTAACTGTCTGTAGCCACAAGTATCCTCTAAGAGCTCAGAGTGAGTACAAAGCAGTCTGACTTTGCCCAATACTATTTTGCCTTTTAGCCCCTTTCACTCCTGATCTGTTAGAGAATCCATTCCAGATTGTGACCTGGAGTTACTTCGTTCCCATGTGATGGTGAGAATCAGGAGAGATTTTTCAGCACCCAACCGACAGAATTCTTGCTTGAATTTTGTCTGCTGTGGCTTTTCTTGATGTAAAGGCTGAAAGAGGGGAGAAATCCTCATTTTGCTGACACTTCTCGGGAATATATGCTGAATATTAACAGTAATGTTTTTAAGAATTCTCACAGGCAGCAGAAAAAGAGGTCCTGTATGCATCTTCTGAAACACTGACTCCATTTGTGGTCCGGAATGTCATCCTGTTTTGCTTGTGATGTAGCATTCACTTTGTGTCTCTAATGAACATATTCAAACTGTACAGCATTGACATGGTGACTACTAGATGCTGTTGGATAAGAAGCTATAGACTACTCCTGCTGTGTTAGTATATCCCCTGTGCTTAGCAATCTTTCTGGTGATGGGGAGGCTTCAGACTGAATGCTCAGATTCAGTTATTTTGCAGATGTCCTCCCTAACTCCCTCCATTGGTTCCTTTATAATATGTTTGAATTTTTTTAAATGGTTTGTACTGGAAGGGACCTTAAAAACCTTCTGGTTCAAACTACCCCCACCATTGGCAGGGAGCTTTCCACTGTACTTTGGATTGCCCAAAGCTCAATCCAGTCTGGCATTGAGCACTTTCAAGGATGGGGCATCTACAAGTTCTCTGGAGAACCTGTTCCAGGTCACCATCCTCACCATGAAGAATTTATTCCCAATATTTAAGCTAAACTGACCCTCTCTCAGTGTAAATCCTGTCCCCTTATTACTGTCCTACAAGCCCTTATAAAAAAATCGCTCTCTGACTTTCTTGTAGGCCTTCTTTAGGAACTGAAAGGCTGCTGTAAGGTCTTCCTGGAGCCTTCTCTTCTCCAGGCTGAACAATTTCAATGTGCCTTCATAGGAGAGGTGCTTCAGCCCTCTGATCATCTTTGTGGCCCTCCTATGGACTTTCTCCAACAAGATCATGGAGACAGCCAGCAGATGCATGGAGCCAGCCAGCTCCAAGCACAGTTTTTCCTCACAGACATTGGAGAAGGTTTAGCAGTAAATTTTGGTTTTTATAGCATGGGAATATATGTCTCAGATATTGCAGGCAAGAGGATTCTTTTAGCTTCAAGATTAAAAGGCTCAGGCTCAGAAACAGATGACAAACATGGTCATAAACTCCATTGGTTAAGGCAGTATATTGTGGAGGGAGCACAGAGTTCTCATGTGGAAGACCAGGTCCCAAGAATTAACCTTGTCTTCTCTGCCCATTGGGGAATGACGAATATCCACCTCAGCATCCTCTGAGCAGTAATGTCATTTGTGCTGACAAATTATTGGTCTGTAGGGAAAACTGCTGAGGACCATTGTCTTTATTTCAGCTAACCTTGTTTTTATATTGTGATGAAGTGCTTGGATACTCAGAGCACACCCTGCATGTAGTGTATTTTTCCAAATATTCTAGTTCACTATTTTTAGAGCATTCATTTCTGTCTTGTCTGTATTTATATACACATACACACTATTGTAAAAAAAAGTTCTGCAGTGAGAACCTTTGTCACTCTGCAGTTTTAAACCAAGTCAGTGAGATACTAGCCTTATAGGTTTTATTTTGTGAGCTGCTTATGCCTTTCCTTTTGCTAAAAAGCTTAGCTGTACAGTATGAGGAATTGTTCAGCATTGCCTATTAATGCCTGCCTTGTCAGAGAAAGGGGTGAAAAGCTTCTATCTATTGCACATACAGAGGAAAAGGTCCTGTGAAGGAACAGGCATCATGAAATTCAGACAGTTCTGTAGTCTTGAGGATTGGTGTTAGTTTCTGAGAAAAACAAAAAATTATCCCCTGTGGATCGGAGGCACAAGCAACTCTGCAAAAGCAGAATAAGCTACATTTTTAACTAAACAGTAGTAGGGAGCCATAAATGTCTCCTTTCCTTCTGTCTGTCCTATTGCTGTGACCTCACAATATGTGTAGTGATCAGAGTAAAATATTTTGAGCTACTGCAGCAAAATGGGATACTGATTGGAACAAGAGGTTCCAAATATTCCAGACTAGAAAAGCCGCACAAGTTAGGTAGTTTCTAATAAGTAGATAAAATCTGATCCAAGTTTTAGCATTAATGCATAAGGAACAATTAAAAAGGATGTTTATAAGCAAGGATCTTTCATAAAATATTCTTAAACAATATTCAACATTTCAGTTCCTGTTGACATTAGTTGCAATTGCTTTTGCTGCAGTGGGGTGTGGATCTGGCCTATTACCAATTTTTGTAATGAAATTTAAGACAAAAAACATTGCCTAAGATGCTGTGCGATGATAAAAGTCATGTTCACTCCCCCTTATTTGCTTTTGCCTTCATAAAACTCTTGAAGAAATATTATGTACTACTATATAGTCCTCAAGATGTACAGAATAATTCTGTACACACTGTAAGGAAAATGTGTTAATATATTGTTGGGGTGCAAAGAATGCTAATGATGTTGATCTCTCTTTTTGCATTTGTGAGTGCTAGAAGGCAAGTCAACTGAAAAGAACAAAAGTTTATCTGAGTTCAAAACAAGCAAATCAAAATGTTGGAAATTTAATTAATCCCTTGCCAATTTGTCTGAAAAATACCTAAACTTGGTTACCTCTGACTCCAGAATTTTGAGAGATCATTCAGCTGCTAATGCAATTGAATTTAAACAATTGTATTTTAAACTACAATGTTTTTAAGTACATGTAATTGGTAGAATTAGAAAATATAAACAGCAATGGGTAAGAAACAGAAGTAAGTATGCAGTTTTTAAATGCAGTGTTTCAGAAATTTGTCAAGCAGCCTCTTTTGAATGCTGACATAAATTTCAGATGTTCCTTAATAAAGATCCTAGCAAAGAATTTTGCTCCTAATGCAGTCTATGTAAAGGTAGCAGCTGAGTGTTTGTCTGAAGCTCAGTGTAGTAAAAGATGTACAACTGCAGGGATTTAAAAGGAGTATTGAAATAATTATGCTCTGAGGGCACAGTACTCTTGCATTGGAAGAAATTCTAACAAAGATTAGAGGAAGAAGAAAGTGCCTCATATATGTCAGAGATCATTCTTATGTTTCTGTCACAGCCAAAGTTCTGGTCCCAGGAGGAAGAACCCCTGCAACTACTATTAGGTTTATAACTTTTTTTATATTGGTCATTCAAGAATTAGGTATGCAAGACTTTGTTTCCTCTTTATCCTTAATTCTGTGCAAAATAGAATGAATTGTAGCTGAATGGTGATCACCTTGGGATGTATTCTCCTATGAAAAAATAAGCATACATATAAACCTCAGATAAAAGGAAGAAAACATATAAGGAAGAAATTCTGTTCTGTCAGAATGGTTGGACATTGGCACAAGTTGCCCAGACGAGTTGTGGCTGTCCTATCCCTCAAAATATTCAAGGCCAGGTTGGATTATAATTTTAAAATTAGAAGGCCAGAACTATCCTCTTACTGCAAAGATAAATTTATTATATTATGTAAAATTTGAAATCCATTGTATGACTGCTGTTTGGTTTTGGTTGTTCGTTCTGGGTTTGCTTTTTTAAAATTTATTTTATTTTTATTTTATTTTAATTTTGATTCTTAATTATACCAGTGAAAATTTAGAGAAATGCTACTGGAGTTAGTATTGTTCTGAAATTATACGCCTGGCACTGAGGTGAGGAGATGTGGTTACAGTTATTCTTGTTATTTTGCTTGCATTATGCGTATACAGTATGCTGTCTAAAAGCAAAAAAAAAAAGAAAAAAAAGAAACAAATATACAAATCCCTCCTCCTCAAACTAAAACAAAATTCCCCAAAAAAGCCAACCAAAAACCCAAACATCAGCTTTCCATAAAAATCTCAAACCCATCCAAACTTGTATATACCCAAAAAATCCTACTGAAAATTGAAAAAGTCAAGTATTTGGGTCAAAGAAAACAAGCTGCACTAAGTAAGAGGATGTAGAGGTACAGTCTGCTTTAATCTAAGATACAGCATGGTCACATTCAGTTTCCAGCGCCTGTAGTCAATGTTCTCGCACTGGAGTTTTTGCCTCCGTGAGGCAGGTCAAGGAACTACTCCTGTTGAACTGTCATTGAGAGAGATTTTAGCAATGATATGTAATTTTAGAAATTAAGAAAGGATAAATTAATATTTACAAATCTCAAGGGTGGACACAATCCAATAATGAGTTTTAAGAGATCTCTCAGTCATGAAATTAATGAGTGAAGAGGTGAAATCTGTTACTTAAAGTGGCCTCAGAACATGAAATTGAAAATTTATGCCAATTTTTAAGGGTTAGTAGCAAAATACTCCCCAGATGATCTGACTTCTCCTCTGGTCATATTAGTAGAAAAGAAATCAAATTTTGTCTTATAAGCATGTCTTAAAGATGCTTATGAAAGGAATTTCTTATTTGTTTTATCCCATGCACACCTTGAAGAGAAATTATACCTCACTAATCAACTAGATTTTTTTTTTCCTAGAGTTTTAGACTTGTCAATGAGCATGAATGTGTGTGCTCTGCTTAGTGCAGTATGCTGAGATTCTTCGAAGGTCTCCTGAAAAGAGCCCTCATAAACAACTCTTGAAGAAATTAAGCTTGATGAAGTAAGTGGAAATGTCTTCCTGTGGATGAATAGTTACTTGACAGAAAATGAAGGTGAAGTAAAAATAGTCAACTTTCACAATGGAGAGAGGTAACTGAGAATCTTCCTTCTAGCATTTTGAGTCTGAGGGTTTGCCATTTAACATATTTATGAATGAGCTGCAAATGGGATGAAGTAAAAGTGTGCTTAACTGTGCTTAACTGAAAACCATGCAGTAGCAGAGGAATAAATGAAGAGAGATATGGAATAGTTTTTACACGAGCAGAGACTAAAGCTGCACCTGCTAGGAAAGAGTCAGCCTCAGAGAATATGACAAAGACCTGTAAAATTAGAAGATAAGAACCTGCCAGGGAAAGACACTCACTATTTTCCATGGCATACAAATTGGAAAATTGTTGATTTGCAAACTTAAACAAAAGGAATTTAGGAGTTTTTGCTTTTTTTTACACTATGACTGGTTACATTTTTAGATTCCGTCAATTGTTAGAGGATTTTTTTTAACATTCAGAAAAGCTATAGAATGGTTTAAAAAAAAAGTTGAGAGAATTTAGGAAGGACTGTCCATTGAGTACTGTTAAACATGATGATGTGGAGAAAATAAACTACACAGAGCTAACTCCTATTTATAATAAATATTCCAGGGGAGCTGTTTTTATACCCTGCTGCTGTACTTTTTGTGCTCTGCTTGTCCATGTCTTCCTCCCTCCAGGAGAAGTTCAGAGTCTCAGCACTGCTGCAGTGTATGGAAGTTGTCAAGTTACCTCAGCTTTTCCACTGTTTGGAGCTACTACACAGTGTAAACAGGGTTTAAAAAATTATTTAAGCCTTTGTAAGCAGTTGTTACTGTCCTTATTGCTGTATAATATGGTTGATACTTTCTGTTGTGCAGTACTTAAGATAGTCTCTGATTATTATACAGATGCCAGATTCCACAAAAGGAACATATAAGGAGCTAACAAATTCACGGGCATGAATGTTTTTGGTTTGAGTCTAGCCTTAATGGGGGAAAAAAAGCAGGAGCTATTGCATTGAGCAAAATGTGCATTTGGGGTAGAGCAATTAAGAAAAGTAATTTCTTTTTCTTTTGCCTTAGAGTAATCTCAATGCAAGAAAACAATATGGTGGATTACTCTTCTTGACCACAAAGTGGTCTAAGAATATATTCCACTGTGTCAATCTTCACACAGTGCAAG
The DNA here is from genome assembly GCF_028769735.1 of Zonotrichia leucophrys gambelii. Lineage (NCBI taxonomy): Eukaryota > Metazoa > Chordata > Aves > Passeriformes > Passerellidae > Zonotrichia > Zonotrichia leucophrys. Next base: position 25,128,187 of record NC_088173.1, on the reverse strand, counting down.
GTATTCTCTTCTGTTCTATGCTTTGCACATCAACCCATACAGGAGATGGTGCTAGGATTGCATCTCAGAGGTGTTTGTTAAAATAAACATACAAAAAACCCCAAACCATTGGGTTGTATTGAAATTTAATCTATATCTGATATGGCTCCAGGGCTGTAAGAGAAATGCTGTGGCAACCAAGCTCTTCTTTTTGCACATGTAGGGGTGTTATGAGCTCTTGAGTCTGAACAGTTGCAAGATGGGAAGCTTGACAAAATTTGATTTTTGTGGTACAATCTTGTGACTAGAAATCTTATAGATTGCTTGTATGTCCAAAGCTTGAGATGATTGAATACAATCTGGGTGGATAAGTACTAATCTGGAATTTAATTTTGTTAGATTCAGATTATATTCTGAGGCATGATAACAGACCAGTGCTCCAGTGCTAGGCATCTATTCATGAGGTCCAACAAATGAAACTTGATTTTTATATTTTATTTTCCTTGCCCTGGGCAAAAGGTGAGGGCAGTCTTTCCCATTGGAAAACTGCCATTTAGTTGGCCGCAAAAACATTTAATCTTAAAAAAAATAAAAGCAACAAAATAAACAAATCTCAATCCACAAAAGAATTCCCCTCCAAATCAAAATCCTGAGACAATGTGCTGCACACAAGAAGCACTAGCCATAAAGTATTCCTCCCTGTGCATCCTTCCAGAAGTGTAATGCTGCCTTGGCTACTCATGACATTTTTGCAGTCATGCCTGTAGTTTCTGGACATGAGCTTAGCTGCTGCATTTAAAGAAAAATATTCAACTATGGCTTTCTTACAATAGATGCTGGATGCTGGAATACTTCCTTAGAAAGCTATTGGAATCTGTGGCATGAGCTGAGCTTGTGTTAGCTCAGACACCAGGCTGGGACAGTCAGGTCAGAGGCATTTTAAAAACATACACACCAGGCCGTCCCAACAGCTCTAATGCTTCCAGAATAGTCTGCAGTTTGGAATAACTCACATTTGCAAAACTTCCCTAAAGTCAAGAGTAAGACAGGATAGGTGAGCACTGTGGAAAACTTTCATTTTCTTGGTATGAAGGATACAAAATGAAAGGAAAATATATGGTGTATTTTGCTTGTTTTTTTCTCCACTCAAAAATTCCAGGTTTTATTTTTGAAATAGAAATATAAGGTCAATTTTGTGGGGCATTAGAATAAGGATTATAAAGTTGGGGATTATTGTATGTGGCTGGTTGAAAAAATATTTGAAATTACATCCTATGTTTTTCTTTCCTATTGTCTCTCATTTTTCTAGGTAAATTAAAGTAAAAGCAGCAAAACCTTTGTTCAGTCAAGGCTGAATAGAGATAGGGAATAGGTCACAGGGCACAGAAGTAATATCTTCTTTTATATCACTCAATTTTGAGAATGGAATCACTGTTTAAATAAGGAATACTGTGTTCCTAGTTTAACAGGGTTAATCAGTTTGAAAGTGATTATTGTATTCTGAAACGTCTCCAATGAATTGAAACTTATACCTGTCATATCTTTTTTTTTTTACTATATTACTAAGTTGGCATTATATTTGTGTTAAAACATCTGTCATCTTGTGTATGAATGCTTTTCCCTAATGGTCAGCTTGTCACAGATAATTAGTCTTTAGACATATGAACAGTCATAAAGCAATGTGACTTTGAAAATTATGTTTCTAAACACCCATAACTTTGAACCCTAAACAGACAATGTACTCACTAGTTATTTGTGCTCCACAGCAGACTGTAAACTACCTTCAAATCACAAGGGCAAAGGGAGTATGCAGTTTCCTGTGTGAAACACTTGTTGCATATGCCTTTAAATTTGCTGCATGCATGGGTTTAGTTTTGGTTGCTTCACAGGTTTTCAGTAGTTGTGTGGAATTGCCCAGCTGGTTTTCTGTATTTTTGAATTTGTCCTGAGTTTTACATATCCTATTTGCCATCAGAAAGCCCTTACTGTGCTCTGAAAACAAGTGCAGTACACGGACATGAGGTTGTCCCCTCAGCCACTGACCATCTGTAACAATTTGGAATGACCATGAATTTACAGTAGGATTTATTTTAATCAGCTGGAAAGGTACAGTGATTTAAAAAAATTTGAACATAAATTCAGATTTAAGAGAAACCTGGCATTGGGTTTTTCATTCAGGCTTCTCTCATGTTTTTAACTTCCTGGTGCTCCATGCAATGCTGGAAATATACATGAGATTTATCTTGGAAGAATGCAAATGAGCACTAAGATGTGCTGGAACATTAATTATTGTTTGTTTTAAGCTGAAGAAAAGCTGAAGCAATTTCAAAAACCTGCAGCATATATGTCATTTTCCGATTGGATTGGGCCCCATGCTATAAAAGAAACTGGGGAGAAAAGAAATGAAACCAACAGAATTAAGTCCATTCATAAAAATTATAGCAGTTGCTACATAAGGAACCTTAGTTGCCTGATGTTTTTGCAAGAGACTTTTTCTACCAAAGATAATTCATGCTGTCCTACTCTTTATTCATCGTCTTTTGGATAAGGTGATTTCCATTTCACAAGTATTAATGCTTTAGCATATAGGAACCAGTTTTTATTAAAACCCTCACTACGGTTTTCTGAAGAAGAGGTAATTGCAGGAAGATCAGAAGGTAGTGGTTAATGTATGTCTCTAATGAATTCTATTTGGTTTCCAAAAACATAGCAACTTATATGTCTTAAATTATAAGATGATTCTTCTTTTTTCATTATAATAGTCTTAGTAGGCCTTAAAAAATGGTAATAGGGGTGGAGGAATTATGCAAGGGGAGACAGAACAAATAGCTGATGTGGGAAGCTGCCAAAATGGGCCAGGGGTACATAGGTAGTGTTTTCCCTTTTTTAAGAGTATTCTGAGTTCCAGTAGACAATGATTGATCTTCCCTCATGTTTGGGAAGAATGAGGAGCTAGTGCCTTTCATGCCCCCTTCTGTCACTTTACAACCTGGTAGTCAGCTGTGTTCTGGGTTTGAGATTCTGCATGAGCCTGACAAAAAGTAAGGGTTGCAGGTACCGCCCATTACATGCTGGTAAATGCTTGAAAAAGCAATATATTCTTTAACATCTTCCCCTGGAGGTGAAGGGGAGACTGTGCTTCCAAAGGTAGTCACAAACTGTGGAAGCTGCTAAGAGAGTAAGTGAAGTGTGTATGTGTGTAATGGGGAGATGGACATCTGGAGTGGCATGGAATCAAAATGCCTCCATGCTGATGGACCATTGTCTAGCAGGTTTTCCAATCAGAGGACTTGGGAGAGTTGTGGCATAAAGGGCTGGCCTTTGAAAGGATTTCTTGTGAGAGGCCCAGCCTAAAAAAATCTAGAGCAAAATCGATTAGGACAGATCTTAGAGGAAAAATAGATAATCAATGACAACGTTATTAAATCCATCAGGGATGTTTTCCCAAGGCCTTAACACTGTGTGGAGCTGCAGTTTCTCAGCACCTGTCCAGAATTCTACAATATTTCAATGTTATCCAGCTATTCCTTTCCTTGAATCAAGCTTACAAGCTGCAGCCTGGCTGCTGTATGAGACATCCATGATAAAATTAGAGCATGCCTAACTAGTTTTGGCAAACTCTGACCTCTCTTAGAACTCCATATACATACACCATAGCAAGCAATAACACTAAATATTTTGTACATGAAAATAGTTCGCTAAACACTGTGGTAACAGAATAAACAAACATTAGCAAAATGGAGTCCTGCTCTGATAAATAGATGGTACATTACATTCTGAAAGTGAGACTCTTAGGACCAGATTTTCCTTATCTGATTTAGACCAGCTCATCATCATTAACTGACACGAATTTACATGAGTTCTGTAAAAATATTAATCAAAAGTTATTGGTTTCTTCCTTCCTTAGGGATGATTTTCAAACTATGTTTCTTTTATGCCATATAGTGTTTTGAGATTAGGGTGCAGAATTCAGGCTTGGCCTTGAGAAAAACAAAGAATCTGCATTTGCCCAGACCAGATATTTTCCACGGTCAGGGAAGCTCTGCTGCAACAACATGATGAATCAAGAAGAGGTAGTTAGCTAGTAAATAGCTAGGAGAGCCTCAGGTGTCTTCTGAATGCTAATTTTGCATGGGTACATAAATGCAGATTTTCCTGTAGGCGGTGAAGGTCCTCTGAAATCAGGGTTGACACTAAGCATTCTAAGTTGTTCTGACTCTGCAGAGGTAAGATATTAGTAATATTCATATAATCACTATTAGGTGTAGCTATAGGTTATCCTGTTGCTTCTCTAAAATCACAAAAATATTCTTTGTATGTTGTGGTCTGTTGTGAGCTGTCAGCTATGGAGTACCTGGCAAGGCTCTTAATGCACAAAATCCTGACAGGGAATAGAACTGGTGAATGTGTGAATGCATTTCAAGTCATCCAGCACCATTCAGGTTTGCCCTTGTATTTTCTCAATGCATGAACATCCGTTAAATACATCTTAAAAAATATTCAGACTGGGAGGCGCCTCTGGAGGTCAAATGGACAAAGCCTCTGGTCCGTCCAGAGCCGCTGCAAAGGCTGGATCAGATTGCTTTAACTACCCTCTGAGAGTGTGCCTTCTTCAGCTGGGGGATGCTGTCAGCTTCAACCTAAATATTGTTGAATATCTTGCTGCATGTCTCTGTGCTGGCATTAAATGGTCTGTGGCTTCAGAGGTTTTTAGGTCTTCTCTTATAACAGGGTGTGGTGGGATTCAGTAAGGAATTGCAAGATTGCAGGCGGTTTTTTGGTGGTTTTAGCTGGCATGCAGAGGTTGAGGAAAAAGCCAATTATTTGGTTGAAATTTCAAAATAGATAAATCAGAGATGTCTTCAGGACAAAAGTTCTTGTTCTGACTCTTCTTGAACTTTAGTAAACCAAGGAACAGGACTGAGAGACTTTGCTCAGACATACCTCTGCAAGAACTAAGGGTGGGGTGAAGTAAACCTTGTATGGTATGTGCTTTTTCAGCTGGTGGGTGGTTAAACACTTTTGTACTGCAAGTACCTTGTGCAATATATAGTATACTGCAATCTATTGTGAGATTTTAAAGAAGGTGACAGAGCTAAGAGAAAAAATCCTGCAGTTCTCATGTTTTTGTCTTTGCATCTGATTCAGGAGAAACAGACCTGTGAGTTAATCACCTGCTGGTCTGAACAGTGGGAGAGGATGCATCCATACAAATCTAACAATCTATGCTGCTAAAATGATGTTTACCTCCTATAATGCAGGCTACAGATATGAATCAATGTCTTGAATATTTCTCACCAAGAAAAGTGGAGAAGTGCTTGTGTTGCACCATTTTTATTTTTTCTTCAGGAGTTTTGAGGCTGTCACTGGCTTGCAGTGTAATTCAGAGGCTTTTCTTGCTTTCATTAAGTGACTGCAGCCTCCTGAGTGCACTCTGCAGTTTATTCTTGCTTTTGATTATGGAAATTCCTTTGAGATGTTTAAATGCTAACGTGCTCTGTTCTGTATTGGAGGTATGTGCAACTGGCACCTCACTTTGTTGTAGTAGCCATGAGCTGCCTTTTGTATGAGTAAATCTTCCTTATATTGGCTGCAGTTCAGCACAGATCCATATTCTGACAGAATTTTTCATGCTTGCTATTGGAAAACATCATTACCTCCTATGAAGAAGTAAAAGAGCTTCACCAGTTGTCTTTAGCATAAAAATGCTTACACACAGAGGCCTTACATCCCCTCTTTCAGAAAGATAAAGGAATGTGTGCCCTCAAAGTGATCTCCTGAGGTCTCTGTGAATCTGAGGACATTGCATGAAAGAGGATGATGTGGAAGAACTACTACATTGGCTATAGTTCTTATTCTGCCCTTCTCTCTAGCTGTCCATCTGTACACAGTACATCTGGATATAGGCAACATACACTGTGCTAGGTTCAAATATTCCAGTACTTCAGAAATTTCACTAGAGGAAATTCCCCAAAATCCTCCATTTGAATATACCACAAGCTGCTGATTTTGCTTCTATATTCCTGTTATGAATTCTCTGGCAGTTTTGACTAATTTATAGGTTATATTTTAGAATCACATATCTAGAACTTGGAGTTGAGCTCTGGCTTTGTTAAAACAAACAAACCCAAACAAACCTCTCTCTCTCCCACCTCCCCCCCTGCCCCCCTACAAAAAAAAAAAAAAATTCCCAGAAAACCCCAACACCCAATTCCCATCCCCCAAAATCAAAAACAACAGCTTAGGTTTTTAACGTGACATTGATCTTCTCAGAACTGGGTTAAAAAGATTTTGACAGCCCAGACTAGGATTCAAGGTTACTGTAAAATCTGAAATTGTGCAAGTTTTGACAAGGTTTGATATTTTGAAAGGAACATTCTAAGCACTTCTGAAGATGCACACACTTCATATATTTTACATAAAGGACTGTATAAGCTGTATTTTCCAGGTTTCAACTGTGTGTCGAGAGATTAATGAGAATTTTCACCTTTTTTGCTGTCATATTTGTTTGCTAGAAGCAAGTTTATTTTCCTTATTAGCTGAACATTACTGATACTCTTACTGAAGCAAAGCAAACAAAAAACCCACTAGGTGAAAATAGAGGAGAGTAACTGTTAGGAGCAGTAGCTGTCTGTCTTCATGCTGATTGTAGGAGGAGGGGATTTTCCCTGTTATTTCTCCTTAAAGAGCTCCCTTCCTCTGCAGTTTTCTCCTGCTATCTGTGGGGGGAAAAGAGTTTTGTTACTGCAGTGGAAGTACACATTCTCTGCAGTGAGGGTGATTTCTGGATGCCCTTCTGTTCACCCTGTGTCCGGACTCTGCTTTCCATGCAGCAGAGATTATGCACAACTTCTGTTCTGAGTTTCCAACCTCAGAGACTGTTTCAAGTGGTGCCTTGCCAGCTCATCCAAGAGTGTTGTAGTTCCACACCCTGACCCAGCAAACCAGCTTGGACTATTTGGCAGCTGTGGCTGTAACCTTAGCCCATGGCTGACAGTGCTGGATCCAGAGCTTCAGCTTGGAGGGTTGTTTAAGCCCCATGAAGTAGCCTTAGTGTGACTTACCTAACAATAGAACTTCTAAAACATGTCTTTAGAGTCTTGTAATTAGTCCTGATCTCTATAATGTCATTAAATCTCTCAAGAAAACTCTACTTGGGGTTTGATGGAGGGGTCATTTTTGAAATAAGATGAAAAGTTCTTGTTTTAACAAACCTTAGTAAAAGAAATTCTTCCTCCTGACTACCTATTTTAAAAACTCACATGAGAATTACCTACAGTTTGAAGAGAAGAAAAGTCTCCAATATGACCAGAGTCTTTTATAACATCCAAAATAATTGTAGCAGGGGAAGATATTCTATGGAAAATATATTTAGTTTTCCAGTTGGGTTCTTCTGCATAAGTTAGTTTGGCTACTTTGGGTAATTATTTTATTAGTCCATTCATGTTTTACTGTCAGGCTCTTTCTGACTGATAGCATTACAAGAAGGAAATTATTTTGAAGAAAAATTAAGGTGGGTAGTACCCACTGAAATTTGGAAAGGAAAATATTCTGACTACAGAAGTAATACACACACATGATGGATCTCTGGGACCCATCACAATACTTCCATGGCATGTTTTGTCTAGGTAGAAAATTTGTTTGTTATCCTTCCTAACTCTGAAGGCTTTAGAAATTCCCTGCAGTAAGCCCTAAGGGAAGTTTGCCTTGGAGTGGGTTTCTCCCCTGTAACACTTCCCTGATGCAAATTATTGATGTGTGATTGCAATGTCCAATTGTGACAGCAGTTCTATGCTTTAGCTTTAATGAATCTACGTGATAGTTATTTGGCAACATTAAGGCACATTTAAAGCACTGTATTGATGGTTAAGTGGCAAATACCATTATATCATTGGGAAATCTGTCAGCAATAGTTACTTGTTTCCGTGCCTTCAGCACATTCATCAAAGGGATAACAAACAGATACTTTTTTTGAATTTTAATGAAAAAATTACAGTGCAGAGATGAGGCTTTAAAATTCAAAGGTCTATAAATAATAAATTTTTTCAGCAATGGTTACTGTTTCCTTATCTTTAGGAAAAATAACAGCTATATGTTGTACTTTGTTGCTAACAGCATACTTTAATATTTATGAACTGCCAGTTCTCTATAGACAGAGAAATTTGGTAGTTGTCACTGTAATGGTGTGTTATTTATATGTGTCTAAATTTTACAGAAGCAGAATACCATTAGTTTATTAGATTTGCACTAACCAGAAACATCCTCTTTTACTGTTACATTCACCACAGGGCAGCCTGAAAGCTACAGAAGTGCTGTCTTATGGCCTGTCACCAGAGAGCAGCCCAAAAGCCTTGGCTCAAGAGAGGTCACTGGTACTCTGTGTGTGTGTGTGCAGGACCTCAGCCTGCAGGCAGGAAGCAAATTAAAGAAGCAAGGCTTTCTGTTCGGTGTAATTTCATATCTTGGGATGAATGGAGTCATTGTGGCAATAACTAGATTATCTGATTAGGAGATGGATCTTACTGCAGTTGTATAGCCCCATTTTCTAAGAGGAGTTAATGTCTTTTGAGTTTTATGGATACTGCTCGTGTTTGGAGAGGCTTCTGAACAAAAAGACTGTGATTCACTTCCTCTCAAGCTCAGTTTGGGCACTGCAGCAGTATTGCATACAACCTCTTGTGATTTTCTAAATTACTTTAAAACCTTTTAAATCTAAGAATGTCCCAGGCATCTGCACTTATTCCCAAGTTTCAATTTGCCTCTGAGACTTAGGATTTATTTGATTCCACAAAATGGCATCTCAGTGGTGTAATGTGAACCTTCAGTATTTATTGGGAGAGTATTTTAGCTGTCTTAAGGTGTTTTTGTTTCGTTTTGTTGAATTACCAAAGGAATTGTAGAAATTTATCATTGCTTGACAGTGGTAGTTGTGTACACGTACATGCCTTTTGTGAAACTTGACTGAGTCATTGTAAATATTTATGATCTCTGTGTGAAATGTTACTGCACTTAAGCAGTGTCCAGATTTTTTTAAATCATTTTTGCCCCTGGATAAAGAGCTAAATCATTGACTCTGTTATTTTTGTAAGTAAAGAAAGATGTATTGTCACTTCTAATGTACAAAATGTTGACATATACTGTCTGCTTTATTACTAAATAGCTTTCTCCTTTTCCTCTCCATCTTTCTAAATGTAGCTCCTCTGCTGCCACTTAAGAGGGTGTTTTTACAAAATATGGATTGTTTGAATAAAAGCTTCAGAATCATGTTCTGCAGGACCTCATTTTCAGACATCTGACACAGGAAGCAAAATTTAGAAGGAGTTGCTTAAGTCACCTACAAAGGGTGCAGAAAACAGGGAGGAGCATCTCTGAAATGCAATGTAAAAAAACTTGCCTACAGTGTAAGGAGCAATCTAGAGCAAATAGAAACCACTGTGTTGTCTTCTGCTTTTATTTCTACTTTCTCTTACTCTCTGCCCTCCTCTAGAGTATAGCTGCCTCAGCAGCTCCAGGTGAGATGGTTGGCTGTCTGTAATCAAAAAAGTACGATTTTTTTGAAATGAAATGATTCCTGCCAGTTCATTTTGTTTTATTTCAGAAAGTTTAGAAAAAGTAACATTTTAGAGATTTAGAATAGGAATTGGAAATCCGCAGATTCTATTCCTTTTTTTCTTTTATTTTTTTAATTTCAATTGGATAATTATATTTTTAGGTGCCTTAAAAGATTTGTAGCTCTGGCACAAAATGCCACATTTAAAAAACCAAACAAAAACCCAAACAAAAAACGTGAAAAGAGCCTGGCATACCCCCAGGTATTTCTGAACATTATGCTATTGGTTTAACTAAGGTAAATAAGGGTACACAAATTTGAAAGGTTGGTATTAACAAGAATTAATTTAAAGTTTTTCATTTTTACTGTATTTACATGTTTGATATAAATGTATTTACCTTATAAATCTCTGAAGAACACTACATCATGAAAACAGATTATTCTCTTTGAGAATGAATGAAATGCCCATTTACTTCTATTTCTTTCCACAGTTTCAAGACCTTTATCTGTTCTGTAATTTAGTTTTCATACTAGTGCACAATATGTTACAATATGAATAATCTGAATTATGATTCACATGGTCTACTCCTATGTACTTTGGTATTCTGCAATTCATGCCAAAATTTAATTTCCACACCTGAGTCCATAAAGACCTTGTCATTGCAGATTTTGCAGAGCAATGTTTTCAAAGGTAGGTTCCCATGTGTGATTCCTCATGTGAGTACTACTTGAGACTAGAAGTAAAAAGAAAACAAGGACTGGGACAGACGGGAAAAAAAAACCAAGTCCAAAACAATCAAAAGCAGAGGAAAAAGGAATTCAAACAAGTAGAGAGCCACCCCATAATAAATATATTTGAGGTGTTAGTTTAGATCATCACTAGGTGAACCAGTGAAGATTGCATCTGTGTAAAGCAGAACTTTACTACTCCATTTCTGCACTGTTACTACTTTAATTTTATAGGATGTGAGTACCTCATCTACAGTTCTCATTATATTCAGTCTGAAATGGTCGTTTACTGGCATTTTGGGAATATTGAACAAGGTTACTTGGGTCAAATACAAAGACAATTGTTGTTCAGATGCCCACGTTTCTTGCAATGGATGGAAATCATGCCTACGATGGATTTCCAAAAAAGAAACCTCAGTGAAAGACAACATTCAAGAGCACGGTTCCTATGAGAAGTGCTAAACAAGAAGAAATGTCTAAAGTGAGAGGCAATGGCAGATGTTTTGGTAATAATAATAGCAGTAAACTTTACAATCAGTTTTAATGGAATTAATTAAAGGAATTATATGTTCTCCTCCTCTAGCATGGAGTAACCAGCACTTTGCTGTGCTGAGGAACTCTGCTGCTCGTGGCTTTGATACAGACTTGTTAACTGGGTGGTTCTTAATCTTCTTTTTAGCAGCAGTGACTATAATGCCTTCAAACAAGAAGACTTTATAGGCGTGAAGAATTGTCTGAATGTAGTTAGATAGAGATGTCCTAGGTTTTGTGCTTGTCTCTGTATAAAGAAATTAGATTTGGCTGAAATCACACTCCATATTGTCCAGTAGAAATAAGTGATGAAATAAGAGATCTCAGCGAAAAGGTCTGGATACCCATGGATTTTAATTTTTTTTTTACTTAAACATGTGCCTTGAAGTATTGGAATCTTAAATCTGAGGTGCACTTCTTGGTGTCTTGTCTTGATTGGAAGTTCTCGTGCTTCCACCCTCCTCAGCAGACCACAGCTACAGTTCTAAAGCACCAGTGAATCCTAGAATTCTCACAAGCATCCCCTAAGAGATCTATCTTTTAAAAACATTGGAAACAAAGCCCTGTTCCCTGTTTGTTTTGATGTTTTACTTTTAGAAAAATGTGTCAGTTACAACCCATTTCACTTTTCACTGATGACATTTTCTGACAGCCGAAGTGTTCAACTGGGCAACTTCTAATCTACTAATTGTCATCTGTTAAAGCATCCCAGGCCATAATGAGGAGTCCCCAAACTGCATTCTCTAGAGACATTTCTGTAGTGTTTATCTTCTAGTGTAATCCAAGTGTTCAGTAAAAAATGAAGTTGATGGGATTTATGTTTGTTTCCATTTGACTGACTCTGATCAGCTTTTACTTACCTGTATCCACAGAGCTGGATTCATGATTTCTTAAATACCTTCCAAGTATGAATTTGAGTTTGGATCAGGTTGTAAACATAAGGAAGCAGGCTGAAGTTTAAATTCTTTTATTCAGGGTTTTTTTTTTTTTTTGTGGCTTTTTGCTTGTTTGTTTTGTTTTGATAACAAGAATACAATATTTCAGAGTAGCAATATGGTTATTAATGTCAGCCTACCAGTCATCAGGCATTAACGACACTTTAATTCATATATTACAGAAGATCAGAGAAAAGAAAAAGCAAAAGTTCCATAGGCATGAAGAACAGGTATTGAACTTCATGGATCTTGAAGGGAATGACTTCAACCTTCCAAACAATTCTGGTTTGTAATAGCAGCAAGGGCCTCTGTATCAATGCTTTTTAAAGCTGGATGGGGACACATTGCACCATCAGCTTTGTCAGAGGCCCTTAACGATCCTTGATCCTTATTTGCCAGAGGCTCTTAATCATCCTTGATCTTTATTTGACAGATAAATGGCTCACACCTTGGTTCTCGATGCTTTGTTTCAAACTCTGAGAGAGAAGAGGGAAGTACAGCGTGCTCTCTACTTTGCCTAACATACATACAGTATACTTTGATCTGGTAAAAATATATTGTATCAAACAAATCTCTGCTAGGACCTTAATAAAGAGAGCTGACACGACTCTAAGCGTTGTCCTAAATTTCTCCAATATAAAAGGTCTCTGCAGCAGCACTGAGCAACGCTGTCAGCTGAGCTGAGCTCAGCCTCCCTGCAGTGGCAGCACTCGGAGCCTGTGGAAAATGGCTTTTCTCTATTTCTGCAGCTGCAGGATGTCCGAATTTTGGTTAGGTCTAATTAGCTGACTATTATGCAATTTATGTCAAGCAAGTAGTTAAAATTGCTGGTTGTCTTATCTCAGGCTGGGCAATAGGATTGAAGATGGGCTCTTGTTCTTTTCCAGACAGTTTTTTAATGTGCCTTTCCATGTTTAAGGTTCTGACCAGAGAGGTGTAGCTGACACCCATCCTGACACTCACTCCTTTCTGTGCACCTGTAACCTATTCTTCTTTGTGCAGGTGCGTGTTTGCTGTTTAAAGGGCATATAATCACTATATTTTGATTGCCATAATTAGGTCTTTTAGAATATGAAAATTCCTTTCAACTCAGCATGAGGAATCTGGCAATTTCTTGCTGAGAGGGCTGGAGCTGGCTGTGAGGCTCCCACAGTGAACAATGGCTTCTCTAGGTTTTTACTGATACTGTAATTCTTGCAGGTTGTTACTGTCCTTTGTATACTCTAACAGTGTTAAAATATTAGTCACAGAAACAATGATTGTAGTTTGTCTTCTACCAGTTCTTGCTTTTTTTTCTTGTTTTTTTAAAATTATTATGATGATCTCATAATTATTATTTTATATTATTATCTCATAATTATTATTATATTATTATGATGGTCTTAGATGATCTCATTTTTTAAGGCCCAGCTCCATCTGAAAGCTGCTGATGATGAGAGATTGTTTTTCCATTCAGAGCATGGGGGGGATGAGGGGGCAAGAGTGTGTGTATGTAAAAAATACCTAGTTCAATGACTGCAGGGCTTCAAAAATGCCCAAACTTGTGATCTCCTATTTGAAGGAAGTGAGTCTGAGTCACGGCTGACATTCTCCAGTGAAGCATCTATTAGCACTAGTAAAGAGGCTGCAGTATTTGCCTTGTGTGGGAGAGTGTTTTATTCCTCAGGGTTAGTGCTTAGGAATCAATTCTAAAGGCCAGTTAAAAATTGTATGTGTTTGAAAATAGTGACTTAATAACTATTTCTGACCAAAAGTTAGATATTGCACCAATGCACAGTGCTATTGCTGACTTAGAAGAGGTGATGCTTTACTAGAGGGCACTATTAAGAAACATTTTCACTGTGTATGAAATAGCATCTGTTTCTGAGAAGCTGGTTCATTGCAAAAATTCAGTTGAATAAGTTTTGTTTCACGATTGTACACCCCTGGTACAGAAGGGGTATTGTATTTTAGAGATTTGTGTGTTTTTAATGTTACCTTAAGGAGTCATTAAATGTGAACTTCGGTTGATGTAGTGATATAGGTTGGGCATGAAAAGGGCTGGATTTGTGTGTTTTGCACAGTGGTGAGAGAGGCTGCTCTTCTGAATGTGCAGGGGTCAGCCAAGAACTGTGAGTATGGAAATGCTTAAGATTTACTGTCCCAGCTCCTCCCTCAGGATTTGATTGAGGATTTTCACTTTCCTCCTTTGACACTGTTGAGTGATTGTCCTTTTCATGTCAAGTTTTGCTCTGTTGCCTTCTCCTTTCTCTGAGCAATGTTACCATTATTTCTGTTCAGAAGAGACAGACCTCTTTTTCGCTGAGAAAGAAGTGACAATTGCTGGATCTGAAGACCAGATTTCCTTTTTCCATCACTGTTTCTGTAGATGATATCTGGTAACTGAAAAAGGGAAAGAAACCAGGGATCTATGTAGTGTGTTCAAGCAACACGTAGCAGTTGTACATAGGTGAGAATGGTCACAGTTCTGCTGTCATTTATGGCAAGAGCTGAACTGCACAGAGCTGCTTTGGTCTGGGAACTTTTAGCCACACATTTGGAAAGAGATTTCTGGATATAATTGTGCAAACTGAATTAAACTCTTTTTTTTTTTTCCTACTATTATGACACGTTGATTAAATAACAAACCACTTTTTCCACAGAGATGTGTTACAAGATGTTCTTGTACATGCTCTCAGTATTTCCTGATACAAAGTCGAAGGCCTTCAGTTCCTCTGTACTAAGTCAGAATAAAAAAGTCATCCATGGCTTTTGCAACAAGTTTATAAACTGAAATCTGCTATTTATGGCCTTTCCATCTGATATTCTCCACAATATGGCAGAAAATATAAAGTATTTAAGAATTTTCAGGGTTTTATTTGCTGTGCCAAATATTTTTTCTGTGAGCATTCAGTTTTACATGCTATGAGGTTAAGTTACAAGAAATATAGGACTAGATTATATACAAAAAATTCCTTGTCTTTGCTGGGAAGATGCTTAGCGTCTGATTTAAATATGTAACCAAATCTGGATTGTTTTTTAATTTTTTTTTTTGTAATTTTAGAGGTATTAAAAAGTATTAAGAAATAAGTCTTTTATGCTTAAGGTGAAACCTAATTCTCTAGGGAAAAATATCAGGGGTCCAAGAATTGGGTTTTCTCTTCTGAAGTATCTTCACCTTTTCCCTGTGAAACTCTTAGTGTCAAACCTTTGAAAATCAGGTCTCAAAGATTCTTAGATGTGATATAAGTAGGAATACCTGAAAAGCCTTTGATTAAAAGAGAAAACAGGTTGCAGTTGAAGTTCAGGTGTATATCCTGAACATGAGGTTACTTGGGTTCCTTATTTGGTGTAGCTGCACTGATTTGGAGCCATTGGTAAGAGCTATTGTGTTGCAAACCTTTAAGGTAGGCAAGAAAATCGTCTGTCTGTCCTAGTTATGGTTATTTCAGCCTTAAAGTGGCATAAATTCAACTAATTTAATACAAAGTGGCAAACTTGATACTGCTGAGCTCTTACTAAGTCACACCCAAGAAGGCTTAAACAATGCAAACTAAGCAGTTCAAACTGTGCAAAACTCTTTAATCTGCACAAGTAGGTCTCAAATCTCTTGAGCATAACTAGTTTTTGAGGGATTTGGTTGTTTGGGGTATTTGTGTGTTTTGGGATTTCTTAGTGTGTGGGTTTTTCTGTGGTTTTGATTTTTGTTTTTGTTTTGGAGTTTTCAGGGTGGGAGGAGTTGTAGGGGTTTTTTTTGAGAGGAATTTTTATTTGGGTTTTTTAGGGCAACTCTTGATTCTTGGCTTCTCAGACGTTAAAATTTGACATAAACTGTTGCTGAACTGGAAGAACATGAGCCCCTTCTCCATGCATAAACAAATATTTGTGGGGCTATGGAGCGGATGAGATGTGGGAGTTGATGGAGATTTAAAAACTTGACAAATATCCTAAGTTGTTTACATTATTTCAGGACAGCTCCCATATCCTGCTCCCTGAGTGTGAATGCCAGAAGAGAGGCAGCTGTGCAGGAAGGTGACACAAAAGGCTGAGCATGGTCCTTCTGCTGAAGGTGTTGACTTAGGCCCATGTAAGCTTTAAAGTGCCTCATGTGTGCATTGGGCTGGAAATTACCTTCCTGGAAGAAAATGGAAGAATTACAGTTATCTAAAATCAGAAGGGCCTAGAATACCTGAAGATCAAATCATTCTGTCTAAAGGTTTTCTCCAGCCAAGAAAGCTGAAAAGGTCACAGGGAAGAGCAAGTTGAGATTTAAAAACCTGCTTTTTGTGCATCTGAGATGTTTAGAATGTTACAGTCACATTTAGCTTTGGGTCCTGAGTTTTTATGAGTTCTTATCCTACAGAAAATGCTTCCTTTTGAGATGGATTCAGCATCAGTATTTTGAGACTGGTGGTGTCGTTTGTGACAGGTCTGCTGCTAAGCATATAATTTGTAATCCATTTCCTCTCCCTCATCATGAGCAGCTCTCTTTTTATGAAATATAATAAACATTATCCTTATCATGGGTAATTTTTTTATAAAAAAAGCTTCCCAAATCTTCCTTTATAACAAAACTTACACATTTTTTGTAAAAGGTTTCATGCACTGAAAATTATAGAGGACTACTCTACGTAGAGTAGTCAATTTTTTTTTATTTTTGCTAGGCACTAGATTTGCAAAAATATGGTTTAAAATTGTTGTAACATGGTGAATTTGACCTAGATTTGTCAAGTTGTTTACAATATGTTAAGTTGTCTACAAATATTCACTGTAAGAGAGGAAAAGGTGAGGTGTTTCTACGCTGATATTAGGTAGAGTGCTCCAAGAACTGATGCCAAGGAGAATAGGTGTGTTTTCTTGAGCCTACAAGTAAATCAGAGGCAAGCATGATGGAAGCAGTGATTTTATTGGCCTGTGCAAACTGTGGTAATCGAGCACATGACTGCTTGTCAGGTACTGTGGTCAATTATGACTGGGTGATTTTGCTCTCGTAGTCGTCTTACTCCTCTTCCTCTTGCCAATTCTCTCCCTACCACTTTTGTCTCCTCCTAAGTAAGTATTTACTCTTTTCCCATTGGTCCTGATTTTTACGTATTTGACATCTTTGGTATTTCAGATATCGTTGCCCAGGTACTTTCTTCCAGGGTTAACAATTCCCATAAGCTGGTAACGATCCCTATAAGTTTGGTTGTTACATCGTGTTTGTTTCTGCTATTTCTCCTGATGTTGTCATGTTAGTGCATCCTCAGGATTACCTTTGCCTGCATATTACTCTCTTTGTTGTGAGGATGCTCTGAGGATGCAGTGTCATGTTCTTAACTCGAATGTACAGCTGTACATTCAGGGTGGACTATTTATTTGCATCCCTCAACAGTTTCAGTGGCCTGGCTTTGGAGAAAGTGCCCAACAGCAATGCTGCCTTTTGTGAAGGCAGTGCAAGGAACATGCAGCAAGATAACAAGATTGGGGTTTTTGTTATCTTGAGGGAATTTGTATCTCTTAATGCTGTGGGAAATGTGCGATCTCAATGCAGTAAGGTATTTGGAGTCACCCACAATGTTTTGCTTCCCAGGAACAAATGCTCAGTGTGATGCAGATGGAGTCTAGATGAGTGTAATATGTAGATAGGTACTTGGGGTGTTTTTCCACACTGGTTCTGAAAAGCAAAATACACCACAAGCACAATCCTAGGTGTGTCTTGCCACCAGTCATCTTCTGCTAAAAAAAAGAAAATTCCGGGGGCCAGATACCAGGAGTTACAAGTTACAAAAAATACAAAGAAGCTGGAATGTGTCTAATAATCTGGACTCAGTGTTTGGTGATTTTGTAGTAATTTAATAATCCATATACACCTATTTGTCAAGACTTGAAAATGGAGACAATGAAGATATTTGAATCTCACAGCGTGCATTTCAGAACAGTGCAGAAGTGGCAAAATACTGTGCAAAGAAACAGCCAAAGATGAAGATGCATCTATCTTCATCTCGAGTGATAGAAGAAAAGGTGTCAACAAAGCACAAGTCAATCTCTCTGTGTTTAGTTCTGGCTTATTATGTGTGTTTGAAGATAATCAGTTCCAGCAAAGATAGAAGGTGAATTTAGATTTTCTCATTAAATTAACATTATATTATTCATAGAAGCATATCTTCAATATAGAGATAGGGAAATGTGAATGTCAGCCTAAAAATGCCTATGGTTTAGGAATTACCTATGTAAGAATAGGTGCAGTGGATATGATTCACCTATCCCACTCTATAGGCATCTGTAACCTGTGTTAAGGGAAGGAGGCTGTTCCAGAGAGTGGTTTAGTGCTTTTTCAGGTGTTTGGGTTTATTCTCTAAACATTTAGTGAGCATTTTAACTAGCTACAGACCCTGGAAGGTAAATAATTCCCTTAATAGTCTTAAAAATATGACTTGTTTCTCTGTTTTGGTCTTTTAATTTCTGAGCGTCCTTGTTACACTTAGAAAATTGGTACTGATCAGGACAGCAAAACTGAATACACATTTACATATGGGTTAATAACTGCACATTTATTTAAGCCTATATTTTTTTAGGTTTCAAGCTGTTTTGGTGGTGTACTTTTGTTTAGTTGATTTTGGCTTTTTGAGGGTTGTTTTAGTCCTTTTCCTTTTGGGATGTTTGAAGCAAAATGCAAATAATACACACAGACATACACACATTTCTAGCCATTAAGTGACTCAGGAGTTTGGAACTGCAATACAGAGAAATGACGTTTATAATGCATTTTAAAATTAAATTACTCCTTTCCTATTTAGCAATAATAATGATCGATCAGTCATGTCTTGTCCTGCCCATCTGTGCCAAGGAAATTCTGGCAAATTTTTAGGAACAGTAGGCTTCCAGATCTGTTCTCAGCTTTGAAGCAATGAAATTAAGACTCCAGCATAGGTGCTTTCACATTGGTCACATTAAGGAACAGTGGAAAACAAGAAACCATTGGTACACAGGAAGGGTACTGCTGTGGGGGCTTCCCTGAGAGCTGATAAGCAAGGGAAAATATTGTGACCATTGGTTTTCACCAGGCTGGCAGTACTGAAACTTGTGATACCTCTTAATTCAGCCTGTATACTTGAGGAGTAATTAATTCCTTGGAAATATATTTTGTCCTGAAATCTTTTGGCATTGATATAAAGAATGTTGTACTGATAAACAGAAAAGTGTGTGAATTACTGTTATTCCCATCTGGAGGCATTGCTGCTAGCCTACTTTCTAAGGGTAGTAAAACAAGTTTTTTTAAGACAAATAACACCCAAACAGAATAGATGATTTTTGCTAATCCTTTGGAAGTTCTTAAATACTTGTTGTAATTACTGGGGGGAAACCTCAGAGGTAATCTCAGCAATGCATGTCTTTGCAGGTGTCAGGGTGCAGAGCAGTAGTGGCAGGGCTTTTAGCTTTCAAATGTTGTTCCTCAGACATTATTTCATGAGAAGTGGGCACACATTGCCATCCCCCATGGTGTATTTGCAGATATATTTCATGCCTGCTTCCTGTTCACTTGGATAACAATTGTGTCTGCTGTTAGTACCTTGAGTCTTCCACCAGTTCCACTGTTCTTGAAGAAAACAAAATATAAAACTAGCAATCGCAGCAAAAATAAAATAGTAATTTCAATAAATTTAAAATTATGGAAAACACCCAACAACCAAAAACCAAACATACATACAAAGCCCAAGCAAAAAACAGCAACCGAAATACCCCAAAAATCTCCAAAACCATAAAAATCCCAAACTTTTCCCAAGGCTTATTTAAGCTAGTTGATTAATGAAGTGCTATTACTTGGTATAGTGGAAGATTTCTTATGCTAGATACTGTCCCACTGTAGGCTTAGACTACCTTATTGGAATATGGGTAAGATATTTATAGGTAAAATCTTATTGGAAATGCTTTGTAAGGAGATATTTGCACCTTTACAACTCAACACAGTTGAACTCTGCCATATCGTGTTGTTCTTGTTGCAACAGAGTGCTGCAGGAGTGAGGTGATGGTTGTTGCTGTTGTCTGTGCTTTCAGCCACAAAAGAACTTCAGAGAATTGTCTTGCTAAGCTTTCTACCATTTTTTTTCTAAAAGAACCAACCCCATATCTTGTCAAACCAGGTGATTGTAGAAGTGCATTTTGGAGGCCACAGCAACCTGAGCTGCTCCAAAGTGCTAACTGCTGTCATTAGAGGCAGGAGAGAATTATTTACTTTTTGCCTTCTTCCATTTATCTCTCCTTTAAATCATAAAGATTGGAGTCCAATAAAGAAAGTGAGTGACTCGTGGCTATCTCTCTTTTCTAAGCCTCTTAAAGAAGAGAGATGTGTGGAAAGAAAAAGCTATGTGATACTCATGGAATTGTGTACAGCTGAAGTAGTAATTTCCTAAAAAATAACACTTTACTTTCTTGGTAGAACCAAGTTAGAGAATAATTTTCCAGATTGTTCCCAGAAGTTGTTGCTTTCAAGACCTTCAGGGCTATCTACTTCCCTATCTACTGTATTTAGTTTGGTTTTTGAGGCAGCTGTTTTCTGGTGCTGCTGGTCTGCCTTGTCACTCATTCATTTCTACACAAGCACCTTTCTGCTTTCTCTGAGTGTCTCTCATGATTAGAAGGTACTTCATGTAATTATCCATAAAGCTACCTTATAATCATATTTCAAACCCTGTCTTAAGTTCTCTGTCAGGATGCCTGTAAAAGAAAGAGGTAACATTTTTTCACAGAACCAAGAGCACTGTTTATTAAAATGGGGTTTTACTGATCTTATAATTCCCCGATCATATGCTTCTTGTCTTCTAGATTGCAATTCTTAAACATGAAAACTTAATGCAATATGTAGCATACTTGGTTCTTTGTTTATTAACAGAGTTTTATAGCAGTATGACAGTATAGCTGTCTAAAAGTAACCCAAATTTCTACAGTGTTCCTTGCTTTGTCTCCTATGCTAAATGCCCAAGTCCTTTGGAAGCTACAATGCATCATGATTTCAAACTCCTCCCATGCAAAGTGACAAGCCACATTGCTAGTTAGTTAAGAAAGGGATTTTGTCTATCATAGATGTTTTAGCCTGATGGTTTTGTCAAGAACAAAGAAATTTATTATATCATTTGGTATAACTGAGGCTTGAATCAAATACTTTTTGCATTCATGGTTACTTTGTGGGCAACAGTATGGCTGTTGTGTCTTTACATGTCTGACTATTCTGATTTTCTTGCCATTTCTGATTTGAATGTGTAAATATTGCAAATTCCTGATATTGATGAATTCTAACAAATACAGATGAATTCAGCCCTGCCTGAATGATTCAAAATACATTTTATACTCACAGCTAAGGCTTGATTTCTTCTGTGTAGGACTTTATTTTAAATTTAAGTAACTGTATGTGCAATTATAGAATGTAGACAATTTAAATCTCATGAAACTGCTGTTTTGCTAACATGGCATGTGCTAGATTGGCTTGACACACAGGGTGAAGTATGCACCCAGTTTGCATTTCTCTGTTGTTGGCCTCAATATTAATACCCACACAGCATGTGTGAAATACTTCTGAAAGATCACAGACCACAGCTGATCCATGATAAAAGCACATGAAGCAGAAATATATTATAGAAATTCTCTCTTCTTCCACTTCTAAGGCTAATTCTTTATTTCACTGTGTTTATGAAGGGGAATTGATACTAATCTGTCTGCAGTGTCTCAGAACATGCCTTTTCCTCTTGCAATAATGTGTAACTTTCTGCAGAGCACTCAATGTATTTGTGTATAAGTGTGTGAGGACTTGTAGAATAACATATCTAGCAATTGATAGAAAAACAAGCATCTTTCATCTCAACCAGATTAATTTGCTCAGGGTCGCTGAGTAATTACCCAAGTGTGAGGATTCTGTTGTTATATCAGGCTTCTGGTAAATTAATGTGCTTACACTCAGAATTTGGCCAAAATTTGGCCATGGAGATACTTTAAGTTCTTGTGCCAGAGTTGTAGATGTGGCATAGTTAAGTCCAGAGTAACTTGCTAAAGGCCAACTTGCTAAAGACTGTCTTTAAACCTCGCTGTATTAGAAACAGCCATGGGAAAATTCCTGAGCACAGGAATACCAGATAACTGAAATACCAGAACCTGTAATTTAGTCTCTGGCTGTAGTAAACAGGATATATGATACAATTTTGTGCTACAGCATCCTCAGCTATTTAGCCAAAACATCCACCAAAGCAACATTCAATGTTTGGATAATATTTCATCAGGTTACAAATGGATTTGACTGCTAAATATATGATAAGGTGAAAGATCAATTGTAACAGATTATTTCAATATCCACGTTACCAAATATCTTAGTAAATTAATCTTGTATGTGTTTATCTGTCACCATAAAAGTGTTACTAATCCCTAGGAAATGCTACTATCTCATAAGTTGCTATTAAAAAAAAAGGTAAACAATTTTCTTTCTTGGATTTAAACTAAGAAAAGGAATTAGCTATACTTCACCTTTTACACCCTGTCACCTGAAATAGGAAGTCTCTACTTTTTGCTATATAATTTTATGAGCAGCTTTAGAAACTGTTGTTTGGTATGGTCAAATGAAATAATTATTTTAATACCAATGAAATAATTATTGCAATACTGGAATGTTGTGGTCTGGCATATGTTAGGGTGCTGATTGACATGACCATGTGTTTGTGTAGATACCATTTCCTATAGCACAGTAAATTCTTCAGGTGCAGAGTTCATTAAGTGATAGGGTAACTGAGTCTCAGCAATATTCAGAGAGTGTGTAGAAATAAATGTAGAATTTTCATGGCTGTTCACTAGGGCTTTTATGGGGTGTGTTCAGTGTCCTGTATCCTGATGATCAGCTGAATATTCATGTGGCTCACCAGGGTTACTACTGAATGCAGACAAGTTTCCAGGTGACAGCTTGCCCCTACTTCAAGCACCTTATTCTTACAATTAACATGCTTTTAGCATGACTTTCAAACCCTAGGCTAGGTGTGTAGGTCTGTCAGTAAGCCAAAACATTCAGTATATTTTGAGATATAGTGCACCTAGAAACCCCTGAAAATACATTCAGAATGTGGTGTTGTTTTCTCAACCAGCAAAGGTAATTTTATGATGTGAGCCATTTGCTAGGACTGGCACTGCAGGGGCAGCAGGCTCCACGCCTCCTGGTTGATGCTGGAGGTGCTTTCTGAGTAGGGAACATAAGATCTACCAGATATATGTGTGCAGCGGAGTCTGCGCTCAACAACTGCAACCCTCTGGCTGCAGCTCTTCATTCTCATTAGCTCTCTTCAATATACCCTGTTCTTCCCTATTATAAGGCTTGTTTTCCTATTCACAGCCTTCAGTGAACAGAGGGAAGGAATTATTTTGTGTATGTATTTATATATAGATTATTTTGTGTATGTGTGATAAAGAACATTTTCCTGCATTTTAACACCTGTAATACATAAACATTCCAGGGTGGGAGAATACCATGAAAACCACATTTTTTGCTTGGGAGAAGAGATCACTTATAAGATCTAATATATTAGTTTACATCCTTCCAATATTCTAGGTCTCAGATGTAAAACAGAATGCTGTGCCACAGAATACTGGGTGAACCTCAAAGATTTTTCTAAGCATAAGACTGAGGTCTCTCCTCTGAAAGTCTCTTTTTTGTTAGAGTGCTTGACAGAGATTGCTACATGCAACATTCAAAATGTGAAAAGAAATCCTGACGTCATCTCTCTTGAGATCAGCTTGATGCAACTCAAAACTTTAATTTTAATGGAAGCAACAGTAAAACTGTCAAAGATGCTTCATTCTCTTGAAAAGGACATGGGTGGTGGGGGTAGAATCTCTTGGAATTGGGGGTTTATGACAATATTTTCGGTTGGGATTTGAGTTTTGGGTTTGCGTCAGGGTTATTTTAATTTGGTGTGTTTTGTGTGTGCCTTGTTTTCCTCTTGACATTAAAATGGAAAAAATAATTGGTAAACTTGGGACAGGGAATATGGAATGTCTCATTCTGGAATATTATTGAAAGAGTTTTTTTTCATATAATACAGCTGGCAAGGCTACTTCCAAAAATATAAAGGGCCTAATGCCTGGTGACATAAAAATTCTGTTTCTTAATCTTATTCTGTGCAGGGCGGACAGAGTTGGCATTAAGTCATACTACATTGTTTGGCCATCTCTCTGCATTGCTTTGTGCTCTTTGCCTCCATCCCTCTTGGACCAGTACATGCCAGGGAAACATTGCTAGTCCATTGGATTAGTTTGGTTTTAAAGCAACATAACTGAGAGCAGAACAAGTGTTTATTATGTAACAGGCAAGCCTCACATGTTTTGTTTTCTTCACGCTTGCCATTACAGCAGAAACTTTTAAATATTTTTTTTTCAATATGAATTCTTTGCTGTAAAGTATTTTATGCCTCAGGGTAGGTCTTAGTCATGTTGCTCAGTTTCGGTTTTTGGCTTCTTTGATCAGAACAGAAGTGAACCTTAAGATTTTTATGGAAATAAATTCATATCAAATGTGAATTTTTAAAAGTGCTTTCCAATGAGATGGGGTTCATGATGCTATCCAAAGAAATGTGCCCAACAAAGAGCAAGCTCTGAATACTGCCATGTGAAACAATAGATCTGCAGTACAGTTGTAATGAAGAATATTGTTTATATTCCATAATACTTTGGAATGCATATAGGCAAGGTTAAGCTCCATGGCTGGTGGTTTTTTGGTATGAATTACAAATTCTTTTTCCCCATGCCATTCTGGCTCAGCGCCAGATTGACCTTAGCCAGCTGCCCACCCAAATGCTCTCTGTCCCCATTCTCAGCAAGAGGACACTCAAGGTTTTGAGATAAATACTCAAGGCTTTGTGACAAAGACAGGGTACCTTGCTGTGTGAGTACACCCAGTATGCCACCAGTTGCTCCATCTTAGATTAAAAGGTGAAATCATCTTACTGCTAAAACAGATCTGTTATGGTGAGTACCCATACTACGTCTAGATATGCAAATCAGACGCTGAAGTTTGGCTCATTATACAGAGGATGAGATTTTAAAGGGAATGCAAAAGTTAAATGCCCATTATCCATCATACAAAAATACTGTCAAAAAAGTCCTTTTTTCATTTTGTCTAGAAGATGGCAAGGTTGAAGTAGTGTAGAAGATTACTGCTGCTAGTGAGATTGCAGTTGGGCAAAATGCTCTTTCTGAATTTTGGGACAGGTTAATAGATTCAGTCCTGTCTGATCAGATTCCATGATGGAACAGGTAAATATTCTGTTGTGGTTTTCAGTCAAAATTATTCAAAATAGAAAAAAATAATTTAGAGTGTATCCAAACTAACCCAAATAATTCTGGAACAGCCTGTTAGGAGGCAATTCAAGGTATAGCAGTGCCAACAGGTCTTAAAATGTTGTACCTTCAACCAAGGGAGATGGTGGCAAGGAGGTAGGGACAATGATGAGCAGCCTGAAGGTGATCAGTGTTCAATTAACATATCTTGGTAGGTAGAGTTAAGATTCAATTACTAATATTTCTGCTAATAGATTAGAGGCAGATGGACTTCTGAGATGGGAGTTAGTACCCCAGACCACTGGCTCGATTGGCAGTTAAACAGTTAAACTCTGGGCTATTTTAGCCCTGATTGCAGTCCTGACACAAAGAAACAAATTAGTCTCAATGGATGTTACTATGCTGTAGCTGATGAAAAACTTTCAGTTGGAGATTGTGTGTTCTCTGCAGTCAGGAATGGGATCCCACTTTGCCAATGGCATTCATGCTGTGAAACTCTGAGTGCATCTCTCTCTAATCATCAAAACAGAAGAGAAAAATGAGAAGGAATGAAGAGTATTTTGAGGGCTTTTTGGTGTAGATATTGTCTTAGCAGTACTCTGTAGCTGTCATCACTGAGCTATAAAAGAAAGAAATAGCTGTAACAATCAGATTTTGGAAAGTTATTGAGCTGTAAGACCTTAGCAGATCACACCCACAGAAGACAGTCTGTGCTGATGGCAAATTGTCCTTGTTCCTTTCTCATGCTGGTGACATGCTCACTTTTCCATCTTCCATCACAGTTTTTGCTCATTTTGTTTCCTGCTCTCATTCTCTTCATAATGTTTTTCCTCAGTACTTCTACTTCTTTTTTATAAATAGAGTTGTTGCCCACCAATAAGTCAATCTAGTAATATCTCATAATTGTTTGTTTTACTATGTTTCCTTCCCTTCTGTTGTACTGACAAGCATAAAGCTTTGCAAGGATTCAGGTAAATATTATGGAAAAAGCAGGCTCTTTTCCATAGAATAAATTCTGAGGCTTGTGAGAGGAAATAAATTTAACTTGTGTGTCTGCATATTCTCCATAGATGGTTTCTCAATTACTTTTATGATATAGTATGGAGGTCCATGCCATTTAACATCTCTTTTAGAACCTGGATGATAGGACAATTTTGCACCCTTTCCAAATTAGAAGGAGCAGAGCAAGAACTGTGAAGGTGCTTGAGGGACTGGAGCCTGTCCACTGTGAGCAGAGCCTGAGAAAGTCAGGCTGTTTAGTCTATGGATCAGAAGGCTCAGAGGGATCACATAAACCTATATATAGACCTTTATGGGAGGGAATGCAGATGAGGGAGTCAAACTTCTCAGTGGCACTCGGTGATACAAGTGGCAATGGGCACAAGAAAACGCCTCTCATTGTACATCTGGTCCAGCATTGGAGGAGGTTGTCTAGAGGGATTGTGGAGTCTCTTGTTGATACTCAAAACCTTGCTGGGTTCACCCTGAGCAACCTGCTCTAGGTAACCCTGCTTGAGCAGTGGGTTGGACTGGATGCTCTCGAGCTCCTTTCCAAGCTAAATTCTGGGAACAAAAGCAGAAGCAATAATTAGGCTGAGCTTTGGAAGAGAACCTTTGGATTTAAATTATGTAGAGATTAATGATAGAATAGGTCAGAATTTATCTATGAACAACAAGCTTTGTGTCTCTTACACTCTGTATACAGTTAATTTAGTGTAAGTCTTATTTCTTTTATCATTCATCCCTTATGTCTTTGCTGCATCCTGGTTTTGGTGCCAGGAGGAAAAAAACTAGTATGATAAAACAGTGTTAGAACTGAACTCCTGCAGTTAAAGAAGGGAAAAAATAGTGAATGGGTGAAGGGAAAGAATGTCTGGCACAGCTGCTCCCAAGAGCTTTTGCTCACCTTGAGCAGAGCTAATAAATATGACAGGAGCATTAAAGGATTATTCGTCTTTTGGTTTTAATGTAAGGTTAAATGTATCTAAATGCAAATGTTTTTATCCAAAGACACTTATGTTTCATGATAATTCACTGAACTGTGAATTAAAGAAGGTTTTAAGACTCCAGATCTCAGGCAGAATGCAGAAAATCTTAGAATATCTGTTACAGAGTTTTTAATTTATACATCTTGAATTGTTTTGTAAAGGAATGATTTTTTTTTTAATGGGGGTAAATCAAAGCAGACAGAAATTTGAAGAACTTGCTGGTATTCCCAGAGCGCATGAAGGTAGAGGCAAAACCAGAAAACTGATTTCTGAGCTCCAGTGTGCCTCATTCTGCTTGATGAAAAGGTTTTCCTTTCCTTTTTACATGCTTTTTTCTGAAGTAAACATGAATTGTCTCTCCCCTCACATGCTATGCTCTTAGAGCAAATATTTCTCCTAGGATTCAGCCTCTCAAGTGTAAAGGACAACTTGTTTCTGTGCTTTTGGGTTTGGGGACCAAGCACCTTCTTGCTCAGTCAACACAGGGATTAATGATCCTACATTTTCTGTGGTAGAAAGAAAGAAATTGTGAGTCTGTCAGTGCTGGAGCTGGAATGATGACAAATGTTTGATCTCTTTGCAATTTTGAAATCTATCTCACTTATTTAGGGGGTTAAATGAGACTTTAGTAAATTGTTTTATTTATTATTTGATTGGTTTTTAATATTTGAAGGTCTTCTTTAATAAAACTGAAGAAAAATTCAAAATAGTCAATCAGAATAATAATTAAAAACACATTTAGGAAATGTTGTTTTAACAGATGAGCTTTGATTTTTTTTTTAAGGTGCTTTTTTCCCCTCAAGCTATTTGATGAAATTAAATTGAAAAATGCTGCAGTGTTGGTAAATATCACCTGGAGTGTACAATTTCACACAGTTCTGCTTAAGTTACTAGCACGATACTTGGGGGACTGGGTACTTCAGAGAACATAAATTTTGCTGCTTTACCTGTTCCCTTATAAGTTTTTCTTTCTTGTGGAATGATTGTGACAACAGCCACTTATAGCTTATATGTGAAGGTGGAATCAGTGGCTCAGTTTTAAATTTTTAATTATTTTTTTAAACTCCCTTTTGGAGCAGGACATGTTTGGCTTCTCCCTTGCTCCTTCAGTGATATATTTCTTTCTTCAACCTGTCTTTTTCTCTGAAGAGCAGGAATGTTGATGCCAGTCTGAAAGTTACATGCTGCAAACACAATTGATTTCTGTGGAGAGGGAAAGTGTCAGTAGAAGTAGCATTTTAAATTTTTTTTGTTTCTGCCAAGTGAAGAACTTGCAGGGACTGTGAATCTGATGCCTGGGAGTCCTGTTCAGGCAGGCTGGCAGGTTTCCCCTTCTGCTCTGCCGGTTGTGGAAGCCTCCTCTTCCCCTTGCACAGGGTAGGAACTGTATTGGTTTACTGCTTCAAGTATCCATGTGAGATTCATGACAGGAAATGGTGTTCAGGATGGTTTTGATATCCGAAGCGAGACAAAAGAAGTGGAGTCCATGCAGGGATAGAACATTGCGTTGAATACTCTAGGTATTCATCCAAAATCTGATCATAGCACTCATTCAGAATTGGAAGACTGGAAACAGATGTGAGAACCTAGCTTAATATCAGACTGCTGCCTTTATTAAAAACCCCAAAACATAGAAAAAGGAAATGTTATGCCATTTTCTGCTCCATGCTCTTGCTAATTCTGTATTTGGTGCTGTTTTGTAGTCCTTGCTTCTCCTTTCACGTTGGCTGTGTGTTCCCAGCTTTTTTCCTTTAATTGCTACATCTCTGAATATGAGGTGCTGAACATCCATGTTTGTCCTTAGAACTAGCCCCTCTCCAAAGACACACACACGTGCTCCACCCTCTGTGGCATATTCCAGCTCAGATCCTGAAAGGATGGCCAAAAGGAAGGGGCAGAGGGGAGGCTACAACAAGGTGAGTCTGGAGAAGATGGAAGGACATACTTTTTTCCTTTGCTTTCTGACAAAAATCCCACGTTATGCTGCATGGTTATGTAGAACTACAGCCCAAGATCCCAGTCCTTTACCAGGGAAAGCTACACTGTGGAAGAGTTGTAACGTTACTATTGTGGCATAAGATTGAGGTGTACAAAGCCTGATTCTGGCGCTCACATGTCATTACCCAACACAGAGTTGGGGAATCTGGAACTTGTTGTGTTTGATACATATGAATCCCTTCTCTCCAGTTAACCCAAAGA
Organism: Zonotrichia leucophrys gambelii; assembly: GCF_028769735.1. Classification (NCBI taxonomy): domain Eukaryota; kingdom Metazoa; phylum Chordata; class Aves; order Passeriformes; family Passerellidae; genus Zonotrichia; species Zonotrichia leucophrys. The sequence continues at coordinate 25,099,010 of NC_088173.1, read as the reverse complement.
TGAAATGATGGTCAAGGAGCTGTCTTGCGCGTTAGAGAGAACTCAAGTTTTACCACAGGAAGAAGGAGAAAAAATGTTTCAAGCTGGCTTTGGCTGATCTATCTAGGAAGGTAAATTGTACTAAAACTGCTACCTGAACTTTCATATTTCTTCTCTTTTTCTGTCCCACATTTCCACACTCCTGGTATTGAACTATTATTCAAAACCTTATTAATCATTAGTCTTCATGTGCAAAGACAGTAAATCAGAATTTGTGGGATCATGTTTTGTCTCATCATTTTTATTTTTAAGGCTGATGCTGACAGGATACAGGTATGGGATTAGAAAAGTAAGAAGGGAATACAGCACGCATATGTTCAAGGGGAAACATATGTTATGCATTATATCACATGGTCTTGGAATGGGTCCAGACTCTCCCATTATATTAAGTAGAGCATGAATGAAATTACCAACTAGCCCTTCCAAAATTGTGGAGGAAGAAATTTGCATAAACCTCTCAAAAATACTTGTGTATCTTATTTTTGTTTTTTTTTGTTTTTTTTTCATTTTAGCTAGCTGAAGTGTTAGAATCTGTGTTTTCTAACATTTTGTGAGAGGTAACTGAAAAGCAAAAAATTGGTGGACTTTTTTAGTGGATTTTCCAGCTGGTGTTACTATTTACTCAGTGATTGTCTTCCTACCGACAGCAACATTTTCTTTCTCCAACTGCCTTTCCAAGTCAGGGGTCTTTTCTTGATGAAACTTTTGGTTTACCTGATGCCTCAAACTAGCTTCTAAAGGTACTATCAATGTTTTCTAATGTACACGCAACATGACCTAGAATAATAACACTGAAATTGCATTTTATGCCTGGCAGGAATCAAAGTGAAATGTATGACGGTCTAATGAGAAAACTCATGGAAGTCTGTGTTGACAACTTGAATATCAAACCTGTGGTCTTCCATCCTTACAGTAAATGTTAGTTCTGTTTTTGTTACCAATTCATGATGATTAGTCTTAGGACATAGGATAAATGAGATTCCTAAAGAAATACCATGTCATGGCAGCACAATAGAAATCTAATATTGAAGAGTTTAATGTGTATGAGTATTGGGATAACATGATGTACCCCATCAGCTCATACATTTAAAAAAATCCCAAGATTATAACCTTCCAGATGGCATGAGAAGTGTTTTCATAGCATGGCTCTATGTTTAAGAAAACATGTAGTTCATTTAACAACTGTATTGAATTACTGACATTTCCAAGCAATACTGGAAATCATGCCATGGAGGGAGAAAACAAAAAAAGAAAAGAATGTCACATGGACCAAAGAGAACTATTTATTATTGATCATCAAAGGGGGTATAGACAGGTTCTTCATTTGGAAGCTAAGAAAAGACAGCCAAACAGAGGGAGTAGTTATGTAAGAGTATTTAACAGCACTTTCATTTTCCAGAGATAAAATTAGAAGTGCCAGACTGTTCAAAATTTGCCTCTGCTTGTCAACTTTCTATGAGAGCCACATTTCAGAGGGTCATTTTAATCAAAATGAAAGACACATCCCATTAGGACAGCTTTGCTGACAGATTATTAAGATGAATTACTAGCATACACTTGTCCCAGATGCCTTGTTGATGTCAGCTAGTAGGAGGCATTGGGAGGACTTACAGTATATGCTTTGCTCTTTAAAAGCAATTTACAATCAAAGTTAGCAATTCTGAGTGAGAAGAGCTTAATCCTATGGCTGTCACTAGGCATTATTTTCAGATTTCTCACACATCTACATTAAAACAGTTTATATGTAGAAATTAATAGAGTCTAGGATATTTCATTATGTAAAACAATCAACTGTTTTTCCTAGAACAACCACATATTCTCTGTGTTGAAGAGACTGTGACATAATAGAATAGAACTTCTAAACTGGGCCCATTTACATGTTTTTATAATCTCTATAAAAATAGTTCTGAGTGCCTATTTTTATCTTGGACAGCAGCTGGTGGACCTTTGATCTGCCTACATAGCATGTAGGCTTGATGGTTAGTGCCTGGGCCTACTGTCTTGCTCCCTCTCAGACCCCAATTCAAATTTATATTGATATTTTTTTGTCTCAAGGCAGTAAATACTACATTGCAATTTACTGTGGAAGCTGGAATATTTGACAGGTATTTAATGACAAGTTGCCACTTTCAAATATTATCAGTATTATGTTACCTGAGAAAAGATCTCATTGCTGCATCTCCAGTTCGAAACAAGAAGAAAAAGGCTGTTGAATCTGCCTCATGAGAGTTCCAGGTGTTTCACCTGTTTCATTTTCCTTAAACACTGACCTTCAGGCTTATTCACTAGAATATCTATGAGTCAATATTAGAAACTCCCGTGTTAGGGAACCACTTCTCTAGGTATGTATGTCTCTCCAAATAATACAAAACAACAGCAGATATGTAATTCAGAACACATAAATTCTCTTCCACTTTAGAATTGGTCATTTGAAACTTTTTTCTCTTAGACAGCTAAGGAAAATAAAAGGTCTGTACAATCAAAACAGAGTTGCTAAAAGTACATATGATGATAAGAGAGTAAGTGCTTTAGAGAAAAAAAAAAGCCCAAAATGAAATGAATTAGCTTCTAGGAGTATGTGAAGGCAAGAGATTCTGGGTAGGAGGCATGCTAATACAGTACCATCATCTTTATCCTGCATTTTGCATAAGGTGTCTTTTTGCAGTGGTATCCCTGTAAGCTTGTTGGAAATGCTGCTGCATCCCACATTATTAATACTCGCCTCTTCCCTTGAAAGCAGGGCATGAAGGCAAGCCGTAAGAGCACAACTCCCAGGGGAATTGTGGTGCTGCCTGCTCTGGAATGCAGATCTTAGGTTCTCACTGTGGTTCTTACTGGTTCTGTGGAGGCCTGTCTGCACACCAGGAACCCAGGGAAGCGACTGACAGGTAGGACCCTCCCTTGGAGCATCCTGCTTCCATCTTCCATCCTTTTGCAATGAAGTTGCAGTACATGTTTCAGAATTTCTGAATTCTCTTCTAAATAAGTGGTCTGTCTAAATAAGAAAAGTGGTCTGTCAGGAACTGCTCAGTTGTTTCTGATACCTCCAGCCCTATGCTAGTCATGACTCTGGCATGGTGTTTCTCCATCTGTGTGGAAGAAAAGAGCATGGGAGGAGGGAGTGGTGAGGATACACTGATGCTACAACATTCACCATAAGCAAGATTTCATTGGCACACCATCACACATTGCTATTGAAGTTAATTATTCCCCTCAGTCTGCTCAGTGTATTCTGATGCAAGAAATAAAAGGAATTACATACTTAATATGTTTACCTTGCCTTTCCATACCATGATACCTGAGAATTTTCTGGCCTTGTTGTGGCTGTGCTGTCTGTATTTTTGCTAGATTTGTAGCATATTTCTTTTATACAGGGAGCAAACCTCTGTCTTCTCTAGAGGTATACTGGAGATCATGCTTCTTCATACAGAAATTTTTAGCTTCTGTTTTCTTGCCTATTTCCTTCCCTGTGGAGGCCCTAATTTTTGTTGATGCATTGATGATCATCTTTGGAGAAACATAAGTCTATTAGGACATAGTAGAAGGAAACAAAAAGGTAATAATTTTTGTTATTTTGTCTTATTTCATGACAAACAGAACTTGATTCTGATACCTTCTTCACTGAGGCTCAACACAGGACCTTTCTGAAGTCAGAGTGAAAGGAAAGTGTACTTTGCACAAAGGAAATAGTGGGGAAAGCAATCAGTGTGATAGGAGAGTGATGCTTTTATGGCATTTGTGATGGAATGGAATACAGAGACCAAACATTCGATGATGTGAAAGGCTATGCATGAAGTGCTATTACTGTCACCATGATGACTGAATGCATGTTGAAATTACCTTTACAGGAATAGCGACAAATGATCTCTGTATCTTCCCCTCCTACTCATCCAAAGCTCTCAAGGCTGCATTCCTAATCAACGAAAAGCAGGCATCCCACACCCATGCCAAGAGGAATAACCTGAGCATGCAAGCTCTGCTTTGGATTAAACTTTAAAGCCGTGCACCCTATATTGTCAGGTTGTAAGAGTTGAAAGCATAATGATAAATTCAGTTATAATTCTCTACGTCTACCCTCATGTCCTGTTGCTCAAATTCCTGTGTTGCAAACAAAATTCTCATTAAGTGCTAATGATTATAATCATACAACTCTTTATGGCATATCATTGTCAATAATTACATACACATGTTCTTAAGTTGGAATCTTTATTAAAAATACATTTCCTTTTAGGGGCTTCAGTCGCTTGAATGTGGAGTGAAAATAAATTAGGCTGTAGCAGGCGTTGCAGCTATAGTTACTACTTCTTCCATTATTGCAAGTTATTATAAGCTTGTATGATTGAAACTGCTATAGATAAGCATGCAATAATATTTTCACTGTCACCATGATCACTGGCTGAGATAAGAACTTGATGTTCTATTTTTATTCTGGATAGAGAAAAACAAGGAGGGGTAAATGGGGGGGAAAGGGCTTCAAGTCTTGCAATGATATGCAAGGAAAAAAAATTTCCAAGCCTAAAGGAGGCCCACACATACGTCAATGATGACACGCAGCTCTCAGAGGATTTAGTGTTAAAGGGACGTCTGCTAATTTTATTTGCAAGAGAGACGAGAAAGCATGCACATTCAAGATACTTGTTGTATCATTTTTAAATCAAGGCCATCTTTTTCTCGGTGGTAAACGTGAAATGTTTTTAAAGGCCAGACTTAGCATAAAATCTATTGGTTGCTATGGAGACCACTTACCACACAGGACTGCACTCTGTGTTCGACTCTGTGATTTTCTCTATTCAAAGGTTTGCCATTGTCAAAAAACAAATTAGTTTTTCAGTTGTTTATTACAAAGTTCATTATGAGAAAGGTAATAAATAATATGGTATTTTATTCGTGTGTGGATAGGTGCCATGTGTGAATTAACCAGGACACTATTCCTTGAATTTGCCATTTAAAAATAATTATAGCAAAATTTGCTATTGTTAGGAAATAAAACAGATTTTGATCATTCTGTGTAAATGAACATGAAGCAAAGCAGGTAGTTGGAAGTCTGATCCCAACAAAATTACATGGTAATACAGCTTTTCACACCTACACAGCACTTAGTAACAAAGCACTGAAAGAGAAAGAAAGATTAAGCCCTGTTAGAGTAAAACTTTATACCTGAGGTGCATTACTTCTCTCTTTATGAAAGGAAGGGTAGGTTCAGGACCTCATGCTCACTGAATTATTCATGCTGTCTTTTGCATCTCAGATCTTTAGGGTTGAAACTGGTAGAGGTTGTTATTAGCAGAAGCACAAATCTAACTAGGTACAGCAGTTCAGTGAAAATCTGTTCAACTGTTTCTCCTCAAGTGTTTGCCTAATTACAGCAAATGCTTTCTGCCAAACTGTCCAGCACACCCACCCCCGAAAAGAACACATTCAGGGAGGATGTGCAAAGTGTTTCATTTGGAATATATTTGAAACTGAGGCTAGTTGACACCTGGGATCTGGGTGGGAGAGACAATTCATAGAAGTATCATGGGAAGCCTTTTATATTACTGTAAGATATTTCAAAGACAAATTGATGTCAGCAAGTTCTTTCGCACTTCTTTTTTTAAATAACATTTTAGTCTAACTTCTGATTACTTGAGGAATGCATGAATATGTTATGTTCAGCACTTGAGATTTGCTCCTGTTCTCTCCTTGGTGCATTCTCTACCTAAGTAAGCCAAATTCAGAGCTGCTGTAAGAGCTACAGCCTCACTGACTTCAGAGAAATGCTGGTGCTGCTTTTGGTGTGGGGTCTCTCTCCCGCTGACAGGCCAATGGCAGGACTCTCACACAACACAGTAACAGGTCTCAGCTTAGCTTGGAGGTTTCTCTGTGGATTTTTTGTGTTTAACTATTAGTTTATCTTTTATGTAATGGGTATATTTTTGTGCAGCGTAAGTTCTCTCTAGTGACTTTGTAGGACCACAGGATAAATGAAAGGATATCTGAGACATGGTGGTTTATGATGGTCATTTTTAGAAATGCTGAGTTTGTAGGTAATGCAGGAAAGATTGCTTAATTGCAAATCTAATTTTTTGCCAAACATTTGTGTGCATATAAGTTATTTAGATTTCACTTCCCTAGCCAAATCATTCTTCTACTAAATACCAACTGTACAGTGTCAAGTCCTTATAATTAACGTGTTGCAAACATGCTATTAAGACAAATCAGGTTGAAACATATAAGAAAAATGAAAGCATAATTTAATTCAAGCTATTGTCAGTCTCTTCAAGAATTATTATGCAGTTGGCCTCCTCCTGTGCAGCTCTGTTTTAGCAGAGCGTGCACTGTTTCGCACTGCATGCAAAGTAACTAAAAAAGAAATGAGTCTTTAAAAAGGAATGCTCCAGTTTAAACAAGCCAGTGGGGGCTACTTAGGCAAAACTAACTGGTGACACTATGTTTAAAGTAATAGACAAGGGAATCTGACTCACAAATGGTGCCGAAGAAAATATGTTTAATAAGACTCTACTGAAAGTGTCCTAATATTATTTATAACAGAAATCTTTTACCCCTTTGAATAAGCTTTTCATTTTTCTTTGTGGTCAGGTTTGTGTCTGAGCTCTCCTGCTTAACATCTTGCCTGTGTTTTTCCTCTCTTTGACTCAGGCTCCTTCAGAGAACTCAGTAGGAACCCAGTTTTCCTCCTGTGTTCTGCCAGATTTCATTAGGGTGCTATAGACTCTTAATAGAGCAGAATTTTTTGCCTACTGCATAAAACAGAATAATATTGTCTTTAATCAAAAGTAAATGCACTAGGAAGCTATCCCTATCTGAATCAGCTCTCCTCCTCTACTTCTAATGCAACATGACAAGGGGCAGAGTGGCAGACAAAACATTGTTTCTAGAACTATATTTTCAAGTGAATGAGGCGTTCCTCAAAGGCACCGAATGTACCACATGAAAGAAGCAATCCCAGCATGCAGAGAGATGATTCAAGATTCCCATACAAAATTGCTAACCTAATAACATGATTTGTATCAGACATAAAGCACAAGATTTTTTTAAAATGTTTTTTGAATGCTATCAAAACTTTTATAGGAATATTCAGAAATATGAATCTTCTTCTTGCCACGTTTTGCAGTTCTCTGCTTAAATCAGGAACCCACAAAAAAAAAAAATCATGGGCTTGATGTAATACCATTGACTGTATTCTGGGTTCTGCAGAGCATCTATGCTGTTGACAAAATAGTGACTGACATCTTAGTGAGAGGCAAGGTTGATATTTTCGGTCCTCGTCAAAATGAAAATCAGTGCATAGTTCAATTTGGAAGCTTCACTTAGGTTTTTCTGTGCCTATGCTTGTTCATAAATCTTACTGAAGCTCAACATTTTTTCTTAAGAGAAATTTAGCAAGGATTTAATGTCTTGCCATCGTGTTTACAGTACCTTCTATTTATAATACTCCTTCTGATAAAGCATTAGTGAAAACTCAGACACCATTTTTAGGCTGGAACTTCTCTGTTTCTAATAGTTGGTTCAGTGCAGAGCTCAGTCATGGACTTTGTACAGGATTCTGTTTCCAACAGATATCAAGAGCAATCTAACTCTTTGTTATGCAATGTCTTTATTCAAGAAGAAGTGATGATTTTTATGTTGCAGCTAGGCTGTCCCAGATCACAGCCCTGATTTTAAAGTTCAGTAATTTGACTGAGTTTAAATCAGGGGAGATGCTGTGTGCATGAGTTGAGGGTATTTATAGAAAACAGCCATCAAATGATGACCTAAAATGAAATGATAGAGAATGAGTCTGCCAAAATTTGTTCTGTTATTATGGCTTTGATACTTTGCTATGTAAAAAGTAGTAATGAGAGAGACAAAAAAGGTTGAGAAATGGGAGCTGAAAATTTAAAGACGGGGGAAATTCCTTTAGAATTTATTTCAGGGACAAGTAATATCTGAACCCAAATAGTTGAAGTGTCTAGCCCAGGCTCAAAATGGCAAATTACAAAACTTTACCAACTGCTGAGTAATTAACTTATTTGATCCAATTGTTGTCTACTATTTTTTGTGGGGTTTTTTTATAGTTGAAAAGTAAGCTGGTCTATTAGGATAAGCTAGGTAATTTTCTGAGTCTCTAAGACCACAATACTTGCTAAACTACTTGTTTAATAATTTTGAAGTGTAGCTTTGGACAGTTACTTTATTAACAGAGAGTAACATATTCTTATATTACAATCCTTCCCTTATCTACTTGTTGTGGTTGGTTAGTAAGGCAGAATAAACTGTAGTGTGTCACTGTATTCAGCCTTGTATCTTTGTGCTGCCACGCAAACATTCTAGTTACATTAGATTTTCAATAAAAATTCCATGCAGGCACATTTGTTTGACCCAGTATTGGGCAAACAAAACATTGGCATTGCTTCTATGGTGCACCATCCTCCTAGAACAGATGAATCGAAGAAAATGTGCACAAAACAAAAATGCCCAAAGCTACTGCAGGAAAACTCCTCTTTACATTTTTCCTGCCTGGGGTGGGTCTTTCTTAGAAATGATTCTGTTTCCCTTTCTCAGCCTTCTATATTACCCTTTGAGTATCAGATTTGGAAGAACTGTGTTTGTAGTCTGATTCTTAAGGAATGTGAAGACTCCAGGTTTTAGAATACAATGCCAGGTTTCAACTTTATAATTAACTGTGAGAAATCTTGCCCTCTTTTTCTCCTGCATATAATGCTTATGAATATCCTTACCTTTAAGACCTTTCTGTCTCTAAGACCTCAGAGTAATGTTAATTTTACTTACTACCCACATGTTGTATGGAAAATACCAACTGATGCTTTTCTGTGAGGAATCTAGGTTGTGTGGGACTTAAAAAAAAAAAAGATGATGGTAATAGTGGAGTAGTGGTAAACATAAATGAATCTAAAAAAAAATTACAAGAGTGGTGTTAGAAAGGAAAGACATTGAAATAACCAGAGTTATTTCAGTGAGACTTCTGAAAGATTTTTATTATTTTGGGTTGGACTTAGGACCTGAATTTATATCCAGACTGCCCTTGGGAACTGCAATTCAGCTATCAAATATCACTGGCATTCAGCCTTAGTTTGGGGAGTAGATAGGAAAAGAGCCAAAGCTGCAGTGAGAGAGGATTAAAAAGGAACCGAGCAAAGCAGACAAAGTGGCCAGCCCTAATTTATTAAAAACATAAACCCAGCTGTATGTATTTGTGATGCTTCTTGCAGTGTTCAGCATTTTCTATTTGGTTACAATTTTGCTGCCTTTTTCACTCTCTCCTTTGGGATTTTCTGGAGGAGTTCTTTCCCCAGCCCAGTAGTGAGTTCAGGGATACAGAAGTCCCTGAGAGAGCAATGTAAGTAAAAATCGGATAACTTCACTTTCTGGAGAGCAAGTGGGATTTTGTCTTATCCAGATTAAAAGTGGGAAACTGTTTTCCCTGCTTTTACTGTTGCATACACTTCTCATCCATGATACTTTAAGGTTAAATGTACATATTTATAAGAAGTAACTTGTTATCCCAGACCTCCTGGGCAAGGAAATCTTTTGAAATGCTTTAGGTATCCAACAAGTCACATAAGCAAAAAAAGTTTCCCTCTGTCCAGTGGCCTCTATTCCTGTGGAACTAAGTGCTAATTTAACATATTGAACATCTAAATCAAAACAAGTAATTTTTAATAGTTCTGAAGAGCAATTGGATACTGAGGTAGGGATCCATTGGTTTGTGTTTTTACAGGTTCAAGATGCAATGACTTCTAGATAGCTGCAATTCACTTGATAAAGGGAAAAAACCCCAAATGTATATAATCAAAACAATTTATTTTGAAAGGAAAACAGAAGCAAAACTTTATCAACTGCACTGAAAAGGATCAGGAAAAATTTACTGAATTCTGTGAGCTATTGAAATAGATTTGTTTCACTTCAAGAATAATTGTTAATAATTGATTTGGGTTCATATAGTCTCATATAATGCCACAAAAAGGAAGATGGGTTTATTTAGATTTACTTGTACCACAAGGGGCATGGAAAGTATAGAAAAAGGAAGTATTGAATGTATATTACAAGATTTACATTAAAAATGTATGTACATCTGTGTTTAAACCATGACTACTTGAGAAAGACTGTGTTGGTGTGCTGATGCACCAGTACTGAACTTTGTGCACTGGACCCTCTCAGACAGAGGGGGGTGTGCATACTGTGCAGATCCCAGAACACCGTACAGTTCAAGCATCCCTTCTATTTAAGGTAGAAGATTTTTTCATTTGTATGTCTTGGATTCCTTTTTCTGTCAAATGACAGTACTTATTTGAGTTGTTATCAGATTTCTAAGTAGCTCTCAGATAAGAATAACTTCTCCCTAACTGAGAAGCGTGTAGGTTTATAGGCTCTGTTTTGTGTCATGACACATTTAAAAATCATTTGAATTTTCTAATGAATACGAAAATTAAAAGATGGATTATTTCAGGAAGATATGTCAGTATTGTTGACAACATCTATTACCTGCTTTGTGCCAATGCCTTTGCAAGTTTAATACTGCGTGACCTTGAAACTTGCAGGCTAAAGAGAACTGCTGTTGGCAGAAGAGGAGATCTGACTCGAGCAAGCACTGTCTGGCACCAAAGTAAATGAGATATAATTGCTTGAAATAGTTCTAAAGGAATAAAAATAACATTAATTTTTCTCTGTGACCAACAAGACAGACATAACTAGTCTACAGAGGTTCTGCCTTCTCTTCCTCTTATGTCTTTTTGTTTTGGGGCAGTTCTCTATCCACTGAAGTTAAGTGCTGCTTTCCAGAAATCACAACACACTGATTAATTCCTTAGTTGAGGCACAGCCTGCTGATTTGTAATGCTGTCTATTCATACTCATTTCAAATGACTGTTAAATCAGAGCACTGAACACCCACATCTCTGCCGTGTTCCTTCAGCAGTGTTTAACAAATTGGTTCCCCAGAATTCACCGTTGCCTTCCCTGAAGAACTCCTGCTCCAGTGAGCACAAAGTCAGCCCTGTGCCACTGCAGTAGTGCATTCACCTCAGCAAAGTCTGTTTATAACTGAGTGTTGCAGTACACCCAGCTCAAATCACAATTAGCCACCTCTGCTTGCAAAAGTTGTCATCACTTTTTTTCTACAACTGAGCAAGACTCTGCATATGAACATGCGCTTGTCCACGGTATTGCACTTGTCTTCATTTAAAAAAAAAATGGATGGTGGAGGAATATTTCTTCCCAATGGTTTTGTGGCTCTCTTAGAAACTGTATCTAAACTTCCACGTCAGAAATCCTCAATAATTATACAAATGATTCCTAGTTGTACTTACTGTACCTTCCTGTAACGTGTATGCCTGAAAGAACTGGGGGGTGATGATGTTATTGTGTCAGAAGATATAGTCATACAACTAGACCTTAAAATAGCAGCAAATCTAGCTCTAGAAGGAGACAGTAACTGTAATCAGTGTATTGACACATAAAATTGCATATTTGAGTGCTGAGAAGTTTGAAATAATTCCCATGTGTGTAAGTATAGGTAAACTTGTAGCCCATAGTAATTTTGTTGTCTGCCCAGAGCACGTTTCTGGATGGAGGTTCCATATTCTATCACAGAATAGCCACTTTCTCTTTAAGCTGATGGGGCTGGGGAAGAGGAAAGCAGGCTCAATGTGCATCAAGAAAAATTTAGCCTCTGCAATAAGTGCTGGATTCTACTAGACAGTGTAATTAATGAAAGGATTTAGAAGAAAGAGCCTATGGAACTCTTTAAAGCACAAAAAGGGGACATTTATCTGCATTATGTCTCTTGCTGCAGTTCACATTTTCAGCTGGCTCGGTGTCAATAGTAGCTTATGATTCTGTTAGCTTTACACAGAGAGAAATCATACCTAGATGACAGATGTCACTTGTGGATTTTTCTTTGCTGCTTTTCTCCCATGTAGTCTGCAGTATATTAGCAGGTTTTTCTCCTGTAACATTGCTAGATGCCTGGCAAATGTAACAAAGGTCGTTGGTAAATAGGTGCATATTCAATCTACAGACAGTTCTGAGTAGTTCAGTATTCTTATGGCTTCTGCTTATGGTAAAAAATTGAGGTGAATAAGTGGATGGCATGAACTCAGAAAAAAACCCAAACACCTGCCTGATTTTAATGACTGAGGCACAGTGAGATAACTAAGACTGGTAACTCCAAGAGTAATAGATCATTCTCTTGTGTCATGGAACAGTTTTAATTCAAGAAATGGGTTTTAAAGGGGAGGTATTTGGTATTTTATGCTTCAATTAGCTGGTGTTTCATAGACATTATGTATCAAGTGTTTACAAAGTTTATCTCCTTACTTCAGATAGCTTCTCCTGAAGTAAGGAGATAAACTTTGTAAACACTTGATATAAATGTACTTTTCTCTGTCCACCTTTCCATATAATGCCCATCTGCCAGAATTTTCACTGAACAGAAAAACCTGAAATTAAATGATACTGAAGTACACACTTGCTGAGTCATTGGTGCTTCAGTAATGTAAATTCAGACAGATAATTTGTGAAAGATCAGATGGAGAACAGTTTGTATACTGTAGGCGTTGCACCAAGCTGCATGGAGGTGTTCACCTCATCTGGGCCTGCTTGGCCTCTTGGGTTGATTGAGTTATGCAGTCTTCAGTTGCTGATTACCACAGCACAGAGATTGTTTGTAGACTAGAGACATGAATGGAGAGACTGTGCTGGTTGGCAAAGTGCTTGGAAAATGCCTCCAAACTCAAATCTCCGATTGCATGTTCTTGTTCAGCGTGATTTTTTTAGATAGTCTCTGTTTTCACATGTTTCAGCACAACTGTGAGAATGTTCTAGTTGCAGGGACTTCTGCAAAGTATCAAACAAAAATAAAAACTTCACTGTGTCACAAGGGCTTGTTTCAAAGTACAAATCCCTTTTTGTCCTTTAGTGGGCATTACTTATGTTCCTTGTCTGAGTTCTGGGTACTTGAACTTATTCCTATAAGTAGTAGTTTGAGCTGTTTTCTACTGATTTTTCTTCTCGTGGAGTGAGCTATTCAACTTGAGGAAGATCTTTGAATATAATTTTTGCATTGTCTTTATGTACAGAACCTCTACAGGACACAGCTGGGCAACTATTGTGTACTTTGAAAGCATGCCCTGAGAATGTTGGAGTCTCTCTCTTCAGTTTTGATGCTGTTTCTCAGATTTTAGCTTCTTGCAGCAATGATTGGTTTTATTGCTGATTCATATGGAGATGTAGCGGTCTGTTTTGCAATGTTGACTTGTAATTGTAATACAGACCACACACAGTTTCCAGTAAGAAACATTAATAAAATATCTGTCTTCATTTCCAGGCACTATTAAAAATAATAAATCAGTGTAACTCTCTGTGAAGTTACAATATTTATTAAAGACAGCAGCTTTGTTCAAATAGCAAAACTGCATCTCTATTCGCTCTGCTACATGTTGTTCTCAGGTCTGTTTTCCACCTGAGAGAGTCTTAAACTTAAGCATGTTTATTATGGTTTGTCAGTATTGGAGGTGTTTATGTTCATATCACAGAACTCAAAACTGAATTAACTATAAATTATGACGTGTTAATTATAGAGCAACATACAGACTCTGAGGATAAAGATGTATTAATCCTGTTAAAAGTGGTTGAAGGCTCAGATGACTTCCTATTTAACTTCCTTAGGCCTTGAGAATGATAAAATCTTAAAAATTTCTGGAGTCCTGGAATCACTTCAACCAGTTTGTCAATACACGATAGAAACTGGTTTACTTAAACTTTCCCTTGGCCCTTTTCAACACGTGTCACAGGAGAGGAACTGAACTGTCACCTGGTATGTGCTTCCCAAATTACAGAATATCCCGAGTTGGAAGGGACCCTTCAGGATCATTGATTCCAACTCCTGGCTGTGCACAGGACACCCCAAGCCACACCCTGTGCCCGAGAGCACTGTCCAAAAGCTTCTTGAGTTCTGTCAGGTTTGGTGCTGTGGCCACTTCCCTGGGGAGCTGTTCCAGTGCCCAAACACCCTCTGGGTGAAGAGCCTTTTCCTAATATCGAACTAAACCTCCCCTAACCACAGCTTCAGGCCATTCCCTCAGGTCCTGTCACTGGTCACCACAGAGAAGAGGTCAGTGCCTGCCCCTGCTCTTCCCATCACCAGGAAGTTGTAACTGCACTGAGGTCTCCCCTCAGTTTTCTCTGCTCCAGGCTGAGCAGCCCCAGTACCTCAGCCACTCCTCACACAGCTTCCCCTCAAGCCCTTTGCCATCCTTGTTGCCCTCTGGACACTCTCCAACAGCTCAGTGTCTTTCTGATGTTGTGGCACCCAGAGCTGCCCCAGCACTGGAGGTGAGGCTGCCCCAGCTCAGAGCAGGGCAGGACAATCCCCTCCCTGGCCTGGCTGTGCCTGCTGCCCCCCAGGACAGGGCTGTGCCTCCTGGCTGCCAGGGCTCAGTGACTCACGTTCAATGCCATGGACCAGCAGGCCCAGCTCCCTTCCTGCAGCACTGCTCCAGCCCCTTGTTCCCCAGTCTGTATGTACATTCAGGGTTGCCCCATTCCAGTTCAGTATGAAGGGAGCATTAATATTTTCCAGTTGCATTTTCTTACTAATATTGGTTTTCCCCTATTTTTCAAGGATAATCTTTAGTTTTTAGTGTACCTACTGCAGAGAGTTGCAGGTAAGTTTATGAATTTACTTTGGTTTCTATGCTGAATCACATTGAATCTTCTGGATTGTAGCCAAAAGACACCTGCAAACATTTTTACTATCTGATCTTCTTAGTCCCTCTGTTGTTGTGACAGTTTGTCTCCTATGGTATCCAGGCTTTTTCACTTGTGATGATAAAGAGCTTCAGCTCCAGCTCAGTTTCCAGCTGGTTCCTCTTGTCAGGTTCATAACATAGGCAATGCACTTAACCCAGTTATTCAACTATTATATTTGAAAACAGTTTTGCTGAATGAAATAACAGCAGTGCTTCAAGCCTCTGTCAATTAGGCTGCTGTGTCATATTGTTTCTGCTAATCAGGCTGGTTCCTAGCAGGTTCTCTTGGGCCAGACTCACCATGTCTTTTATCTTTTATATTAAATCTAGGACATGGTGTGGTGTCGAGGACAGCTTGTCATAGCTGGATTTTCCTGGGTTTAAGATGCCTACATCTTGGTGGTTACAAAGAAATGTGACCAGGGAGAAGCATGTGGACTTTGGTAGCAATCCCCATTGTTAAATAAGGCAGACAGCAGCTGCTGATCTAAGATTTTGTGACATGGCTGATGGATTTTTTCAGGATCTGCTATTGAGTCTGGCTTAATCACTGGACCAGGTCATTTGTTTGAAATGGTAAACTATAGCATTCAGCAACTTGATCCATGTAAACAATAAAGTTCATGCCTGGGTTTTGTTGTGAAACTTGCCCCTTCATTGTCTGGCTTTCTTCTTGGATATTGCAAACTGAAAAAATTGTTTCTGTCAGCTATTACCTTGGCATTTATGAGATGTAAGGATAGGGGCTCGGTGAAATGGGAGAAGCTATTTATTATTGTACTTGGTCTGATATTCTGCTGAATTCTTCTTGAACAGGCTAATTGTATCCATGTTCATTTTCTCAAAGGGATGAGAATTATATGTGGGATTAGAAGGATTCAGGGAAATTTTCCAAAGTCAGTCCTTGTCAATTGAGGCTGTACAGGGAGAAACTGGATGTTCTTGCAAAATGTTATACTGTTGAAGTAACTGAGGCTTGTTTAATCTCCTGGCCTTTCCAATGTAAATGTTTTAGCATTTGATGTGTTCTTGTGATTTCTGGGACTGGAAAAGAACTGTATATTGGATCCTATTTTGGCTATCAGAAAGAAACAAAAGCTAAGGACTTGCCCATTCATCTTTACTGTGCTAAAATTTCTACTGAAGGTCCTAGAAGATTGATACTCTGATAAGTCTTTCTTTTCTTCGTCCTACCTGGACCTTATCTCTGCTATCAACAGGTTTAGAATCTTGTCCCTGGCACTTATGTCACTGGCTTCTGCTCTCTTAGGACTGAAGAGGATTTTCTCTTGTGTTTAGAAGCATCCACAGGATGAATGTCAGAAGGAATTGGGGAAAATATTGCATTGGGAGGGAACCTCTGAAAGTGTCTAATCACAGAACAGCTCCGCAAATAATTATACTAAACACAGAAGCCTGAAAAGGATGTGTGGAAACACCTTATGGTAACTGTAAATGCTAAAAAGCAAAATAAAATAACCCCTGTGTGTATGCATACACATCTACATGTATAATCATTTAAATTCCTCCTCTCCAAAGTGAGCAATTTTGATGATCAAACAGGTTTTCTCTTACCCATATCTTTGCTGCTTGCACAGCCCTGATTATAATTAGTCCCTTATGCAAATGGCATGTGAAGCCTTGGGAGGAGAAGCGTCTTGGAAACGGGAAGGAAGTTGCTTGAGAAAATGTCAGGAGATGAAGGGAGGGCTCCAGATTCTTGGACATAACAGATATTTGCACTGCTGGCAGAGCTTCCAGACCTCCTCTGTCATGTGAGTCCATTTGTTTATGCATGTGCCTGCATCTGTCACAGACACCTCTCATCCAGAGAAAAAAGGGTCACAGGTTCCTCTGTCAACCCCACCCCATCTTTGCTCACCCCCTTCAAGGCAAACAAACCAATCCAAGGCAGCCTCAAGGAGGAATGCAGATTGGTAGGGACCCATGAAAGTCTCTGCTCAGCCCCCTGCTGATCTGGTTCTTGCTGCAGATGAGAAGCAATGGCAGGCCCAGAAGTGACTCATGAGCAATGGCCCTTCTGTTGGCCAGTCAGTAGGACTTTGAACTGTTGGCCAAGAGCCTTTGAGCCCAGTGGTGGTCCTGACAGCTTTTCAGACACCTTGAGTACTTCCTTGCACTCCTCAGCAAAGATGATGGTTGTTATCACCAGAATTCCTGGCAATGTTTCCTCAAAGGTCTTTAGTGGGTACCACCTTTATCTCTGCAGTGTTTAGGTTTAGTACTATGTTCACAGGGATTTCTGTGAAGAGCTTTCTAATACACTGGGTTCTACTCAGACCAGAATCCTGATTGTGGGTTCACCTTGCCAATAAGATGATTAAGAACAATTGTTGTCCTTTACTTTGCATTTCCAATGGTAGATGAAAGAAACTAATAATGTTTATTTAGGAAAGTCAAGGCAATTGTAAAGCTTGGAGAGATGACTAAACAGACAAGAAATGAAAATTATGCCTCTCTTTGACTCACATTAGCACCCCAATTTCTTTTTATAGCACAGAGTTGTTTATGAGAGCCACTTGGACTTACTGTTTCTTAGTCATAATCAGGGAGCAGTTTTTACTCTTCTGCTAGGTTATGTTCCCTACTTTTGGAAAACCCTATGTCCTTCTGACCAGATACAGCTATTACTTGTCTAAAAGTAAACAGGATCAGTTTACTGTTATACTAGCTTGAGGCTAACCCCTGATGCAGGAGTGAGGTGTAATGGATAAGGTATAATACCTGGTACTGATATAACACCTTTTACTGGGTCCCTGACCTCAGGTCCCATCATGAATTGGTGCAGGTCTCTACATAGGAGTTCCTTGTTTGATAACCTGCTTAGCAGGATCCAGTTCTTCCTGAGGAGCAGCTCCCACTCTTTACTTTGGATAATGCCTCACTGCATTTTGACCCTGCTGTGTCCTGTGTGGGAGAAGCTGGCTGGGCCAGTGCCTGTGAATCTTTCATGGAACCTTTACTTTTCCTGTACAGATTCTGGCATGTGCCCTGCCTCAGTAGTCCTGTGGGTGTTTTCCAGTTTGAGAGGCTTTGATTGATAAGTTTGCTCAGTGATGGTTCCCAGTATACTCTGTTGGGTGTATACATAGTTTTGTGTAAAGCATTTCAGCTGAGGAATATTGTTTAATCTCTGGAACTGTTGCAGACTTCTACTTGTTGCTTTTTGTTTATTTGTTTGTGAGTTTTTTTTGGGGCTCCGTTTTTTGTTTGGTTTTTTGCTTACTGTTTTGATTGTTTGACCTATTTTAGCAAGACAATCTGCAGGGAGAATCTTGCTTGATGGCTAATTATTTGTTTGCTAATGATATTTGAATTTTGTTTCATCTGCCAATTCCCTCCTGGTTAAAATTTCACAGCCTTATCTACTAGGATCTTCTAGAACCCCTACTATCTCCTAATTACAGTTTATCTTCAAATCCCTACAAAACAGCTGTAATCAAACTTCTCTTGAATGCCCTGGTGTTTTGGAGGCTTTTTTTGACTTAAGGTAGATGTATTGATAGTTATTCCTGGATTAATTTATGATTTGAAAAGTTGGCTTCAAAACTTGTGTGAAACTTACCCTCACAGTTAACTGCAGAGGCAAAGTAACTTACTATACCTTCGCTAGGTTATAATTTGAGGTCTTTTGAGGTCAGTGTAACAATTTCACTTGCACTCTTTTTTGTGTCACCAATAATTTATTTCTGTTAGATTTGATGTTTTGTAGGGAGTGGAACCTTTCATGCTAGTGTGACTTGGCTAACATTATGGTATTCTCTCTTTTTTCCCCTCATTTACATCTTTATTAAATGGCATATGAATTTATTTAACTGCATCCCATGAACACCAGGAGTTGCATATCTTGCATGGTCATCACTTTTAGGCAGAGACTTTCTCTAGGGAAGTCCAAAGATGCTTTTAAAAAAACCCAACAAAAACTGGAGCTTTGTTTACGTGCTAGGTTAGTTTAGGTTGATGTTGCTGTCTCAAGCTGTCATACTGAGACACATATTCATGTTGTGGAAGGCTTTCTTGGTTCCAAACAGTTTCTTGCTGTAAATGGACTTTATTTTCTGCAAGCAGTCACTGTCTCATCATTCTCATACAAATCTGTAGAGCTGAGAGTAAAGCATCTCTTTTAGGAGCTTAAGGATTAATACAGGCAATTCTGTCAGAAATTGCTCTTTATTAAAGAGCAACGTGGTTGACTCCATGAGAACAAGAAAAAATGTATTTCCTTCATAGAAAATGCTATTTTCATTTAAATCTGATATAATTTTATCATTTTTTGTTTCTGTTCTGGAATAAACCTTTCTGGAAATAAACCACAAGAAAGCTCCCTTCAAGCAGGATTTTGCCACTATTATCTTTGCAATTTTAAAAAAAGTTTATATAGGCTTTTATACCTTACTCATCACCATAGTTTCTCTGAATGCTTTCCAGAGGATGCCAAGTGATGTGCATAATATCTGACATACGTGGTTTGTTATCTTTCTGATTGTCTTCCCAGAAGGAAAATTGTAAGTGCAGTAGTGTGTTTACTTTTGAAGGACTTTGGGGACAGGAGATAGTTTGTCTAGCCTTTGATTGAAATTCCTGCTACCTTTCTGACCCTTCAGCAAATCTTACTGAACTACTGGGCAGTTGGTGGATGCTTCCTTCTGTGGTTAATTCTAGGAACAGGCAGAAGGCAATAACATTTCAATATTTATTCATGTTCCTTTAAGGAGCCTTAAATGACAACTGACTTCTCTGTTAACAGAGGAACAGTAAAGGAAACAGTGGGGTGACAAAAATCCAACTTTTTGATGTTTAATAGTTCACCTTAAGGTGCTTATTGTTTATATGAACTCCTAGTTTCTACTAGCAGTCATATTATACAACTGATGCAGGACCTGCTTTGTTTCCATTGCATGTGGAGGGTATTCAGTTGCAGTGGAGCAGAGGTGTGCCACTGGCAGGACCAATTCCACACGCAGACATGTTTCACTTGCATTGCTCACACTTTTTGGTGGCAAGACAATTCAACTTAACAGTATCAAACCCATGCATTCTAAGTGTTTTCTTGCCATTTTAAGATTAAGTCATTGTTTTCAGTAATAATCTGTCTAGATGCAGGGAGCTGTGTCTTTCAGCATGATTAATACTCAGCTATACTTGTTCTAGCATGGCAATGGCATTTCTTGTTGATAATAATCTCTCTCTTCCTTCCCACAAAAAACTGTCACCAATAGCATGGACTCCACCTTTCAGAAAAGTAGGAGCAAAAGTGAGACCCAGACAGAGCAAAGGTTAGCAAGTAATTTCTTATTCTCTTTTTAAATTTTCTCTGGTGTTGATGTGCATGGTAACTTTAAAACCTGTTAATATTTTTACACAGATCTTGAATAATTTTATCCAGTTTTACTTTCTTTGCTTTAAGCCTCTAGTATTCATTTCACTATGGTTTGGTGCCAGGCTTTGGAGCCCAAGAAGGCCACTTTACAAACTATTACACTAATAATTAATCTGGTTTTTGTAAAACCACATGCATTCCCCTGCTTTTCATTTTGTTTCCAAAATTAGCCTTGCAAATGGAGCATTGGGACTGTAATTGCTGAGATTTCTTCCTCCACACCTCCTCCAAAGGTTGAAGATGGATCATTGGAATCCTGGAGGAGCTTGGGGCCTGGCAAGCCTAGTGATTCCAAGTGAAGCCTTCATAGACATTACCAGTATTTTTTAAGCCCTGCTGTCTGACACAGCTCTGGGTTGTTTTCCAGAAGGTTAAGCTGCTTAACTGCTCTCTGAATTGTGACAGCTGACCAGGGGCTATGAAGTGCTGATCGTGGGGCGGAAGTCTGGTTGTGAAAAGAGGAGGAAGAGAGGAGATGAGCCCAATGAACAAGAAGAGGCTGCACTTTCCATAGGTGGAGATGCTGCATGGGAATCAGGGATTAGAAAGCAGAAAGGAGACATGGAGTTCTGAAGTCAGGTGAAAGAAGACATTTATGGAGAGTAAGGGGGTGGTCATAGGATGGCAGTGTTGATCAGAAAAGGGAAGAAGAAATATTTTGCACAATAAGGCGGAGGATAATAGAGGTGATGATCTCAGGTATAGGTAGCATGTCATGCTGAAATGTGGAAATAAATGCCAAATCTGCCTTCCAATTATTAATTTATTTGAGACAGACAATTGGGATTAATTCCATGCTATAAGCATGAAAATGTTTTTGTAATTGTAGCCATGTATATATAGATCTGGATTTATTTTATTGGTGTGTTTTTTGTTTAATACCATTAATATTCTAGGAAGGTCATTCTGGTGATGTACTGCTTCTGTATGAAACTTCTTTCAGTGTTTTCAGTGTCTTCTACCATGAGATTCTCTGGAAGGACCTCAGGGACTGAGTGGATAATCTATTAATTCAGATAAACATTTATTATGTTTTTCTTTCCAAGAATGAGAGTGGTTTTGTCCCAAATATATCCTCACTGTATTTATTTCACATACACACTATGGTGAAATGTCCTAATTCATATATCTTATGATTGAATTTTATGTCCTTTCTATTAAAGTTATTCTGCAAGTGATGCAGTCCACTGTATTAAGGGACAGAGAATGCTGAATAGGATCTGTTACAACATACTGTCAGAAAGGAACAACTTCTTGATTTAAAGCCGATAATCAGATAAGCTCCAACCAAAAAAAAAAAAAGTCCTGGGTTCCTCTTTTTAGTACTGTATGCTTTTCACTGTCTCCATGTAGAGCTCTTCTCAAAACAGGAACTTTTTTCTTTAAGGGTTTCATCTGACAGTGATTTGTACCACGTAGTACCCTACTGACAATTGATATCATAGAGAAGGTTGACAGACCAGGTTTTAAATTACAGAACAAGAAGGGATCACAGAAAAGAAAGAAGAACTATTAAAAAAAAAAAGGCAAGAACCAGAAGTTAAGATCAGACAGTCATTTGGGATTTCAGTCACCTTGAGTTACAAAATGTTCTTTTATTCATCCTGTTTTAATTGGAGCGTTAAACAGTTTAACAAGAACAGTTCATGCATAAGTCTTTTGAAAGAAATTAATTTTGAAAGGACATATATTGAAAGAGCTTGTAGTGAGAATGCAAAAGAAACTTTATGAATATGGGACTATGGGAAGCATTGTGAGACATGTAATTTGCCACCACACTGTCTAGGCAGTGCATTTTCCTCTTTTTTTTTTTTTTTTCCCCCACTTTTAATCTTCTTGTATTTATACATTCCCTGTAGACATCACCTTTCAGCTTTCTGCGTGCAATTTCAGGCTTTGGTTCCTGGATCCAACTGTGCTTGTTTGCTACCACCAAAAATTGTTTTCAGATCAGTTGATTAATTTCTGGTATTTGTATCCTAATGGATAGGAGTATGCAACTAATGTATATTACTGTCACTAAGCATTGAAAGGACTTAACACATCAGCCCTGAGGCTTGGAATTCTTCTATGTGCCAGCACTTGTGGGAATCACTGCTCAGTTCTTCACTGTGCTGTATGCCAGCAATACTAACATAATTCACCTGGGTGGGGTTTTTGATAGGAATGCTGTTTCTTGCATGTCAATACGATTTACAAGTTAAAATCTGTGTTTCAAACAAACACAAATGAATCTTGTGCATATTATATCCACTTTTTATTACTGAATCCTTCCTTTCTGGATTCTGGTTCCATGTTTATAAATTCCAGGTCTTCCTAATTTTTCTATAGACAGATAATATATATTTTATAATAATATATTTTATTTTATAATTTTTAATAATATATTTTCTATAGACCTGAAAAGCTCTGATCTCCATCTTTCTCTTGTATTTTCACAGCTGGCATACTTGGATCATTGCTTGCTTTTTGTTTGCTTAATTTTTAGAAGTTCTGAAATATTTCTGATTGTTTACCTCAGGGGAGTTGTTGTCAGCCCATAATATAATGTCACTGCAGAAGAGTTTTGCAGAGGGAAGGTCTTGTGTTTCCCTTGAATGAGCTCTCATTTCTGTAGCCAAGGGAGATCTGCATTTGAAAACTTTGAGTGTCCTACCCCTAAACCCTTTAGATCTACCTTACATTTGGATGGTTCCAGCTGTCTATGGACCTTGACACTTAAATGCATGTGCAGTTTCACCTAAGAAATCCCAAACACAGAGCAAGTCTGCTAAAGTTTATCTGAGCAGACTGGAGATCTCTGTTCAGAGCACGGTTAGACACAGGCAAATCAATCCCTGCTGTAATTTGACTGACTCAGCTGCAGTTGCAACACAGGTTAATTTAAGTATATTTTCTTTCCTTTAAAAAGTAGTATAAGGAGAGAAAAGAGTCCACAAAGAGCTTCACAAATAGTTAAGTTCAAAAATTGGCCAAGATCTACACAACTGAAGTAGCAGGGAGATGAGGGAATGGGACATTAGGTAAGAATATTAACTGCATTTTCTTTGCACTGGGATAATTTTACAAGTATGACCTTAAAAATCTCTTATTAACATTTGTACAATTTTCCTTCCTTCTGGCCAAAACACAGGATCTTTGACCATTTGTAATTTTATGCTACCATGTTCAGTTAACATTTAACAGTACCTACTTGTTTAATGCTGACTAGTGCGTATTCTCTACCACGCTTTTAGCAAGAATTAGAGATGCCAGTGCAAAACATAGAACATTTTACAAGAGGTTGGATTAATGGGCATGTTTTCATAGAGGATCATTTTTGTTTTCTTAAATGCTTTACTGTAATCTGAAAATGCTTTACTGTAATCTGTAAAGAAGACTAAGTGCAGCTTCTACTACCCTGAGTGATGAATGTAGCATTTTTTCTTATGATGCTGACCCTGACACAAGTGAAGAAAGGAACTTAAATAATTCAAGACCCTGCTGTTAGTATAGCTTTTTCTGTTTCTTTGTATAAGTTTCATCGAATATGTTACACATTCTTGGCTAGATAAAATGGTGGGGCTCTTTAACAGTCTTATGAATTGTCCAGCTTACACCAATAAACGTTTTCATTCCACACACAAGTGAGTGTGACTTCTATGATCTGTTTAAGGTATTCTATGTTCACACAGGTACTGAAAGATGGTGATCTTTTACTCCCCTACGTGTCCTGGTAATAGCACCTAGGGTCAGGGAGCTCATTTAATCAAAACCTAATGGATTTGTTATTGATTTGGGTTGGATTTATTTTATTTTTTTCCCTTTCAGAACTGCTCTTTTTTTTGTCAGTTCAGTTTTTGAATGTAGATGATGCCATGCCCAAATAAACAAAGTGACAAACTGTTGCCAGCGATAAGCAGGCAGTGGGATCAAGCAGGCAGGGAAAGTAAAGGCTCATCTTTTCAGCAGCAGCATTACTGTGGTTAATTTTTCACATTTTAATTTTGTACATTAAATTATACTAAAACAAATAATCTACCTATCTGCCTAATGCAATGAATAAAGACAGGAGTACCATTTTTTTAATATTTGTCACAAACTTCACTGCACACAGATCAGATCTTAGCTGACATTTCATTGATTTGTACAGCTGTCAATATGTACTATATGTCTGTGATATATAGTTAGAAATAATCCATTTACTTTGCATATTTCAAGACATTAAAATCAGTACACCATATTCTGTGCTAAAATGACTATATGAAGTGACATTTATACTTTTTGTTCTGTCTACAAGTACGTAACTAATTTTTAGAAACTTGGGGGTTTTTTACAGGGAATATTTTATGTGTGTAGGGAGCCGTAATGACAGTTTCATCAGAAGACTTGCTAATCTCAGGGTTATTTTACCACCAAAGCCCTAGGAAGGAATTAATTTTGTCTAACTTTCAGTAGTCCATTTTGTTGTTTCCCTGCACCTTTGTAAATGGATTTGAGACATATTTCAAGTTCCAAGACATTTGATAAAATATTTGCTAGTACATGATAAAAATTATTATAATGATTCTAGCCAAAATCCTGCAAACTATTGAAAAGCAAAACTTGGGGACTCTTGAGACCTGGCCATCTGAATAACAGAATTCTTAAATTTGGAAAGGAACTCTAAGATCATCAAGTCCAACCATTAACCTGACACCAACAAACTGTGTCCCCAAGTATCACATCCACACACCTTTTGCACCACTTGCATGCATGGCAATTCCACCACTTTCCTGGGCAGCCTGTTTCAAAGCCTGAGCACCCTTTCAGTGAAGGAATTCTTCCTAATGTCCAGCATTCTTCCTGGTGTAGCTTGAGGCCATTTCCTCTCATCCTGTCACTGGTTTCCTGGGAGAAGAGGCCAGCCCTGACCTGGCTAAAGCCTCCTTTCAGGCGGTTGTAGACAGCAATAAAGTCACCCCGGAAGTTTCTTTTCTTCAAGCTAAACACCCCCAGCTGCTCCTGACAGAACCTGTGCTCCAGAGCCTTCACCAGCTCCATTGCCCTTCTCTGGGCTCGTTTTGGCACCTCAATGCCCTTTCTGCAGTGAGGGGCCCAGAACTGGACACAGGATTTGAGGTGCAGCCTCACCAGTGCCCAGCACAGAGGGACAATCCCTGCCCTGGTCCTGCTGGACACACTATTGCTGATTAAAGCCAGGGTTCTTGGGGTTGTTGTGACCCAAGGGCAGGACCTGGCACTTTACTTTGTTGAACCTCATGCATTTGGCCTTGGGGCACGGATCCAGTCTTTCCAGATCCATTTCCAGAGCCTTCCTACCCTCCAGCAAATCAACATTTTCACCCAGTACTGTGAAGGTAAATATTTTAAATGAGCCATCATCTTATGGAATTATAATTGTATAAGAAGAAGAGAACATTTCTGACACAAATTTGTTGTGGGTCCCTGTTTATCTGATTTTGTTTGTTTTCCCTTGAAAAAGAGAGGTTACCATCCTGGATCAAAGGGTTATCTTCTGTGAAAGGAATCTGAATAACTGGAATAATTTTGAGGATTTATGTTTTGTTATCCCTGTGCATTAGGGAACCAGGGGCTCTTGATGTTCTTGTGTGGGTCAGGAGGGATTTCTCCTGCCCCTTTCTCAGTGGGGCACAGGGCTGTTGCAGTGGGTGCCTGTCTTGAGGCTTGTTTTTGTTGTACCCTGAGCCAACTAAAATGGTTTCAGCTAGAGAGGAGCTGAAATCAAGGTATATGGCTACTCCCTGTGACACCAAATTATTACCTGATTGGTGTGTTTTTGCTTAGATTGTCATTGTCTTATTTGGGCTCAGCAGGAAATTTGCTCTGAAAATGGTGCAGCTGTTTGTTGTTTGATTTTTGTGGGGTTGTTTTTGTTTGGGTTTTTTAGCTATTTGGTTTGGTTTTTGCAGTGTTCTGCGATATAAGTCATGAGCTTTCACAGATTTACTCGAAGTGTTATCTAAATACTCCAGTTCCATTTCATGGACCTTAGTCTCTTCTACTCTGTTCCTTTTGCATATTAAATTTCTGTGGGGGTGTTTTTATGTGTGTGAAATACATGATTTATGGTGTTGCCTGGAACAGATGTTGTGAATAAGATATCTATAGTACTCTTGCCCATGGTTGTGGGAGTCTGTTCTCAGCGGGCTAAGGGATCATTTCCACCCTTATGGGAGATTTGTTCAGCTAAAATTTACCTGACATGGAACGCTACCACCTCTCCTTTGACTCGTGCAAGGAAAAAAGATGATCCCCTTCTGCATGGAGTATAGAGATAAAAAGGTATTTCATTCCGGCACCTGCCCTTCTCCCCATCCTTTATTAGTCCCCCCAAGTGGAGCGCTGTGTTTCTAGAATCTATGGGGGAGCAAAGGGTAGTAATTTAAAGGCAAATATAGGATCACACTTAACCTGCTTCACATCTTTGATTTGTACTTGCAGAGAATCCTTGCAGAAACAAATACAGATTTACGGTGTTTGAATTGTTGCAGAATAACTCCATCACAGCTGTAAGAATTGGAGGTTGTGGGGCAGCCTTGGCCTGAGCTCCCTTCTGGGTTGGGAGTTATCTTGGCATCCTTCACAGCATTTTGAAGAAGGCACAGGGAATGAAAGCTACATGAGGATTTTTCCAAGCAGCTTCCAGCAGTTCTATCTGTGATAGGCGATAATCAGTGGCTGTTAAAGTCTGAATGCAAAAAAAACCTCTGGCTGAGATTTGACATCATCTTTCTGAATGGGGGATAAACAGAGAAATATTAGCTTTGATCTTATAAAAATATGGAGGCTGGAGGCTTGCTTTTAACCAAAGGCATTCAAACTGTATAATTCCCCAAATTTTGTGTAGCAGACACTTGTCACTTTATAAAAGTGGTAAATAATCCTATTATGTGCTATAGTTAAATTTATAAAGGCTGAGTTACGGACCTAATTCAAACCTGTTTATTCAGAAAAGCACAAACTGTATTTTGAAATGAAGTCTGCACAGACTGGAATCTGATTCCATAGAAACAGATACTGTGTCTTGCAGTGAGAAAAGCTTCTGTTGAATCATACTGCATCACGTACTGAACATACTGCATCAGATAAGGAGGTGTGTATTCAGTGGTCACCACTCAGTTTATGGCCCCACCAGGGGCTTCCTAGAGTAAGTGAACTTTATTTGAGATGCTTATCTTTTTTTAGACACAAAGTACAGCAAGAATCTTAGAATAAATTATGACATAAATACATTAAAGGTTGGAAAATATTCTAGTCACTTTTAAAATGTCTAAGCCATCTTTGCTCTGTAAACTGTTTTCTGGTGATTGATGGCAGGTGGTGTGGGGCTGTTAACTGATGGAGTCCTTAAATAGAACACCAGACAACTTCAGATATACCTGACATTGGAAGGTAGGGCTTATCAGCAGCTCTCTGTCTTGTTTTCTGAGGAAAGGGCATAAGTTGTATAATAAAGGAAGTATAGATATTAGGAAGTTTCATTTTTTCCCCTGTGTAAGAGTCAGATCTGAACAAACTTTGAACATGGATGTGAATTCAGTCCTAATTGCTTAAACGAGGCAAATGATAGTCTAAAATTTTGTGTGTGGTTAAAAATGTCCTGATAATCAAAGGCATGGAGTGCATACAGTATTAATGTACTCACTTCATCAGTACTCAAAATTACTTCTGATTTAAGAATTCAAATATGAAATTAAACCACTTTTGTTTTGCTAGAATTTATTTTGGGCCATTCTTAGTGTCTTTTTGATTCGTCACACTTTTCTTTTTTCTCTTTTTCACTAAGTTTTCATGCTTTGGGGGAATTTTTTCTCTCTTTTTTTTTAATTTGGGTGGATCTTCATGTCTTGTGGCATTTAATGTCTTGGTAGGGTCACATAGCTCTGTTCTTTTCACTCAGTTGTCACCTGCTGTCAGCCTTCACAGCCACCATCATCTGTCTCTTCTCTCCTCACTCCTGTTTCTTTGCCACACCACGAGCAGCAGTTTTGATGCAATGGGGACTAAAATGGCAATGATGGACAAAATATAACTTTTTTTTTACATCCAAAACAAGCAGTAGGCACTGCAAGTTACCCACAGTACTTGAGATCAGCACTTGGCTGAAGACATACTAAGTGCAAAATGCTGTGCACTTTTTCTATGATGCAAACTTTAAAAAAATCCAGTCTGGGTTAGTTTCTTTTTTAATGCCCATCTATTTAGTCATAGGTTGAATTCAAGTTTCTGGCCCTGCACTTAATTTAAAATTAAATGGGTTCATAAGAAATGTCTTGAACAGAGTCATGATGTCAATGGTGTTCTACCTGAACAATGGGACTGGTAAGTGTTGAAGTGGAAACTGTGTTTGTGGGAGATGGATGAAGTCCTCTGGGCTGTGATCTGAGCACTTACAAACCTTTGTGTTTAAACCTGCATGGCTGCCTGCCTGTCCTGTGATATGGACATTAGCAACAGTGACAATGCTTCACTTACTCCTTAGCCTTGTCCATGCCAGTCCAGTGTCTGACCACGATCAGTTCTTTTTACACATTATAGCTATCCATGGAGGGTCATTCTATTAATAAGCACATTTCCAGTTGGGTTCGATTTTGAGTAAAAACTACTGTGAAGTCTTCTGCTGTGCTTTATAAAGGTGAGCAGGTTTCAGTGGTGGAACAACTCCTAAGGTAGAGCCAATTTCTGCATTGTAGTAGCAGAACAGAGCAGTTAGTCCTGGGGAGGATATTTTTTTGTCTGCTTTCTGCAGTCAGTTGAACAGAGGTCAGATTTGTTGGAAGCTGCTTAATTGTACAGGCAGCACTGCTCAGCCCATGGAGCACAGCTTCATGCTGCTCTCTCAGCTGTCTGCTCCTTCTGCAATGATTGCCTCTGCTTCTTTTCTGCTGCGAGCATCTCGCTACAGGCCTGCCTTGATCGTGCTGCCTTATGGCTCGAGACCAACGCATGGGCAGTAATCACCATCTGGAGGGACAGGGAGACTCAGGGCCAGCTGAACTTGGCTGGAAGTAGCATTTCAAATGGGGCATGGGAGGCTCTACACCAGGCCACCATTCTTCTGTCCTGAAAAGCTTCATTCTACCCCTGTCCCCTGGCCCGCAGTGGCTCTGCAAGGGGAGCTGTGGGAGCTGCTGCTGCTGGGGCAGGAGCAGCTTGTACTGACCAGGCACTCCAAGCAGGGCAGCCCTTCCTGCTTCAGCCAGCTCCTGAGGGTGCTGGAAGCAAGCTCGTAGGGAGTAGGAACAGCCCCTGCACAAAGCAGCCAGATAACTTTAAGTAAGCAGGAAGCTTTTGCCTCGGTAGGGAGCCTGGTGGGCTGCATTTTGTCTCTGCAAGAGACAGTGTCCCTGCTGGGTTTGGGATTGTGTCTCCATCTAAAATACACAAATCTGCAGACTACAGGTTTCAGGGAACATAGTAATGCATGGCAGAGTATCTCAGTGCCTTTGAGTGGAATGGGTAATTTCCCCATTGCTGTTCATTGGGATGAGGGCTACTATCACATTCCTGTGATTATTTTTGTAATCCTACTTTGGATGCTTCCATAAGTTAGAAAGGAAAATAAAGTTGTATCGAGTATCATACCACTAGTTTCCATTTGTTAAAGAGATACTTCTACATCAGAAATAACTTACTGCCCCATGGCTTGTCTTACAATCTTCCTGTTTTCCTCTGCATATCTGGGTCCAAGAGTATTTGCAGGGAGAGGCAGGAAAGGAATGCAACTGCTAAGCTCCTTATGGCCCACATCACTGCCTGGCAGCATTCTCCAGCTGCTAAGATGGATGTTTTATGTACATGGAAGTAGAGGTGGATTGTTTTCTGTGTGAGATGTATGGTTTTATTTGAAAACTCATGCGTCTCATTACGTGAAGTTCTACGCTTTTCTGAACAGAAGCATTTGAATTATATTCTAACAATCCATCAAATATCCTGTTTGTTCTGATTTCAGTTAAGTTGTGATAATCTAATAAGTTTTTTGGAGTACCAGAGTTAAAATATGGCACCATCCATATTCTTCATTCAGCCTAGATACGTACCTGAAAAGTCATTTTTTTACAAGAGCTAAGAATGCCTATACTCTTGATAAATCTATCCTGAACAGCAATGAATAAACTGCAGAAATTTTGAATTAATTCTGATATGTTTTATCAGAAGTATGGACAAGCCTTGCTCACTTTTGCTTTCTTTCTCCTGCTCTCTCTCTCTCAAAGGAATTCTTCTGCAAGGTGTTTTGTTATTGCTGTCTAGGTTTTCTTCCAGGATCCAAGATGTAGTGCTACTTTGGAAACAGAAGTAAATCACTTGGATGAAAAGCAGAGATACCTCATGTCATTTCTGATGAAATCCCAAAATAACTAAGTCTGGGTACATTAAAACATTCCTCTCTGTTTTCCTACATTGGATTTCTTAATTTTTGTAGATAAGTAGAATGTTTGATTCTTTACAGGTAGTACTGCTGGCAAAATCTGTTATTCTGTTCTCTGTAGGAAGATCTAAAATTTTTAATTTTGTGAAAATGCACTACTCAAGCTGCATTAACTCAGTCTTCCCCAATGTCCCTGAAAATGTGCAGTCCCAGGATTACACTGATTGATCAGAGCTTCTCTTGCAATTTCCCCTCACACATATAATGCATCATGCCAAGTGTGAAAGAAAGATTAAAAAGTACAGAAGGAAGCAATAAATTAGAGTATATTCCTCCTGAAATCTGAGACATGTGAAAAATACTGGAGAGTTCTCAATTTTAGCATCCTCTAGTACTAGTAAATGGTTATGAAATCTACTTTAAAGGTCTTCTCAATACACTTACAACTTGCTCTCCTGGGAAATAATAGGTGGCCTGCTACCTCTGTGGCATCATTAATTCAAGCAGCAGAAGCTTGTACTCAACTATATCTAGAGCTCTCACTATTAAGTATTGTTCTGTATAAAGAAATGTATATTAATAGCCTAGGCACTTTTACTGTGATTTCATACATTAAACCAATGGTAATGTTGTAAAACTTAGGAAGCCAAAAGTTAAGAAATACTGCAGTTGGTATTCTCTGCAATCTTAAATTGCTATTCATGTGCATAAACACCATAATGCACTATTTTATTACATGCTTTTTTCCTCCAAAAGGCTCTAGCCTCATTAAATACATAGAATAAAAATGGTATCATTCACTCTTGCAAAATGAGGTGTGTGGTGACAGAATTAAGGGTTTGTTATGAGAATGATGTCATGGAAAAAGCAAATAAATAGCGTTCTTCTCCCTTGTAGTCTTTTCCTGCATCTGCCAAAAAATAATTTGGAGAAGTTTCTTAAATTTTTATAAGTTGTCACTTATTATAGATCTTACTTTCTACAAACCTAACTCAGTATTATAAAAATGCTGAGCTCTCACAACTACAGCTGATGTCTACTGGAGGTTTTTTTGCTTTGAAATACAAAGGTTTTTAAAAGGCTATATAAGCAGATAAATAAAAGTTTGTGTTATCAGTTTAGGATATAAATTCTTGCGGTTTTCACTTCTGCTGCTGTACCTTGGTTGCTTTGTCTGAAAAATGGGGGCAGTAACAAAATTGACTGGAGTAGCTGAGGTGTTTAGAGGAGAATACTGTAGAAAAAATGAGAGAAAATTAGCTACTCTATAGCCAGCATTGGAAAGACTGTTGAGTAAGTAATAAGGCCAAGGGCCA
The DNA here is from genome assembly GCF_028769735.1 of Zonotrichia leucophrys gambelii. NCBI lineage: Eukaryota > Metazoa > Chordata > Aves > Passeriformes > Passerellidae > Zonotrichia > Zonotrichia leucophrys. Next base: position 25,067,132 of record NC_088173.1, on the reverse strand, counting down.
AAATAAGGGTAAAAGTAACCAAGAGGTTATAACAACTCACTCCCTGAACTCTATCTATCCTGAGTGCAAATGAGACAGGAGTCCAATTGAAAAATTCTATACAAATAACTGATAACAATATCATAACCTCTATGTACAGGGGAATTGAATTAAGACTTCTATTATTGCCTGTTCTGAGCCCTTGACTCTTCAAATTGATGGCCTTTTTTCACCTTTCATACTTTTTTCCCCTGTAATGAAAACTTCATATATATAAAATTTGAGAATACAATGAGTAGGTATGCATGTGGATATAAATTCTCCTCAATTTTTATGGATACCTCTTACATGCAAAGAATATGCAGAGTGGACATATAGATAGTCTTTATTCCAAAGGAAGTCCACATTTGTTAGTGTTAATAGCCAGCTTGCATCCATGCTGAATGAGCAGCTGCAGAGAATCAGGATATTGGAGATGATGCCTCCCTCTGGGTTGCTACAATAAACTCTTGTTTTGGTGCTTTGATTTAAAGCACTGAAAATCTCCAAAGGAATGTGTCAGGACACTGAAGGATTCTTTTCCATTTACAGTACAATGGAGAAAATATTCTTAGGCTCTCCAGAGAGATAAATATGAGATTGCAATGCATTAATTGTATTTAAAATGAAAGTGTGTTGAAAGCGCTCTATTGAATATTAAGTAGATCCTATTATAATATACCTCAGATCAGAGTATAGGATTTTCCCTTAATACTTTGCAAGCTACTGCTTATCTTAACTACAGAAGACATTCTATACTAAGGCTTATTTTGGCTATAGATTCAAGGGTCCTGAGTCTAATATGGCCTGTAGGATGACTGAGCTGCAGTAGTACTTGCTGAATGATTCATTAAACAGTGTTCACATCATCTTCAAAGAAAAATACTTTTCCTTTCTGCTCAGTGAACAGAAGCAGCTGCTGTGAATATGGGTATTGACAAGAGGCTAAAGGAATCAAATGAGTAATATGCAAAGGGAACAGAAAGCACATCTATCATGTTCATGCAGGAGGTAATAAGTAATATTGCTGCAATAGTTACTTTTCCAAATGAAAATGGTTTACATTAATATATACCTCATATCCAGACTGAGCCCAAGGTATTTTTTTTAAATTCATAGACAGTATAGGATCTGTATGTGTAAGAAGGAAAAACATATCCAGCCAAGTCAGGAAACCCAAATGCCAGAAATGGACTCTGCGAATTTGTGTATCATGTAGCAATCAAATGAAGCATATTTCAGATAATTAAGTACATACTATTTCAATAAACCATTTTGACGCATGGCCTACTATGTAGGGTTTGAATCCAAAGCTTCAGGGCTAGATTTACAACCTTTGTTATTTTGTGTTGATGCAGTTGCTATCAGATTGCAACTAGTATTGCTTTTGCTGACAGTAGCAGCAGTAAATCATTACTCTGTGTGAAGAGTCATCATGGAGAGCTACACAGCACCCCAGCAGGGATATCTATTCTGCAGGTAGTGTAGAGATGCTTCTGGATTTGGGAACTGGAAAATGAAGCAACTGAGATTTGAACCTCCCATGTTATCATCAGTGGAGAGGGAGATGTACAATGTAAATGGAATGTAGAAAAACCTAAATTCTGTGATAGAGCTTCAGCATCTCTGAAACTGGATGTTTCGTGTATTCAAATTGGATCAAATTTGGGCATATTTTAATGGGACCAGAAAATACATGTATTCTTTTTGGGATTGGTACATATTAAGGTCCTCTTCTGCCTACATTCCCAGAAGGACCAGGTCACTGACATATGACTGAAGCTGCAAGCTTGAATATCCCCAAGGTAGATTCATTAGGCCAGATGCTCCTCCCTGCCATACAGAAGTGAGCTGGTATCCTTACATCAATTAGAAATTATCTTAACCAATATCAATTTTCCAGTAACGTTTGTGTTGAATTTTGATTCATCTCCGTAGCAGTTCTTTTTCTTCTGCTGAGTGGAGATGGGAAAGCTGCAATTTGTGAGACCCCCCAGCACTACCACCAGCACTCAGCTGTAAATGTGCCAGGTCTTTTTTCCAGGAAATGGGATAGTTCAATGTTTCAAGGCTCTCTAACTTTTTTTGTCCTCTATATTAGACTTTCACAGCATTGCTGGCTGTTATTCATTAGCCTTCTCTCAGACACACTAATTTTCACCCTTTATATCAAGCCTTAGTGACCCACCCTGTAGAAGCTCATCTCCTTTATACAGTCTTCCAGTTATTATGCCTGAAGCTAGCAAAGTCAAATGATGTATGTTTCAGAAAGGCATCTAATCAGAGTGATTTGTAGGCACTCTGAGAGGAACCAAAGTCCAACCAGTGCCCCAGTGATAAAAGCCCACTGATTAATCCCAAGGCTACACTTTGCTGTGATTTGCCATTTGTGCAGAATAAATAAAACATGATCCATTTCACGGTCAACTGCTGGAAAACAGTTGCTTGTTAAATTCTCTCACAGAAATGAGAGAAAGACGACTTGTCTGGGATTCTACCCCAGCCTTTTTTCCCCCAACTAAGATTGTTAATAGGTGGGTTTGGTGTTCCAGAAATGTTTCCTAATGAGAACATGATTTAATATAGTAGATGCTGGTGGATTGATTTAATTTTTTCTAATCGGTTTAGACAGGATTATATATCCATCCATAAATAGCTTTAAATGCACGATAAGCATATCAAAGGCCTGGCTGGCAAAGAGAAAGCAATCTTTCAGAGAGGCCTGAAAACTAAGAAACTCAGAATGTAACCCACTGCACAAGCTACTGCTTTGTATCTATGAATGTTCTTTTTTTCCTTGAGAGAGACCTTTTGCCAAAGGAGAAGCCAAATATTTATTCAAATATAATTAAAATTCCTGGAGTTTTTTTGCTAGTTTATTTAAAACCTCATTGTTTTATAAATAGTGCTAAAAAATTTGTCTCTTGGGAATAGAGGCTCTTTCTTACCTAGCCTTCCTTGCACTGTGCAATTGGTTGTATTCTCTGGTTTCAGAATCAGAAGTAGTTTTCTTTACCATGACCAGTAAAGAAAGAAGATAATTTGGTTTGGTAATTGGGAAAAAAATACTAGTTTACCTTACTTTTTCTATCTATTGTGCCTGAACTGTACATAAAACTTTTTATACAGATAGAAAGGAACAGGACAGTACTTATTGCATCCTAAGAGAGAAGTATTTTGCTGAGCAATAGCAGACCATTGATTTTTGCTGGGGGGGCGGGGGGGCGGTGTTATATGCAAACAGTATTTTGAAGAATCTAGTTTGCTGTTAAGCTGCCTTCATGGTTCAGTGGGAGCTGACATCCTGAATCCAGGATGCTGGTGAGAGATTACAGAGCTCTCTCAGGATACAGCCAAATGTGAGATCTTTCACTGCAAAAATATTTGGCTTTTTGTGAACAGTAGGAGAAGACAAAAGAGTGAAAAGGACTTCTGTGCTTGACAACCACATGACTGGATGACATGAAAGGCAATGTTATGTTTGGAGGAAAGAGTTCAGAAATGCATGTTATTTTATGGCTTGAAGCTAGAATGAGACTCTTTTGCAGAAGACAGGTACTCATTTCCCCTATCAAGTGAAGCTGCTGTTCAGTACCACTGGCCAGTGGAATTTTTTACTGATGGCAGCAAGCCATGACTGGGTGTGCCATAAAGAAAGAAATGAGATATAGAAAATTGTATTTTTCCACTAAGTGATTTAGTAGAAAGTTAGGTGGAAAAAATAAATCAAAACACTATGATTCTAAGAACTGTAAGAAAATGGGCTGGCTTTACTTTTATGTGTACTCTGAATTTTCCATTTCTTTTATCCTAAGTAGTGCTGTGTTTCAGAATTAAAGGCCTGTAACAATCAGTTTAGTTTGACACTCCAACTTAGTGTTGTAGTATGAGAGAAACATTTATTTAAGTGCCCAGAAGAGATGAGTTTTTTCCTCTTGGACTTTAGGTATATATTTAGTTTTATTTTGTAATTTTATTAAGGCTCCCTAGATTTTGAATCAGTCTTTGTTGCTGCCAACAGCACTCTCTGGCAAGACACACAGCTAGATCTGGAAGGAGTCATTCTTAATATTGAAGAGACCCTTACTAATGGAACCATCTCCAGCAGACATGAGCAGCTGAGCTCTAAATCAGCCCAAGGGACTTCCAGACGAAGTGGAAGTCATCTGATGGTTGAAACTGAAGACTGAAAGGCCTGATCAATTTTCATGTCTCAAAAGGGTTGCCTTCTGTGTGCCAGGGCAGACTATAGGATCAATTCAGAACTGTAGGGAACCTTTTGTCTCTCCCATTTTTCTCTCTGCTCAGTAGCTAGAACAGTAGGTAACACATCATTCAAAGCTAGCTGCATGGATGCTAATGATGGCATGTCATTTTAGACAAAAAATTGCTTTGTTGACAACAAACCTTTTTGCTTTATGATTTGGTTATGTTACATGCAGCAAGATGTATTTAGCAATGTCAGCTGTGAAGGCAATATGAGGGCTTTACCTAGGCTTGTGACAGCTGCCAAAATTTGTTGTCAGACTCATACCCACATTTTTTCTTCTCTTTAGAGAGGTTCAGTCCAGTCTTTTAGAGATCATGACATGCTTTTGTAACGCCATGTTAATACTTCTTAGCTAGGAATTTTGGAAAATTAAAATCCTTTCCCTTTTTCACACATCTGCACATTCTACAGTTCTTTGTTCCATACAAATGAAAACTATTATGAAAAAAGTAAGTTTTTCATGGTTTTTAATTTTGATCATTAAAAAGATTAATCTGATTTCTCAGTTAATGGTTGGAGTTGCTGGGGTACTTGTACACCAAATTAAATTTGTTGAAACAAATTTTATTGAAGATAAATTCTTTGCTGTGTTCTGCAACCTGCTAGTAATACATAGCCTGACTGGAAAAAAACCTGCCAGTGTGATTTTGGTAAGCATTAGTATGTTTTTTCTGCTTTTCTAGTTGACTACCAATATGTATTTCTTGTGATGGAAGCTGTTCCTCTTCTAATGAACAAAATTGTTGCAGTCATTCCAGGATTTCCTTCCAGTGAGTTTAATGCCGCTGTCCAAGATTAACAGGGCACTGCAGCACCCATCCCCATTGCAGAAGTAGCAAATATCATTAATTAAGTAAGAAAAAAACATTTTTCCTAAACATTTTTTCCTAAAAACTTTTTCCTAAGGTCCTACCTATTGACGTGCACAAATGAAATGCCACAGAGAGGACAGACACAATGTGTGTCTTAGCAGTGGTATTGAACTTGACATTAATATTAGTGGAAAGAATCTTTGAATCTGTAGAAGACATTTTCCCTTTTTAGATTGGCCTCGTGGGTTTTTAGTTTCCCTGTTGTAGATGTTTGTTGACTCACATGTTAGAATACGTTAGGGTTTTTTAAGGTTTAGTGAATTGTTAGCAGCAGTTAACAAACGACTGGAAAGACAAAGCAATGGGGCTAAGCAATTGATCTTTACAGAATGGTACTTTCAATCCATGGTAATTCTGAATCACTAATTAAATTTGCAAAAATTATGCGTCTGTAGAAGTTTAGTGACTACGTGGTAACTACTTTTGTCCAGCATTTCTGAATACATTAAAAGGAATTTATTTCTACCTACAAGTGGCAGAATTTTGAACGGTTAACTTTCCATGTCCCCTCATCTCATATGCTTCTAAACTAAGAGCGAACATGGCATTAATGTTGTTATTGGGAAGAACCTTTGGATCTGTAGAAACATTTTCCTTTTCTGTTGGCCTGTAAAAACCTCTTTCTGGATAGGCATTAGTAGGGAAAGTGAACTTAATTGAGGCACTAATTGTACATTCTCTTAAATCTCTTGTAAGGACAAAATCAGACCCAGAAAAAATTCTGTTTTCTTACTAAATGTAATTTCAAACTACTGATTTGCCTGTGTTTTCAGTTGTTTTCTGAGCTGCACATCTCCATCCATGACTGCTTTGCATGCTCAAAGCAAGAGATTTACTGGTTCATACTAGCAATGAGAGATGCTTTAGGAAGACTTGTATTTTTGAGTTTGTTACCAACTGATTAAGGAACCATCTGCTCCAATATGGAGGGTTTCTAACTGGATGACCAATTGTATGTAAAGACATTGTGAGGCAGCTGGGAAGGAGCATCCTCCTTACTCATCTGGAACAGAAACATCACTGCTGGCACCCCTGAAGAGTGCACCCATAGCTGCCATGTGAGCTCTACTCACACTTGCATTGCGTGCAGTGCTCTTGCTGGAACATGAAGTGATGCTGCTTCTGGGAGGTCAGATTATCAGATCTTCAGTCTTATTTCTTCCCAGGAACTCTGCCATCTGGTAGGTAAAAGCTGGAGTGCTGCTTGAAATCAGACACAGTATAAATCTACATGTTAGAAAAACACTTAGATGTTAGTTAACATGTTAGAAAGAAAAAGAGGAAAAGGATGTGTACTGAAGGGTTTTGTCATGGTGATGTGTCTAATTATATGCTCGCTTTTTAACTGCTACTCCCTTTCATAGGATCACAAACTCCATGCTTAATGAACCATGACTTCAGATAAGCTATCAATACTGGTAGGTTAACCAAGTCCCTGGCTTCCAGGATTTGCATTTTGTTGCAGCCATAATGTGGATACACATGTTGATAGTACATGTCAAAGAAGGAAAAGGGCAGGCAAACACCACCTATTTTTAATGACTAGATTCATTCTGAAAGTGCAGAAACTGGATTTTTCATTTTGTAAGAAGTTTTGTGTCTTTAAAGTCTGTCCTGTCTCAAAGCAAAAATAAGAATTGTGACTTCAGGGAGAAAGTCTGTGAAATGCCTTTCTAAAACAGTGTTATTATAGAAAAACCAGGCATTTTTTAACTCAAATGTAAATTAAATTTTAAATTTTATTTTATTCCGAGCAACTGTTTTGAAAACAGAATGGTTTGCAGCATAATCTGCATATTTTTTACAATTGTACTACTACTGTAAAAAGATGAAATATCTGTGAGCAGCTATTACCGAGTGGGGGAAAAAACAACAAACCCATAAAAATCCTCATTTGGGAATTTTTGAAAAGCCCTAGTTTTATCCAAGAGATATTCCCTCTTGCAAGATGTTCCTGGGCTCCAAAAAAGGCTGACTGCAAAATGTCAGCCTGGTACATGAGAAGGTCTGGAATCCCCAGAGCAGCCAGTGGTATGAACACACAAAATCACACGGCTCTGAGGCTGGAGGGGAGGAGAACTGGTATTCTGGGAATTACAAATGAGAAATATTAGCTAGGTTAAGTAAATGGCATCCTAGTTTCTTCCTGTCAATATAATGGAGCAGTTGAGGACAAAAAGAAAGGTTACTTACAGGAACTGATCAGCAAGGTATAATTTTCTCAAGATTTGTATTAATTCATTGCTACATTTAAGACTTTCAGCTTGGGCTTTTTTTAAGAGACACCTTTTATCTTTTCAAGACCCTTGAGTCCATGCAATAATTTATTTTTAGCATGAGTTGTTGGCCTTTAACCCTTGAGAGAAATCAGATGGATTTGGTGAGCTGATTTAGAACTTCTGCTTCATTTGCTCCCCAGAATTGCAGGCAGAAGCTTTTTTAAATTTTCCCAAGCTCTACCTGTGTGTGTTCTAATGTCTCCTCTTACCTGCTTGAGTGATTCTCTGCAGTGCTGCTTTATGCAAGCCACAGCACAGCCAAACTCTTCTCAGAGATTGAATGAGTGACAGCATGTATTTTCAAGGTACACTAAATGAGAAATGTGCAATTTAAGCAAAGCATTCGCACATTGAATGAAAGACTGAAACTGTTGAAACTGCAGCTGCTGGCAGGAAATTGATGTACCAGTTGCTATTTACCTAGCAGAAATTAGTTCTCTGTGATCATTTTTATTAAATGGGATGGAAAAAGTAGGCATTCCCTCAAGAGGGTTAAAAAAATGTTCTCTTCAAAGTTGAGAGACTTCAACGTGCTTCTTCCCTGTGTCATTGCTGCTTTCTCTTCATGTCCCTTGTTGTTTTCATTTTTTTTCCTGAAAAAATAGCACCATAAAATAGGCTACTAAGCTTTTCTAGTTGGCATTTGACCCCATCCAGAGTTTCCCATTGCACTTTGGAATCAGTGAGTCAGTGACAGAAGCTACACAAGGGGAGATTCTTCAGTCAGAATATTCTCCTGTGGAGCACAGGCAAATGCACCAGGGCTCCTTTCATTTCCTGAGCACACAAGCCAGACACCCTGCAGTACAGAGTAAAGTTATATCTGAATAAAAATGTGGCATTCTATTTCTAACAGGTAACTTTTTCATAAATCAGACAGGTCTCTAGATAATCTTGCTGTCATGGAGAGGTTCAGTTGGTTTCACACTCAAATGCTTCAAGGTTGCTTGATCTGTCAGAGTTTTCCCTGTTGAAGGGCTGTAAATTGTTATTGGTTATTAATATAGCAGAGCAGTATGCAAGATGCACCACACTTGTTAACTTTGCCAAGTTAATCTGCATCTCAGAGCACTTGAAGTCTGTTTCTAGAAGGGAGAAGGTCTGCATGTCTCAGATCCTTACAAGTAGAGAGCATAAAAGAACCTCTTAAATCTAAGGCTGAAATAAGGTTTAGGGGAGAGTTTTCCAGTAGCACAGATCTGGTGCATAGTTCAAAGCAAGGTTAACCACTCTCCTTCCTGCTAAGCAATCAAAGACAGGGGACTGGAGCCACAGTTTTGTTTAATGGGAATCCAGTGGTCACAGCTCTTTCTAATTCTGCCCAGGCTCTCATACACAGGTGAGAGTAGATATGTGATACTGAAATGATAAAAAATGCCTCATAGTACTATGAAAGATCAGAGTAGTACTGTATTATTTAAGGCAAGATGTCTGTTACCTGGGAGGTGTTCCAGGGTCTGGTGGTTTTGCAGGGTGAAGACTCTCCAGTAGTTCACTAAACCAGCTTTATCTTACCTGTCTACTTTTCTAGTAAAATGTAAAGCAGATGGATTGTGGATTTTTGTCTAGCTATAGTAAATCTATCTGGGAACTAACCCTGGAACTAATCACTTGTATTTTTCAAGTCTGTGTGCCTAAAATTAAACACCTGCATCCGCATCAGTCACTTCAGGCACTGGAAAGAAGAAATAGGTCTTGTTTTTCAGAGCAGTTAATTCAATACCAAGGTAACAGTTACTGGCAGATGAAAGTACTCAGTACTTAAAAAATTCAGGATTCCAGGAAAATTTTCAACAGGCCTCTTTAAATGTTTGGGCCACTGTGTTTCTTTATAATGAAGATTTTCTTTCTTTTCCTCTTTTTAATTCCTCCACACAATTATTTTAGGGATTTTCCCTTCCATTCCGTCTCTTTTCCAGTTTTTATTAATCTAACTTATTGTTAGTAAATCACAGGAGAAGAGAATAATGGAAATATGGCTGAATGGGGTATTAAGAGATTATCTAGCCTATCAGGTTTTCCTGCTGAGGAGTACTAACTAAAGCCTAGATATGCAACAGAGCAAAGTAAAAGGTTATTCCTCCCACTTTAGCTTGGGGTGAATATCCATGACTCTACTGTCAGAGGAAGGCAGTGCTACCAGAAGGTCACAAAGGGACACAGTCTGAAAGAAAACCAAGTTGAAGTGGCAGCATATCTCCTCCATACCTCAAAGGCAGGAGACCTCAGCATCAATGCTAACTTTGTTTTGCTCCCTCCATAGTCCTATCCCAGTTTTAAGGCACTGCTGGGAGCAGGTGCCTTCAGAAGGACACAGACAGACACGGCCTGCAGGTTGGGCATGAGACTGGGGATGCATGAATACCAAAAGAAGGTACACATAGTGGAGACTGGTGGAGCAGGGGATAAGGACTCATAAGGCAGGCAGAGTAAACTGGCAAGGAGCTGATGTTGGTTACACTGGAACTTTTCCCAGAAAAGGCTGGAGATGGTTGGATTTTTTTTATCTCTTCTCCATAACAGGTTCAGCTTTATCTGGGTATTCTTGAAAAGAATTTGCCTATGGAAGTAGCATGATAGTTGTAGGCATTTGAGAACAGTTTAAGCAACTTATTCCTTACTTTACTATCCTTATTATTCATAAAGTTTTCTCAGATATGCCTATCCACAGCCTCTTTACTGTTAGTGCCATTTCTATCTGAAAGAAGTGTTTTATTTCTGTAATGGTAGTCAAAGCACAGCATACTCTCACTTTATTTGCAATGTTTCAGCATCTCACTCAAGTCATTCTAATCTTTGACAGTGTCTTTGATGTGTATGGGCATGATGTTAACGGGCCACGTTGTTTCTGGCATTAAGACAAATGAACTTGTGAACCCAGTATTTCAAACTATTACATTCTAAAGCTAGATTACAGATTTCCAAGAATATATAAAATCTTGGAAAAAATGTGCATTTTATTAACAGAAAGCATTAAAAAAAATCAAAGAGTATTTATATATACATATATATATGTTCTTGCCAGAAACCATCACTAAATAGATACATACACAACTCGAGGTTATGAGACTTTCAGCGTTGGTTGAAATCCTAATAAAGTAATAGAAATTTAAGACATCACTTGCACCACAGTTAAGATAGAAATTGAGAGTGCTGGTTACTTCCTAGTGGCCAACAGAAGTGGCAGGCACTGTCATGAATGTTTTCATGGTGAGTAACATGCTGGTCAGGTCGCTGAATTACTTATGCTCAGCTGCATTGCTAAGCAATGGGTCAAGGTTGGTGGTGTGAATGAGCAAGTGAAAGCTTGTTTCTGAACAGATGTGTAAACAAGTAGTGTCTTGTCTGTTTCTTAAATAGTGTTTTTTATTTCCCACCCAGACCAATTGCTTCAAAACTACCCCATTCCATCACTTCAGATAATGGTGAGCAAGTTTTTTTTCAAGCAGCAAGACATGGTCAAAGCAAATGTGGCAAACCCTGTTTTGGAAAACACCTGTGAGGTCCACTGGGTGCTCATATTGCTGTTTGGGAAGTGCTGCTCTCTTAGTTCTGTTACTGAAGAGAGAAACAGCTTAAAAAAAAAAAAACAGTGAAATAAGCCAGAAAAATGTTGAGATGTGCATTTTAGGAACATCTTAGTGTGTGATAGTCAGCTACCTGCAAGTGAAAGAGAAGATAAGGCCAATTAGATTAGGGGTGATATAAAGCACTGCTGGCTTGCTTTCATTCATTCCAGGACACAAAGAACATGAAGCCAAGAACATCTTTTAATGCACAACAGCAGAACAATGGCACCTAGAGAGTACATGAGGCAGACACCCTCCCTAGCAGTTTGCTCTGCTTTTTAAAGGATCAGAGATTCTGCCTGAAGAAATTCTGCTTAAAGGTAGCATTTTCACCTGTTTAATTTCTCCTGGCTACTATTGTGGACAACTGTCTTGACCGAGTCCATTGGCAAGGTGGGACTTTATGAGAACAGAAAGAAAATGCAGCAGCTTTTGAACAGCAGCTACAGCCTAACAGACTCCAGGCAAATATGGTCTAGGTGAAAAGCAGCAAACATTGGAGAACAGAGTTGTGCCATCAGCACGCTTTTAGTTCTTTATATTTGGGAGGATTTGTCAATTCATATCTTTGATGGACTGTGGAAAAGAACGCTGAATGTAGTCACCTCAGGATGCTGTGGTTGATAAACAGACCTGAGGCTTAGGGCAGGATTAAAGGAGGAAGTGGATGATACAGATATATTTTCCTATCATGCAAGGTTTGAAAGCAAATCAGATGACTGTTGTAATTCATGGAGTGATAAGGAAGGTCCCAGGGCAGACAGCTGTTGAGAGGCTCCCAAGAACCAGGCAAGAGTGTTGAGCAGGAACAGTCACATATGAGATTCTCTAAAAAGTGAAAAGGGAGCTGTCTCTCGGGAGTAACACACTGCATAAACTATTTCATGTGCTTACTAACACCATGAATCAGGAGCATGGAGACACTTTAGCAGAGAGTGTTTTTAGGCTCCAGATACGTAGTTGTTACTTTCATTAGTTCTGTTCTTTGCTTAGCTGTGAGAACATTGGGAAGCTCAATTATTTTTGTCTTGATTTCTCTATCCATAATCCAAATACTAATAGTACTCTATGCTTTAGAGAAATTTGCAAATACTGGTGAATTAAATTGCATAGCTGTCTGTAGGTTTCATGTGATTTAGAAGTAGAACATTTTGTTCTACAAAGCTTGAGAAATTCTTTTCTTGGGAGCAAGCTTCTCATCCTGCTGTAATATGTGAAGAGTATGAAAAGGATGTTGTTTGCTTAATAATACTTCTCTAAAAGTTGTCAGTTGGGTGAGACTGACAATCCTGTGGAGGAATTAGATTTGAGTGATTTTTAAAAAACTGTTTGAGTGATATGAATGAGATTTGGGAAATTATTAATTCTCATCTAAATTAAATAAACTTCCTAGTTTTGCCAGGAGCCAGGTTATACGCAATACTTCTCCATCCAATCAAAAGAAGAAAAAAATCCTTAAGTACCATTTTCATAAATAACAATGGAAGATTAAATTTTCTTCAGTTTTATCGTTTTGGACTGTAGAGGATACCTGTATATCTGTGTTGACTGTGTGTCTGAATTGGCCCACAACACATTAGAGCCTGGTTTCCTTGCCAACCTGTGCTTAAATGTAATGTTTCCTACAACAAAACAACAGTAAGACTGCATGTTTAAAAGAAACCAACACCACAAAAACCTCAAAAACCCTATTTGTATTGAAGGAATGGAGCCTTCCCTTTTATTCTCAATTCTCTGAAAACAAAGCTGAAATTAAGGGCACAGCTCTTCCCTGCAGCAAGGGCTCTTAGACCACTTCCCCAGTATTTTGCTTTGATAACTTTGCAAGAGTGCAGTGGCAATAGGTAGACTTGTAGATCACACACAAACTAAAGTTCAGGCTGTTGAGTTTTTCAATTAAAGAGCAAGGGTGAGCATAAGAATAAATGCATTCTTGTTGTAGAAAACTTCTCAGAAGCATTCAGGTGACAGATGCTGTAGCAACACATTGGATTAAGGATCTTTTTTCTGTTGTTTACAGCTTTAATGAGTACTTGGTTTTCTGTCCGCATCGGTCCGGTCACAGAAGAGAGCCAAACAAAATGTGTGCACTAACTCAGAGTGGTTGGTTCATGCTGCTGTTTGAGGTCAGGGTTCTTTCCTTGTTGCCATATTTCTGCTCTCTGGTCGGGCTCCCTGTTCCCACACTGACATAACAGCCACTCAGCTTCCTCCGCATTTAGCATTTTCGCTAAGCTGAAGCACAAAGGACATTTTTACTCCTGAGAGTAAATAAATGCTAAGGCAGTGTCTTGTGATTCCTCTGAAACCTCAAGATGTCTCAGAGCATAACTGATAGATTTGCTTAAATGGCACCTGTAAGACTGTTGTTGCAGAAGAATGATTAAGCCTAAATTATCTGAAAGACTCTGACTCAGGATATAAACAATGCAAGAGCAATTGAGAGACCCTGAATCATGAACTGTGACATGATATATCCTGGAGTTCAGTAAGCTAATGCTGCTATTAATGACTAAGCTGAAGCAAGCAGAGGTTTTGTTTGCTTCAGATTTCATTTCTTCCACCCTCACTCTCTGCAGGTGGCTAAACATACAAAAGTACTTATGAAGTGGGGGGTAGGGAAATAGAGAAGAGAATAAAGTAGGAAAAGACAAGCAAAGGGATTTATGCTTTTGTTTACATCTGAAAAATTTCCTGATGTCCCTAGGGTAATGGTATTGACACTGAGGGAGGGAGGGAGGAAGGCCCCCCAGCTCTTGTGGAGGAGGGGGACAAAGAATCAGGGGCAGATAAGAAAACAAAAAGCAAAATGTAAAATACAGCCAAGGGAAAGAGGACTTTTTTTTAGACAGGAAAAGGCAAAAAGAGATGTGGGGTGGGGGGAGCAAAGAAGAGACGTCCAAATGGTTGTCAGGATTCTTTATTATCTCTCCTTGCAATTCTCTGATCAGCAATGGCAGTAGTGCACAGAGGTTCTTATAGGGAAAAAATAAGCCAGTCAGTAGGTTGTTTACAAATTGTTGTCCTGAAATTTTCACATTTATTGTCACAAAAATAATTGATCAAAATCAGGTAATCCTCCCTCCCTCTTAGTATATAATGATGACAGGAAAAGCTGAATAACATGCTCCCTTGGAAAAACAGCGTTATTCCATAATAAATAAACTGAAATTTCAGTGACAGACCTGACAGGTTTTTTATCTTATTTTCATCATATCTGAAAGAGAAGGAAAGAAGTGGAGTTAAGTCTCTCTTATTGTTTTCCTTAAATTAAATAAAAGGAGTAAGAAGGGGATGGGAGAGAAGAACCACTACCGAACAACAACGTTATCTTTCCAGTCATTTCTATGGCAAATGAAAGTGCTTCTCAAGGATAAGTATCATAATGAAACTTTATGCAGTGGTCATAGGAAATTGCTGCCAGAACCAGAGAGAAGTGAATACAAAGGACTCAATATTAATGAAAAGTGCCATTAGGTATTTCAATGTAACAAGCAGGTTTTTCTCCTGTAGTGACACAGTAGTGACCAATGGTTCATCTTAACTCAGTGTCCTTTAAATCATGACAAAACTTAATACTAAGGGGAGAAGGATGCTCACTCATCTCGTAATGAAAAATGTTAGTAGCCAGGTCCTTATGTTTGCCTTCAAGTTGGCTATGAATATGTAAAAATGTTGGCTGTGCGTGAAGAATGAGGAGATATGCATAATGTGGAACTGTCTCTTTTTATTAGCATTTAAGTAAAGATAAGACTACCCTGCATGACCACATGCAGACAAAATGAACAGTGAGAGCAGTGAGAGAGAACACCTTTTAAAATTTTTCCCCACATTAGATTTACCTTATTAGAAGCTGATCAGGTATCAAAATCATAAAGCATTCTCTAAAATGAAAATCCCTAATGGCTTCATTAATACTGTGAACTGACATGAAACTTCAGGCACTGGACTTGAGTGTACCTTGGCATCTAAAGAGGGGCTGTCTGGAGAGCAGAAAAACAGTGAGAAGGGGCTTCAGAAGGGCTGTTGCCAGTGCTAAACTTGGTGTTGAGATAGAGCAGGATGTTATTATCTTTACACATCAGAAGTATGGGAGTCTGTCCCCCTTGGTGGGGAAAGCAGAGCTTTACTTTGCACACCCATGTCAGAGCTGCTGCCTGTAAGGGATAGAAGCAGCCTAAACTCATCAACTGCTTTTAGCAGGAGATATTTGACTGCCCCAGAGTTTGTTTGCAGAATTGGTGCTGGAAACCACATCTTCAATAGAGCTGTCACTCCTGCAGGGAATGGTGCTTGTTTGCTTTTTTGGCTAAGATGTACAAAAAGTGGGAATCTTTTAATCTTTCTGTATATGCAGCGGGCTGTGCCTTAATCCAAACTAGCTTGTGAGGAACAAGAACAAAAGCCAGATAAAGGCTGACTGCAGACAGTGTTTTCAGTTGCTGGTCAGAATCACCAACATGCAGTAATGCTACTCTGGCCACCTCTGCAGGGGAGGATCAAAAGGAAGCTGAGTGTTGGAGCTAGATTGGACTGAACACTGTAGGAACCAAAAAAAAAAAGGGCTGCTTTCAAAGTTCAGAGTGCTTCTTAGGAAAGGATGTTTTTAATTATTATGTTGATGTTGTGATAGCTACTGGAAAATCAAATTAGTACACAGGATATTAGCAAATGTCCATGGTTTTTAGAGAAGAGATACAAAATAAAGGAACTCTGCTGGGAAGAAGCTATGCTGGGCCAGCCAAAATCCAGCAAGCTTGAGAGCCAACCCTGTGGTTTTCCTTTCAAGTGCTTTCAAGTTGGGCATCCAGGAGCTGATCTGGGGTGCCAGCTGCATCAAGACAGAGTGTCAACATGCTTCAAACACAGCACACATGCAGCGTAACAGAGTTTGGAAAACAAGAAAAAGGCACAGAATCCAAGCTCAAATTTGTACTGGCAGGTGCCCAAATCTGGTTTGATTTCCTCAGTGTGAGATGCACTGACTGGACAATAAGTTCATTGCAAGCATTCACCATTAGCAGTGCCCCCTATGAAGTATCATGTCACATTTATTAGTAGCTAAGAGTGAAATCACTTGGTGTCAGGGTTGTAGGCATATCTTTCTGTTCTCAGTGCTCCTTTAGGCCAGTATCCTTGTACTGGCAAAGTACCCTCATGTCCTGTAAGCAATTTTAATTAAGTCTCTTGCTGTATTTAATTGTCTAGTATACTACCACTGACAGGTAGGCAAGTTTATATATATATAGTTGTCATTTGATTGAGTACTCTGCATGCAGAGTCTGTGTGTGTGTGTGTGTGTATTGGCAGCAGCTCAGTGTGTACAGGCCTCCCAGATCTCTAGATTGCACCTAGCAATGGAAATTTTTGGGAAGAGAGTTTCTATCCAAAGTAGGAAAGACGAAGTTAAGGACTATGTTAAGTACATTGGATGTATAAAATCCATCAGATAAGACAGATTGCATCTAAGGATGCTGATGAAGCTGGCACATGACATTGTAAAGCTAAGTTCTTATCTTGAGAGGTGGCAATCTGGGGAGGTTTCTGTTGACTGGAAAGATTGAAATGGTGCACCCTTTTTCAAAAAAAGACATCAGGCAAATTACAGGTCGGACAGTCTTATATCCCCTAAGCCCTGTAAATTTTGACATAGACATTATTTCCAGGCATGTGTAGGATAACAAGGGGGCTGGAAACACTAGATTTTGAGGGACAAACTGCAGGTGATCAAAATGAATGTCTAGTGTGTTGAAAAAACTGGCTCTTAAATGAGGGAAGAACAGTGGGTTTATTTTAGCAAGGCTTTCAGCACTGCCTCTTGTAGTATCCCTGTAGTCAAATTTAGGAAATATGAATTACAGAATTACAAAATGGAGAAAAAAAAAGGCTCAAGTATCAGGCTTAAAATTCCAGCAGTACTATCATACTTTAGCTGCAGGCTCACTGTGCCTGGCATTCTTGGCATGAGACACTTCTGGGCCTGCCATTGCTCGGCATCTGCAGCAAGAACCTGACCAAGAGCACAAAAGGACCTGCCCTGAGGAGCTTCTCAGGTGACACTGACTTGGAGGGAGCTGGTGCCAGGACACTCGGGGCACAGGCTGGGGCTGCAGGCCAGGGGCAGCCGTGCAGGAGAGGGAGAGCAGGGTCAGGAGGGGATCCTCGCCGTGCTGGATCCAACCATGTCCTGAGCACGAGTGTGGCTGCCACAGGGAAAGGACGGTGGCCCTCGGCCCAGTAGCTCGTCAGGCTTCATCTCGAACTCTGTGTGTTCAGATTTGGGACCTCCTGGAACAAGACCACTCTTGACAGCTTGCAGAAAATCCAGAGCAGGCCCCAAGGGTGGTGCAGCATGGGAAAGAGCAGGCAGGAACAATGGAATTTTTGCCTTCAAATACCTGCCAGGAGGCACAGAGAACAGAGACTCTTCTCAGAGGTGCGTAGAGGAAAAGAACAGGAGCCAACAAGGTGGAGCAAGGGCAGAGTTGTCTGGGAATAGGGGAAAAAAAGGCTTTCCAAAGAGGGTCGATCAGCCCTGAGTCAGGCCGTTGCAACTGAGGCTGCAGAAAATCCTTCTCTGGAGACCCTCAAAACTTCTTGGGAAAAGGTGCTGTGCCATTTTGAGGCAGCCCTGCTTTGAGCAGGGGGCTGAGCAGAGACTTTCATGGGTCCCTACCAATCTGCATTCCTCCTTGAGGCTGCCTTGGATTGGTTTGTTTGCCTTGAAGGGGGTGAGCAAAGATGGGGTGGGGTTGACAGAGGAACCTGTGACCCTTTTTTTCTCTGAATGAGAGGTGTCTGTGACAGATGCAGGCACATGCATAAACAAATGGACTCACATGACAGAGGAGGTCTGGAAGCTCTGCCAGCAGTGCAAATATCTGTTATGTCCAAGAATCTGGAGCCCTCCCTTCATCTCCTGACATTTTCTCAAGCAACTTCCTTCCCGTTTCCAAGACGCTTCTCCTCCCAAGGCTTCACATGCCATTTGCATAAGGGACTAATTATAATCAGGGCTGTGCAAGCAGCAAAGATATGGGTAAGAGAAAACCTGTTTGATCATCAAAATTGCTCACTTTGGAGAGGAGGAATTTAGATGATTATACATGTAGATGTGTATGCATACACACAGGGGTTATTTTATTTTGCTTTTTAGCATTTACAGTTACTATAAGGTGTTTCCACACATCCTTTTCAGGCTTCTGTGTTTAGTATAATTAATTGCAGAGTTGTCCCACGACTAGACACTTTCAGATGTTCCCTCCCAGTGCAATATTTTCCCCAAATCCTTCTGACATTCATCCTGTGGATGCTTCTAAACACAAGAGAAAATCCTCTTCAGTCATAAGAGGGCAGAAGACAGTGACATAATTGCCAGGGACAAGATTCTAAACGTGTTGATAGCAGAGATAAGGTCCAGGTAGAATGAAGAAAAGGAAGACTTATCAGAGTATCTTCTAGGACCTTCCAGTAGAAGTTTTAGAGTAGTAAAGATTAATGGGCAAGTCCTTAGCTTTTGATTTGTGCTGATAGCCAAAATAGGATCCAATAGACACTTCTTTTGCAGTCCCAGAAATCCCAGGGGTTATTTTAGTTTTTTATCATTTAGCGTTATCATAAGGTGTATC
Organism: Zonotrichia leucophrys gambelii; assembly: GCF_028769735.1. Classification (NCBI taxonomy): domain Eukaryota; kingdom Metazoa; phylum Chordata; class Aves; order Passeriformes; family Passerellidae; genus Zonotrichia; species Zonotrichia leucophrys. Next base: position 25,048,496 of record NC_088173.1, on the reverse strand, counting down.
CACATGTCCTTCTCAAGCTTGTATATTTGATAAAGTAATTTTAGAGTGGTCCTGTTTTCAAGCATTTATTCATTTTAAAGCCTGCTTAGATGCACACTCTTTCTATCTTTTTAATTCCTTGGGCATGAGTCTTTCCAACCCTGTGATAATGCTCACTGCCATTCTCCTGATTTGTTGTTGAAAAGTTTGCTAAAAGCACTGTTTATTTCTATAACTCATAGGGGAGTCTGCCATTTTGCTTGTGGTTTAGTGAGAATAAAAAAAATAAAGATGTTGTATAAATGCAACTTCATTTTAAAAAGAAAAGCTGATGCACCAACATGATGTAATGAGAGCTATTAAAATAATTAGTCCCTATCCTAGAATGATTGCAAAAGGAAATAAGTAAAGAGAATGAAACATATAACAACTGGATTATAAAATGAACAACCGGCATAAAAATTAAGTGAGTCAAAAGTTTAAACCAGAATGTGGCTGAGTTGCAGGGTAATGTAGGAGAAGAAAATGTAATTGTGCTTTTTCCGTGGCAGTTTACTTGAACTAAATGTCCCTGAAAAATGTCTGAGACGTGTGGATAGAGGTTGTACTTTTCACAAATGTACCACTGTATTTGATTTCAGGACAGTCAGTGGGTCAAACTTTGCCTAAGGCAATCACAGCAGCTTTAACAATCAAGTGCTTAGGGAAATGGGATAAAATGTCTGCTTTCTTTCTTTGATTTGATCTCACTCCTTATTTTATTATTGCCTGCTGGATGGGTCTGTGTTCGTTCATTCATGTCCAGTGCTGCCTCACACTGAGAGAAGAAGGGTGGGTGCTGCAGGCTCACCCCCAGTGCCTTCAGCCTCATGGGTCTGGCCTAACACTCTCACTCTGGTGCTTGCACTGAGCCTCCTTTTTATTGTGTGCTTCTCCTTGCATAATTGTCATACTCTTGCCTTGAACCAGTATCAAACAAGAAGCTATTGTTCTGTTGATGCTGATGGCTCCGTATTAGCAGTGTCAGAGCTGTCAGGTCCTGGCAGTGTGTTGTGTGATAACTGTCATAGGCTTCAATATGAATATTGCAATGTGAAGCTCTAATCATGGCTTACATGTGCTCAGAAAGCATCCCTTGTATTACTGTGGAGTTACAAAGTATATACTGATCAGATGGATATCTTATCATTTGGAACCTTAGCTCTTTAAATATAAATATGATTACTATTTATAACACCCTATAGAAAACAATCACTTTAAATAAGAGTTGAGATTATTTCTAATCTGATGCTGCAGAAGCCTCTGTTCAAAGGCCATATTTGCTCTGTCAGCCTGTGAAAGGGACTGAGGTGTGCCTGGTCTGTCATCCATGGGTCAAAGTAAGCTAGAACAGTCCATGGCCCAGAATGCCCATCTGTAACACACCTCCTCAAAATCCTGTATTTTGGACAGTATTGTGTTTAGTATATAACAACAGAATTAAAACAGTCTATTTGGAAAACTCTTCATGTGTATATTTCCCAGAAAAGGTTCTAGGAAAAAGGATCAGGCTGAAAGTTATTTCAAGAATCACAAATAAAAATTCCTAAAGAGCTGAGACCCAAATCTAAAAGAAGATTTGTACGGGTTCTTACTTAGCCCAGATTTTTGAAGGAAAAGAGTGCTTATGCTAATTTCAGGGAAAACAGGCTATTAGGTACAAGGTTTTCTGTGATTTAAAAACATCTAGCACCACCACATACTATAAATAATGGTTCTTATGCATTTTATTCCTGAAGATGGAAAGATTATATTAATGCAATTATACTTACAGCTGTGTAAACTTGTCCTGCTTGTTCAAGGTTGTCTTTGAAGTTTTAGAAAACACCAATGAGGTGCTTCAATAAATTTTTTGTCTTGTTTAGGGAAGCAAACCAGCTGTGACAGGTTTAATCAGAACTAAACCTCGTTTAAGTCAAATGGAGGCTACAAAACCAAACATGCTGGACAAGTTACAGCAGAGTTAAGGCCTGTTCCTTCAGCTGTTGCAGGGTGTGGTGTCTGGGGAGGGGGAGCGTGTCTATGTACATGCTTACAGAGACTGGATTAAGTATCCCCAGTGTGTAGGAGGCTGGCAATAATCCTGTACCTACTTGTCTGTGCCCCCAGGGAGATCTGCTCCTGGGGATGCTCTGTTTAGCAAGGTAACCCAGACACCAAAGGGACAGGCCACGAGAGCTCAGCAGTGGGCTGTTTTTGACTTGGGCTGCAAATCATGGGCCGTGAATTAGTCCAAAGATTTCAAGTATCACAAAAGGCAAACACTCATTGCTCTTCAGGGCTTGTTTCCCTGAAATCCAGATAATCTTATTTGAATCATGATTTGTGAGATAAAATAAGTAGCCTTATTTCATTTGAATTGATATGTTTCATTCAAAGTGCTATACTTTCCCTCTTATTTACATTTAGCCTAATCCTGTGGCAAAATCAGCTCTAGGGGAGGTAGCTACAACCACACTGCCATTTACATTTCATTTGTTTATACTGGATCTGAGTTTATGTCTATGCATTTTACCAGCGGCTGCAGAAGATGAGAATAGCTTTAGGAGTCTGCATGTTGATGAAAGAGTGAGTTATGCGCTTTTCGTAACTGTACTCCTGACTCATTATTCACAGCACAAAGAATTCTCTTGTGGCATTCCACTTCTTATGTGGTTAGTGTACCACTCCCACCTTCCAAAAGTCTCAGCCACTCAAAGGCATAGTTTTCTAAAGCATAGGCTGTAAAATTAAAGGTTACATTTCAGTTTCACAAGTGAACCAAGTTACCTGTCAGTTTTAGAAGAATGTACATGTGCATAATAGTTCAGAAATTAGACACAGAAAAACCCACTTTAAAACCACCTAACAATAAAGTTCACTTTTAAACCCACTTAACAATAGAGAATTCAGAAGCTGATACTCTAATCTGAAATTCCACTTACTGTCCTGTAGAGTATGTTTTAATATATGTAGAATCAACCAGCATCCTAAATGGACTGCCCCGCTAGGGGAGTAAAAGCCTGAAGTAAATACAATTAGGCCTGTTAAAACTTTGGGGTTCTTGGCCTTGCATTTTACACTAAACCAAAGTATTTTATTTGTCAGAATTATTTTTTCACACAGCCCTGTATAGAAAGTTTATTATCCATGTCACCTTGTAAGTTGGATGCCTTGCAGTTTTGATTTTCACATTCCCATGAATTAGGGAAATAGCTTTATTCTCATTTTATGGCTGGAGGTTCTGAAGGTTCACCATGCTAAGCACAGTCACCTTCTAGGGTAGCCAACTTTTAGCCTTCAGTAAATTTTACTGGAAAAAGATCTGTGGGCTCAAGGATTCTCAGTTCCCCTGAGAATTCTTATTGCTGGTACAAGAAGAACTCTGTATTACTCATTTTTCAGTAAGGTATGTACAGGGGATGTGTGAAAGGATCACACACCAGGATGGGGCCCTTAATTTGGGTCAGGTCAAATGTTCTGGTGACACAGCTGTGGTGAGCACAGCACCTCTGCAGAGTGCTTCCCAAAGCAGCCTGCTGTGGTGAAGCTCCTCTTGCAAGCAGCAGGGCGGAGGGGGCAGCCTTGTCCACAGGGAAAGCTGCATGTCTTGGAAGCTACAAAATTGAGAGAGCTGATCTGTAGGGAAAAGTCCATTTGGTCTGATCCCATGTGTGGTTTGAGGGATTTGTGGAATGTCTGGATGCTGTTATGATTTTTTTGAATGGTAGCGTAAGTGCAAAACTGATGGTGCACTGCTGATTAAATGTTGGAGGTTTTTCATAGACATTAAGATTTAATCTGATGTGTCATTTTAATGGAACTTCAGTATATTTTCTCTGGTATTTTAATAGTTCATCTAAACACATAAATGAAATAATTCCGTAAATGCAACACAAACACTTTGAAGAAAAGCTTACTAAATGGAGGAACTTTGAGATCTGAGTCCAACCAATAAATCATCAGGCCTACTTTAAAGGTCTCTTCAAAGAGGTGTTTCACAGATTTTGAAATCGGTCCTGTTTTGCTGCAGAGGTGAGGGGACCTTATCTGTGAGGAGTTTGATTGTGTGGAAAAGGACAAGTACTGGTACTTGAAGGCCTTTTGCACATCAAGGTTCTTCAAGTGGCTTGTTAACTGCACCATGTTGGATATAGATTAGAAGTACATAGGATCAAAACAAATAATCTTTAGCCTGGTCTGCCATGACCACCATTCTGTTTCCACTTTTATTACAGACTGATCATGCCCTCGCTGTTGCTGTCTCCCAGCCCAATGCTGTGGGCTGTGCCCTTGGGAATGTGCATTGTGGTGGCTGGGAGAACATGGACTCTCCTCCCCAGGACAGGGTACCTGAGCAAGGTGTTTGTGAGCACACCACGAGTCAGGGCTGGGTCCTAATGGCAGCATGACAGGCCAGTGGTGTCAGAGCTGCTGTGCTGGCCTCCCTCTGGAGCGCAGAGAGGAGAGCAGAGCCTGCCCAAGGACAGGCCCCAGCTCCATGGCCAACTGCAATGCTGTTAAAGGGGTTCCAGGCACATGTGCATTGCACACCATGTGTGGTCCACAGGCTGCAAGCTGAAGCTCAGGATTCCTCCTGGCTGTTTGTGTGTTAATGTTTGCTGAAAGTCTGAAGATGCTTGGACAACACAGGCTGCAGGGAAACTGTGCTAACAAGCACATTATTTAAATCAAATGGAGACAGAGCCAACAGATGTTACTGGCAGCTCCTATGATTTCAGGGAGTCTGCTTCAAACTTATTAGAGTTGGATTTCATGAAGACCATGTGGCCACAATTTAGCCCATAGTCTTTCCACTGTTTACCACTAATTCTCTGACTGTCACTGCACTACAGCTGACAAGACTGAATTTCAGTGGTTTCCTTTGCTTTTGCTCAATTTTTGGTGAGGAAAAGTTGTTAAGTATCTTTTTGAAGGATAAAAATGCTGTGTCAATGAAGAAATAGTAAATGTATATGCAGGTGGAAGATATGGATACAAAAATCTTGATATATCTGTGTATTTATTTTTGCCTATGAGGTTTTCTAAAATCTATTTATTTCAATATTAGGGTGAAGTAGGAAAATAAGTTATTGTAGTAGCAAAATTTGAATCCACACATTTTTTAAAGGGATTGATTTCTGGGTAGTGCATAAACATTTCCAATTAAATGTGGATTAAATTAAATTATGAATTATAATTGTCTTCAAAATTATATTTAATATAGAAGCATCCATTGATCTTTTATGCACAGACCATGATATCATGCATCTTATGTATATACAATGTAATAAGTGTATTTAATTTATCGAGTTGCAGGATGTTTAATCTCTGCAACCAGTTATATTGAACATTAATGGGTACTAGGAGAGTTGCCCAGAATTATTTATAATATAGAAGGCAGATAAACTGTTATATATACACATAGTCCCCTATTTTAAATTAACTTTATATTCTTGAACGTATGTTTTGATTCTTACAATTTCATTGCCAATAAGAAAAACAGATTTAGAATGTTTATTTAACACACACATGCACACAAAAAAGGACAACACAAAATCTCTGAGCTCTTGTGGTTCTGGGTCCTTGCATTTGGAAGAGCTTTATATAGACAAAAAGGGAGTTACTGTAATGTGTATTTATGGCCTTCTCTAAGATGTCATATATGTTGCCTTGTTTTCTGATGATGATAATGAACTGGTGCACTTCGTGGATAGCCTTCAGTATTAATCTCAGAAAGTACATATATTATGTTCAAGTTTCACAAAAAGATGGTTCTGTGAAAGCCTCTAAATGAAGCTCACTGATTCAATCATTCATTCATTCATTCACTTGCTTCCTCCTTTTGATTTCCCCCTGATTATTTAAGGAAAAAACCCTGTAGTTTTTGATAGTCTAGCCTAGTGTTACTCAGCTGTTTTGGCTTCTACTTCGGAAGTCAGTTAACAGAAGTTTTAGCTAGATTTCTAATTTGGCCATTATAATATTGTTTGGATGAAGATGTAAGTATGGGACTGCAAAGGGTGTGTATAGCAACTGTTGACTAATGTGAATAATCGTAGCTGAAGTCAACAGAACTACACCACCTTGCACTAGCTGAAGAACTAGCCCTTGAAATCTGAGATATTAAAAAGTACTTTACCTGGTCTTGTACTAATATTGTATAAAAATCTATCAAAATGTGGAGAATGTTACAGGTTTCTACTCCCATTCCTTTCTATGTGTTTGTGTCTCATAGCCTTTGAGTATTAAATTGCAGAATGAATGTCACAGTAGCCCAATTTAACTTCAGAACAAGGAAATATTTTGAATTCTGGAACTGCTCGTGGTCATGTGAGACAGTTGCAACAAGCAGTATCTCTTTAACATTTCAGTCACTATCCTCTTCACAGCTGTTGCAAGGTACAAAATACATTGCATCTAGGATCTGCCACCTGTTGTAGACAATTTGGAATAGAGTAAGTCAATGGAGGTTCAAGAACACATTTTGCCTTCTTTCAGTGATACTATCTGCATTTCATTTAGTGGCCACTTAAACTTAAGCCACTGAAGTCTTTCTGTCATGCCCCTGTTTTGTGAGGTAGACCTGTGTTTTTGTAGCAGTGGGAATAGGTTAGTGCATTGAAAAATTGTAGGTGTTTTTTCTGCAGTCCTTTGTCCCTTTTTCTTTCTCAGTTGCATTAGGCCCAGCCCCAGATGATCCTCATTGTTTCTAAAGTAAAACTGAGCTTTGGCAGCATTCAAGCACCATCCCTTGCTTCACCTCTGCAAGCACCCTCCTCTGGGAAATGGAGGGGAAAGGACACTGATGGTGACTGCTTTCTATTCAGCTCTGCCCAGATAGATGCAAGACAAGTAGATCTGTGTCACACACAGAGAGCATGAGAATTGCTGACATATGAGTTGTTGTAGTAGTAGTAGTAGAAAAAGAATTCTCTCCTTGAAATTATTTCAATTTTTGGAAGTCTTCTAAACTCTGGACAGTGTTTTCAGAGAGTCCAGAATGTCACAGAATCGTAAAATATTCTGAGTTGGAAGGGACCCACAAGGATTATCAAGTCCAGCTCTCAAGTGAATGGCCCATAGAGGGATTGAATCCACAGTCTTGGCATTTTTAACACCAGGCTCTAACCAGCTGAGCTTCTGCCTTCACTTCTCTTTGCAGAGCCTGTTGCACCTGTATATGTCAAACCCTTCATAGTACACACTTTTGTTTAAACCAATTTACATATTTTTCTTAATGCTGTGAGTTCTGACTTCAGAGTGCTGCCAGGTGGTCACTAGGGTCAGTGACTAAAGCTGTGGCCTGTTACAGTAAGGCCATGTGAGCTGAGGGCCCAGCTTTGCCCTCTCCATCATGGTCAAGTTTTCCCCCACAAAGTACTTCTAATCCATACTGGATTGCTGAGAATCAAAGTACAAAAGATATTCACAGCATTAAATAGAAGCTTTACATTGATGGGCAGATTAGTAGACTGTCCCAGTACCCCTAACCTTTTGTCGCTGCAGCTTTTGTAGCCTGCAAATTGCCTCAAGCTTTTCCTTTTTCCTGTCCTTGCCATCTAGATTGGTTCCGAATTTTAATGTGTCTCCAGACCACTACCATGAGAATCAGGCTTTTTTCATGTTGTTCAGAGAATTGCAACTTTTTGTTCAGAGAACTGAAACTTGAACACCTCTTTACTCACCTTGATTAATGAAATACTGTCTTCTCTGACCTCCTTGACTTCTTGGTCGTAGTTATTGGTGCTACAGAAAACACAAGTACTAAAATCCTCCTTCCCTCGCAGTTGGATGTGATGGTGACAGCAGTTAGAAAATGTTGCTGTTCTCTTAGAAATCTGTTAGAAATCTGTCTTGTACGTATTGTTCACCACCTCATCCCTTAAGTATTGCAGGAGATGGGGCAGGAAGGTCAAGGACACTGAAGTATTTCCCTTCCTCATCCTCTCCAGCTCCTCTTTCCTCCTCATTGTATGTTACTCAGCTCTGAGTCTGAGCTATGACACTGTTCCAGCCTGTGAAAGTCAGTCTGGGCTTAAAAACTGTTTGTAACTTGTGTCAATGGGTTACCTTTGTGGATTACAGGTGCTTGATCAAGAGCCTGGATTAACTTTGTGGTGGAGATATGCTTACCAACTCCCAAAAAGGAGCACTTCTTCCTTCTTACTTAGAGAAGGTTGGTAAGTAGCGTGGACTTTCAGGAGCCACATGGATTTTTTGTTGCCTGTACTTCCTGTCATTTACTGCAAAGGATTGCAGTGAGTTTGAGGTGAGATTTACTGAAATGATTTAGGAAGACACCAGGTATCCATGACATGACAACAATTTTAGTATCTACCCAGGTAGTCTGGATTTGAGCTTAAAACCAACAAAAGAAAAGCTCGTTTAGTTGTATTTTCTCTTTGAAGAGCTAATACTATACTTTCAGGAATGAGAGGCTTTTTTTTAATTTGAAAGATAATCTTGCTAAGATTTGACCTTTGCAGTTTTTACTATCAAAATCTTTTACATGATGAGCTTAGACAAATTCTAGTTTTTTGGTTTGGTGACTTTTTTCCTCAAAGTTATCATCAGTGTCCTAGCTGCTTCTTAAGGGAACAACCTGAATGAAGCAAAATGCTACATCTCTACATGCTAAAAAGACTAAAAATCAATCATTAATGCCAAATCTCAGCCAAAGAATAAATAGCTCTACTTTATAAGAATGCTTTCATAATCATTCATCATTTTCACACTGCTTTGCGCTCCAGCTGACGTTGAGCTGCATTCAAATTTTTAATCAGAAAAAATTGGTACAGAAAAAGCGATAAGGACTGAAAAAACATCTCTCTACATTGAGCTGTGCACCCTTTGTCCCCTACAAAGGGAACAATCTGTCTGGGCTCAGGCTTTTATGTCTACTATACAATAGTGTTACTGTTGACATGTACGTAGCTTTATAATTTATGAGGTGTATGTGTGGGAAGTTTTCCTGTAGGATCTGATTTATAAAGGTGGCTTGATATCACTTCCTGTACCTTGGACATCTCTGGCATAACAGGGAGTTTATTTGAGCACACTGCACCCGATGTTCGTATGCGTAGGTGAGTAGGAATGCGGGATCAGCAGGCAGCATCTGGGCAACTGAACCCTTCCTGGCTTGTTCTGGCAGACAAACATACCATAGATACTAGCTCAGAAACATCCATAAATCATCCTGTAACACCAGACATCATAATTCTCAACACTTGAGAGAAATTTAGAACTGTAGTAAAAATCTAAAGGCTGCACCTGTACCATGTCACGTGTAGAAAGGAGGAGTGGAGGGTGGAGGATATTTCTAGTCTTCCAGGTCTGTGCGCTAGCAAAATATTTATAAAATTAACTTCTGTGTGATCCCAAGAAGCTGATCATGTTCTAAATTACTGTTAGGACAAATAAAACCCCTCTGATCCCTGCTAATCTGGCTTGGAGAACAGATGTCCTCCTGATCCTAAATCGGATGAATAGCTTAATCCTTTGTGTGTGAGCAGGACACCATTCATCTGAGAATTTTGCATCACTAGAAACACAGCTGTAGTCTGTTTACATCCAGGTTTTTGTGTCATCCAAGCTCCAGAAGCAAATGATAGAAGAAGGAAGGAAAAGAAGATTCCCTTCTGGTCCACACAAGGACCAGAAACCATCCCTAAGTGTGGTGCACATACTCAGCAATCATTTGCTGGTCCTAAAATTTTTTGCATATGCTTAAGGACTGGATTCCATAGAGACCCCACTGCAGAATTAATTTTCTGGGTTCAGGAGCTCTCTTAGTTTAATTTATAGTCCTTTCTGTAACTTGGTCATGCTTCCCACATTTCTTACTCCCATGATCACATTCACAAGGCTTTTCCAGAATTTATTCTTGAAGAAATAAAACTTCCACTTTCTAGTCCAGATTTGTTTATGACCAATTTATTGCAACAGATGAATCTGCCAGAACAAACGCTGAGGGCTTTTGAGCTGAGATGCTAGGAGACCAAAATGGATCTTTTTCCATAAGTACTTCCATTCAAATTGAATGATTAGTTGAAATATGTAAAATTTTACAAATATTAAGGTCACAGTGATATCAAAAACCCTGAAATTTTGAGTGGGAAGATTTGGACTGAAAAGCAAAAGAGAGAGCTTGTGGATCCAGCATATCTGTTCTTCCAGCTCTCACCAAGTGTGAGTTTCACCTGCCCCTTTTACCTCGCTGTATTTTCCTCATTGTCGTGTCATTAGTACTTTATATAATGGCCTTAGACAGTATCTGCTGGCAAATGCACTTACATTCTCTTCAACTGTTTTAAACAATTTTTAATGTATTTATTAGTATTTCTTACTGTTCTAATAGCTCCTTTTGACCCTGAAAATTGTCCACTCATTTTGATTAAACCCGTGAGTCCGGAGAATTTGACAATTTAATTATTTTAAATGCAGCCTTATTGCCAAACAGGGCTTCCCTGCAGCCCTCACAGATGTTGTTTTTAGAAGAAACAGTTTTGGGTCTCTGCATTCAGGTACTTTTCTTTAATGGGCAAGGCATTTAACAGTAATTGAAATGAACTAATTTAAATGACCTGCTAGTGAAAAACAAACATGAACTAAACCAGGTCTAAATAAAAACACATTCTTTGTTGTAATTGGTCTTTCAAAAAAACCTAATAATTGACCGAAGCCTGATTTTTGAAAGCACATAAACTGTACAGACCCTATAGAATCTGTAATTGCCACTCTTGAAAAGAGAATCTTGTATAATTTGGAGTTTTTATTTTCTTTTATCACACAGGATAAATATTATAACTCATGATCCAAATCCTTTATGTTTTCTGTAGAATACTTGAAGTGAAACAATGCATCTTTTACCACTAAAAACACAATAAATGGGTCCCTGAAGGTTTTATTTTAAGTCAGATGCATTTGTCATTCTATATTGATAATCTTTGCATTTCATTATCATATTCAACTCACCATTTATATGCAGATGACACAATCATTTATGGTAATAGATTATACTAGAAGAAAGCTTAATATTATCTTCAAGCTGATTTAAATGAGCTTTAAGATCATCTGGCACAATCTAAATTACTATTAAATATTAATGAAACAAAGATCATATTATTTGGCTCAAAACAGAAGTTGGGTAAACTGAACAACTGACAATCAATGCGACCTTGGAGACAGTTAGCAAATGTCAATGGTGAAGAGTATGGATACATCATTTTTCATCGTATGACTAAACTATTGATTAGAAGCCGTGAAGGTTTGAAAGAAAGCCAAGAACGTTATTTGGGCTCAGAAAATTTGTTGACTTGGGGGAAAAGGAAAGATTTGTTTTCTTGCATTTTCAGTTTGTATTATGTGCTTTGGGTTTTACTGATTGCTGCATAATGTTGTTAGGAAAGACAAAGCATTTTTAACTTGGTTATCTAGGCAATTTTTCTGTGAATTATACATTTCATAAAAATCACTGTCTGTCATTTTAGCAACAATTGGCAAAAAATAGAAAACTGTCAACATTTCATTGGTATGTTATCCTTCTACTTTCTCCTCCCTCCTGTCCTCTATCTTGAGATAAGTTACAGTCTTCAGTCTTCCACATTTTCTGAAATAGAAAAATTAATAAGAAAACTAGTATCTCTACTTCTTCATCTGGAACCATACAGCTGTGAATTTGATAAAGCTAGTCAGGAGACTCAGGTAGATGCTTTATTTGAATTTGTTTATTTTTACGTAGGTAAGCTCCTGATCCTGTGATTAGTTGAGCACGCTCTAGCAGGCGCAGATGAATTCATTGGCAGTTTATGTCAATTCTCAAGATGACAGATAAGGTCTTCTTTCCAGGAGATGTTCTCAAGATGATAATCTCAGAGTAAAAAGTGAAAAACATGACCCCTGTATTGTTCAGTGTATTAAAAATGCAGACTATCTCCTGCATTTTGGTGCTGGCAATCCTCCTCCTTTTTGTGTAGCAAGATGTATCACACTAATACATCCAGTGTCCCAGAAATGCCAGCTCTTTTGACATTATAATGAATCCCATGGTAAGAGATATTGTTAGTTGTTAACTTCTTTCTGTGTTAGACATAATCAAGATCAATGTGGATATGTTTTCTGTTCAGGGCACCAGCTATTTCCCCTTAGCATTTAACTGGGCTGTGCTGAATCAAGCTGGGCACACTTTCCTTTGAGCATTTGCATTTGGGATAGGGGTCACACATTTTTTTGACCCTCATCTGGATCTTCACTACTCTCTTGGTAAAGAGCTTTCACATCATGTCAGGAGATGGAGACCTACTCTGACATCAATAAAATACCGAGGGAAAGAGGAGAATGCAGACATTTGGTTTATATACTTGGGAATGAGGCAGCTTTAGAGGGGCAGAGCAGCTGGTGAACTGTAGGCCAGGTCATAAAGCTGATTCAAAAAGGACTGTGAGGCCTGGGATGTTTTGATGGGTCTGGGAAAGACATTGGGGGAAAATTCATGTAACTAGGAGGCAGAAGAGTGAGTGGAAGGGTAGGTGCCCTCTGGAAGCACAGGAATAACAGTAAAGAGGAAAAACAGAGGAAGAGAAAGCAGTGATGTAGAAGATGGGTGTTGGAGAAAATTGTGGCATGCATAAGACAAGGTTTCTTGACAAGATTGTCAGAAATTCAGGTCTAAAGAAAGGATTTACTCTGTGATGAGTTGGGACAGTGAATGCCAAATAGGACAGTCTAATGTCCAGTTCAGTGTCTTACCTGGTCTGGGCAGGAGCTGCTGAAATTACAGATAAAAGAAAGAGAAGGGGAGAAGGAAGAGTTTGTGTCTTCCCTGCTGCAGACATTTGAGAAAAGTTGCTGAAATCTCTGTCAGAGCAATTGCAGGGAGAAGACTTGTGATTTATTTATATATTTAGAAATATTGTCTAATTCAAAGTTAGTATATCACATGATTCAAGTACAAATATCTTCCCTAGAAGGTAATCAGGCAGACTTCTCTCAAAATAACCAGTAAATTGTTTTTAGAATTAGCCTTACAATGAATTTTAAAAACTAATTAATCAAGTTCATTATTTTAATTTTTTGATTAGGTAACACCATTTTCCTGGTCCATCTAGGTGTCTCCTGGCAAGACACTTGAATCAATTTTCTTGTCCCTTTGCACTATCAACTCTCTTTGAAAGAATGGGAGAATTTCAAGAAGGAGCTATGCTCTGAACGTCACTAGAAATCATGTTCCACACTGTAATCACATCAGGAGAAGGTTCTTTTAAGTTCGTGTGTTTTACCTAGTGATAACATAAGGTTCCTAGTGAATAGATATTCTTTAGTGTGAATAATGTTTCCATTATCCCCCAGCTCTGTAGGTAAGAACCAGGCCCATGCTGCAGTCACAGGTGCTTGGGAGGGCTGCTGTGGGTTTGGTAACAAATGAGCTCTGACATTTATTGCTTGGGTTTGTCTTCACCATTGCTGCCAGATGGGTATGGCAAGCCCATTGGAGAGTGAAGGCACTGCATTGCAACCCTGGGCTTGTTCTGCATTCCAGAGGTGCCTTTTCCTTCAGCATGTGAAGCAAAGCCTCCTTCTGTGGGCGGGTTTTCTGTCTTGCCCCTGTCTGAGGACAGAAGAACATCTATTTTTTTCACTGAGTGGACTCTTCTCCTCCTGAGTCTCTGTTTTTCAAAAGATGTTCCCTCCACCTCCCAGTGAAGTTGAGGCCACTTTCAACCTACTTTTTTTTTTCTTTTTGACTGAGAAACCTTCCTCTATTATTCTCCCGTTAGAAGTCCATTGGTCTATTAGCCAGTCAGCTGTGCTGTCATATGACACCTTTACTCCAGTTTCACCTGTACTGGCCTTTCCATTATCTGAACCTCTCTACATCCATCTATCACTATCTGTATTCCAAACTTTCCTACTTTAAATTATATGTGTGTGTATATATATTTTTAGCTTCCCATTTTCATAATTTTTCATCAAATGTTGCCCTTGATTTCCTCACAGGTAGTGCTATGTCCAAGGCTCATTAAAACATCCCCTTGCTATTTGCCTCCAAGGCTGTTGCCTTAACCAGCCCTTGGGAAAGGGAAAAGAGCAGCCCTCGCTGCACAGCCCAGCTCCTCACAGGGCAGTTGTATGTCCTCCCTGCTTGTGTAGGTGGGCAGCCTCAGCTCCATCAGGAGGGGCAGCCCATGTCTGAGCAGAGAGAGCAAAACCAGCAGTCTGCACCTCAGCCCGGCTCGCCTCTGTGTAGGAGGAGATGGTCCCTCCACTGCCAGCCTCTTCTCCGTTCTGTTCTGGGCTCTCAGAGTAAATACTGAATGCTTCACATGAGTCTGGAAATCAAAGGAACTTTTGAGGAAACAGGGCAAGGTAGGAAGAGAGAGAGTGGGCATCTGGATAGAGTTTTACTGGGGCTTACTACTTGAGTAGTCAAGCTATACATTTTGACAGTGTCCTAATGCTGCTTTCAGTCCTTTCTTAGGGAGAAAATGGAAACCTTTTCAGACTGAGATGCTTAAAATAGGCTCCTAAATCGATGCTTAGGCATATAAATAGAGGCAGTTCAATATTCAGCAATACTGAGTGCTCTGGTGATGCCAGTAAGGAAGAAAATGCTTTGTGTACAGAAGTGCATTATTAGAAAATGTGGAGGTTCAAGAATTGCTATTTAGAGACAATTGCTATTTAGAGACAATTGGAGTAATTTTTTTTGGGTCAGTTGAGCTTGACTCATCTCTGGCCTCCATCTTCCATGGTTTTTATTCATTATATGATTTAAATGTAGTGTCTGTTTCTATTGGATATTTATGTCCACTAATTGAATCTAATTTTATCATGGGATTGGAATGAAAAAGTAAAGGTCTTTGCAATTTTCTTAGTATTGCACTCTGTGTTGTGCGCTTTGTAGAGATGAAATATCTGTTGCCATACCATATGGATGCTGTGGTTGTCTCCAACCCTCACAGAACTGGGATGCACAGAATTTCTACTTTTTACAATAGAAGAGCTGCCATCCTTTCTAAGGGAATGCAAGAGTGCAACGGAAATTTAGGTGAAATTATTGCAGCCTTAGCCTATTGTGCATACCAATATCTGCATCCAGAAGGACCTTTCATTTGTTTTTGCTTTTCTCACATGGAATCTATGCAAAATTCACAGTAGAGCAGTTGTCTTCCCTGATTTTCTTCTGTCTCCTCCCTGTCATCTCTGTGAAGATTTCTGTAGAAATTTTATGCAGATGTGAGGAACCTGTATTTTTACAGGTACACTCCATGCAATAACATGGATGGTGACTGGACCAGGGTGCCAGATGTAAGCACTGATGAATACAATGAATGCAGCCTCAGGTGTACCTGCTGTTATTGACATATATACCTGAGCACAAGTTTTGGCCCCAAAGCTTAGTCACTGAAGTGGATTTTTGAGGTGTCTGGGAATGCTATAATTTTTTTTTGAGTCAATGCCACTTGTATCTATGTATTGATACTGCATTTCATAGATACAATGCCAATTGTATTTATGAAATGCAGTAGCAAAATCAAACCACTCAACAGAGGAATCTTTGTCCTGTCTCTGTGAAAGACAACATAGTAAAATGGATATATTCCATAACAGCACTTAAAAATATGGAGGGTTTCTTTCATTTCCTTTGGAAAATGAAACCAACCTGAAGCTGGTATTGGCAAGGATAAATCCTAAATTGTGTCCCTTTGAAATTTGTGTTTGGTTCTTAATAATTTCTCCTTTAGGATCATGAAGACTATTTCCACTTGGTTTTCATTTCTTCTTGGAACAGATAATTTCATACTAAAGCCTTGACACTCATATGCACTTGAATCCATGAGGTTATTTGTGTTACTATGGCCTGCAGATTAGCAGCTTAAACCAGAATGGAATCAAATTGATCATAGTTAAAAAAAATAATATTTTCATATGCTTAGCATATTCTTTACCAGAAAGATATTTCATACTTTTCCTATTAATACAAAGCTTCAGTTAGATATCAATCAGCTGGCTCATACTCAGGACTCGAGGTTATTCTCTAGGTAAAGATTCACATCAAATACTCTGTCACAAGAATCTCATTTCTTGATCACATATTGTAAGCTGTAAATACACTCAAGTCCATGCAACATTAGAAATAACAGGTAAGAGTTCTCTCATATTTCCTTCCTGGGTTTAAAAATGTTCTTACACGGTAGAATTCTGGCAGTACTTTGTGTTTGGAAGGGTATGGGTTGTTTGTTTCTTAAATGTTTAATTATAGGTTGAAGATAACTTTTCAGCATTATAAAATTTGAAAAAGTGACAAGGAAATAACCTTGAAAGTTTACAGGAGGCTATAAAAAAGATATAAAGAATGTAAAATATTTTAATAAGACTTATAGTAATTTGCTGAAAGCATTTAAATCTATTGATCCATGTGTTAGTGTAGGCCTTTTATTATTAGGTGAATACATTCTTAATTGCTTCTTTCCTGTAAGAGGGATTTTATAAACTTGAGTTAATAATTATTAACTTTCTAATCTAACATATCATGGGCAGTTGTGATTAACTTAAGTTTAGATGAAAGAAAGGTAAAGCATCTGTGGTTCAAACAGGGGCATAAAACAGATGATACTGATTATATCAGTGCATGCAGGACTAAGCTGGCTTTTGTGAGTGACACCACACAGATTGCAGGGCAGGATCATGGGGAACCCAAACCAAATATTTACATCACCGAGCTCAGCAGGAATTGGCCAGCAGACCAATGGCCTCTATAAATGGATTATTTGAAAAACAGAAAGAAGATCATTGCAGGAGTGGTCAGATAGAGAAGTCCAGACCCCTGAACTCTGCTCTTGGCTCCTTACATATTATTGAATGTCTTAGTGCTTCTCATTTCCATTTATGAAATGAGACTAATATTTATTTACTTTCCCAAACACTTTGAGATCCAGAAATTGCTCGGTATGAATAAATTGTTTGCAAGCCAAGCTCTGGCAAATCCCCTTTGTGCTTCTGGCATAGGAGTCCCTCTGGCAAGGATATGAGGTTGGTGACCTGATGTACCGTGGTGGTGCTGAGGGAGCTCAGGGCTGCTGTACAGCTGAAATGTGTCCACCAGGGCAGAGCAGCCCTGAGACAGCTCTGGGCAGCTCAGCACCCCAGGGCCTTTAACACCCCAGGGACAGAGGCGTCTGTGTGTCCCCACCATGGCTGGGGACGCCCTGCCCACCTGCTCTGCTCGGGAAAAGGCACCTCCCCGGGCTCAGGGCTTGGCAAGATGAAAGGTGAGAAATGTGCCCATTAAATGAAGGTGAAATGCCAGTGACTGCCCGGGCAGACTCTCTTGGAAATGGCCATGCTGCATGCAGAGTTTGTTCAGAGCAGACTGGGCTGCACCCGCAATGTGAAAGTAAATGCCTGTCCCTCCACTAGAGCTGCCTGCTCCTTTTGAGAAGCTTTGCATAATGCCATGGCCAGAGATGCTGAATGGCTCCCCAAAGTTGGGATTTGCATTTTAAATCTCATGGCTCCTAGGTTAATCTCTTTCTTGTCTGACAGTTTCTTAACCTTTTTTGGACCCTTCTCTAGGCTTCTTCATGCATATTGCACCTTAAAACCCAGACTCTCAGGGGCCTTACATTCCCCGGTACCTTGAGAAAAAGTGTGTAGGGATCATGGCAGCAGGTAGTATTTCTCTTCATGTGGTCCTCTCACCATCCCCTACTATCTCATGCTTCTGTGCTGCTTGGACTGTGGCTGCTGTTCAAGCTCTCCTTTCCATTTCAGCATTACTCAGTGGAGGCAGAGCAGCTCAAGGAGCCACAATTGTAGAACCTCTGGTAAAAGGCACTATAGAAATGCAAAATCTGGTACTGTAAATGTACCTAATATTAGTACTGTTCAAAGTCTCACATTGATAAATTAGTTGATTTGAATTTTTCTTTCTGTTTTCCACAAAAATAAGACCACTCTGTATGGTAGAAATTGGTTAAATTGGAAGTTAGATTACCTCTTTTGCTTAGCCCCATTTTCTAACTCAAAACCTTAAATAGTGGCATTAGGATCATTCTAATGTAACAGGCCAATATGATGTCAAAGGGAACATTACTTTTCCTGGCTGTTGTTTAGTAGAGAAGAAAAACAGCAAGAACTTGTTTACATGCAAATGTCATCTGTATAAAAAGCAGGGAAATGCTCTAAAGAGAAGACATTATTACAAAGGCATAATTTTCCGGAGGCAGAAAAAACAGAGGAAGCATTTCATAGTCATCAGGAGCCTCTCCATAAATCTGTTCCATCAGGCATGCTGTGTGGTTGGCATGTGTACTGGTCTAAAAAAAGCCTGAGACCCTCAGCCTGGAGACTAAGAAGAAGGAGAAATGCAAGGAATGTGTCAAAGAATTTGCCGTCTGCTAAGCAGAAACCAGATGTTTTTGTTAGTAATTATTATTATGATAATTCATTTAAGTAGGAATAAAATAGGGCATGATTGTTTACTGCAGCATGTTTTCCCCAGACAGTCTGGGAAATGAGAAAAAGGATCTCAGAGGTTTTACTCCTGGTTAAATGAATAATTTTTTCATTTAACCAGGAATAAATATGACAACAAAAATAGTTTTCATACATATTGCCCAGTAGCTGTGAATAGACATCAGACACTTTTTTATTTGATGAAGTCACTGGAGGCTATTGAGGAATGTTAGGGAAGGTCACTTTGAAATTTCCTTGTTTTTTTTGGTACATTTTACTCCTTCTGAAATGGCTGCTGAAAAGTGGAATAACTGAAATACTGGCAAAAGACTGGGTAAATCTAAATGGTTATTTTAGATGAAAAAAATCTACTGGGAAGGGATAGTGCAGTGTGAGCCAAGCTTCTGTAGGTTTCTGCAGCATATCCATTAGCATCCTAGCATCTTTTACAAAAGTTGATTTCATATGTGTACAAAAGTTTAAAATTAATAAATCCTTCTCAGTTCTTGGTGTTTGATTAGGAACTCTTAGTAAGCAGATAGTATTTTTTTTCCTACTGCTTGATCCCAAAGCATATGAGTAGCTATCAGTGGCTTTTTAATATAGATTAGAGAATAGTGTCAAGCAAGTACTAAATCGTGTTGATCTATTTAGTATGGGAAGAGAGAGAGAATGGTTTTCAGCTGCTATCCTTTCTGCAAGCATTAAGCTGGAAGCTTTGAGTGAGTTAAATAAGTCCTATAGAAAAATTAAAATCTAAACAGAGTCTGGAGGAGTTTAATTGAGCAAGTGCATTATTGGGAGTCTCTCTGACGGTTAGGGTTAATTTATCACACCAAATCCAATCACTTTATAAAAAAACAGCGTGGGTTTCATTTACTTTGATGAGGTTTATTGCAAGATTCCAGAAAATCAATTTTACTGTGAGCAATATTAAACCCAGGGGAATAGAAACACTATATGTACTACACATAACTTCTTGTTATTGCTTACTGGATCACTGGGGAAATTATGTGTTTACCATGAAGAAGGGCTATGGCTACGTTCATTGTCTTGGGTGACTCCCAGCCTGCCCATCACAGTGAAATAAAACAAAATGGTAGAGTTTGAAATCAGCAAGACTTAACTTGTCTTCCTATAGCCTGAGGTATGGAAACACTCAGCAGTGGTGATGTGATTTTCCAAAGGACCTTAAATAACTGTTGTGTTATGTGCTGTCCTTCTCTGCTTGTGCAAACAGATGCAAAAGGCAGGCGGTGCAGAGGCTGCTGCTGCTGCTGCTGGACCAACCCCAACTAACTCTTGCTCCTAGAGCTTCTCCAGGTACAAAGGCAGCACTGACAAGAAGTTACTTGGAAAAGGTGGAGTTTGATCTGGTGCTGAGGGCTTATGAAGAAAATGTTAAGGAATTTCCATTGTGTGTTTACTCTTTTGGTCCTCCCTTCCTATCTGATTTACATACTTGTTGAATTGTACATTAATTAAAAATGTTAGCAAAGTAATTTTGCATGAAAAGATTATGTTCCCTCTGGCAATAGCAGGGCAGAAGCTCATTTGGGGTTGCACTCAATAGATGGTTTCCTGTTTCACATTTTTTTACACACCAGTAAAGTCAAAACATGTTTCAATTATTGATATTTTTTTTCCTCCTCATCTGGCCTCACAGATTATGACATACTAGTTATGTTGAAACTGGTATCATGGACAGAAATAGCGTTCTTTATGTAGGGAAACTTAGATTGCAAATAAACACATAGAAGTTATTTCCCATACCAAAAGTCTTCAGAATTCAACCAAGCATCATTCAAAATCAGATGCACATAGCCTTTTTCATGTGGCTTTAATCCTTTATTTTCCCCAGTGTTGGGCTCTGTTGTGCTGTGAAAGGCTAGAGCAGCTCTCTGTGGCCTCCATGGCTAATGAGTGGCTAAAGAGAAAGAGCAGAGCAATACATCTGTCAATCTGTGTTTCATCTATATTTTTCCATGTGAGTTTCATAAGACCTAAGATGGGATAGCTGAGAAGGTCTACATGTAGTTAAATGTTCTGTTTGATCTTTTTTTTGATCTTTTTTTTTAGAGAAATGGAGAGCCTAGTTTCCTTAAGATGTAATTCATGTTCCTGTTTGTAGCTTTATTTGCACATCATATTTGGTAGTGTCCTAATCCAAAATCTCTTGATTAGGCCAAACTCCCAGAGAAATGTGTTTGGAGTAAGAGAGGAAAGAAGATAAATGTAACTGTTATTTAAAAGTATAAAGTCTGCAATGATTTATAGATGGTTATAAATGTATTGTAACAATGGAAAACCAATCTCCCAAAATATTTATCTTAAATAAATATTCTGATAACTTGATATCCAGATGTGTTTACTTAGGTGTTTCCAAGGGAGTGCATAAGTGTATGTTGAAATAGCAATTAACAGACTGATTCACAGCAATGTTGTCAGTAATCTTTTTGACTCTGTATATGGAAAAAAATTACAGTGTTTAATTAACTATTTCAAGTAATTAATTTTTGGAAAATGGAAGACATAAATTCAGTAAAAGAAGGTTTAACATGGACTCTCATTACCTGGTTGCCACTCTTTCCCTTCCCTGTGTGTTCTTTGTTGTATTTTTCAGTGTGAGCTCTGGAAGGGTAGGCCAGTTGGTTCTAATATGCAACTGAGTGAAAACGTGAAAACAAACAAGAGTGGTTAAAGAGGAGGAGGCACCTTCTCTTATACTGCAGTGTCCTTTTGAATGTAGTCCCTGGGACTTTGGTGCAGAGTCACTGTCAGAAAGAGGATGTGGATTTATCGTGGGCACCCCTGCGTTTGCACTTGATTCTCAAATCCAGGGTAAAGCTTGTGCTCTGAAGTGCAGAATTCATTTTGCATTAGACTTAGCTCAAAGGGAAATCAGGCTGAAATACCAATACCTTTGAATCCCCCATCCACAACGAGGCTTGGGTTCTTCTTAGCTGTGTTTGTTCTTTGTGTACAGAGCATTTGAGCAAGTAGGAAGTAGCCTAGAGCTGGTGAATATGCAGATCCTTTCTGAATCTGAGTTTGTCTGTGCTCAGCTCAGGTATATTTCTGAGAGTACAGCACGTGGCTAGGGGGAAGTCAGTGTCTTCAGTAAATGAACAAAGATGGTTTGGTATTTATATATTTATACTTGTAGTACCTCAAGACTAGTTTGTGTGCATGTGGATATTTTCAAACACAGCACAAGACAATGTTAACGACTCTTTAGTTTTGGTCAAATATTTTGTTTTTTCCTTCATTCTTTTCTTTGTATCTGTGCACCAAGGAGCTAAATCATGCTTCAGTAGCTAAACAAATTATGCAAAATTATACACCATGAATGTTTTATACTCCAGAACCCTGAAGCAAGGACTTTTAATGGCTTTATGTCTGCAGCAACCTGTGTCATACCCAGATGAATTCCACAACTCATAAGTCCCCTTCTTCCTAAAACTTTACTCAGCTCTTTATTTTATTATTTTTCTCTCAATTTGTCTGTGATTATTAATAGGAACGTCTCGAGGGTTTCATAGTGTGTAAGAAAAAAGAAGTTACTGCCATCAGCCTTCTTTCTATTACTGCATGAGGCTGAGAAGTTATTCCCCTCATAATTCTGCATTTATTTAAAATTTCACAAAGAGTAGGTAATGTGACAAAAACAAGACTAAGTATAAAAAACTAGCTTAACCATACTTCACCTGATGCCGAACCACACCTACTCTGATATATCTTTTAAATTTTTTTTTTTTGGCACACAAAAGTACATTTCCTTAGAAATATATTTCCTCTTTTTCGGTAAAACTTTAATTGCAAAACCATGTAGATGTATTTTTAGGGAAGACAGCAGGTATTGTGCCCAGGAAAATGAGAGCAGTTCATAAAAAATATTTAAATTTTTTCATTATTTAACCAGTTTTAATTAGAGATCCCATCCTGTTTCCAGGATGAGCTGGCATGTTGAGATCACGTGTGTCTGCCCCTGAAGTGGATGACAAAACAGAAATCTTGTAATTATAACTTAACAGGGATTCTTTGGCACTGCTTGCTGGTTCCTGGGATGCAGAGCCCGTGAGTTAATGCCGTAATTTTAACTACAAGTGGCACTGAAACAGGCAGGGTGGGTACATTTCAGTGTGCTCATTAATCTTCAGTGTGTTCCAATAACTAAATATCACGGGCAGATGCTGAGTGGGTTTGCTGTTTTGGGCGGTAAACTGTGCTATTTACTATTCATTTAATGCGACTAAATTTTTAGGAACATGACTAATATAAAGTCTCAACTAACTCATCCAAAGAAACTCCTTTCACTCTTGGAAATTGGTTTGAGGATAGTCTGCCTGTTTTCTGTCCATTTCATCCATTCCATGCATTTTGTTTATGTCAACATCACTCAAGACAAAGTGAAATTTTCCAGTTAAAATAAAAATATTCACTGCCACAGGTAATGCTACCAACATATTAAAACCTATTTGGGTTTATGTCATGCCGGCTGCCGAAATATTTTAGTATTGATCTATTTGTCCTCTTTTACAGTTAAAATTGAATGTGCCAATATAGACAAGACAGTTGATGATAAAGGTACCTGTCTTGAAAGATATTTGAGAATATGTTTGATTTAGTTATGTACCAGACACTTTGTGAGCTGGAGCTGTAGGGAACAGCTGTGTGCTGCGATATCTATGGCTTATACCCGTTCATAGGGGTGCTCACTGCAGGGATGGTGCCACTCACTTAGAGAGCACTTCGTGGCTGCACTGCTCCTCCATTTGCTCTCCTTATTTTGGCAGAATTTGCAAGGATTTTTGCTCAAGTGAAATGTCTATTATTGTCACTGTCTGCTGCCCATGATGGATAGCGCTATTCCAAAATTACTTAGCCAGTGTTACTAGGTAAACAATAAACAACGTACATAAGTGTATCTCACTGCCTGGCAGATTGTGTACCAGTATCAGTACAGATTGTAGAAAGGAGGAAGATCAAACTTCATTTTCATCTTACAAAACTAATCTAAGTTTATAACAAAGTGTGTAGCTCAGCAGTAGTCTCTAAAAATTATCTTATTGTACATCTTCTTTTGTTCATTGTAGAGATGTTTTGGCTTAAGTTTAACTATTCAGTGCTTCAATGAAACATAAAAATTAGAATTTATATTGTTCATTATTTTTGCAGTTCAGTGGAAAGTGGAAATAACATTCATAAAATGTTGATGGCCAGACAGAATTTTAAAATATTATTGATAAATTAACCTGAGATACAGATCAGATGAATGCAATGTTTTCATTTTACTACAGAATGTGAGTATAGGCTGAGAAAGCATGATGCTAATATTACAATTTCCTGATGACTTTAGAGTATTTTACCTTTGAAAATAGTTTTTATACTGAAATATGGGGTGGTCACTAATGTCATAACCAATCCCATATATAGGATACAAGATTTGAGAAATATTACACTAGATTCATATAGTATAAAAATCCTGATAAAGAAAATTACTATTTAAACAACACCATAGATGGGACCTTTTTGGAGGCAGGAATGAAATGCAAATTTTTAAGAGAGAATCTCTGACTTAGCCTGGATTGAAAAACGTGTAAGTATAGTGAGTGCTTTTTATTGAAGTGAAAAATAGTGAGTATTTCTTTGCTTCCTCGGAAAGGAAAATTGCAATGCTCTGTTCACACATACTTCCAAATGCATTACTTCTTTTTTATATTAAATAAATATTTCAGAGGAGGAGAAAATGTACACTAGTTTATTCAGAAGAATTTTACAACAGAAAAGAGGGATTTTTAACAGCTTTTAATAATATAGTACACATATTGTTTGCTTTTTTGATGGGCTTTTTTAGTAACATTTAAGTGTGAGCCAGTTGGAATAGCACACACAGCTGCAGGAAAATAATGCAAATTTTGACATTTGAAGTTCAATAAATTGAAGCTTTGTTAACTTTAAACCAGAACTCTAGTATTTTGTTGTGAGTAAGCAGTGGAATTAAGACTACGCACTGAGTCCTAAAATGAATCAAGTGGATCAGGAGATGTTTGGTTTTGCTGAGACCTGAGCATTTAAGTTAACTGACAGTTATTTTAATCTGCTTCTGAGGAGAACCAGTGCTCCTGCATTTTTCAAACCTTTTGCTTCCTTCTCTCTTTCCCACACTACTTGGTGTGTTAGACCTGAGATATTCAGAGGCATATAAAATATATGGAAGTCCAACTCCCATTGGAATCCAGTGGAAGTTCAGTACCTGCCTCCTTTCAAAATTCCAGCCTTACATGACCACAGTATCTTTTAGTATTATAATTTTTTTTTTAAATTCTTTGGCAGTGTTATTGATTGTAACATAAAAACTTAAAGAAATACAGCAATCAGGGAATGTAACTGAGATGAGGAGTAGATTGGATATTTGAAGGAAATGATGAAATTATCTGAATTAGAATGTGAAATACATTCAGGCTGCTGGGGGACAAAATTTAGCAATAACATATTGGCAGAATAGTCTGAAGCTTGATTCTGACTTCTGTGATTGAACTTCATACCAGTGGGGGAAAATTTGAAAAATGCTGTGAGGATGAGGGAAGAGCAAATACCCGCTCAAGGAAGAGGATTTGATTTTGTCAATGTCACTCACCTTTTTGCCCTCACATGAGAACAAATGGGAAGATAGAAAGAGAGCTTATAATCCAGATGGATTTGTTCACAGCTGTAATACAGAAATTCTTAAGAGACAAACTTGCCAAGATATGTTTGTGCTGCAATTCTTCTATGTATTTTAAGGGAATTGAACATCTAATAAAGTCCTTTTGGATGTAGACCATTGGGACTTGGGTTCACTGATAAGTTAGTAAGTTCAAACCAAAATCAATATATTCACTGATATTTATGCATTAATTATATGTTCCAGAGTACTCAAGTGCTAAAGTAGTTATTCCATGCCTCTTTCTTACTGTTCTTGAGATAACAGGATGTGTTTATTTTTAGGCTATATTCTTCATATCAATTGAAATTTAAATGGCTTTAGATCACCCTTTCATCAAAATAAAAATTCATGTATATGCATGTAAGAATTGTTAGGTATTTTCGTGTCTTTTGAGGTGCTAATGTTTGGTTCTTAGAAATACATTTTCTAGCCCTAGGGACAGCACTTGTGTAAGTAATTTGTTTGAGATTTACTACTGGTTCCACTTAACACTGATTCAGCATTTAAAACCGGCCGCTTTCAACATCTCAAGTTTAATATTCTTTTTATATGAGGCTTTCATTTGTAGTGAGAAATGAAAAAAAAATTAGTTACAGATGTGGACTACTGAGAAAGGTTTCCTCTTTTACCTTTTTCTTCAGAAGCTCTACTAAGAGATTGTTGAAGAGAGTGTGAGGAAGCGTAGCAGAGCTGTAGGTCAGGCAGATCTCCTATTAGGAAGTTGCTGACCCATATGGTACACTTGGGATAGCTAAGTTCCAGCACCTAAATGTGTGGAATTGCAGGAAGGATCCAATTTCCAGTCTTTAAAGATGAGGCCACTCATAGAAATTTCTAGAACTGTGGCTCCCCTTAGGTCATCTATTCCCTGTATCAGCTTGCTCTAGGTGGAAAGGTCTGAGCTAAAATTCCTAGAAAGGGACAACTGGATAAGGTGCCTTTTAGATAAGGTCGTTTTAGAAGGCTTTCTGACTCTCCAGCATCCATGGAAATGCAGCTCTGCCACCAGGCTGAATATGTGCTGGTTTTCAGTTCAGGAGAGTTGACAGGATTGGGGGTGGCTGATAAAGGGCGTTTCAGTGGGATGAAGCAATTTTACTCTGGGAATTCTTTTAAATTTGGAATCCAGTATTAGGCTTTCTGTAGTGAGCCTTTGCTGTCCCTTTCATGACACGTTGAAGGACAAGGCGTGTCCTGAAAGGTAGAAGCAATTAATTTCATTTCTTAATGCGTACATCTATTTGTAAATGGCAAAAGAATTTTGCCTTTGAGGCACAAAGCTTGTACAGAATGTAAATTAACTTCAAATTGAAATAATTCATGGTTCTGAGCAAAAATAACATAATGGTTGTTATAACCATGTTTATGAAATGCTAAACTTTAACACACAGCAATCAGCCAAAGCGATAAGGCAGTGTAAAAGACTGCACACTTAATAATTGTAAATGTTACATGAGTGCGAGTTGCTTGATTAAATTTATTAGAAATGTGTTACAAGCATTTTAAGAAATAAAGCATTTATCACAAAATGATGATTTCTTCACTTAAGCTTATTAGAAAATCACACATCAATTCATGCATAATTACAGGGGAATTTCTGCCACTCACTACAAATCATTACCACATTAAATAAAGTTGACTTAATTTATCTGTGATTTGGAAAAGGTGGTATCTAAATAGGAAAATTAGCTTATGCAAGGGATGAAACCATCAACATCACCACAAAGGACTTAGCCTCCGCTTACTTGTTAGACACACACGCACCTTTTAAGTCTTTTATATGTAAACCTCGTACTTTTGAATGAGCTCTAAAGCTTTTCTTTCCATGTCAGAATCCCATATTATGGATCCAGTGCCAGGTACTTAATGGATCGTTGGTAGTCAAGGCACGTTTGCTTGCGCCAGACGTACTCATTGTTTTTAATGATCATTGCAGTTTGAGATTGAATTGAAAGGGTTTGGGGGAGGCTGGGAGATGGGGAAGGAGCGAGTTTTGCAGCGCTGGCAAGCTGGCCCCATCAGCAGAACTGCGTTGTGCCAACACCCACAGCATTCAGGCCGGCTGTGTTTGCACTCCCGCCGTGTTTGCAGTGGGCACAGCTCTCCTGTGGCCTCTGGTACCTTCTTTCTCTCCCAGACCTTGCAGAACTTTGAGGATGGACGTAACTGGCAGTGTCCTTTTACGCCTAGTTTGCGTGCTCTCTGTTTGTTGGCTCACAAGAAGGCTTGTGAAGGAGTAACTTAGGCTCAGGATAATTGCACCGTGTGCTCCTCTGGACAGGAGGCATTCAGAAACGTAGCCTTTGAAACTCAGGAGTGTATGTTTAGAGAGGAAATTGCTCTCTAACTTTGCAGCCTTTCATTATGGGATGCATGACTTAGTTTGAGCGTTTCTATGTTTTGCATTCAAGTGCTGTATTGTTCTTACTATTGGAAAGCATTTTTGTCACAGTTATTGAATCTAATTAGCAGGGGGTTTTGTCTATTTTAATCTGGGCCATTTCATTGGCACCTTGCAGGGAACAATGGGCTGTATAGGGAGACATGAAGGAAAGCAGATGAAGAATAGATCAGGGAAGTCAGATACTTTTGCTATTGACTTTGCTGTCAGAAATAATGTACCTGGAAATACACGCTCAGTTTCCTCAGTTTCAGTTTGTACTTTGTTTTCAGCAGACCTCCTGAGGCGTTCTTGTGTGTCCTTTGTTTGGGGTCTTTTGTGTAAGCTCGGGATCTGTAAGTTGGAAGTTATGCTCCTCCTTCCACATTAGTACCTCACATTTATAGACTGAAGCATTGTTTCCTGTTTCTCTCTGAATTTATCACCCTGGCAACATTTAAGCCACTTGGGATCCTTGAGCTACTAACTTCTTACTTCTTTTGTGGGGTCAAATAGAGTTCTAATGGTGTTATTTTCTGAGTAAGATGTAATGTTGAATGATGCATTTTAAGTTCATTACGTTTAGTGGCTTTAGTGTATTTTCATGTTGTTTTTCAGAGCCTTTAGTAAGGTAGGATGTGAAGGTTGCATGAGTTGGCTGTGCCAATGAAATGCTTTGCAATTGCTGAAAAGGGTAGTCCTGCTCCCTCCTCCTTTCTGGTTCCTGTCTGACCCTATGTTGAGCTGACTTGGCATACTAAACTGACAGAGACAGGTTCACTTATTTCAAAAGAGAAAAGAATTTCCTACCAAAGTTGCAAGTCAAAAAGTACCTTGAGAAGTCCACCTGCAGTGCCTTTGAATTAATAGATTGTTCTGGTATCTTAAAAACCTCACGTATATAGTCACAATGTCTCTTGAGTCTGTTTGGTTGGTTTTTTTACTATTGTTCCTTTTTCTGTTATTATAAATAATATTTTCATGTAAGAATGATGATTGCCATTGAAATGGAAATAAGAAAGAAAAATAAAGAAAAAAAAAGAAAAAGAAATTTGACAATCTGAGACAGCTAATGCCATTTTCAGTTTTATGAACTGTAAGGTATCCATTTATACCCTAAATTTATAGGGAAATAATTATATCTCAGTATGTTTTTAATACACACACTGTCTATCGATTTAAAAACAAAAGTTAGAGAAGGTCTTAATTTTTGCAACTCTTACACATTTAGTGAACTTTCTTTAATTTTGGAATAGTCATTTTTAACCAAATTAGTCATTTGATATACTGAATTAAGAGGCACAGAATTCATGCTACATACAGATTTTATGTTTTAAGCTTTCATTGCTTCTGAACTTCAGGTTGGTTTTCACTATCTCGAAGTGCACATTGCATCTTAGGTGGGAGGCAATATATTCAGTAAAGAATGACAACTTTGCCAGTGGTTGAAGACATTGTAATGACAAAAAAGAAAAAGGGGGGAGAGATCCAAAACAACGATCTGAGCAGCCATTCTACTGCGGTGACAGCAGCAGTTTAGTACATTGTATCAAAATGAATGGGCTTTGCATAATTGATTCCAACATACTAGTAGCCTGAGGTCTGAGCTGCTCTAACCCAGAACTTATTAGCCATGCTACAAAGAAGGGAGAAAACTGCAATCTGCTACAGGGGAGGTAGAGAATAGCATTGCTGTTAGAGTAAAAGCATTAAAAGTAGGACAGAGCTACTAAGAGCTGCCCCTTTTGTATATTTATTGGGGTTATTCTCTTCATCTCATTCAAGTATCTTAAAAAGCTATTTTAGAGTCTTTGTGCTATACCAAATACTGAGACTTAGAATCTTACTACTTAGTAGGTTTTATTACCTAATTTGAATGGCATGCCTGCACAAAGTGTAATAGCTGTGATGTGAGACGTCCTGTAACTGGGCAGCATTTTGAATAAACTCAGCAAAATTAGAGATGCAAAAATAAGGCCAATGCTCTTTTGGGATCCACTTTACTTGCTTCTTGTTGCACATTCACACACAAATACTAGTTTTATTTAATAATGCTCTGCTCTGGTGTGAATCAACAAGTGTAATTCCTGCAGCTTCCTAAAGGGAAGAGGATTATGTGCATTACAGAAGCACACATAACTATTCTACAGGATGTGGAAATACTAATAGTTGGATGTAAAATTACTGTCTTGGAAAAATAAGAACATGTAATTTTAAGGTCCTGCTTAGTTGCTGCATTGTGCAAGTATGGTACTGCATCTCGTCTGCTTTGCTTTGCCTCCTCCAGATAGGTACTTCTGAGAAAATGGAGAGTCTGGATTCATGCAACAGACTCCTGAGAACAGAATGATTATGTATTTGATAGACGAAATAATAGATTAACTTTTCTGACTAGAATCAAAGGTGGGTAGGTGAGGTGAAGGGCTGGAAAATAAGATTTGAATGAACTAATGTGTTCAGTGTCAGGATTCCCAGGCTGTTAGACTTCTTCTTTAGAAAGCCATGACAAAGTTCTTCATTAGTGTTCGTTATGCTTCATCCAGCAATGTGAAATATTGACAGTGACTTCTTTAAACATGACTATTCTGCATAGATCAGCATCAAGCACCTTAGTTATGCCCTTGCTCATATAAGGAGCTAAATGATATTAAGAATAATATTGTACATTTGTCAGTAGTATAGTGTTTATTCTGAGAGGATCCAGAGCTGTGATTGACTGAATGAGGTTCAGAACTCTATAATTAGGAGACTTTATAACCTATTTTTAAAAAGTTTGACTTAGGAAAGTTTGAGTAGAGAGAATTCCATGTTGGTGGAAATGTTTTATTCATTTATTTTTTTATTTGCACTACTTTCACAGAATCTTCATAACCTTCACAGAACTGTAGAGGTTGCTGAAATAGCCAATATTATTTGAACAGAAACTGCCTTAGAAAGATAATGAGGTAAATCTTTGGTAATTTCTGTTTGGTCTTAGACTATTTAATCTCATGACATCCTTTACCACAGAAAGTTATGAACAGGTTCTTGTGACCCATTCTAATGGATGCATTGATCTATATGACCCATTTTAAAGTATCTTTTCTGTTCTGGTAAAAACATCAATTTGTTTCAGAGGTTGAATCATGATTTTTGAGATTTATGCTGACATTATTGAAGGAGAAGAATACTGCCCAGGTTGTAACATTTTAAAAAATATTCCAGTGTTATTCTTCAAAATGCATAGCAGAGCCCAAATGCAAAAAGTTGTGTGACACTTCAGCTTTGCCTTGCACCACAGGTTTTACTGATAGTCAGGGGAAATCACCCTTAAGAATAATAACAATGATGATATGAAGGTCCTGGAGGACTGGTTGGAAGCAGCAGCATGCCTGCTAATCCTTTTTTTCTTGTTTGCGAAGAAGCCTAAGATAGGCCTTTTCACATTAAAATAAACAAGCAATGGAAATTTTGGGTTACTATAACATGCTTTTTCCACCAAAGAAGCCTTGTTGGTGGATAATCTCACAATTCTGGTAACTCTTGGTGTGAGTTCTTGCTCTGTGGAGACCTGCATGACAAAGATATTCATGAGACGTATACAGATAATTTCTTAAAGTGTTTTTACATCTTTTCTCTGAAGTTCACACCTCAGAAGAGGAGATATAATACATATATCAGGTTCAGCTTTGAAATGGAGAAGCCATTTGTGCATTGTTTTAAGGACCACCAAATCATACTAACATCAGTGGTGAGCCAAGAATCCTCAGAACGAATTGTCACAAGAAGGAAGCATACTCTCTTTTAATTCCTTACTCTTTCAAGTTGTCTGCTAAATTTGACCACATGCAGATATCTTTATATGATTTATCTTCTAAATAAACTTTTTCAGGATTTTGAAGAAAACTGGGGGAAGAAATGCAGAGAGTCTTTGATAGGAATCACAGTCTCTGGTTTCCTGAAAAGCTGGTCATGAATCTGTTTAAATACCTGGTGGGCTGGCCTGTTCCCCCAGCAGGACACAAGAGTGTTGACAAAAACAAATGGCTGAATTTTCAAGGTTGAGGTTTACAGTAGATGTAATAGCAAGGAAGTGGAAAGGGCAATTAAAAAGATGAGTATGTGTGTTCTAATTAGGAGTGAAGAGAGTGTAATCTGGTGCTTTCTGTTATAGAGACCTGTCATGGATTAACCCCAGCTATCAACTAAGCCCCACACAGCTGCTTGGAGAAAATCAGGAGGGTAAAAGCTAGAAAATTCATGGATTGAGACAAAGGCAGTTTAATAGTGAGAGCAAATGCCACTGTGCTGCTTTTCAGCTGGGATAGAGTTAATTTTCTTCACAGTGGCTAGTACAGGGCCTTGCTTTGGATTTGTGCTGAAAACAAATTGGGTTGATAATACAGAGATGTTTTCCTTATTGCTGAGCAGAGCTTGCACAGAGCCAAGGCCTTTTCTGCCTTCTGTATGGACACGTTGGTGAGGAAGCAGGGAGTGCATTGGAGGGATACACACCCAGGAAAGGTGATCCAAACTGACCAAAGGGGTATTCCAGCCCATGTGACATCATGCCCAGTATATAAGGTGGGGGAATGAAGGAGGAAGCAGGGTACACGTTTGGAGTGATGGCTTTTGACTGCCCAAGTCACTGTTATGTGTGCTGGGGCCCTGCTCTCCTGGATGTGGCTGAACACCTGCATGCCCATGGGAAGCAGTGAATTAATTCCTTCTTTTGATTTGCTTGTGTGCATGACCTCATTTTAAATTGTATACAAATTTTCAAATTATAAGCATTTGGGATTAATTTCTTTAAGCCAGGCATCTGCCTCAGTTAGGTGGTTTTGTGGGAGAGTTTCAAGTAAGTTTGCCCATTTCTGAGAATAAGGCTAAGGAGTAAAGATGTTTTGCCTATCTTGAAATTAATGCATACCTCTTATACTTTTGAAGCCCTAGCCAGTTTTCAAGCAGAGACTTGAAATTTGTCAGGGCATCCATCCAAATCTACATACAGCTATGTTAAGCTCTCCATTTTTGGTCACTTTGTGAGCCTTTGAAAATCTACGCTAGCCTGCACAGCAAGGCAGACTTGTCAAAACCTAATGGCTGAGTACAGGATTCACAGAAGTGTTCAGTTTTCTGGCCAGGTTTAGATTTGGGGGTCAGAGAAGAACACAAGTAGGAGCTGTAAGCCTTCGTGTGTTTGTGCACATTGCTCTGGGGCTGTGAAGGTTCTGTGTCCACACAGCAAGCTCTGTCCCTTCAGGTGCTTTTGGTGCTGCTCAGCTGGATACATGTAGAACTTTGGGGTCTGAGTTGTTTGCTCTCTGTTTGAATCTCTTCCCATTCCAGCGCTGTGCAGTGCCAGGACTGATTTTCCCTTTGTTTTCTCCATTCTCGTGCCATCGCAGCCTGAAGGGAAGCTGGCACGACTGCATGCAGAGTTGGGGGCTTGGCTGCAGGAACCCCAGGAGAGGCCTGGGCAACTGGGGAGAGCAAGGAGGAAGGGGTAGGAGCAAGGGGGAAGTGGAGGGAAAGTAGGTGGAAGAGAAAGTAGGAGAAAGTGGGACCAATGAGTAGTGCATGGGAGAAGAGTTAGCAGGCGGGATGGGGGCAAGCAGAGCTGAGACTGAACCAAAGGTATTAGAGAGCTGGAATGAGGAAGATGGATGGAATAAAAAAAGGGGCAGGAACTGATGTGAGTGGGAATGAATGGAAATACAGGGGAACAGCAGGAGTTGTGCCCTGGGATACATTTTTTTCTCAGCAAGTGGAAATTCCAGAGTGAAAGAAAACCAAAGCTTACTTCAGTCACATCTCTCAAGTAAGGTTAAATATTTGGTTTAATGATGTATTTGTAAATACATGGTTCTATTAGAATGTAGGATCTTCAGGGCTCTGATTCTGCTTGATTGTGATTGCCATAATATTGTGCATGCACACTAATGTTTTCTTCCATGAGAATAAATACACTATCATTACCATTTCCTAGTTGCTCCACAGTATTACTGAATTTATCTCCTGTTCATTTTGGGTATTTAGGTGTGAGGCTTTTTGTGTAGACCTGTGGATTTTGATAGATGTTTTTATTTCTCCTAATAAAGATGTACATATATATCCAGATGAAGCCTTGTTCTATTCCATGGTCAGCCACAAACTGTTCCATTGGTAATAGAGCATGCCTCTGCCATGGGGCAGAGCTGGGCTCAGAGGCAGGCTCATACTCCACACCAGTGCCAGCATTCTTAATTTGGTACTTGCCATGGAGGGTTGTTTGGGGAGGAGACTTTGTGTGAGTAGGAGGAAAAATCTTCCTGCTTGCTGAATACGAAAGTAGATTGGGTACCCCTACCAGCTGGGTCTCCAGGATTTTATGTGATTTGTTCTGTTTTCAAAATTTTCCACTTATCCATAGCTAACTCCCAGTAAATTCACCTTACCTCCAGCTATAAAGTAAGAGAGAACAAGTCTTGTGCTCTGAGAGTGATCTGATAAGGATTTGTTTAAAAGCTGTGCAACTGGCATTCCTGTCTTCCCTTCTTAGTTTTCCTGTGGTCACTCAGGATTTAACAACATTTCCTTAGGCAGCAAGCCGCCTGGGACCTGGAATACTGAATTTACATCCAAAGAGGCTGAAGGTGATGCTGCAAATACAGTTTATAATCTGTATCCCCACTTGGGCAACTCTCCTTGGCTTTCTAATTAGTTTCTTATTGACTCATCTAATTTCAGAAGGGAAAGAATCAGTCTACTTGAGGAATACATGTGGCCTTCCATTGTCTTTGGCATTATACAAATGGAATTATTTTCCCAGGAAATAAAATTACTTGCAACTGACATAAATTAATTTTGCTAAGAATATTTGGGCTGACGTTTCCCTGGATGTTGGATGACTTTGTTCTTCAGGATTGTTATGAATTGAAGAGAAAGATTCCTCATCATGGCTGCTGCCAGCATAACAATGAGTTGGTTAGGTGCCATAGGTGATTTTTAACTAGAAATTCTTGGTCTGTTTGTGTACCTGTGTATATTAAAATAAAATACCAAAATTAATGCTTGCAGAATGCTTCCTTTGAGCTGTCTTGCTGTGAGCCACATCTCAGCTTAAGGCATCTGAGATGTGAAGGCAAAGTTGTGATTCTCTGCTCTGGGGATGAAGGCCAGGACAGGAATGCCATTGCTGCTGTAGGGAGAGGAGAAGCCCCAGTGTAAGCAACCCTTCTTTTTCCCTCAAGGTAGCTGCTGCCTACAGACTTTGCTCCTTTCCTGCTCAGTTGCCAGCTCAGCTGTCCTTGCCAGAGGTGAGGTGAAGTAGGAGCTGGTCCCATATTGCTATACCCAACAATATGGTAACCTCTACAGAACAGCTTGCTTTCCCATGGGTTAAAATAGCCATCCATAAGCAAAACTGCAGTTATTAGGGAAAAAAAAAATTGTTCTAAAGCAAAAGCAAGTCAGAATAAGTGACCTGTTATTTTCAGTGCAGTGTTTTGGCTAAATTTTGCCTAACATCTCTAAGGAAACAATCTAATGGAGCCCTTTAAAGCCTTTGTAGTAATAGTTCAGAACAGCTGGTAATTGGTGAGTGGCAAATTACTTTTTTCCACCCAAATCTCCCTCCTAAATGTTTGTTTCTGCCTGTTGTCTGTATGCTGTTCAAACAAGTGGTAATTGTGGGCTGACTAAACAAGCCTAGTCTCCTAGGGAGGGTGGTTTCCTTGGGAGCTGAGAAAAACTCCTCATGGCTGAGCTGATACTTAGGATTTGCTTCCAAATCCTTGTCCAAGATCCTGATTTTCCAGGGTTCTGAGCAGGTGTTGGTCCCTAACAGTTTGGATACCCAGACCAGCTGTATGCATTCCTAAGCAGGACCTCACTGAACTTCCTTAGCTAATGGTATTACTGCAGTTTTCAGAGCACACCTTGCCTCTGTATGTTCTTAGGTGTGCCTGTGTTGAGTTTGGGAACTGAAAAAGAAAGGGATTTTATAGGTGCCTCTGGATTATTTTCTTTAGGCATGGAGGTAGAAGAAGAGCATGCACTCCTGCTTACTTTGCGTTTGTTTTTGCCAAATTAAAAGAAGAAAATCTCTGAAGCAGCTGAAGTGAGATAAGATGAGCAATTTTCTGAACTTTGCATTTTCAGTTACTGGTAGTAAATTCCTCTGAGAATTTCTTGAATATATACCTACTTGTGAATCTTCAACTCCAGATGCTGGTTGAGACGAGCACTAATTAAGCAATGACTAGCCTTCCAAACTGCCCCTCTAGAGAGACTTCAAATCCAAAGCTCCACAAAGAAAGCACCAAGGTGTTAATTTCCTTAACAAAAATGTTGCTTAAAACTACCCTAAATCTCCAGTTCCAGCTTCCTTATAAAATGTGATTTATTTAAAAAAAATTTTAGATAGGAGATGATAGTGAGGATTACATAGTAGTCTGTTACTGATGCTACAGAATAATCTGTGTAACTTCATAGAGGCTTGCCTTTCCCAGACAATGATTAACATCTTGAAATCAGGTTTATGTAATCTAGCCTCCCCATATAATGGATGTTGTTTTAGAAAGAGCACTGATAAAAGCTATGCATTAATTAAAATGGAAATTCTAAACCACCTTCAACAGAAGTTTAGGTATAGGATGTAAAACCACCTGATCCCTGTGGAACTCAGTAGAGTGCAAGTCATCCATTAAATATTCTAGTTCACCTGTTTCCTCCATAGATTTTGAGACTATTAAAAACACCATCTTCAGGGCTAAGAGCTAAAGAGACTCTTACTCCAAATGCTGTTCAATCCTGCATTTTGATTGAGGAGATCATAGCAGGGATGGAGACCATTTATGAAGCACTCTTCCTCTCCCTTTGCCCTAAGAAATTCTATACAAATCCTTCTCTAAGTAGGAAAATCATGAAAGAAGTGCCATGCAAAAGTACTAAATTTACACATAGTGATAGCTAACACATTTAAAGAAATTATTTTATAAGAGTAGATAGTACTAAAGGCTTATACATGATTAGCTGCACTTAGCTAGTAATTGACTAAACAAAAATATCTTCTGCAATGGTAGTTAACTAACTCTGAATTCTCTAGTCTGTTGCTAAATACTAGTATTTCAGAGAGACTTTCTCCTGACCTGGACAGCCATGTTTCTGTACCTGATTTCTGCATTCAGCAGGACCTGCTGCTGTCCAGGAGCAAGGATTCCAGAGTGCTAAGAATTCCTTGGGGCAGTCATGGGTAAAACTGAGAGGTCTCTGCTGTTGAAAACTGCAGCAGCGGTTTAAGAGTATTGTAATAACTGATTGGAGTCTATGGAAATAATTCCCCTTTGATTTTCCTGAGGACATATGGAAAAAGGTGAACCAGGTATAAGCATGGGTGAATTAATTTCCCTTACTCAGTAGGGACCCATGTTTCTGATGACCAGTTTCCTTTCCCACACCTGGATGAAAGGAGACGTTGGGGGGACCCAGCTGTGTCATCTCCTTCCCTAACAAGATGAGCAGGCCAGCACAGAGACAGAGCCCATGGTTTTGCCTCATTTACTCCTTTCTTTTCCCTGCAGGAGAAAAGGAGCTGCCTCGTCAAGAAATGCAGCTGAGGGAGTGGCATGCTCCCTCCTTTTCTTGTTCCAGCAAGGGTGGTGGGTGGGAAGGCATGAGCTGAGCTATGAGGAAGGGATTGGAAAAGAAAGTTTCAGTGCAGCACCGCCTATTCCCCCATCCACAGCAGTAGCAGCATCTGAATCTCCAGGGTGGCAACAGCAGTCCTGCCATTTCTCAGTGTGCTGAGCCAAGAGAAAACATTCTCACAGGCAGCATTGAACGTGTCTGATCAGTCAGAAGTATTTCAGACATGTTCACAGTGAGTGTACCTGTGTTGTATCTGGTTGGATGGTCCTTGTGAGCTTTGGGCATTCCTGAGTTCTGTATTTGGCACCCACTTATCCCTTGAGAGGCAGCAGAAGTTTTGACTTAGTACAGGCAACCTACAAATGCCATCATAAAACAGGAATGTCAGAGAGCTCTTAAGAGAACCCTGAAGACGGTAAGTAGCTGTCTGACAGTGTATACAGAATGGGTGGGGCAGTGCAGAGTGGCAGTGCCATTTGTACCTCATGTGGGTGCACCTATGAAGTTGTCAAAGGACAGAATGCACCTGACCCTGTTGGGGATACCAAAAGTGCTGCCCCAGATTTACCCCCACCCCTAGATGCTCCCACTGGCAAGTAGTCTATAGCTAGGCAGCTGTTCTGGCTGCAAGGAAGCCCTCCAGGCTTTTCTATAAACCCTGCCTCTTTCTCTGACTCAGCTGAATAAAAAATTATTTTTTAACTTGTATGCTAACATTGACTGCAGCTAAAATGGTGATAAAGGTGCTGAGCAGACAATCTTGACATCAGCAGTACATTGGGAAAGGACTGGATATACCTTTCAGTCAAATGCGGGGGTTTTGACATTTTAGCAAAGAATTTTATTAATAACGATCTGAAAAAAAAAAAATCCAGATTCGTGAAGGTATGTCCTATGTCAATAACATACAGAGAACTTTTTTCTGTCCAGAATGGATGGTGAGGTATCTCCAAGGGTTTTTTTCTGTATCAGTTTGCTTCTGGACTGACATGAATGTAAGAGATGGACTTTCATGCTAAGGGAAAATTTGCCTGTAATTGCAAGTTTTATTTTCCTCATCAATTAACAGTTTTTGTGTACTTGGATTAATTCCTATGGGAGATTTCTGTTGATAAATGTTGGTAAGGACTTACCAACTATGCATTGTAGCTATTTCAGGATTGGTTTTGATAACACACAGGCTTACTTATTGCCAGCTTTGTGTCTTATTTGGAAAGTTCCATCTAGCAAGGAAGCCTGTGGGTAGTCTGGTAGATATTGTGTTAAAAGTAATGTTGCTAATGTAAAAATTGAAGATGTTTTTATGTAGTTGCTATGGACCTACTGAGTCACTACGTACAGAAATTGAACTTTTGCTGTCTTGAAGTTTTTTTTTTTTATATCCTGTAAAGATGGCATTCTAACTGCTACCAAGTCAGAGTGGAAAAATTTCGCACTTGGGTTTGTTCAGGTGTGAAGCAATGCTGGAGGGAGGAGACTCTGGAGGATAAAGCCATCAAATTCAATCATTATCTCTGAGAAGAACAGACGCTCTAGTCTAGAGGCAGGCAGGAGTGTGAACTGATGTGGTGCACGTTCATCACAGTGTGATGCTGATACTACTGAAAATCCTGACTTAGACACACTGCTCCTCAGTGCTCCTAAACAGTGCAGTGCTGCTCAAACTGCGTGCTGGGGAAATGGCTTCAGGTGTACGCGAGCATACTCACACACTCAGGTCTCACACCTGCAGGGCTTTGAGTGTAGTCTCCTGCAGAGAAAAAATTACCCTGTTCACTAATTTCAGCACAAAGTACCAAACATTTCATAGCTATTAAAATCTTTGTAAAGTGTAGCTTTCTGGCTGTGTTCCAGCCTTTACTGGCAAACATTTCCTTCAAATTAACTGTCTTTTTCAAGAACCTGGTGATGCAAAATTTCAGTATAAAGGAATGTGTGTTGTTGGGTTTTACCCTACTTTGGTATGTATGTCAAAGACATGCATAACAACCTGGTTTAACTGGAAAGAGTTGGGGGAGTAATCAAGCAAAATAAAATGTATATTCTGATTGCTAAGTACTTTATGCAAAAAGGAACTGAATACTCTTACTTATTTTGAACAAAGTTAGATGTTGATGCTGTGTTACTGTGTAGGCAACCATTGGGTTGTGGTACCCCCCACAGCAACTTCCACAAGCAGCCTTGGGGATTGCTGCTGTCCTTGTTTAGAAGAGGTGAGTTGCGTTGAGTTTCATGGTTTTGTCTATAAACTTTGCAGATATAGTCTGGAAGGGTTTGAATGTGTCGTGAGCAGGATGGCACTTGTGATAGCAATCAGAGCTTATCTATAGTGCTGCTTATATGGAGAAATTAAGCTGAAGATGTGCAGGCTGCCTGTGATGCAACTGAGTGCATCTTGAAGCTGTCTTTCTCACAGAGACCATTAAGTCATATGGCAAATTCAACTGAGTCATTAGAACTGTACAAAATCATGGAACCATAGAATGTCCTGAGTTGGAATGAACAAGCATCATCAAAGTCCACCTCCTGGCCCTGCACAGGACAACTCCAATAATCACACCATTTTCCTGAGAGTGTTGTCCAAATGTTTCTTGAACATGTGCTGTGACCACTTCCCTGGGGAGCCCATTTCAGTACTCAAACCTCTTGGTAGGTTTGGGTCAAAAACCTTTTCATAAAAACCTTTTCTTCCTCTGGGTGAAAAACCATTTCCTAATATCCAACCTAAACTTTCCTTGACACAACTTCACATCTTTCCCTTGGGTTCTGTTACTGGTCACTACAGAGAAGAGATGAGTGCCTGCCCCTCTGCTGACCGTCACAAGGAAATTGCAGACTTCCATGAGGTCTCCCCTCAAGCTTCCTCTTCTCCGGGAATTGATACAGAACATGAACAAAATAATCATCATAGCAGAATGGGAACATGAGTTCACCTTCCTGTTTTGCTGTGTTTTTCAGGAGCTTACACTTTCAGATGATACGTGTCATCCTTTCTGAAAAATCAAGGCCTTGAAAATTTACCTCAGGTTAGACACTGCAAATGAACACTTCCAAATACCAATGTTCCTCTTATTTTTCAAGGCTGGGAGAGATTGGATATGGTCTTTCTTTACTTACAACACTATCACTATCTTTACTTACACCACTATCATCAGGCTCCTTGGGCCTTTGCATTGGTCAGAGATTTCTCATGCATCAGTCTGTCCTGGATAAGTCACTTGCTCTCCCCTAGACTTTCCCCTAGTCTTGTTCCCCTCCTTTTTTTCTTCCTCTCATAAGACCCCTGCCTGCCCAGAGACTTCTTTGCAGAGTATAATTCTCCAT
Source organism: Zonotrichia leucophrys gambelii (assembly GCF_028769735.1). NCBI lineage: Eukaryota > Metazoa > Chordata > Aves > Passeriformes > Passerellidae > Zonotrichia > Zonotrichia leucophrys. Next base: position 25,008,018 of record NC_088173.1, on the reverse strand, counting down.
CCTTTTGATTCTTAGTAAGGACATTGGGGAAAAAATGTCCTAAAGTAATACTGAATAATACAAGTTAGCCAGAAGGTTTCGTTATGCTTTTCTATTTTCCTGTTTGGCAGAAACATGTTCTTGAAGTGTCTCTCACAACATGGAGTGGTTTGGAGATTGTTATTTGTACTTGGTATAACTAGGCACATGCAAAACCAGTGCAATGCTAGACCTGTTCTCTAGTTAGCCGAGACTAATGTCATTAAAAGAAATGGTGGATAAAATAGGAAACAAACACCCTGTTGCCAGGTCAACCACATTCCTTATTTGTAAGTATTACTGTGTGTATGAGACAGTTAATATGCAGTGAGGACAGACAAGAGCTGAAAGCTCTCCATAGCACCATGGGAGGGAAGGGTTGTAGAAAATAATGCCTCTAGCAACAATGACCTAAACCCTTCATTCTCTTATCGCTCTGTGTACGTGTCAGTGAGAAAGAGGGAGAATTATTAGAAGGATCAAAAGGCAAAAATCTGTTTCTTAATTAACTGTATTTCAGTTTCCTGAGGGGACGCACAATGTGTTTCTGTGTGTTTTCTCAGATTTCAATGGTGATGAGAGACAGTGGATCAAAGATGTTGCCTCACTTAAATGGCCCTCAATCTCTTTGTGTTTACAGGAGATGATTTGTTACCTTTCCAGATTTTGACTTTATTCCTGGAAATGTTATTTTTAGGGTTTCATTACTAACCTTCTTGTGAAATCTACTTGCTATGAAAAAAAAAAAAAAAAAAGAGAGAGATAAAAGAAGGTTCAGGGTTGTTTTTTTTTTCTATTTGTATCATCAAGCAAAAATTTTTGTGTTTATGATGAAAAAAATGTAGTGGTCTTAATTTTTCCACTTGCTAGGCTGATTGTGTGGCAGTCTAAAGAACAGTGGTTCTCTTGTGTGAGAAACAGTGATGTTTTAAATGGAAGGTTAACTGTAAGTCTGATTTCCATAAAATTAGGTATGATTCTAACTCTGGTCCCTTGTTCTCCCTGTCCACAAGGACTAGGAATTCTGTGGTGGGTAAAATGTGCTCACACTTGAAACAGGCAGTACCTGTTCAGCAGGTGTTTTTGCAACCTCTTAAGAGTTGTACAGATGGACTTCAAACAGTGCAATGATACAAACAAACAGATAAGTGTTTTTTCTTTTTTTATTTTATTTATTTGTCTCTCTGGTTACACAGCACTTATTGTTCCAATCTATATAGGATACAACATACCCTATATATCCTATCCTAGGTGCTCAGCATTTAAGATAATCAGAGCATGTAAGTACCTACATGCAGATGTAAGTCTGACAGACACTCAGTTTTGAAAGTCTTGCCTAATGGGTGCAGTGTGGGTGGTCAAGAAATCTCAATTGGGTTCCTTGGAACTGAGAGACGGAACTGTTGATATAAAGCACTTTTTTCCTAGTTGGAAATAATTTTATAAGAAGTGGCTAATAATTTCCTACTTTGGTGTGTTTCATTTTCCTTCCCTTGTTTCATAAGACATTCTTCATTTGACTGTGGGGAAATCAAACCTAAAGTATTGTGGTATCATGTGTTACAGCTGCTTCTGTATAATTTTCCCTTATATTTGCATAAGTCAGAACAGAACTGAAGTACTCTTCTTTTCAGAGAAGATTTCTGTTTTGGTGAGGAGAAAAAGAAAACCAACAACTTGTGTCATAGCCTGAGAAACCTGTAGTTTCATCTTTATAAAAACATGTTACAAAACAAAGGAGAACAGTGGTTTTTGCAGAGATTGTGCAAGGCGGAGAACCTGGGGCAACTCAGGATATTTTATGATTTGTGAAATGCAAATTGTAGAGAAGAAGGAACATTTTTCTGGACATGAAACCTGTCTTTTTTCCATTCAGCCAGCTCTGAACATAGCACTGCAGTATTTGTCTTCTATTTAGGATAACCATGTGATTGGCATTAAGTGTTTGAGCATGTGTCTTTCTTTTATCTCCTATAAGTACTGTTTTTCCTCTTTCTGTTCAGCTAAGTCGTGTTGTGTATTTTATGCAGCCTAGAAGAGTCTCTGTGTTCTTAATCTTGTTATCTGCTCTCTCAGCATTTATTCATTTTTCAGTTGCCTATAGAAATGGAAAGGTTAAGAAGAAGTAACTGGGCTCTTGGATGGCAAAATCTTTCCTTGTAAAATTCCTGATTGCGTTTTGTCATCTGCTTTTTTGTTTTGTACACTTCAGCTTTAGGATAATCACACATTATGCTACATACAAATCTTCTGTTCTTCTTTAGGTGCACACAGCATGTTCATGGAAGCAAAGTACTGATGTATACAGGCAAACTACAGCAGATATGCTAACCCGTAAAATATATGACACAATGTTATTAGTTGGAAAATATTACCTGGTGTAAGTTATTCAACACAGAAGGTGTCCTGAAATTATCCATATCATCTTTACTGAGTTTGTTCTAGCTGTGTGTGTATACAACAGCACGTTACTGATGCATTGATTTCTTTGTTTTGATACCCAGAAGTGTTGTTTGGGCTTTGATTTGCTTCCCTGTGCTCTGTCACACCCTATTATAAAGCTCTGGGTAAAGAATGTTCCTGGTAAAGCAAATTAGCAGAAGCAAAAACGTGCTTCTGCTAATTATTTTCTATATTCTCTGTTAGATGGTTACTTTTCAGGTTGGTCTTACTCTTATGCAAAATTGTCCTGATAGATGAGTAGCTCAGAGCAACATCTGTAATTTATGGATATAGAAAATGCATGCAGTCTCTCACTGTCTTTACAGATGTGCTTTAGGGCAAGTGAAATGTTCAGATAATGGAAAGGGGGAGTGTTAATAAATCTCAGTCAGGAAGACAATACTTACTTCTTTCCTTTAAAGTAAATTCGAAGCTGAATTCCAAATTACTTTTTTAAACATCATTGGTGCTTTTTTTCTTCATACCACTGCTATTGTTAAATTCAATGCAAGATAATGTGCTTGATGTGTAATTCAAAAATACAAATAACTAGATTGGGATGTTTGTTTTCCAAAACAGAACTGGTAAATCACTCAGACTCCATAAAAATGTGGACTAGTGCTTTTGACTAGCTGTTGGAGGCATTTAAGTTTCTATGGGTGTTTGTTTCAGCGAGTCCATTACCATCTCTTGGCAAATGACTGCTGTGGCATTAATGGCATTATTGCAGTCTGGAAGGGCTGCGAGGAGAGCGAGCAATTGCTGCTTTGGAGCAGCCCAGTGATCCGTGCAGCCTTGTATCTTGTCTCTGACAGTAACCAATATGTGATGATTCAGAGGAAGAAATACACGCAACCAATTGTGTTATAGTGTACCACAGAGGGAAATTTCTTGCTGGCCCCAGATGGTGCTCAGTTTATGCCTTAAAGCATGAGGATTGATAGCCATTGTAAATTCTGCCTTAGGTACTGTAACCAAATTGGATTGCTCCTTGTTGTCCATAACCTGCCCTTCACCTGGCCTTCAGAGAATTACAGTGCTCTTCCTTACTGCTGGATTCTTAGCTTTTACCCTTGCTGTTTTAAGCAGATGCAGTAATGCAACTCAAAGACTTGTGCCACCGTTTTACATGTCACGCACATTGTATTTTTAACTAATAACAGGCTGGTTCAAAGCTTTTAGTTAAACTGAAAGTATTACTTTTCAGTGGGGCAGAGCAGATACTAGACTCACCCTGTGTCAAATCTCTGCTATTCTGAGCGTAGGAGCCTTAGTCATGGAAATAGTTGAAGATTATGCCTGGAACTGATGCTGTAGCACTCTTGTGTCATTGCAGTGGCCTTGAAAGGATCCAAATTGGGTTTGGAACATTACCACACCCTGAAAATCTTGACCTCAGCAGCCTTGAGAGACTCTTCAAAGTGTTCTTTCACTTCCTACATTTCTACACTGGAGTGCAAGATGCTGTTAGAGAAGTGAATATTGTTCTGTTAATGTGAATATGTGACATTTAGACCAAAACTTATGAAAACACCCTGGGTTCAGCTGTAACAGAAGCAGAGACCAAGTTCTTTATAGTATGCTTTGGTAGATTTAATTTGTTGTGCACCCATCTCACAAAACCCTGTAGTCTGAGAGGAGCTATCTGAGAGTCTGGTAAAATAGTTGTTGCAGACATAAGCTGACCTCATTTTAGGCTGTCATTCATTATGCAAAACAGCAGAGGCCTTTGAAACTGCTTGCACTGATCCTGCTGCCCTTCAAAACCTTGGGTACAAGTTAGTTTGGTGGAGAGCAGCACTGCATGTCTTACTGGTTTGTGCATTGCCTTTTAGCAAGTCCCTCCCTGCATCCAGAGTAAGAAGAATCTGCAGCAGTACTTATGCAATTACTGTCCTTGTCTTTGCCTCTGCGGGTGCAGATCAGTCTCTGACATCACGGATAATATTAAAAAAGCAGCAAGCAGTTATCACAGGAAGCAGATTTTGCTCAGCAACTTGCAAACTTGTCATTAGGTCCTGCCTTTCTGCCTTCCAAATGTGTGTTCCACTGTAATTTTGTTCCTTCTTGAGAAATAATTAAACCATTCAGGTCTCCTTGCCAGATGACCAGTCAAAGCCAGGGAATTGGGGTATTCTGGATGATAGTGGAGCATCATAACAATTTTGGGAGGAAAAAATTCACTTTCTCACTGAAGGAAGGAGGTTCAGATTTGTTTTAAACCCTTTCAGTATTACTGATTATGAATCTTCTGCAGGAATCATCTAGGTTTTGAATCAGCATGAAAAAATAACCATTTTGTTGGTTGGTAAGTGGCAGTTGTCATGTGGCCAATCTCTGAACCTCAGCTGATCGAATTCAGCAGGAATTGTCCTTGAGTTGTCAGGCTTTATGAGCTGGCACAGTGCCTCCTCCTTCACAGCAGATTCTAATTCTACCAGCACTGCAGCAGTTGAATACTCACTCAAAGTGATGACAGTTTGTATCTTAGTGAGGAAATCCTTCTTTGTCCTGTGAAGGAAGGTGCTTGTGGTGGTGATGCACTGCAGCCTAAAGTTTGGAAAAAGCTTCTGTCATCCTGGACTTCCACTGGCAGGACTGCTCCTCATGGGCTTGCATGGCCATGTCCTCCCACCCCAACTTCCCATTCTGAGCCCGAAACAGGACTGCAGCCACTCAAGTGAAACTCCTTCTGAAGAAACCTTTAGGTTTTCTTCTCCAGTACTCTTCCTTTCTTCCAGCCCATATTGGTTGCACAATGGGGCATCTCACTTGGAGCCATCTGGCTGTGCAGCTGCAAATCTGGATACAGCAGTCTCTGCACTCAACAACTGCAGAGGCACAGTGTTCATTTGCAGCCATGCTATCTGACAATGGGAAATTAGTGAGTTTTTTCAGAAGATAAATGAAGTTTTTCATGCTAACAGATGAAAGGGAAAATTCTGCTGGCTTAATCTCAAATCCCAGTTTTCCTTACTCTTGATCTTCCATATAGGTCCACAAAACATTTTAAATAGTTCTTAGGTGTGATTCCAAGGCACTGCAGTCAGTGGACTGCGTACTTTGGGGTAAAAAATCAGTTTGGTGAGGTTTAAAGATAAGATGCAGAGACAAGAATAAAGACAAGAAATAGGAGGAAACCAGTTCTGTGGTTATTGATGTAGTAGACTAGCGTTTCATGCAAACAAGAAAAACACTTTTAAGCCTTCAGTATGCAAATTGTTCACTGAGTAAATCCAACAGTTCTGCAAAGCTCTTGGTCTTCCACTTGCTCTGCAATACACTTTACCTTACTCTTAATTGCCTCATATTCCTTCTCATTTTAATTAGCTTTTCTATGTTTGTTTACAAGTTGCAAAATTCAGAGATCCCCAGGCCATAGTTTTAAGAAGAAAGCATGTTTTTTTTTAATTGAATAAGTGTGAGGAGGTTAATATGAATCCAGGACCTTCTTCAAATCTCTCAGTTCAGGTTTGTAGTAAGCCTTGGTACACTCTGGCTGGGCTTTTGTAAAATGACTGGATGACAAAAAAAGGTGTGTGGGATGGTTGAACACTCAGGGGATGCATGTCCTGCAGTGGCACTTGCACAGCTGGAATAAGACATGCCTGCCCCGGCACCCAGTCGTGCCACATTTCTCTCACTTTGACAGAGCAGCCCCCTGGGCTATGGGAGATTCCAGCAGTGTGTTCAAGGGGCTGAGGAAAGTCTTTCAAGCTGAGCTCCCCTCAGTAAATCCTGGCCAATTTGAGCCAAATGAAGATGAAGAAAAATGTTGCTTGCTTGCTCCTACACAGTGTTTTAGACCCTGTTGGCCTCAGCATGGCTGCTTTGACTCAATTGCCCCTCCTTACCATGGAGGCAAATTCTTGTCTTTGGTGTTGGGAAGTCTCCCAGCTCCCACTGACCTCAGGGCTCAGCTCTGCTGTGGGATGAGATGCTGGAAGATGCTGTGTGATTGCATCTCTCAGCTGCCCAAAACTGTGGCATCTTGGCCCACCTGCTCAGCAGAGCTGCAGCAACCCCAGGGCAACAGCAGCTCCCACTGCATTTCAGAAAGCTGTGACCAATACCTCACATGGTTCTGCCAGCTTCAGAATAAGTGGTACCATGGCACAAGCGCACTATTCAGGCAGGGCTTTGAGAGGAGGACTAGAGCAGGGGTGCTGAATGAGTTAACAAATGCTCATGGAACGGTTTTTCAGAATGAGACCAGGAAATTCTCTAGGTAGGGTAAGAAAGCTGTTGTTTTGCATCATGTCCCAGCCAAAGCTGTGAGAAAAAAAAAGAATATTCTTTCTCTCAGTGATGTGTATTAACCTCCCTTTGCAGGGATGGGACTCATGCAGTGGCAATGTCTGGCTGCTGCAGATTACTCAGGAGAGTGTGTATTGTGCAAGCATCGAGTTTCAGCAGTGCTGGACTTTGTTTGGGATTTTTTTTTAATGCAGCATAACAGCCATGCTAAATTGATTTGTGTGAGCCATGGAAGCTGTTCAATGAGAAGAAAGCTGATTGTTCATCAGTCTGTTCTTCTCCTGTCCCTGTGTGCATCCAGGGAATCTCAAACCTCCTGAGAATCCCAGAAACACATTCACACAGTGTGGTATGATTCGTGTTTGATGCCCAAAATGTTGTGCATTGTAATCTTCCCTATATGTGTACTCAAGGGGCCAAGCCTCATTTTTGTTTGGCTTGTCCCCGAGTGCTGTCGAATGGACTTATTGTGCAAAATAAGCATGAGTGTCAATCTCTGGTTTTTCACCTCAGAAATTAATAGTACTTCCTTGATGCCAACTCCCTCAACTCTCAAGGCTGTAATACTGCTGAGTGGTGAGGTTTGGACTGGGTTTGGGGACCAAGCTGCTCTGCATAGGTGAGATCGTGATGTCAGGCCCAGACAAGCTGAACTAAACACACCATGGAATTTGCTGTCAATGTTACACATCCTTCCTGGTAAACAGCTGACTTATTTTCTTTTCCTTCAAATTTCCTTCACCTGTATGGCAAATCTACATCTGTGTGAGATGCCAGAAATTCCCCTCCAGGAGAAACAAAGCAAAACCTCCCATGCCCAGCACAGTCACTACATACTGTGAGAGTTAGCCTAAATTTGATGCCAGTTGATAACAGGAGTGCTGTATGACTCCTAAGTGTTTCTTGATAACAAGTAGAGGAGAGACAGACATGTTACTGCTTATATTTAAGTGCTTATGGAAATATGGACAGCATGAAGCTACTTTCCTTAACAAAGTTAATTCATAAAGATATTCAATGTTAATGGACAAATATATGTTAAAAATGTGATAAATTAGGAATTTGTTTGCTGTAAAGTTTATAAGCCAGACATCCTAGTTAGACAGCATTGTGCGTGCTGTGATTAGTTAGCTGTAGTTGTAGGGGAAGGTCTGTTACATCTGTTCTCATCAGTGCCTTGGATTTTTTTAGGAATAAGCACACTATGAAAAAAAAGGGACATTATACACAGAAGTAATTTGCTTCATTACCATGGAATTCTTCTAGAGAAGATCTGCATGTTTTTTGATTCAGTAGTCTGTCTTTATCTATCAGTGTCGTTCCCTAAGACACGCTGCCAGTATTCCTGTGAAAATGTCCTGTAATGCAGTGGAAAGCATTAGCACCCACTAATCTCTTCTCAATTGCTCTTTTCTGCTTGTGATTGCTGAAATGTGATAAAGAAAATAAAATTGTAGGCTTTCCTTGCTTCTCTCGTATTTCATGGATATGGTTATTATTTACTTTATTTGTAAATAAATGGAGGCCAGCACATTCACACACATACAATCGAAAGTGTCAGCTTGAGTCCCTTGCTGTTGCAAGCTATAACATATCAAGCACCACCATTAATGTGGTAACTGTTTTCTAATGGATAAGACACTTTGAACAGTTTCTTCTTTTACTCTCTGTCACTGCAGCAGTGATTGGTTCTTCTGCAACAAAATTGTCCTAATATCTGAGAAACCACTGCAAATGTTCAGCCCAATGGCCACTTCATACCATTTTTTACTCTTCTGTCAACTTTTTCTTTCCCCTTCAGATAACATCCCTGTTGTCTATTAGTCTAAATATCTCATCTTCTCTGTCCTTCTCTCTAAAGATGTGCACTTCTGAATGGTTGTGGCAGCACTTCTCTGCCCTGTTCGGGTTTGTGAATCTGTGTCTTAAATGTTGAAGACATTATCATGTGCAGTTTTTGAAAGTAAGCCCTTGTACAATGGCATAAATACTTTTCTATCTACAGAAAATACCTTGATTGATGCTTCCTAGCATTTCATTTGTCTCTTTCATAGCTGAATCTTACAGACCATTCATTCTCCACCTTGGTAATTTCTTATTGATGAGCTCTCAGCTTCTAGCGGCAGTTTTTGCAGTTAGCTCCCAAGTGCAGAATCACAATATTTTTTGTTCATGTAGGACTCACGTCAAATTTCTATTGTTCTTGTCACCAAAGAAATCCATTTCTTTTGGGGTAGGTACTGCAATCCTCTTATATTGGCAACAACACCCCACATCACTGACTCTCATTAGCCCAGTTGTTCATGCCAAGGTTGTTAAAGAAAATACTAAACTAGATTTATCCTTGAAAAATTCAAGTAGCCAAGCTCACTGCTGTCTGAAATTCTTCCCCTTAGTACTTCTTGTTGCTGTTTTTCCTTTGCATACCATGGCTGCCTACTCACTAGCTTTCTGAATTGACATATGGTTTCCACTCCACATAATGCTTTACTCAAATCTACCTATATAAGATAGGTAGATTCTGATTGAATTTCTTTTGTCCGTCTAAAATATAGATTATCTTTCCATGTCAATAGGGAGAACTCTTTAAATATTAGCCCATTTTGCATTCAGGTCCATGTCACTCATTACCCATCCTTTCAAAATTTGTTCTAAATTCTCCCATACTCTTGAAGTCAAGCTTACAGGACTGTATTAATTAATATTATTTTCCTACTCTTAATGCTGGCATTACTGTTCTCCAGTCAAATGGCATGACTTATTACTGGATAGACTATTATAAAAATACTTGCTACAAGGCTATAGCAGACAATTATTTCTATGATGTATCATTATAATGGAGCTGTGAAAATGAAAGGTGTAGTTCTGTCTAGCTTTATTTTCTGAAAGAAACTTCTAATCATGGTAAGGTGAGAGAGCTCACTCGTGTGCAATATGGGTGAGGAATTCTAGTCTGTTTATTTTTTCTTATCCTTTAGCCTTTTTTTTTAATGTATGCATGGGTTTTCATTTCAGTGGCTGTTTACAAAAACAGATCTTCTTGGAATAAGAATGGAAACAAAATGAATAATACAGTAGTTTCTGTTAAAAAATAAAAAAGTCAACCATTGTCATTTTATATGAGAAAGTAAAATGACTTTGGTATCTCACTTCTCACCAGCTGAGTTGGTAATAGCAATTGAGAAGCACTGAAATAATATTCTTAAAGGGCTGTTCTCATTTTGATAGTGCTGTCTTTTCCTTGCATTTTAACAGTTTTTGAGCATCATCAACTATCTTGAATGTGACCTGACATGCCAGTACATGTTATAATTTTATAGTATTTTACTAACATAGGGAGTATGATGATAAATTACGCCAGCTGTGTATTTCTTCACAAATTGTGGTCAGCAGAATGTAGTCCCCATATCAGTCTAATTTAATAACTTTGATGGGAATTTCTCTTTTTTACTCTCTTCTTCTTTGCTTGATGATGAACTTAACCTTAGACAAGCAGAATGCCATCTTCTGAATTGAGATTAGGGACAGCATTTAGACAAGACCTGTTCTCTTTTTAAGAAAAAGCTGTGAATTCTCTAATAAACCCAGGTGGTGTGGGGGAGCACTGCATTACAACTGCATTACATTAATTTTTTCATACTGCTGCTACACTGGTTTCCCATGGTATTAGGGAGGGAATTGCTGTTCAGGAGCAAACAAGGAACAGAGGAAATGTAGCTCTGAGTCACTGGGAGTCCATCCGTGAAGGTGTTCAGTAACATGTTGACATGAGGCAAGTCACTGCCAGATGGTCCCACCATGGACCAAAGAATATTCTTTGATTTCACTCCATCTTCCATTTCTGATTTCAGTTTGCTGCTTATGGATTTCTCAGATGAAATGGGGTCTGTAAGAGACAGTCAGACTTCTTTCAGCTGAACTGTGCACGTGGATTTAGTAAGCAAAATTTGGCCCATTTTGTTCCAACTTATTGGGTTTTGTAGAAATGTCCTTGAGCCAGAAAATTTCCACATTTAAAAAATGTCCAGATCAGCATTTGCATCTTTTTCCTTTTTCAGAGCTTTGAAAAAGGGTAGAAAAAGAAAAAAATAAGTATGGTTATCATCTAAATTGCATTGTGTGATTGACTCTGTAATCATAACATTTCTAACAGAAACACATAAACTTTGTGTAGAAGTTCAGTGAAAAAAAATTATTTGCAATAACTTCTCAGACCCCAATTTTGCATTGACAGCAAATAAAAAATAGTAGAAAAATGTTTCTTGGCTTTGTTGCTAGTTAATAATGCAGAATTCATACACATATTTAATATATTTTTAAATAGAAGGGACAGTTTGATAAATGTGTGGCCCAGTACTGCAATCACACAGAGAATGGACAGCTGAACTATCATTTCCCTGTCAGAAATGCAGGGTTTACATTCATATCAGACACTAATGTAAATGTCTTTATATTTTCCCTTTGCTTAGACACAAAATTATTTAGGTAATGGATTCTTTATTGCACTATGCCTTGTGGCTGGGCAGCTCATTTAATTCAGTACCTTACCTACCATTTTCTATAGTAGATAAGAAGACTATATAGTGTAGAAAGCTGTAGTTTAATAAAATTTTTGAAGCCTTGACAAGGTGTTTTGTCTCTCAGGGATCTCCATCTCAGTTTAAATATTTTCATGGATTTGCAGCTAAGTGTTGCCATGGACATGGAGCTTCTCGTCTGTTGGGGTCTGGTACCTAAGGAGGAAGAGAATTAAAAAACTATGTAAAGCATTTTTTAAATTATTTTTGAAAGATTTCTAATTCTCTTAAGGCAGCCCCCAAATATTAATGATTTTATTGCCCCTCAGAGGTGACCAGATATTACCTGTTTCTTGGCTGGATCTCATGCTTCATTTATGGATAGTCAAATTATTATTATCTAATTATAAGCAAAATGGAGATGAATTGTCTGTAGACTTTGCAGGCTTTGTGTAAACCTCTGAAAAGGTTTTAATGTACAAGGAAGTGTTAGCACTGAGCACCCCAAAAATGTACTGTACTGTTGCAGTCTGTAAAGTACCTAGAGGTCCAGATAAGCTTCATAATGTGATGCTGAATTTCCCATGCTTGTCTTGGAACCAAAAAACTGATAATGGGTTGCATTTCCTTTTGGTACTATAAAATACTGTTAAAGAATTATTTTAAGTATAATTGAGCCTCCTATATTAATCTCTCTCTGCAGGTGTTTTTTCATATTACTTACAGGACAGTCAGGTTTTCTAAATGACCTAAGTGACATAAGATCGTAGATTTCATTCAGAATAAATTTTCACGGCTCATTTTTTCTTAAAAGCAAATAAACAAACAAACATAAAAAAACCCACCCAACCAACCCAGAAAACCCCCAGACAAACTCCAGGTGTACTCTCAAAAAACTCATGAGAGCTGGTTTCATGTCTGCTTAGCCTTTTAAAGGCAGTGTGGCAAGTTGTCATTTCCCCAAATCCCAGCTTCTTTGGTTCTGCACCTGTTCGTTGGCAGATGAAACTTATGTTTTTCTGACTTGTGACACCTCATGAGCCTGAATTCCCAGCTCCTCAGTGCTGCAGTTCCCACACTTCTCAGCTATGGAGTAGTCTAGCAGCATTGGTTTACTTGAAAGGAAATCCTGAAAATCCTGTTTGGTAGGAAACACAGATAATTTAAATTTTTATTCCTTTAGGGAACAAATGTTCCCTAGGTATGTTCTGAAGGTTGGTATTGTTTGTGTAGTAGAAACATGAGAATTGCTGCCCAGCTATGCTCTCATCCTTTAGATGACTTTTGCAAATGCCATGCTAAAATCTCGGTTTTGTATAGGTGGATTTCTCTGGCTGCATTCAAAAGGGATCAAAAGCAGGAAGCAGCTATTGCCAAGTTTTCTGTGGCAAGGAGAAAATCATGTATTGATGAGATAAATTTGAACTTTTGCTTCATTTTACCATTTGTGATCATTATTATTGCCTACACTAGAATAATTCTCAGCTTGGCCAATGCTGCAGATATTACTTTCCATCTGTTGGAAAGATGCAAGTATAAACAGGCAGAAAAATACCATCCCAACTTAATCCGTGTATTATGTATATGACATCAAGGCAAAAATAACCACTTTTCAGTATAAGAAATATATACTTGGAAAAAATGTTCTCTCTCTGCTTATCTTGGGTGATTTCATGTCTGCTCATGGCACATCCATTGAGTGCTCCAGAAGAGGCCAGAGGGGTGGGTGGTGCTGTCAGAGAAGGCCCTTGTGCCTGCTGATGCACGCGGTGTCTCAAACAAGCCTCCACTGATTTCACTAATGCAGGGGTGCAAAGAGCACAAACTGCCTAAGGCCCCTTCTGCTCCTTTGGAGTAATGGCAGCCTTTGGGAGAGCACTGGCAGCAGTGGCACCATTGATGCAACAACCAAAACCAGGGGGGAAATGACAGCCAGATAAGGCAGTGGATCCTGCTTACTAGGTAAAATAGGGAAAGACAGCAAGTGCCTTGTGTTCTGTTTTTCCAGTTTGGTGACTGCAGTACTCCAAGTGTTGTGGCCATGTGAATAAAGCAGTAGCATTAATTTGAATTGTTTTAGATCACACACCTTCAATGTTCAACATAAACGCTGACGGGACAAGTTCCACATCACTTCCCTTCTATGTGTGCCTCCTTCTCTCACTGTGCTTGCTACCAATTTCTGTGATTCCCCTGCTCTCTCTCTTTGAGCAAGGCATCACACTTTCATTGTTTCTGCTACGCCTTTCTGCGGAGGACATCGTATTCTCTTCCTACGGCTGTTAGTGATGCACCTTAAATCTTCTTTACAATGTTGTTCTGCCTGTTGGAAAGCAAAGCAAAGCATTGACTGTGGATACAATGCAGCCTTGTTTGAAGTGGTAATTAAATAAGAAGCAGTATATTGGAAGGCACAGTTGCCAAGTGCTTAAGAAGGGAGTGGAAATTTTAATACTTTCATGGTGCTCTCCCACCTTTCTCTTAGGAAAATAGGAGGCATGGGAAATCTACCATTTGGGAAGAAGTTCTAAACAAGATGTTGGTTTACAGTGAAGCTCCTATTTGAAGGCTCTTGCAAAAAGTAAAGCCCTCAAAAGCTGCTCTCACATCAGTTTCCAGTAAAGATCATATTGGATTATTTCTGGTTTCCAGTTTCTTTGACAGCTCATCATCAGTGCCGCCTCCAGCTCACACAATTTTAAGATCCTGTTCAATAAGTAGAACAAGTATAAACATGGTTCTGTACTCCAGTTATCCTGGCCCAGGGTGGGGGAGGAGGGCAGTGGATAAAACAACATGGAAAGGCAAAGCATCATGTTCAGTGGGGTGTTTTAACAGGACAGATCAATTTTTCCTTTAAATTTGGAGAGTTGCCCTAACTTTGAAATTCTGTACTCTCTGGTCTCTTCTGGCTAGCCCTAGGTCCTTTTCATTTTTCTCTCCCCTCCCTCCCTCCACAAGCACTGCTGACTCTGCTCCTTCCTGTTTCTGCCTTGCCTACGCTCCCAGAGTATCCCTGGCTCCACGCCTCACTCAGCCAGGGTAGTGCCATGAATACTGCATACTGTTCAAATGTGCATGTCTCATGTGCAAAGTTCTAAATTAAATGCTTCTGTAGATAGAAACTGTGGGGGGAATATCACAAATCAGAGTCAAGAAAATTGCTGTGTTTTCTAGAGAGAGAAAACACATTGAAAATAGTAATTTGTAAATGACACATATGCCTAGTGAGTGAATCATATGCAGTGTTCTAAAAACCAGGATTTATCATAAAAATAATTTTAAAGGATGGGACCTCAAGTTTGTGTTTAATCCCTATCTCCAGGGCAGTTCAGCTGTACCTCAAACATCGCTACTAATGTTTATCTAACCTTTTCAGAGGGATTTCTGTTATGAAAATTAAGCAAGCATAATAAATTTGCTCATGGTTTGTTTTATCTCTGAAGAGGGAGGATCTTTTACTTCTTCCTCTTTGCAACAGCACTTCAGATACATGTTACATATATATTAGCTGATTTCTCAGCATCTCTCTTCCCCAGATGGAGCTTCTCTCATTCTTTCAGCATCTGCTCAAAGAGGCTTTTGTCCAGACATTGCTCATCCTTGTTTTCTCACCTCTAAATTCTAAGTGGTGTACAGTCAGTATATTTTTTGAAATGTAGAATACTAAACTGAACAAACTACTTCGAGGGAGGTTTGTTAGCTCTTAAAGCTGTAATGTTTAGGAGGTGTTTTTTTTGTCCTAACAGTGTGACAGTGTTGATTAATATTTGATTTCTGAGCCATTCTAAGCCCCCAGGTTGTCTTCTGTCTCCTGGCTGGTCATTCAGTATTTGTGCTGTTGATTGTTGTGACCTTCGGCTCACTGACAAGTGAAGTATAGCACTTAGTATTTGTCTTTACTGAGGCACTCCTATTTATTTCAGACCACTTTTCCATTTTTTTAGATTTGTTTGGGATTCTATACCTGATCTCCATCAGGTTTTGCCCTTTTCAACTTTCCCTGTCTGTACACAGAGCTGTATTACATCACCCAAGGCATTAGTGAAATGACTGCTTGCCGTGAGTTTTAGTAAGACAATGAGCCAGTGATTATCCTTCAGATGCAGTTTTGGGGCTAGGAATGTGCATGCTTTATGTTGCTCACATTCCCTTTGGTTCACTGTGGAAAAGCTGCGTGACGGAGGTCAGGGCACCATTGATAGTTTCTAATAATGCCACAGGAGTTTGGGTTGTTGTCATTTGTGTTGACTGCTACTGATCACCTTGCTGTCTTCTCCATGCCAGTAGAATAACAAATCTTCATTGCTCTCTATCCTTGCCAGCAATTACTGTTAGGTGCACTGGAATCTGAATCTCTGTGTTCTCCTTTTCCTGCTCTGTGTTGCCCTTCCCCAGTCTTTAAGCACCTCTTTGTCTTCCAAAAGTTCTTCAAGACTTTTCTTGGAAACTTTTCTCATCTGCAAGGTTGTTGTCATTGCTTATATCACGCTGGCACTTTTTACCTATGCCTTCTTGTAATTATTTGCTCGTAGGTGTCAGATATTGTAGAAGAAAATGTCAGGTTTTCAATTAATAGATCCTTTTAATTAGTTACTGCCCCCTCACATTAAGCAAAGCTGCTCTTTAATAGTTTTTTGAGAAGAGACTGTTGTTCTTTTCAGATGTTTGTGGTGTGTCTTTTCTATTCTATTCTGGAGACTTGGGGCTGGTTCAGACCTAACCTCAATGTCTCAGTGTCTTTGGCTGTCAGGAGACGTGATCTTCAGTCAGAATAAGGCAAGGGCATTTAAACTGTCTTAAGGTAAATCATCCTAACTGTGCCCCAGGCCACATTTAGGAGGTGAAGCCATCTTTGCCTTTTGCCCTTCAAGGCAAGCTCAGCAGATATCTGGCTCATCTGGGAAATGAGCTCACTGGGTTTACATGAAATACTTCATTCACTTAACTTCTCTCCCCTTTGAATGTAGTACTTCTTTAAAGTGCCTTTACAAAGTTATTTTTCTTCCCTTTTACCACACATTATGGGTGAAAATCTTGCCTGAGTGAAATCAGTATAAGCTTCATTTAGGTCAGAAATTTCACCCTAGAATTTAAAGTACAATTACATTGTGCAAGCCTTAAGTAATGTTACCATTTTACTAAGCTCACTTGTTCTCTCTAATGACTCTTCAGTCAAAACTAAGTAGAGAATAAGGAAAGCAGCATATATAATCTTGGTTTTGTATAACCAAAACCAATGTTACAAGCTAATTTTTATGTTTTCAGAACAAGGCCAAGTTCTCTGCAACTATTTCATTACATGTTAAATAAATCTGGATAAAGAATGGATCTGTGTCTCAGCAAACAATCTCAGGAAATCTGAGTTGAATTGATGACCTTGACATTGGCAATACCTTCTCATTTATTCTCTTTTCCATCTGTAAAATGATGATAATGATACCGGTATTTTTTAAAGCCTTTGGGTATCTTTGGCTGAGAACTTTTGGCTTTATTCTGTAAGTGGCCCTTCTTTACTTTCCAGAAACCCTTTCAAGCTTCCATTAAAAAAAATAAAAAGTCAGCTTTTTGTACTGACACTTGCAGACTTCAATGTTGCTACACCTGTATGATTTTTCCAAAAATGAGTCATGAGAACTGGGCTCTTTCTTTTGCAGCCCTTGGTCTTGCAGCTGAGCTGGAGAAGGTTGGTATTTTTGCTTTACAGCAGAAAGAGCCACCAGTTTTGGTGCTTGCAGGGAACAAGAACAACAGTTCTCTTGCAGTTGGGAAGGGAAGCCTGTATAGAAGTCTCCTCCTAGAGCATTTTTTGGAGTCCCAGTAAAGAACTAAGTGTCTTTTAGAATATATTTAAATTAATGAAGGGATTAAGGGATGTTGGTACTTAAAAATAGCACAGAGCCGTTCTTAATGACATAGAATAATGGTTCAGAAGGGAACAGCTCTGACTACACCATTACGTAAGAAACAAGGAGAAAAGAAATCAAGTTCGCTCGAAGACCAAAAGTCCTGCTTTTGTAGGAGAGGAAGATGAAGAAACTGAGAGATCTTCTTCCATTGTGACAGTTTCTGGTAGACTGTGAAAGGGAAGTTTTTCTAATTATCAGGAGGCTGGGGTGGAAGTTGTGTGTTTTTTTAGTTTTGTTGAACAACTGAGGATTTCAAATGAGGGAAGTAGCTGTTACATAATATTTAGTGCAGAAACATCCCAAGGTATCTGTGCGATTCCCATGGCATGGAGTCAAGCAGGGATAAAGCACTTATGTTTCTATGTTTCCTAAAATGACTTTTTCAGCACGCTGAATGGTTCTGGTATCTCAGGGGAGCAGTCCAGGCCAGACTTGGCAGTGGAGTTGCATCACGGGCTGCTGTCCCTATGGAGATGGGAACAGGCAGACAACTTCCATTAGACACCAGCACTGCGGTCCCGGCAGCTTGTCGGAAGCGGTGTTTGCATTCCAAAGAGTAATTGCACATCACTAGAACATGTCCCTTGCTGTCACATGGTAGGAAATAGTCGATACTGGCTTGGCAGGGAAAGGAAAGGGGATTGCTTACTGCAAGTGGGAAAAGCTGCAGGCCCATATTTCTGTCCCATGGCGTATTCTCTCTCCTTCCTTGCGGAAGCCTTTAAGAGCTTGTTCACTTCTATTCTCAATGATATACAGCCTTATATGTTTTCCAAGTTTTGAATCTAAATTGCTATTCTGGTTTGTTTGTTTGTTTGTTTGTTTTTAATGTCCTTTCCAAGCCAAGGTTCTCCAAACTTCAGCTGCTTGCTTGAGGGAAACCGTTCCACTGCCTATTAAATTTTACTGTGAAGCAACTTTTCCCCAGCAATCTGATTTTTCTTGATTTCCTCCTGTAGACGCTTAGATTCTTCTCTTTATTTTAACCCAGAGATTTCTTATTTTCACATCTTCACGTATTTGTAGCTTTTTTTGTAATCTGTTCTTATGTCCTCTTCATTTTAGGTCTGTTGGACTCTTTGGATGTCTGCCTTGTGAATCCTTTTATTTATTTTCCTACATTAAGATGATTGGCACTGAATGCATAGTCCTAAAATGAGCCTTTCCTCTGTACATCTTCTGCTTATGCCTCTGGTTGTGCAGCCTAATCTTTCATTTGGTAATTTGTTGCCAAAGCACTTGGCAAATTTGTCTTTCACAAATACCTTTCGCAGGTCATTGCTGAAAGTTTTCTGCCTTACTCTGGTGCCAAAATGCAAGTTAGCTAATTTAAACTCTTGAAACACATTAGCATAGAGAAATTATTGAAAAGTTTATGGGGTAGTGGAAAACCTGCAGGTTAACTGTTTTGCATTCAAAGGTGATTGCAAGGAAGGGAAAGTGGGAAGAGAAGAATATCTGGGTAACCTCTGTACCTAAGGAAAACCCTGTGGTAGCCTGTGACTGCTGCAATGAGCCTTGGGGCCACTGGCAGTTGGCATCTTTCAGCTCCTCTGCCTTGCCCTTGAAGGCTGGACCACCACGAAGCAGCTACAAGATGGGAGTAGTAGAGTGCAAAAGCTAATTTAAAACTGCAGCTGCCTTTCCCTCCCTGACTTTGCCAAGCATTTTGTGGTGAGAGCTTATGATCAGCACTGCTGCCTCCCTGAGTGCTCCCCTCAGGAGGGCACAGGCCCCAGCTCTCACAGCCTTTGTGACTGCAGAGCCCTGCCTGCCTCTCCTGCAGCTGCTGCTCACTCGGCTGCTTCTGCACAGGGGTGAGCGATCCTGCACAATACAACATGTCCCTTTTCTTAATAGCTATCTCCTACATTTGCTTATGCTTTTCAAGTTGCATCTTCTTCATATCTGTAGCTGAGACTGCTGCCTTCCCTAAGTCCTGGTGTGGGATTTGCTTTACTCTAAGGCATTTGGGTTATTTTACCGGTCTGTGTTTCCTTAGCCTATTCCTCAAGGCATTTTCCAGTAAGAACAGTAGCGAGATAAAATATTAAGGGGACTTACAAGAAAGATTGAGAGGCTTTTTACCAAGGCTTGTAGTGACAAGACAAGGAGCAATGGTTTTAAACTAAAAAAGAGTAGAATTAGATTTGACATAAAGAAGAATTTTTTTTTTTTTAACAACAGTAGTCAGACGCTGAAACAGATTGCCCAGTGAAGTTGTGGATGTAGCTTTTTTGGGAATGTTCAAAGTCAGATTGGATGGGGTTTTGAGCCACCTGATCTAGGGAAAAATGTCCCTGCCTATCACAGGGAGGTTGGACAAGATGAAATTCAAAGGTCCTCTCCAACTCAAACTGTTTTATGATTCAGTCCTGAAAATAATTTGGCCTCTTTGACAGGTATCTGGATGTTGAAAGTCATGTCTGTTCTCTGTTCAGTGGTGTAATGTTTAATGTCCTGCTCGAGCTATCTGAATTCAGTTGTTTCTTTCTCAGCCCAGGGATAAAACTCTTTTCTTTCTGGGTGCTAATGCTTGATTCAGCTGTACAGGTTCTCACTGCCTCTTTTCTCAGCCTAGGAGGATGCATATGGGAAGTTCTTGTTGTACCTTTTGTCATATGTTTCTGTTGGAATGAATGCTTTGTGCTGTGTTTGCTTAGCTAGAAGAAAGCATTTCAATTTCAAGCCATTGGACAGAGTGTGCTTTGCAATCCAAACTTCCTTTTACCGTGCTGCATTTCTCTCCTTGATGGCATATTGATTTACCTGGCTCAGTGGAGTTGGGCCAGGCCCAGCTTTCTGCCCAATTATGTGTCTCAATGTCTTTCAATTTCACACCTTAAGCAGAGCTCAGACCTGTTCCTCCATGCTGGGACCAAGTTCTGTAACTGCGGGCTCTTGCTGTGCGTTTCCTTCGGGCTCATAATGAATAGACCTGGTGCAGCTACACCTGGAGGTGAAACAAGCGGGGCTCACCACAGATTTGAACACCTTCTGAGCAGATTGTGGGGCTTCTTCTCCTCCAGCAGCCTTCTGCTTTTCCAGCAGCATCATGGAAGTGAGCAGGGCTGAGCACAGGGATGGACTTGGAAGTTTAGTTTAAAGGTGCTTGATTTGTCTCCTCTGCAGAAGGGGGTGTTGAGGGTGCACAGCTGATGGTGCCTTGAGCATAGGTCTCTCTATTTCCTCCAGAAGTGTTCTTTTCTTTTCTTTTCTTTTCTTTTCTTTTCTTTTCTTTTCTTTTCTTTTCTTTTCTTTTCTTTTCTTTTCTTTTCTTTTCTTTTCTTTTCTTTTCTTTTCTTTTCTTTTTTTTTCTTTTCTTTTCTTTTCTTTTCTTTCTCTTTTCTTCTCTTCTTTTCTTTTCTCTTCTCTTCTCTTCTCTTCTCTTCTCTTCTCTTCTCTTCTCTTCTCTTCTCTTCTCTTCTCTTCTCTTCTCTTCTCTTCTCTTCTCTTCTCTTCTCCTTTTCCTTTTCCTTTTCCTTTTCCTTTTCCTTTTCCTTTTCCTTTTCCTTTTCCTTTTCCTTTTCCTTTTCCCTACCAGCAGCACATAGCTCAGTGTTCAGGGTGTGCTAACTGCTTAGACATGGACAACTAAGGTGGGGCAAAACCTCTGTTCACTCCTCTAAGGAATACAGTCCAGTTTGGTGCAGTTACATCCCAGATGTTTGCTGGGATGGTTGAACTGGTCAGAATATGTGGCATGTAAGCTGACCTGGCTGGTTGCTGTTATCAGAGGGGTTTAACCATCTGGATGGGGTCTGGGTGTTGGCTGAGCATGGGAATAAGTGAGACAGGAGATGTGGGAAGGGCAGGGGTTGAGATGAGTGCAGCACCTCTGCTTTCCCTGACACCTTTTGAGGTATCAGCCTAACTCAGTGTCTCCTGAGCTTCAGCATCTCATCAGGATGCTGGGAGAGGCAGATCTGCCTTGCTTTGGCCACTTGCTTCCCCTGTGCTGGCAGCTAACTGACCCCCTTGAGCCAGCTCAGCTCCCTAAACCCCCAGAAAATTAACTGTTTCTAAAGATGTGAGTTCTCCAGCTGTCTCAGCGGATCTGAGCCAGTTCAGTGTCTCACCACTAGAGCCAGTTGCACAGGGCAGCAGGGAGTCTCTCACAGGAGCAAGGCTCGGACTGACCACTGCCCTGTGAAACAGCCACCTTCCCTAGCTCCTTCCCCCAGGCTGAGGTTTGGTGCTTGATCAATGCCTTTAGACTGCCTCTAAACCCAAGAAAACAAGAATTCACTGATTTAGCTGCACCTGGTGCATTGAAAGCTCCAGTGGAGTATTACAAAAGCTGCTTTGACATTCCTACTATGTTTTTGACAGGATAGTTACTGTATTTTTAAGAAGCATCTTAGCATGCACATGGCTGTATAATTTACAAATTGCATATATCTAGCCCAGAATGTTACGTTTTTTATGCAGACACTGTGATGCATTTTTGTACTAGGTTGTTGGAGTTCAGACTGAATTTTCAGTCTGAAAAAATGATGTTGTTATCCCAATTTCTGCTGCTGGAGATTGGTCATACAGGACTGTCCTCAGCAGAAGACAACACTGCAGTTCATACCAACAGTTCAGCTTTTGTGCAGTAATAATTAAAAGAAAAAGTTTGTATTTATTTACTGGCCAATTATCCAATTTTTTAAGATTCGTCTTCACTGAAAGATAAAATGAAGAGAAATGCAAAGGGAAAATTAGGTCATTAATGTACTCTTTGCTTCTAGCTTTCACTTCATTTGATTGTAAATTGTTTGCAGTAAAATTGCAAATTAGTAGCTTGGATAAAGCACTATGAATTCCTTCAACATCAGATTTAAATGAGGAAGAATTGGGCCTCTAACCTTCATGGAGTATAACTGTAGCTGGATGCATTCCTAGGGGCTTATTATCCATTCCTCCATATTATTTGCTTGAACTCTCAATTTCTCACTGTTCAATGCACACTGGGATGCTGGAAAATGCCTTAAAAGATGTGAGATGGAAACCCAGGCAGTGGGATGCTCTTGCTACCAAACACAGACGTCAGAGGATGCGCCACATCCCACAGGAGGCTTCCAAATAGGAATGGCTCTCAGAAAACCATGTTGCTTTCCAAGTGTAGTGCAAAATTTACATCCTTAGCTGGCAGAGAGACAAGGGTTAGACTGAAAATAGGTTTTCCACGTTTTGTAAGAAGAGCAGGTTGAAATAGCCATCCCTCCTGGAAAGGAAAAAATATTGCATGAACTTCACAGTTGGTTGTCTCCAGCCTCTTACCAAGTGCAGGAGAAGTGTCCTAAAATGTAGGTGAGGTAAATTTTGGTTTAGCATGAGATATTACTGCTGTCACTTCATTTGTTTTATGACTAGAGTAATTTCTTCCTGTTTATCACATAGCTACTCATTGCCTGTGAAGCAGTGTGTTTTGTTTCACCTTTACTGCTTCTACCTAAAGCCAAAGTTGTAGGAAGAAGAATCTTTATGGCAAAATCCTGAATTTTTTGAGGATAGCTATGGGGAGAGAGAGGTTGAGATCCTTTCATAGAGGCTCTGTTGAGTGTGTGGTGGCTGTGGCCAGCCTGGAGGGAAAGGGAAGGGACATCTATGTGCTGAAGGGACATCTATTCTGTGCCCCTGCAGGTGTTTGGGAACAGGATGCTTCTGTGATGGAGAAAATTTAAGCTCTGGTTTGTGTGCATAAATAACTGGACTCAGGTACTAATTAGAGATAATTTGTCTGGAAAGTCAAAGATTAAAGGAACTCTTGTCTTCCTGTCAAAACAATTTTGTCTGCATTGTGCTGTCTGATAAATCAGATTGCACAATGGGGGTGTTGTGTGGATTTTTGGATTTTCCAAGAGCAAATCAGAATATGCTGCTATTAGACTCAAGGTTTTTTTCTTCTCTGATGCACTCATTATATCTATGGGACAGCTTCTGCACCCTTTCCTGTCGGGTTTAGCTGCCTTTGCTATGTGGTGGCCCCTGTTAGCTGTGCAAGGTACTTGTCTGGCTGTCAGTGGGAAAGGCTTCTGCACCTCAGGCATTCCAGATACAATGCTTGTCACATGTCCTGCTGTTTGAACTTTGAACCTCTGTCTAATTCTAACTTATTTTTTCTGATCCAGTGATCCTTCAGCCCGGAAAGGATGAGCAGGAACACTCATCCATTGCCAGCCTGGTTCAAGCCATGGGGGAAGTACAGTGGTTGCCGTTCTGCTGTGTTTGTAAAACAACACACAAGAGCAAAATGCTTGGATAGAACAACCAACAATAAAAAAAACAAGCAGCCTGTGTTGCAAATAGTATTTCTCTTTCTCACTGAGTAAATGGAGCCATACAATCTGTATGGTATACATAGTTTGGGCTGTGCATTGAGTGGGAATACATTTACAGGGAGAGGAGGTTACCTACAATTGTTAACAGTATCATTAAGAAAAATGAAACAAGGGCATAAAAGATTCAGGGATTTGGGTTTGAGTTTTGTTGGTTTGGCTAGTTGTTGTTGTGGCGTGGGTTTTGTTTGGTTGGTTTTGCTGCTTTTTGTTCTGCAAAGATGAGGATGTCTTATTCGTGACTTTGTTGCTGTGGGCACTGCGTCCTTCTTAATAGCTGCTTATCCTTTTGAGTTTCGTTGGGACAAGCCAATGCAGAAGCCAAGTCTCAGGTGAGTGCTGGATATCTGGGGCTTTTTCCAGTGGGATGTATTGTATCACTAGGACAGTAAAATCTCAGCAGCACCAGGACAGTGTACCTGGTCCACAGTCACATCCTATGCTGGCTCCAGAGCTTTTATTGCTTAGGCAGTCAGTGCATATTAAGAATTAGTGAGCAATGTGCACTAGATTGTTTTAGACATGGTTTTTACATTATTCCTAACATCCCCTGACAGACCGTACTATCCCAGCTGTGCTGTGTTGGTAGTACTGGAAGGAATATCAGCCATTATTGTGGAATTTGGAATATAGGTTCATTTGCAGCCTCAAATTCTTGTTTACTATACAGAGCTTTATGAAAGGGCATTTTAAAATGGGTGTCTGTCAGGATGACTAATTTCTGTCCAAAGGTGAATCTTCTAAAAGTTTGTGAACAAAAGTAACTTCCAAACACTGTACAGATTTAGAAAAGCATGTATTACCTGTGCTTCATAATGAGGAGCGTTTTCAAAATTACCTTTACATACTAGATTTCCTTAGGAGCAAGAAAACATAGTTTTTAAATAAAATGTTATATTTTGTCAGAAAGCAGCAGAAGGAATGCTTGATGAGTATTGAATTAGACAATGCTTGTTGCTCAGCCATTTGTGAAATTGGTGGTAGACCAGTCTGCGCATAAGAGGGCATGATCCTATTGCTGTTGGACCATTTGAGTTATTTGTGGACTGTGGTCAGTCAGCAAGGTCCTGACACGTTCCTTGTGAGAAGAGCAAATGTTTTTCCCCCATGTTTGTCCAGACCCACGTGACAAATCCTACATGGCAACTGAAGGAGAGGACACTCACACACCTGTTTGTGGAAGGGTTATATAAGAAGTCCCAAGACATATTTTAGCATCTACCAGTAAGATGAGCGACTCGACCTGCTTTACCCCTCACAGGATACATAATAATAGACAAACATTAGATGCAGGAAAAAAAGGATTTTTCTGAGTGTTCTATATTTGCTTCTCATCTGGCTTATGCATCTCCTGTATATCTTGTATGTACAGAGGGTGTGAAAAAGACTCCAGCTCGCCAACTCAGATCTTGGAATAAGGGAAAAGAGGAAAGCTGGCTCTGACAGTTCAAAGCAGAGATATTCACAAATGGAGAAAGATGAGGAAGATAAAAATCTGGAAAATAGGGACATGAATGGTAAAACATGAAAAGAAAAACATAGGGAACAGGACAAAGGAGGAAAGGAAACATAAGGAAATTGAAGCGTGAGTGTCAAAGAAAAGAGAAAATAAGAAGCGTAAATAGAGGAAAACAGAAAAATTATGTCGTTGTCAAGTCTTCTTTTAAATATGTAAAGCTCCAAGTATTCCAAGTTGAGAATGTGTATATATATATAGAAATGAATATGTAGTTTGAGCCTTTTTAAATTTAGGCTGAAGTGTTGAATTTTTCAAATCAAATTGGAGACTTATGTGCTTAGTGGAGCCATATCCCATTTACAAGATGAACACATTAGTGGTATCTCACACGAAGCATTCCTCCTCCTCTGCCCCAGGTTGTCCCTATTGTGCCATAGGCAAACAGTGATAAACAGTGAGGCCCCAAGAGCTGATTCTGCTCAGAAATTACTGCCCATAAACTGCCCATACCAGTTTCTGAGACTGAAGGATGGACACAAGGAACATCTTGTCATTGTGCTGCTTTGCATGAAACTGGAGCATTTGAATTGTTGCAGTAGTCTGCAGAATGGTAAAGACCATCCAGTGCATGCCTAAAGTGTGTGCTAAGTGGGCAATAGAAACACCAACAGAAAAATATTTCTATAAAACGTGTTTATTTGGGAAAATGTGGATGTTAGTTAATTGAAACGTTCATTTCTGTCTACTGACAACTGACAGGAGGAACACCAAAGCAGACAAAAAGCAGCAAACTGTCTGAAGGAACATTTTTTGAGCCCTATCTAGTCCACAGCTTTTGAGCTCTCTCTTATTCCAAACCATAATGTGAACATTTAAAATCAACTCTGAAACGTATCAGGAAACTTAAAAGAAAATAGAGTTTGAAAAGAGAGGGGAATGTGTTACTCAGATTTTCTGTATATCAGGGTAAAGGAAACAAGTTTTATAATCTTTGTATATCTGTAAAGCTGTGGTACTGGTAGAAATTAATTTCAAACTGAGGAACTCAAAATAAAACTCCAGTTTAGGAAGAGTGGTACTACTCAGTTTACCACACTGATCTTTACAGCATAGTCTGAATCCTTCTGTGCCTTAGAAATCATCAATCCTCTTGAAGCTGTGAGCATCTTCTCACACTGTCAGGTTTGAATATTTTATCTAGAGAATGAACTTGAGTTTAAATGTGACTCCTTTGGCAATGGAAACTGCCTTTGAAGTTTTTGGATCTTCTACATTCCACGTTTCCTGTTTTAAATTAGAAGAACAAAGCACTCTCAAATAATGCACTGCAAGCAGCCTGTGAAACCTGCGTCATAGACATGAGGAACCAGACACAAGGAGGAGGTCTGGGGGCATTTCATTCATCTTCCCATCAAACAATCTGCCCCAGGTAAGAGCAGGTCAGGTGAGCCAGAGCTAACAGGGTTGGTTGTATCCTCAATTACAGGGCAGCCCAGCTAACGGCTTCATTAAAAATCTAACTCCTGTGCTTTGTTGATGACAATCATGAAATACCCCACAGTAGCCACTGTAGGATGTAAAACTATGATCTCTTGGAAAGCCTCCCCACCCCACCCTGCCCTCCAAAAGCCCCAAATTGTTGTCATCTGCCCTTCCCTGAATTCCATAGGTCACTTCTGATCCAGCTTACATTGGCCTTACATGTTTTTTCACTGTCCTTAGACCATGACCTCTCCCAGCTTCCAGGAGACAACACTTATGATCCTGCTTTAACCATAAAGCTTCTTAGGATGTGCCCATTTTTTCAGGCATGACTGGAAAACCAAGGAGTTGAGATCAACTTGAAATTTACCTAATTGAACCAGATTTAGAACACTTTTTTCAGTCTAGACTCAGGCTGGTGATCATTTCAGTGATATTGATGATGAATCTTTCAGTCTGGGATGAATGATGTCCTCTCATCTCCATGCACTACACCTTGGAGCATTCAGTGTTACTCAAGGCTGTGCTGTCCCTGCGCATTAAGTGGCAAAATGTACAAGGTACATTCCAGCAGCACAGAGGACAAAAAGCTCAGCTTATCTTTCACCAAAAGTATTGCTACTACAAAAGTTTGGACAAGATCAGCTTGTCAGTGGGGATCAGGGAGTTGAGGCTGTATCTAAGCGAGGCAGAGGTGAGGACAAAGGAGAACTGAAGGATGCCTTTGGCCAAGTCTCAGTCTGTTATTTAGAACCACTGCTGAATTGGCAACCGATCTGATTAATGATTTCTGCCATCTCTTGTTCTTGGGGAGATTCTAGCCTAGCTCAGTTATGATTTTATAGGACTCTCCTGTCCCAGCTGGGCTAGAGCAATGCAATGCAATAAACCCCTTGGTTCTTCGGCAACTGCAGTCTCACAGAGTGCTGCAGCGTTTCCCCTCAGCAGCTCGTGCTCCTGGGAGCACAATGCACCATTTCCTTGGCCTGAAGCACCACTGCAGCTCCTGGGCCAGAGGGCAGCTGGAACAGGCAGCAAGAGCCTGGACTGGCTACTGACTTTTTGGTGACAACCTGTTTGTCAGACTCAATCTCAGAAAAAAATCTGGAAGAGCTTTTATGTAAAAACATCTGTTGTATTTATAAACCTGCATTAATGCTCGAAGAGAGGTGTTTTAAAAACTGTATATGCCATTTTTAGATGACGTTTGAAAATCCTGGTGTATATCAAATAGATCATATACTTCATGTATAATCATAAACATCATGTATCATCATAAAATACTAAACATCATTCCACAGCATGTGTATCTTTGCACAGTGACAGGGATCAAGGATAGAATGGCAGAAGATGGAAAGAATGTATTATTCCCACTTTCATTAAAGATTCAGTGGTTGGTCTGGCTTGAATATTACCCTTTAAATAATAAACCATTTGTCAGAGTGACCAAAGGTTACTACTGGCAAGTTTTTCTTTAGTATTATTACTACGATAATTATTTGGCTCTTCTGTACAATTGCACGACTTCACTGTTTCTTTTTATGAGTGATCAGATGTTGATTCACTGGTAGATTTTGACCAGATTGACTGTAAGAGATCTGCATTTCTTTTTACTGGATTCCATAAGCTGATCAGAAGAACCTCTCCATTGGAATGCTGAAAGAGTTTAAGGCATCTGAGCTTTTTGGACAAAATCCTGCAAGTGGTATCAGGTGGATCCTGTTGGGATGGGAGCTGGTTCTGATTATGAGTGAAGAGCTGGGGGTGCTGTGGGAGAGGATCTGCTGATGGTTATGTCACACCAGCAATCAGTGCTGTGCAGTAGGAGCAGAATTGTAATGCCAATTACAAAATGCTGGTGCTGAAGACCTAATGTCCACATGAATGCATTCCTGAGGTGTTGGACTAGTTCTGGTTTGGTCCCACATGCTTCTCCCATGGCTTGAGTGCCTGGAGTGTGCTCTTGGAGAACTGCTCCAGATTTAGTTACACCCTGAAGGAATCCTGTTAGTGGTCTCCAAGGAAGCACTGTGCTCTATTGGGAAAGTTCTGCTGATCTGAACTAAAAATTGGTGTAGACACAGCTGTTATATGTCTGGTCCTATCTCTTGAACAAGTAAATAGAGACCACAGGAACAGGTCTTCCTCTTAGAGGAAGTGGCAATACTAGTTTTGACTTACTGTTGGATCAAGGCCCATTAAAAATTACATTAAAAAAACACCTTATGTTGTTGATGTGGTTTCACATACAGGAGAAAATAAAGAAGCTCTTTCTAGGACTAAAACTACAAGAAAATGGGGAGTCAGCATGAAAAGAAGAGAGCAGAAATGCCAGAAACACCACTGCAGTTATCTCCCTAGGATAACTGCAGTATTTTGACATAGCCCATGATGACTAAGCCACTGGATTCAAGAAGTGCCTGTGCATTGAGAGCATAAAGATGTTATAGTCTTATACAAATATCCTTAAATGTTTTTATTTTTAAAAAGCCCCAAACACTCCACCCACCTTAAAATCAAAATCTAATTACATGGAAGGAAGATGTCTCAGCAGTCTACTTGGAGCATGTGCTGCCAAAGAAGAAGAGTTCATATTGTGAGCTATATTATGGTAAGTACATCAACAAAAGTGGGGGTGTAAAGAGAAACTGCTCAAACAGTTTCTTACATGTAATGTGTTTACTACAGGCCCATCTTTGAAGTTCTGTCACTTAAATCACAAAATTTCTGCTTGTTGAGCTGTGTTCAGATAGCTCATAAGCAACTCCTACAAACCTAAACAGACTTCACAAAATTAGAAGTCCTTAAAGCACTAACACAATTAACTTTGTAAAGTTGTTTCATTGAATGGGAAAAGCTTTTCTAAAATTATTTTTAGGTACTGTGTTGTTTTTTGTATTTAATGTGACAGTCTTGACATATCTTGGCAGCCAATAGTTTATTTGAACCCAAATCTGTGATGAAGGAATCTGAAATATGGTTTGCTTAACAAGTTTGTTTTTCTGTATTAATTTGAACATTATATACTGCTGGACCTACACCGTCAACAGGAAAACTTCTCAGTTTTGGTTAAGCAAATTTTCCTCCTGGCCATATTGGCTGCTTAAAATGTACTTGAACCGACTTGTACACCTGGATTTGTTAGTTTCCCTCTTCTGTCAGCTCACTCTTCCACCCAGATTTGAATTCCTGCCCTCCAGCACAACCTTACTCAGAAACCTCTCATCCTCCTGCTCCATCAGGCCAGTGCCTTCCCTCACTGAAAACATGTTGTTGCAATTTCTACAAATCATGGAAGAAAATTACATAATCTTAAAAGCTATTGCTCTGCTCATTGCATTAAATATTCATGTTTCTACCCTTCTATTTCCATGCCCTCTCACAAGTGCCTCAGCCCACACTGGGGCACCTTCTGCCATCGGGGGGCTCAGCGTTCCGGCCTGCACTCTCAGCACAACCATGCAATGTCCCCGCAGTCTTTCACTGCCATTATAGGAAAGGATTAACTCTTTAATTGCTTTTACATAAACAATAGGCAATCACAGCTTTTATATTGTCAGTGCTTGCTGCAAGCTTTTTTTCCTTAAGCACCAACCCAAGGAACAGATTTTTGCAATTTGGAGCTGCTCAGTCAGTTCGGATGGCTTTTTAATCTCTAGAGGCCAGATGGAAGCATGATCCTTCACCATTGCATGTTTTGCATAATGTAGGGATTGGAATTAAATTTTGTTTGTACATAGTCATAGATGTGTAAGTATATATATATTTTTCCTTTCCATCCATGCATTTTCTCTTCTACTGTTTTGTTTTGAGTTGTTTTTTTTTAATGACAGCTTTCTACAGGGGAAAACTGTCACAAACAAGCAAATGCTATGCCCTGAAAGAAAAGCTTACACAGAAGAAAACAATGATTTTGGTCAAGGAGATTTGAGACAGAACCTGACACTCAAGTGCTAAGTTTCTGAGAGATGATGACTTACCTTGGTTTCAGGGCCCTGATTAAACTGCTGTTGGACTGATGTGGAATGATGTTATTTTAATATTTGTTCTGAAGCTTTATTTCAGGCTCTCCTACAATCCTAACTGATTTTGGTTGTATTTATGGATTTATTCTTTGCTGTCAACTGCAATCAACTGATTAAAATCCATAAATAATAAACATCAGGTTTCAATTTAAGATGCAGTAACGAGATGCTATCAGAAGAAGAAGTTTTACGTACTTTGGCAGCTTTTTATAGCTGCCTCCCCCCCAGAGCAAGGTCCTGACACGTTCCTTGTGAGAAGAGCAAATGTTTTTCCCCCATGTTTGTCCAGACCCACGTGACAAATCCTACATGGCAACTGAAGGAGAGGACACTCACACACCTGTTTGTGGAAGGGTTATATAAGAAGTCCCAAGACATATTTTAGCATCTACCAGTAAGATGAGCGACTCGACCTGCTTTACCCCTCACAGGATACATAATAAATTAACAACTAGAAAACAAAAAAATGTAAAAAAAAAAAAAAGACATACTAACATGAAAAAACACATTTTATTGCACTTAAGTTATAAGAAAATAAAATTTCTAAGTGAATCAAACCATAGACACAATCCCTTTAAAGGTTGTTTTCCTCCATCATGTCAGGTTGTTACATAACTAAAATTAACCAACTGGAATCTGATTGTTTAAAATCAGACTATAAATAAAACAAAAACAAAAACAAAAGGAGGAAAAAAGATCGCCTAGGATACAGTGTTAAACCACTTTCACAGTTCAGCTTGAGTTGTGGCTCTTGGAGAATGAGGCAAACCATTTGACTCTTTCTTTTCTCATTTTGTTTGCATGTGACATCTTTACAAAAACTTAAGTTTTTGCTCTGTCAGTTCCTCCCAGCAATAACTGTAACAGTTGTTTTTTTCTCAATACTGTAAAACACTAAGACTGACCAGCAACTTTATTTTAATTTTTGTATTTTATAATATTTTTAAAAAATTTTGTCAGGTTTTTTTTTTTTAATGTATGTTCATTCCATTCACCACAGCCCTCACAAAGAAAAATTTCCCCACAGAACAGGCTGCAATAGCTTTGTTCCAAGGAATGTGTTTTAATTTTTGCCCAGAAAAAAGAAAATAAGCTTTGCACACACACTCAATTCTTTATTTGCAGGCAAACTTCACTCTTAATTGTCTGAAACTCTTCCACTCTCAGCCTCTTAGAGGCACAGTTGGCTCAAGTTTCAGTGGCAAAAAGTCTTTTTCTGTAACCAAACTAGAGCAAATTTGGAATTCAGTCTGGGACTAAAACGTCACAGCAGAAAAAAAAATAAAAAAAAATAATTTGCTTTTCTTTCTTTCATTTAGCAGCATAAATAAGTTTGGCCACTGGGAATACAGTACAGGGGTGGGACAACAATCCCGTAATTGAAGACCTACTTCTAGCACCAGCATTGCGAATTAAATCCATCAGAGGACTCTCAAAATCCAGGACAACTTGCCACCTCAGAGCAACTTATGCATTGAAGAGTGTAGATGGAAGCAACAGTAAATAGATTAAACAGAGGCTAATACTGTGATTGACATTGGCAATGGTTGGCAAAAAAAAAAGAAAAAGAGGAATAAAGAAAAAAAAGAAAAAGCTCTGATAAAACTGTACAAAACAATTCACAGTAATATTTTAGCTTTTCCACACCAGGAATGGACTCTTTGTTTTTGTTTGTTTTTTCTCATTGCAGATGCTCTCTAGTTTTTGAAAGCCAGCCAGTGACTGCTGGTGGAGGCTGGAAGGGACCCTGGGCAGTCCGGTCCAACCCCCGGCTCGGAGCGGGGCTGGGGACAGCGCGTTGCTCGGAGGGGCTGCGGCACCCGGGCTGGCCCAGGGGCCGAGCGGGCTCGCCTGTGCAGCTCGTCTCAACAGCTTTGTGGTAAAATAACCTGTTAACAACAACTGTAACTTTTTTTTTTGTTTTCACTCCAAATTGCTCAATGAGCATTTGGAGGAAACTAAAGAAATTAATTGCACCTGGTTTCATTTCTAAAGTTGGATTTTTGCAAAGCTGCCCCGGTCAAAAGTGTAGCCTTTTTATGTGACGAGACAGCAAAAGCCTCTCTTGTCAGTTATAATTTGTCATCTTTGTCTTCTCCTTCGTAGTCTGTAGGTCTTTAGGATCTGTTGCCCCAAGGCAACATCCTGCACCACCAAGGACAAGGGATTTTTTTCCTTTTTCTTTTTTTTCTTTTTTCTTTTTTTTCAGGGGGGAGGGAAAGGAGAACATCGTCTACACGTTTGGACAAATTCATCTTTCTGCCCTTCACTTCATATCGACGTCAAAGTCCAACACCAGCAGCTTTGTTTCCTCAGTCCCGTTGCGGCTCCCGACTGCACACACCAGCTTTGTGTTGGAAGCTCTGATTCGCCACACGACGCCTCCGCTTCCCCCGCTCTCCAATGTGACTAGATTTCGGATAAATTCACCCGTTTTCAAGTCCCAAAGTTTTACAGTCCCATCATCTGAGCTGGTAATTACAAAGTTCTTGTTGAACTGTAAACAGGTCACAGCACTCTGATGCTTGTTGGGACCTGTAAGGGTAAACAAAAACATTTCTGTTTGTAATTAATTAGAAAGCAATGTCAGGCAATGCTGCATCTAGAATAAACACCTCGCTATTTGCATACAGCTCTTTCCATCTATTAGAACTATTAGAGAACTATCTGCTTTATCTCCTGGGTTTGTATATTAAAAGGTGCAGAAGCCTTGCCATGCTTTCAAAAAGTGAAAGCAGATATAAAAACATTCCCCAGTATCTTCTTCTTTGTTTCAGTGATCTCGTTGTGCTGTATGTTGGCAGCTGGGCACACTGGACATCCATGAAAATGAACTTAACCATCCTCAATGAGGTAAGAGTTTGTCTTCAAGATCCTCTGAGGTGTTATTATGAGATTACTCCATCAGTAAATACTGACAGTTATATGCTGACATATAAATATATATGTTAAAGCAGCAGAGTTTGCTTTACAGGGAAATTTAATTTTCTGCTCCAGCCAGCACTGCTGCATATGATATATGAAAATGATATAAGACCTTTTTTGTGGGGAGAAACACAAGCCTGTGTTTGTGTGCATGACGCCTAAGTGGTAACTGTCAACATGGAGAAAAAAACTCTTTTTACTGAAATAAGGAAAACATCTTCCACTTGCATCTCTTGATTTATTGCAACAGACAGTGTACTTTGCCTCCTGATCCAATTAAACTGTAGGCTTTGAAACATTCAAGTGACCCCTAAATAAATACATAGACTGTCTATTTTGAGATGTAATTTCCTACGTATTTCTGTGGCTTATTAGGCTAATATACCCATAGCAAATTGCTATCAGTCCAGACCATCTGCCTTTCATAATAGGCAAGTGATTTGAATAGATTAGATTAAATACATTTTGTTCTTCTAGTTCAGAAAAAGATCATACAGCTGTCATCAGAAAAATATTTAAGTTTTAAGTGGCCATTGCTTGCTTCTTTGTACATAATTATTTTAAAGTTTTTTAATGTAAAATCTGCAGTACAGATCGCTGTAGGCTGCTTGATTGACATGAAGGTAGTTTAAACTTACCTTGCAATGTTTGTAAACATTGTCCTGTTTTAATGTCCCAGATTTTGACTGTAGAATCAGCATTCCCAGACACAAGTATATTGTCCTTGAGTTCCATTCCACTTGTGAGTGACTGGTGGCCTGTCAGAGTGTGAATGCAGTTGCCTGTCTCCACATCCCAAACTCGGATGGAAGTGTCAAGAGATCCACTCACCACATGGATACCATCAAACTACAAGAAAGGTAAATCTATTACAAACAATTATATTAGGACCTTACAAAGAAGGCTATTAAGCATTTATTCATTAAATGCAAGGTTAGATACTATATATATTCAGAAACTGCAGTACAAAGTAAGAACTCAGTAGAGATGGGGGTGTTTGATACCAAGCAGGTGCCTTGTGGTCAGTGCAATTTTCTGTTCAAGACATGTGGGCTCTTGAGGGACATGGTTTGAAAAGAGACTCTGAACCACTGGTCTTTGAAATGCAATACATCTCCTTTAAACACAGCAGATCCTGACTAACCTGCAATGTGCAACAGTAAGTACTTTTCCTAAAGGAGATGTTAAAAAGCCAACCCTGCTTTTTACAATCCAAGGGAGTTTAAGCAGGAGAAAAACAACGTTATTCCAAAATCATCTACACAAAAGTCACAACATGAATGTAATTGAAAAATCTGGAATTTTGCTGTTTGTAACCCTAATTGCGTACAATAAGGAAGTGTAACTTTCCATCATTGCAGGGAAAGCCTACAGGCTAAGAGATGAGATTCTTTTGACCAAGAGGACTGACCATGAAGAACAGAAAGGTGGAAAATAGCTTGAGCTATAGTGACAATGACATAAGAGTCCAGAATTCTCAAAAAAAAAAAGGAAAAAGCAATAGAATAAAACCAGTGAGCTTCAAGAAAGAATACTTAAAAAACCCTAGACTTCCTTCCCATGAGGATTTTATGTATCTATTCTCTGAGGGGAAGAAGAGTTCAGGACAGTTGGCAGTTTCTTAAAGACACAAGCTATCCTGTGTGAAAGAAAGATAGGAAGTATTGTAAATTACTGAGACCCACTTGGCTGAACCACAAGGAATTGTACAAAAAGTAGAAACTAGATCAATAGATGTGCATAAAAGAGCACACTGGGACAAAACCAGAAAGGCAGGGCACAACACAAGATAAAACTAGCAAGAGCCATTTCACTATTGTGTAAAAAAGTCCCAACCAAAAACATCACAAAACAAAACAAAACCACACCAAGAGGAAGGCCAAAAAAGCCCTCATTTATCCTTAGTGGGAAGGACACACTGATTGAGGCCAGCTATTTAACTTCTTTTTGTCTCAGTCCTCAGCCATGTGAGCGTAGGTTCACAGCCCCAATGACAAATGAGTACAAGCTTTTGCTAGAATGGGGGAACAAAATCACATAAGGCAAGTTGTTTTAAGACAGTCTCAGAGACATCTGCTGCTATCTTTGAGAACCATGGAAGATAGACAAGTTTCAGATGGCAATTACAATTCCCTCCTTTATTGAAGAAAATGGGATAGGGGAATTATGGATCAATCAGCCTAACTTCAATTTCCACAAGGAACTTTTTAGCCCTTTGTAATGTGGTAAGTAGCAGCAAACACAGATTTGTGGGAAAATTGTCTTAACCAATATGATTTTTTTTCCATGACAGAGTAAAAGCCATGTGAAACAGCAAATGTCTTGGTTGTATTTTCACAAAGAGGGAGACAAATTTGAGGCAGGGATACTATTACTTTGTTCAGAGTACTATCAGAGATACCAGAAAGAGTTTCAGAGAGGTCTGACATTTACTATTTTCATCAGGATTTGAGTGACATTTGAAACAGTAGAACTGACCAAAGGCAAAGAGTGTAGAAGTCAAGTGAAAAGTGTGAGGATCTGAGCTTGGCAGGGAATGAATGAGGGTACAGCTGCAGCCTGGGAGAAGGGAGGCTGGACAGGAATCTTGGTTATATTTAAGGCAATCTGACACTACTTGTCCATGTGGACTGACTGGTACCTGATAAGGCAAGGACCAAACCCAGTTAAGGGAACCAGACTATCTGGGGCTGCTGCTTCTTATAAGACCTGCAGAAAATGAGTATCTTAGATCTCTGCAGTCAGACATGGTTGGGCATGGCATCTAGATTCAAAAGAATGAAGAGTGACTGCCACACAGACTGCTTATCTGCTGTATGCACTGCATTCCTGGTGCAAATACACTAAAAAAGACCCTCTGGTATCTGAATGGAAGGCATAAGAAAATGTCCTTTCACTTCTAGCAAGCATTGATAAGACTCTGACTGGACCCTCTTTTGGGTCTCCTGCTTTCAAAAGAGGATGGAAAATAATCTGACTTCAAATAAAAAGACAAGGACTGCCAGATAGCCCAACAGACTTAGGAACACTAGAAAATATTTTTCTATCCTTAAAAGAATTAAACCTGATTGATGTAACAAATTTTGAATTCTTTTGAATCCCCCTTAAGTAATTGTGTTCCCTGTTCATAAGGTATTCAGAAAGAAAGGTTTAAGGCTGGGCATGCAGAGGAATTGATGGTGCTGCAGTGAAACAAACAATGGTTTGGATCAGTGAGTTATCCATGAACCTTGAAAATCTGAGGGTTACTGCAAAGGCACGTAAGTAAGAGTAAGAAAACTCTTTCTTACGCATGCTTAGTGGTCTTCAACTGCTGCATAAGGATCTCTGGAAAATATTACGTCTACATATGGAGAAATATGGAGATATTATAGAGCCTGCCCTGGAGGACTGGCTTATTCCATCTGATTATTCTATTTATGGGAATTCTGCTGTTTGGGGCTACTTCAGGCTGAAAGACAGGAGCCATTAAGCAATTTTAAAGAATCTTTCTGCTCCAAACCTTAAGCACCTGTAGCCTCTAGCTTGCCCTCCCTGACCCCCTTCCCCTTTGTTTCAGAACATATTGATGTGCAACATAACCCAGTCATTTGATCCATTATTACTACAGTATCAGCTAGACATAAATATTTGTAAGCCAAAACAAGAGCCAGTGGTGAAGACAAGGCAGAAAGACCCCTGTTCCCAAACTGCCCCACACAAAATAAATCCTCAGACTATGTTTGTGAGGTAAGTAGGTAGGTAGGTAGGTAGTAGAGCATTTTTAACTTGCTTTCTGCTTGTCTAGAGAACACTCCTCAGCATATGAATGTAAGAGAAGGGCTGGAGTTTTTGATAGATTTTGCTACATATTTTTGGGAAAGGAAACCAATTAGGAACTTTGTTCATATTTAATATATTATGGGGAGATATGAAATACTTTATGAAAAATGTCTCTAGCACTGAGCTTCACTTTCTGAGTCACAAACCAGAGCAGTTACATGCTGAATGCCATTTCCCAGTTTTGAACTGTCTTTGTTGATTTCTTTTTCAAGTCCTGCCAGACTGTGGTGTGAACAGGCACAAGCATGAAATTAATTTCTTTTGCCTTTCAATGCCTGGAAGTGATGCTTTGACTCCATGAATGAACAAGATGATGTTTTGGGTTAGTAAAGGTAAGAAGACCCAAGACATGAGCTCTGTGTGTATCTTTGCCAGTTTTGTGGGTAACTGGTTGGCAATAGAGAGATGCCACAAAGTAGCACCATAATAACTTGCACCTTCACTAACATGTTGCTGTTGAAACAGTCTCACACTTGTATATCTGGCCTGTACTTCATACTACTACTCCATAAATTAGAACATTAATCCAATAGGGGTTTTGGCACAGTGTCAATTCCTATATCCTCTGATTTATTCAAAACAGTAAGTTTGGAATTCTTGAGGAAAGCAAAAACATAATTCCAAAATACATGCAAGATTTGAAAAAAAATCTCAACCAAACAACCCATCAATCCACAACAACATTACTTGCTGGTATAGAGACCTGGGCTTTATTGTACTGGCTCCTTTAAAAAAATGCTACTCTAAAGAAGTTTCTAAATAAAGACAATGTATAACTAGCGTAACAAAATGAAAGAGGGATTATTACAGATGCCTCTGTATGCTTGTGGTCTGTATAATTCTGTACTAGGTACCCACAACTTAATAACAATGAAATAAACTGACTTTAAACATTACTTAAGGAAACTAAAGCAGCAGATAAAAAGCACATACCTGTAACGAGTAGACTCTGTTAGTATGCCCTTGCAGTGTGTGCAGACAGGTCTCTGTCTCTGGATCCCACACTTTGACCATAAAATCATATGCACCACTTACAACCCTTCTGCCATCATACTGAACGCACCGAACTGCGGCGACGTGGCCCATCAGGACGTGCAGGCACTGGCCCGTCTCTATGTCCCACACTCGCAGCGTCGCGTCGCGAGAGCCACTGACCACCCTGCAGCAACGAGAGCCCCTCTGCGCTCAGCACCGGACACGGAAGCACCACAGCAGTCAAACCTGGCTACACGTGGCTTCTGAGGTTTAACTGGGGACATTAGATGGAGTTGGTGCAGCAGCCACCAAAGTTCTGGCCTGGTGTGACATTGTAATGGGGTCTCAAATGACTGGAGGGCCCTTCTTCCTTTCTCTACTCACCTCCTCAGGATCTGTCTAATTGAGATAATTAGCAATCAGCATTTAAAAAGGCTCTTCGTTCCTGAACAATGCCATGAGAAATTCTGTTCGCTGTATCTACCTATGAACATGGTGAGCTCCAGCCAGTGCTACAGGCATCCTGTTTTAATAATCGAATTGACTAATTATAACAAATAAACAAAGATCTTCCAAAATTTCACTTTTAGTAAAGTAACAGCCATTCTGCTTGATTTTTTTTTCCAGTTTATACTTCTATAAGGTTTTTTAGGCAATAACAGAAATGAGATGGAATGAACATTAATGGAATTTATATAGAAAAATCTCATCAGTCGTCAACAAATAAGAAATGCAACCAACAATCTGTCAACAACTCCATACCACAGCCAAATAACAGAGCTCAGCTAATGTTTGTTGAATCAAGACATGATTATTGCAAAAATTATGTTATAATCAGTTAAAATGTAAATAAAATACGGCAGTGAAATACTTAGACGATTATTTGGTAAAATGAGTAAAAGTTTGTAGCATTGACAAAAGAAGAAATTGTTCTGTGTGGGAGACTGGATCATGGTATAACAAAGAATTAGCTTTGAAATAACGCAGACTGTGACTTTTTGAAGTACATGACTCAATTTCCAGTTCTTCATTTAGTATTCTCATGCTTCTGCTCCTATTAATCATCTCCTCCCTTGTGTTGATGTATGTTTTGCCTGGTTTGTGTTTCCCTGGGTGCTGGATGAGGTCCCCCGGTTTCAGGAGCACTTTCTGTGAGCAGGAGTGTACAATGCTGGGCCAGGCTGTGGCTGGAGCTCTGCAGCAAGGCTCACTCACCTTTTCTCGTGGAGGTGCATGCAGCGCACGGTGGAGGTGTGTCCGTACAGCGTGTGGATGCACTCCCCGGTCTCAGCGTTCCACACTTTCAACGTTCTGTCTGTGGAGCCACTGATGATGATATTGTCCCTCATCTGTGATGACCACACTCCTCCTGTGTGCCCAACCAGTGTTCTCAAACACTGAAAAGAAAAGAAACATTTTCCTTAGTTATCCTTTTGACACAGGGGAACGGATACTTTAAGAAAAAGCAATCTTGGAGGTAAGAGTCAACTCTCATAGCAAGAGCCAGAAGACCCCTGGAAACTTCTTTCTCATCTAACAAAAAATTCACCTTTTTAAAAAATATTCATCAAATTTCTCTCTCAACTGTTGGTACTTCAACTATAAGGAATTTTTCTTGTAATCTTTCCCTTGACAAACTAAGCCGTCTTTCCACATTTCTCAATCCAAGGACATGTTTTGCAGCCCTGAGTCATATTCCTGGCATTTTTCTGAGTCACTGCAGGATTTCCAATAGCTTTTTGAAGCGTGTTAGAAGAGGAGAGAGCACACACTTGGTAGTTTAACCACCAATCTAGAAACCATATATTTTTGCTGTATTTTTCTGTCTATTTATCCAAGAAACACTGCTCTCTGTAAACCACAGCTACAGCACCCCTCCTGCAAAACCATGTTTCAGACCTTTTTCAGACTTTCCTGTTGCCCAGGAGAGAATCCCACACTACATTAGCACAGCCTCCCTTCTCTGATCCCAAATGCATGACATGATTTCTCACCATGTACAGACAGTGTTTGCTCACACCTTCCCCTATAAAACCCCTGTCGGCCCGGAACAATGGCTCGTCTCTGTCTCCCAGGCTGCTTTCCCTACAAGTAATGACTATATATGCTTTCCCACCAGGCAGCAATAAATGCTAATTAGTACAGACAAGGAAAGATCCTTGCAAGACTCCTCTAGAAAGATACTCCATGAAGATTCTGCATTTACTTTAACAACATGATCTCTATAATTACCCATTTTCTAACCCATTTAAATATGTGCCATGTTGATTTTTGCATTATTCTATTTTTTTCAGTTCTGTCATGGGGATAGAGTCTTTCAGTGCACACAGCCATCTACTTCTGCACTATTATTCTTATCAGTCAAACCTGTAACTGCATGAGAAAAGAGGTCAAGGCAGTTTGAGGATCTCTTTTTCTGTAATCTAATGCTAAGTGGCATTAATTGCCGTGGCCTTCCTTTAACTGTTAGTTGACTCCTCTTGATGCAGTCCAATATTTTTTATCTGAGATAATGTATCCTAAATACCCAGTCTTTCAGTTTACTCTATTTAAACATTGATGCATTTTGGCCTCCTAACTGTCCTGTCCTGGATCTTCTCCTTGTGATCATACCTTTAATGCACTAATACTAAGCCAAAAGTTACTTCAGGAAAAAAAAATCAAACACAGGTTATCTGGATCAACTCTAATAGGAAAAACCACAACTTCTGTAGTAAGCATGAGTTTCTGCTGAAATGTTCTATTATCACTGCATGCTGTATTTCCATCACATGAATTTTCTTCAAAAGTATTTTTTCTGCATCAGTAACGGTATAGTAATTCCTGTTGTTAATATCCTGTTCTTTCTAGCATCCTTGAAAATAATCTGCTTTTTTGTTCTACTGTTCTTTAACAATTTTTTAACCAGTTTTCTGCAATTACTGGCTCCTGGCTTAATTCACTGCTATCAAAACCATCGTTTTCAGTTCATAGCTGATGTTCATTTCTCCAGTTCTCTTTTTTCTTATTTCATCCAATGTGCTCATATTTTAAGAAATCATCCTGTTAAAGCAGCAAGAACACAGAATCCTTATTTTAGGCTTTACATCTGTCAAGGGAATTATTTAGTCATGTTCATTTGCACAAACCAACCTTTAGGGTTTCTTTATTTTATTAATTCTTCAGCATCAGTAAGCATGAGGGCTGATACAGCATGCTTCCATCTTTCAGACACAATTTCTGGCTCTCTTAAAGGTTTGGGGTAAATGGCCACACTAGGTTTTGCAATTACTTTCAAAAAATTACTGAACAGTAATTGTTAAGTCATGCCACTGTGCTTAATTTGATATATTTAAGGGAACATTTTGCTTTTGGGAGTGCGGTATGCACAAAGAAAGTATTTTTCATTTGTGTTTAGGTTGCCCTTTTCAATTAAAATAGACACACATTTCATTATGGGATCCCTCATTAGACAGTGTGTTGTAGGGAAGCCAACAGCAGCAGGGTGAGGCTGCCTATGGCTCTTAATTTTATTCTTACCCACAGTAGGATTAGCAATCCCTTCAAGGATCTTCTGGGCATGCAATGACAAATGCCGAATACATTCAGCTTCCACATTATGAAGTGGATACCTTTCACATCTTAAACACGTTATCCTCAGCAGCTGTCCTGTTGTCATCTACACCATTAAATCCAAGCTAAGTGCACACAATACCAGTCTAAAAGGAAAAAGTACTGTTTCCCCAAGGCCTTTTCTACACCCTTGGTCGGTCAGTCACCTCAGAAAAAAAACCTGTGGGCTGAGTAGCTGTGATGTCCTAACATGACTGAAATGCTCAGAACTGTCTTTTTGATTGCACATATTGTTTTGCTCCTCTAAGCCAGAATTAAATTATTGAAGCTTATTAAATTCCTGCCTGAGCTGGATCTAATTTAATAGGAAATATTTAAACCTAAAGCAAGTTAATTTTTTTTTTTTTTTTTTTTTTTTGTGGCTCAGCAATATAAGAGCTTGGAAAGAAAAATAAACTCTGTATTTGAAATCTGAGCCAGTAAAATGAACACTCCATTGCAAAAACTTGAAAACAATAGAAAGAATGCTAGAAGATAAGTGAGAAAAAGAGATCCAGAGGGGTAGATGCAGCCTAAGTTAAGCTTTAAGGAAGATAAAGTAATGTTTCTGTCCAAATTCTTTAAAATCCATGTCACAATCGACTCCACAAGAATAGCAGAATTGCCAAGAGAACAAGGATATATGCCAGTGGTAACACGAGCAGCATTGCAATTTCACATCAAGGTGACTTTTTTGAACTGGAGGAGTTTCTGTGTGGGAAAAGGCAACCCACATGTTTATCCGGTACATCTTCCAATTCCTGCCCCAGAGCACCCAAGGCCACCCTGCAGCGCGGTGTGATGGCCCAGCAGCCCTTTTGCTGTGCCATGCCCTGCCTGTGCTCACTTCCCAGGGAACGCAGCAGAGCAGGCACCTCACCTTGCCCGTCACTGCTGACCACACTTTGAGCGTGTTGTCGTCGGAGCCGCTCACGATGCGGTTCCCGCAGAACTGCAGGCACGTGATCACGTGGTCGTCGTGGCCCTTCAGCACCTGGCAACCAAGAACACAAAAGCAACAGTCACAATTTAATGCAGGAGATTAGAGAAGCAGGAGAAACAAAGTGCTCTTCTGATTCATAAATTACAAAATGCTAGAGTTGCTTCAGTAATAATAAGGCCCCTTAATCCCGTGTGTCAAGTCTAATTTACCGCCAGCTGGGACCAAAGAAGGTGTTTCCCTCCTTCCATGGAGTGATGATGCATTGCTTATCAGGCAACTACAGCTACTGCAAGCCTCCTGAAAGTACCAGGAAAAAGCAATAACAAAAGTGGGCTGAATTAGTAACTGGACACTGCTCTATTCCTCTGCAGTTATTCCATCTCTTTATTTTTCAGTTGATTTTCAATTTACTGTTATCTTTTGTTTCAATCTTGAATGAAAAGGATGGGCTGATTATTTGCTGTGTATTTGTATTTCAGTGGTCAAGGCTGACTCTATCTATTTTTTTCCCTTATCAGCCAAGCATTGTATTTTGTTAAATGCCAGTCAGCACCAAAGTCAAAAACTGGAAAACCATCAACTCAATTAAATGCAAACAAAAGCAACAATTCCATGTGCTGGGAATGTGGACTGGAATGTTGCTTTAGAGAGGTGGGATTTTCAGTGCTTGATTTTGGAAAAACTGTAATTTTGTAGATCTTATTGCAATACAGCAAAAGAAAAAAAATCCTCAGCAAAATATATAAGATGAAGAATTTTTTATTTAAGATATCCAAACATTTTTTAAGATGTTTGTTGAAATGAAATGGCATTTGGATAAAGCCAGAGGCTGTAATTTTAATAATAATTCCAAGATAACTTGATGTGGCATATCAACGCAAGAAATACAGAACCGTTGCCAGAGATGCACATAAGTCACGGCCAAATAAACAGCAGGATATAGCCATAGGTTTTCCAAGGGAATTATTTTGTTCTTTTTTTATTTTGTTATTTCTAATTAAGAAAACAGGTAAATTGCTTAAAACTTTAAAAAGCCATGAATATGGGTTTTCTTGACATTTCTGGCTGCTTGTTCATTATCAGGTTTGATTAGAGAGTTGCTATTTTATTTACAAAAGGTTTGAAATATTGCTTCATGTCTTCATTTGGAAAGGTTGCAATGATAAATATCAATGTCATTAAAATAATTTTAACATTTAGAAAACCCCACAGACATCTTAACACCGAATGAAGTTATTGTCTTGTGCTGCTCAATTTAGAAGAATATATTTAAAAATATAGCATGAATTAATCACAGAACAGTTGTGGACAATTTTAGGTTGCAACATGACCCAGGCTCTACCAATACATACATATACACCTATATATGTACAATATACGTGTCTGTATGTTTAAATATAAGTATTTCAAATCAATTTTCCATGATTACCTGTCTCAAAGAGACTGGCATATTTATAAGAATTCCCAAAATTGTACAGGAATTCTTAGAAGAGCGGTGAAAGGGTTCTGCAGTATGAAGTGTAACACATTGCCAAAATGGTGGCCAAAATATAATTTAAATCCAGGGTGGGTTAAAACACAAATTATTTTTTTCTGTAGC
Organism: Zonotrichia leucophrys gambelii; assembly: GCF_028769735.1. NCBI lineage: Eukaryota > Metazoa > Chordata > Aves > Passeriformes > Passerellidae > Zonotrichia > Zonotrichia leucophrys. The sequence continues at coordinate 24,963,730 of NC_088173.1, read as the reverse complement.
AGCAATTCACTGCTTTTTGTGCATGGATAGTCTTGTTTGTCCAAAGGAAAGAGGCCGAGGCACGAGCTGCTCCTGCTTTGTTCACGGCCCCGTGCACAGAGCTCAGAACCTCACCTTGGGCGATTTCAGCTCTCCTCGCCGCCAGTTGGTATCAATCCTGTGCTGTCTGATGTAGGCGCTTTTCCACGGACTGTGTATAAAGCCTGGCTTTATTACTTTCCTCCTCTTGATATGCAATGGTTCATCAATCCCTAAAATGGAATTTAAAAAAAGGGGGGGAGGGGAAGAGATGAGGCCACCCCACAGAAAACACTTTCCCTCCCAAACCTTTACCATGACCCCTGACATTAAAATATGGCAGAAATGTAACAATCTCCTGCATGCCAACATTTGTGTGTCAGTGATACCATCCTGCTCCTCAGAGATTTATACTCTCTCTGTCCTTGTCAGTTCAGCATAATCATTACCATAATCACAACTGAAAATGCTCTAGTTCATCATTCCTTGCTGGCAACCTCCTAGCTCGGGTTTGGATCCCCCTTTCTGAGGCAATGCAGCAGAATATTGCCTTTTACAAATGGGCACTGTCCAAAAACCTCCTTAACTACTTACATGCTTATTCTGGAACAGTTCGAGAAGTCAACCTTTCTGTCTGTGGTTCTCCACTCTGGTCACCCATCTTCATTACCTTTAAGTTCACTGTGACTCCTGGTGTTAGTGAGCTTTTAATTACTTTCTTGATCTGAAAGGCTGAGTGCTTTTGGCATTGTCCTCTCTTGGCTGGAATTTAAGTATAGCTATGCCCTTTCTGACTTGACACTTAAGCAGCAGAGCTTTGTTTTACCCTTGCTACTACAGATACAGCTTTTTTTACAATTCTCTCACCCTGCTCTCTTTTCTATGCAGCTCTTCTCTCCACTGCATTTCATTACTGGCAGGAGTCTTGTGTCTTGCCAGTATGTGGATTTCACTCTTCCGCCTTTAGCTCCGTCTCTGCCTGCAACCTTGAATTAAGGGCTCCTTCGTGTTACTGAGCAGCTCACTGAGGCTAAGCAGGCTGCAATACTGGCCTGCTTGCCTGTGCTCTCCTACCTGGATGTATTTAGTCTTACTTGTAATCTCACAAATGTAAGCTCATTCCCCTCTCAACCTTCTTTTTATCACTCTGTCCTTTTAATGCATTTTCACTGAAATTTTTAAGAGGAGAATCTGTAGAGAAGATTTAGGAGGTCAGACACCTGCTTTCCATCACAAAAGAAAGCATATTAGGTGCCCTCACAAATAGCCAGCTACAACTGACAATGTTTAGTTTTTTGAAGCCTTTGCATCAACCCCTCAGAAGGCCTTGCCTCCATAATCCAAGGCAGTGTGGACAGGGTCCTGTGTCCACGATGAGACTGCTCTGGGATCACATGTATGCAGTCTTCTACCCCCCCTTCCCTCCTGGCCCAAAGAGACTTCTTGTTCCTATAATTATCCTTAAAAATAAGAGCTTGCATTCTCCAAGTGCACAAATACACAGCTACTTTCATGGGAGCCTTTTATTTGCCCATTCATATCAGTGCTGGAGAACCATATCTTCTTGAATTGGCACGAGCAGGATAATATCCACGTGGCTAATGGACTGTGTGTCCCTCTCCAAGCAAACCTTTTAGCACCTTCTCCCACTACCATGTGCCACCTCTGCCTTAATTATCCTACAAGTGACGTGAAATTACAGCAGCCCTTCTACCAAGCACTGAAACAGTTTTTCCTCCACGCTACAACTGCCAGGCTATACTCCTATCATTTTTACACCTCAGCTGTTATTTCTTTTGGTAGCATTTTGAATAAACACAATCCTCAAAACTCAATCCCAACTGTATTCTAAAAACATGCAACTAGCATATTTATAAACAAGATATTCAAGTCTAAACTCCAGCACTCCATGGATTATTTCTATTCCCTGCTTTCAACAGAGATACATACCATGTAGCTTAAAGCATAACTGGCACTAAATCTAAAGTCACACTAATTGCTTTCGTAAAACTTTAAGCTTATTATATAAATGAACTGCACTTTTTATGATGGCAACACTTTGACCATTACATCCATCATTTTGCTCAGCCTTACCTTCCTCTTTGCACTTCTCTCTCCAGAGAAGATTATCTTCAGCCAGAATTCTCCAGTAACGACAAGTCTGGGCTGCCTGCAGAAGGTCCCTGGGTTCCAGGAATGACAGCACATACAGTGCCAGCTGTAAAAAATAAGAAGAAAGTGTATTTTCTGTACTGCTTTTGAAGAGAAAAGTGAAATAACTCCATTTACTATCACACATCAGGGGCTGAAATACAGAAAATTGGAACGATAAATTATTAAACAATCTCTGAAACTTAACAGACTCCAGTTTATTCCTGTGGGCATGTGGAAATATAACAATCATCGTAAGTAACTAAATCCTCACAGATCATATCACAAAATGATTCTTGCATTTGCAAGAAAATAGGTGTCAGCTGAAATAATTACTACTTTTTTAAAAAAAACTGTAAGCCATATTACTTTGAATCATTAGAAAAATTATTACCAAAGTAATTATGTCTATGTTATTCTATCTAACAATTTCAACAAAAGTTATTTTGAAGGTTGAACTAAAAAGTACAGTGCTCTCCATGTGAGCAGATAGGGATGTACATTGTGATGAGTAACATCACTCAGAAAGCCCAAATACAGAACAAGTAAATGCTACATTCCCCAGAGCTCAAACCACTCTGCAGTCATAGGAAAGGCAGTGTAGGTATTGCTCATTTTCTGATGAGAATTCAAACACACTCCTGGGTGCAGTTACAAGGAGCTTTATGGATTTGGATCCAGTAGGATCAGGCCATGTAACTTCAGTAGAGCTTGTTACCAAAACCACAGGGCAAATCCTAACGAGTACCAGAAAGTAAATTGAAGATGAGCTTTTCCACGTTACAAAACTAAAGTTTATTGGGAAAAATTCAGACCTTCTCAGACTGAGCTAAGCCATATAGTGACCACAATAAAGCCCCCAAAATCTCCACCTCTCCATGAAGCCTTAAACTGAGGCATATAAATCACAATCCTAAACACAAGGAGTGCATCATTAAGGGTGTGATGACCAAGTACAGCTTTTCTACCTGACACCAACAATGCAACTCCCTGGTCACGGAAAGTAAGTGTAAGATGCAGGAAAGTCACAGGAAATGCACAGAGTTCCTAAAAACACTGCAGAAAGAACAATATTGATAAACATGAATGCAGAGAACTACTAACATGCTTACATTGGGGACTTTCTCAGTAATTAACAGGATGCAGAAGCTGTCAAGGAAATTAGATCACCCACTTTTACTTCTGCGTGCATCTATTTTGTTTAGGATGTTCAATTTCATTTTTAACTGAAGTTATGAGATTAGATAGATAAATAGAAATATATAAACAGAATCTGCCCTTCAAAGCAGCAAAGATGGAAATTTACTGAGGAAGTCATGACTGCAGGCTGTTGACCTCAGAAGATTTTTCACTTTATTTTGTGAGAAACATTTAGTGATCTAGACAAGCCAGGGTGAGCAGGAAATAAAAATTCAGCACGTTGCAACTACTTGCATTTTGGTTGCACACACACCTTGTTTGCAAGTCATCACCTGCAGCTCATGGGGAGCACACAGCACTCCACATTAGAGGGACCTGTGCCTTAAATGATGTGTTAGATCCTGTAGGCACCCCAGGCCACAAACCTGAAGAACCTTCTCTCCTTACTCAGGGAGTCAGCTTTTGGGATCTGGTGTAAGGCTCTCTATTACAGGAGCAAAAACTGTACTAGTCCTTTTAGACATTCTGTCTTCATTCCTGGCATGTGAAGTTACTTCAGTGCTGTTTCCTAACACACATCACATAGACCTGCATGTGACAAAACTCAAACATGACACGGCCCCGTTCCATTTTTTGCTGAATGTTCCTCAGTTGACAGCAGTTTGTTTAAATATTACTTTAAAACTACTATCTATACAAACACAGACATTTGCTAAGCTGGTGTTAATTAAACCTATGAGCCAACTGAGTCTAAACCAGGTTAAATATGGGTAACATTTATTTTAGACTAGATTTATCTAAACAGTCATCAATGGTCAACACAGCCCACAGCTGACTTTAGGATTAGCAGAGGATAAAAGATGACATCCCTTTGTCTCAGCTCATGGATCTAGTTATAAGAAAATTGCAGGTAGCAAAGATCTGACCTTTGACTGAACTGGATTTACGACTACTCTCTGTTGAAGTGTTAATAACACCCAACTGCAAGCAGTTCCTTGCCTCTTTCTTCACTTAAACACACAGAACCAACAACATTTCTATTACTGATTTCAGCAGAACTCTTTATCTATTGGTGTCTCAACCTGATTTTCATAAATAAGTAATTTGAATAATTATTTCTAAAGTCTGAGCAAGAAAACAAGAGTATTTATTTCATATTAACTGTTTGACTGCTGCGTTATTGGGAGGAAAACAAACATTTCCACAGTTATTTGGCATTTCAGTTATTGCCTTTGCATTGCAGACAACGGTTTTGAAGCAAAACCCTGCTGTCCACATCATCTTCCTGTTCTGGTTTGGTAATAAGATCAGTGCACAGCATCCAGCAGCACTGCAGCTAACCACAGATGTTAATGTGGAGCGACAGCCCAAGGGAGCGTGTTTGCACAGGGGGCTGCCTGTGCCAGGGAAGCCTCCTCATGGAATTACTGACCCCAACAACTCACTCGTGCCCCCACAGCTCCGAGCATCGCCCCCCACTGCAGCCAGCACTCAGCAGCTGGGGACAGCCCTGCTGGGGAGATCTGGCCAAGGGAACAGCACAGGAGATGGTGGAGTCAGCTCCGTGGCTTTTTTAACTCGGGTAATTCTGGTGACAGTGATTCGGAGTTAGGAAGCAAAAATTATTCAAGCCAACTTCCCTGGTGAAGTCAGCCTGTCATGAAGCTACACATTACAATATTCTGGTTTAAAGAGGCAGGAATCCCACCAGAAGTAAACAAATTAAACATTAGTAGTTTACAGGGGAGGGAAGAAACCTAAGTGAGGAAGTTTTACTGCTAAGTACTGTATTTTCTCTGTGAAGAAACTGAAATTATAACATGATCTTTTGTTACAGTGTAGCTAGATCACTGGTTGTACTTCAGTGAGTATTGCCACAAAATCATGCAAAGAGAACTGATCTCTGAGTTACTATTATCAATTGTCTGTTGAATTTCCAGACTGACTAGATGCAGAAGTGGCAAAGTATCTTCTGTCTCTTCAAAACATAAATTCTTGTTGCCTTCCTCTGCTTCTGATGCTTTGGACAGCTTCTCTAAAAATACAGCAACCATGCAGGGGTGCTGCTGAACTCTTCTCCTCCCCCAGTGTCCTTTCCACTCCCTAAGAAGGCTGCTGCAGGAATTACTTCTCTAAATACCAATCTCACGTCCTGTGTACTAAGTTAATACTTGCTGCATAAATTGATTCCAACCCTTACAAATGCCAGCCAGCAAGGCACTGACACTTCCAGACTTGTGAAGATATGACACTGTAGTAAAGGAAAGAAGGGTTTTGTACATGCAAGTATTCAAAAATAGGATATATGTCAGAAAAGAGTGTCAAAGAACAGAGACATGAAACAGTCTTCAGGTAATAAAACCATGTCAAACATAGCAACCAAATACAAACACCAGAATAACTTAAAAGAACCTGCTTTTCAAACTGTTAGGAATTGAGACTTACCTTCCTAAAATCAATCAAGGTGAGAAGTACTATTTATAAGTCAGCTAAAATACATTTATTCAGTAACTCCAGCAAACTGGGTTTATAACCTTGCGTATCCACCCTTATGTTCTCATTGTGATAACATCACAAATTACTGTTGTGTGGACAACACTTAATTACACACACCAAAATCTGAATCTCAGTTTCTCTTTAACTGGATACAACATGATCTGATTTTCAGTGGAGGATTTACTGTAAGGTGTCTGCTAATTACAGTTTGGCTTGATCCTTAGTTAGAAGTGCTTTTCTGGGTTTAGTTTTTGTATATTTGGTAGAGATTTTAGGGTTCTGTTTGTCTAAAAAAATTTTTAAAATAACATTAACAAAACACTCACCTCTTACAGCATTAAAAATAATGCTTACACTCAGAGAATAATGTGCAGAGAGGTCTTACACCCAGAGGAAATCTCTGTGTGTGTGTGTGTGCCCTAAAAGAATTAGTTACCCAAAAAAAGCACAATTGGCCCAATTAAGATACAGAGATATTTTTAGAGCTATTGGGATTTTGTTTAAAGGGGTCATCTGTATTTCCAAGTATCTAAATGCTATCAAGAGACAGAGATATGTGAACCTGAAATTACAGCAGACATGCTATGGCAGTGTTCCAAACAGTGAACCTCTAACATGAGTTTACATTGCTACATTGGCAAAATCTGCACAGAAGTTTTCTAAAGATGGCAGCCCAGGCACTTCAGAATGCAATATTACCCCATAATTCTCACCTCTTTTGGGAGCAAGGAAATGAAGTCTCTTTGAAACTGGGGCTCTATCACTTGCATCATGTGTTTTACTTGTGTTGGCTCACAACTATCAATGAGTTCATCTAAAGCAAGCAACTTCTCTGGTCCGCTCCAGCTCTGCAAGGGAAGAAGAAACAAAGAGTGAGCTTAGTTTAACAAACTGGTTTGGTTTATACCAATAAGTGCCACTGCTGTGCCAATAAGGCAAATTAAGTTTCCTCATTGAACTATATACAGCATATAAAAAGCCAGGAGATAAATGCTCATGCTAATGACACAAAAATGAGGAGTTAATCAACACAAAATATTCAAAATTACTACACTAATTCATAAGCTAAGAAAGGATTTGTTATACGCACATACAGATTGGCAATTAAATAGATAATAATATTTAGCAATAATAATTGAATTAATTAAGCTTCTTTTGAAGCTGATGAAATCTACACACATGCTACAGACAACGGAGGGGTTGCAACAGAATGAACACCCTTTCTCTATTGTGCATTCAAGTGAGATGAGAGCTTTTAATCTTCTTGTTTCATCTGGTAGACCAAAATCTTGAAATAAGAGGAAAGGAAAGTAAAAAACTTTCTTTCTTGAAAAGTACATTAGCTTACTCTCTGATTATTACTACAGTGTGTCCCTAAGTGACAATGTTGTAATTTCAGAATCTTGGCTATAAACCAATGCATATTTTGTAAGTATCAACTTACACTTGAATAAACAGGGAATTTTGATTGGTAATTTTCTTACTCCACGTTTTTACTAATGGGTGCTATAAAATTTGAAGATTTTAATAAGGCACTCAATTGGGAGCATAGCAGATTAGTAGCATCATTTGTAGGAAAAAAAAATTTGTAACTTAATATACTGAGGATCTAAAATCATGTCTTAAACTCATTTGTGCTCATCAAAGAGCTTTGATTCGTTATATGAAAACAACTGAAAGAAAAAAAACTTTACAGAAAAAAATAACAGTTATTGCTAGCTGATTTAGCAACAGAATTAGAGCAAAATAAAGCCTTCGAGAGAAAATGAGACATCACAGTTTTTGAGAGCAGATTCACATTCCTATTCTCAAATGCCTTCTAGAATGACATTTACAAGTAAATTAGCACATACAAATGATATTACAGTTACCATAAGAGGCTAACTCAAACTTAAAAAAAGAGGGCAAGATACCTTACAATTTAGATTTCTGTATTAGTCTGCCATGTATCTCAGGATCTTTACTACTTATGCTCTAAATTTGGATTTGACTCTGAAAATTCACTCTGGTCTCCACAATACTACAATGTTAGCATATTGTGCAGTTTCTGCCAGAACAATGAGGCAAATGAAGAAGAAGGTGGAATTCCTGAAAGTGAATGTAAAGCAGATAAATACCCAGCTTTCCTCCACATAAAAAGATCACAACATTGCATCATTTCTCTTAATTAAAACATCAAAATACTTGAAATGTCAGTAGGAGTATAATTTACCCAAAGCATGGCCATAGGGACTTCCAGGTGACCCGAGTGCCTGAGGGCAGAGGAGGTGGCTCAGTTCCGGAGCAAGCGCTCTGGCACTGCAGCTGCCTCGCCCCACTGCCATGCCCCTGCCTGCAGCAATGTGTGCCAGCTACTGGGCAGCCTACGCTAAGGGAGGAGGAAGCTCCTGACCTGAGCCTTTCCACACATTGTGGGCAATTGGAAAAATGGTTTGAGCTGGCAAGAAAACACTCCCCATCCACCTGTGTGTATGCAGTATCACCACAGGAGATGAGGGTTTCCATGTCCCATACCCAATACCTCAGAATATTACAAAGAAACCAGACTGTCTCAGTCAAACTTGCAGCAGTGCTGTTGTAAACAGCTTTTATTATAAATTTCTTTCAATAGAAACATTTGCATCACAGAGCAGTTCTCCATAAATCACGCACTGAAGTACTGTTTATCTCACCAATTTTCCAACTGCTGTTTGTTTCATTAACCCACAGCTTAGCTGGTGTTAGATACAAACGTTTGCAGTCTTTAATGTCATCTGTCAGCCGTGTTTGAATTTAGGAGAATTAAAAAGAGGGAAAGCAATACTGGTACTACTTCCTTATAATATAAATTTCCAAGGTCAGTCTACTCTTAATTTATAAGCAGCTACATTTGCTAAATTAGAACAACTCTACCTGAAGAGCATTGTTTGATGCTGTGGCAAATGTTGCTAGCAGTTACCAACATGTTATTAATTAATAATGTCACTGTATGCTATCTTAATCTGTAACTCTCTTACACTTAGTTGGTTTTTAAAACTTAATACAGATCTGGACAGAAAAGGGAAAAGATTCCAGAGTGAGAAAGAGTTACTAATGACTAAAAGCAGAACCCTCTTTTATCTGTCTGTCATCATTAGGGGTGGGTACAGGCAGCTTCCTACGGATCTTCTTAAGTAATCAACTGCTACAAAATGCTGTCTCTAGGACATTGTCCCCTCAGTCTTTCACTTAAGCAAACAAAGCTCCAGCTACAGTTGGTGAGGGGTCTCTGAGGGAAATGTCTGGCATGGAAAATTGGGAGGAAGCCTTGCCAGATGAACACAACTGTTTGTATTAATGAAGACAAGACTAGTAAATTCTGTTTCTGGGCCCTGTAGCTTGATCCACTTGCAAGAAAACTGCATGTAGCTCATCAGGCAGAAGGGAAAAGGAGTAACTGTGGCTTTGATGAGAAACAACAGGAAACAAACGCTGCAAAACAAAAAGTAACTGTGTGCCAGTTTGCAAAGTTTTAAACTTTGTAGAAGACCAGAGACTTTTGAGACAGGTTGCATCGTGACCAGACACCTTCGATTTCTACCAGGCAATTCCCTTTAAGATTGAAGGCCCTTGTAAAGAATATACTTTATCTTTAAAATACTTTTGCTTAATTGTCTTCCTTTGCTTTCCTTGTATTCAAAACTGAAATTTAATTTTAATGTAAAATTGAACTAAAGTTTTTATTATGAGCAGGGGTTCCCTTGGAAAAGATAACTCCAGGATTCATTAACATAGCCCTTGGGAAGCCAGCAGGGCCCACTGATACTGCTCTTTGAATGATTTCAGAATCCTAAAGAAACATATCCCCTCTTCGCTCCCATTTCCTCGGGATGGCGTTGATTTGTCAGCCAAAGTCTTCTGGCTGCTCATACCAGCCTTTCCTCATCCAGTAAAGCAGCTGCTGTAACAATGGTACTACCTAACTGAAAACTATCCCCTCTTTTCCCCGTGCACTACTTTGGGTAAATGTCTTCCCTTCCTTACAATCACTATAAACAACATCTTTGCTGCTTCTACAACTTCCACCTCGCACCTTCTGTCTGACCTGCCGCCTGCTTTTATACCATCATCTGTTTCTGCACCTCTCCTCTTCCATGACCTGCACTCTTCCTTCTATTGCTCAGCTCTCATCTGCTACCTTCAATTTGTACAATTACAGCTTGTAGCAATTATATCCTTTTGCTATAATAGGTATATTAAGGACAATCTATTTTAAAGAGTTTAACTTCAGGGTGCTGTTCTCCATTAGTAAATACTGTTAATGGAGGTCTGTCATTACTGAGACCTGCAGAAGGGCTCTTCTTGGAGCTGCTTCTGTCCAGCTCTTGGATCAGTTATCCAAAACCCTGCCATCCCACACCCCGAGGGTACCTTAGTCTGGATAAAAATAGCACATAAGCACTGAAAGAAACACCATCTGCAGCTGTAGAGCTGTACAGCAAGTAGTCTGTCACACAGGAGGGACTCAGGAGCAGCTGGTGCTGAAGTCCCCTCATTAACCCATATCAGAGTCCCAGTCCCCAGCCTGGTCCCCTGGACTGAACATTTGCAGCACACATGGTGGACCTTGTCTAGAGGAGCTGTGAGTGGCTCAGACTCCACAACCCTTCCAGATGTTGGATCACGTAGAGTTTTCTCTGAAACCAGCTGAACTTGTATGCAACAAAACTGCCACGAGAGCCAAACCAAAGGGACGGGCAGGGGACCTGCTGTGAGTCTGCAGGACTGCTCTGGAACAAGGCAGGAATGGTGCTGCAGCCAGGAGGGGTGGGAAGCTGCAGTGCAGATCTCCCCAGAGCTGCATGCAGGGGCTGCACAGAAACTCCAGCCCTTGACTAGTCCCACCACAAGACACAGAGCAGAAAATGCTGCAATGCTGGCCATGGTACAATCTTCATGCTTGCTTCACAGAGGAGGTGGAGTATTCAGTTGCACATGTATTCATTCCTGAGCATCTTTGGAAGGGAGAATGGTAAGCAATTTGAGTTTAGGTGACTAAGCCAACTATTTATCTAAAAAATGCCAGATAGAGCAAAAGCATTTTGGACACTATCTAAACTGCTGTGAAAAAGAATGCTTCCAGTTGTAGGTAAAACGATAGCATTCATTTGAATAATCAAGTAGTTATTCAAAGTGATTGCCTATATTGGTGTGTATGGAACGACTTTTCAAAATCAATTTTCCATGAAAATGACATTTTAAAATAAATTACTTAAATAAAAAAACCCCAGAACCCTAAGTATATAAAGTAGGAAGAATGGAGAGCTTAATAATTTTTAAAGCAAATACAACATCTGACTGAACTTAGCATCCAGCTGACTTTTTTTCCTTATGCCAAGCAATTTGGTGATTTAAAATTTCTTGTAAAGAAAGAAATTTGGTAAAGACATACTTGGGCACTGGGTTTTAAAAACCCTTAAAGTGGATTTTAAAAAGACCTGAAGTCAAGAGCCACTGCAAACCAGAAAAAATAAATAGACCTTCAAGACATTAACTGACTTGAATCTAATAAAATGCCTTTCTATTCTTCTCTCCAGACTTCATTGAAATCCATATACAACTTTCTTTTTAAAGAGAAAGTGCAACTGTACAACTGTTTCTCCCTTCTGCATTATTTCACTACTTCAAAAACAAAAGGCTTAGATCAATTATAAAACATAACAACAGGAAATACACATAAAAAGTAAATTTAAAAAAAAGCTTATAGACCATCTTAAGTTTTCTTAATATTTGCAAAGTGGTCTTAATTTTATCAGGAGACGGATGGAAGGCCAACATACAGGTGACAGTCCTCAAAGTAGCTAAGTATCACCGGTCACTGCCAGCTTCTATGCCAAAGAACAGTTTTACCTGAAACAGTACATATGTCCCCCTAACGTGCCTCTAGAAATTTATCTTTAAAATTAATTGGAATTATATTTTCATATAAAATGAGAGAGGTACCAAGCTGGACTAGCAAGTATACAGTACACGAAGAAAGTTCTCTTATTCCTGTTTCTCTACAGGAAAAACTTTGTATTGCAAGAATGATGCTGCATGTGCCATTTAATCCTGCCCTTTGGGCAGAGCTGCCTCCCCTATGAATGTGCTTTTATCATTTGGCTGTGTAAGACTTGCCCCTTTCATGAAATTCATGTGAAAAATAAGCGCATAGAAAATGAGGAGGCAAGCAGATGTAACACTGAGATAGAGCTACATGACTCTGAAAGCTTTTCTTCATAAGTAAGGGACTCCCCTTTGTGAATGCAATAAAAACTACCAGTGACAGACATGATCAATAAGTGCTGCTCAATGATCTCCAGTTAGGAGAGAGAGGCCTCTCCCTCTCTCTCAATACTATAGATCAGCATATAGGTATTTAGTACTGCAACTAAGTATTCTGACAAGTTGAAAGTATCTAAATATATATGTATTAAAACATGTTTTCTACATTACACACTTTACACATTTGTCCACATAGGCAAAATTTTCATGGGCTTACAGACTACTCATCCTAACCAAACAGCCAATAGCATTGCTCTTACTGTCATGGGTGTCTGCACCACTCTCAAACACTTCAACCTCTTTCATGATCTTTTTCAAAAATATGTAACTGTCATTAACTATCAATCTTACATTGATGTAGGTTACATATTGTAACAAAATAGCTTTTCTTAGTACAAATGTTCTAACATTACAAAATGTTAAAATACAACATAGTATTACATTACCGTATAAGTAGTACCATTCAAATATGATTCTTAGGGGTTAAAAAGACATATTTCTATGAACAGTCTCAAAAAAAGATACACCACAGTAATTAAATGTGAATATTTTTAAGAAATTGAATGATGTGTACAAGAATCCTAATTTCAAGCTTCCACTGGTTTAAGCAGATCATAAATGTGTAAAAATAAAGAGGAAAGAGGTTCTACATTATTATTTTAATGTTCAGAACTGACAGTGATTGAGATCAATGGTATTATGTGGCAGCATGAATCAAGCCAAAGCACATTTCTGCCTGCAAAATTGTATGATAGATACCTGTATCTACAATATTGTTCTTTTATCTTTGCCTGTTACAGTAATTGAAACAATGCCTGTATTTGTTAGTTGCTCCTTTTGAAAACACTCTTAGAAGGAATGGTTTATTAATCAAGATAGGAAGACATAATATTTCCATTTTTCAAATCAATGACTAAGACTTATCCTCGCTTCTTAAAAACACAGAGCAAAATGTTAAGATCTCCATGGTACAGGCTGTGGACCAGAAGGAGAAGCTTGCCCCAAACTTTACTTGTATTACCATATACAAAATAGTGTCAGGTGCTCCCTGACTGGTGTCCACGCAGATTTCAGTTTCAACCTATGCAAGCAGTTCATAGCATTGTCCTTCATATCTTTTCTTTTGTCCAGATAAGAAAATTTCCGGCGTTGCTAAAGGCATTTTAAAAGATAAACAAAACCTCTTCCTTCAGCTGTGTACACATGTGCTGGCTGACATGTTCAGTACATAGAGATCAGTAAAAATACAGGTTGAGTTTCCTTTTAATCTATTTTTGATAAACTTTTCTTTCTCTTCTTAGAAGACACCAGACTTGTGACAAATCTAGAGCTGTAATTGCACTGAAGCAAACCATGCACCAAAGCTTACTAGTCTCAAGCAAAAATGGCTTGAGGCGATGTAGTTAGCCCTTACACATTGGACAGACTTTGCAGAAGATGTGAAAGCATTAAACAGGAAGGATTATATTATTAAGAAACCAGTTAAAGCTGTTATTTTCTGCTGAAACAGGGAACAAGTATTCCTTAAAGTTGATGCCCATTTGTTATTGCAAGAGAACATGAAATCAATGGCAGAGACATTCTGGGACGTACAAGGAGAACCAACTCCACTGGAGCGCTCCCTTACACAAACCATGGAGGCAGAGCTGCTCCAGATGCTCATTTCTGCAAGCACAGTTACCTGGAACATCTTCAGCCATTCCTGGAGGCCGGAGGGCGGCTGCACGGATGTGATGCGGCGCCGCTGCTGCCCCTGCCCATTGGCTGCCCGCAGGTCCCCAAACGTCGTCGGTGTGGCGGAACATGGCACCAGCCCCGTGGTACTGCCACACAAACAAAAAGTGACAGCCATAGGTAAAACATCAAGGAAAATTCACAAGAGAGCAAAAAAAATATCTAGTATATAATTTGCAACTACTATTTAAACTCTTTAGCTTCAAGCAAAAGCATTAGCGTGAAGAATTGTTCTGCTGGTCACTCGAGAGGTCAGTCCCTCAACTGGATAAATCTGCCTGCTTCTACCCCTGCAGTGCTAGCCCTCCAACTAGGGGAGAAATAAGGATCACATTTCAAAGCTGAAAAATTATCACTCTGTTAACTGCCCGGCAAGTTGTGTGTAAAGATACAGGTTTACACATTCCTTTCCTTGCCAAAGTATTTCCTTTCCTTCTGGGCTACACTGCTGCCTTCTGACGGGGGATGTAGGAAGCCAGATCTCAGACTTCCACCTGTATGTGAAATGTGCTAGTGCTGCTTCATCTCCAAACAGAAAGGGGGGGAAAAAAATCTATTTTTAGGTTTTAATATATTTTGTTGACAAAGAGCTAGTAATATCAAGCAGTTCTAGTGGCTTAGTGGTCTGGAATTGGACTTTGAAATACTCTATATGGTCTTTTAGTTTGTGTGTTGATGGAATGACACAGGAACTAAAGGGAGGGGGTGTGAAGTGAAAAGGGAAAAGGAGCCAAAGGTGCTCTCTGAATCACAGTTTGATTTTTTTCACTCTGACATGTTAAAAACCAGCTCATTCGTACGGAATGGAGCTTTTAAAAGAGCTGGGATTAAGCTCCTATTGTGGGAGTCTAAAGAAATACAGCTGACTGTGTTTTCTGGTTTGGGTTTTTTTTGTTTGATTGTTTTTTTCATTTTCAGGATTGGTTTTTCTTTTGGTTTTGTTTCGTTTTTTATATAAAATGTAAAGTACTTCATTCACAGAATATCAAAGCTGTATTCCCTAGCAGGAAATATGGAACCCCAGAAGTATTTGCACAAACATGGACACTTTAAATATAGTGTGAGACTCCAAAAAACCCTCTGCTATTTTGTAGGATAAACCCAACTTTTTAGCAGGCATGAGCTTAGAGGGTTTACTGATTTTTCAGTGGCTACACCAATAGCTTTAAATGATGCAAGGCAAGTTCATTTTAATATTTACCTCATTATGCTCTACAAATATTTCACTCTACTCTTCCTTACTCTGAAGGAAAATCATAGCATATCCTAACATTTACCCAAACTGGTCAAGAAAAGTAAAGATTCGTTTAAGCAGGCCTATTTTTAACTGTTCATTTTGCTGAGTAATAACAGAAACAGAAGCTGGTATGAAAATACTGTTTCAGAGATGAAGGATCCACCCAACGGCATTTGTTTACTGACTTTACCTGTTATATGCAAACAAAGTTCATCAGCTGGTCAATTTTAAAGTCCCTGATCCTAGGGAAAATGGAAACAAGCAGGCACAAGAACTGCATCATTTGCCTACATATTATTTAGATAAAACCAAATCAAAGAGTTTAAGAGAGGAGGATCAAATGTTACTTAAGGATTCTTTTATGCCAATAGCTATTCAAAATCCAAGTAATGTCAGTTAAAAGTATTTTTAAAATAAAAATGTGATTTTACAGCTTAGTCATTCTAATCACCTGCATAGAGATCAGCATAAGGCCTATCATTCAAGGTCCAAAAAAAGGCACTTGAAATTAGTTTTTATTCGTTCTGAGCAGTATTGTAGCCTTGAACTTGCCCCAGTAGAACTATTACACTTTACTTTCTTCTGCTGTAAACTGGTTCTCAGTCAAAAACAGTTATTCAAAACATGATTTAAAAGTTTCTTTCCTTGGACCTCAGATGAAACCAGAAGACACTTGTTCATGCTTCATTTTTCCTCCACGTTTTCATCCCCCTGAAACGACGAGTCAGGTCTCTGTGAAAGCTGGACAAGTCCAGCAGAACCTGACAGACACACTTGCCAAAAATTCGCTTTTCTTTAATGCTGAACTGTTTACTCTTCTGGGAGTGCAGAGAACTCCCAGTGTGTCAACTTAAGAAATGGTGGCCAGCAAGAGAGTCCTTCCATTAGACTGTCTCAGAAATCAGAAGACACCACCTGCAGGCCTGGGGGGATGTGGAAGCTGCAACAAGTGCCTCTCAGCAACAGCACATCTCCTCCTTTACTCTGCTGCAGCATTCACACATGTAAAAAGCAACCCTAGGACCTGCTGCCTAAGTTTTCACTCATCACCTGATAAACCTCTTAAAGGAAGAGAAATAAAATATAAACTATTTGCAAGAGCTATCAGTGACTGAACACTACTGCAATGCATTCAAAAGAAGTGTCATTTCCAGAGAGCCTTGGGAGGCTCACGGAAGGGATGATGCTTATAGTGGGGAAAAAACGCAAAATACTGTAAATTCAAACAGGATGGGAAGCAGTGTGACATCCAAGCACAATAGTTATGGCAATTACATAGTAAGAATGCAGTTGTAAGGCGTGCATGCACAGCCCTGCTCTGCTGCTCATGGTTAGGAGTGCTTTACCCCACGAAGCACCTGGTGGGAACAGCAGCAGGGATTTGTGCTTCCTGGCTCCACACAGCAGCAGCAAGGAAGCAGAGCAGAACTCCTAATACTTTCACATTGTGGATAGCAAATACATGTGTGTTCCTGTTAAGATCAGATGGTCTGCTCTGCCTACATGAATTTCCATTCTCTCACTCCTGTTACCATAGCAAAGTGATACATTTGATCACAATTTTAATAGTCTTAGGGTTTATCGTTATGTCCCTTTTTAAAATCTGTTTGACTTTATTCCCAAGAATGCTCTAGCCCTCACAAAGTCTCTTAAGTAAATGGGCATGCTATATTTAGAATGAAACACAAACCTCAACTGAACAAATGCAAGTCTGGCTACTTCATTAAAACTCATCTTCAGTTCACGTAATTTAAATTAGCAAAGCAATATACAAATGCTGATACCACCTCTTCTTTGCTTTACAGTGTTTTAACATTAAGAGGAGCTTAATTAATCAGGCTCAGCAATTGGAAAGACAGGATATACGCAGGAATCAGGATCCAGTGATCTGTCATTGCATTTAATTACCTTGTGTATTCTGAGACTTTGCAGGGTTTCTTTCCCAGAGAGAAAGAACGGACCTCGGAGCCATGGTCCAACTTTCTCTTCATCTGCAAGGTGAGGGAAAAAGAGTAACAACATGGATTTAGTTACACAATCAACCTTAGTTATGTGTACTTCTGTAAAATTAACACATTTTTACCTTCTACTTTTATACCAAATTTCAAAAAGTTGACACTCATAAAATCACTTAAAGCAGTATTTTATTTTCTGAATTCAAC
The DNA here is from genome assembly GCF_028769735.1 of Zonotrichia leucophrys gambelii. Taxonomy (NCBI): domain Eukaryota; kingdom Metazoa; phylum Chordata; class Aves; order Passeriformes; family Passerellidae; genus Zonotrichia; species Zonotrichia leucophrys. The sequence continues at coordinate 24,946,510 of NC_088173.1, read as the reverse complement.
AATATTTGATATATTTTTAAAGGGTGCATGTATATATTATTGCTCTTTTAGGATCCAAAATCTATTGGAATTACATTCTTTTAATTCCTAAAATGTGCAAAAGTGTGTGGAACTGTGTTAATTTATTTTGTGTTGGTTTATTCACTAAACTGTTCTCTCTCTGTTCTCCCAGCAGAGGAGTGAAGGAACTAAACCAAAGCCATGGATTCTTTGTGTTCAGGTTCATTGCTTAGTCTGTCATTGAAATGGTTAAATTTTAGGTAGCCTATCTGCATTATAAACCATATTTATTTCAGGGCCTAAAAAAAATATAAAAAATTACTGTATCTTTTGTCTATACTTTTATCTTAAAGCTGTACATTGAAAACATTTCTAAAACTGCAGTAAAACTGAGTGACAGATTAACCAGTATTTTTCCAAGAAGGGTATGGATGAAAAACACTACACCCTAGTCTCGAATGTCACCCGCAATTAGATATGATCAAAACCAAATAATGAGCAGGGCAGCTGCTAAAAGGGGAAGCCAGACTGCAAAAATTACCAAAGAGATAGAAACCAATGAAAGCCATATTTATCTAGGCAGACAAATAGAGATTACTTTCTACATATTTGGGTAATCTTTAACCACAGACTTTTGGACTAAATGAGATGTGTGCCAAATGCAACTTCTGAGTTTTTGTTGGTTTTCCTTTTTTTGTTGTTTTTTGAGATGTGATACACCACAACAGTTTAGCCAGCTGAAAAATGTGTACTGCTGTTTACAACTGTGAGCTGCAAAATACATAAACTACTAGTATTACATTTTGACTTTAGTAAAACCATTTGCTTCCTTTTTTCAAAATTTGATGTTTAAGACAGAGTTTAAAAGTTGGCATCTTTCATACACAAATGATTTGATCTTTTTTAATGTTGTATTATAACATAGTTATTTAACCATTTATTGTATCAGTCTAGCTACCTAACACAAAACACCCCAAGCCCAACAGGATTCTCTAAAGCTTATGGTCCATATACTTTTGTTGTGATTTTGGTTATTTATACTTTTAAAATATCCTTATGGCTTTACCTAAAACGGTCACCAAAGATCTCGTGTTCTGCTTCATTAGTGCTTACACAGGAAAGCTAAGGGTGGTTTTTATGGGAACAGCTACAGCACAACCTGACAAGCTCGCCTTGTAGCTGTGTTTTCTTGCCCATGCCTCACATGGGACACTCCACGGCATTTCACCAGACGAGCACTGAGCCAGAACCGCCTGCATGCTGCCGAATCACCAGCCTCACCTCGCTGCTTCCCCACACCCCAGGAGGAGCAGCCCCCCTGCTCCCCCCAAGAAAAGCAGTTACAAGGATCACTGAAAAATAATGGATCCCATCTTTTATGGCTGTGCTAGGTGGGTGAGCCATCAGAATTACCGGAAGCATAAGTAAGATGTTTGAGAACGAATTTCAGTATTTGATGATAGAGTTTTCAGAAAGGATTCTTCCTGTTCATGAAAAATTTTTATTTCTAGCTTGCCTTTCTGAAACATTATTATCAGCGTATTCCTCTTCTGCTTCTCACAAGAGGGAGATGCAGTTTTGCAAAAGCACATCTTAAAAATAAGAAGTAGAAAGCCTACAGCAGAACACTCAGCTCTGGTGATTTATTCTTTTGCGTTAGCAAAGAAAACAACATGCATTATGTTGCCTAATAATGATTTCACCTGTTTCTTTTGGCTGGGTTTTTTTTCAGTCATTTTAGGCAACTTTCTAACGGGGTCCACCACGCAGACTGACTTTCAGTATCTCAGAAGGTGCTAAGTAAATAGACGGCCAAAAATGCCGTTTATCATATGAAGAAGATAAAACTTTCTTACAGCAGAGAGGTCTAGTGACAAGATTCAGACATCAGTAAGGTCTCCGTGTAACCAAAACACAGAAACCGTCGAGCAAACATCCCTCTAAACATTTAATTTGTCGCTAGGAAAACACAACTCCTTCAGACAACGTTTATTTATCAAACTAACCGAGACTGCAGAATATGAAAAAAAATTATTATCTATAAAAAACGAAAAGAAGGGGCAGCAAACTGCATTCCGCATCGCCGCCCGCCACCAAGCGCTGGCAGCGCTCCCCGGCAGCGCGCTGACTGCAGCTACGGCCGGGCGGCAGCCCCCGCCGCCGGCACGTCTCCGCCCGCGGACCGCCGCCGCCGCGGCCCCCGCCCGCCCCTCCCTGCCCCCGCGCCCTCCGCGGCCGCGCACCCGCGGGGAGGGCAGGCCAGGCGGGGGGGCGGACACTCACTTTGTAGAAGATCATCTTGAGGGTGCCGTAGAAGCCCATGGTGTCGGCGCGCTTCCCCTTGCGCGGCGGCGGCGGCGCCCCGCGGGCCCGGCGGCCGGGCAGGCGCTGGCAGTACAGCCCCTTCTCCGGCAGGTAGGTCACCGCCTCCCGCGCCGACATGCTCGGGCACGGCGGGCGGCGGCGGCGGCGCTGCTCGGCCCGGCTGGCCCGGCCCTGCCCTGCCTGCGCGGAGCGCGGCTCCCCCTGCCCGCCCTGCCCGCCGCCTGCCTCCGCCCGCCCCCCGCGCCCGCCCCGTCCCTCCCTCCCCGCCCGCCTCCGCAGCGGCGGCGCGGCACTGCGGGATGCGCGGCCGGGAGGGACCCGCGGGCCCCGCCGGCGGGAAACCGCCCCCAGCCCGCGCCGACGGGTAGGAATTAAAAAAAATACCCCAGCGCTGCGTGGGTTTTGGGCTACCTCCCCCTTTCCCCTTCGCCCCCCCCACCCGCCCCCTTCTCCCGCACCGCCTCCGAGGCAGGGGCTGCCCCCAGCCCTCGCTCTGTTCTCTCAGTGCCACTCTCTCCACGGTTTTCCAAGCGGGTGCAAAACAAGCTCGTTTCCACTAATTATAATTATACCGTCGCCCTCGGCGGGCCTGGCTGGACTCGTCCATGACTGCATTCCGTGGACAGACGCAAATTAGTCCTCCAAAAGTGCGGGTAATTTTAGAATAATTTGAAATGCACTACAGTTTTGCCAGGGAAAAAGATGCTGAAATACCCTCTATTGGCTAGACAATAGAATAAACGGTTTTTGAAGATTTAGGAGTTGAACGAGCCGAATCCAGCAATTATGTAATACACATTAAATTGGTAATCCCGAGCAGAGCCGCGGCGGAGCTGTCAGCGGCGGGAGCGGGGTTTCCCCAGCAGGGAGGCAGGCAGAGCCCTCCCCGCGCACCTGGAGCAGCCTGGGCGCGCACACGCGCTCCCCTGAACCGCACAAGGCAGCTCTTGGGCGGCACCAAGCCATCTTAGCTCGGGCTTCAGATCCTACGCAGGATTCTCACCTGGATTTCAGGGAAAGCACAAGGAAAGCCCTTGGTAATTACTTGCTAAAGAACGCTCCTTTTTTGGTCATTGTTCACATCAACAAATCTGTCCGGCTCACCCTTACGGCTCGATTCAAGGGCATTGAAGTTCCTGACACATAGGCTGGGCTCTCAGACAGATACCTGGAACCGGCACAGCAGCTAGGCAGCTTGATTTTTTTTTTAGTTTCTATACAGACAACTCAAGAGACTTCAGCTTCAGAAATTTTTCTTTCTTTTTCTTTTTTTCCCTTTTCCCTCCTGCAAAGTTTTCTGCCCAAGTTCAGAACAGAGCATACCCTGAACACGATCTGAAGCTGCAGCATTCCCCTGTAATTTTCCCCAGGTGCAGTGGAAACTGGAGATGCTCAGCAGCCCTCCAGACCGATTCACTCAAACAGAAGGAAGCATGTAGTCCGTTCCTACTGACCTGAGGGGAAACTATCTTCTTCTTTATCACCCAAAGCAGCACAGAAAAGGTTCTACCTTTACAGAACATACATTTAAAGGAATGGAAGCACTTTCTGTTAAACCCATTATCTTCCTCATTACTACTTTAAAAAAATCTCACATGTATTATTACTTAGCAATAGCTAAGTGTGGCAGGTGTTAGCACAGCCAGGTAAGGTGAAATCACTACCCCCACAGCACAGATTCTTCCTCTTGGTGGTTTTATGTATCTCCCATCCAGCACTGAGTCTCCACAGTGTTTTTCATCTCCCAGTGAAAATGGTTCTGCCCATCAAATCTTGGCATTTATGCCATTATCCACTAAACTGCAGTGCTGTATATTTTATGAGAACAAAATGGTCTTGAGTTGACTTCATACCTCAGATATGAACAGAGCTGTACATATCCCGGGAGACTATTACTGCTTGCCTTTGCTAGCACATCACATGCAAAAGGGAAGGGAAAAAACCACAGGCTGCATATACACATTGAATAACCACAGAAAGCAAATTAATACTCAGACCATCAGAGTAAGAAAGAATTTGAACATTATCACTGTGAGGACTTAGAAGTACTTTATATATGTGCTTGCCTAATGTCCTGTGATACTTGCAGCTATCTCTGCCCCTTCTCCCATCAGTGAATGCACTCGATGCAGAGGGGGGGGTGATGGCTACTCTTGTTCCAGCACAGAAACAGGAACGGGCAGGAAATCCCCAGAGATTAGCCTCTCCCCCAGCCCAAAGGCAAGTGTAATCTGACAGCATGGCTAGATTTATCTTTTCAACAAAATGTGCTCCGGAATTAAGCAGTCAATGAGTTGAATAATAATTAGAAATTACTATTTTCCTCTCTTTTGGAGTACTACTATTGCAGATTACTTCTCTTTTGATCATGATTGGCAGATATTCTCCCATGGTAAAAAATCCCACTGACTTAACTACTAATCACTTTGCCACAGTCAGGACCCATGTAATAACCCCAGCAATCATTTGCTAATGGTAGAAAACTTGGTATGTCAGGTATTTATTCTGCACAAAAGGTTTGGGCTTTTCCCTAATTTTTGATACAGATATCACAGATAGATGTGACATTTAAACAATGACCATCTCTCATCTAGCAGTCTGCCTTTCTCAGAGCAAAAACCAAAAATTGCACATGGCTATGGCGCTGGCTCTCACCTTCTTAGTATTTATCTCTGTAGTGGTCCCACTTTTGATTGTCCACAAATAAAGAAACTTTCCCTCTATCTCAAACCAAGTTTGATAGTCTCTAGGTAATTGCAACATTACTCTAGTTGGATGTTTGCTCTTCCCCAAAATGCTTAACCACAGCCTAGGCTCTCCCTAGTTATTAGAGGAGAACATGCTCCACCAAAGGCTGAGGGCACCTACTGTTAGACTCCCACTCTAAATTCCTGTCTAGAAAGGATTTTCTCTCTCTCTCTTGACTTTGAGAACCACCCTGTCCTCAGAAAAAATTTGTGTAATGAATTCACTACACTCTCCCTTGTAGGAAATTAATTAAGGTTTTGCAAAAGTGATGTGGAACTGCCTAACGTGGGAAGACAGAGGTCACACAGCCTCACTCCGTGCCTTCTGGGAAGATACAAAGGTGGGAGAATAAGACCACAACCCTGCAGGTGCTTTTGAGAGCCTGACAGCAAGTAACAAAGATGATGCATTCACTTACGTCTCTACCAACATTTGAAATAGTATTTACTACAGTAACTTAATGCTCCAGGAATACTTAATGGTATAAAGTAAACATTCATCACAAATTAAGGTCCACTGAGGAAGACTACAGTTTAAAGCAATGTTTAGAGAAAAATCAAAAGTTACCATGTTTCTTTCCCTGTCTGGTATATATGTAATTTCAAAGGTTGCTCTTGCTTTGTTTAAGCTGACAATAATTTTTCAAGTTCTTAAAACCATAAGCAACATACAATTCATGACATTTAGAAAAATGTCTACACCAAAATTACATAGTTTTCAGTGGACACAAGTCCAATCTTATTTCCCGTCAGTGCTGCCAACTCTTAATTAAAAAAAATTCACAGCATCCAATTCTTTTCCTGTTGGCAACACTTCTAGCACCTTTACCAGTTTGTCATGTGGCATGCTGTAATTAAGACTGTCTATTACTTCTAATGAAAGACTAGAATGAATTACAGAAATCACCCGCAGAGCTATATAATCCCCAGAAGAACGGAGATTACAGTGCAACAGACCAAAGAAACAACATTTTTGTTGGTTTTTTTTTTTTTAAGTTGGAGAAACATTTTTGAGTGGAGAGACTACAGGATGGTCTGGCTGTGGTAATAGCCAGTCAGCATTTTGAAAAAACACTGGTGCTTAAACCAGGGAATGCAAAAACCATAATTGGCATTTCACATACACACATATGTGTGTCGGGAGCATAATGTGTGCAAGAGGAACTGTGGAGCAATATGGTTTGGTATCTCCATTAATATTGGTAAATGCATCATTCAAGACAGTGCCAGAAGGGATTCTGTGTACTCTGCACATTTAGCAGACGCTTAGCAGACTGACTCCTTTAGAAACATTTCAGAGAGATTTTTGTGTGTTGTCTAATAGGATTGCAGGGTTTTTTCTATCCAGGAAATCAAACATCCTAAGCAGGAGGGGCCAAATCCTTAGCTGTGCAAGATTTACCCTGGACACAGTGAAGATGACCCGAGAAGAATGGTCATGCTCAGTTGTTTTCCCCTTTCTCAAATTTGGACCCACTTAGGCTTTAAACACTCCCCTTCTGCTCGGTAATCTAGTTTGGGCAGCTGCAGCAGCCAGCACTTTGTCTTCTATATTCGACCTATTCATCCAACTACATACTTCATTTAATTTGCCAAATGCTCCCATTCAGGCAAGAATCTGGCCCCACAGAGAGGTACTTCTGCCATCTGCTTTAGACATTTAACTACAGCTTTTCTTAGGACACCTACATTTAAAAGCCCAAGTTCCCATTCACTCAATGGGAAAGGCACATGCTAGAGTGTAACATGTATAAGGTCTCAGAAAAGGAGAAAAACATTCCACATGACAGCAAGTGTTTAACATGTTTCAAAGTAATTCAGGGTGGGCCTTTCCACTACAAAAAGCCACTACTATTATTGTTAGATCTTTTTCTTTTTGAGCTATAATGAAATTAAACATGTGACCCACTGGGATCATAGAAATCCCATGTTCTCATGGTTTCTCCCAATTTAGTTTGGGCTAGCCAGCAGAACTACAGGCTACAGGCTGCAGATTTGAGATTTATTAGTGTGCATCCTAGTTGCTGAGCTGGAAGTATTTTATGGGTAAATTCCAGATCAGTGGGCAGGGTGAGACAAAGGTTTAGCACACTCACCAGTTTACTTGGCTAAGGAAGTTCAAAGGCACAGTGCAGGATGCACCTATCACACAGGTGTAACTGTGTACAATACACCATTAGTATTGATGCTGCAGAACAGACCTGGAGAAATGAATTTAGGTGCACCAGTTTGTGACCAACAGTTGCTACATTACAGCCATGAGGGAAGAACAAAACCAACTTGGCTCCCTGGAAGCAGCTCGGATAGAAGAATTTCTGCTCAATTTATTTATAATGTGGGCAGCAAGCTTAGAAAGGTTCACTCCTGCATGTTTGCCTTAATACAGCTGAGGAAGAAATTTACACTTATGATCATGTGTAGTTCAAGTGTAGTACAAGCAATTCTGGACGCTGCAATGTGCACTGACCAGCAGCTTAATGATAAATGACATATTATTATAATACTGATGAACTTAAGGTTTGGGAGGAAGTAGTGAATGCAACAGTAACTCTATTAGGGGAGGAAGGACCCAGAGAGGCATTACATTAAGTTGCATGAAGCCTTCCAAAGCTTACTTAAGTGGAGTGGAGAATATGTATTATGAAGTATGATAGGTAATACCAAACTGTTTCACTAGCTGTATAATGTTTCTTGGCAAAGCATTTTGAAGACTGCTTTCAAAATGAAATTTCCCACACATGATTATCTGTGATTTCCATGCAAAGTAAGGTACTGTAGTCCAACAAAATTGTAAAAAGACTTTAAGCTTTGTTTCTGCAGGGAAGGAAATGGCATCGGTAACAACTGAAAAAAATCAATTAATATTTATTTATAAATCCTGATCCTATTAGGATAGCGTGAACTTTGATTACAAATACCATTTTAAAGGTATATATCTATAGCAGAGATTTCCCATAAACTACTTTCTTAAAATACTTGCTTTTAAAAAAAATAGAGCTCTAAATGCATTGTGATAAATTCAAAAGGTGTGCTAGTTAATGGCTGTAAAAAATAGCTTTGAAAAGGATTTAAACATGACGTGTATATAACAGACTTCAGCATTGGATGCTTATAATAAACTTCAAATTATGTTTTAAGAGCAGGGAGATTTCACAGACAGGCTTAATGTAATATGGCATTGCTGTGTCTCCAGCAGAGCAGAACTCCCCTCTGAAGGTCATACATCCTGTCCTCTTTGCTGGTTCCCTGGAGCTGGGCACAGAACTTGCAGCATATGCTCCAATGCTTAGGTTATTTTAAAGGAGTACAGCCAAAGCTGTCATATGCCCATTAATGAAAGGAACAGATCCATGCACTCTTCCTTGGTGATAACACCAGCTTAAAGATGTCCCAGGCTCACCTGCTCATTCCTGTCCCCGAATGGCTCTTGCCCTTAATTCTGCAGGAACAAACATCTGTAGAAACACCCTGTGAACCAGATTAATTAACTGATGCAGGGTAAAGAGAGATGGGTTTAAGTTTTTACCCTTGGGGTTTTCTTTTTTCTTTCTTTCAGAACTAGTTGCTAGTTTCAATTTCTACCACGCTTTCACAAACAGCTGAGCCAGCAGAAGCAAATGAGCAATTCACAGGCAGGGCACAAACTCCTTGAGCCAGCTACACCACTGAGAAAAAGGTATGAGGAACTATGACCTGCGTGTCCCATGCAGAGAGGATAAGCCTATTATTTACACCTAGAGGCACCACTCTCTCTCAGCTATACCTTCATGTGCATTTAAGCCAGCACAGCCACTGGGAAGAAGAAAAAAACAAACAGTTCCTGCACTTGTGGCTGCCCTTGGCCACTCATTTCTATGCTTGCATCACCTTCTCAGGTGCCATCACAGACTCCATTGTATGGCTCTCTGGTCAACTACAGTGGCCACTGACCCTGGGACCTTTTTGCTAGGCTATTTTCCAGCTGGGTCAGATTCCTCATCTCTCTCACTGCACAGCCACACACACATGTGCCTGCATAGCGAGAGGTACAGCCCACTCTCTCCTTTTTAACCTCAGAAGAGCTTGAACACTTGCAAAACTACAGCCCTAGGTGAGAAACCCCAAGGAACTGTGGGGTTTGGGCTTTGTCCTCCCAACCTAGAGGACTGTATTATCACCAGAACAATTTATTTGCACACAAAAATATACTTCAGTCTGAGATAAATGGAAATGGACACTAAAAGATTTACCACCAAACAAGTACAACAAGGTGAACCACAGGCAGGGGGTATAATGCCAGCCTTCTTTAAACAAGTCACGTTGTAACTCCAGGAAGCTTGTCTCATTAGAACTCTATATTATTTCACTGAATAAAACCAACAAAACCAGAACATTTTTCTTCCCAAAGCATTTTTCTTCCTGTTAAAGAAAAAGATAAATGAAAACAAAATATCAGTGCAGCTAAGCTTCCTGTTGCTTTTAATTCCCTGTGACAGTAACCACATGCAAGTTTCCTACCCAGAAATATGTGGTTTGTTTTAAAACTAGCAATATTAGCATATAATAAACATTTTTTTCAGGGTGCATATTCATAAGGAGCAGAGTTAAGGTTGATAATGCAACCTGCACTTTCATATCCTTCACCGCTTTCTGTGCAACAGGAACATTATGAGTTGCTTTACTGAGTTTTGTTTTTACAGAGTATTTTAAGTTTATTCATTTTTCAAAGGAATAAGAAGGTATTACATATAATACATCTTGCAAAACAGTCTCTAATGGCAGCAGATCTTCATAAGAACTACGTCTCCATTCATTGTGCTCCTATTAAAGTTAACTGTAATCTATTTATTATATCATTAAACTTAATATATTGTGAGATGAATTCTATTTATAGATGCAGTAATAGCTGTGCTAATCACTCAAGTTCACATTGAACCAGGCTGTGCTTCTGAGTCACAGCAGCAGTTGCTTCAGAGACCAAAGGACATTCCTAAATTTCCTGAAGTGATGACCTTGCCTGTTACACACTGGGCAAGTGGCCCTGCAAGCCTCTGGCTCCCACCCTTGCACTGAGGAGGAAGCTCCCACCACACACCCCATCCCCTTCCCTCCCTGCCCACTCTTCTCCCAGGTATCCACACGCACCACTGAGGGCAAGGGCAGTGGCTGCCACACCACACCAGCAGCAGAGGCCACCTGGGCACAGGGTGTTCTGTTGGCACAACAGGAGGACAGCAGCCACTGACTGGGGTCTTTTAAAAATAATTGTACTTTATATTCCTATCATAGTCATTTCACAGATTATGCATGTGACAATAGTCCATAAAGTCACATAGAGACTGTCCTTAGGCACACAAAGCACAAGCCCTGCTTGCTGATCAATAGATGACAAACATGATACAAAATAAATTAATAGGTATCAGTTCCTTTTCTCAATATTTCAACCAGAGAGCTGAGGTTTTTTGTTTATATTGACAAGAATGTTTCCAAATTGGAGAAGTACGCATTTCTGCCTTTGAACACCAACGTTCAAACTGTTTTCACTCAAATATAAGCAGGTTGTCAAATCACCTTTGTACAGAAAAAGAAATGTGTGTTTGGACTTGGAAGGCTTACCAAAAATGTCTGTCCTTTGCACTGAATACAAATGGGGGACTGGTATCTACTGCTGTTTTCTGTTAAGTTTTCCTTTTTCTTTTATTTTTTGAGATAGCTTTATTTTAATTGCCAAGAGAAGTTCTTGTTTATCTGGCATAATCTATACAAATTTATTTACAAAATAGTTTCTGTTGTCATTTGTGGTATGTGAAAATGAGAAGGGGTTAGTTGTGAGTCTTGAGGCTACAGACAGAAGAATTCCTGGAATTAGAGATTAAGCCAGAAGGATTTAGGAAGAATGTAAAGAAAAAACTATTAAAAATGTCAAATCTCTTTTCCTACCTGTTTTACCTAAAGGGGGTAAAAGGTTACAAAACCAAGCATTCAAAAGAATTTGAAATGACAGGAATAAGATGCTTTTACTACGAAAGAGCTGCTTAACAAGATAGCCTGTGCATGGTACATACTAAATAAGAGAGATTCTGTGGAAACGGTGTTTGAGGTTGTGATTTACTATACATTGTTATCCACCTGTGCACATGCATCAAGTTTGCAAAGGCAAACATTCCAATGTTTTAGGCATGGCATCCTGGCATCCATTTTATAGCATCAAGGGAATTCACCCCATCATGTGGCAATGCATTGACTCCCAGCCCAGTGTGGCAGGCAGGAGCACAGCCTGAGCCCCCAGGTGACACCCCACCACCGTGGGTAACCACAGTGAGGAACAGCAGGGTGCCACCTTTGGTGCAAAAGCTTTAGAGGAAGGTGAAATGTCATGTGCCAGGTCAGTTTGCTGGTAACAGGAGTGTAGGATCCTTGAGTCTCAGCTTTGCAGAGGTGATTGTTCTGTTGAATATGTGGGAATTTCCTGGCTCTCTCTATCTTTTCCTCCTCCTTGTTTCTCTGTAAGCATCATCCCCAAGGTCCTCCATCTTTTCCTCCTCCATTCTCTTGCCCTGTGCTTCCTGTATCAATATCCTGGCCAGTATTTCCCCCATAGTTTGGCCCATCCTGCCCTCTCCACAACATCACAGTCTAACAAGACTTACTGTCCCACTTTATAACTCCTTTCCTTTCCCTTCCCATTCTCAACCACGTTTTCTCCCTCCCTGGAATTCAGGACCATTTTTCCATACAATGTTCAACCATCCACAAGGCAGGGGACATCTGGACTGCAGGACACAGAATCATATAAAGGCCTGGGTTGGAAGGGATCTTCAAGATCATTTAGTTCCAACCTCCACCACTTTGGTCTTTGATGCCACCCACTAGATCAGGTTCTTCATGGCCTCATCCAACCTGGCCTTGAACAATTCCAGATATGGGGCATCCATAAGTTCTCTGAGCAATCCTCAGTGCCTCCCTAGCCCCTGGGTAAAGAATTTCTTCCAAAGATCTAATTAAACCTCTCTTCTTTCAGTTTAAAACTGTTCCCCTTGTTCTGTCATTACCTGCCTGTATAAAAAGTGACTCTCCCTCATTTTTATAAGCCTTCTTGAGGAACTGAAAGGCCACAGTGATGTGTCCCTGGAGCCTTCTCATCTCCAGGCTGAACAACCCCAGCTCTCTCATGCTGTCTTCACTGAAGTGCTTCAGCCCCCTGAAATGCTTCTCGTTTGCTTTGTCTAATACCTGCACCAGCAAGTTACCTAGAGAATATTTGGTGTTTTCTCTGCCATCCTTGCCCACATCTGCAGAGCAAATGGAAGCAGCCACTAGAGGGAAGATGCAGTTCTGCCAACATTGCCTTTAGCTACAGAATGCTTGGTGAGTCCCAGGTCAGTCAGGTCAGTCTGGTCAGCACTATGACTGGTAGGACACAGACTCCTTGCAGCCCAGAGTGTCTCTGGTACATGAAAATGGTCATTTTCCCATGACACACACACTCTGCCCTAGCATTAAGCAGCAGTGGTGGTTATAAAAGGGAAAACTGCACATTCTACCTGCTTGATCCAGCTTCCTTTTCTCACCCAAGCCATGTCTACAGTAGAGCACAGAGAAGGGGATTTACTCCTTTTCCATGAGCCCTCATGATTTATTGCCATGACAACTCACCCCTCTCTGGAGGCCTGGGGGAGCCCTGTGAGCTAGTTTCTCCTGAGTACATTCTTCCTGCAGTGGAGGATGGATGCCAAACCTTTGCAGAGCAGAAAGGAATGCCAGGCATCCCGGGGTCACACCAGATGCTTTGAAGGCTTGCTAACCCACTGTCATTAACCTTATGCTGTGCAATTGCATGTCAAAATGGGCTACAGGCAGAGCAAGGAGGCCAGCAAACCTGCCCCAACTAAAAACACTCTTCCCTGAACAGGTGCTTCCAGTCTGGAAACCACACAGCATGCTTGCCTGCCTCTACAAGAGACACAGCCCTGCATAACTTCAGGTAACCAGTCCTTCATCCAGACAAGAGGGATGACAATTGCTAATAATTTATTTTACACTGGATTTAACTTTACCAGCACAACTCTTTATAACAGATGTTTCATAGAATTCAAGAAGTATGAAATAGGTGGCACATTTCACAGTATTTCAGAGATATTTTCAGTGCTACCTGTAGAAAACCTAAGAACTAAGCATAAAAAAGGAAAACTACCCTACCTGTCCGCTGTTATGTCTAAGCTTCTTTTGGGAAGGCATTTTGTTAAATAAAACTCATGCTTTCTTTATAAAGCTATAATATTTATACTTGAATTTAAAAAACTACAAGTTAAAAACCTCTGTTTCTACCCTCAAGGAAAACTGCATCTTGCAACATTCACATAACCTCAGACATCACATATTTAACCATTTCTCTAAAAATTTCTTAACTGCCAGATCAGTGTAATGGAACTGATGTGCTCCCTAAACCAATCCATTCACTGTGGGTTAAATAGCAAGACAGTTAACGAAACTCCTGGGTTTTGAAGCTTTATTTATAGACTGGATGGAGTAAATTAAAGATTTTGAAATTTTTTTGTTTGCTGTTCCATTCACTCGTAACCACAAAATTAGATGGCAACCGTGGTTTTGATGTTTGAAAGTTTATGGAGACTCAGTATTTCACAAATCCAATTATTTGAGGAAATGCAGTCCTTCTAATGTTACTGATTTACGAATTAAATGCCAGGGAATAGTCCATGTCACCAATGTGGTTGGTTGTACAGGGAAGTATCTTAAAACTATTTTAAAATAAGAGGAAAAAAATGCAGAATATTGCAAACTATTATTTGAAATTAGCACATTGGAAGAGAGATTTAAGATTCTGTAATAAAGCCTGTGCAAATATATGTCCTAGTTCCTATTCCTTTTATTTTGCTGAAAGCAACTACTAAAGCTTGTTATTAGCTATACCATTGCTTAAGCAATGCCAGCAATGTTCTGACAAATCTCTAGGGATTTTTTTTACCCACTTTCCTTTTATTATCATACTCCATCTCTAATATTCAATCAGTGCCAAGCTGGTTTATGCATGCCAATCTTTCTCCAGAAATGGAAAAATATCCTGCTGTATGTCATAGGCCTGCTGATGTGTCAGGGAGAGACTGAATGGAAGTGGGAAAGGGAAGCAGGAGGGAGGAGGATGAGAGCACCAGCCTGCAGTCTGGTATTTAGCAGAAGTCTCATTTTTTTGATCAGAAAGTTGGCAAAAAATCAAAGTGCAGACTAGCGTTCGTTAGGTCCCTTTTAATTTAACCTTCGACACAAGCTTCACACATCATGAGGACTCTTCCCTTTAGTCTAATTTCAGACACAGAACAAACTTGTGCCTTGAAAACTGGCCAGTCCTGAATCCCCATTTTGCTACCTACCTTCAACAAAACATGCTACGAGCCACTGACCAGATCATTCACTGATGAACCTAAATTTCAATTTCTGTGCAGTTATTTGAACACAGCTGAATTTCCCCACTGGGACAAGATTGTACAATGTTCACTTTTGTCCCTTGTAAAATCATAGACAATGTTTAGGAATGTTTGATTAAAAAGAAAATTCTGGGAAGAACTCATTTGCTGCTTGTGTAAATATAGTTCCTCATTAAAATTTGATAACAACAGTCTTAATGGAATACTACAACCTCATTCATGCTTTTGAATAAAGTGATTTAAATTGGCATGAACACAGTTTAAATACACTTCTTCCCAGCTAACTGTTGGCAGCTTTTTAATGGCCTGCAGGGACAGGTATGACTCATGCCTGCTCTTCAAAAACTTTTTTAAAATGCAGATTTTTTTCCACTGGTCTATTGTGCTTTACAAGTAAACTGAAAGGGACTAAAATTAGAAGGCAGACCACTACCACCAGAGGGATTAGGAACTCCTATGCTATGCTGATTCCAAAAGCTGAATTGGTTGACCTGTACTAGGGACTCTTTTATTTTGGTTCCTACTACATTTCTGGCAAACTTCATCCAAAGTCCCTCCTGGTTACAAATGATTTTAATTCCCTGTGTTTAGGAACAGCGGGTGGTCTCTGGATTCGCATGCAACATTGCACTGAGCAACCCTCATTCTCTGCTGTGCAAGACTGAATAAAGTGAAGGTGCTCCCCCCTTAGTAAGCCAGCATGAGAACACTACCTGGCACAAGTCATAGGCCAAAGCTCTGGGGTTTTTAAAACAACTGCAGCAACAGTTGTTTTAAAACAGTTTTCTTGTGCCTTATGCACAATATGTTCATATTTACTGATTCTGATTAATACAAAGTTTGGTGGACAGCTACTTTAAAAAGGGAATCCAACAGTCTCAAGTTTAGACTGAGCAATCAACCTGTCAGGGAGAAGACAGCAGAGGATACTAACCTTCCCCATAATTCAGGCATTTTAGGCAGACTACTGGGTTAAAAGCTAAAACAACAAGGTACATTTCAACTCAAGATAGGGATGTCAGCCTCCTTATCAGCACAGTCCTTCAAAGAGCCCTCTGAAATTCTCTTCCTTTGAGACAGACAAGCCCCACATCTGTGGCAAGATGTGTGGGCTACTCAGTCCTGAAGAGCACAAGAGGCGCTCTCACAGTAATATCCTGTTAACCAGAAAACCTGAACAAGCTTTGTACTTCTTTATGCAAAGTACCTAGGGAAAAAATGTTAAGTACTTGATTTGCTGTATCACAGAGGAAAGTTAAATGTGACTCAGCAGGTGTACATACCGAGAAGCAAGAACAGTAACACTAACTGGGCTTTGTTCACTTTCCTGTTCATGATAGCTGGTTACATTACCATATTATGTGCATCTGCTTTAGGAATGGTGGGGTTTTGCTTTTACAGCAGGTAGACAGCTGGCAGTTTTGTGTGGCCCTATGAAAGGAGCTACAGAAACGTGACTAGTAAGCTGGGTTAGCTGTTCAGTATTCCAGGCTAAATGGGAAAAAGAAAAAAGAGGAAGACTCAGCCAGAGCCTGCATTGATCTAAAGCATGGGTCAACAGTTCCAAGCCACAGAAAATCCAACTCACTTCCCATTTCCAATTTCCAAGGGACATCTATTACAATCTAAAAGGTATCTGTTTTGAAGAGTTGTGATACTAACACTGTTTTCTAAGCAGAGGCAGTGTACACCGAGGTTAAAGAGATGGCTGTACCAAAAGAAATCTCATCTCAGAATTAAAAAAAAAGGGTGAGAAACAATCATAATGCCCCCTTCACCTCCACAAAAACTATACTCTTTTGTTGCAACAGAAAATAGAACTCTTAACTTAAAAATTTAGCAGATGTCCAAGTATGAGAATGGGGATGAATACCAGGATAAGGAGCTGTCATGAAGGCTGTGAAAACAACCAGCATACCAAATCCAACCCTCTTGATCTTTTGGAAGCGCATTTTCTATAGCTGCAACTGGCAGCAATCGTTTTTCTGGTCATATATCTACCTAAATATACAAATAAGCAATCAAAGTGTCTTCAGGTCCTGAGGAGAATTTGTGCTCAAGGGTATGTGACACCTAGAGAGATCCCAAGGAGTGGTTCATATACCCATATTTTCTCACTACTGAGGTACTGAGTTAGCCCTCAATGAAACAGGATGTGCAACTGGTCTCCAAACAAGACCCCACCATGCAAGCAGCCAGCTGATGGTATCAACAAGAGAGTTAAAGGCTGCTGCAGTTTTGTCCAGCTGTCACATATCCAACTTACATTTTCTAACAAAAGTTTGATCAATAACACCTAGATCTGAACAAATCTGGTCCTGCCCAACCAAAAACACTCAGTCTAAAAGAAATTACTAACTAATTCTTCCATAAAACACAAGAATTTCAGGAAGGTAAATTAACCATTTTATGCCCCTGATAGGTCTTTCTAAACCTTCTACAAGTTCTTCCAGCTTTTCATTTCCCTGAAACAAAACCACAGTTCTCACAAATATTCTGGAAGAACAGACAACTAAGAAAAAATTTTTCAGTGCTCAGATGTTAAGACTCTCTCCCAGCAGCATTAGTGTCTTCAAAATGTTTTTAAATGAAAGGGAAAACAGAAGTAGCATTCAGTAGTTTCCAAATAATGCAGTTATACTATCGTTTATCTGTATGGATGCCATCATGGAATTGCACTATTCTTTGAGAGGCCTTTGGGAATGAGGGGAAAATATTATCTTGATCTGCATTAAACCAGTAACTGAATTGAGTATATTTGCTTCTTCATGTTAAGCTAATTTCAAGAAGCTCCTAATTTGTTAGCACTTTTTACAGTGATCTTGAAGCTGGAAAGGAAAGGAACAGATAGCTCAATGTATATAACAAAGGTTTGTCAAATAACATCAATATTCCTCATAATAAGATTGCCCTTTCAAAGTAAGAACTACTCAGAGACATGGCAAAGACCCCAGCTCAAAGGGACCCAATGGAGCAAGGGGCTCACAAGCTGAGGGCTTAACCCAGAGGTGAATCACACTAAAAGCTTGGCTAGGAATCAAGACTGCTTCTTCATGTTGCTATTCTCACCTTTTGGTTATAAACTAACTCTGGGGCCATGGCTGGGAACACCGAGTCTGCAAGAACCCACTCTCCACATCAATGCCTCTGTGCAGAGCAGAGAGGATGACTTTAGACAAGATCTGTAGAAAACCACAATTGACAAGGAAATAAATCTTTAGGAAGAGGAGGATACTGTGCTTTTACCACTTCAAATCCCATTTTCAAATACATGTGAAAATGACCACTGATATCCAAACATGCTTTACATCAAGAACAGTTCTAGATCAGAGGCCCATCTGCTCCAGAAGCATTCCTCATGCCTACTGCTATCTTCTCCTAAGGAAATGCCCACACCTCTTACAGACATTCTTCACTGTAAGACAGCATACCTTCCATAAGCTTTTCTGAAACAACTTGTCAAAACCAGCTCTCAAAATGGCAAGCCATGGGCATACTCTCTGCTGGATATAGCTGTACCAGCAGAGATTACTCTCCCCTCCTTAACAGATTTCAGTCCATGAGCTAAATTGGCTTATACAACTATATATAGAAGTAGATCTTTGGCAATAAATGCACATTTTTCCCCTTAAACAGGCTAAGGAGTGATGACATGAGCAGCTTAAGTGGCAGATCTGAAGCAGCAGAAGTCTGCTGGCAGGATGCATGACAAATACCTGCAAGTAGCCCAAAGGGTGGCAGCTTATCCAGCCAACTTAGCCAAGCTGGAAGATGACATGTTCACAGTACCAACTGGTCACAGTCACAGAAGCCAAGATATGTTGGATTCCCCATCAGCAGGATAAGTGTGCTGAATTCACTGGGGCCTCATGGTACTGCCAGGATTTGACCCAACATCTTATAAGCCCGTATTACTGCTGCTTTAATCATTAAAGCCTCCCAAATCCAATACCTGTAAAGAGTGGCACATCTGACTTCAAAAGCAGCTTTCTTTGAGAAATTCTAGAGGCAAATTACTTAATCCAACATCAAGATATCTGTCATGAAATTCAGTTGTGCTTGCTATCCACTGTTGCAGTTACAAGACCTTCACCCTGTACTGGCAGTCCCAGCTCATTCACACATATACACACTAAAATCCCCTGTTGTCTGATAGGACATGCCAAGTCATCTGTTCCATACGTGTTTTCAATAAATAGATACACAAACAGCATTGCTAAAATACATTTCAATTATTCAGTTCAAAAGACAAGTTAGTTGAAACCATCTTTTGGTTGAATTTATGTTTTTCTTTTTTTTAAAAGGATTCCTGAGTTCTGTTTCTAGTGTTGCTACATGTGACTTTGTGCAACACCTGAGCCCTGTGAAGGGAAAACTGTAGTAGCATACACAGAGGATAGATATGCCAGGGGCCTAAGTTCTGCTGAGAATTACCTATTAACAAATATACATGGGGTCAGCTTGCAGACAGCTAACAGCAGCAGCTCCTTGAAGTGAAGGCT
The DNA here is from genome assembly GCF_028769735.1 of Zonotrichia leucophrys gambelii. Lineage (NCBI taxonomy): Eukaryota > Metazoa > Chordata > Aves > Passeriformes > Passerellidae > Zonotrichia > Zonotrichia leucophrys. Next base: position 24,927,514 of record NC_088173.1, on the reverse strand, counting down.
TGGATTCATGGCCCTTGCTTTCTCAGTGTATGAGATAGGCTGGAGAAGCAGCGAGAAACAGCAGCAAGAGGTTTAATACTACTAGCAGATAAAGCATAAACGTTTCAGAAACCCTTGATTACATGCTCTGAAGCCCACTCCACAATGATTCCCTTACTATCAGTCAGGACAACTAAATTAAATCACACTTTCATTCTGCAGGCATAAAATGAGACATCAGCAAAATAAACTCTAGCAACTTTTTAGTGATGTATTTTGGAGGTGGCTTTGGCTTCATCAGATGGAAAAGCCTTCCAGTGAAATCATTCTGCTCAGATATTACTCATAAAATGCATTTGCACTCAAAAGCTTCAACTTCAAAACCAACTGACTTTTATTAATGAGGGTGTGTTCTCCTAAACCCATTGATGAAATACCTAAAATATCTTCAAATCACACATTTCTTCCACCACTTTCCACAGACAATTTTATTACAGAGCCCTTGCTCCTGCTGTAGTGATGATGGCAGAGCCTCCCTAGGACTGTGACTGCCCTCCAGGCTGACACAGCTCTGGGGCACCAGTGGAAGCAGTGCCCACTCAGTGGGTAACAGGCTTTGCCTGTCATCTGTCACTCATCCTTTCCCCACAGCCCCCTGTACCCACCTGCAAATCCCCTCTGGAACAAACAGCCCAACCTAATCCACTCCAACCAACCAGCCGGGTTGGCAGAGCCCTACAATTTAAAATATTTCATTTTGACAAACAACATTGCCAGCAGCTTTGAGAGGGCATTTCCCTTAAACAGAAGGGTTGCTTACCTGAGCTTACCTAGGCAAACAATCTATAAGGATTGCAGTAGTGTAAACTGAACTTCTGGATTTTGCAGACACGTGGCTGTGGATCGCTAGCATATTCCTCCTATGGGTTGTGCCATGGGAGCAGAGTACCCAGGAACAGCGGGATAAAATAATTTCTTAAATTGCTGCAGCTTCTTGCTAAGACTGAACTCTTTGCCAACAAAGTGCTCTTTATCCACCTTAGCTGTGACCAAGTGAAGGGTTTGGTTAGCAGAGAAATAGCTAAAATTGGAATTTTGCAAGCCATAAGATTTTAAGTAAAGTTACTACACAAGATACCATCACTTCTGTGGAAAGTACTCTGGCAGATGAAACAATGCTCACTTTTTTGCCAAACCAGAAAATCTCTTTATGCTATCATGAAGGTATAGTCATCATCCCCGTGATTTGCCTGTAAGTGTAAGCCCTCACAGATGATAATAGCCACCTCAAAAAAAAAAAAAAAAACAACCCCAAAACACTTTGACAAAGCCTAATCTGTTTACAGAAGTAGAGACCATCTACTAACCAACCTGAAGGACACTTTTAAAGGCTGTATCTGCAAGCTCTTTAAGAAATCCACTCGTACAGAAATCTGCAATATAAAAAAAAATCCTGGGAGGGAAAGTTCAAATATGTAAAAAAGTACAAAGTCAAAGACAGTACAAAGAGTTTACAACCTTCTCTCTCTTTGTAGCTTTTTTAAAAAACTTCTGTTTGAATACCTGATTTTTTTCCTTTTTTCAGCTCACTGGTAAATAAACAGAACAGGCAATTCCTTTCCCACCTATTTCAGCAAAGTCCTCATAGTAAACTATTTTTTTGTTTGTTGCAGCAGTTGCAAGAGGTGAAAAGTTATTACTCAGTGAACCTAGTGGATTTATTTAATAATTCTTTTATCATAAAACTATGTTTTTCTTTAAACATGATAGACTTCTTTTGAGATTAGAAAGCTTCTCTCTTCCCATAAACAATTTTCCTTCCATTTTAGCTGAGTTTCTTGTGCCAAGATGTTTGAAAAAGGCAACTTACACAAATATTTATACGTAAAATCCTCATGATAGAAAATACAAAATTAACTTTACAAACGGAAGTGAGTTTCTTTATAATGAGTCCAGAATTTAATGTTAGCATTTAAAACATATAAAAGAACATTACCACAGAGAAATATAACACCACATCTACCTCAAATGTCAGAGAGAGTTAACTTTTCTTGTATGTTTGGAAAAGAAATCAAAAGAAAACAGTAGGAAAATATATTAGCTTTGCTTTTGAGAGTTGAGAGTAAAGAACTTCTTCATTTTTGTTAACCTGTGTCATATCAGAATTCAGCCATTATAATTTATGTCCTTTTAGAGTTCCAAAAATGAATGGGAACCTTACTCTCAGAACAGCAGAAGCCATAAGGACAACACAACAAAGAACTGAGAATGTGATGGAACAAGTAATGAGAGCGTAAATCTGAAGTTCAGTGCTTCTCTCCATTATCAGTGCATGGTAATTTTATGCTATTTTCTGCTGAGGCTCCTTTGAACAGAACATTGAAGAGTGATTACATGTCCAAACTTTAATAAAATGTCAAAATCCACTGCTTCATTGTATCTGCAATTGTGATGGATTCCTCCTACATATGGGATAAGAAAGGATAGAATTTTGTATTCATGGTGCTCCAAGCACTATGTTTTAAGTTGGGGCTTGATGTAAATCAGTTATTTGCCAACCAGAAAGTCATTATTATAACATCACATTTTAATTAAAAAGGCATTTTTGCTTTTAAAAATATGGCTTCAGATCTTGAATACGCTTCTAGAAAATAAAGATTTTTAAAAATTCAGTGGCTCTCACCACAAAACAAATCCATGGCCAACATTAGATGTCACACTACAAGGGGTACAGAGGACAGCAGACTGGGTTCTTCCCTGTAGTTTTAACTCTGCTTAAACTGAAATAGGAGAAAATACCTCCCTTTTGGGAAAAGAAACTGCAAAATCTCTGGTTTGGCCTCAAAACTTCTACCCTTTACAGGCCAAAGCTCATGCCTCCGAGCTCTGAGGTCTGTCCAATACCAATGGAAAAAACAGCCATAGGCGACTGGGGTGGTCCTGCTTCCACCTTCCTACCTCAGGTGGTGTTGTCAATGCCAGAGGGAAGATGGAAACTGCAGGCAAACCAGACTTGGCACCAAAGACACATTTGTCCTGCTCTCTGGAACTCCCACCATGTGGCAGTTTCTATAGTCAAGGTTAACTATATCCTAAGCTGCAGGCTAAAATTCTCCCACTTATTTTTCATAGCACAGATATCTTCAGACAAAACAGAACCAGACTTTTACTATTGACTTCTCTCTGTATTTTGGACAGACCCTCTTTTTACAATGAGACTGCATGTGAAAACTTGTTACTCAAAAGAAATTCCTTTTTTACTCATCCTACTGTCTACAGATGGTGACAAAAGTAGTTCTACCTACCTACCATAGAAAAAGGAATCACTCTTTGAGTTTCAACAACCAAAAGCATCGTAAAGATTGTACACAGCCTATGCAGTTCCCCTTGTAGAGGGAACATATCAGAGAGAAGATACCTGTCAAGAATGCACAGTGAAATTTTGACAGCCAATCCAATGGTATTTAGTCAGCTTTTGCACACTGGCTGCTACAGAGCTGAAAAGCAAATCTTACCACAACCTTCTTGCCAGGAGATTTAGCTCTCCTATGAGCTGGGCTTTGATGCGTCAGAGAGGAAAGGATAATTGTTGTATTTTCTTTGGAAACAATGCAATAGTGATTGTGAGACATACTTGTCTGAATTAGTTGTATAATACCAAGTCTCATAAGAGACACTCTGAACTTATAAAGCTTGCCTGGCAGTGATAGGAGCTATTAAGGGGTCTGCTTTAATGGATAAGAAACATGACAACTCCCACAGAGAATCAACTGGTGCTGTGCTGGAAGGACTGAAAATGCAGTCCTACTGCACTGGTCCTCACAGAGAGAAAAACGAACACATGGTTCACATTAAGATCTCCAAAAGTGTCCATCCTGAATTTTGTTGAGAAATACATGAGTGAAGAACTTTGACTTCTTACATCCCTTCTGAAAGAATTTACTGCAATTAAATTAAGCTTTTTTTTGTATTCCCCAAATGTAGGTCAAAGAGCATTTGCGGGTCCAAATGTTAATCATCATTTTGAATCTGATGGCACTGAAAAGAACCTTGAAATAACAGATCTGATTGGTGAGGCAGAAACATGAAGCTGGTTTGCCACCATATTAATCAACCTAAGCAGAAGTTGTCTGTGTTAGTCCTGCTCTGAAAAATGACATATTGCACCTAGATTATTGCCAGCTTTGTGAGACAGCTCTCTCTTAAATCCTGACAAGTAGAGAGACCAAATAATAATAATAATCATCATCAGCTTATTGCTGCTCCTTGCCCATTCCCTCAACATCAAGAGGTCAACCAGCAGCCTATTGAGTGAATTACCAGGGAGGATGGGTGCCCACAGACCAGGTGTCACCCCAGAATTAAATTTCTGCCTGGTGAACCATGCTGTCTGATGTACATTTCTCATCTGATTTAGAGTGCACTCTGCAAAAGGAAATTTCTGTACCGAGAGGAAGGTGACTGTCTTTCTGCCTTGGAAATAATTGAACCCATGATAGCTATTACTTACAAATTCCTCATCAGATGATGTTTTCAGCTAACCAGAATAAATTTATTAGCCACAGTTTCAAGACCTCAGGGTCTCCCTGTGTTGCAGCCAATGGAGGCTGTACTCTCACTCTTCCTGGTACACAGTGCCCAAACTCCCATGGACCAGAATAAGTGCTTTCCATTATTCACAGCTGACATCCATCATAATAATTTGTCTGTCTGTTTCACAAATGGGGGACATCTTTGTATTTCTCATATTGTCTTCAGAGGGGATAGGGTATTTGTTTCTCTGCAATTCCTATTTTGAATTAAGGCCATTTTCAATTCTTTTGTCGACATTATTCTCAGAGAACAACTCATTCCTCGTGGTTTTCTTTTTCAGTGCAGGCCTTCAGGCTGACTTCTTTGACACTGTATATCCACCCCACTTACTGGAAACCATGATAGGCTGAAAAAATGCACCCATTTGCTTCAGCTTTCCATTCATACGTGTCCAAAACTAATGTGAATCAGGACTTTCTTCCCTCCCAAAACCAAATGCAGGATGCAGCAACAGAAGTGACTTTAACAGTCACTAGTCACAAACACAGTAAGAGAACAGTAGATGTGCTGGGATTATGCTAGAAGACTTCCTAAAGAGACTTTATAGCACCATGCTGTATAATTCCATTCTATATTTTTACATAAGGTCCTTGGTAACCTGAACATACTTCCAGGAATCACTTAAGATCTGAAGCAAGATAAAAACACAGCACTTGTGATTTCTGCACAGCTTTAAATAATATATTTACAGGATCACATCCAAGAAGTTTATTTAAACAAACTTATGGACAGCTACTTGGTGACTCAATGAGCGAAACTGCAGAGTGGCACCAATGTAAAACTGGAGAAGAGCATATGTTAGCAAAGTGAATTACTGCAAGGCTGGTGAATAAAGCTACTAACCACCTTCCTTCAGGACTTTTATGCTGTTGCAGGGTATTTCCACCTGCCATACACCTTGTTATCCTTCTGTTTCAACAATACACATGAAGGGCCTACACCACAACAATTTCCTAATTATTTTAATTTGCCTCATTTTTTGGAGAAAGTTTCCTAATTAATATTAAGCATCAAAAATGCTTCCTCTTGAAGCTTCACTGAGCTCTTGAATTTAAAGTACAGCTGTTAAAACAGGCTCCAGGGATACAGGACTGATGCCTTTTTTTCTTTTTTTAAACTGGATAACTTCACTGGTTTGGATTATTTGTCCAAAACTCAACACTGAAGGCTTCTCAGCAAAGTCCTACAAAGAAGAAATATTCCCAAGAGAAAAACGGAGCTAAAAGCCTGGCTTTTCTAGGGAAGCAGAAAATTTTTTTCCCAAAAGCAAAAAACTTCAAGAGGACATTCTCTGTTGTCAGTAACTGACAATTAGGTTTTGCCCACGGGTTGCAAACACAATGAAGCATCCAGCACAGGAGATCCAGGACCCCATCATGACAAAGACAGAACCACAATGTCTCTGAACACTGTGAAGTTTCAGTAATTTCCATCCTTTCTCTGAAAACTGTCTTTGATGTATTCTCATTGCCAGCCAGTTGCTTCAGATGTTGATTGCTCATTACACTGATTTCTCCACTGTTTCCAGTTCACTGAAGGTTTTATCATGAACTTTTCTGAAACAAATCAGTATAAAATATCTTTAGTGGGATGAGGTTTTGGATGGAGCTTAATTCTGTTTCATCCACAGTGGTGCCTGCTCTCTGTCTGCTTATTAGCAAAGCTTCTTGTAGCTTTTACTGCATCTATTACCTTAGATCCTACCACAAACTATCACAAAACTCATGTGTAGACAGTGTAACAGGCAAAGGCAGAGAGCTGGAGATCTCTGAGTCCATTCAAAGCTGTGCATCTGTTCTGAGCACCAAACTTTTACTAGCCATTAGGTAACACTTTAGTCTTTGCACGCATTATTTTTTAAATAACGTGGAGAATACAAACAAGATACCTATAAAAATTAGAATGGAAATGAATTCTGTACATTTTTCAAAATATTTAGGGTAGAAACATACAAAAGATTTTCAGAGGTAGTTCTCAGACTGTAGAATGTAATTTGCTTTTCACAAATCCCAGTCATTTGAGATTCCCTACCACAAAGATGGTAGGGAATCTCCCATAGATCTGGGAGATTCTAATTTCTACCATGAATTTAATAATTTTGTGTTTAATATGAAAAACTTATGTATGCACTCTGACTTCTTTTACAGCAAAACTTTAATTATTTACCATCCAAACACTCTCACTGAATTAGTTTTACACATGAACTTAATTCAAATTAATGTTGAAATTACATGATACTTAAAAACATCCAGACTAAGATGATAAAGTTCCATGTTACCACCTATCCATGGACTCAAAGGTACCTAGTGCTTTCTGCTATGGAAGAACAAACTGCCTGAACAAACTTGTCCTCATAAATCTAGCTAAAAGGACTTCTGAAATATACTCATGCAGTTTTTTGTTCATCTCTACTCATCAAACCACCTCACAGGAAACCTAAACTGAAGCCACAAGGTTGGGCACAGCACTGAGTGGGGTCCTTATCAAGGAGCTGCCCATTTGTCACACCTGGACAGCACATAGCATTTGCACCATGCTCCCCCATGTTTAGCTGTGCCAGCAGAAGATGCTGATGTCCCCACTGCAGAACCAAAGGAACAATAAATCCACTTTATGTTAAATTAGCTGGGTTAGTGCAAATCACCCATTTAAATTGGCTAAGCTTTTCTGGCTGGTTGCTCCACAGCCAGTGTGGGAGCTCTGCTGGTTCCAGTGAGGCCATAATTACCACCAAAGGGGCAATAGGAACCTGCCTGGGGGAGATGAAGGTTTCCAGTGGCATGGATTTTAGCCAAGTGAACGTCTGCCTACAACCTCCAGCATGTGATTTTTAATCAAAGTAGTGATACTAGCACAGGCAGTTGCAGGAGGGCCTTTACAGTGACAGCAGCTCTTACATCTGCTCTTCATGCACCACAGATCCGTGTGCACTTGGCCAGTTAAAGCTGTTTAACCCCTGCGTATTCCACCACCTTTCTGCAAGAGGTTACTGACCTTAGAGCTCTGCTGCTCTTTCATCTCCTTCATGCAAAACATTTTCCAGGCAGCTTAAATCACTTTTGATAGCCTTTTAAACTTAACTAACTTTCCCTAAAGCGAGTCAGATCATTTACAGGATCCATTTGCCAGCAAAGCTGAAGAAAGGAAATAACTTCTGGCAGACTACAAGACAGTACTGGAAAAAGAGGGAGAAAGCAGGAAGGTAGGCTGGGGGCAGAAGTGTGCAAATAGGGCCTCCAGGAATCATAGCAGGATTCAGAAGATGGCAGCTGTTCATTACCTCTTCTTGCACTTCTGTATAGCTGCATTTGCAGACAGATGTGTGAAAGCAAAGTGCTAGAGTTTATAAATTCAGGGGGTGGAGGGGAACTACCCCTGCTGCAGCAGCTATCATGACAGGGTCCTACTTTGGCCATTACTTTTTTTTGCTGTATTTCAATACACATCAAAAACTCTAATAAGTTGCATCTGATTTAAAGAGCTTGAACAAGCTGCAGTTAGTGAATTCCCCACTTTGCTTTTGACAGAGTGACTTGTTCAGTGTGGAAGCTAACCAGTGACCAGTTTTTCACTCGCAGCTCAAAACTCATATAAATCTGTGCTTCAATGTCCTCAATGTAATTTTGAATGTGATCACTAACTCATTCAAAGCAGAACTCTTCATATCACATTTTAGTGTGTTAGCTCACACTATAGAGAAGCAATGGAATTTTGGAGCTGAACAGTGCTGTTCTTTAAAATCTCTTGATGTTTTCTAACTATTCTTGAAATAAAACTCTGGTCAATAGTTAAGCAGGTAAGAAGCATCTGGACTTCTTCTCTCAAGAACATAAAATGTGGCCTGAATTGTACATACATCTGTTAACTGGTCTGGAATAAGGGCTCATCTTCTCACTGCCAGGCACTGGCTTTACACACTACAGTTGTTTGCTGTGCTGCAGGACCAACAGCTACAAACACAGCACATCTCCTTATTACAAGTAAAATAAGGTTTATGGGTAGTGGCAGAATTTTTCACTATCCCAAATTATACAGCTGGGATGGGGGCAGGGGAGGAGACCAAAATGTTGAGCTGATGAGGTTCCAGGTATACCTGGTGTGGTGAACAATTTAGGTACACATCTGAGATTTGCTGGTTCCCACCTAGCAGAAAGGGCAGTGTTAGTAATGAAGGAGGAGTTTGTCTCCAGTGGCAAAGATAGAGGTAAAACAAGGGGAAAGAACCCCAAGATTATGGCATCCCATGAAATCAATAGCTCTATTGACTCTATGGCTTTATTGTCCCAGGCTCAATGCTTTGGAAAGTATTCTGTAGCTTTTCCTGGAGGATTAGGACTGGGGGGGTCAGAGACTGTGTGGGTACTCTGAGAGATGTTAACCCATCACTGTTTCCATCCTTCCTCAGCTGTCAGAGCACTCCATCTGCTTAGTCACCCCTCGGCATCCCAAGGGGCTCAGAGCAATGCCAAAATGCACCGAATTCCAGAAGGAAGCCAGGAATTTGATGATCCTGTTACAAGGGCCGTGCACTAGAGCCACACAGAGCTGTGTTAGCACATACCAATTACCTTGTATTTCAGACAGTAAATGATTAACTTCTATGTCTAAATGCAGAACACCTGTTCCCAGCTTGCACTTATAATATCCACTTTAATATCCAGCTTCCATTGCAGGCCTGGAAGAGCAGTCCCAGGGCCCTAAAGCTTGTTCTCCCTTCTCAGCTACAGCAATAGAGCCAATAGAAGATGTACTGGCTCTAGACACAAACTTTGTTCAATTTCTCTTTAGATCACCTCAGCCAGTGCAGTGCTACTCATTCTGCTAGCAAGAGAATCAATTTCCATGTGTATGTAAAGGGCTGGCTTCTGGCAAAGGTTTATATAATTGTACATAATGCAAAGTTCAGTCACAACATCAAAAGGAAAATTATTTTTTCCTTTCATGAGGCCTGGGATTTTACTGTTTGTTCACTCATTTGTTTTGGCAAGAGCCCTGATCATGAGAACAGCATATACAATCCTATGTTTTTTTAAAAAACTCATAAACTGAATCAGGGGTTGCTGAAGGAAATGAACTGTGAAGTGGGGGCAGCAGGATAGTATCTAACATTATTGCAAACAATCCATTTGTCACTTTCATGGACCTGAGTTAATTAATATTCTATAAAGGTCTTCCAAAAGTTGAATACCTCTCAAGTTCTGAATTCATGGGGCTGACCTTAGACTTTCTCAGAATGATTTTTAATGCAGTCTGTTATCAGCAAAACCCGTTTAAACACATGCCCCATCTGCCAGTACCCCATTTGCAAAAGAGCTTCTTATACTTGCAGACAGTAAAGCTTCTGCCTGCTTCCCTCTCTCCTCTAAATACCAGCTGTATGGTAATGAGCACAAACAGCTGAAAAATACTGCACAGTAACAAAGCTGGTACGAAGCGGGCAGAACAACGCATCCACTCAATGAGGCAGTTGTAGCATGAATTTAGCAGATTAGCTATTGAACAGGGGTGGGGGGAGGTTTGGAAAAAATGTAAAGGGTCTACACAGATAGCAAGAAAATGAAAAGAGACCAAAAGGGCACAGGCTACCAAAGAAAAGCCCAAATTCTAAAGTACTTTTGTTGAAACTGCATGAACCAATTCTTCAAATTTTCTAAGGCTTACTCGTCCTGTACTAATGATATGCCAAATGCTATTCTGATCATTTGCAAGTTCAGTTAGTTTTTAAAGGAGGCAACTTGTTAATGAAAGTCTTCCATTCATTAACAAATCTCTTCATTGGCTGGGGGTGGGGGGAGTCCTTAAGAGCAGGAACACACTCTCCTACTTCAGTCTCTGGTACTTTCAGCATGTGTGACCAACAAGAACCATACTATCTATTAACTTTTTGCATAATAGCCCTCTCAGTCTATCCATTTTTTAAAGACATTTATTTAAATGCTGACAATATTCACGCTACCCTCCAGACACTGACAAGCTTTTTAAGCAGTGAGCCTAAAAGACACTTGCTTTTAAGAAAATTTGTGTGCAACTGCATTCAGCTGACATGCATACAAGGCATGCAGTTGAGTATTTGTTTATACAAGTAGCTAATTTGATATACACTGTTTGCATAAAGTCTTAAAATGGCACATGCACTTTTGCACTTGAAATTACACACATCTGTCTAGTGGCAGATGTGAAAGATGCATGCAGTTTTGATATATAAAGCTGATGTGAAAATAAAGGACTTTTTTTCCTGTTTGCAATTTCCCATTGGCATCTAGCGTGTTACTGCTGCTTTTGAAGAACTGGAGCCTAACACTTTCGAAGAAAAAGATGAGAGAAGATGGTGTACTGACACTGCCCAAGCAAGTGCTCTGTCACAAGTTTGATACATAGCTTTTGGGGTTTTAAATTCCTAATTAAAAAGCCTTACACTTACAATCCCTCAGCATCTTAACATTTGTCTTTAGTGTCAAGTAAGTCTAGTAAGATGTTTTTCAAAGATTTATCCACTGAGACATACTGCAATAAAAATACTGTATTGTTTCTAAAAGTAATGGAGAATGAAATCTTCTATCTGGGCAAAAAAAGCATACTTACTCCTAAGGTCATCACACTGGAGCTCCTAAGAAAGCAAACAATCTTTTAACCTTTATACATTGCACTTAGAGAGTTAAACAGAACAAATCATCTATGTCACTGGCTTCTGTTCACTGCTGATCACAGAATAAACAAAAACAAAAAGCGAAAGCAATTTTCTCAGGGCATGAAAGAGCTTGTCATGCAGCTATACAATGGTATTCACAGATGATATTTTTATTGCTCATGTCTACCATAACCTTGCAGTAATAGAAGAAGTAACAGAAGAAAAACCCCCACTATTGACATTCACTGTAAGTCTCTACCTAATTTCAAATTTTAATGTAAGTCAAATCTATTGAATTTAGGTTAAAGAACATGTACTTTGATCTTTCCTGGAGAATTCTAGCACACATTAAAAATATTTTTCATCTTTTAAGCACCTTCAGGAACTCATAAAAACTTGATGGAAAAAAAAACAGGTAACAGACATATTCAACATACAGAGATGCATAAAACGTTAGCTAATGATAAATTATTCATAAATTACTAACTGGCTAAAAAAGTGTTAACATTCAGTTTATATACTTATTATTAGTCATTATAGTTATCAGTGATTCCCTTAATTTTCTGTACTTAAAACTCAGCACAAATATCACTCAGTTCTTATTTTAATTCTGCTCTCTGAATTGTTTAACATGCACCATGATGAAAGCTGTTAGCTTAAAAATGCTAAGCAAATTAAAGTGGTTTATTATGAGAGAAGGTACAACACTCAAAGCCATGCAAAAATTAACTGCCAGAATTACTTTTATTCTTTCCAGAAACATGTATTTCTTCAGCTCATCAGCACTCCAGGAGGAAAGAATATGATACTACTATTTGCTATGTCACTAACCCAGGAATGCCTTGGTATCTTCAAAGGAACCTGAGCTGCTCAGTATCATTATTTAGCTTCTCAGACTATGGTCCTGGGGTACTAAAGCAGTTCCAATGAACAAGGAAAGCCCTGCTTATTCTAGAAGATTTAAACTGGAACAATAAAAGATTTTTTTTTTCATGTTTCATATAAAATTTTCTAAAACTCTGTATTTTATAACTTAGAAACAAAATTAAACATTCACAGAAAAAAACCTGAAGTTGTCTATGAAAAATTCCAACAACCTAACATTGAATATTTAAAAATATGCAAGAAAAAGTTTGTCACTGAAACTGGCAGAGCTACACTCAGTTATTTTTAAAGTTTAACCTCAAAATCTTCATTATCCCTAGCATTTAGATAAAACACCAATTACAACAACCAAAAATCATAAGAGAAGACTGGAGTGAATGTTGGCTCTGTTGAGAAAACAGTGACATGAGAAATTATCACAGAATCACAGAATAGTTTGAGGTGGAAAGGACATCAAAGACCATCTTGGTTCCAATACCCTTGCCACAGACAGGGTGCCACCCCCTAGATCAGGTTCCTCAAAGCCCCATCCACACCAGCCTGGAACATTTCCCAGGATGATGCCTTCAAAACTCCTTTGGAAAACCTCCTTCAGTGCCCCACCACCCTCACAGTGAAGAATTTCTTCTTTTTATCATTGTTTCAGAAAATACACCCCAAGATTAGGATCCTTTTTTTTGCAATGGTGGTTTCAGGAGAGATTGAGAGAATGCCCCCTTTGGATACCAATTTATTCTACTGGGTAAAAACAAATCAGGTATCCTCAATATTTCAGTTCTGCAGGAAGTCAGCTAATTCATATAGAATGTGCCATTCACAAGGAATAAGTACTTCAAATGTACTTTAATATTCAAAGTGAAAAAAACCAACTAAGCAAAAATCACGTCAAAGTTGCTTTGTTCATGCCCTTTTATATTTCAAGACTGGCTGTACTTTGCTAGCACTTGTCCATGATCTTCATGTGCTTTTACCATGTGGAAGCCTTTAAACAGTAACAGTCATAAAAAAACCCTGAATAATATCTATATTCATGAGTATAAACAGTGTCAAGGAGAAAACAGTGACTCATTTTAAACAACAATGTTCTTAACTGTATTGATATTTCCAGGATATTTCTTTAACTTAAAAGAATTCTCATACTTTCCTACAACTAATGTACATACACACAATCAATAAAATAATCACATTTTAAACATGATATTCCACAAAAGATTGAAAAGATGAACACAGAGGAAAACTTATCAACAGCACTACACTGCCCCTTCACGTCCACTACAGAAACAACACCACAAGCTGCATGATGTAAAAAAAAAAAAAAAAAATCCCCGAATATTAACATAGCAATTATGTTAAACTAAAAATTTCCTATATTTTTCTATAAGATAGCCCCTTGCTCCCCCCATAAAACATACAAACAATTGGAGGAAAAGCAGAATAAAAATCCAACTCTTTCTTTAGTCGGAAAATGCCTAGTTTTCCCTTGATATGCATACTTAGACCTTCTCATTTTAAAAAGGTATGAATTTTCCACCTTGATTACACAGTGGATGAGAATTGATGAACAAAACCAATTCAGATACATTTCTTCAGAAAGGAAAAAAATACTAAAATGGATATACTTAGCCATGACACAAAGCTTTATCTAAGAATGGAACAACAAAGCTTCTATCAGAATCAACTCTCAATGGCATAAGAAATTATTTATGAGTATATAAGCTACTTCATACATCCTGTAAATTCCCTCAACTTTTTAAATAACAGTTTTTCCCCCAAGCATCCTGTTTCTTCTGATTTAAAATTCAATTGCTATTTTGCTTGTCATTTAATGCTAAATGTGTTGTTCTGATACATGTTTGGGTTTTTATTTTTGGTAGCATTAACTAGAATGTCAGTCAGGAACTTCTGATTGAATAAAAAAAGGTGTCCCATATCTCCATGAGGCAAATATCTCAGTGTATCATCAGCACAGGCGTTCTGAAACCTCTCTCAAGCCAAGACAAGAACTTGCCATTCTTCCTATCCCTTCCGACAGATTAGCTTAAATGAGGTACAAGATGACAAAGACCTTACTCAACACCACTGAGATCCAAAATTATACTTTTCACTATTAAAGAAAAAGGGTACACTGTGAGACTACAAAACAAACCATTACATTTCAAAGGCCCAATACATTTTTTTTTAAGAAGCAGAGTGGTAACATTTGCAATTAAAAAAAATTGCTCAAATTACTTTTTGTGCTACAAATGTTCATGTGGTACACATGATCACCATAATCTTAAGTAGAAAAAGTGCCTTGCAAAACTCTTTTGCTTATAAAAGATCCTAAACATATTCTGCCCATTACATTGGTATGGTAACTCTAAATAAATGATATATCAGAGTTCTTTCTCCTAGGCACCCTTTATTAAAGCCATGGGACATTTTAGACATGCTGTCATTCACAAGAACATCACAAATGTTTCTCTGGGTGAGGCTAAAAAACCCACCTAGCTTAACAGAGTCTGATCATAATTTCATTTTCTCATGGACTAAATCCATGTCAACCAGGCTATTCAAGCCACCTGCATACAAGCACAACCTTTTCAAGGAGAAGGAAAAAATTAAGTTGGCCTGTCAACAGTTATGAAAAAGGGTGCAAAGCATTTCTCCCAGTTATGTGTTTTGGAAATTTATGCAGAGAACCTCAAACCTCGGTGCAATCTGCATGCTTCAAGAAAATGTTAAAAAGGATGCTTAAAGATGATTTCCTGTTTTTTGAACTTACAGCATTCCCCATCAGATTTTACTACATGACTATTGCTGTGTCTTTGTGAGTTTACACATACACCATGTATTTAAGAATGCAGCTTTACAAGGAATTGTTACACAGCTTCTTAACTAAGGTCAGGGTAGGGCACCCTCTTGCTAACAAACTGCTATGAGAAGTAGTTTCTAATAAAAAAAGAGATGATAAATAATGGCATGCTAGGTATAAAAAAAAACATTTTCCCACTCCCATAAAGATAATATCCAAATAATTCCCTAGTAATAATGGGAAAACAAAATTCAAGCTTTCTCTCCTGACTACATGCACGTAGAAACAAGGGGACTTAAAAGACAAGTTTGAAGTTGTTTCATCATAAATCCTGAAAAGCAGTTATTACAGTCAGTGACAGTATCTGGGCCATTATGTATTTTATGTATTTTATTTTCTGCTCTGGCTATGATTTTTTTTCACAAGTGGCTCTCACCACAGTATCTTTCCCTTAAAACACATTCTGAGCTATGAAGTAAAGCTGGTTCTCAAGGGAACCACCATGATCTCTTCAGGGGTTTTTCCTGTAGGAAAGAGGCTGTGACAAACAATTTCAGTATTGAGTTAATTGAAAGGTTAATTGAAAGGTTTTTGATTAAGAACAGGGGTTGGATTTCTATCCTACTAATGGCACCTAGAGGTCAGACCTCTGTAAGTGCAAATAATCCAGCTTTGACTCTGCAAGCAAGGCATAAAACAAGATTCAAAAAAGGCACAATGGCATAGTTTGCCTGTCCAACACTTGGTGTCAGGTTGTCTTTCTAAGAAATTAATCTATTCTCAAGTCATGATACATTCTTCCTCAAGAATATATTCCTGTTGGAGAGACTTCACTGTGTAATGCCCAGTGTCATTTTTAAAGCTGATGTAAATTTCTTGTCAACTGGGACTATCACCCTGGGAGTACTATAAAAATACTTTGATACCTTCTACCCCTACAAAGGTATTCTATTTTGCTGACGTGCATATACAGAAAGCCACATTTTCAGCAGTACAGCACTGGCTGCTTGGTACTATAGCAACTGATTTTTCTGTTCCACCTTTTGTCAGTCTCACTTTCTGTGTATCTCATGTCATTTGTAGCCAACCAAGCAATGCTGCATCTACGACACAAGCCTGCGACCAGAGTGGCACTGCATGGCTTCCTCCACCCTGTGCTAATTACAATAGTGCCAAACTGCCTCTGAAATTTGAAGCATCTACCAGAGAAGCAGAAAATGCCATTTCCTTCAAGCAACCACTGTAAAGAAACTAAATCACTGTATAGAGACCATAGAAGTGCAGCTCAGGTTGCACCTGTAGAAGACAAATCTCTCCAATTATTTACAGTAATCTATCAAATGCTCCTGACCACTTTCAATTTTACTTTCAAGTGAGAGTCAGATTTAGAGATGTTTGTATTTTTATGAAAATAAACATGGCAGAAAATTGAAGCACAAACATTCTCATTCATAAATGAAGAAAGAAAACATTTTACACTTTAAATGTAGTGGCGATCTCTCATCTGTTCTGTCTTGATGCTAGACACATTCTGAACCAGGGTGTGAACTTCCCACATGCCCAGTTCTTGAAACAGTCTGTATTACCTCAGAGACCTCCAACTTCTGCCTTGGTGCAACCAGACACATGGCCAGCACTCAGTGAAAGTATTTTTTCCTCTTCAGTTTAACAGAAATAATCCACCCCTGTTTTCCAAGTCAAACAAGGAAAGACAGGGTTTCCTAGCAGCAGCTGTTTCCAAGTTTGGAGTCTATGACAGCAGTCACAAGGTGAAAGAAACAGGGAAAACAAGGACATGAGGCAGGATTACCTCAGTTTCCAGACTTGTTTATGAAGCTACTGCTTAAAACTACATCTTGGTTCTTGTTTCCCCTCTAATGTTGTACAGAGCAGAAAATGCATACAGAAGATAAGCTAGGAGAATTTTTTATTTCATTATTTTCAAGACATGAGGAGTAAAGGACTGAAAAAGGAAAAACAAGCCCCCTTATTTATAATACATTGTAAGACAACATGTAAGGTTTTTCCTATTTAGTGTTTTTCCTATTAAAAATGAGCTCTTCTTTATAAAAAAAACAAAGCAAAACCTGATTACTTTTAAGTCAGAATATAAGAAAATATAAATGGAAATAAAAAATAAGAAAAAAAGCTTAATATTTTTTTCTACTGAATAATAGCAGCAAATTTACCAATTTGTCTATTAGTGAAAACCATTAATGAAGACACATCTAAAAGAGGCCAGATAAAACCTTTGTATTTGATATGCTTTATGATATGTCTGTGACAGATACACCTAATCTAGGACAGAGACTTATGAAGCAGCACTGATGCTACTTAGTGGCAGGAAGCTAGAAGGAAATCTTGAAACTCTCCCTGAAGGAAGAGCACCTGTATCTGTGTATGTATTCTGAGGGCTATTATTAAATAGTATTAGATAACGAGATGCTATGACTCCCCAGTTCTGAATGGAAAAAGAAAGGAAACAATTACCTACCACCTATAATATTGCGTGCTACAGAATGAAAATTATATATTATATATTGTATTTTTAAAATAGATATTGAAGTTCACAAGCACTGTCAAAGGAATTGAAAAGTTCAGAAAGGTTTTTAGCATATTTCTTAGTAGCAACTGACATTCTTTTAGAAATACAAAGATGGTTGCATATATTAGGTTTTTAATAGGGCAACATCTTTGTGATCCGTGTCATTACATGCTTTGGAATGCCATATCCAATATCTAGCACACCGATCCTTCAAAGACAACATATGTCTTATGTCCTCTCTACTGGAATGCTCTCCTAGTAAGCTTAAAAAGAAAAAAAAAAAAGAAAAGAAAAAAATGCAACAGTTTAGTCTCAAGACTCCAAATTCATTCCCCATATGTTCACATACCATCAAAACATGAACTATTTCTCAAAACCTTGTACAGAAGTTAAAACTCCTAGTAAAGAGATTTCAAAAGATGGACAAAAGCACGTGTGTCCCATGTTGCCTCACAGCAAGGAACTGCTTGTATGAAAATGCACAAAAAGGTGTCTTGACTTCATGGTTCTGAAGCATAAGCAAAAAAGAAAAAACTCTAAGATACAGGCAATCTGAAATTAAAATTGAAGTGGGAAATAGTTTAAACTACATTCAAAACTACTACATAATGTACTTCTTTATTTTTCAGTAATTGTCATCATTTCATCCCACTGAGGCTTAATTTGTGTCAATATAAGTACCTTGTAAGAAGGATTCTATTTACCTTCTTCCAAATACATTAAAATACAAATACTGTACATTATGCACACTGTTGTTACACTAGGTTAAGAAAAAGACATTTTTCTGTTTATATCACAAAGATTAGTTACTTCAGAGAGACGACAGTTCAATTTAAAGGTTTTTTTGCTTACTAACATTGTTCATGCTTAAGTAGTGCAAATTTGAATTACAAATCTTAAAATCACTGAGAAAACACAAGGCCTTAGGGCCAATTACTAAATAACATGTTTCAATGTTTCGATCAACATACATACACAAAAGACAGAACATGCTGAGAGCAAAGAAACACAGATGTCTCTTGAAAGATTAGTTTTATTAGACTTGCAGCACCTATTACGATTGGGTAACTCAGTATAACCTCAGGGAGGCATAAATTGTCTACTGAAGCCCAAAGAATAAACTGAAAATTTTCAGCAATTATGAATTCATGGGGTCTGTGTGTCCACTGCAAGGGGCTGCCAATGCTACTTGTTTCTATAAATTAGGTCCCACAAGTCAGTAAGACACTCCAGAGGTGCAAATTACAGGTTTCACTATTTTTATACTTCAGTGACTAGAGAGAAGTTTTAGTGCAGGTTTCCCTCTGCATCAGGAAGAGAGAAAGAGAAAAACTGGGGCAGGGGGCATGAAGGTTTGCACACCCACCTCTCCTCATTGCTATATTTTCAGGAATTAATTAATTCCCTGAGGATGTCTTGGATGTCTTGAAGCATTTACTTTCTCCAAACACAGGAAAGAACAGGTCATGTCTGATCTGAGCTCTTCCTAAATCAAGAAAAGGGCCGGACCTGCTAAACATGGCCATAAACGGACAAATATGCAGCATTTATGGACATCTAAAACATTCACTTGTGTGCTCAAATTAAAATGGGCCAGTACTTCAGAACAGGAAACTATTTCCTCTTCACCCACTCAGAAGTTTGGATGCCTTCCCAGAAATCTCAAGACTGGCGCAGGGCTTAGTGCTGCGCCTGCAAGACAGCTGCATCTGGATACAGCCCTTCACGGGAATGCACAAGGCAAACCAAGGCAGACAGGTTGAGCAGATGTAATTAACGGAGGTGGTGCCAGAAAGTGATCCCTGTTAACCAGATGCTCCAAAGAAATTCCTCTCAGTAAGGCAGCACAAGAGGCAGCCCTGTTGGAAAGCTTCTCGAGCTGTGCCAACAGATCTCACGGACACCCACCATCACTAACGCGGCTCAGAACCAAGCAGCTCCAGCTGCCTCCTCTTCTTCTGGGAGGGAAGGGCTACAACTCACTGAAGCTTTCTCCCATGATGACCAGCTCTTTATGTAACAAGAAAAGAAAAGCGGACAAGAAGCAAAAGGAAACTGACATACACCAAATTAATTTGACAATTATAATGGAATAATCCCAACAAAATTGTTACAAACATTCTCTAACCCATACAGGAGGGGCATGATGTGTCTTGAAAAAAAAAATCAAGAAACAAACCCCCAAAATGAATCTACTCTGGCAATTTTAATCCATGTAATATTCATACTAATTAGGCACCGACCAAATTAGCTGCTGCTATTCTAACCCATTTTCTTTCTGAAGTGAAGAAGCACTGCTATGTATATGCCCTTAATAAATCTGGATATTAATTGCAATTAGTGTCAAATTCTCACAGTGCAAAGTGACCTCAACACATAATGATATTTCAAACATGATGAGAAAACTAACCATTTCTATGAGAAGCAATTTTATATCATTAGATGAATCTCAGTCAGAAATAGCACAGACACCATAGATCCTGCCATAGGTTAAAGGGATGATGCAGTCTCAATTCTATAATTTGTATTATTAGGTTTTTTTGTCTGTTACCTATTTCTTGCATCGCTGTGAACAGAAACAGCAAATAAGTGGCAAGCATACATGTCTAATAAATTAAATGAACAGAAGCTTATTATTGTTTAGCACAAAAACATTCCTCCCAAAGAGAAAGGTGCACAAGCACCTATTCTGAATGCTATTCAAGAGAAGAGAATTAGTACCAACTATGAGAGTTTATCACCTGCCTGGAGATAATAAAGCAAGGGTAGGCAGTGGAAATTGATTGACACATAGTATTTTAATACTGAATTTATTATACTTAAAGCTAAACACTTGTACTTTGAAAATCAAGTGATAGATGTTGTAGAAATCGTAATTTTTTTTTAGCATGATGGCTTATCTGGTTCTCTTAGGAAATACAGCCAGTTACAGATAATTCTTCATTTTCTTAAATGTGGTGCATGGGCAGAAAGGACTTCCCAGAACTGTTTGCAGGATAAGCAGAGAGGCAAAGGACAGGAACACTGTGGGTGTAAAGAAACAGGAAAGAAAAGAGAGATGATCTATAAAAGTTATGTGGACAGAATAGGCACTAGACAGTAGAGGACCTTTTTTTTTGTTTGAGAGCTTGGTATGCAGACAGGATTTGGAGAAGGGAAGGCAAAAGAAGGGAAGACTGTAAGGTCATGAAGAAATTCATGGTAAGAATTCAGTCTGAAATTTCACTAACAACGTACCATAGGAGAAATGCAAGATGGAATGTAGCAATGCTGTAAATATGTTAAAATTGCAAACATTCTTGCCAGCTGCTGCTGTGATCATGAGAAGTAATCCTGTGTTAGGGTTTATTAATAGCAGCATGCTTTGGAAGAGATTGCCTTTTTTACTGACAGAACACTGCACCATGCAGATTGTCTTAAAGCAACAAAATTTTAACTGTGTAAATATAGAAGTGAGTACCTAAACACAGGATAAACAGGAAAAAATACGGCACAAAAAATATACCAAATATACCTCTGTGTCACTTTCTATGCTGTTCTTTTTCAATTTTCAAAAACAAAAATGCTGCTGGGAGAGTATCCTTAGAAAGAGACCAGAATGGTATCACCTACAGGCTCCTGGCCTATGAACCAAGGAA
Organism: Zonotrichia leucophrys gambelii; assembly: GCF_028769735.1. Lineage (NCBI taxonomy): Eukaryota > Metazoa > Chordata > Aves > Passeriformes > Passerellidae > Zonotrichia > Zonotrichia leucophrys. Next base: position 24,906,452 of record NC_088173.1, on the reverse strand, counting down.
CAGCTCTCTGCTTGCAGCAGCTAACAACACATCATGCTTCCTTTCCCATCTCATCTTCTGTCTTTCATCTCTACAAGCAGTAAACTCTCTGTGCAGGGACAATTTTGCATCCAGCATATCAGACTTATTACATCATATATATAATATTATTATAATATGAATAATGTTTACAAATAAAACTATGCTTTTTAAACCCATGTCTCTATACATAAATGGGGGGACCTCAATCATGAGGAAAGATCCCATATAATACCATCTAGGATCAGTATGCTGTAACTGCTTACCATCACTGTACACTAGCTACATTATGAACTTAAAGATGCGATTTTAGAAATTCCACAGGAGGCTATGAATATTGAAGCATCTGGTCTGAAATTTCCTTATGTTTACATATTACAGATTCCTAAAATAAATTTTTTACTTACCTGCATCTTCTACAGACAAGTTGCCTCTTTTTCACAATTTACAAATAAGATTCTATTTACTACCTTGCATATGCAAAGCCATCCACCATATACAAACTTAATAAACTACCAGAAATAATGAGCCATCTGAGACAGGAGAGAAAAAAGCCTGTTTCACCAAATAAAACACAAAATTTTATTGTCTTTGCTACATTATTATACTATTTCCTGAAAAAAAAAAAAGTTTTCCTAGCTAATAAAGAAGTTGAATACATAACCATTTGCCAAGTCTTATAAGTGCCTTTGATACGACATAAACCAAGCTGGTTTAAGGAAGTACTGCTAAACATAGATAATTCATAAGGGAAGAACATTATATAAAATAATTTATTTACACTTCTATCATCATTTATGTATTTTTATTCTCCTTCTCACTTTAATCAATTAGTTTAGGGTCAGTAGAATTTTGGTTGTCCTTCAATATATTGGAATATGATCTACAAAACAAATGAAAAACACCACACACAAATCTTACTTGTCTATTACTTCCAAGTGTTACAGTAGCAGCAGAATTATTAAAAACTGGTTTACTGTATTTATTGCCTTCTTGCACAGCCTCAATGTTTTCATATGACATATATCACACTTCTCTTTCACAAGCATAAATATTTGCAATGTATCAAAAATGCACTACAGTTTGTAACTACTATCTGATTTTTAAAGAAAAATCATTAACCTACTTTATAGACTGCATCTTTCAGTATTAAAATCACATCCACATGAGGAGTAAGTAACTAGAGATGTTTTTCTGAAATGTGATCAAACTACACATGACCACACAAATGATATGCAACCATCTCAAACCTCTGACCAAGAAACTTTGCAATCAAACTGGTTACTCAAAACATATTTTAAGGAACAGAACAAATTAAAAGTACAGGTTTCCTTGACTAAAAAAGATAAATAAATAAAGGGAAAAGTCATGTCAATTCCAGTGCTTTTTTTCTTGCCTTTCCAAAAATATGAGTAACATTATAAAATAACTGAGCAGCATTTAGAAAGACACTGCTGTTGCTCCTATGCAAAACTGTATTTTCAAGCATAGTAAATAACTTTTCCAGAGAAGAGGTCCACTTTTGACAGAAGATGAATATCAATTAGAAACTGTAGGGAGAAAGCAGAATTACCAGTCCAAAACTAGGTGAAGGGAGAGTGAGATCGAGTAGACCAGAGCCAAAGACAGAGTTTGAGAGAAAAAACTCAAGCCCAGCAGTGAGTCTAGGAATGAGATGGGATTGCTGCTCTGAGGAGTGGAGCTATTCAAACGGGCAAAATCATGATTCACTGAAAGAAAGGGTTCATCACGTAAGGAACAACAACCAATTGGTTGTGGTAAGTGGCAGAGACCCAAGAGCAAGGTGCTAAGGCTACAACCCTGCTTATGCCTTGTCTGAGTGTCATTCTAGTTCAGTTTGACTTCCGCTCAAAATCTGGGGAACACCTGAGCAAAAATTGCCAGTTAAAGTTTATTTGCCCTCTTTGTGTTTCTATAGTAGGGATAGTCATGACACAGAAGAGCAATAATTTCATCACAAAGGAGTCTTCCCCCATACCTGAAAAAGATATGCTCAGGAAATTAAAGTGCCTTCCTCTGCTGCAGGAGGACAAAAAGCATTTACCTAGTGATAGAAGGGACTGTAAAAAGAGAAAAGGGAGATTCATAGCTAAAGCAATTAGGTTTCAAAGCAATACACTAAGTATTTAATTACACATTTCATGAGTTCCCCTCTGGCATGATCAATCAGCAAAGAGGCAGCTGGGTCAGTTTATGGCATCATTGTTGTCTCCCATTCCCTCTTCTGCTGGATGCTATAACCTCCACAGTTTGAGACAACAAAACAGATGGACTTTAAGCAGGTAAAGACCTTACACAAAGTCAACCCAGCATGTTTGAATAGCTCAAAGAGCATGACAATAAAGGCTTCAAAAGACATCTAAACAATTGGGCACAAGGGAGAAAAATCACCCAGGAAACCTTTCTTCTGACACCTCCTGAAGGGAAGGGACTGACTGCAGAATCATCATAACATGCTTTTAACATCTGCACTCCTGCAGTCTGTAACAGACAGCACTGCTCATTACAAGAGGAAATGGAAGTTTTAAATGCATCAAAACCACAAAGAAAAACATTTTAGCTAGTGTTAAATATAAATGAGTTTCCGATTGCTGCTTTTATCTTGGCCAGAAATAGGTAGAACAATTTAAATAACAGTGTTTCTCAAAGAGCCAGTATGGTGACAGAGGATCCCTGAATATTCTGAGAAAGCAGTCTTTGGGAGTGCTATGACATGTGTTGCAGTGCAGGTTTGAAAATTAGCAAACACCAAACAAAAACAAACCACCAACCAAACAACAACAAAAACTCAAGTAAGTTGTCCAACTATTTTTGACCCACTACACCAGACTGGACTAGATATGCACAGGTTAGCTACCAATTTTATTTTTCCCAGGGAATACAGGGAACAGCTGCTCGAACAGCAAACTGCTTCCTCCTGCAAATGGCTATCTTAAGCCCAGAGCTTCTCTAACACCCCAGAGAAGGGCAGGGCTAGGGAGAAGTCTATTTCTGCCTGTATCTCATTCTACAAAGCCAGAAACACTGGCTACATCAGACTGCATGCACAGTTTGAAGGATGGATTTCAGTAAGGCTTGGCAGAATTCTTGTGAGCATTGCCTGGGAGATCACAGGACACTTCAGCTGAGCCAGGTTGAATCAGCCCACCTTGAGCTGATCAGAGAATTGAGGATCTGTACACTTCTTTCCACTTCTGTGAAACCTGTATTATTCCCTCTCAACTACAGTACAGAGGAAGTTTGTTTGCAAACAAAATGAAAGAAAGAACTGCACAAAAAAGGGTGTAGAAGATAATTTTTAGAATTTTGCTGTTCCGTCTTGATAAAATAAGTAACGTATTGCGTTTTTCTTCAAGACTACCACTTCACACAGGAAAAACATTTATTTCCCTTGTGAGAATAGATGAAAGGCACAGGAAAAGCAGATTCAGAGTGGAGACACTGCATATATGTAAAAAAGAAAAGATAAAAAGACAAAGTTCATTATCCAAGACTATTTATCTTCTAAAGGCATGACCCTCCAGGCAGAATGTTACAGAAGACTTTGCCTTCCTCATTTCTGCAACTATTCCTTTCTTTCCACTCAAAACCATCTTCCTTTTCAGTTAACTTCCTTCTACTGAACTTCTGAAGTAATTCTGTTTCATTACACAGATTTTCCAAAACTGAAACACCAAAAATAACAAAAGCAAGGAAAAAAAACCACTATAAACTATGAATTTAAGAATGAAAAGTAAAATATCTAGAAGGCAGGCTTTATTGTTAATATTTGGAAATCCAGAGCAATGGACACACCCCTTTATGAAAAATACACATAGGTCAAGAACACAGTTCCTTTCCTGATAAGTATCAACTGACCAGTCCATGACCTGTACTTCTCTGACAAATTTTCTAACAAAATCAAGAGATATTGAAATAAAGGCTAAAGCAGCTTTGAAAGAAAGCTATTTCTGACAGCCATTCAAAGAAATATGTTAACACCAGAGGTCACAATGCAAGTTCCTTGACAAAAAACCCAGAAACAAAAATTCTCTTGTAGAAGATGCAAGCATTTGGGAGTGCTCAGATTTGTCCAGTGACAGACTCTGAAGACTACCTTTAGTTTTACATTAGAAAACTGTACACACACACATGCACATCTTCACATATTTTTTGTTCACACTCTTCTGTCAGTCTTTTCCTAGCAAATGGTGAGAAATTCCAAGGGAAATTACCTATTTTTTGTTTAAGGGGAAAATAGATTAGTGCTTTTTTACATTACTCAGAATGTGTTCCAAAGTCATCTGCAGTACAGAGAAGTATAAATGGAAGGATATATAATTTCAGAGAAAGCAAAACAGTTTTTTTGTCCATTAAGTAACTTCTTACTGTCATCCATGAAATCAAGTACTGTATTCAAGCAAGAAATATGATTTACTGTGGAAAAATTCAGGACTACATTTCCCTGAAAAACTGAACGGACAGACCACTTGGTTGAACTGCTGGCACAAACATTTACATAAATTTGACTGACAGTGAAAAGACTGCTTTGCTTGCTTTAACACAGAAATTAAGGGATTAAAAAACCAAATCCAAATAAGTGAAGCTGTTCATGCATAAGTCACCAGTATTTTAAATACACTACTAGAATATCTGTCAATTAGAGGAAGGAAAGGAACTGGAGTCTCAGTCCAACTGCTCCACTGTAGTGACAAATGTGTAAGACCAAATGGATGCTCTTTTTTATGAAGTACACAGGCAGGTAAAAAGTAATGTTTCAATGCTCTATCTTGTGTTCACTTAACATACAAATACATCCTACAGACAGAAGCATTTCATTGATGAACTAAGCTGATGAATTGCCAAAATTTGGTTGGATGTATTTTAAGGGTGAAACATACACAGACAGAGGAAAACTATTCTCACAAAATCAGAGAGTATAACAGAATCTTTGGTGGTTTTGAGATTACAGGCAGTGAAAATGGATACATTTATTACCTTGATTTTTCCAGCTTGGAATACCACAGGGTGCACACTGAAACCCCTGCTTTATAACAATTCAGTGCTACTATAATCCACTTGAAATGAAGGAACGCTGCAACTGAATAAGTCACTCTCACAAATTTTCCAGCTTATTAGCACTTCTTAAAAAGATACTTTCAATGTGATAAAATTGTTATACAGAAAACTTGAAGAAAGACAATTCAATAGAAATTTCAGGGAAGAAAACCTTGGAAAACTAAAGAGGGAAGAAATCTATTTTTAAATAGCTTTCAAAGAGTTGAGAATTACAAGACTTCAGAAGGAAAAATACTTCTGTGAGTGGTTTAAGAGCATTACAAAGGAAAAATCACATACTTAATTAAGAGACCAATTTTTTTGTCCACTGGAAGTATTTACCATGGCAAACAAAATGTGTCACTTGATTTTGGGACATGCGTGACATACGTGACTGTGCTGTATGTTCAATGATCAGCTGCAGCTCCATCGCACTGAAGAGCTAAACGACATCTGATACTCCAAGTGTGTCCCAGCTAAAAGGTATTCATTGCTTCTCCACTTTACACTGCAAAATCTACTCCAGTGCCTAAGAAAGATGTGTCAAAGGCTAAAGAGGACCACAGTTATGGCTGTGTTTGGTGATAGTGCATTGGTGTTTTCCGGGACAGCTTTGTAGGAATACACCGGTTTACTGTGGAAGTACAGTACTTTTACAGCTGTGCACTAAAGTTATTCTCAAGTGCTCCACAAAGAATGCTAAGAAATACTATTTTTAACTGGATTCAGATTAGTGGTATTGCAGACAAGTGTTTTAACTACTTGAGCAAACTGACAAAATGCAAAAGGGCAAACTGCTAAGTCCTGTGACCATTTATAGTGCACTTCTTGATAGAAGCTCAGTATAACCAATGCAGAGGATGCAGAAGCCATGAACTGTCAGCTCTCATAACGGAAATATTTTTACTCTCAAGGATCACAGAACACATTTTAAAGATGTTTTGTTAAGTCTAACGTACAATTAAGGAGGGGAAGAAATGAGTTCAAACAAGGAGAAGGTCAATATTAAAGTCACGTCAATGTCTGAATGGCCCAATCGTACACTCACCCAAAAAAAGGGTGGCATTGATATATTACCAAGTCAATAACCTGGAAGAAAATAGTAGCTCATGTTCTAAAGCACATCAAACTAAGCTCTGAAAATGCAGTACTAAATAATTCAATGCATTACTTATTAAATGAAAAGTAGAATTTTTAAAAAGTAAAACTTGAAGCTGCACAAAGACTTTGTGTCAAAACTCCTATTTTGCATAAAAATACTTTTTTGGCTGTAATGTTTAATAAAAGAATAAATCCAAAAAACAGAAGTATTGACTCTCTCATCTGTTGATATGAAGAATTAGATTGGGTTTTACTATTGGATTTTTTCAACCTGCAGATCTTGCATGCACCCGCTGTGCGTTAGCATGGAAGGAACCCAATATGGTAATGGCTGGGAGTTACGTGCAGGCTTGGAGTGCTGCAAGGCATGGCACTAAAGGTGGAGCTCTCATACTTTCCACTACCAGCAGCCATCATACGGAGAATTATTAGTTTCAGAATAGAAGATAAATAGATTGATGATAGCTTAGCTGGCAAAACATACATTTACAGCATTTCTAAATTTTCTCCTTAGTCCTAATTGCTAAAAGAAAAATAGATGCTGAACGCCTTTCTAAACCCTCCTATAACTAAAACATTAAAGTGACTGAGCGGGGTGTAGGACAGGACAAATGAGATCACTGTGGTCACTTTGGAACAGTGCAAAATCTTGAGAAAACTGCTTTAGATTTTGGTTGGGTTGTTTTGGGGGTGTTTTTGTACCTGTGATAAGTTACTGTATGATCATATTTCTCATTACAGAAAATACACTCATAAGACATCAGCATTCAAGTTCCAAGAGTACCATACTTACTTAGCCACAAAAGGACTTATGAAGTCTATCTACTAAACTTATCTTCTACACTGTATACTATGCTTTTCCCAAGACAAAGGAACTAACACTATCCAAACATATTCCAAAGGCTTATTTTCAAACAAACAGTTCCCAAATAATATCAAAAAATTGTAACACTTTATTAAAATACAGAAACTTACTTTATCACCTTCAACATTATGAAATGTTCCTATTTCATGTTCAGCAAACACATATGCATAATATCTAATCTCAGAAAAAAAACTTTTCTGAAATGCACACAATCCAATATCAAACAGTTGTGTGTGTGTGTATATATATATGTTCTAAATTTTGCACTGCTGAAGATTGACATTAGATTGCTGCCTTCAATGTATGCCATGTACCTTTTACATATAATAAACATTTTAAGATATTCCAAACAACACAGAATAAAAAAAATCAAACCTTCCAGGGTGACCTTGTCAAATTTAAATTTTTTCTGTGATTTAACTCAGTTTGCTAAAAAGTACTAAGTTGACATTCAAAGAGAGCAAGCATATTTACAAGGGATGAGCTAGATTTTAAAACTTGCATCAGTAAACTGAAACAGTATTTATTTAGCAGCAAGAGAAAACGCATATAAATGTATTTTAAGAGACACTTAATTCATACAGTTCCTGAAGCTGTAGTATAAGACCCGTGATAGTTTGTCAGGCTAGGATTGTCTATATATAAACTATATCGCAACCTCCACATAGTAACATGCTATTTTTATTTTATGTAACAGTAAAAAATGTTATCTCCCTTACTGAGTTACAAAAGTATTAAAATCATATTTCAAGAATTCTTACTAAAAATGCTCAAATATTAATTAGTTTAACATTTCTAAATTCTCTAATTTAGTATTCAACAAGTCACATATGTCACTACAATTCAGAACTGATACCCCAAACTATCTTCATGACCTAAAAGACTGGATAACAGCAAAATACATTTATGAGTGCACCTATTTTGTACAGCATTTGTTTTCACCTACCCGGTTTACAGCTATAAAAGAATCACTGACACGTTCCTTTAAATGAGTAATAGCTAAGACAACATGTACAGATTTTAATTAAATTAAAGCACAAGAATTGATGAAATAAATTACCAAAGGGCTCCTCTATGGCACCCTGGGTAAATAGATAATAACAGATGTAAGTACTTCCTCATGGAATGAATGCACCATGACAAAGCACTGATCTCCAAGCCAAGTGATGAAAATCCAGCTTTTAAAGACTTTTACACTTACCCGCCTACGGCAGAAGGGCAAGCCCTGTGCAATGATGCTGATGCTAAATATCTTCATCACGGTTTGGTGTGGTAGAGGTTCTTTGGCACTTTTAAGATCAACAGGAACCAAGCCATGGTTGATGGCAGTTTTCCCAGGTTTGGACATTTTATCTTTCTTACTTTGTCAAGTCTACTAACACTGCAAGAACATTGCTAAAAACTTTGCTTTAAAGTCGCACAATTTTTATTTTTTTTTAAGTTTCAGATTGGTGAATCAGCTCCCCACAGCCTCCTGCCTCTGCCTCTCAACCTTCTCCTGCCAAGCGTCCTGACCTGTCTGCTGCTCAGTGAAGTGCAAGCTATCCTAGTATAGACAGGAATTAAACCACCAAGGGGCAGGCAGACTGCTCCCGTCAGTCAAACAGCTGGTGGACCTCCCCTGCAATGTCAGAAGAGCCCTTCTCCAAAAAGGGATCTGCAGATTGAAAAACAAGAAAATCATGACTGCCTGGAGTTTTAGTAAGCACAGCCACTTACACCTGCTCTTTAAAGGAAGAATTTTCTTTTAATTTTGTTTTGTTTCTAACAAGCTGCTATTACGCTCTCAGAAGGGGAATCCAAGGAGATTGCAACCTTCAGAGGGTAGCAGTGTTGCTGAAGGATCAATTTTATCATGCCCTCAGCAGTTTTCTTCTGGACTGTCAAAAAAATTAAATTAAAAACTGATCTGGACTTTGCTGTTCCTCAACCATGGTCTCTAAAAACACAATATATTGTCCAAAAGTTAAAGAAGAAAATAAAAATGGATTTTTAAAAATAAAAAAAAAAAAAAAATCAGGGTCTTCTAAAAATTGGTACAAAACTAGCTCATTTAATGAAAGTAGATGCTACACTGTGATTTTTAATTCCTTCCTCCTGGCTTTCTTTACTTAAATACAGTACTCCAGTCAGCCTCTCTCCCTGCCACTGTAGGAGGAGCGGCACCTGGGTGGCTTTGGCTCTAAGGATGCAAAAGTACAGTGGTTTTCCCTCTTCTGGCCAGCTCATTTGCCATGAGTTTGGGTACCAGTTTGCTCAGGCCTATCCATCACACCAGTGGAAAGTAGGAGGACTCTTCCTCCAAGAATATAGCATCTCTGGAAGGATATGGGGACAGGTCTGCCTGCCCTTAGCAACCAACCCAGGGCCCATTTTTCAGGAAAAAAGTTCTTACTCCACTGAACAAAGCTACAAAGCAATGTCTATTACTCAAATTTTCCACAATTAGTTTACTTCCATTTTGAATAATTTCTTGATCATTTTAGCTTTCCTAAAATGTCTCCATATGTTCCCACAATCCCCTTCCGGTGCCTAAAATTGGACACATTTCTTAAAAACATATTCAGATTCTGAAAACATTTTAGAGCAAAACTAAGTAGCAAGAAACAAAAGCGTGTGAAAATGTGTTATGAAACTGCTGATAAGAGATGCAGAAAACCATCAAGGCTCTTGTAGAACTGAGTCAGTACAGTCCAAAACACAGTGAATAAATGACCATTAAGAAATCTTACAAGTCTCTTTATGCACAAACCAAAGATAATTAACTGTATAATTATGTGAGGGCAAAAGAGGGAGTGCAGTAATGCTTTAATGCTTGGAGCACAACAATGCAACTTGACAAAAGACAGCATTAAATATGACTGTATTAGCATTTCCACTTAGCCCTTTGTTTCGCCTTCAAAAAGCCAAGCTGTAAGCATGTCTCATTTGCATATAAAGGGCCTCCCTGACCAAATATTCACATGAGGAAAGTTTTTTTATGAAAAAAAAAAAAAAAAGAAAACAGGAAAAAATCCACAAACCTAACATTTCATTGACAGTTTAAATACATTACAGTAAGCACCTACTTATAACACAATCTTTTTCCCAGACAAACAAGACAATCCTTATTTCTTTACAGATGTTGAATACAGAAAAGCTGGGACAGAATGCTGGGGAGCACAGTATTTTCTTGCACAGATGGCTGGGTTATTTTTCTTTTCTACCATCCCATTCATATGTTATTCAAAAGCACATTTAGACATAAATTTTCTTCTAAATACTCTTTACATTTCCTACTTCACACTTCCTGCTAAAATTCCAAGGAACAGTTTACCATTAGCCTGTACACAGTAGTAACGGCATTACTTTATAACTTCATTCTGAATTATTTCAAATTTTATACAAATACTAGGCTTTCACTTGACTTGTATGCTTCAGAATAAGTATCTCAGAATCTTAGTTTTACTACAATAAGAAAATTTCAATGAAGTACTCCAAAGAGGGAAAAGAGCAGCCTTTTGTTTTTTACTTTGAATAACTAAAGTGAAGAACAGAACCAAAAGTTCAAAACAGATCAACCCACATACCCTACTGATATGATTCAAAAAGAAGCCACAGATCAATTTTCCATTTCTGATGAACTAGTCACCATCTCAATTGTTCCAGCAAAGTGTGAAGTTCAGCAAAACGTAATATATAACGCAATTATATAAACATAGCTTGAGATCAGGTCAGGATCAGATACAACATTCTGTACAAAGCAAGCCTTACTTTCTCCTTCAATAAATAGTCAATATTTTGGTTAGTTGCATACAAAATTCTATGGGTGCGCTCAGAGAAACTGAACTAACTGCTGAAACTGCTGAACTAAATTCACTTTTAAGAGTATTTCGTTGCACAATTGCTGAAAGAATTTGACAGTGTGCCAGACCACCAACTGTTATTAGCTGATACAAGAGCCTAGCATCTTACTACTTTACAGGCTTACTCCCCCCACACTTTTTTTAAAAAATATTAGCTCATAACATGAGTGCAAAACAGGAACATAACTTGGCCCATTCACAGATTTACATACAACTGGGGAATAAACAAGACTCAAGTTTTGCATTCTCCAAGCACTGCTCACCAGTTCCAGTCACAGGTTATTCTCACGTCTCTGAAAAAACAAAACTCAGGATTGTCAGCCCTTCTTCTTTTGTTTTGAGATAATGTCCCAATGGTACATTGTTTTCTCCCCAGGAACTTCTATTCTAGAGTAATTCCACAGGGACACACTTCCAGTTCGAAAAATAAGATCATGTTCATAATTAGTGCAGTCCCCTTTTAGGAGATAGAGCCATGGCAAAATAAGGCACTTTTTTTGTCCAATGTGAAATTACAGAGCTAGATTTCATACTTAATCATAGCAATAAGAAAAAAACTTTAGTTTTTATCTGTCTCTATTTTCCCCTGCTTTTTTATCACTATCCCCTGGAAAAAAGATTTGCTTTAGCAGATGAGATCTTGTCCCAGTTTTACTTCCACTTATCATCACTCTAGTTTTTAGTCTTGTATTTGATACACATTGCTGACTGTAAGTATCATTGTCTTACAGTAATGTTTAAAGGTCCCAGGCCAATGCTGGGAAGTTATAAACTTTTAATAAGTGAAAGTTCTTAGCCAGAAAATAAAACACAGTCTTAAGAGAGAAGACAAAAGTGGTGAAGATTGACTTTCTGAGAAGTGTCAGAAATACATTGCATATAGTAGATATCACTTATTTTTGTATTTGTACAATACATTTATATTATAAATGTAATTCTAATTTAAGCTCCAAATGTAAAGCTTAAACAGCCACTCTCTGTCACTTTTATCTTCACAAGTGTGTACTTTTGCATTATATGGGATGAGAACATGTACAAAGCTGACAAATGCGAAATTATGAAAATTTGAGCTTTAATGCTTTGTAATACATTTTAGAAACATTCTGTTTCTAAATATAGTTGGGCTGATTTCCAATGGTGCTCTGAGTGCCTGCCTGTCCTTTTAATCAGAAGATCACATTTGAAATGAAATCACATAAAAGTGCCTGTAAAACCAGTATTTTTAAACTCAAGGCTATCATGGACTTTCAACTGACTGTAAACATAAGAATCCAGAAGCCTCCTGTTTCTTTTTGGCCTGTCCAGTGAAGAGATACTTGTAAAATGAAAGCATGAACAAAGCAGCAATAATCTTTATACCTTCCAGTCAGAGTAATCCAAAGTCAGCTTTTTTGGATTACAAAATTAACTAGTTTGTTCAATACACTGAACTCAGGAAGGCCATAATTTTAAGACATGGATCTATGAAATTATCCCTGCACCAAAAACCAGTTCATGCAAACTTCCCAGAGTTTTCTTCTAGAGTTGTTTTGCATACTAACATTACTGGAAAAAAAACCTAAACAAAATTTTGGCATTTTGATATGGTAATGGAACAATACAAGACCTAGAGAGACCTGAATGAAGTATTTGTAAGTATAGAAAAACTAAAATGCAGATAGCAGAACCCCAGACAGGTTCTCCACAGCTCTTAACATCGGTGAACAGCTGCCCTCAAATGGATAAAGCAGGGAACTGCAACATTTCAAAAGTCACCTTCTCAAATTAATCCCACTAACATAATAATCCTTTAAATATATTTGATAATTTATTTCCTAAAAAGATCTGTAGTAAGCTCTGGATAGCTGTAGCATATAGAATGCACTATAATTTACATTATACATAAGCCTTATTATTCATTTGATATTCATGCTGATCCCTGCCCAGGCCTAGAAAGACCGAGAAGCAAAGCAAGGCATCCTACACAACACTATCAGCAACTCACCCAGCAACTGTGGTCGCAAGTTTATTTATGTGAGGGATTTCTAATATCAATATACAAGCAGTTTTCAAATGACAGATTGTATATTAGCCTGCTTTGTGCAGATTAACAAATAAATTGTATAGATAAAAGGCACTGCTGAACAGAAGCTAACTGCAACTGTATTACTGGTGCTGGATAGGAAAAAAAACCTAATTGCTCTAAAATGACTCTGTTGTGTCCAAGTTTACCAATACAAAAATCTGCACATATAAGAAAACATAATGAAGACTTCTGAAGGGGCTATGAAGGGGATCAATGGGGAGGACAATTTTGATCTTATGAGATCAAAATGTCCTAAAAAGTGTACACTTGGATAGTATGCAAAATGGGCAAAACAATTAGCAAAACATGCAAACTGATGACTTTCTCCATAGTCCATGAAAAAAAACCTCAGGTGAAGACCTGCAGTAACACAAGCAAGAGAAAGAACAAAGTCTTGCTCCAGGTTAGATTATCGTACAAATTCAAATTGCACTTGAATTACACTATAGCTTCTCCAGGGCCTTATGGTCCCAGTGTGTCAGGGGACCTACATGGAAGCATCCCTCTGAACAGTCCAGCCACAGCAAACCTTTATTTCAGGCTTATGTGTCCCTAAGAGTGTTGACTGATAAGTGGCTTCTATGGTGTAAAGGAAGGAACAAATGTTGACTGAACCTGTATACGTGATCCCAGCAAAACCCAATTCCACAAGGATTCAAAGATGCCTAAACAGATGACGGTCACCTTGAACACTTCCTCCTCAGCAGTCTCTTCCATTTCCTACCTACCTACCCTCTATTTATCTTGCAAATTTGTGTAATATTAATATTTTTGCCAAATCATGTGAAAATTAGCCAAGAGATACATAAGTTCTGGAAAGCATGACAGACAATGACACGTAAAATCTCAAATGAACAAGCTTTGTTTTCTTTGGCAACAAAGCTTAAGAACACAGTGAAGAAGGATCCACATTTTCTTAACTGGGATTAACTCAAATGATAATTCCTGGTCATAATTCTGGCTCTGAAATCATATCAAGGCATTTATAAACTTCTGTGTCTAATACAAAAGAGCTACCTTACAATTTTTGCTGTGGAAGAGCAAGGAGCTACACCATGGAGGATGGTACAACTTGCATAACACTCCTATATTGAAAAAAAAATTAGGAAGTTTCAAAAAAATATAGGTAAGGATGATGGTAAAGTGCTGTCTGGCAAAAGACTTCAAAGTGCATAAGATAGCATTCCCCAAAGTCCACTAGCAAAGGCCAGGGAAGATGAAATATCAAGCATATCAGCAAAGGGGAGATCATCACATAAACATACCTACTACATATTTTTCATGCCTATGTGCATGCTCATAACTGTTTAAGCATCCTGGCATTTAAGTGTGAGTGCACAGAGAAATAAAATGAGACTCAAATTTGACCTACTGGATTTAAATACTCATGTATGGGGAGCCCAGCAGCAAGTCAGACTAACCAATAGCAACTATTCACTACTCTCAGTTTCTAATTGGAAACACCAGTTCAAGTGAGTTTGAATGAATGTCACCCTGTAAAAAATAAGATCTCTACTAGATCTGTTCAATCCCACAGCTGATCCTCTTTGTAGCTGAAAGGAAACAAAAACATCTAATGGAGACTCTAGAAGGGAAAAGGACAATACTAGCACTTCCTCCCTTCTATCTTTGGCCAGTTTTTCAATAAACTCTTCAATAAACTGGCTATAAAATTTGTCAGGCTTGTGAGCTCTGAAATAACTCCTGTAGGAAATAAGTAGGAAACCTGAAAATTCTCAACTTTTGCTGTTGCTAAGTCATTTTTCCACTAGATTAGCAACTGGAAACAGCTCTCAAAGCAGCCAGATGCATGAAGAGACAAACAGTGTTTAGAAGTGGAGAGCAGTCAAGACCTCTACCTCTGAGCAAGAACAAGCTGTTAGATCACCCCTCTTTGTCCATGCATCTCTTACCATGTGACACTGGTCCCAAAAAAATTACAGCTTCCCAGGCATCTCAACAAGAGCAGAATTCCATCTCAAAAGAAGGGGAGGGGTACTTGCAGGTACATGCAGCTACAGGTGTGGGATGTGCCCTCAGTCAGGACAGTACTACACAATAGAGCACATTTGCATTCACAGCAGGTAATTTTTTGTCAGGTCTCATGGAGTGTTTATGAAAACAACACAGACTGTCTAGTAAAATGCATATTGATGAGACTATATAGTATCAATACTAATGATGTTGTCATAACATTAAAAAATAGTTAATCATGAGCACTAAATAAAATAATGCCCAACTTACCATGAGCATCTAAATAATGCCCACCTTACATAACCATTTTACACTGGAGGCCTCTATTATCTGGCTTTAGCCTACACGTGCCCTAATTTTATGACTGTATTTACCACACTATGGTGTCTTGTTGTTACTGTCCCTTTTATTAAACTATCTTTAAGGCATGTGTCTTCATTTCTCCAGTGAATATTTCAGAAAACATTTCAGGTATGCAACAGAAATCCAGCTGCATCATCTTGCATTTTATAAATATTCCAGAAATGTCTGCCCAGTTCTCATTGGCTATAACATGATTTGTTGGATAAGCAAGTTTAACTCTTTAGTCTAGTCAGTGTTGCAACAGCTGTTAAAAAGAATTTCTACAGCTGCTCTGCAGGAATTTATTTGCTGACCACTTTTTTATGCTGGTTTTGCACCTTTAAATAAAGCTGAGACAAGAATTGAGAACTGCAACAGGTAGAGAAGTCATGCAATATTTAACACTGGATTAAAATGCAAGTCAAATTCCCAGCTGAGGATAAGCTGGGGGAAGGGAAAGCAGGTGTTTTTTTTTACTAAGGAGGCTGCTTTTATGAAAAGGAAAGATAGGAAGCTGAAAAATTATTATCCATACTGCAAAATTCAGCTTTTCTTATCATTATATCACCCTTCCATGTAAAATGCAACACTTCAAATGAGAAATTCTCTACTTATATACCTACACACACAAAAATGCACAAAGCAGTACCAAAATACCAAAAACATGTTTATCCGTTTCTGAATAACGTACAAAAACCACTGACAAAAATGAAGTTTGGACTTAGACCTTTCTTTTTCTATACTAAATGGGAGCAAGAAAAATCCCCAAAAATATCAAAAAGGCATCAAAAATATTTTCACCACCTTACACATTTTTTTTTCTTCTGTAGAAGAATTCTATCCCAACACTGTTTATTCAGCATTAAAAAAAAATTCCTGACAACACTCTACAGATTAGCTACACTGACAACTGCCAAAATAAAAGGTTGAACAGTGCAAAGTATTATAGTTTGTATGCTTGGAACAAAATTGTTCTCAAGGCCTCTTTGGAGACAAGACTATTTTTCTTACCAGCACTGTAAAATACACATAAATACACATTAATCTAACAAATGCAGCAACTGATTGTAACAATGGCATTCATTTGATAGCACAAAATTAAGCTACATAATCCTTTTCAGCTGGTAACAGCATACTGGAAAGGGGTGCGAGGCTATTTATAAAGCTCAAGATATGTGAAGTAAAGAATGCTTAGAGCACAGAAAAAAAGCAGGTAGTATGCAGAAGGGCTGGCATTCTTGATTGGTGTGGTTGGCCAAATCCAGCCCTGAGCTTACTGGCATTCTGAGACTAAACCCTGCCAAGGAATTCTGATTGGCACAGTGTGGGAAGAGTCAGAGTCTGTCGAGAGCCTGTCCTCCAAAACACATACAATGGAATACCTGCAGCACACTTGCTCTAAGGCATAGAATAGTAGTGGTTTACACCAAAGTCAAAATTTGTGCAGAAGGGAAAGTGCCTCTGAGTACCAACAGAAAGTGTCCTTGCTGTGGATGAAGTCCAGCTTAAAAGTTGAGGGACAACATTATTACATTTGGCAAGAACTGATCCATATTGAATGATTTTTGGTCTGATTTCTTCCATTTAGCTGTGTCACTTCTACTTTCTTTGCTTTATTTTTACTATATTTTTTTATTCATTTTAATTAAAACACATATTTTCTCCATGTTTTAGAAAATCTGACCAAGGTATCCCAACTGAAAGAATTATGAGATTGGCAAAAAGAGTGTTTATTATTTGTTGCCTTTATTTATTTTTTTTTAGCACTCAATATCTTTGTGCCAATAATGATCACAGTAGCTGCCATCCTTAAGGGACACTCCATAAATTAAATGAGAAGAGCAAAATTCTCCTGCCCACTTTGAAACATTGACTGGGTAAGAATGAGATTTGCACTTACAGGAAATGTTGCTAATACTTTACTTGAAAGTAGCGATGACTTTTGATGATGAATTAGGTGGAATTTATCCCTGCTGGCAATCCATGATGGAGATAAGTACATTTTCAACTTCAAAGAGGGGCCAGGGATTGAGCAAATGTATTAAAATTTTATAAGCATTAAATGAGTAATATGTTATGACACAGCTGAAAAGTATAGCCAGTGTCTTCCAAGACTGAATTACACTGAGTATTACTAAAATTCCCAATTCACTCCTTTCACATTATGCAATATATGGTCAGGTAGTAAAAGTCAGTAGAAAACATCACCTTTTAAAAAGAACAAAGATTTTAAAAAGCCAGGTTTTACAAAGAAATAGTTCATTTGGACCACCTTGATTTGGAATAGAAATCTCTGCACTTCTTCAGTAATTGTGTCCTTCTCACATCCTCTCCCTCTTCCCAATTCTTGTTACCAACGAAAGAAACAAAATTTAAAATTAGCAAGAAGAGTGAAAAGAAGAAATAAGACAGAAGAAAAGATGCTCAATAGCAATGCTTTCCACTTGTATTTCACTGATTATTATCAAGATACCCATCTATCCACTAGAACTAATTATTTCCTACTTTAAAATCTCAATGCCACTTAACTATATGTAATAGTACATCAAAAGTTGTGCCATACAAAGTGAAGGCACATGAAGATTTTTAAAATACACATATTTTATAATAATTTGGTGAATTCCTGAACTTGTTTGGCCAGTAGAAAATGGGCAGAAATCTCACAACTTCTGCATGAAGTTTAGACAGCATCTTCATTAACCATGCCATGGAAAAAAAGGGAGAAGATGCTTGTGACAAAACAAACCATTTATAGAAACACCTGTTCTAGGTTTTACAGGGATTTTTATAACAGAAATTTCCCCAATAAACCAAGCTGTAAAACATTCACATAAATAAAACCTAGCAGCTCATCAATAAGTTACACAAAATGCACAGTATATCATTACTACCCAAGCACAGCTGCATGCACGGATCAGACACCAAGCACTAGCAAAGAAGAGCAGTTCATGTGTCAAAAATCATCTCTTGTGGATGGACATTAGATGCTGTCTGTTCAAACATTTGCTGAGACAGCTTGGAAATTTTGTTTTTAAGCA
Organism: Zonotrichia leucophrys gambelii; assembly: GCF_028769735.1. Taxonomy (NCBI): domain Eukaryota; kingdom Metazoa; phylum Chordata; class Aves; order Passeriformes; family Passerellidae; genus Zonotrichia; species Zonotrichia leucophrys. The sequence continues at coordinate 24,888,146 of NC_088173.1, read as the reverse complement.
TTCTGCCTGTTCATAAATCATTAAATTAGCAGAGAAATTGACATTGTCTAGTTTCTCTCCTTCTACTCAAGAATTTATAAAGGTATGTAAATTCCTTCACTGTGCACAGTTTGCTGAATAGCCACATGTTCTGAAGATAATGAAAAGTCTCCTAAAAAATAAATAGGATATACTGTAATCTGCAAAATAGCTCTGAGTGAGAAACATATCAGAAAAAAATTTGTTAGTCCTGCAGCAGGTGTTAAACTTAGTTGTAGTCTTCCGATCAATTTCTAGTCCTTCAGCTCCCTAAGGTAATTTCAGATCCCATGATTTTAAATGTATAAACATCAGCAAATGCAAGAAGTTTACTAATCATAATTTGTTGGGGTTTTTTTTTACATACACTTCAAATTCATAGCTAAAGGAATATTTAACAACCATTTGGGAAAGGATGTGTGAACAAAACCAAAAACTAACTCACCAGCAAAAGTTTTACTTTCCCCACACTTTGATTCATCATTTGCATTAAATTTTATAATATCAACTTCAGCTAACCTTCAAAAGGAGAATCGGCTTATAACTGACAGGGCAACAGCATCCACTGATAAATGCTCAAGAAAATACAGCTGTATCACTACAGACTGGAAATATTTGGGCTAATGATCACATCAGGCAATAGCATGTGCCACATAGTCAAGAACAACAAAAGGAACAAATGGCATATTTAAGTGGGGCAGAGCTCCCAAATGCATTTGTTAGACAAGTCACATATCCCAACAGAGTGAGCATACTGAAAGGATTCTGAAGCACATTTGCATGATTTCTACTTCATAATATTGTTGTCTTATAATTGGTGAGGTGAAATAGTACTACAGCACATTTTTTTATTTCTTCCCATTGAGAAAAAAAACCAAAAGCTCATTTCTCATTTTCATTTTGACAGCAAAGATGCAGAGCAAAAACCACGTGGGAGCTGAACCAATATTGATTTCAAAGTCTATGAAAAAGTGCTGGACAACAAGGTGCTGCTACAGGTAGTTATCCTGAAGGCATAAATTTAATTTATTCTACATAAAGTAAACTGATATGGAAGTTTGAGTAACATATGCAAGTACCTCCCCAATATTTAACTTTAGGGTGCAATGCCTAAGCCAAGCAACCAAAGGACATTTCAAGTATACACCCTTAGTAATAACCAGATTACTACAGACATAGCCCACATATCTATAAGCAAACTTCATGATCTACTTACAGAGTAGGAAAAATGAGCCGGACAGCAATTATGCAACATATTATTTTTATGTACAAGTGAAGGGGTAGGAAAATTCTACTTTAAAAAGTATACCTAAACTTCTACAAGCCTTGAGCAGCAAATGAAATCATAAATTAACACAACCATGTAAAAGCACAGGAAGTAAAAAGTACTTTTCAAACAAAACACTGGTATTTGTAGAAAAGCATGCTGCAGGTTAGTAAAGTTGGAGAAGTGACTTGCTATCTACAGAGAAACAAAGAATCTGCATTCCTTCCATGGATGCTTTAATATTTAACAAACTACATCTAATGACAGTTGTGCAACCTTTTCAAATGATCCTGCATGTGTGGAATGATGAGCACTAAACTGTAGGGTATATAAATTAGAAAGAAATCAAAGGTTAGAAGTGTTTTTTATATTAATCTCCAAGTATGAATATTTCTAGTTATTACCACCCAATACAAAAAACAAGGTTCTGTATCAGAAAAGTAAAAAGTAAATATATTTTAAAACAACAAAACTTGCTTGACAATAACCAAACTGTCATGGTAGTGCAAAAGTAATTCTGACTGGCTGTTATGAATCACAGAATCATTGGAAGGGACCCCTGGACATCATCCAGTCCAATTCTCTGCTAAAGCAGGTTCATCTGGTGCAGGTTGCACAGGATCATGCCCAGACAAGTTTTGAGTATTTCCACAGAAAGAGACTCCACAGGCTCTTTTGACAGCCTGTTCCAGTGCTGTCACCCTCAAAGGAAAGTTTTTCCTCATTTTCAGATGCAACTTCCTATGTTTCTCTTTGTGCTCATTGCCTCTTATCCTGCCACTGGGCACTACTGAAGAGTTTGGCCCCAATACCTGAACATCTGCCCTTAAAGCATTTGTATGCCTTGACAAGATCCTCCTCAATTAAAAAATACAATCTTTAGAAAAAGCAAGAGAGAAAAAAAAACTTTTTTTCAGTCAGTGCTTTTTTGTTGTCTTTTTTCAACAATCATTGAATGTGTAGCCTTTCTGCCACAGCTTTAGGCAAGTTATAACTTAGTTTAAAACCCTTTAAAGCATTAAGTGAAAGGCATGAAGAATCTACATACCTTGCATGTGATTCTTGAAAAAACTATAGGTAAAAAAATCAATCTCTTTTTGTAATATGAAGTTTTTTCTCTTTCTCCTGTGTACTCAGAGCAGAGAACTATACATTGCATTCTCATCACACAAGCCATCTGAAAATAAGTTTCATTGTTCTTTTAAAGGAAACATTCCTACAACATTTCCTATACTGGAAACATATTCCTTGACAAATAAAAAATACTGAGTCCTTCTGCTCCAGTTACATTTATTCCCTACACTTCCCTACACACTTCAGGCTTTTAGCTGCAGGAGCAAGAAAAACCTTTGCAAAGGAACACAGCACAAGTCTGCATAGGGAGGGCTGCAGCAAAGCAATAGCAGCCCCCTCTGCTGCCCAGAGAAGGAGAAAAATTATTAACACACACAAACCACCCTCCACCTACACACACTGCAACTTCTTCCTAATTCCATGTACTGCCTGTAGACACAAAAAAAACCCTCTGCTCCCAAGGATAAGCTTTCTGTAATCATCTTTGATTCCTCCTTATTCCCCTATCCTGCTTTTAGCCTATCAGTAATTCCAACAATGACTGCAGACTTTCACACAGGAGTCCTTTTCACTTCGCATTTGCACAAAGTGCCCAGTGCAATCTTAGGTTTCCTCAGTTTAAAAAATTCATGCTGTCTTTCCACCCAAAGCCAGAACCCCCTGAAAAAAAATAAATCCTTCTTATCTGTGTGGCTCTACATAGAAGCTTAGACCAGGCACCTTGCAGCAAAAAACTGTCACAGCCTGCACTATTTAAGAGCTGAAAGCTCTTTATGTGAGCAGGGCTTTAGATTTAGTTCAGAACAGAAGAGATGGGTATTGAAGATGCAAGGGACAGGTCTTCCTGTGGTACATCCTGTTCCAGCTCCACCCAAGTCAATCCAGCTCATCTGTTGTATCTTCCCTCCCTCCCATGTCAATAAACAATCAAGAAGAGGGGCTCCTGAACAGCGCCAATACTTACACTTACACAATACTTGTGACTTACAGCCAAATGGATAGTGTGGAATAAAGTATGGTAAGGGATGCTGCAATCAAAGCACCCTGGTTTCACATGAAAATTAAACTCCTTCTCAGCCTTTACCACTGTTGTTTGTAATATATGTTATGTATTAAATGTATCCATTTTAAAAAATCTTATTACCTTTAGTAATGAAGCAAATGCTAAAATATGACAGCTTCTGACAGGGTATCAAAGTGGTTTTTGCGGTTGTAGATGCAACTACACAGTAAGTTCTCATCTTCATTTTAGCTAATCTGTTTTCAGTTTCCTTGGAAGCTCTGCTAACCATCACAACAATCACAACCCACAATTCTGCAGCAAGCAAACCTGCATCTGAAGAGGAGACTAATTAGTGAAGTTATTGGAGGGTTCTACACACACGAATGCCTGACCCCTTATGAGAAGTCACCATCACAATCCAAGCAGTTAACACAGAAATAATATTTCATATTCATATAACCTAATTTGCTAGGCTTTACGATAGCCTCAACAGAAAAAAACAAGATAAATGTTTAAGTAAATTGCAAAGATTCTTGGTGAACAGCGCCTGTTGCCCAGAAGGATAAAGCATCTCACATAAATGGGCTCAAACACTTCTTCACAAATCCCTCCAGACAAGCAGAGCAGACAAAGTGTGTTCTGAAACCCCGAGCAAGAAAATGGCTACGCACCAGCTAAGAATCTCCCTGCTCCACCTGCTCACTTGGATTTTAAAATTCAGGTCCTTACATAATACATTTCACTCCTGTTAGTCTGATATCAAGTGGTTACTTTGCCTACACCATAGAAATCTGTGACAATATTTGCTGGAAATAATGCAGCTAATGCTTTTCATGAATTAATGTGTTTAATTAGAGATGGCTTCAACATTAGAGACACTTAATGTTAAAAGTATTATGTAATGTTGAATTTTAGATAAATAAAAACTAATTGAACAAAGTTTAATTCATAGGAGATTGCTTACAAGTGATCATGACTTTTTTCCCCACAAACCAATTCCCATCAAACTCAAACCAGAGATGAATGAACTTGTAAATTACTGTAGCTGTTTAGAAAAAATTTCTAAGATAATCAAGAAGACAATGCTCCTGTATATATAAAAAGCTTGCAGCAGTTCAAGAAAAACAACTCATCTTAATGGGAACAAAAAACATCAATTAAAAACAAAATATTTAAGTATATTGAATTAATTAATATTTTAAAACTATGAAACTGTGAGTTACAGGAACAGTTATGCAAACAAAGACCAAAAAAACTGAAACAAGTTAAAGATTGAACCTATTATGATCAAAATATATTTAAGAATCAGAACAATCAAAATATTTCAGAAATACTAAATAAACCTATAGATTTACAGGGAAAAAAAATGGAAAAGTAAACAGAGTACAACCTAGATAACCCTATGGTGAAACCCAGGTGTCAGTACAAGAGAAAATAACAGTGGTTGTCATAAAATATGATTATAGCATTGATGACATTTTCTTCCACAAAATCATGCAGGTATCACCTCTGTCATAAACACCAATTTTGATAAACAAAAAATATTGCTGGCATGATACATCTGCTAGTACTACAATTTCAAGAGCATGAGCACAGATAGACAAACTATTTAAATCTCAAGTAAGCAAGAATGATCATTTACATGAGCAATTTCACAGTGATGGCAACTGCCAGTAATACATACTTGTCCTTGCATTGCAACAGAATGCCACATGTAGAGGGATAAAAGCATTTAAGTGCAGTTGCTATGAAATATGGGATGTAAGAGTATTTGTTTGCTTATGCTGTGGTTAATTGTTACCCAACAGAACTGAATTAATACAAAGTCATCACAGAGCACTGGAAATGGATGCCACAAATACAATGCAATCAGTGAAGAATCAGCATCAAGAACATGTTTTTGTCAGACTGCTGTATATATTTACTTAGCTCTCTTGTGCTATTAAGTATTTTTAAAACAGATATGGCAACATTTGACAAGACACAGATCAACTGAAAGAAAAAAATAACAAAAAGTAAAGGGCCTGATATGTGAGAAAACGCCAGTCACTTTAATACAACGGAGTAATAGTTCTGTAGGTACAAAGGACACAGGCCAACCTTACAGAACAGAAAGCTCTCTGGAAAAGGCTTGCATCATATTAGACAAATCAGTCAAACATGAAATCCCAATGTATGGAGTTATTTGATATATCAATAGGTAAATACATCTCATAAACAAATTTTAGCTGTCTTTGGCACAGCTGCTACTTTTAATCATTTTAATTGCAGTTCTGATATCATAGAATCATTTGGGTTGGAAAAGGTATTTTAAGATCATCAAGTCCAACAATTAATCTAACACTACTACAAGTCAAAGCACTAAAGTCCCTAAATGCTACATCTACGTGTCTTTTAAATACCTCCAAGGATGTTAACTCAGCCTCTCCCTGAGGAGCCTGTTCCACCCTTTCGTGCAAGGAGAGTATCCCAATATCCAATCTAAATCTCCCCTAGTGCAACTTCAGGCCAATTCCTCTTGTTTTATCACTTGTTATCTGGGAGAAGAGGCCAACCCTCACCTGGCTATGAAAGCCCCCCTCCTTTCAGGTGTTTGTAGAGAGTGATAAAGTCTCTCCTGAGACTCCTCTGGGCTAAACACCCCCAGCTCCCCCAGCTGCTCCTCACAGGACCTGTGCTCCAGAGCCTTCTCCAACCTCACTGCCCTTCTCTGGACACGCTCCAGCCCCTCAGTGTCCTTCCTGCAGTGAGGGGCCCAGAATGAACACAGGGTTTGAGGTGAGGCCTCACCAGTGCCAAGTACAGAGGGACAATCCCTGCCCGCTCCTGCTGGCCACACCATTGCTGATCCAGGCCAGGATCCATTGGCCTCCTTGGACCTGGGCACACTCTGGCTCATGTTCAGCTGCTCTCCAGCAGCACCCCCAGGTCTTTTTCTGCTGTGCAGCTTTCCAGCCACTCTGCCCAAGCCTGTAGCACAGTATGTGGCTGATGTGAGCCAAGAGCAGGATCTGGCATTTGGCCTTGCTGAGCCTCACACAGTTGGCCTTGCCCATTAATCCAGCCTGTGCAGATCCCTCTGTGGAGCCTTCCAGCCCTCCAGCAGATCTCTGGTGACCTCCCACCCAACTTGATGTCACCTGCCAACTGACTGAGGGTGCTCTGGATCCCCTCATCCAGATTGTTGATCAAGGACATCTGTGATTCAAGAGAAATGTTCCAACACCAGAGTGCTCAGAGAAGTATCATAACAAGAACAAAAAATAGAAAAATGTGCCCAATGGACACATTGTCCTTATTATTTACATTTAAGATATCTTTTAGGGAAGAACTTGATTGCTTAACATACAGGGAGAAAAAAGCCCCATTTGTTAAACAGCTCCTCAATACAACATGAAAATAAAAGAAAATTGTAATAGAAAATGTCATCCAACAGGAAGAAGGCAGAGTAAAGGTAGAGAAGTTTAAACACTGATGATAACTAACAAAATATTAAACTAGGCTTGAGAGAGATTTGCCTTGCTGCACAGTTTCCTGTTTTCAAACAGTGACATTTTTCAAAAAATAAGCTTTAGCTTGCACAGAAGTCAACACAGAGCAGCCTATTTTATGCAGGAAATCATAGAAGGTAACCACAAGGATCCTTCTGGATTCCTGTGTGGTGCTGGTAAATGCAATGAAATCCTTCCTGAACCACCAGCCTTCTCATTTCAAGAGCCCATGCCCTTTACTCATGACATTTTCACAACATTATGGCAGCAATTATCAGTTATTTGCACAGAGCAGTAGTATGAGCAAATATTTTCATCTATTTTATATATATCTATTAGAACACAGCATGCTTGCTGCTACTAAGGTGACAAGCAGCAAACCCAAGCAGGGTACACTGTGGTGTTATGGGGGAAATATGACATTTCCTTCCTTAGCCACACAGGATTCTGAAGGTCAACAAACAGAAAATAAAATCAGATTAGAGAAAGACTTTATTCAGGAGTTTATGAGGAAAGGAAGAAAAAGGACACAGAACAGAGATATGAAAAAAAACTTAAGATGAGTTGTACAACACCTACAGTAGTAGCAGTTGCTATTTTGTTCAGTCTCACTATTATGTCTTGTTATTTGGTAGTGGTGAAAGTGTGCTGCCATATGTACAAGCAGAACAAAGTGTGTTGCACCAGGAATGCTCCTGAGGAGCCAGGTTTGCACCGGACACAGACAGGCAGGAGGGCATTCAGCCATCACTGCCTGTAATGCTGGCACAGAGCAAGTTTCACAGAGTACAGCACACAGCAAAGTAATTCAGCCAGAGTTATAAGAACTGTAATTGACTACAAACACTGAGAAACATGTCTGAAAAGCTAAAAATAAATCCACCAAGTTCAAGTCTCCTAGGATGACTTTATCCTCAACAGGTAGAAGCAGAAATCACTTGTAAACATAGCTGATGACTCTGCTAACACTCCCTTTTCTTCTCAAAAGCAGAGTATTAATTAGTCATGCTTATTTTTACTCTGGTAATTCATTCATGCTCTCACAGATGTATTTCCACAACACTTTTTAACACAGAATGTGCTCCTATGGTTAAATATGAGTTTATTAATGAATTGGTAACATTAATGTTGCATATTGTCAGTTCTAATGTGTAACCATCATGCTGAGCAGTGCCACCTCAAGCATCTTTCTAACTTGTGCTGATACTTCCTAAAGTTGGAACTTTCTAAAACAGAGCTGCACCATGGAAAAAAAATCCCAAATTTGGTTTGCTACCTGGCTGCCCAAAAATTCTTGCAGAAGCCCAGCCTGGGGACAGAGCACTAACAAAAATGACCAGCCCTGCATCAAACAGGCAGAGGAACTATCAAGGCCACACAGAAATTTTGCATCTGTACAAAGATCTTTCAGACATCTTCCTTCAGGCTAAACTGGCTTGTTTCAGTTCATGTCAAATATGCCTCAAGAAAAGAAAGAAAAAGCTACATTCATTACTGAAATCAATAAAAAAAGCTTCAGAACTGGCCACCACTGAAAATTATGCCCTGCTCCGTCTGTACAAAATTTAAGTATAATTACTTACAAAGCACTTCAGCAAGTTTCAAATTCAGAGACTTAAAAACATAATTTTGAGTATAATAATTTCCTACATTAATTATTGTCCATACTGGATGCAAGCTGTTATATGATACCCAGTAAAATATACTAAATACAGGAAAACCAATGTGTTGAAATGAAACCAAGGATTTCAATAGTAAAATCCAATTCAATTCTATGAAATATGACAGTATTTCACTCCAAATTAGAAAGCATATACTTCAGTGCCCTGAAAAATAGAATTATAAATATAAAATTATATTAAAAACTCATGTGAAAAGATTACAACTTTTCAAAAATCAAATATGTTAGCTGAGATACTTAATATGGAAGTGAATTGCATAGTATCATTATTAACAAAAACACTGCTGTAGATTCCAGAAGGAAATATTCCCCCTATTTACCTGTTCAGGTGTATCTTGAAGACTGATTATCCATCTCTACACATTTATGCTCATAGTCAACCTGTTTACTTATGTTAACTGACTTGTTGTCTGTTTTTATTTTACATCAGGTTTTAACTATTTTTAAAGTAAAATTTAAAAGTTTGAGGAGGTTTTGTTTTTTGAAAGGTAAGAAGAGGCTAGGTGTTTTATTAACAATTAATGAGTAATAAAACTAAATAAATCCATAGACTTAGAAAGAACATTCTCCCAGAAGAACACTGGCCTGGCTCTCTTTCTTACTAGTCAATATCACTGCTTTCATTATTTTGCTGCTCCTAAGAGTTAATGGAATTCCTCCTTCCCAGAGAACTTGGAAAATATAGCGAACTACAAATATACACTGCAACCAATACCCCAGTAACTTCTTTTAACTCTAAAATATTAGGAAATATAAAGAGAAATAAAAGTATGAAGATTAATTTGTAGCTTCTTATTGCAAATCTCAAGTTTTCAACTACCAGCACAGAGGTTCAAGGTCCTCACAAGCAGGATGCAATAAGACATCCTGTAATGACTTTCTAACTGAATGACTGGCTATTGTACTTTTAAAAATCTGTATTTCGTCAAGGGACTCGGCAGGCCAGCAGGAAGAACTTCATGCTTCTATAATATTCCACCCTACTTTTTCATTACAATGTTTTCACCTAAATGAACCAGATTCTGTGTGAGAACACAACACATGTACGATTGCTTACCTTTCCTTCTAGCTCACTTGGAGAAGGAAAATAGCATAAATAAGGCCAGGAAGGTCTTATGTAAAAATATTTATAAAGAAACTTCTTGGCATTTTGACCACAGTCATCAGAATGCTGTTCCTTAAATTACATAGGGGTATTTTCTCCTGTCAAATGCATGCAAATATTTTTATTATTAAAAGCTAAAACAGCATAGTTCTTGTGGACTACATAAATCCTTCACTGTAAGCTCTTTAGGAAATACAATGTTTGCTTCATTGTAAAACTTTAGTTTATGCTAAATATGCCATTTTTTTCCAAAATCCAAAGTTAATGAGTATTAAGAGCACAAAAAAATTCTCACCTTTGTCTTCACGTAGAATGGCGATGACTGGTGAATGGGCAAGTCCATGAGGCTGTTGGAATTTGTGACACTATTACTGTTAGCATGTTCATCTTCTCTACTGCTGTCATCAGACTGATCAAAATCATCACTGTCCTGGTCCATTTCCTCCTCCTCTTCCACCTCCTCCTCTTGGTCACCAGCATGTTCATCGTCATCTTCCTCTTGGTTACAAGTGGAATCCTCATCCACTGTAATAAGTCTATTATTATTTTCTTCTAACTGCTCCTGCTGAGACTCATGCCTGTCATCAAATCCAGGTTCTTCTGCTCCTATCTCCCCATTCCTCCCAATGTGCTGCTCCTCTTGTTGTCGTCTTTGCTGCTGCTCCTCCTCTTCCACCACGCGATTCATCTGCTCCTCATCTACCTGGCTTGAGGAAGCATTACCTCGAAGAGATCCACCAGTTCGTCGCCTCTTGCTGCCCACAGAGAGCAGTTCCTGATTCATTTCCAAAAGCCAGCTTGCTACTTCTTGGACCTTGGCTAGGCTATCTGAAGATGCAAATGCTTTCACATTCTAAGGAGATAAAGAAAAAGAGGGAAATGACAAATGTTACTTTTTGTGTATTAGATAAAGCAGTAAAAATCTATTTAGTTGTATTATTCTTGGCAACTAAAAACTTCCAGGAAACAAGGAATAATTTCTACTTGATACACTACTAGAAAAACAAAAACACAAAAACAAAAAAAACTTCAGGCAACTTTCTAGCAAGAGAATTACTTGTACTTTCCAACAGCCTGATCATAGTCTTTTAAGCACCAGATTCAGTGAAATTCAGAAGAACTAGTTGCCCTTCTAGAGATTCCACAAGAACCACTAACATTCATGTTAACAGAAGATACAAGTATGCAATATTACTTGCAAAAAATTGTACGCAGATAATTTCAAATGGTATTTATTTTCCCTCTCATTTGATTACAGACTTTGTATATTATTCGAAAAAACAAACTGCTTTTGGTCTTATGCATTAAGAGCAGCATATTTTTCAGATATAATTGAAAGTTTCATTTCTTTTTATTCTAATTTCCTTTTAGATTAATAAAGAAGAGAACACCCATTATAGAATACAGCCTTATCACTGCCAAGTCTTACACTGGCCAGAGAGATGCCCAGTGGTCAAAAGCAGACATCACTAGGCAACCTGTGTGGCCCAGAAATGGCACATATCTCACCTGGGAAAAAATAGATTGCTAGTAACTGTGGGGATTTTTGAAGGAGTAGTAAAGTTCTCCAAAGTCTAAGAAGCTACAATAATTGTTAAATGAGTGTCTGAGATGTTAAAAAAAACCCCCAAAATTAGGTGCATTTCAACAGACACTGAAAAATACTAATGCAATTTCCAAATTATTCATGCATTCAGCTACCCATGTGCCTCCAAGCAATATATAAGAACAAGGGGCTATAACACAGGCTAATTCATCATTAAATTTGGTATCAGATTTCCAGCTGTATAGCCTTTGAGGCAGGCAAATCCTGGTTTCCCTGGATTCAAGCAATGTGTGGAGTAGATGAATTCAGCCACAACTCAACTCAACAAGCAGTCAGACTCACAGGCTCTGAAAGCAGTACATGAAAGTGAGTGCAGAGAGAAATCAGCTTTGTCCTTGTGTACAGAGCCACTGTCCTGGGAGCCCAGAGCCCACCCCACACACTCAGCAGGCCAACGGTGAGAGATTCAGAAAGCACACCACAAACACTGCATGGGAGCACAGCTTCTGAGCCTCCTTGGAGTAGGAGCAGTACAGGATGTTTCCATGAGTAGTACTTCAGCACAGGATGATAATCTCTGAACCTCCACCACCACTACACCCTCCTTTTTCTTAACTCATCTATCTCTTATAGCTTGTTCATTCGTTGGTTGGTTGGTTTTACAAAAAACCTACGGCCTTGTATGATGGACAGGGAACATATAAACCCCAACTTTGCTCCATGACATTTGCAAAACCATTCACCTTATTGGTTAGTAGGGAACAAAGTACCAGAAACCATAGCTGGTCTGTAATTTTCAGTGTGTTGTACCATAAAAGAAACACATTTACAGGTGTTTTTCCACTCTTTCTCTGAGGAGGATTCATAGCTGGGATTCTGCAGTTCTCTGCACCTTTCTTCCTTAGGGAAACACTACTTACATCCCAAAGACAGGGTTCTCACATTTCCACATCTACCCAGGTGATGATTCCTCCAAATAAAACCTTACAAGATAAGTCACTGAAATACGTGTTCAAAGAAAGAACCCATTAAGTTCTGACCAGTGAATGAGAAGCTAACACTAAAAGACAATTAAGCACCACACATTCAATGGAAGGAAGCAGACACTGTGCTGACTCTTGATTTTTCCATGGGAAAAAAGCTTTAGGACACTTGGGTACATGTGACCCAAACCAGAAGCTAATGTCTGTTTTTTCATATTCAAGTGGTAGCAAAAGCAAATGTGTTTATTTTTCTGTGTGCAGTAAGGAGCATTTAAGAAAGATGCCACAAAGAGTGCACTCTAAGAGAAATGTTTTCATTTAACATCTTTCCCCAAAGCTCAGAAACCTTAGCATGTGGGAGTGATGTTTAATAACAACATTTCATCAAAAGTCAAATTTAGTTGCATATATCATCTGATGGTAACACAACTTATGTATCAGGCTTGCTACATAGTTTGGGCATTATGAACAAAATAATACCACACCTTATTTTCTCAACTTGGAAAGCTGAAGCACTGAACAATGTAAAAAATCAGTAGTTAAAAAAAAAAAGAGCTGAACAAGAGGTTTATATCTTCTCAATCTAGAAATTCTCGTTTCCACCACAAATGTTTCTCTAAGCAGCCATGGGTGTAGCTTAAAAGTTTAATTGCATTTTTTCAGTATCAGTAGCATTATATATGCAATTACTGGTTTAGTATGCACTTGATAAAACTGCAAATGCTGCATTTGTTTCAATAATTTAATGCATACTTCCAATTTGTATCTGTAAGCAACCAACATAAAAGGTCAGCTTTGAAACATTAAAGTAATCAAATGCAAGAATATACTAAATGTTTAAGTGACAACAATATCACTGTTGTTAATGTTATTACACCCAAATGAGATTCCAGCCAATTAAAAATGTACACAAGTACTAGTATATATTTTTAATTATTCCTACAGTTTTGAGTGACCATCAGTTCATGAAATTAGCTTTAGTCATTAGTGGTTTCCATTTTACTCTACATTTGCATGAATAAACTCAATTTGTTTTTCCAAGAAGCCTGTAAAATACATTATCAAAATTTAATTACAAGCAGTGCTACATCAGAAATCATCAGTATGCAGAGAGGTGATGCATTTGCTAAAGAACAGATGGATGTACATTATCTGAGAGATTTGAAACATTAAAGCTGCCTTCTGTCATGTAAGTGCTTTCAGAATTAACTACTGTCAGAGCTAGTACACAAGATACAATAATTTCCATGTATAAGGTAGATGGGAATAAGGAAGGATTACTATTTTGCAGGAAGAAGTGTATTTACAAGTCAACTTCCAGAGAACTGAAATTATGTGTTTTCAGCTACTACAGTGTCTCTTTCATTTATACAGTCAGAGACCAAAATGACTCAAATCAACTAAAAACCAGAAGAACCCCTGAGGAAAGCTGTTGTTTTTCCTACCTGTCTCGGACCACAAAGTCTTTTTTTATCAGACAGACACCAAAACATAGCAATGCAAGTGGCATGACTTTGCATAAGCATGCAAAGCTCATCAAACTTGGTCCATGAATCTAACTTGGCAATTCTCAGGTAAGTTTTCTTAACACTTGCATTGTATGGGAAAACAAAATCAAGAAATGCCTAAGGAAAATGGAAGTCTCCAGACTGATTCAATGGTAAACTCAGAGCTGATGAAGCATCCCACATCTCTACTAAAGACTGCATGCAGCCCCTACCTCTATTGAACATTAAATGCTGCGTTTAAGCATAATTTTTCAGCTTTATCCATTACATTTTCACAGAAGATAGATTATAAAAATAAATATGAACAACAGTTGCTCAAAACAAGAAATGCCAAGCAATACAAGGAGATTAAAGGGAAAACTGCTCAGGGTTATCTGCCACAACAGGTTGCATTCTGTACTGTGAGGATGACCACTTCACTTCCTGCTTTACTGCTGAAATATTTCTATCCTGCTAGTACAGATTAAAAAAATTGTTAATTATTTTTAACCTATAAACCCACATAACTATGGGAAAATGAAATTTCCATCAGTACTGCTTGTTTTTATTTTTCCATTTTTATTACTTGAAACCATAAAGAAAAAAGAAAATTAGGTGGATGTAGAGAGGTGGAGGTTGGGGTGTGGTGGGGTTTGTTTTTAAACAAACTATAACAGATTGTGAAAAGGTTTTAAAGAATTAACTTGAAAATTAATGTATTAGACTGACTTGGAGACTAAACTAAGTATCATGATAGCATTTAGTGAAAAAACAGTATAGCTACAGACACAACATGATTTATGGCCAGTGGATGCTCCTAGAACAAATCTTTTGAGATTACAGATTTAGTGAACAAAGACAACTGAACTACCACAAAAACTTCTGTAGATATTTAACTAAATCTTAACACTGTAATATATCTGAGCTTTTTACTGCATTATTTAACTGTGCAATACTGAATTGAGTTAAATAGAAAGCAAATAGGGACATCCCACCCAAGCAAAGGATCTCCTAAGGTCTCAAATTCCAAATCTACCTTCTGAAAAAGAAGTACAAGACCCTTACAAGCACAGTGTGCCCAGGAACAGCCCTGGCACATTGGTCCTCACAAGCAAGCAGAGCAGCACTGAAGGGGCAGGGGTGCAAAGCTGAGACACAGCACTCACAGGATACCAGCTCTGGGGAGAGGAAGTGATTTATTCCCAGATCCTTGCCCAAGCCTAAAATGACCCACTCAGCTGGAGCACACCTTCTCATTTAGTTTCACCCAGGTGTTCTAGGACAGTGCTTCAGCTCATCCTATAGGGAAGCAGGCGTTGATAATCAGGAATTAGGCTTTAAAAGGTGCACTTGATCCAAGCCCAAACTACCACATGAATTGCAAATACACCTAGCAAGCCATACCATCCAAGGCCTGCTAAGCTCATTTGAAAAAAGATGTATGAGAAGGGGATTTACAAGCAGAATCAAAAAGGTATAAATAAATAAATAACAGAGTTAACACTGAGACTGTGAACCATGTTTTACCAAAGAAAAACATATATTTGAGTTATGGCCATGATAGCAAACGTTGCAAAACACTACGAGCAAAACCCATACATGATGTGTTTAGGAAAACAAGATATTGGTCAGATTGCTGGCTGCACAGTTTGTGTATGGGGAGGATTTTGAACAACAGCTAACTAACAAACCAAAGCAGCCAACATGCAACAACTGAAATACAAAAATGAAATGAAGAATCTACCACCCTCTTTTATTCTCATGCATGGACTTAACGAAGTTAAAATAATTCAGATAAGGCAACAAATTTAACTAAAGTTATGAGCTTTAAATGAAAGTTACAGAATTATTTTGCTGCACTATAAAGGACAGCAAACATGATCATAGTAATGGAGTCACAAAACTGTGTTGAATACATTGCACAGCTGAAGAAAATAAAGTCTTCTGTATTTCATCAGTACATATGCTGATTACAGCAAGACTGAAATAGATTTTAAAACTTTCAGTAGCTTTTCTTCAAAATAAAATACATCATATACAATGTAACTCATTCTACAAGAACACGTGTTTTTTCTAAGAACAATAAATTGCAACTTCCAAACACACATACACCTCAAATCTCTAAGTCAACTCCATTATTTACAGCTTCAAACTCCAGAACAAAATAGCAGCCAAAAAGATTCTCTGCTCCTGCTTTACTATTGACCTCCCACAAACACTCAATAGAGCAGCACATGCAATGTTTTGGTTGTATTAGTAATTATCCTGCTCTTTTTTCACGATCTCAATATACTTTAACAATCAATTAATGTAATTTATTCAGTGCAAAGTGGTCAAAGCAACATACATTAAATCAAAGTGCTCCTCTAATTACTTACTTGTGTCAAACATAAATTTGACAGCAAACAAAAAAATAGATTTAGTATTCATTAAATTTTTTAAATACCAAAATTAAAGATTCCTGTTTGAATTTAATTATGTCCAGCTACATTTAATCTTCTTTTGCAGGC
This sequence comes from Zonotrichia leucophrys gambelii, assembly GCF_028769735.1. Lineage (NCBI taxonomy): Eukaryota > Metazoa > Chordata > Aves > Passeriformes > Passerellidae > Zonotrichia > Zonotrichia leucophrys. Next base: position 24,871,981 of record NC_088173.1, on the reverse strand, counting down.
AGTTTTAATTATCTACCTCTCTACTGAAATTCAGGCCCAACTTTCCATCTACCTGCTGAAGCTTTTCACCAAGTCCTGGTGTCCTGACCTCTCCTGAATGTTTCTGAACAGATACTTCCAGGCTTCCCACCACACATGGTCTCTGCCTCTGATTTACCTGCTTCTATTTAACCCCACAATCCTATTTCAACAGACTTTACCCCTTCTCTCCCTATTCCACCATCCAACTTACTTTTTTCTTCCAGGACTGCCTCTGAACATGGCTCCCTCTCTAATCCCATGCCTCAGTTTCCCAATCCCCCTTAGCCTCCAGTGCTACTTTACAGTCTCAGACACTTTGCTTTATTCTGAACCATTCCCCGCAGAAAACAAAGGGATTTATTTAAAAGAGAGACAATATCTGATAATACATGGGCAGTGAGGGCATGACAGAGCCATGTCCCTTGCTATCAGTTATGGGGACAAACACATAGAAACCACTTAAAAGAAAACTTTAACTCTGGGAATGAAACACATATCACATCATCCTACCCTCTTCTGGGACAAATACATAAAGTATTAACAAGTGATAAAATATGAAATAGCACACAAAACTGTTGGGAATTTAGTTGAAAAGAGACTGGAAAAGTACAAAGCCGTGGCTAATTCCAAATCTTGCACCTGCATTGATAGCGTGTCCTTGGGCCTAGCTGTAGTAGGATAACAAACAGTGAAAGAGACATGAGAAAAGAGAGATGTAACCCCTAAGGAATGAGGAAGAGTTCATGGTATAGTTTAACCAATAGATTGCTCGGCTTACAGAATATTTATGAGCTTATTATTTGCTGTATAAGTGTTTGATACTTTCTTCAATAAACTGGACCTGTGATGAACCAGCTGGTGTCCTGGTCCCCTTCCTATGACACAAAACCCACAAGAAAATGAGAATACAAAAAGCAGTTCAGAAAATGAGTAAATGCTTCAAGAATTTATATATATTTAGCAGTATTTATGCTAAGTGGCTTGATAAAGAAATATTAGAGGTAGAAGAGTGATGACTAGACCTTTCATAAGCAAGAGTTTATAAGAAACAGTCTGAGCTACAAGCAGTCACATTCTTTAGATTATCATAAAGTATGTATGATCGTACAACCACCTACAAGGTTCAGGCACACACAAACACAAAACCTGGATGTATTATAATTCATGTGGATTCCACAGATTCTCTTTGCAACAGCAAGAGGAGCATCAAATCTTAATGCTTTAAACCAAAGGCCTTTTCTTCCCTCTTTGTGCATTCTCAACACAAGGGCTGCTCTGGCTAAAAGAAGGGATAATCTGAGTTGAAGTCATCGCAGCTTTTAATGCTCTAGCACAAAGTATCATGCTATAAAATGTATTAATAGAGACTTGATGTCCATATTAAACCAATCACCATATAAGAGGAAGAGAGAAACTAGGAGAATTTTCTTTCTGTAAACACTTGTTTGTAAGTAATTAATGAACTCAATTCTCATATGTGAAGTGTTTCAAAACATGCCTGCATTCTCCTTGTTTCAAAAAGAAAGCAAATAATCACAGTAAATAATCAGCGAATAATGTCTTACATAAGTTCTGCTTTTACCTCGAAGTTTGACACATGAGAAAATGAGAATTACAATGCTGTGGCAAGGATGGGGTGGAGATAAGAGGGAAATGTGAAAGCAACCCATATGGAAAATGTTAAAAGCTCCATCACACAGTAATGAGAAAACTGCATTAAAAAAAAAAAGAAAAAAGGAAAAAAAAACCCCAAAATTTTAAGTCCTTTTCCTCAAAGCTGTCCCTCACATGACAAGTTATTAACACACCAGTACAGTATTATTGTAGAAGTGGGGAGCTCAGGCCACTTTATTAGGAGCACTGTTCATAGTTCTTAGCTCCCTGAAAAGGAAGACTAACAGCAAAAGTACAAAAGTTACTCCTTAATTTTAATTTTGCATTGTTATGTTTTCATCAAGAACAGTGAATGGATATAATGCAGAATAAACTCACTTGCATTCTTTGGAAGATAGCGTGGGAGGCAACAATCCACAGTAGGAGGAGATCTGTATTATCACCAATATTACTGTGTTCATATAAATAATTATGTTATTTTTAGTATTTATATTAGTAATGACTGTTATGCAGAAGATGGCTGGTTAGTCTTTTCACTAAAAACTCTTTAAAGAAGAAAGATTAAGCTGTAAAATGTGACAAGTTAACTATCATGTGGAACTAATGAAAGGCTTCTCTCTCCTTTTCCTCAGAAAAGGAAAAGCAGAAAAAAAAGCCTTGCCTTATTTAAAGGATGCCAAGTTTTCCAGCAACTATTAAAAACAAAACAGGCAAATCCTCCATAAAATCCTGCATGCTGCCACTCAGTATCAAGTAGTGATTATTTTTCCATTGAAAGGACCTCTAAGATATAAAAGCTAAGCACACAATTTTCAACTGCATTGTCTTAACCTTTCCACTTTGACAACTGTACCATTACTTGGTATTAGTATTATATTAAAATTTTTACCTCTCCAAATGAAAACTCTTACCTGAATAACTGATGAATGCTTGCTTATTGTTTTCCCCATGAATTAGATTACTACAAGAAGCCCACACTACTACTGCTAGAGATAGAGCAGAAGTATTCTTGTTTGCTGAGTTTAGAACAGCCAGTTAATATTTCAGCCTCATGTAAACTACTCTTTCTGTGCATACTAACAAGGAAGAGTTTCTTGCCAAAAACAAACATTAGATCACACTTAAAACAACATAAACAGAGTATCTTTAGATACACTACTTGAGAAGCATGTGGGCTGAAGAATTCTCAGTTTAGAAAACTAGGCAGGCAGTTTCTTATACGCCTTTCAAATTTAAAGATGCTGTTGTATACCTGCTTACTGAAGGCCAACAGAATCATCCAAACTCTTCCATTGTAGACACACATGTAAGAAAGGACTTCTCTACAAAGAAGGATTATGAATCCTCTTACAGTGCAAAAGGAGACTAAGCACTCCTTAAAACTTCACAGGTTTGGATAATTTTGGGGTTGAATTCAACTTTCATTTCAAAATGTAAGTAAATGAAGTTTGTGGGTCTATGTAGTTGTGAGGGCTTTCCAAGCTGGCCTGACATCTCCACAGTAGTATTATGCATTCTGTTGTATTTTCACATGCCTTTCTGTCCCCAGACCAGACCATCTATACTCCCTATAAAAGGAGTCCTTGGGGTCAGTTTTACAGCACCATCAACACCACTGCATACAAGGACCTCCCCAGCTGCCCAGACCAAAAACTGCTTAGGATAGTTTTGTACTGCTCAAGGCCTTTCATCCATAAGAAAAGAGTCTGAGGAGCAATGGGGACAGACCTCTGGCCTTCTAGCAGAGACCTTTGGTTAAGCTGTGCTGGTGTGTTACTGTGTGATGGAAAAACTCTTCTGAGTTAAGACACATTAAGCCATAGGTACCAACACGTGAAACCAGAAATCTCAACTATGAAGTCTAGGACTACCATTCAGTAACATTTATTTTATGCAAACAAGCAATGTGATTACTATGCAGAAACAACTCCATTCTTCCCAACTGCCTAGGTGAACAAGGATTTTATCTAATAGACAAGAAGCAAGATCCAATCACTAAATGCTGAAATGAGAAAAATACAAATGGAATTAACTATGAGGATAATTACTCACTGTAATAGTTCACTAAGAAGACAGTAAATTCATCACCACTTTAAGTCTTAAATTAGAAATATACTCCATCTTAGTTTAACACATACATTCAACAACTGCAGAACATGCAGCACAAGGGCAGCTACCAGGGCATGGTGAGCTGCCTGCCTCTCCCTGAGAATGTACATGAAAGAGAGCTGTTGTCACCTCCTCTCTGCTCCCACAGTGACACAGAGAACACAGAGACAAAAAGTATGACCAAACTGCTGACTAAACCCTGCCTAGTTTCAGTGCAGACTTATTTCACAACTTCTACCCTTAACACAAAGGCTAGTGTTGCATGGCCAAAACAGCCTACACATAAATTTTTCTTCAGCATCCACAACATTGATGGGCCCTGGGTCTGGATGCATTTCCAGTGGGAAAACCTTAGCAGTACAGTATGCTGAACCACTTTACATATCCATTCACACAGACTGTCACCTCGCCTGGTGCTGCTTCGCAAAGTTGCTTTGTGAGAGCAATACATGAAAAACTTCCAAGCAGAGCTGCTCATTATTAATGCAAACTATTCTGAAGGCAAAAGCAAAACAGCATTTGGCAGCAAGACCACTGCCATTAAGATGTTTGCCTGCAAACCTCAAAATGATTTCTGAAGTACCCAACTGACTTCAGTCTCAGTCTCTTTCCTGTCCACTAATCATAAAAGTAATTTTGGGTACATTTCCTGAAATTATAGGTTTTGCTAATATGAGTTGCAGTTTTACCAGATGGCTGGCATCAGCTTCTGGTAAAATGGTAACGTGATTTCTTGGACTAAAACTACAACTCAAACGTTGCTGAAATGCAGCACAAACAAGCAGACACAGAAGAGCAGAGACATCAAAAAAAAAAAAAAAAAAAAAAAGGTGATTTAGAACACAGGGCAAAAAAAGATGGACCAAAACATGTCATCTCTAACTGAAGTGAGCTATCAGACCTTGAGAACAAATAGCAGCTAAATTTAGTCAAATTTAAAATTAATTTAGTTATATGAAAACTGGGGGAAGGGCAGGAAAATAGCACCAAGTACCAAATTGTCCCGTACCTCAGAGCTGTTAGAGAAAAGAGTCCTCTAATATGGAACAACACACAAACAGATGGGAACATATATACCCTTTACACTGAAAGGCATTCTAGTGGCTAAAAAGAAGATGACAGCAGAATTAAAGCTGAGAAAAGTGAGAATCAAGAGCTGTGACAGCTATTAAAGAACATTTTTTCTGGGTGATTAAAAACAGTTGAAGTAAATATCCCTTTTTCAAGCAGCTCTTATACCACCTCTAATAAGTAGTAAGAATAATCAACTCACTTTACTCCCCAGAAGCTTCAATGCACAGAACAGTATTTTTGAGCCTCTTAATAATGATTAATGATGTAAAGGAGAAGAAATGCACATTATGCAATAAGAAGTCCAGTCTCACTCTTTTGTTCAGTTGCAGGTTTCTGCATCAGAGTAACCTCCTAGAAATTACTATAAGGTTATGGTAAAAATTAAGAATATTCTACTAATACTAAATAGCCTTCCCTTCTTTCAAACTTTTTATATTATTCTAAGTGAGATGAAGAGAGAATTAAACATCCAAGTCTTACCAAGTTATCAACAACCTATTTTACCTTAAGATCCACAATTGACAATGCTTATTTGAGGCTAGTGCCCAAAATTTTATTTTCATTTCCTGTTTCAATTGCCTGTTCTTTAAAAGAAGTCTGAAGGAGAAGGCCAAGAGTATCCTGGGTGCATCAGGAAGAGCACTGCCAGCAGGGGAAGGGAGGTGATCCTGCCCCTGTGCTCAGCCCTGGGGAGATACAACCCCTGGAGTGTTGTATCCAGTTCTGGGCTCCTCAGGACAAGAGAGGCATGGAGCTCCTGGAGCAGGGCAACAAAGAAGATGAGGAGACTGGAGCACATCTCTTAGGAGGAAAGGCTGAGAGACCTGGGCCTGTACATCATTGAGAAGAGAAGGCTGAGAGGGAACCTCATCAATGTCTGTCAGTGTCTGCAGGGAGGGTGCCAGGAGGATGGAGCCAGGCTCTGCTCAGTGGTGCCAAGCAACAGGACAGGAGGCAGTGGGCACAACCTGATGGACAGGAAGTTCCACCTGAACATGAGGAAGAACTTCTTCACTGTGCAGTGACCACACACCAGAGTGGATGGTCCAGAGAGGTTGTGGAGCCTCCCTCACCATGTGCTCTGGGATGGCCCTGCTTGAGCAGAGAGGTTGGACCAGATGACCCACCATGGTCTGTTCCAATCTGGCCCAGTCTCTGATTCAGCCTCCATGTTGTCTTATGTGCTAGGGGATAAAAAAACCAGATCAGTAGTTCTATCAGTACTGTTAAACAGAATAGAGTAAAAGGCTGTAACGTAAGACAGACAAACGCATTTCTCATTTGTGTTTAATTCACCAGTTATAAACCAAATTTCTGAGATAAGAAAAGGTAGCTGGGGTCAGATTGGGGCAGAAAACATGCCTCATGCAAGCAACACAAGTTATAAACACTGGTGTACTTTACTATTTTGGTGCGAAAAACTACAGCTCAGCCTTATTCCTATGAGGTTGCTCTAAAAGAACGAGAAGCAATATATATTTATGAAGAAATCCTATCTGTCTGCAATCCCAATTCATATTTCACAAAGTGCTGTGAATGTTATATCAGATTTTTGCAGTATCCACTGTGCAATACTCTCTCCATTCTGAATGCTGTACTTTCAAAGATGAACTCCAAATTATGTACTTTCTTCCAGAGCAAGTCAATGAAACATGTTAAATGCCTTTGCATCAACATCTGATAAGGAAGATCCTTTGATCTGCACTTCTCTACTTTTACAAGAAATACAAAGAGAAACATAGAGGCAGCATTAACCAGACTTGCTGAAATCTGCTAATTCACTGGTTTGTCTGTATTTTCAGCATCTTCATCAGTAGAAGGACATAAGTAAAACAAGGTCACATACTACCAGAACACAGCAGAACTCATTCCCTTTTCTAGTGTCTAATTTAAAAGAAAACAAAACAAAAAAAATCCAAACCAATTGCAGTCTCCACATGCTATTAAAAAAACAGTAAATGCCTTCTCATTAACCTCACATCTCCAGAACACTGCCTAGCACACATTGGTTCCTAAGTGTTATGTTCTCTGTGTCACAGAGAAGCTTTATGGCACTAGATTTAAAATCTGACCTTGCAGAACAACAAGGCACTTGCTGACAAACAGCATGAGTGAGTGCCAGGTTTGAAGGAAGATGATATCCCAGCCTGTCTAAAAGAATCTGGCCCTGGCCCAAACAGACTCTTAGCAGGCTCCACTGGAGAAATGGAAATGGTTGCAATTATTGTTATTGATTTAATGCCCTTAAAATGGTTCTCTGACAATTTTATTTCAGAAACTGATTAAGCAGTATGATTCAGCAGCAGGACATCTGCTAGCAACCTACAGAAACATAGATTTCTTTGCTCAAATTATTTCTGGGACCGGGAAAGTAAGGTTTTGTATTTGCACGACCAGAGGTAGATAAGAATGTAAGGTGGCCTACAATATTTATGTCAGGCAGGCATTCAAACTCTCCTTCCAATTCTACAAACCATCAACTCTAATATCTCCTGGTTTTGCTCTACAACAGTTTCCTAGTAGGAAAGGTGATGTAGCTACAAGCAGTAAAGACAGCAGTGTTCAGTGCAGTAAAGCACTGACCATGTATACAGTTATCAAATAAATTAAGTACCTGAACTACCAAATAAAAGAGACACCAATGCAGACAAATAGAAACAATCTTAAAATTAGAAATTGGGATCATAATTTGAGTGGATGAAAAACAGGTTATAGAGATTCTTTTCAGTGACTAATATCATTTAAGATGCTGTTACTGCTCTGCCACAGAATATTTTCAGTGGAGCTTCACCAAAATAAACTGTCCCCCCCTTACCCATTCCAGAAAAAAAAATACTCCAATCAATTGTACCTCACCAGTTTCCTCTAATGTATATGGTGTTGCTGGCACTGGGTTAAGAATGACAGATAAGAACTGTTTCAAGGACAGCAGATCTTACACCTTTCCAGCAGAGATGGGTACTGATTAGGGACCAGTTAACATCTTACACACTGTGAAATAAACACCTACCCATGAACTTGAAGCTGTACTCTTCAGTAAAAGCAAGGGATGCTCTGCTGCTAGCATTATGGATTTAAACTTCACTACTGTCAGGAGTCCCACCAACCCACCAGCTCACCACAGCAGGCATCATTTCTCACACCTATGTGGAAAGAGGCATGCAGAGCTAAGACAGTTTCTTCCCAACAATGAGCCCACAACACAACAGCAGCTGCAAAGAGGAACAGTCTCCCACATCACTGACCCACCTTTACTGTAGGCTAATCAATGTTCCTGATTTTTCAAGACTCCTGTAGGTGAAGAGCAGTCTCTGTCTCTCCCAGTCAGTGCTAAACAGCATCAGACAGACTGCACCACTCCCCATCCAAACTTGGTGCCTGCCCTCACTGCTACATCAGGTGTATTTGGCTTCACAAAGGTCACTTGCCGTGCCACACAGCTGCCTTGTGGATACTGGAGACCAGCATATTTTGGAAGCAAGTAGGTAATTGCTCAGGTCCTAGTGAAGTACTGATATTCAGAAGGAGAAATTTGCTGGTAATAGGTGGAAATCCAAAGCAGCTGAGATGGTACAATCTGTGAGAAAAAAATGGTGTGTCTCCTAAGTGCCACAAGAACCCACAACACAACAGGCAAGGGAAAAGTCAAATCTTGTTAACAACAGAGAACAGAGCTCTGAATGCACTGAACACACACAACGCACATTGTTGGGTTGATTGTTTATTTTCTAACCTAGAAAAGCTGTTAAAAAACCAAAATTCATAAAATAACTGCTTATAACTCAAAATTGAAATTTTGAGGCCATTATCCAGATAATTCAGAATGTTGTTTTATCACAACTATGTAAGAGTGACGTGTGAAACTGTCCAGCTGCAAACAGTTGCATTTCACTCCAACTGATTCTACTGATAGAACGCCAAATTGGATGACTTTCTGAATAATACATTGGTTGTTGATAGCAACAGTACCATTGAAAACAGGGCATTTATATTTGTTCTTACTGGAAAACCTGGCTGATTGGGTTATGTCCTATGACATAGCTTGAAGGCTGTAAAATGGACCTTACCGTAACTTTCTCACTGAAGCAGCCCAAAAAGGCTTTTAGTAAATGTACAGCTCTCTCACTAAAAAGCCCATTTTTCAAAAGACCTAGTCCTCCACTGAGGAAAACAGAATATAGTACAGGCAATGTGAAGTTCAAGTCGCACCTCACAGCCTTCACATCAGTGTGTATTCTGATTTTTCTTATAATCTACACATGGGCTTCCTTGCTCTCAGATGCATGGATGATTAGCAAATGGTACCAATTCTGCCCAAAGTTCAGAAGCCACTTTTTAGTCACCAAGACATAGGAGTCAGCTACTTGCTCAGTTGAAGCAATGATTAGGTATGAAGTATAAAACACTAGAAAAAATACAGCTGAACTTTTAAAGGTATTTACATTTTCATTCCAATCATCTCAACACCTGGGAAATACCTAGCACACCAATTTTCTTTCTTTCTTCAGTAAGAATCCTGGAAAGAAACCAGGCTCTAAGAAATGATTTCATTTCCTGGTGAATTCCTCATAGATTTTTATTTTCATCAAAGCCTAGTAAGAACATATTTTCTGCTTGTAACAGTGCAAGGTTTATGTACTGAAATCCATTCCCACAGAGCTCATAGCCATTCTCAAAGGTATTGCAGCCAACACGCAGTAATGGCACCAATGAGGTCTACAGATCTGCACTTTCTCCTCAGACACCAGTGAGATCAAGGATATGTTTCAAAGATATCTCACCATCACAGGTGGGCACTAACCCCAAACCCCCAAGCTCTTTTAGGCACTTCTGGTATATTTTTTCAGTATGTTAGACAACTACTTTGACATGGAAAGTACCAACTGTTTCAGGAACATGGCTGTTCTCAGCAGGAGCTCCTGCACTCAGTGTTCTCTTCTCTGTTGAAGAACTGACCATTTAAAAAATACTGATTTACAGCATAAATTTATTGTGGTTCTTCCTGGGACTTCTGGCGCAAAGCCACTTTTCACAGACTGCCCAGTTAGTCTTGCATTCCTTGATTTTTGAGTCTCAGGAGTAGGGGAAGAGAGCGAAGAAAGCCTGCTGCACATCTGGCTTGGAGTTGAAATTGTCACAGGGAGCAACATCTGACACTCCCAGCTCTAGGGCTCACCAGGAAAAAAAATAAATCTGAAATCAACAGATTTGGATCTGCTTTAAACGACTTGTTAGAAGTGGACAGGAGTGGCAACCTGAAAGCCTGATCCCAAGTCCATTCAGTCCCAGGTGATAAATTCACACATTCCAGAGACTTTTTCTGATAAGTCCTAACATCTGGAAAATGTTCAGCTCATGGCAGCAGGACAGCAGGCTGGGCATTACTAGATGTTTCTGCCACTGGTGAAGGAACAGAGATTCAATGATGAGTGCTCCATCATCCATACCCCAGCATGGAAATACTAAACAGCTCAGGTGCAGGCAACATCCATCAGTGACAAATGGTTGATTTAGCAGAGATCACGTTACCAACCACAAAAAAAAGCATGAGATTTCCATGGGCTTGCACATAAATTCTGTTAGCTATGCAACAGAGAAAAATGGAAGAAAGCTTCAGCAGACTTTCTAGTAGGACTTTTTTAAAATATAAAAAATCAACTTCAGAAGCCTGACAGCAGTTTTTAAACAGATATTTCTGAAAAATCATTTAGCCAGTCTTCCTCCTTCATAGTTGTCTGCACACAGTTCCAGTGGAAACTGAAATATTCGTTGAACTTTTTATACCTAGGACTAAACCCAGCAGCATTGGGAAACCCTAGATCATTGAATTAGATAAAATTGCAACAAAGCGGTCATCCATTAAGTTTAAAATAGGTAAGGACTAGCAGCTAATAGAAAACAAGCACTCAGCAAGCACCCCAGCATGCTTATTCTGCACAAGATTTATTTTGCTTTCAAAGCACACTTCCTGACACATTAAAATAAGCTATTTAAAGGGACTTCTGGAAAGAATAGGAGTGTAGAGACACATGCATACACTCTTCCTGAGGCACAGGCTCAGCCTCCCACACCCAGCCTGCTTATCCCTGCATCCAGCCAGATCTCCTGGTGCACCTGCGCACATAAGCATCACTAAGCCAACTCGGTCAGAATGAGCCAGGTTAGCTTACAAGTTTAAAGTCTCAGCTAAGCAGATTCATTTTGCCTGAAATAGATTAGAAAGCACTCACAAGAGCAGTTCCACACACAGATTAGAGCTGAACAATCCACTTCAGGGCCACAGGACAGGCAGCATGCAGCCACCACCTGCAGCTGGCCCAGCTGAACCTGAACTCAATGCCCGCTTTGGCCCAGCCACATTCACCTGGGACAGAGAACGGGAAAGCTCTCTCCAGATTTATGCTCTGTGCTGTTCCACAGTTTCCCCATGCTCGTGAGACCCACCAAAGGTCAGCCAAGGATCTCAGACACAGTCTTACAAAGTAGCTGGCACCTACAAAGTTTTAGACAAAACACACCTCTCAGAAATGCTAAGTACCTTACAAGTGATATGTAGAAATGAACTGCTAGCACTTCCCTTATTTAATCAGAGAACAAGCTGTAAACACAATTAAAAGCATTTAATATTTTCCAAGCAACAAAATTATTTTTTTGTTATTTTCCTCATGGTAAACATAAGAGGAAAAGAGTACTGGTCAATTGGAATTGCCAGAAAGATCCTATCTCACTACTACAATTCATGGGCTTCCTGCTTCTTTAGCAGTCACTTTCATAAGTGAACATCCTGAGAAAGCTCATGAGGACAGATAACTTCAAGGGAGAAGAAAAGTTCGTGTCTATTTGCAGATGGCAAATTTACCACAGAATTTACTAGCTGGACAGAGTGCTTTGCTTCCAGCTTTACTCTCATTTCTAAAACGGGGTTTTGTTGTTGTTGGGTTTTTTTCAAATTTCTTTAAGTTGTTCCAATAACCTCAGAAATTTAACAAAATATAAAACAAGCCTGCAAATACACTGAAAGCATAAGAAAAGGTATCACCAATCCCATCATCAGTGGGCCCACGGAGATGTGTGTGCAAGGGTAAATGCATTCCACAACTGGAACTATAAAGAAGGATCTTTCTAAAGATAAATGTTTTCATGTTTTCTACCACTACATTGCATTCACATGTGCCTACTTCTCTTCTGCCACCGCTTCTTGTTACTCATGTCTCCAAGAAGGTTTGAGTGAAAAATCTTTGCTCTAGCATTTTTTATCTACAAGAAGAAAGCAAAGCAATCAGGGGGAGCCTGAGATGCAGACATGTGGACAGGGCAACTCCACTACTCAGGCTGATGACAGAACTTAGAGCATGCTTCAAGGAATGCAACGTCATCAAGAACGTTCCTACCTTTTTGGTTTGTTTGGGTTTTTTGTGTTTATATTTTCATTTATTTTCTTGGACTTGGTTTGGTTTTGGTTTTTTTTAGCAGATCATAGATGCATGGAAGATCTATGAAGGTAGAAGAACTAGGAATTTTTATCTATAAAATAGAATCTTAAAATTTTGTTCAAGAGTACATGCTGCTCTTACCAAATCCTCATCAATGAGCAACAAAAGATCACAGCTGAAACAGATGAATGAAGAAACAGCTACAGACTACCAATATTTGCAGATGTGGTAATAAAGCAGAAGAAAGAAAATGCCAATTGAATCTCTTCTGTTCTGGTAGCAGCAGTGCCATACACTATTTCAAGAGTGACTTGGAATCATCCAGACATTGACCAAAACTCTCAAAAATCAACACTTGCAGATAATGTGTTCATTTGTATTTTATAAAATACTTATAAGAAGTTTATAAGATACAACAAGAGTCCAAAATACATGGAGAGAAGTTCCTTTGTTTTGAAAAGCATCTGCAGCTGGATTTGAGCATTCAGTTATTTGGTTCTGCAGGGACCACAGGCTCAGTCACTGTATGCTTCAGTAGTAATGAACAACAGCAGGGATAGTGAAAGATGGTAATGAAGAAATCTGTAAAAGCTCTAGCTTTTCTCTTAAAAGAAAACACAATGAAAGAATGACATATCTTTCCAAGTGCTAACATATCAAAAAAAAAAAAAAAAAAAAAAGCTGTAGGAAATTATTCTATTCCTGCTTGTTCATATATTACCTCTATCCTTTTCATGACTGAAATGCTCAGTCCTGCTCTGCCTCAGTGCATTTCTGAATGTCTATTCAAGTCTTTTGGATCTGCAGAAATAAAACAACCCCAGATTTTGTTTTTAATATGCACATTATCACCTCCAAATTAGTTACCAATAACCTTCAAACCCAGTACATAAACATGAAATTCAAAAGCAGGTGCTTTTGTTTGTCCTTCATAGGGAAAGTCCTTTCTCCAAGTACATGTTTGACAAATATCAACCAGGATCTATTCTATCTATCACTATTGATACATGTGTTCCTTTCCAGAAGAAATGAGCCAAGTGGCTCTGGTACAGTGGAGTCCATCGTCTGTACTGTCTAAAGATCAGTATTTGCTCAACAGAATTCACAAATGTCAGACCAAGGACAGAAGATATATATTTAGCTGCTTGCAATGGGATTGATATGCTGCTTATTAGTTCACCCACTACTGTTTTAGAAAATTAGAAGCAGCAACACAGAAAGTGGGAGTAGATGAGATCACAGAAAAATTGTGCTTTGAAAAGAAATTGCAAGGAGAAGTTGGAAGCTGTGTATCACAACAGAGACTATTCCAAATACATGTGGCAGTGTAAAACTAGACGTGAACTAAGCATAGGGGGATAGGAAGGAGAAAAACATGAAGCACAGAATAAATTCTACGGTGTAAGGTCTTAGAGGAATTATAGATAATTCATTACTAGATACAGAGTAAACAGGATCAGATCTGTTCAGCGCCTGTAGGCAAGAAAGTGCATTATTGATTTACTGTATTATGCAGGGCTTGGAGAAAGACGACGACTCAGGAGTAAGTGTTCCAGCATATCAATTTTTATATTTAGTAACAGCTGAAACAAGCAGAAATGGACACTTCATAACATTAGTACTTGGTTGTTTATTTTGTGCTTCAAGATAAATTGGCTTTGTGCACCAAGAAGAGGAAAACTGTCATAAAGGCCAAGAACTCAATTCCTTAATTTAATAATATTTAAAGCTTCTCTAACAATAGAGATGGAGTCCAACCAGCATTGTCCTTGCAGCATACCACCAACATTGTTAGGACAAGAAATACATACAGGAAACTAACTAAGATGTTAAACCAGTCAGCCACTGAAGTTCACTAACCAGGCTAACTAATGTCTAAAGTAGCTGAAGCATTTATAAAGAAGTATTTTCAAAAAGTGTTCATCTCTCTAAATCCCTCTTATTTGACATACCCAACACAGGCTGCTGTAAATATGTATATGACCCTGAAATGTACAGGTTGCTAAAGGCCAATTCAAGTTTCACATCATGTAAAAGCTGCAGAAGTCTATTTACCTTTGCAAAAGTTCCTTTGCTAAGTTATTCAGAGCTGATATGACAGATCAGCAACAGGATCCAAGGAGAGTTATTGATGAAATAAATAAGTAAAAGCAAATTGAAATGTAAAGATTACAAACAATAGGCACTCTCATTGTGACTAGTAGAGGCAAAAAACCTTACCTTGGGACAGCAATCAATTTTATAAAATTAAAATAACAGAAAATACCAAAAATAATGTCTTTTTTTATTCTAATTGAGAAAATGTTAAGACTGTACTACAATCCTTGCATGAAAACAAAATAAAATGTTCTATTAATGACAGATTTTGCCTGATGCCAGAAGCTGTTTGTCAGTCATCAATACAGTCACTAATATAAACCAAATAAAGAGACAAATGTCTTCATATTTTAACAGTACTTGCCTATATTTATAGGCATATAAAGTTTTACACATGGAAAATAGTGGATTCATGGATGTAGGAATGTCAATCCTGCAATTGTGATAGATGGCCTGTCAAGATACAATAACCACTGTACATTTACCCATTATACTTACACAAAGTCTAAATTTATACAGCAGTAGTATCTGCCTTCCTCAGCATGAAGGATATCTTTACTGACCATCTGAGAACTTGCTTGTTAAAACCAAAATGTAATTGCCTTCAAACAGCATGAGTAAATGTACAAAATCTGAAGGTAAGTGAATAGAAGTGGCTAAATAAAGCACAAAAATACCAGTGTGTCCTTACTGTTCCCTTCTCAAAAAACTATGCCAACTGCAAGTGCAAGTGAAGTTTGACACCATCTGTCACCTAATTACACCTTATATAATATATGTCATTGGGACATTTACCACAGCCATTCCTCTGCAAGTGATGGCACAAGATTTCAGTTGTCAGCTACTGACATTTTCCTGCTCATGGAACCACTCACAATCACCTGTAAAGCTACGTGTACGAATAAAATACCTTTTCAGACTACAGCTAAAATAAATTTGTAACACTTAGACAGCCAAGGAAATACCATCACTTCTTTATTTCTCAGCTCTTCCCACAAGCAGATACTGGTAGTATTCACTATTTGCCACAATTCCTACACTTAGAATTTCAATTCTGAGAATCAGAGGTCAGCTACACACATTGGAATAGCATCCATTTCAGTCAGTATGTGGAATTTCCTAGCACACATAGGAAACTTTGGAAGGGTGATTCCTACATGAGAAGATGAGAACACAATTAAGAGTTTGTTCCTTAAGTTAGAAGAATGTGATGCCACTGGATTTTAGCAGCTCTGCAACTCACTATTCCACAAGCAGCCACTCTGTGCACTAGTTGCGATGCAACAACTAAGGTCCAAGATTTGCCTTCCTGTGCGTGCAGCCATCAAACCTCCTGCTATAAAATTAGCTAATATCTCTAACATATTAATACACATTTTACATCTTTGCTCTCTCAGAACAAGATTCATGACTGGTTTTCCCTTGCTGGTACTGGGGGCATTGTTTTGTTTGGGGATTTTTTTAGATGCCATGGGAACATAAAGGATCTGAACATTCCATAATCCAAGTGATTCTTGCTACCTTTGTGGGGTCACTGAGTCGATGCAACAGCTCAGAACCATTAAATGTAGTTTCTAACAAAACTCACTGTACTTCTTTGCCTACACTCTTCCACAGAGAGAAGGCTGCTATTTTACTTTCGTCACAAAATTAAAGGCCCACAAGATACTTGAAATAGGAGTACTACCAGGTATGGAAGAATAATTCATGTAACCATACTGGCAACAACACATAATATTGATAAGATTCATGTTATGTGTGGCATGAAACAGATTTGAGGAAGACTTTGGCACTGAAACAGATAAAAACTCATTATGTTTTTCATGAAGAAAGATGCCTTTCCTGTGAGTTTGTCCCCAGTGGAAGGTATGGCCACCAAATGGCCAGAAACATCTCAGTCTGGAAAATATTAACTCCACATTTCTAGTAAAAATCAACCTGGAGGGTGGTATTTTTTGTCTCCACAGGATAATAAATATCCTTACATGCAGTTTTATTATTTTCTCTTGGAACTCAATGCATTCAGAAACTCCACAAAGATAAAGTACAGTCAATACATGTAACTACTCATTCTTATGATGCAAAAAATTTGGAAAATGTGCAGAATGTTAACCAAGATTTACAAATTCCTTAAAAATCAACCTATGCATAGGCTTCAATGCACCCATGTGATTCTAAGAAATTTTTGAGACATTTAAAAGGCACTGTCTATGTACACATAAGCAGGATAAAAAATAATCATTATTACAACAATGAAACAAAGAACTTCTCAGACCAATAAAACTTGCAAAACTTAATCAGTTTGTAACTGCCAGTTGTTGCTGCTTTCTTGAGCTCCCAAACAAAAATTGACAGCAAATCAACTACAAGTAAATATATAGCCACATATAGATAATTAAAATAAATAGATAAATTAAATTGAGCATCAAACAAGCCAAAGCAGCAGGTAGAATCTATCCATATTATTCACTTGAATTAGGCTTAGTGGTTTGCCAGTTCATGTTTTGTTTCAAATTCAGCTGGCTCATAAAACTTACTGCTATGCTCAACACCAACTTAGCAACATGCATGATCTGCACACTTCAACATCTTGATTTGCTTATGATATGCAAGGGATCCTTTTAATTAGAAAAAATAATTAATGACTAATCTTCCATCAGTAAATTACCACTCAAAATTAGGGGTGGTTATACCTCTAAGATAAATAAATAACAGAACTCCTTTCCCAGCTCCTGCATTTATCCTTCATTTCATGTTGTCTAGCTGTTTCCTTTCTTCTCAGCTTATGCTACTTAACCAAAACCTGCTCAAGAAAAATATTTTGTTGTCACTGCAGATACTGTGAGAAATAGCTGTAGCTGTGGGTGGAAAGCAGATGGAAAATGCTTTGGTATACATTAGTTATGACATGTTCAGGAAGTCTCTTCTGCTCTCCATCCTGAGTTGTGAGTATGGGCACAGGCATTCAGAGGAAGGAAAGGTGTAATCTGCATCCTCTGGGGAGCTGGGGGCAGGGAGAGGCACAAACTGACTATTACTGACAACTGTGCATCTGGGAGGCAGCACAGTAGGAAATGGAAAGCAAACAATGGAAGTGACCAGGCAAGCAGATGGAGCCAAAAAGCTTGGGGGAAAAAAAATAATCAAGTGACAGCTGCATTAGTTGGCACACAGCTCCCAACGGCTGGCAAAGACACTGCACTCGTACTTGTGAGGATGTGGCACAAAAGAAACTGAAGCAATAAGGTCCAAGAGGCTACAGAGACCATTTTGTTAAATGTGTTAAAAAGGTAGGAAACAGTCGTGATTTTTATCCCAAATGAGAGAATTTCAGCAAGTCACTATCTTCCTTGTGCCTTATGTCTCCAGTTACAGGAAATGGGGATCACCTTTTTAAGGTATTTGGAATACCCCTACAAATGCTTTGCCATCTTGCAGTCACTTGAGACTTTTCTCTGTGCTTTCCTCACAAAGAAAACACTATGTGGAGAAAATGTGACCTAGTGGGAAAACTCCTGAATACGTTTTGAGGAGTTTTAGTTTCCATGTTCAGATTTGCCAGGGGCCTGAAGAAAAACCTTCATCCTCTTCACTTTCAGAATCTGTTTTCCCATTTATAAAGTGATGTTTATTACATATGCTTCCCCAAAAAAGGGCTTTGAATAGTGAAAGGCAAATGAAGGATAAAAAAATCTCATTACTTTGTCAGCCCAACATCTTCCTGCACATTCATTACAACAGTCTCAACTCCAATTTCTGCCCTCACAGTCCATTCAGCATGCCCACAGAATGGAAATAAGGTGTGATTTATACATGTTCTCCAGGTTGCTCAATGTAATGATATGTTTGTACATTTCACAGTGAACTGCTTTATCTTAGCACCAAACAGGTGAAAGTGAGATTCTGTCAGAGACCTGCCCAGCAAGGTCAGCTATACTGAACTTAAATGTGAGAGCGAGTTCCTGTGAAATCCAGAGTCATATCTGTAGCAATGTAGTGTAGCTGTGCTTTGGACTATGACAACTCTGACTCTTTAAATTTAGTTTTTTGGAGCATTACATCTCTTCCTTCTTCTTTTCACTTTTTGTACTCATCAACAGTTGAATGTGCTGGTTATATTTTTGTTTTTCCTCTAGTATTTTCCCATCCCAGGAAGGCCTGGTGACCAGCCTGACACCTATCAATGAACCACAAACAAAGAAAAAAAAAATCAAAATGTCATAAGATCTGTATGTCAGGCTCATAGGCTCGTTAGATGTGAAATTAAGAAAGACACACATGTGCATTATCAGAGCAAAATCTGATGAGGGACATGTAAACCAGCATTTCTTTCTCCTCACTACAGCATTCTAAGACAACAGGACAGAATAACAGACGGGATGATTACTCTAGGATATCAGCTCCTAGGGAAAGCTGTATTTTAGTCCTTCTTTTTCCATATAGTTGTTAATTTTTTGAGAGAGAAAATTTGGAAATAAGTCAGGGAGCAGACTCTGGTGCTCGGGCATCTCTTCCCCAAACCCAGGGCAAAGCATACTAAGCCTGCAAAATCACATTCCTTCTGCCTTTCTCTCCTCCTTATTCTTAATCACACAGTGGCCTACACACCACAACAGAGATGGAAGATGCCATTACCCAAACAATTTCTCAGAACTCTTCTAGAAAAAGGAGAAATGAGTCCTTCCACCCCTGCAGGAACAAGTGAGAACTGAACCCAGCCCTGAGTGCTCGAGCCATTCCCTTTCCCACAAAGGGTAGGAACTGCAGGCACTCTCACTGCCACCATGAGAGAAAAGCCAAATCAATCCTGTTCATTTAGGCTCCCATCATGAGGGAATAGCTATGTGCTCTGGACTGTGAGCCAGCTCACAACAGCATCAGTGTGTAGTATGAGACACATGCTTTTACAGTAGCTGCTTTATGTTTGTAAAATAAGGAGAAAATACCCCTCTGCACATGTTTCTGTCTCATGTGGGATCAAACATTTCGTAAATATAAAAACAGAATGCCAGTGGGACAGCCATCATTCATTGCTAGGTCCTTAGCTCAGAGCAACTGCAGGCTTGGGAGAAGGGGAAGAGGAGGCAGGGGGAGCCAAGACCAAGAGGCAGGCAGGTTCAAGAACTGCTGTAGATCCCTTAGAGATGTGCAGAGGAAGAGAGCATTGAATTCTGCTGCTTTTTTAGATGCTGAATGGCAGGACCTCCAGTAATGAAAAAAACCTTAAAAATAATTTTAAAACAGTAGCTGCAAGCACACAGTGAGTCTGAGTCTGTGTGTAAAAGAGAAGGTTCTAACCTTTCATTAACTCAGATTCATCTGAATAGTTTTTAATACAGTGAACTCTTACTGACTCACCCTGAAGGCTAAGATCTTACTATGCTTTTCCTCAAAGCAATTTTTTATTGTCAGCAATAAGTCGCTGATAAAAATGAGATATCTCATATGTAAGTGCTGACACAACCCTAACTACAGAGTTCTGTACAGCATCCTGGCATAGCTATAATTAAAAAGACAGTCCACATCAAGTAAAAAGCTTTACCACAAACCTTTTTAGTGGATCAATACAATATCATCAGTGACATCTCAACAAGGATGATAAAGGAAAAAGAGGCTTCTTATGGAATTAAGAAAAACTATATGCATTTATTTTAAAAAGAAATCTTTTGAACTCTGTGGACAATAAGTTGTTCAACTGACAGTCTAAATCTAGTATTAAATACACAGACCATAACATACCAATGTGTGAGATGCTTGTTTCTCTGTCTTGCACTACAGTGTAATTGCAAAGGTTTTTAAGGTAACAGATACAATACCACTAAAACTGGAATAAAAACAGTACTGAGGAAACAATTGTTTAAAAGCTTCAGAACAGGAGCTTTAACAAAATGTTCAAGAAACAAAGTCTTTGCAATTACTTTACCAAAACAATGAGCAGACCACAGCACTCTGTTTATAAGGATGCAAGATATTTTCAGGCAACTGAAAGTGTTGCAAGAATGACCAGAACAGGTCATGCTGCATGAGTTTTATTCTTGATATGTCCCTGAACACCATCTCCCAAGGCTGAATGTCAACAAGTTCTAAGTCATAGAATGAAGTCACAAAAAGTAAAGTCTGCTACTTAGAAAAACAAATATTCACAGGAACCTGAAGGTAAGAAGTTTCTTGGAGGGCCTTTCAAAGCAGCCAAGCCAAGCACACAAACTCAGTTTCGCTCCAGTGATATCACTGCTCAAGAACCTGAAGGTCTCCATTGCTGTGATGGCATTTCCCTCTCCATGGCTCACCGCTGTCTTGTGGAAGCTCATGAGTAAAATGCAATCTTAGAGGAGGGAACTGGGGGAAGAATAGCTAAGATTTTGTATGAAAAGTTGGTTTGATTAAAATTGACAATACTTAATTCGAACTCCAGAATCTCACAGTCCTTAATACCATTAACAGATTCTGTGTGCTGTAGCACTTGTAATAGCATTTCTAAGAAAGTGATTGTACTCAAATCAAAACTTGCAATGCCAGCCTGTTGAGATGAAGAAAAACTCTACCATTCTGGTAAACCATCCCAATTATGACTTTTGGGAAATCTCATTTATTTCTGAAATTGATTTTTTTTTCCTAAATTCTGCTTTGAGCAAAAGGACATTGCAATAGTTTTCTGTCTCTTACATTGCTGCTCTTCTGATAATGACAATATTGATGCCAGTAATAGCATTTTACCACAAAATGTTACTGTTTGTCATCATTTTTCCTGTTTTGCCAACAGCCAGAAAAAATTATGTGCTGCTCTTAAGACAAAAAAAAAAGCAAAAAGAAAAGAAAAAAGAAATCACTTTAGCTTGATAAAGACACAGGAAAATCGAAATACTATTTAGAATCTTTAGAGTGAATAGATGACAATGCAACAAGTGCTGAATTAGGGCTTTGTGGGCAAAACAGTCTGAATCAAAAGAATGAGCAGCACAATTTAGCTCTGAATGCTGAATACTGTTACCAAACCTTGATCTTGGGGTTACAACACAGGTACAATCCTGTGCTGTGCTGTGCAGATGGTCAAACTAGACAACCATAGATAACACAGATAACCAGTTAAAAATTTATATGTCCTTTTTCCCCTGGCCCAGTTCCTCAGCATAGTCTGTCATCTCCCACACACAGAAGGCTTCCTACTCTTGGTTCTCTGTTCTTACCACCATCTACTTATTCAAATACCACCAAGGAAGGTTCTTTGCCCAACTATTCAGAAGTCTGTTCCTGTTTAAACTTCTTCAGAGTATTCACAGGCCATTTTACCATCTCCACCCTTCTGTTTACAGCAGGACTTCTTTTCTGAACATGCAACATAACACACCTTCAGTCTCTCCCCCTTAGGCTTTCAAGACTCCTTCACTGTGAAGCTGCTGGCAAAGAGAATAGCCCACCTGTGCTGAGAAGGACCAGTTTAAAACAAAGAAAGAAACACTCATAAATCATCATTCACTCATAAAAATCATAGGCCATCATACTTTGGAATTCAGTAAAGTGTGCTCTCTCCAGTTACAGTTACACTAAGCTCTTAACACATAAAGCAGCTGTAAGATGGCAAAACCAAACAAGCTGCAAAAAAGACATATCTGCTTGCCTAGTTGAAATACTTCATGACTTGATCCTTGCTTTTGCTGTGCCATACACAAAATAGGGAAAATAGGTATCTCCACAGAAAACAGAAACTTTCAGTCTTCAGCATCTGTACAATACAACATTTAAAGATGAAAATCTATTTACCAAAAGAATTAACTTTAAATTTACTAAAGGTTTTGACCTAAAAAGACCTAACTGTTCTTTTTTTTTTTATTGGATATATCTAGATGGATACTTTCTTTTCATTCTACTAAAAGAATACCTTGATTTTTATTTTTGGGGTTTTTTTTAAACATTATTCTTAGCAGAGCTAAATTTAGCCATGTGGGAGTTAGCAGGTTCCCTTTAGACACATTAGAACTAAAATGCAGAATTATGATCACAAGTTATATTTCTTAGAGAATGAAGCGTGACACTCAGATCCCATAATAAATTTCTAATTATACCAATTTGGAGGGCAGCATGAAACAAACAAGAAAAGACAAATCCCGACTATAACACTCGTTCATGTATATAAATGCACAAACACCGCATGTCATCTGCAGAAGTAAAACAAAATCAGTGATTAGCAGCTGTGCAAGATTCATACATACATAGACAATAAAAAGTGGCTTACAGCAAGGTTTTCCACCTTCCATAAAATACTGTCTGTTTCTAGTTCCTTACAACTTACTGCTTCTACCCTTAGTATCCAATCTTTAGTGTTCCCAAATCTTCATTCAGTACTCCTTTTTTAAATATTCCTTCTCCACTATTGGTACTTTTCCAGTTTAAGATGAGGCCTTTACATGCAAGAATACAGACATCTATATTCTCATAAAACAGGCATGTAATCTTATAAAATAAGCATGTGGAACAAATTTTGAAGCGCAAGGTATGTCACGCATCCATTTCCACAATCCCATTACTTTATTCTGACTTAATTCAAGTTAGGTTTAGGTGAGACCCTAAAACAATCTGCCACTGCCAGCGACCCAGCATGTGTTCCTACTGAAATCATCTGGAGTGGAAGAGGGGAAGCTATTAATCAATCTGGTCAATTCCTCATTAAGAAATCAGATGCAGAAGCCCTCAACTTATCTGGAAGGTCAGGCAGAGTGAGAAAACCAGTTTAGAAGATCATTATCTTTTGTCTGTGGCTACACAGGCATTCAAAAATAGCAAGACTTTCTCACTATATTTTTGGAAGGAGATCAGAAAATAAAAGTATGAGGTTTCTTCTCTTGTGAATGCTTGTTACCAATCAGTTTCAGTCTTGGATCCCACAGAAACTTGTATGGTTATGCAGAAGAGCAAATGCACACAAAAACCTAATACTACATATTTCAGGAAAATCAAATTAAACTAGACTGCAGAAAAAACTTCCAGGAGACATCATTTTGTCAAGTATTTCTCTGGGAAACACCTCCAAGACTTCTGCTAAAATAGGTAAAAAGTACGAACCCTAACCCTAACCCAATTTTTATAAAATTTACATAATCCTCTCAATCCTTTTTCTTTTTTTTTTTTTTTTTTTTTTGCTGGTTTTGGGTTTTTTTTCAATAAAGGCTTCTCATTTGTTGGAAGATTCCTTTTGCTGACACCTTGGGAGACACTTTAAACATAAAATATTTTAAGTCTACAAAATCATCTCACTAAATGGTGTGCACAATTAAACCAGTTTTGGCAAATGTTGAGACCTAATTACCAAGGTTAATTTTCAACAGTAATGTACCATTTAAGATAAAGCCAGTTTCTTTGTGATTTTAATATAACATTCTACTATAATGTTTACCTTGATGTTTCGCATGCTCAAGGTCTCATGACAATTTCTTTAGAAAACAAATCATGTTCAGGGCTAGCTAGTGTAGTGGCTACCACCACAAATATTTTCTGGCTGAATAATAAGACAGAAACATTCATTTTAAATCTGGCAAAGTGCTGCCTTTTGTTATTTAAGCACCAGAGCACCAGGAGGTGCAGGACCTAAAATGACACTACTGCTGCACATAAGGACCAGCTGCCCCCTCCACCCCGGATGCAGCTGTGGGCTGGGAGCTGGGAGGTGACACAGGGGACACAGAGGGTGGCCATGGGCAGGACACCTTGGACTGTGTTACCCAAGGGCCACCAACACAACTTCACCTCTTCATCTTCAACACTTCTGATATTACTATTCAATTAGCTCTGTCACTGTTTCTGCTCCACTAGTGCAACAGTACCTCAGCACAGATTTATTCATTGCCATTTCAGAAACATTTCACTCTCCACAGAAAAGCCCTTCTCTCTTCCCTGCCCTAGTTACGGTTTCACACAGTTGTATGTTCTCAAGTGCAAGTTTGCACATAAAACACTATTTTACAAAAAAAGCTTATTTGCCACCTTCTCTGAAAAATGTAATTCTTTTCAACTACTCTTGTCATTGACTCACAAAGATTTTTCTCTTGAACTTCAGAACTCAATCCACTAGCTATTTATCATCATGTTTAGAATTCAAAGCACAGCAGATCACATCAACTCTCTTGCAAATACTTTTATGATATACAACATTATGGTTGCAAAATTTCTATGTGTATAAACTAATCTTGAAAAAGATGCATAAAAATAAAAGCAAAGTAAAAGCAATCTATTTAAGCTTATTTTTCTCATCAAGTTAACTTCTTTATATGGAAGTGATTTTTAATTATTCCCTCCCTTAAACTAATAGCTGTGTTTTCCACTGCCTGTTAAGACAATTTAAAACAAATAGCTGAAACACTGTGAGAATGTTGCCTTCACATCCACCTTTTAAAAAGTCAAATCACTGAACTCAATAATCACTAATTGCAACCCAAGCTCACTTCAGTGCTACCCCTAACACCATGAACACCCTTGAATACTACTCCTCTTCAGGTTCAAAAAACACACTTGGGCTCCTTCTGCTACTCCAACACAATGACCAGTTCTTTCAGGCTGAAAATACATCTTACACTCTGGAGAAATAGGAGCCTGGTGTGTAAGGATAGGAATTACAAGTGTAAGCTGGTGAGATAGAAACCCATTTCTTCACAGGGACTCATGCTCATTTCACAATGTTAAAAAAACCAAACCAAAACAAATGCAAAAAAACCCCCATAAACACAAATCCAGATCAAATGGCCAAGAAGCATATGAATGTCAAGCCATACACAAGAGGAGCAAGCATGGGAATATTAGTATATTCTCCTTATTAATAAATAGATATAATAAAATACATAAGTGAGAATAAATTTTCTTTTAGTTACCTTCATTGAGGTATAAATGGAAAAGAAATTAAAATCAATTTGTTTAAATCATGTTTCTTGCTCACTGTTTTTTATCAAGTGAGAATTGGCTGAAGGAGCTCTCTAGTTTAGTTTAATTATAATCAGGTTAAACAATTTCTAATCCAGCCACCTTGATTTACTTCAGGCCACTGAAATCACTGCATATACGCTCAGGTGAGAAATTGTTACGTGTTTGATCCTGGCTATTAGTTATTCAACCTCCTATTGTACACTTATATTGATGTTCTCCAGCCAAAGCAAGTGTTGTCCTCTATACTTTAGCCTACTGAAGTTAAGTTTTGACTGTTTTTTACTTTGAGGTCCCTGTGAGACTTTTCTACTTCCTGATGTAATATTTTTCCCTATCAGTTTTCACTCCAAAATGGGCACAACAACAAGAAAAATCCATTTAACACCTCAATGGGGATTTTTTGTATATGTTTTCATTATTATATGATATGGCAAATAACAATGAACTCAAAAGAGTATGTTTATTCTTTCACAGTAATGGATAAAGACCTACAACTTTTTTGAAAGTGAAAAGAACTAGATACAAACTATTTATAATCGCTGTGGCACACTTTGTGCTTATACTACCCTCCAATTAATCTGCAGGAGAATGGTGTACTATGTATCTTAAAAGCTCTTACAGTTTAACAGCATTTCATCAGCCTAAAACAGATTGATTCAAAAAGTAGATCCAATTAAGCTCCCCAATTTAATTCACTGGATCACAGCTCCTAATGGCTTTCTCTACAGTAAAATCCATATTCTGATATGGAATGGGTTTGGTTTAGTTCAGTTTGGTTTGTTTGCTAATTAGAGCCAGATTTCTACTTCCAAAGCATAACATATTAACAGAAAGAAGCCCCCAACATTTAATAGCAACCTATAAAGAACTGTACTATATACTCTCCTCTAAGCAGCAACTTGGACCACATTTAGCATGGACCAAACTCTCAGGGAATGCATAAAGCATATGTGTTAATGTATTAATTCTAAGTGGCCATCAGGAAAGGGGATAGGCTGACAAATGAGATGTTACATCTTTGAGCATCTAGCAGTTTCAGAGCAACTCGAGGCTGCAATCAAAACATCCATTAGAGTGCTCCACGTTTCAGAACAAGCAAGCAAGTGGTTGTCAGTGCATCCAGTAAATCACCTGATCCTATTACAAAATCAATTACTGCAGCACATTTCTATTGCTACACAACCTGATAATGGCAAAATGATATTGGGTAGCTACTCAAGGTCAAGAAAACTGTCAAAAAGATCTAAAATTTGTCTTTTTATCAAGTAAATCCAAATTATACAGCATCCTTATAATGGTATAGTTAAAATTAAAAATAGAATTACCTTCTTCGGCTGATTGAGACATTCAATGGATAGTCTCTGCAACTGCTCTGATGTATGACTGCAAGATAGAAGATTGGAGCAGCAGGTCGAACAGCCAAGCCTCTTCATTAAAGAAGAAATAATGCTGCAGCCACAGCCACACATTGACTTGCTCATCAGACGAGTTTATTCTTAAAGAAATTAGGACCAGTACTGTCCCATAAACTCTCAAAATTGGCCAGCTGCCTCATTCTGCAGCTCCCTGGCTGAAATTAAGACTGCTAAACAGAGAGGGAAGAAAAAAAAAGAAAAAAAAAAAAAAAAAGAAGAATGTTTCTCAAAAAAAAAGTCAGCCAGTCTCATCAGCAAGTAATACCTTGCATTTAAAAAACGTGTGCGTTTTTCCTCTACTCCTCTTTGCAAAGTAAGCTGCTTCAAAAAGACAGACAGCTGTCTAACAGAGGAGCAAATTCAGGGATGGCAATCTCTCAGAACTGCTTGCTGACTACTCCTTCTCTGGCTGCTGTCACTTGCAGCGTGTTTCGCCCTCCCCAGCAGCGCAGCCCAGCCAGGCTGGGCCGTGGCCAGAGGAGGCTGTGCCAGCCGGAGCCACACACCCCACCCACGGCCAGGGCACACGGCAGGGGCCTCCTGCCTGCCTGCACACCTTCGGGGCTGCCCACCTGCTGGAACGCCTCTGCTGAAGGAAAAGGACCTTCCCATCACACAGGGCAGTGACAGCGTTTCCCTGCTGCACCCTCAGACTGACTACCTCAAGTGCCTGGGGAAAAAGTCTTCTTGGAAAGTCAGAATGCATGAGAAAAATGCTATCCAGGACTACCAGATCCTGAAATAAGGATGGCTGCTACGAAGCTACAAGAATGAGAACATCAGGAAAAGCCAACATAAATTTGAACCCAGGAAGAAAGAAGCATGAAAGGATTTGCAGTAGAATGTCCAAAGGTACCACAACCAAATCTCAAAGCAAGTTAGAGGCAGATCGTGTAAGCAGCTTTAACAAAGTCTTCAAGGAGCTCTTTGCTCTGAGAAAAACAAAAAATGCAAAACTAATTCAAATGAGCAGTGAGACATAAACAGGTCTCCTAACCTTTAAAAATAAGTATATTCTGCTCAAAAGACAACATTGAATACCTCCCCAATTTAACACACAAAATAACTTACTGCTGGAAACATTTTCTTGTTTATAAGAGCTGATGATGCAGAAACTATATACTTTTGCTTTTTCATAGGAAAGAAAATGCAAATATTATAAAAAGCTCATTTTAATTGGTTTAAGATTGTATGGTATGCAATACTATTCCTGAAAGTAGAAGGTCTCACATTAACACAACTGCTTAAACTGATTATGGGATAATCTGACTTGAAATAATTGTCACTTACATTTATAGAGCTATCAGTGCTTGTACAATAGCATCCTTTTTAGCAAAAGGTTAAGAAAAATACAAGTGATGTGAAAGCAGCTGAAAAAAACTTCCCGCTTTCACAATGCATTGAAAGCTTAATTTCTCTTCTGCTCCCTCCCCTCCCCTTTATTCTCTCTCTTCCTCCCTCCCTTTCCTTGGTTTAAAGCTGAACTGAGCCTCTCCCTTCACCTTGCTCTGCCCTTTTTATATTTATGTTCCTATTAAATCGATTTCCAGTAGTATCTACATACAAGCATGCACAACAAATTGAATGGTAAAAAAACCCCTTCCACAGATAAAGACTACAGATGCAAACAAGCAAAATAATGCAGTAACCTTTTACTCGCCTGCTGGAGGTACTGTCTGCTGCATGGAATTTTAAATCCTCATCTGCAGATGCAATTGAGCTGGCATTGCCAAGGACTTTGCTCTTCCCGTGCTGATTCTACATGGCTATTCATCGAAAGAGGACATCATATAGAACATTTAAAGTAATATCTGGTGAAATTACTTAAATGTCTTGAAAGCAACCAACTTCCAAAAAAGCAGCTATAGCTCTGACCAGCCACATTTCAGAGATATCTCATACACATTACTGAATAAAGTCTTACTGCTGATGCATGCTTGCCAGCAATGTGCAGGATGTGGAAGCAGAGAGAGCTAATGAAAAAAATTAATACACAGATTTAAAGTGCAAGGATCGTGCTCCCATGCTCAATATTTCACGTGTCCTGCATACCACAAAATTCTCTTTACAGAAGCATCTATTGTTTATAGGGCTAAGAAAATGTTGAAAGCAGCCCCCACATCCCCTTGCTTCAAATCCTGGTCGTTCAGGAGACTACAGATCAGTTCTTACACAAGTGCTCCCACTGTACCTGTATTCCTGATACATAAACTAGCCTTTTCCTTTGGCACCTTGTAGTTAAGGATTACACAGACATACTTCTTAACAAGAAACAGACTAAAGGAAAGCATCAATATTTGGGATAATAGTTTCAAGCCTAATAGGGTTAGGAAGTACAAGGGTACTTCACTAGAATTTGTATTACTCTGTGTAGAGATGAAGCACCAGCGGTGCAGCCTGCAATTTATTATTTATGAATCCTTCCTCTCCTCAAGTCAGCTTCCTTAATGTACTATTGATCCCCTGGTGCATGCAGATAGAGCCAGTGACTGACAGCCACAGCTTCATAGAAGAAGTATCTGCAACATAAATTAATATTTTTAAGAATATCAAAGTAATTTTACTGGGGGGGAAGGGGGTGTTTCTATCTATGGACAGCAGAATTGAAGTCCTACTCATAGTGACATAATTAATGGAAGACCAAAAATATCAAAAACATCCTATAGTGCCACTTAAAACACGAAGACAGATTTCCTTAAATTTTACATTGGTGTTACCACTATATTTTGTTTATTTATTTTTCTTATGCCTGATCAACAAAACTTTCAATAAAACTTTATTCCCTATAAAATTAAAATTGCTTGCTATGAATCTTTTTCTTAATCCCTTTTTCCAACCAAAGCACAAATGTATAATATTCTCCATAATATGCACTGACAGGACAGAGTCATGAACACAACATCCTCAGAACTGTGAGTACCTTTTCCATCATTATCTTAGCTCTCATGACTAGCACAAACTCAGTCAAGTCCAAACTTCAAAACAGAGCAGGGTTGCTTATGGTTTTAAAGAAATATTTATCATGCTAACAAATCTTTCTTGCAATATTGTTCATCACAAGCCACAGCCTGCTTCTCTTAAAAAAAAAATGCAAAAGAGACATGATTTTATGCTAAGCTAAGGCCATGCTCTCCTGTATGCAAAATCTCAATAGGCAGGCAGCCAGACACACTCTTAAGCACTGATGAAATATCACTTGGACAGAGTGGAAAAGGCAGTACACTATGAAAAGTGTAAGTACCAACTAAAAAAAAAGTGCAGAATAGATATACATATAGAAACAATACATAAATTATGAAATATAGTTCGTGAACAAATAATCAAACAAATACAACTTTGAACTGGTGGAAAGTAGCCTGTGATTAGTAATAAACAATTAGGATTAAATCACTATACTATATACAAGACATTGTAAAGTTAAAAAGGCTAAACTTATTGCAAAGTTCTCAACCCACAATACACCTGATATGCAGCAAGATGCTCAAACTGAAAAAAAAAATAGGTTTATTTGTTATATATTTAGAAAAAAGTGTGAGAATGCAAGAGAAGCTAAACCTTCAATGAGTTTAGTAGAATGGAAGATATTTTCACAAGAGTCTATTGAGTTGTAAGGCAACTCTCCAAAAGATAGTTGGAAGCACCAGAGACCCTGGAGCTTGCCACACAACATGGCCAGCTCCCCTGTTCTGTCTGCTGAAAGTTCCATTGCCTTGGAAAATGCACAGCAACCCCCTTTTCAATACTTGGCCAAGAAAAGTATTGACTCCTCCAAATCAATATATCTTCTCAAAGTTATGCTCAAATTGTTACTTAAATTCTTTTTAAAAAGCTGCTTTCAATGCATACCTAGCTTTTAATACAGTCAGAATATATCTGTTTGTGCACAGCAAAAAATTACCACAAGATCAGAATGTAGGCTTCTTGAAAGGGAGATGACAGCAATCTGAATGAAGTTTTACAAATCTAATTAAGATAACAGAAGAATTTGTAGCTCTATAAACTCAGCCTAAGCTATATTTTTCTTCATAATCCAAAAGCTGCTTTATTGGTACATACAAAAGAACTTAAGACTCCTTTTATACACCAGTACAATAGGTATATAGGTAAAAGATAAAATAGGTTCTAAACTAAGGTTTGCTCCTGGTAATAAAAACTTTGAAATCCTACATTGGGAGAAGCAGCAAATTGCTTTAAAAATTACATCATCTGCTGAGCTCTCAAGATTGCAACTTAAAGATCTGAAAATGGTCTTTAGGTATTTGAGTTCTCATATCAGAGATAATAACACAAAACAAATTTTAAAACTGCCATCACAACAGACGAGTACCCTGCCCCTGCTACAGACAGATTTCAAAGCAGTTATGGGAAAGATATAAGAAGGCATGACCATTTTCACCTAAGGCACAATGCAACAGAAGTGGTGGATTTCAGCTTCATCACCTTTTCTCAAGGCCCCTTCCTTCTTTTTGGGGTGGGAAGAGATGAAAGGATAGGCTCATTCTTTCTCCTCCTGCACAAGAGGAATCATCCAAAAAAAAAAAAAAAAACCACCAATAAAAGCATTGAAAAAGACAATTCTTTGTTCCAAAACTGCACTTTGTGCAAGCTTATGCAGGACAAACACAGGCTGCACCTTCTAAGGCCTCATCTCACACCCAACCACCTTTGTTTTCTAACAAAGTCTTTCTCACTCCATGTGTTCGGTTGCCTTTATTGCAGGCAAGCAAGGAAACAAGCGAGAGAAAAACCCAAAACAAAACCCACAACATCACCAACATTTCTTTGACTGTGTCTGAGTAATTCCTCCAGCCCCTGGTCTTGCCTCTCTAGCTAACTTCCCCAACTTTGCTTTCCAGAGGAATTATATTTATTCAGACCTTTTTATCTGGTCTGAATAAGTAAAAAAATCACACCCCTTTAACAATTCCCAGCACCTGCTAAAAGATGAGAAAGTCCTTTCTACAATCTTCCAGCTAGGTGAGACAATAAAAGGTTTAGCTCAGCCAGTGAGTACAGTCTAATGAGGGCAATCAGTGCAGGGCTTGTGAGGATGCCTCCTGGGAGAGCAGGAGATGATCCAGTGGCAGATTTCTGAATGCCTTTTCTAGTGGGCTTAAGAACAACAGAATTCATCGTTTGGCTTGGGAGCTAAAATCACTTAGCTCGAGTGGTGCTGTAGATAGACACGTGGTTCCTGGCATCAGATAGGAAGCCTACACTTGAGTCATGAACACAGGCAGCAGCAACCCCTCACGCCCAATTATGTGTGGAGCTCTTACAGCTAAATACAGGGACATCTGCACAGAGCTGCTCCTCTCCTCCAGGAATGGACTTACAGCTTTACTGAGTAGTCGCTACTTTCCCTTCTCTTCGTGCTGCTTCCACAAAATCTACATGCAAAAGACAGTTTTCTACACAGCACCAGAAAAAGCTGGAGATTATAAACTAACTGAATACAAAAACTCAGCAATGTTTCAAGTAAAGAATAAATTTATACTACCATTTACTATCTGCACATATTCAGTGTACTGAAAATATTAGATCATAAGTATTAAAAGTCACTGAACATATCCCCATGGGCCTGTTTTTAACTGATGGTGATTTTCCTCCTTTAGAGTTTTGGGAAAGAGTTTGGGATAAGCATTTATCTGACTTCCAGATGTTGAAATATTAACTGTTTTCCTCAGAGGTAACCCTCAGGGCAAGCACTGAACGTTTCTTTCCTTCAGAGCTCTTGTTTCAGGCTAGCTGCTTATTTAAGAAGGAAACACTATCAATTTATGCTTGGCACTTCTTTTTTAAGGTGACTTACTTATGAGAGTTACCCCTTTTCAAGCACCAGCAGTGAAACAAAATCCCACAATAAAAGAAAACTGACATCTTAGGGAAAGACAGATGCTGCTACCACACCTTAGCCTGCACTAAATATCAAGAGGAAACAAGTAGCTTGCCATTTGACTGCAAATTTCAGAGCGACCCACTTCCATTGCTACTGATGGAAACAAGGATGAAGACAACCAGCTTCTCAATGCAGGCACACTGTCACATCTGTCAGAATGGTAAATTTTCCTCAAACAGCACAGAATAACAACCAGGCAACTCCTGTTACACCCTTGGAAGAGAATGCTGCTGGCCTGGTGAGGCTGAAATATGAATCTTAAATAAATGGTGGTTTTCAAACCCTTCATGTAGCATTGCCAGAAGTAACACTGCCCAGACTTTGCATCTGAGCCTGGGTGCCCTTGTTTCCCTGGGGCAAATGGGGAGGGATGAGAAGTAACAGGGACATAATCTTGTGTGTCACAAAAGCCTGATGCTTGCAGAATATCAGCAGACTGACTCCACTGCCTCTTCACAGGCAGGGTATGCTAAATGACAAGGAAGGTGTCACTCCTCCCCTGTTACTGGAAAAAACACCACATCACCCAGCAAGGTGTATTTCTAGGAAGACAATGCAAAACACAAGAAGCGATCTGTGGCAAAACAGTCAACCATTTGATGCAGAAATTATCATGTCAAATCACACAATAAAGCAAGACCTGCAATTCTTTTTGCTCACTGTAATTTCAAGCAATATTCAGAATGAACAGATTCTTCTAAAATGCAGCTTACTCTCATTCATAATCTAGATCTTCATAGAGCTGCAGATAGAGGTTAGCTTTATGAAACTCAGTTTTTCCGCAACATTATTTGAAAATGCCAAAACAAGCAAAAAATAACACACCAAGAGCAAGAGAGATGGAAATTATCCATGTCAAAGATATGGTGTGAAAGATAGCAGACCTTCACTTTTCATTAACCAGTAGGAATACTACAAATAGGAAACCTTACAAGTCAATTTCAAAGTTCAAGAGAGGACAGGAGGCTTACAAAGATCAGCATTTCCACTATATCTCACGTTAAATCAAGAAACACAACAATGGAGCTATTCTAATCCTCTATCCTCTTCAGGCTGCATGAAACCAGTGGATTGGCCTTTATTGTGTTTGAGACATAAAAAACTCAGAGAAGACTGGCGACTTCAAACAAAAGCTAACAACATTAACATAACCATTATCAAATAAGAGATATTTTTCCCCATTTCTCAACTGTAGCCTCACCTGCAGGCTTACACTAAGGCAAAATATTTACTATAAATATTGCCTTTTGCAATACTCTGTCTGAAGTCATTATTCACTGCCAAGTGCATTTTCATTAACCCTTTGGAACTCATGGTCCAGATCTTTCTGCACAGCTTTACCTATAGCTACAGTTAATACAATCTGTATTAATGAACCACGTGGGAAAAAGCTAGCTTAACACCAGTAGGCTATGAAAGTTTAAAAAACTACTTTTACTTCAGATTCAAATTAATCACAACACAATTATGTTCTATGCCCTTGACAGCTTTCTCAATAGGAGGAGCAGGCCACATGTAACAGCAGAAAACATTAACAGATGTTGATGCAAGAGGGAAAAAAGCACTTTGCAAGTTCACTTTTTTTATATGAGATCATCAGTCTGGTAATCCTAGAAAGTGACTGTGTCTTCCAGCTAAAAAGAACATTAAGGTAATTCAAAGCCATCAGCCAGAGAAAGTGGGCATTTTGCAAACTGTATTTCCCGAAGAATTTTAACAAATTAACTAAATGAACTTTATCTCTAAAAATATAATAGATAAAAATACAATCTAATCAAGATAAACAGAAACTACACTCTTTCATCAGCCTCCTCCTAACAAACAAATATGCATCTATTTAGATGCAGTGCAGAATTTTTTCACAAAAATACATAGTATACCCATTCTTAAACTGAGATTGTGTAGCAAGGAACAGCCTACGAGGACATATTGTATTTATGACTGTTACATACTGAATCTCTTAACATACCTTCTACTGCTATCTATGCCAAAAGCAGAGAGTGATTCAAAAAGGTCTGAGGAAATAGTTAATCTTTCCTAAACTATCAAATGTATGTATCAATTTATTTGCAGGATCCAAGAAAAAGGACAATTAGCTTCTCCCTACCTCTGTATGCCATGCCATCTATTTTCTACACAGAAAAATCAAGGTACTATCATGCATGAGCTTAACCTAGACAACACAAGCTGCAACAGCAGTACAGATGCTTCAGTACAAGCCTTAAGTGTGTGCCAGAACACAAAACTGAAGAAATCTCCATCCCTAATGACAGGAGCTAAACATACACCAGCACAGGGGCATTAACTTCCACTACAGTCACATCCTGAATTTTACTGAACTAGAGCAGCCCAGTGTCAGTGCTCATGGCAGGGAAGTTCTCCTGAGGCTGCTGCAAGCTGAAAGGCAGTGACAGCAGAACCACTTACACTAGCTTCAAAAACATACTTCATTCCCCTCTCTCTCAAGTGTTTCCATCCCCGTTTCACCCTTGGCCTTGTGCTGGCACAAGAATCTGTGTAGATTGCACAAGCACTTTAGATGCTATTGAGGTAATTAATTTTATCCTGCAACAGTTCTGAAATCTAGATCACTGCACAGATGCTCCAAAACTTCCAGAAGTCAAAAGTCAGAAGCTGATCAGCAGAATTTACTTCAGAATCGCTGCCTGCTTTTTAAAGTGCTTAAAAATTGTAGCCTTACACTAGTTTCAATCTTAGAAGCTTTGCTGCTTATGCTAGGTTACAGAAGGATTGATTCCTGGATTCAAACTCTTCTCCCTTCCACACAGAGGGGAATACAGAGGTATGATTGTTCATTTAGTCAGACAGAGAAAAATAAGAAATTTTGGATTTGGATAAAAAACACAGGCAAGGGGAAAAAAAAACCAAAAAAAAAAAAGAAGGCCACACTTCATAAGATGGCCAGTCTAGATCAGAGTGCTACGCTGCACATGACTTCACCACACAATACAGAGGGGGTGGTGACATGGAGGGTAGAATACAGCCAGAGGAGGAGGTTGGGGTAATCCAAATCCATGGATGTCAAATACCACATTGATGAAATTACTTGTTGCTCTGTTCCTCACTTCCTTGTCAATAAAACTGGACTAATGCTTACTATATTTAGGGCACTTGGATAAAATAAAGGACTAAGTTATTTACTTACTATATTATTAAAGAGCAGGTAGGATAGGAAGGATACAATTCCTCTTGAAGGCAGGACAAGAAAAAGACAGCTAACACTAGCAGTAGCTTTTCTTCCTTTTCCTGTGACCAAAGTATAGGAGAAAAAGTTGTTAAGGGGTTTGATGTGCTGCAGACAGCTTGTCGGGGAGAAGAAACCTCAAAGACTGTGAAGCCACACGAATAAACATTCCAAACCCTGCTCAGAGGAGGCTTGAGCTGGATGTGATCTGATGTGCTACTTAAAGCACTCCAGGTATTTTGTTGTCCACAGCTGCCATTGCATTAGAGCAGCAACTGGACCCAGGGGAAGAAGAGAACTGAGAATAAGCACCCTAGTGATACAGAATGATCAACTATCAATGGAACATCCTAAAGAGACTTCATTCCATATTACCAAAATCAGATTTTACTTCTAAATTACTACCAGTTCTTTGGTTTTAAGTTTCTTTGGTTTCTTGTATGTTAACAAGATTTAATTAATATCAAGATGTGAAAGATCAAGTAAGTAGTGAGGTCCCCTGTGCAGATATTGGGAGCCCAGTTTCACATACAAGCAGACCTGCAACCACTTAGCAGTAAGCCAAGAGCAGACAAAGCAAGCCATACAAAGTCATGAAAGGTTTAATAACTTCAAATTATTAACTGAAAGCAGAAATACAAGAATCTTGCAACATTCACATCTGATTACATGACTTTTAACAGTTTGCATTCTTATAATTAAGCCAAAGTATTCAGTTCCTCTACAGTTCTGAAAATCTTTGGTCCCAGAATACCTGACTTAAAAGTCATCTCTAGAATATGTGACTCATTGGTTTTCAAACTTCAGGAACTACTTTCTACCTAAAGCAAGATCAAGACACAGTGCTGGGATATATTTTGTACAATGCATTCCAGGCAACCCATTCCCAGTTCAGTTTCTTAAACATGATACTGAAGAACATAAAAGCTACAGATAGCACTGGATCTTGTTTGGTTTGCTTGGTTTATTCTTCATTGTTTGGGGATTCACTTTTTTCCTCTTTTAGTTAGTTGGCAGTGGGTGAGAAGATGACCATGACACCAAGACCTTTCAGGACATAAAAAGAGTCAATTGCCATTCTTTTGTGTAGTCTGCATTCAAACCAAACCTCATTTCATTTGCTGTAGCACTGGAAATAGAGTGCTTACGGACTGTCAAGGTGAAGTCACAATTTGCTCATGCTGGTATTTTTGTCTGCTATAACCTCACTAAATCAACTTCAAGTAAACTAAATGCTTTAGTTAATTAATCAGTGTAACCAATTTAACATTTTCCATTTACACATAAGAATTCATACACTAGAAAATTCCACTCCCTCCCTTTTTGTTAGCTGGTCTAATAAGGGATGTTACTCTTCTTTCCTCTCCTGCCCCTCTCTGCACAACAAGCCTGGTTTTATTCTCACTCTTCTATCCCATCACAGCTGCAATGCTGTAATGATCTGCTGCGTCCACTCCTCAGGATGGCTAGTACACCCTGTGTCTCATTCATTCCACAACAGAAAAATATCAAGTAATCCCAAAACTCTTCTGCATTAAGCTTTCAAACTGACATGAGAAAAATTAGATACAATCTGGGCTCAAATATTGCATTTCTCAGTGACTAAAACAGAAATCAACAAGACACCAAGAAATGTTCTCTCCCATATTTTCTTGGAGTTTTTAAGTGATGTGTCTTGGAGCCGTCCAATTGATGTATCTTCAGTGTTTCAGTTTTACAAAAACATTAAACTTCTATATTTCATTAGCTAGGAATGACTTTGTCAAAACACACAAATACTACTATCTGCTGATGTTGTTTCACACAGACCCCAGGGACACAACCAGGAACATGTGAGCAGTATGAAGGATTATAGAGCCCCGAGAGACAGTAAGGAACTCTGGAGCACAGGTAGATTTGTATAATCAGTCTTCCGAGTCAAATGGATTTGAAAGGGCCAATTGAATCTGGAAAATCATAAAATAGCTCCTGGACTGGTACCACTGCCAGCGGCCCAGCTACCTGGACCATGGGACTTACTTTGAGAAACCTGGTTCTAGCAGGGGCTGACGTGGTCCATCTGTCAGAGAAGGGGAAATGTGGCTTCTGTCATGGCCTCTCCAAGCCAAGGAAGAGGGCGTTAAACCAACAGTGCTGGGGGTGAGGAACTTCAGCTTATCCCACTGATACCAGTTTGATGTCAGTGCCAGCAAAAGAAGCCCAGAGCCTAAAGCAGGATCACAAGTCAGTCAGAGAGCACCTGAAGGGCACCACAAGGCAATTCCAGCCACTTCAGCCATTAAGTTGGCTCCATGGTGGGCCCAACTGAAATGCCTCTATGCAAACACAGGCAGCGTGGGCAATAAACAAAAAGAGTTTGCTGTGATCTTAGTGGCACCATGCAGATGTGGTGGGATAGCTCCTATGACTGAAGTGCTGGAATGGAAGGATGCAGGCTCTTAGGGAAGGACAGGAGGAGTAGACAAGGAGGGGTGTTGCCCTCTATGTTAGTGGCCAGCTGGAGTGCATTGAGGTCTGCCTGTGGATGGGTGAGAAGTTGATCAAGATGTGGGTCAGGATTAAAGGCAGGGCAGGGACATGTGCAAAGTACAACATCCTTGTCTCAAAACTGGAGAAACATTGATTTGACAGGTGGACTGCTCAATGGGTAAGGAATTGTCTGGATGGTTGCATTCAAAGAGTTGTGGTCAACAGCTCAGCATCTAAGTGTAGACCAGTGATAAGTGGGGTACTTCAGGGGCTGGAATTGGGATTAGCACTGTTTGGCAGCTTTGTGGGTGATCTGGACAGTGGTACTGAATGCTCCCTCACAAAGTTCACTGACAACACCAACCTGTACGGTGTGATCAACAGTTTCCACTCCAGAGGCATCTGGGCAGGCTTGAGAGGTGGGGCCATCTGAACCTCATGAAGTTCAACAACCCCAAGCACAAGGTCCTGCACCTGGGTGAAGGCAACCCCAAGCACCAATACAGGCTGGGCAGAGAATGGATTGAGAGCAGCCCTGAGAAGAAAGACTGCTTGGGGGTGTTGGATGAGGAGAAGCTCAACATGACCCATCAATGTGCACTTGGCAGCCCAGAAAACCATCAGAAGCAGCGTGGGCTGCAGGGCAAGGGAGGGGATTCTGCAGAATTGTGGACCTATTAGAACAGGGTCAGCAGAGACCCAGAAAGATGTGCAGAGGACTGAAGCACCTCTCCTATCAGGACAGGCTGAGAGAGCCTGGAAAAAAGGAGGGCTCTGAGGAGGCCTTATTGCATCCTTCCAGCACCTAAAGGGGCCTACAAGAAAGCTGGACAGGGATTTTTTGATGAGGGCAGAGGGCAGAGATAAGGAAGACTGGTTCTAAACTGAAAAAGAATAGATTAAGATTAGATGTTAGGAAAAACTCTTTACTGAAAGTGTTGTGAGGCACTGGCACAGGCTGCTCAGAGAACCTGCAGATGCCCCATCCCTGGAAGTGGTGAAGGTGAGGCTGGATGAGGCTTTGAGCAACTTGGTCTAGTGGAAGGTTTCCTGCCCATAGCAGAGGGAGTCAGAACTAGATAATTTTAAGGCCCCTTCCAACACAAACCATTCCAGGATTCTGTAATGAAAAACACTGAATATTAGCCTCCCTAGCTAAGTAGCAGACTCTTTGGAGCATGTCAGATAAGCTGAAGTTTTTTGAGGCTCTTTCCATGGAATCTGAAAGGTATATTTTTCAGCTTCCCACTGAGTTTATATTCCTAACCACTAGTATTTCTACTCAAATTTTTAATGCCAAGTTTGCAATTTGTGTGCAATGTAAATCAGTCACATACTGAACTCATTAGCCTAAATACTGGAGCACTGAGGAGCAGAAAACATTGTATAATCACCTCTAGGAAAAAAATATGCCCATAACTATGTCAAACCATCCTCCTCACAGTTTTTAACTGGAAGTTTTTATTTTTATTTTTAGCATTTCCTAAGGTTCAAAAGTTCCCACAGATTTAAGGAAGTGTTTCCCTTAAATTTTTCCCATAAGAATCATTTTCTATTGAAGTTTATATTCAGCTAAATATTTCATCATCCTCCAGTAGCAGGCAAATCAGCATATACTTCACAACTTCAGTTAAAGAGACAACTGCAAGTATGTTATTAAATATTCATATATTTTGTGCAACTGAAACTGAATTATAAAAGTGGCTTTCTGACCCAAACTAAATTGGTGCTTGTTTACCTTGAAAATGCCTGGCTGTAAGTTGCAGCAGTTGAGGAACTGCTTCATAAGCAGCTCGGCCCACAACACACAGAGGTGTTCTGTTGTATCATCAGCTCCCTCACTCAATTAAGGCCATTCCAGCAGGCAGCCTCAGGATGAGCTTAGTCCTTGAGGTATCCTGGAAAAGTTCTTTTGCCATCCCTGCAAGCAGACAGCAGTGGCCACCATCAAAACAGCCAGGCTGTTGTGTGTCAGGGCAACACAGATAGATGCTCTTCAGCTTTATCTCACTGGAGGCAAGTCACCCTCCCAAAGGCCATTTAAGGAAAAAGACTACAAGCAGCAGCACTTTCTTCACAAGCATTAAGAACAAAGGGCTGGCTATCATTTTAAATCACTAGCTGCAGTGTTCTCTTGCAAAAAGACTTTGACAGCTGAAGAATATTTTGCATGATGTTCAGCTCTGGAACAAAGTGGAATAATATCCATGAAGAACCCCCATGGAAATGTACGAGTGCATTCCCAAAGAAAAAAGGAAAAAAGTACATGGAGTTACTAATTTGTGTTGTTTGAAGTGCTACAGAACAGAATTCTAAATTCAATTTGCAATTGGTATCTAGTTAATTTGCTAAAAAACACTCAGATCTTTCTATGCATAATAGTTTAGTGAAAGTACAGTTTCATTTAATTATTCAAAATGCATCTAGCTCAAGATTTGAACAATAGAAAACATGACACAAAAAGATTAAAATATTTTTAATGGATATCCAAAGAGGATGCAAAAAAAAAACCAAACAAAAAACCCAACCACAACACTGATTATTCAGCACTTACTACAACTACTTAATCATCAACAAAATACTGATTGTCCCAGAAGATTATATTTTAAAACAAAGCAAAAACAAAACCAAAAAAGATTACTTTTTCACTGAGAATACTGAGTGAAGAAAAAATTAGGATATTAAGTTATTACGTTTGCAGAAGAAAGCCACTTTTCAAGTTAAACCAGAGACAACTGGCAACTTGCTGGGCAACTTCACCTTTGCACCTTTTTAATTAAACATGTCAAATCACCAAAAATTGATTTTTATGAAAACTCTTCGGAAATAATTAAAGCATTGTTTTAAGTTACCTTCCTTTGACTGCAAAGTATTATTGCTGACCAAGTTAACAATGAACACAATTCACAAACCAAATAACATAAGCACACAAAAGGTCCAAACAAGGGTCAGCCTTGATGGACAGATAAAAGCATGGAGGCTGCAAGAAGGGGATGGTATTCCCAAAGTGAGTGTGACCCTTGGCCAAACCCATCAAGAGCAGCTCCCTTTAAAAAGCTCATTCATTAACTTCCAGGGGCTGATGACTCCAGTGTCTTCCAGGAAGGCAGCTAAGAGCTTTGCCAGTCCAGTCACTGCTGGCTGGCAGTGGAAGGAAAGGATGGGAGGTGTCTGTGCTCCCTTCCACAGCTTAGATTTCCTGTGGGACCAAAATTCCAAGTTTTGGAGTTCAACATGCTTCATATTAGGTAGCACAGATCAAATAAGAGCTTGCCTAGATTCTAAAATACAAAAGACTAGTTGCAACAGTGGAGAGAACAAAGAGTATTTACCCATAATTGCACCCTAACTCCACCTCTGGCTCTACTGAACGCAAACTTCTCTCCAGATATCAAAAATGCCAAATTAGTTTCCTTCTGACATCTACCACTCCTGTGAAGACAAGCATCTTCCTGCACTAATTTATACCAGACAGAGCTGCTTATACAGTGCTCAAATTTATAAGCTTATAGGTCCAACGTATTAATTTTCATGTCTTAAAACGAATAGACTAGAAATATTTTAAGGTACCTTCATGTGTTATGGGGCTTTTACTGTCATAGGAAAGTAACAAAGGTATTTTTACTCTGCATAATTGACAATCTACCCTGCAGAGAGCCTCTCTGGCAGACTCTTCTTGGAGACAGATAGTGATAGGATGAAGGCTACAAATGCAAGTTCCAAGAACAGAAATTCTATGTGTTCTGTAAAAAAGTCTTACATCACAGCCAAATATTGAAGCAGGCTTTCTAGAGAAGCTGTGGAATACCTGGCCTTGGAGATATTAAAAACTTATCCTGGATAGCAACACCGAGCAACTTTATCTAAGCTGGTCCTGCTTTGAGTGAGGGTCTGGACTAGCTGACCTCCAAAGTCCCTTCTAATCTAAATCGTCTTATGGCACCATGAAAAAAAATCGCCTTATGACTCCATGAAACTGAAAGGAGGACTGAGGGGGAGGGGTGATGGTGTGGTGTGTTAACTGTACCACATTGCAGAGCTATTCATTAATGTATATATACCACCATACAGAAAGACGCTTGATTTTTGCCTGTAAAAAGAAAAGGGTTGCAGAAGTCCTTAGTAATTTTTTTTAGACAGTCTACTCTGTCTCCCCAGTGCTCTTCAGTTCCATCTCCTAATAATCAAAATTGAGCCTTTCCAATGACAACAGTCAATAACATCTAATTAGCAAAAATTTCAATCTCAACTTTCTTATAAAGAGGTCACCATTTGCTTTTACAACAGAAGACTGACAGACCTTTTTTAAATCTTACCAAATTAACTGTACTCAATGTTTTAATGACTTACAGTTGATTGCCAAAAGAGGGAAAAGCCATAAGAAATAATAAAGAGTATTAGCAGTACTATTTGGATGTAATGGAAGTGAAGACACAGATGAGGCCACTAGGAACACACCCAGGGCCAGAAGGCTTTTCCTTCTGCAGCTGTGCAAGCAAACTGAAGCACACCCCGGCACTCCACCCAAAGCAGAGAGGGAAACACAGGGTGTTTCTGATAGATTTGTTTGGTGCTTAGTTACACTGATAGGTGTCAATAGCAGCTGATCTGCTGCTCTTTGACTCTCCATTGCACTGGTCCTTCAGCACTGAAGCTCTGGCCCCTGGTACTGACTAGAGAGCCAGGTATTCAATCTCCTCAGAAAAAGATAATATATTAGACCAGTTTAGACTTAAGGGATTCTCAAGCAGTGTCTAATCCAACCTTCTATTTATATGATAGTTCAATACTGAATTCAGATCAAGTTGCACAGGGTTTTTTTGGCCAGTTAAGGCCTGAAAACCTCCAAAGGACCTGGTGGAAAGTCTGCACTTTGCAGTGCTAGTCTATTGATGTATATAAAAGCTTACATTGGTAAGGATTTAAGAGAAAGGGAATACTCTAGGCAGAACCAAAACAGAATTCAATAAATGTAAATGCATGTGCAATTAGAAATTGAAAGGAGTCTAGTGAGTAACTGATTTTCACAAATCCTGTCCAGTTTTCAACAATAAAGTGTTATATACTCACATTGTGAGAGGTTTTACATATACAAAAACAGCACAGAAAATATTTCAATATGGACAGGCATAGAGCCAAACACAGTTTGTGCCAGCAGTCGTGCTATCTCCTCCACTGCCTCCTGGAAGCATTGCCCAAACACTTTTGAAATGGCTTGTTGTACAAGAATATAATTCAGTATGCAGCAATAGTCTGAGACTGATACAGCAAGAGCAAAACTGCATTTGTACAGGCCTGTTAAAAGGACACTGCAGCAATCATGATGCCAGATGATGAGAGTCTAACTATGTGCATAGAATATGAATCTCATGTTTTCTGCAGGAAAAATGAAGGTGATTTCATGTATAAAACAACAGCAGCAGTTCCATCCTTTGTGGAGACACGCTGTTTCTAAAACCTCTATTGAGGCAGCGTAAGCGATGCTTCACGGGGGACCACACCTATGCTTCTGGCAGTGTTTCTGTCCAGCAGGCTGCTGTAAATACTCAGCCCTTATTATTCTTATTGTAGACCCTACCAGTCAGTCACAAAAAGACCCCTTCCCACCTCTGCAAAAATGCTGTGGGGTGCTGTTCCTCAGGACTGCCGCACCAGCGAGCAGCAGAGAAGGAGCTGCCACTGGGAGGAGCTGCAGCCATACACGACTTTAAATCCCTGCCCTCCACTCGGGACTGAAAACCTGCGGGAGTTACCATTCCTGCAAACCGGGTTCTGCCAGCAAGCCAGAGGCTGCCTGCTGCAATACACCAAACCGACTGAACAAGCACAGAGGAGTAATTCTGCTTTCTACTAAACAGAGGCGAGACTTCTGCACATTAAAATAGCCCACCATTTGTGATACTCTCTCAGTTAGTTCACAGTTTTGTCTGAAGCTGCACTGTCTGAACAAGTGAAGAGAAACAAGTAATCCAAGTACAAAAAGGTTCTGAATCCACAAGTGTGAAAATGAGTTTCTCCATAATGCTGCTTTCAACAACAGATGAAGTATTGCAAACTAAAAAAAAAAAAAAAATTCCTATTGAGGTTTTTCCCTTTGACCACACAAATCAGCCAACAGAAACACTTCAGCATTCTACACATTATCTATGAATATAGGGAACAACAATGGCCAGACCCTTGGAATGGCAGCTTACAACAAAAGACTGAAAAAATGGAGTTAATGGAGTTTAGTTAGAAGCAGTGCTTTCCCTCCTTTTTTTTCTTTTTTTTTTTTTTTTGGTGTGTGTATGCATGTGTGACTGCATCTAGCACAGCATAGGAAAACTGGCAAGGTTAGCAAGACTCCTTTCACAGCACACCCGAGGACACAGACACCTGCCCCTGCCGCTTTCACCTCCTCAGCCTGGGTACCCAATCCCTACAGGATGGATAAAGACAGGCCTCAGCCAAGCCTGGCCCTCCTGGCATCCTGCT
Source organism: Zonotrichia leucophrys gambelii (assembly GCF_028769735.1). NCBI lineage: Eukaryota > Metazoa > Chordata > Aves > Passeriformes > Passerellidae > Zonotrichia > Zonotrichia leucophrys. The sequence goes on along the minus strand of NC_088173.1, from coordinate 24,827,260 downwards.
CCCTCTTTGGCAAGACACAAGTTACCCTCAGAGCATTGCACCACCCAGCAGAGCCATTATCTGCCACTGGTAATGACTTGGGATGCAGCTGTCTCACCACTGGATGCTCACATCCATCACCACTGGCAATGCTACAGAGCCACTCTGGCTTTGATGACAAGAGTGAGGAAAGGAAAATAGCACTCTTTTAACACCAAAAAGCATGTGTGTGTGGAGGGGGAAATCTAATTACTATTTGTCCTGTCTACAGCAAACAGAGCTAAAAATGGAACAGAGTTTAAAGAAAGGTGACACTGAGAAGAAGGGGACAAAAAGGTAGGGCAAGTCTATAGATCATAGTGACAGAAGAAACTGGCTATGAAAAGCATGGACTTTCCTTCACTGGCAGCTTGAAAAGAGAGCAAAACATTCCTTTGGGTCACAACAGTTTCAAGCAGTACTACAGGCTGGGGTAGGAGTGGCTGAAAAGGTGCCTGGCAGAAAAGGACCTGGAGGTGCTGGTCAACAAGAGCTGAAAATGAAGCAGTGTGTGCCCAGGTGGCCAAGAAGGACAAGGGCATCCTGGCCTGTGCCAGCAATAGCGTGGCCAGCAGGCGCAGGGCAGAGATTGTCTCCCTGTGCTCAGCACTGGTGAGGCCACACCTCGAGTCCTGTGTTCAGTTCTGGGCCCCTCACTACAAGAAGGACATGAGGGGCTGGAGCATGTCCAGAGAAGGGCAACAGAGCCAGGGAAGGGCCTGGAACACAAGTCCTCTGAGATGTGGGGTTGTTTAAGCAGGAGAAAAGAAGGCTCAGTAGGGAACTCATTATTTTCTAGAGGTACCTGAAAGGAGGTTGTAGCAAAGTGGGGCTCAGTCTCTTCTGCCAAGTATCAAGCAATAGGACAGGAGAAACTGGCCTCAAGTTGCAACAGGGGAGGTTTAGATTGGATATTAGGATAAATTTCTTCCCTGAAAGGGTGGTCAGGCATTGGAATAGGCTACCCAGCAAAGTGGTGCAATCGCCATCTGTGGAAATGTTCAAAAGGTGTGTAGATGTGACACTTGGGGACATAGTTTAGTACTGGACAGGCAGTGCTGGATTAATGGTTGGACTCTATCTTGGAGATCTTTTCTAACCTTAGTGATTCTATGAAACTTAGAGATGCTGGTCTAGATTTTTGTCTTGAAGAAGTCCAAAGTTCCTTCTGCCCCTAATTTCCCTTAATGAGCACACGTGTAAGATAACAGGAAGTTAATACAATTTCTAGTGACATTTTATCCAGGACAGACTGTCACATCCCAAACAGCATTTCACTAAATGCTGGAGAGGCATCAGCAGCACAGCTGGTAGTGCTCTCTAGTGGAGATAAAGGGGGAAATGCTGCGGACTCCACAGCCATTGTGGCTTCCAGAAACAAAAAATAAACTCATTTTAACTGTATTTTAATCACAACTCTCTGTAAACATAAATAATGCTATTCCAAGCTGAAGAGCCAAAACAGTGAGTGCCTCGAGAACACTGATTTCCTAAATACCTTCAAAACATAAAGGTGGTTTTTTGCCTCATCAGTTCAGCACATTGCATCTTACCAACTTGCTTCACTATGGGCATATATCAGAAAAGAGCATCATTATGCAATATTTAAAGTGTGCTTTATTTTCCATATCCATAAAAGCAATATATACTACAGGTAACTACTAGAAAGCTTAAGGTAGATGGATGATAAACCAGAACACTGATGAAGTGGAGCCCCTCTAGTGTACTCCTCTATTAATAACATTGCAGTTGACATAGAAAATTTGGCAATAAAAAGTTTGCCTATCAGGAGTCAAGGAAGCTAAAAATCTTGCAAAGAGCTCTGACCAACACCTGCATTTTTGAGCGCAACACTTTGTGGACAGAACAAAAGAGTATCCTTACCACATTGCCACAGGCAGAGAATCTCAGCTGCATATTTCTGAGATCTTCTGTCTCCCAATACATACACAATGCAAAATTTTCATGGTATGCCAAAATTATTTTCTCAACAGTACAGTTACATATCCAAAGAGGAAGTGAACCAACTGCTTTAGGTTGTCTGTCAAGACGACATTGGATTCAGAGCTAAATCTTGGAGTAATTGGTACCACCTCTTCCTTTTCGTAGTGAGGAAGAAAATTAGACTGGTGTATAGCTCCTGTGTGATGAGTGAAGTTATGGATCAATGCAGATGCTAATTATCAGAGCAGGTAACAGAGAATAGAGTAGGAATGTTGATATGCTCTTATCTGATTTTATATACAGCAACAGAAATTCTGAATTAGGCTTTCAGTTCTGTCTGTGCAGCCTTTAAACTTTCAAATCAAAACTTAGAGGACATTTTCAGTGCAACCTGAACTTATTCTTCATGTTTATATATGTTCAGTTCTACTAAACAAAACTGAACAAAAGTCAGCAATTGCTGGACAAGGAGGAATTTATTTCAGCAATTTAGCAGTAACATGAAGAAACCAAATGAGTGCCATAGCAAACATATGAAGCTACAGGGAGAAAAAATTCAGGTTTACAAAGGTACAAAAATTTAATCTATGGTCACTGTGAAAAATTAAAAGTTATTTGTGCATTTTCATCTGTCTACACATACAATGATAAAGTGGTAATGCAATGAGTTAAGCTTGTCCTGTTTGAAAGATGGAGATGATTTAACAGATCTATGAGTGCCTGTATGGCTTACAATGTGGATGCAATTAGGATGGCTTTGGTGGAAACATTAAGCAACAAAACAGCCTACACATTAATTCATGTGTTTTCCCAGTTTTCTTTAAGAAAGCTTCAACAGCACCCCTGAGATGCCTCTTTAATCTAAGGGAGAAGGAAGAAGAAATTTTATACAACTTCACACCAAGAAATACAAAGCATTACTAGGCCATTAATGAAGTATTTAATGTTGATCTTTTGGTCCCATCAAGGGCTCATTCTCCTAGAATTTGTCTGAAACTACCCCCAAGGATATCTTCTTAGTAAAGGATTTTCATTTTTCTTTTAGTTTTTTATTAACATTGGAATACCCAACTTATCAGGATGCAACAGCTCCCATGAGTAATTCATGGCAATCCCAAATAGTTCCAACACAATGAATCAAGCCACTCATACAATAATTCTGTTTTGCAATTGGAAGAGAGAGTAAACACAAACAGCAAGGCATTTTTTTCAATCATGGTTTCACAGACACAAGCTCACCTCTCCTGGTAGGGCTAATCTACATTATCTTCTCTCAGACTTAAGAAAAACTACTGCATAGGGAAATGTTTATTACTGACCTTGTACATCAGTCCTTTAATGGCTTACAAGGTATTAAATTAACATAAAGGTAGATAAACTTATCTTCTGTTATTGCTCTAAGGCAGTTCTCTCCATGCCTCTTTTCAGACCAGGATTTACAAAGAAAACTCACAGAGCAACACAGATGTAGATATATGCAGAAATGCTGCTAAATTTACAGCAATGGGAATCTGCAATGCCAAAAGAGGTAAGGTGCCAAGTGTTCTACTGAAACAGCTGAAGAACACAGCAATCAGTCCCTGATACTAAGGAGGGTTTGCAATTTTATTTTCTGCTTGGTTTAGTTTGCATAAGATTAAAGAGCAGTATGTGTCAAAGCAACTCCTAACAGTACCTAAGGTCTTTCAAACTCTTTGAACAGTCTAATTTTAGGACCAGGTATAGAAAATTAGAGATTCTGTTTATTTGCCTGGTACCAGCAGCCAGGTACCAGGAACCAGGCCGTTCTATGAAATTTTGTCAGAATGACTTTTGCTTTCTAGCAACTATAACATCACTGAAGTAGATACATCAAGAAATTCCTCAGAATGGTATTGGATAAGAGTTTCTACCAAAGGTATCTAAGATTTTTTCTATATTGATACAGAAGTGTGAGATGAAAAAATTCTACTTTCATGAGATGAAAACATTCTATTTACACCCAGAATCCAGTGGACTCCTTGGAAGCACATAAACACATGAAAAAACAAAACAAAAAAAGAAACGAACAAAAAACAAAACAAAACCAACCAAAACAAACAAACACCTCAACAATGACAAAAAAAACCCAAAACAGAAATATATATATATATATATATATATATATATATATATATATAAATTTCTCACATATGTAAACTCAGCTGATCCAGGCCTTCATTATTTTAAGAATGAATTGCCACAAGGTACAAGACAAACAGGCAATTCTTGAGACAATCTTGAAATTACTCTCATTGAAAACATGCCTGAGGTTCTCAGGTAACTTGCATACAAACACCCAGCAGTTTGTATCATACTCTGATAAATGGAGATATTCAGATTAACAGATAAACCTGTGTCTGCATCCAGATTCATATGCAGTATTATTGTGCCATCCTCCAAGATCTTTCAGTTCCCAGGCCATCTAAATATTTTCATGATATTAGCATTTAAACAGGAAAATAAATACCGTATTTATTACATGTATCATCCTAACTGGTTAAAAGTCAATTCTTTATAATCCACGCCAACAATTAACAATAGTTCAATTTAAGATATTATCAGTATAATACTAAACTCCAATTTCACCAAGAATAACTAAAAAAAGAAGAAAAAAAATAAAAGAAAGCATTATTTTAAGCGTTAGCAAAGCCAGTAAGTCTAAACTAAAAAAGGCAACTCTGAAGTAGACACCAGGCACCTTTTAAAATAAGAATTTTATCAGTAAGTTTATCCATTTCCCACAACCAAGACTTTATTATCATTTCTAGCTTAGTTATCAACTCAAGTTTGGCCCATGACATAACATTCTAACTACTAAGAAAGAATAATGGAAGCATTTATTAGAAAAGGAAGGGCTGCTTGCTTTATACTTCCCATTTGTTTGCTAACAAAACATTCTGCCTGACTTTATAAAATAGCAGCAGTCAGAATGAACAAACAGAGAAGAATTAAAACTTAAATGGGATACGCTACTCTCCCAGTAAGCACCACTTCAACAGCAAAGCATAAAAAGGGTAAAAACTGAATCTGACTTTAAATTGACCAATCTTGTTTAAAAAAAAATAAGACTGCTAGAAGAATTCTACTTTTACAATCTGATTGATATTTCCTTCCAAAACTCTGGACTCACTTTATACCAATTCCCAAAACTGAAATAAAGGAAAAAAGCCAATCCTGTCAAATGGCATACTGCATGCTAGACCCTCCTGCTGCCTGCTGTTTAAATTAGCACGACAGTTTTCAGAGAGCTGCAAACCCTGAAGAAACAATCCATAAAGCAGCTGATGAGCAGCAGGAGCAGCTTCAGGTGCTCCAGACACCAGCGTCCACCAAGACCAGATTCCCACAGTTCTGCCTCTGCTCATGTTCAGGGACTGTAATTCTACCCACACCAGGCAGAAGGATCCTGTTCCTCCATGCAGCGGTAACAGGAGCATCTGCAACATGTGCTATTTTTAGAGCCAGTCCAGTGCCAGCTCAGAGGCATGAGGAGCTGGAGACCAGGGCACCGACCAGCTCACTGGCCAATCCAAGCTGCCCCTGCCCCTCACTGCTACCCACAGCATGGCCCAACTGAGAAAAACTTCCACAGCCATTTTGTCACATCTCAACTTGCTTTGGGATCTCCTGGACACTGCTGACAGTTTTTGCACATTTCCAGTCCTGGCAGGCAAGGCTTTGTGGGTCACACTCTGGTGATGTCTGCAGGCTCTCTCTGCAGCCCACAGGCTCGAGTATTTTGTAGCCAGCTCAAGGCTTGGGTTGCTTCACATGATGGCAGGTGCCAAAACCAAAACTTAGCCTTCTAATTCATACACACACTCTTAATCCTGTTCAGGACTTCAAAACTTTCTTCGTGTTATTTTGACCCATGGGAAGATATGTGTATCTGAGCACCAAACGATCTCCAGGTTTTTATATCTTGTAAGAGCTCAAAATCATTATTCTTATCTAAACTGTACACTGGAAATTGGAGTAAAGCACTAGTTCATTAAATGATAATTCTAGTATGAGAAATCTTCAAGCATTAAAAAATTAGAATGTCTTCTTGGCCGTTCTATGAAATTCATTTCAGACACAGGAATTGAGCAATACTTTAAAATAAAGCATGAATGGGCCATCTTACAGATACAGGTAAGGCACATCCCATATTCAAAAGAAGAGAGGAAAGTCCTGAATCTCCTCTCAGAAAAATCAAGCATTTTGGTAAGGTTTTTACAGAATACCATGAAACTTCAATGCATATGTTTCAAACACAGAGCCATTCAAGAGCCCCATCTTATTTTTAGCTTAACTGTTGCCCATAGGGCACTACAGAGACTTTTTTTTTTCTTCTCTCTACCTTCAACCCCTCAAATAAATCCCCTTTATTGGATTATGGATTAATGCAGCAACTATAGCAGTAAGCTGTTTCCATGAGAGTGAGAAAACATAAGATGTGTACCATTAAGCAGAGTAACATCTCACTTAGAACTTGTGGGTCTGTCTTGGATATTGCATTCATTGCATGAGAACAATATTGATGTTTTATGAAATATATTTTGAAAACATCAATAGCACAGAAATTTAGCACCTGCTAAAACAGTCCCACAAACAGTTGATTAATATAAGTACTTATTTCCTTAAAGCATCTAATGACCAGTACATCTACTAGCAATTCATTTTAAGTCACTGCTCTATTAAACAATTATTAGTTATATGTATGTTGAAGAACATATTAATTTAAGATTATTACATAAATTACAGGCTGCCCTTTCAATGCAGAATGGTGAACTACTGATGCTGCTTTTTTTGCACAAAGAAATAAAACCTTACTATTATACTGGCATCACAAACTGTGATCCCCTAAAACAAACACTCAGAGCAGCTTTTACTCAAAGACCTCAAAACATTTGACAGATGTGTTGTCTCATTTTATAGAGTATGATGCATAAAATGGAATAGTATGCTCCTGAATAAGAGAATTTCAGACAAAGTCAGTGGCAGAAGCTAGGAATAGAAACCTCAGTCCTTCCAACTACTACACCATTGCTCTGTTTGCATTTCCACCTCCAAAAGACTGATGAAAAAGGCAGCAACGTGAGCTAAAAATAACTTCTGATTAGCAAGGCAGAAGCCCTATGAAAACCAAATGAGCCGCAGTCTCACTCAAGGCTGAACCTGAACCTAAACTGCTAAACCGGGGAAACTGAACATTGTAAGGCCAGGTTAATGTTTTGCTCAAATTAAGTGAAATTGAGTTTGCTAAGACAACAATTTTGGTCCAGTAAAGTGTTAAAAGCTCTCACCTATAAAGCTTGTTCTATTACTCAAACTGATACAGCTGAACAGGCTAGGCACAGAAAACCTCCAGATTTGGAAAGGACAAAGAACAGTCTTTAGAACCACTTCAAGTTGAGAATATCAGTTTTGATTTCATCTGGGCTATGTTAATTAATATGTGGAGGCTGAAAACTTGTGAAATGGAGATTTTTCTAGGAAAATGGTCAAAGTTTAAAAACATCTGTCATTTAATAAGAGCAGAATAGACAATTACTATTTACATGTGATATACTGAAGATTTAAAGGAGTGGGTAAATTAATGCAATGTCACAAGACCCCTTTCTTGAGGCCAGAAACCCATACATAAACCCATACTCAAAAAGGATTTGTCTCCTGAACGCTCCTTTAGGCCCACCTTGGTTAAACTCCAACTACCCATTTTCTCTTGACCCCTTGCTTGCCTGATACAATGGAGTGGTGATGTCTTTTCTCATTTCTAGATGTGTGTTCACCCAAACACCTCACAGTTATTTGCTTACCCTCCCTTTACTCCCATAGCAACATTTGGTGACCTGTATTGAATATATTTCATTATGGTGTGTGAATATGTAAGACCCAGAGCTTTTGTTGATTTTAGTGGTGGGGGGAGAACAAATACTTACCATAGAAAGGTGAAGATTCATTGACAAGCCTTGCATTTTTTGCTCTGCAAGACCTGGTACAATTTGATGCAAATTCACCTAAAAAAAGTTTGGCTCTGATCATGGTAGGGGATTATTAGGTAAAAGTGTTGAAATTTCTTCCACATACCATTTCCCACTACAGCTGGTAATGTTCAATCATTTTCTGTATAGATTCCAAGCCACAATGCTAAGCCACTATAGGGATTTTTCTTGCTGTATTACAGCCAATTCATGCTGGATAGTCAAAAATTTTACTGTTTCTCTTGAGGAATAGTGTTCTGAGGTATATGCTTTGAAAGATGAATATCAAATGCACTCTCCTTGCTGCAGATGCAGTGGTATCTAAGGGCTATACAGCATGCATTTAATTGTATGTCACAGATGGCTGTTCGTTTTAAAGCAAACAGATGTTTGTCATATCTTCTTTCTTCAATACACACAGTTTGTGGGCTGCCAGTCGATATTGAGATGGATGTTTAGGAAGCTGATATTGATGAAGAAATGTATAATGAAAAAGCTAACTGCAGCACAGTTCTAGACAGCTGAAACTCTTCAATTTGTTTTATTGCTTTACCTTTACTTAAGCTATCTTTCCAAGGAAAACTGCACCAGAATTGCCAGTTTGCTTTTACACATACAGCTGGCATCCATTGCTATCACATACTCCAGTTACAGATGGGTGCGCAGTCATAACATCAACACAGCTTCAAAAACACTTCCCCAACAGTGGGCTGCAAAAACACAAGTTTCCACAGAGCAGTGCAAAGGGTTAAAACACTTTATTTGAAGCTCCACAACCTCTTCAATTCCATCACTCATAAAGATAGTTTGGTCATAAAGAATTTAGAAGTACAAATTGCATTTAGCCAACCGCTGCCACGCTATTCTTACAGTACTTTTATATTAAGTACTTTGCTGTACTGTCAAAATCCTTTGACACCTTAACTGATTCCAAACAATATTGAGGATTTAAGTCACCAGTAAAATTTGTACACTGGGAAAGTGAGAGACAGACCCATGGGCAAGTGCAGAATTGCTGAGGAACGAGTAGCTGGCAGAAGGGGGTGCTAACACAACCTGTGGAAGGGGCAGCTCCTTTAAAAATCAGGGCTGACTCAACTAATTTTTATGCTCAAGGAAAAACACATATTTTGAAGAGGTACAAAACTACTTCAACATTAAAATTTAAAACAAGGATAGGAGGGCAAAACTGGACAAGAAAAGGGGTAGAGGAAAAAAACTGCAGCCAAAAGAAGATAGGGAGATAGCAGCAAGACTGCAAGAGAGCAAAACAAACCTTGAGCACATGCTGAAAGACCAGAAAGAAGGAGGAAAAGCAGAGAAGGCAGTAACCAGAAGAGACAGGCAAGAGGAAACTGCATACAGTGACAATCACATATCCTACCCAGCTCCTCATAGGGAGGGGAAATGAAAAAAATGTGGGTTTTTTCCTGCTGTAAGTTTCCTCCATGCAAATTCTACATTAATGAAATTTTGATGCTCTAGGATTCAGAAGGAAACTAAAGAAAGTCCAAAGGTGCTTCCTGTAAACAGAACTATTGAGCTATAGCTGTTAACCAGAACACAATGGCAACCCAGGTCCCCTCTGACCAGGATCAGCAAGGCACACTGGAACACTCACTCAGTGTGGCTGCTTCTCCTCAACATGTTCTCATGCAAACTCACCCAATCTCATTCCTAATCTCAGACACAAGTTTATAGCAACAACCATCTCAAAAATGAAATCTAGATAAATTTATGCATGGGCAGTTTCAGGCAAGACTGCTTGTCGTAATTTCCCCCAAATTGTTGCAGGGAAAACTTGTTTTTCCTGAGGAATCAGGGTACAAAATTGCTTCATGAGAAAAAAAAAAAATAATTCATATACTTTATCAGTATTACAAATAGAGTGACCACTATAAACTAGACTCAACAACCATAACCACCAAGCATACAACACAATACCTACAACAAAAGTCAAGAGTGTAGCAAAAGTGCAAAGTATATTCCAGCAGCTGCTCCCACCAAACGACAATACCAATCTGCAAAGTAGAAACCAGCCAGCTACAGAACATCCATGCTGCACTGTACTGCCCCATCCCTAATTAAGAAGTATTTACAGAGAATGATAAATTGGTTTCATACAGGGCTTTCATTAGAGAGAAAGTCCCTAATCCTTTTAATCATGATTATAACTTCATGTGTTATATAATGTAAATACATTTGGCAAATCTGAATCCCCCACTTCTACTGCAACACTTTTATTCTAATTACAGGAGGATGCTCATCTTTAACAAGCAATATGATAAGTTTTTACAGCAAGCTGATAACTATAAAAATGACTGCCATGTCATCCCACCTGAAAGCAACCTTTCACTACACAGACATCAACTGTAAGAGCTGCTTATCACTAACAAAAGTCTACTGCATCTAAGCAATTTCTTCTGTGTCTTAAGCATACAGCCAGGAGAAACAAATAAAGCTCTCTCCTCATTTAAATCAGTTCTTAGGAAGTAATTCAAGAAATAAAATAAGGTCACTTAATTCAGTAAAGGCTATGGTTAAGTCATCTGTGTTAATCACTTAATAAAACAATAAACTGATCAGACAATCAATAGTAAAACCAGAATTTTTTTGAAGACTAATACACTTTCCATTCAGAAGTGAATGAGTACCTGCTTAATATGTTTCCTTACAGTTAGGACATAAATACCTTGTTTCTTTACACAGAGGTTCCATGAAAAACAGCCTTCAGAAAGTCAGTCCTGTCTTTTCTTGTTTCAGGTGGTTCACTACACTGAGCCACCTAGTAAAAAAGGCAACAGAGGTACATGGTATCTTGATTTTTACATTGCTGAACTCAAGACACAGCACTGCATTGCTCTTTTCCCTGCACACTTTCCTTCTTCACAAAAAACTTTTTATTGTGCTTTAACAGAAGGTCAATGGCTATCACTTCTCTACTCCAGCACAATGGTGAATTGAAACAAGAACTCATAGCTGTTTAGACCGACAAAGCAACCAGTATGTCTTAGCCAATAAAGCGATTTGTTCATTAAAGCTACTAATAAAGCAACCTTTTGTTAGTCTATGAAACATCAGAAACCTCATAGAATGCATTTAACTATGCTTTCTTAAAAATCACCAACTCAGAAGTTCTAAAATCTGTTAACTTCTCCACTTCCTTAAACTGATAGTAAAATACCTTCGTGTTGACTTTTCAAAGCACAGCAAGTGTGACACAAACTTTCCTGCCTATTTATCATCAGAAACATTTAGGGGCTTTTGGTGAAGAGATCCCCCCTGACAAGAGCTGAAATCCATCATATTAATGCATTATGCAAAGTTTCCTGTGCAACACTGACAACCTGTACTTGTGACCACCACAACTATTTACAAGAACTAAACCATTCAATGGCCACACTCAGTTTGGACCCAAAGATTTGTTTGGATTTGACAAACAAAAATGAGAAGAGCTGTAGTTAGCACAGATCAAAAATGCTGCTAGCACTCGTGTCCATTGCTTTCAAATAAACTGAAACAAAGTCTGTGCCTGAGTCCCCAGCACTCAGTGCTGCTGTCTGGAGGGGGACTGTAGCTGTTCTCAACAACCAGCACTAACAGGAGGACAATGGCCACAAACTTCCTCCAAACAACATCAGCATTTTTGCCTTGACTTTAGCTGCACTATACCAGCAATCCCTGAAAGCATTAAAATTAAGTCTCCTTCCTTACTCACAATTTCTAGACTTGCTTTGTTAACAGGCAGCTCCATTATTATGTGATTACAGACTAGGCCACCAAAAAGGAAAAAAAAAAAAAAAGCCATTTTCCATCTAATTACCATTAGCTAGACAAAAAAGGCCAGGCAGGTATTTCCTCTAAACAATATTAGCAGCAATATACAAGTATCAAAGCTGCATAACATGTTAACACAGAAAATAAAGCAAAACACTATGTGAGGCAAAAAAATATATGTTCTCTTACTCATATTTAACAGTGAAACACCCCTTTTCGTCAAGCACACTGCAACTGCTGGATTTTTTATATGCACAAGAACCCAAGAAAAAAAAGCAAGTTTCATCCTTATTACTGCAACTTCTCCAGAACAAGATTCCCATTTGTTACACTGGATACAGCATTTGAATTCTCAGTGAAAGTTCTTGTAACAGAACGACAGTAAAATATTTGTCCCTGCTCAGAGATATGTACAATCAGCCAAAGTTCTATCCTTTGCTATTCAGAAAATATAATCTTTATTTATAAAATAAACATGTCTGCTATCTAGGACAGAGATAGCATCCCTCCCTCTACACTGTGACTCTCACTATCAAGCCATGGAATTAAGTGCTTATTCTAACAATAACACTTCAATAGCATGTGAAACTTTTCAATTAAACAGTTGTCAAGCAGCCTGATAAGGCACAGAAAAACAACTGATAGCTGAAACAAGTCATACAACAAGTTTTGCAGACTTCCTGGTTCCTGCCAAACAAATAGTTAATCAGTGAGTAGTCAAGAGGCAAACAAACGACCATTAAAATTCATAGCAAAAAGCGACACATCATTTCATTTAATTGCAAAGTTTTGACCATCTTTGAAGGTTTTCACTTAAAGCTTTTTTGGACTTTGAAGCCTTTTGTCTACTTTTGCACCTCTGACGTGTGCTAGCAAAGAAAGCAGCAGGACAATAACTATTGCAAAGACACTGATTTTAAAGAGTTACACAATGCTTTTCTCTCATTCTCTTTGAGAGAGGATGATATAACTTTCAAACTGCAATTAGAAGTAATTTATTATTTTAATATTTTCCTATTTAAGTCCTGAAGTCAACTTTGCTAACTCTCCCTGCCTATACCTGATCAGGTCTTCCAACAATTCTACAGTCTAATATTCACTTAGGCTGAGAAGATTCATACAAGAATCAATCAAGAACACAATACACTGCCTCATAGTTGTGATCAAGTGCACTTTTCAGTTTGCTTAACTTCCAAAATTAATCCTCTCCTTCAGTTCAGTTCTACTCCTCTCACAGTACAAAGGCGGTGGAATTTGTTCCTAAATGACTTAAGCATACTTGAAAAGTCCCACTCTTCAGAGATTAACTTCTTGCTCTTGTAAGTAAATAAACAGAAGCTTAGACTAATGACTTTTTATCAATGAAAAACTGACAATTAGTTCTTTTCTGAGGCAACAAAAGTACATGACTAAGAAGTTTGACAAATTTACATTTGTAGCCACTGATGCAGCAAACATTATGGAAGTGCACAGCTTTCTAGAGGCACTTTTATGGCCAAATCTAAGTGTATACTCCAGTGACTGCAGCATCAGACCTAGATTTCATTTATCTTTTATTCACCTGTATTCCAGAAGAGCCAATATGATAGTCTATCACTAGTGGCAACAGAAAATTAACCATTGAGTTAAAATACTTCACAAGAATATTTAGATTTTTCCTCCATGATAGTAATCAATTTAACATTTTTAAAAATGTAAAAAATATTTTAAAACCTATGGTGATTATATAAATCACTTCGGTAACTTAAATAATAACTAGTATTTTAAGGAAACACTCTAAGTTACATGCCTTTAACACCTTAACACCTCAAGATGTAGTTTGCAGAACCCTTCTATATATTTCTATAAATAATATGTTCTTTAAATGTATATATTTATAGAACTCTATAATCTATTCTTATAGATTCTTATTCCTAAACACAATCTATTCGTATAGATCTACAAATCAGCCAGTTAAATAAAGGCTTTAGAGTCATATAGAAAACCAATAAGGATTAAATTTGCTTTTCTTCACAAAAGTACTCATATGCGATGACAATAAAATTGAAGTTCAAAAAGCACTTTTAATACCACAGACCAAAAAGAAAACTTCAATTACAAGAGCAGATTTTTTGTTTGCTCTGCCTGGTTGCAGCAGTTGTAATGCTAACATGGGAAACTTGCTAGTTATCATTTCAGATAGATCCTAGTGTTTATATTCTTTTTTCACGATCCATAACATCAACAGAGCAAAATTTCAGAGTTGTTAAGCTGATGTTCTAACCACATTAAAAGACGACCACAGGAACAACTAGACAGGAATTGCCATTTCCTGGAGACACAAATGAGAATTCCTCATCCTTACTTGAGTACCCATCATTTTCACAGGCAATTTTCAAGCAATTCTTTAGCAAACATACCCCCTAGGTATAGCCTAAACTTCAGATGCAGTTGCCACCTTTGTATGGTTGACTGCAATGATGAAACGCCAGTAAGCACTGGTACCCAAACAGCACCTCCACATTTCCACAAGAAAAATCACGTAGTAAAGCAGCATCTGTCATCTTACAGAGGTGAACTCTTACAGCAAAAAGTGCTTAAATATGGAACTGTGACCTGAAAAAATGGTCTCTTTAGGAACAGAGATGCCCATTTCCAGGGACCATGCCAGAGGCAAGTGACAAGAAAGGCAAAGAACAGTAGTTGCTCATTGCCCCCTGCACCACGAACGGGAGGCAGCACCCAAGGAGCGAGGAGAAGCCACCTTCAAAACATGAGTGACTCTTCAGGCAACAGCCAGCAGATCTGTGGGATTTGTTGCAAAAGGATGCAATGGACCAGAAAAATTTACAAGAGTTCAAGAAGAAATTATACAAGTTCTCAGAAGAGAAATCATTTAAGAATTTCTGAATAAACAGAAACAACTTCTGGCTCAGAGATTCCATAACTGAAAGCAGCTGGAGATCAAGTGCAAAATGAAAAGCATCTAAAATTGATCTTGTTCTTAATGTTCCACATGAATCCACTTACACATTTTTTTGAGATGGGTCATGCAAAGAATTAGGGAATTTCTGGGTTCCTGGACAAGATTTTCTCTTTTATGGCTATCAGATACAGAATACTAGGCTAGAAAGAACACATGCCAGTGTGAACCAGTGGGTCAATTTTTCTAGAATACACTTAAAACTATTTATTAAACACATTTTAAAACAGAACATTTCAATAAAAATATAGAAGTATTTTAACTTTTGGATGTCTCTCCCAAAACTGCCATCTTGATAGAAGATATTACACTCAAATATTTTAATGAGCTTGACCTATCAGTCAAAATATTAGTTACAAAATTATATTTCTGTTGGAATAACATTACTGATTATTCTCCGCTAAAAAACTTACAACAGTTTCATGGTTTTCCCTCCTAGACACTGTGTCTGTGCAAGCATTTAGTGGGCAACAGAATGGTTCTGCTACTGAACAGTACCAGCTGACATTTTTCTCCAGAGAAAAGCTAAATTACTCACTTTGGGTTTATTTGCAGGTTGCTTTCCCTCCTGAAAACAAACAAATGGAAGAATATGTCACAGGCATCAGGCTGTTCACTAATTAGGAAGACCTCTGTAGCCTGTTTGTTCCCTTTTCACTGCACATCTCAGTGTCTTTGCCATCCGAATTCAAGATCTCCTAGACAATGCACTCAAAGTGTAAGACTATTGAGCACATAAGTTTCTCTCAAGGTGCCACCACTCCACTACACAATCTGGGGAGAAGAACAGAGCTAACAAACCTAAACCACCAACACCTCAGAGAAAACATGGTACTTTTGCATTTTCTCATTTTATTAGCAGAAATCAGAACTGAGTGATTCCACAGGAACAAGAGAAAAAATAATTATAAATAATAAAAAATTACATTCACCTCCTACTAAAAATACCTAGTATTAGAATGTGAGAAAACACAGTACTTACCTACATTTGAAAGAGCCAGTAAATATGATTTAATGTGTTACAAACAAATAAGCTATTCATGCATAGCAAGCTAGCTGAAACAATTGTTTGGAGAAAACGATTGTAAAACATATGCAGGTTAATACCAGAGAATTTACACAGCATGGTTTCTGGAAAGGAAACCATGCTCTTTTAGGGTAGTAGAATTTTATAACAACAACAGTGAACTAGGGAGAAATTGCTGAAAGAAAGACTTTTGAAAAACCTCCCTCAAAGTCTCAAGAGGCCATTAAGTAAAATTAATATTGGTGTTAGGGGAAAACATTTGTGTTTAGATGCCAGCAGTAAAGCATCAAAAGAAAAAGCAGTAAGTGGTCTGTTAATTTGCAGATAAGGGTTAACAGCAGAAGGCCGCAGTTCTTCACTAGAACTGCAACACATATTCCCTAATGGTCAAGAAAGCAAAAGGTGGCAAAACTCATTCACATAAAAGCTATTAAGGTTAAGATACGAGAAGGAACCTTATGCATTTCATGTCGTCTAACCAAGCTAGATAAAATGGAAAATACATGACAGACAAAGAAAACACTTAATAATCAGTAATCAAGGCATTGTGTGTCCAGGGGAATCTTTTACTCACCAATTTCCTGGACCTTAAGAACAAATTCAGAAAGAAATATTTTGACTCTTGATAGTCCAAAGAAGAATAACACTCAGTAAAAGAAAAAAATTAGGATGTGCATTAAATACTTTGGAGAATATTATAATTGGTACATTACAAACTGAATGCAGCATTTTAAATAGGCACTTTGTAAATGTACAGCACTTCTAGGCAGGCATAAAAATGGTTTGAAATGTAGTTAAACTAAATGTTAAAAAAGGTGACGTTTAGTAACAGGCATCTTAAAGGGGAAGACAAAAACCATCAGAAAGTTTGGGTATGTTGATTGTAACTGAGAGATGCAGAAGAATATAAAGGAAAAGGTATAGGAAAAAAAATGCCAAGAACCTTGAGTTTAACTGGATTTTTATAACAAAAATAATACATTCAACTAAACCAGGGTTAAAGCATCACAAATAACATAAAGAACAGAACTACGTGAATCTTTATACATTCCAGGGCCACAATACATCTTTGTGAAAAGTGATTCTGAAAAGAAAGATACACACACCTTATAACGAAATCCCACTGCTTTTCTGGAGATGGCAACTGATAGGCAGAAAGAATAGAACAAAAGTTAAACTCTCAGCTTCACAAGCAGTAGAATTCTTGAATGCAAATTTTTCCCCCTTTTGGTAGCAGCCACCAAGCACAGCTCTGCACAACTCTGCCAACAGCACAGCACAGCTGCCTCTACCCCAGCTAGCAGGTAGGTTATATGGGGAGTGGTGCAGGATCTGACATGTTGTGATAAGGGAGGTCACAGGAGATAACAGGACAGTAATCAGGACTGTTACTGCAGTGATGGGTACAGCAGCAGACAGAGGACACAAATCCACAGGAAACTAGGTTTTGTTAGCTCCTCTGCTCACAGAACAATTTGTTTCCCTTGTGTTTTACAATTTGAATACTAATATTTCTGTACATTGCAGCTTTGATCACTGTGTTAAATGTAGCTCTACTGAATAAAAGGATTATTTGTCCAGATTGGCATGCTTATGACTGTGATATGAAGAGAACTCAAGGGAAAAACCTTTGAAGATCAAGCACATGCTCTATTTTAAAGGCTGAATTGGCAGTAGTGCTGAAGGTGGTTTATATCATGCATATAGTTTACAGCATGATAATATGACAATACTTTTGCATTGTAAACACTTTCAAATTACTTAAATTTGTCTTGCTGTTTAAAGGGTCAATACCACTCTCTCCTTACTGAAAAGCTAAGAAGTCAGGCAAGAGTAGCACTCATGTTGGTTCACAAACAGCTGGATTTCAGAAGTGGACAGCACAACCACAAAAGCAAAGAAGGGACAGGAGGAACAAGATCAGCCCTTCTGGTTATAGCACTTGCTCCACACTGGTTTCAGCAGATCATCAAACCACAGCCATGAGGTTTCAGGGCACAGTTAAGCTGATCTAATGGCCAGGCAGTGCCCAAAGGATTCACTGCCAGCTGTGCATCCCCCGTGCCAGCTCTAACGCACATTCAGTGTGACATAATGTCACACTGAGCCAACTCAATTTGCTTTTTAGTTCCCTTCTCACTTAAATTCAGGGAACTTAAATTATAGAAAAGCAAAGAACAAAATTAATTTGAATAATCTTAATAAAAATTTAGCTTAAACCTATAGCTAGTGCAGGAAGAAATATGGGTAGGAGAAGCTGTTGGGAGCCATTCCTTACAGCAGCAACTAAGCAAGTCAAATACAATATGAAATGACAACCCCATTAAGGACAAGTTAATATAATATTTCAACCTTTGTGATGTTTGAAATTATTTTATGAAGGACAGGTGAAATGTCTAATGGTGAGTTTCTCCTTTTTAATCTTTGCTAGGTCGTGCCTAACCTACGCAATCAATTTTGTTCCCACCACTATGCAGTGTAAACAAACAATAGGAATGAGAAGGACCAAAACGTTAACATTTCTTTTGTGCCACTAAACAAGCTTTTGTTTTTCCAGTCGTTCCCAGCACCCCTTTGAAAGGTTCCCACAGCCCGTGTAAACAGCCACAAGCTGAGCAGGATGACTGTACATACCTCCTACATAGGCAGGCAGCCACCCCAGCATGCAGCTCCCCTCACTAGACAGCCACACACCCACCCCATGACAGGGGACACCACCCACCTCTACTCTTCAAACACAACTCCTGCCTGTGCTCCTGAGTCACAGCGAGGGTTATCTACTGCTCCCACCAGGCCAAATGTCAGTCATGGCAGAGCTGAAGTTCGACCCTCAATTATTCCACTATCAGCTCACTACTTTGCTGTAGCATATCAGGAATTACTTGATTTCAAAGTGTTCAAAGCACAAATAACAACAGATTCACCATGGCAATAAGCTATAAAGCTGGGAATGCAATACACAGCTTGAAATCCTAAAATCACAGAATCAGAGAATGGTTTGGGTTGGAAGGGACCTTAAAGGTCATGTAATTTCAACCCTTTTGCCGTGGGCAGGGACACCTTCTCCTATACCACGTTTTTCAAAGCCCCATTCAGCCTGACCTCGAAGATGAGATGAAAATACAGGATGTCCTGGAAACAAACTAAATGTAACTGTGCATGTCAAAGTTGTTTTGCTACAGCAAGCCATGTCTAAGAAATGTTCTAGCTATAGTGCATTCAGCTATGTTAAACTTTCAAATTTAAGTTAAACATCTGGACAACCTAAGGAAGAAGCCATTATGGAGATAATCAAGGTTATTAACAGAAACACTTCTGTTACTTCTGTACTATAACATTGCAAAATGTAAAGTTCAGCCACCTGTGTATCAGAGCCCAGCTAAGATACTATTAGTAGGACTTCTTTCACACATATAATCACTCTCCTCTAGACACATAATGTCAAAACATAGTTAGCATTACTACCTTATTACTCAGGGGCTACCAAAGCCTGCATGCTACCCTTGACATGTTTCTTGAACACCAAGTGGCTGTTCAGGGCTGTGTATCACACAGTTGGTAGAGGGGAGCAAGTGCAGGACAGCACAAAGTCCAGCAGGCTGGGAGTCAAGCAGTGACCAAGTGTAGCTCTTGCCCAGCCTGCCAACAGCACAGCCCGCATGCACCTGCTGCCACAGATAACTAACACACTGTGAAAGCAGAGGGACTTAACTGCCCCCTTCCAGCACAGGCTCGTCATAAGGGTCATGTCTGCCCCATCTTGGCTACACAGACAAGTTTAAATACAGGCCAGGTGGGGAAAGCATTGCAGGTTTGATCACTGTCTCCCTCCCTGTCAACTCGTGCAGCAAATAGCAAGTTAGGAGAAAAGCAATCCCCAAACACAGTGCCCCATAAAAATCCATTCTTTCAAACTCATTCTTGCTGAAAGATCAAACAGGGACTGCTACTTAGGTATGTGGAGAAAAACATTTCCTGGCCAAAAAAAACCCCAAAAAAAAAAACAACTGAAAACCACAGCAACTCTGCCTTAGCATTTTTTAAAGGATGCTGAAGATTAGCCCTCAAGATCCATAAAAACTGTCACTACTGTGCTCTGTAGTAAAGAAAAAAAAGTTACCTGTCATTGCAGTGATCCACCCACCCACTCAGAGAAATGCCACAGATCTGCAGACACACTCATCAGCTCTGGCAACAGCAGATGAAACTGCCACAGCAGAGCTCAGAAACAAACATTTAAAATAACTTAGACAAGGGTATCTCCAGGATCACAGTTTCAGGACCCTTTTCTGTTGTGCTAGATCATCTCCTGCTCTGAGTATGAACTAAAACAAAATGACAAGATATAAACAGTAGGAGACACTCTCAGCAAACTGCAGGTTTACTGGCCCAAGCTCAGGGCCACAACTAACACAGCTGAGCAAAGACATAGACAATGGTGAAGCAAAGGTGAAGACATCCTGTTTTCAACAGAGATTCAGCACTATGCCAAGCTATGTGGGGTCACACTTGCCACAAAAGATGAGTAACATTTCCTCACAGAAGTCTGAATCCATAGCTGGTTTTTTTGGTTATTATTATTTAATGGTTACAGCCTTCAACACTAAAGAAAATATTCTCTAGTATATTCTAAAGCCTTATTAGGCAATGAAGAAGTTAGCAAAAGCAAAGTACCCACTACTGTCAGGTCTAGCAAAGAAATGCTAGATTTTGCAGCTACTGCAATAGCTAGTGAGCAACTTCTCAAGCATGAAGTATGCTACAATGCTGAAAAGGCTTACACTTGCCAGGGAACACACTGAGCAGCTTACCCTCCTAAAAAGGGAACTTGAGGAAAAGCTTGAAACCTTTTCTTCCCCATTGGCTTATGATGCTTTGGGCTTGTTAGTCATTTAGTAAGACAAGTAGCTTGTCCTGAAGTAGCCTGTTCAGTTGTGAATTCCCTGTGACTACTGTCATTCCTGCAGATATACACAGACACACATTCCATCCTATAAAACACATCATATATTTTACATAAAGACAGTAATTGCCTTTTGTATGCAATTTTGCAATACAGCAAACTAACTCCTTATAAGCATAGGCAGGTTCTGCATGCTACAGCAGATCTAAATGTAAAGTTTCGCCCTTAAGAAAACGTGGTAGACTTTATCCTGAAAAGCACGTGCTCCAAAAGTATCCACCAGCATCTGTGAGAACACAGGGCTAATGTGTGCAGTAAGGACATTATGATGGTCAAAGAGGGCAGAGTTTAAGTAGATACTGTCAACAACACACACACAGGGTTTGCAGCTCCTGTGCTGAAATTCACAGCAGTTGCCACAACCTACACGAGCACAAAGCCACAGCTGAGTAGCTCTGACTCTGCATGACCGAATTAAGGAATCCTTCAGTCTATCAAAAGGACCCAACAAAACTTCATGTGCAATTAAGTCTCCACCACCATCCTTAAGTTCTTTGATAAACCCACCAAGGAACACACAGGGGAAGCCTCAAGAAACCTGTATCCTGTAAAGGTTACCTCCCACATCCAAGCCGTCCAGAGCAACATTTCTTAAGGATGAAGTGCTGAAGAGGGAGAACAACAAGCTCTGACATCGGACCAAGAAATTGAGGAACAGGAGAAGGGTACATAGTAACAAATACAACGATTATCCCAGAATCAGATCAGATTTTTTATTTTCAAAGAGAGACCCATGTGTAAAGAGGGAGAACTGGCAGGGAAAATATTTCATCTATTATTACAACCTAGGATACTGGAGTGGTGAGATTCATTGATTGAGGTTTATGAGGAGTTTAAGGGGAAATTATTGCAACTCTATTGCAACCGTGCTCTAACCTCCCACTCGCCACAGCTCCAGCTGCACAAGGCCAGGTCTCACCACAGCACGTGCCTGCCTCTCAGCTCCACCTAGGGCAGCACTCCTGCCTGGTAAGGAGGCAGAGCTTGTGCTTATTTAGAAAGTGCTCAGCAGTATGCCCTGCCCTCTCAAGTGCACTTCGTCTCAGCCTGCCCATGCTGAAGAGTTCACAGACTTCCCAGTGCTGCTCCTCCAGAGCAGCATCAGGCAGGTCATGCCATCCGCACCACTGAAAGGTTTTCAGGCAAAAAAGCATTTCACAACGTCCACATTTTGGACAACTCTGAATAGCCAGCCTTTGAATAGGAAGCATTATTTAATTACCTCAGAGCTGTCCCTCTGCTGTAAGCAGCCATCCAGTCTCAGGTCACAAGACAAACTGGACTCACCTGGGCCAGCTTTGCAGGCTCTACCCACAGGAGGCTTCTCCGATATGGGAGCTTGCAGACCAAGCAATTTCAAGAAACCCTTTCCTTTCCCCTCCATATCCCAATGACCCCTGCCCACAAAACATCTAAGGTACATCAATATGTTAATCAGCTTCATAACAATGTATTTGGATTACAAAAATCCAAACATCACTCGACCATTTATGAGAATATTAAAGGGAAACTGGTTTTCTTTTTCTTTCAATATAAGCTGAGGTAAATACCATTGCAAAATGTGTCATACTGGTATAACTCTAAATTACAGCCAAAACTAAAAACAGCACATACTTTTTTATTTAGCTGGGGTTTTTTTCTCTGTTTGTTTTATATCTTAATTAAAACATGCCATGCTTCTCTATTTTATGGCCATATTTGTGTTTGGTTAGAAAACTAGACAAATTCCACTAGTTCCTAGTGCCACAGCCACCACCAATCATGTTGAAGGGATTTGGATTGGGAAAAGAAGTTTTGGTGGCACACTTCTGGCACACCAAAACAGTACACACCAACACTTCATCCTCCAGCACAAAGCAAAACCCACTGTCTCAGCTCAAGACTCAGGCAAAGCTTACCTGAACTAAGCAAGCTAGTTTTGGACAATATTTCACACACCTCCTCTTACCAACCAGCTGTGGGTGTGGTATCCTCTAGCTGACGGTAACATCTTCAATTGTCCTAGCAAATGAAAAGATGTCTGCTGGTAGGTTAGGCATGACATTGTAGAAAAAAATGCATTGTTTTTCACCCTTGTAAAAATAACTGCAATTGTTCCAGAGAACACTGAGAAAACAAAATAGAGAAGAGTTCCTGAATTACATAGATCTGTCTATTTAGCAAAAACGAGCAGTCTTGAGGAGATGAACTCGTATTTTTTGCCATAGTGAGCATGAACAAAACTGAATGCAGTAGTTCCTTTTACTCTGACATTCCTTACTTTTGAAGTACTTAACATTACAGATGTAAATCATGTCCACATTACTGGCAAAAAAGCCTAGCAAGGATCTATTAGAAAATACATGACTGCAGTGTGTGCACTGATACAGGACAAACACTGGAGTAGCTAACCAGAACCACTGCTGCAAAGACCTAGGTAGGATTCATAGCATTGCAACAGTTTAATTACTCCCATTCTCTCTTCCTGCCCAAGAAATGCCCCCTCACAAATGAGCCACAACGCCTCTCACATTCATTACAGCCAAAAAACATCTTGTATATGCAAAACTCTCAAAGAAGAAAAGCACATGTGCAGTTTAATGTTTAATAAGAGCCTAATCAAGCTGTTATATTTATTTATTGATTTTGGCTGAACAGAGAAGGTAGCCAAAAATTGATTACTTTATGATTTCACCAATAATCTTTCCAAAGTGAAAGACAGAGAACCACCTTTCACTTTTTACTAAATACAAAACTGTGACAGGTGAGGAATGCACAGGGATTTAATATTCTTCCTCTCTCCTAACACAGGAATAAGAAGGTAGCCAATACACTCGACAACACGTTTATTCACAATCAGTCACCTCAAAACAAGGACTTGTCCATTCCTCCCTCAAAGCCACCAAACATGTTCACACGAGAGGAGCCACCAAGGGCTGCCAAAGAAGTGACACAGCCCTAAAGTGCACACTGATAGCAGCCACAAGGGTGCTCTGGGACCAGGACCTGTCAGCATCCAGGGCAGCCTTCAGCCTTTTGCAGACACCCTCTGGGCTAAACTGTCCTGGCCTGATTTAGCCAGAAGAGCCTGTGTAATAACCAGCGGCTGTACCACCACAAAGATCAAGAAGTTTAACAACAATAAGTCAGTTTCCACGCTTACATGGGTCTAGGTCTTCATGAGACAAATACCTAAAATCTTTGTAGCCTTTGCTATAGAGACTACAACTACTACTCTTGTAGTCTTTGCTACAAGAGACTATCTTAACATCCATAGTAGTGATTGCAGTAAATAGATTTTGTCTATCCAGTGAATAATTAGAGCATTTCAGTACTGAACCATCCATCAGTTTCCACAAATTGACTAAAGCACAATACTTTGTTGTGGGAGAGTGTTTTCATGAGCAATTGACGCAATGTTTATCGTGTCTTTCTAGAATTACCTGACATACACAGTCCACATATGACACGGCTGAAGCAGCTCTGCAGATAAAATCTTTATGCTACTTTTATTTCAAGTGTAATGTACACACAGCCATTGCATGTGCTCTTCACAAAAAGATTCAGAATATTAAACATGTTCATTAAACACCGTCCAAATTTTAAAAATTCTGTTTATTTTAAAGAGACAGACAAGTAGCGTTCCTCTCTGTTTAATAACATTGCTGGCCTAAATCATCACACACCATTCCTTTCTTTTACTGGTTCAGAGACAACAAATTCCATTGAAGTAATGAACAAAACTTTTGCAAAGTACCACATGCGTACATAAGGAGAAGTAAAGTTAATTTGTCAGCCTAAGTCCAAAGATAAAAATTATTTCTTTCCCTAATCTAAGAAGTTATTTGTTGTAAAAGCTTTTCTAACAGTTAATACAAATGAAAATCACATACTTTCTGATAAACATTTATGTTTCCAAACAGGCACCATTGTATTAGTAAATTATTCAGCTTGAACAAAGAACCTACACTGATTAGATAGAAGCTGCAGTAGGAGGAAAAATCTAAACCTTGACAAAAAAAATTTTAAAATATATCTTTTTAAAGATATATTTATGAACCTGAAACATCAACAAGAATGCATAATTGCCATCAAGATACAGAACCAGACTGCCATTAATAACAGGATGATGATAGAGAAAGGGCAGATTTAAGTTTGGGACTAGGAAGTGCCTTAAAACAAGTGTAATCACCACATGAAAAAAGGACATAGTGTCACTTTGCTCCAGTAGATATTGAGTGCAGTACAGAACTGACCATCTCCTTAACACTGTGGCCTGAAGAGAATGCAACTTCCTTTTCTAACCACTGAGTTCAGCGATCAAGAAAAGCTAGAAATGAACCAAATAAAGAGTTCAACTTCTTTACACCCCTTTTCAAAACAGCAGTGATGACAGAAAGCTTAAGATATGGAGATACTTCAAACTAAAGAAAATTAATCTTCTTACCTTCAGCAAACTGGGTCTCAAAATGAAACTGTGAAAGATCAGGTGCCCTGCCTACCTTAAAATTCCTCCTGATGTGAAGTTTTTCCCCTGAGTTTTCAAAGGCCATCTCCTCAGAGGAGTAGACAAGTATACAGCTGGGAAACAGGCAGTAAGTGCTCTCAAAAGCGTAGCACAAACCAAAGCACAGAGCAGCATCTATAGCTGGAATGCTGGAGTATGGCCTTCTGTTCACACCCATATATTTCAGCAACTGTGTACATTTCTGCTATGTTTTGTTTTCCTCTGCTTTCAATCGCATCTGGTAAAGAAAGCACAGGAGAGCAGGCGCCTAGCAACTGGCCCACAGGATGTTCACAAGCTGTACACTCTTCTTTTAATGAAAAGCCCAACAAACCCTACAACCTTCCCCTGCAAAGTCTTTCTAGACTCTTTCCAGGATGATGCAGAGAGGACTCATGCAGACAGCAGTTTCCACACTAGAGTTACAATTTCTGGATCTCTGTCTGAACACTGTCTCATCAAATAAACGACATTCAACCTACTCTCTTCATTTTTTAGTACATCCTCCTCATATGTAACAAATTGCTGTATAAATTTTAACACCCAAATAGTACAATTTAACACTAGCAGACACAATTGTTTCTTCCCTGACAAGCTACGGAGGTGTTGTTTTCTTCAGTTAAAAGAAAGTTAAGACACTCTATAAAAAGATTTCAAGTTCTGATACAGTTTTTGCTCAGCGGGAAATTATGCACGGGGCGGAAATGCTAAAAAGCAAAGCAAAACAGAACCCAAGCAAACACAGCCCCATTCCCAAACGAGACCCTTCTTTCCCCAGTCCCGGAGGAAGGTCTGGAGTAAGAGCAAGAGCACTCCCGTGCCTCGTGAACCAGCAACTACTCCGATAAACAGGAAGAGCCAACACTACACTCCTGGCTTTTAAAACATATTCAAAATACTTTACATGGAAAATAAGCAACTCTTCAATAACGTTTTTCCGCGAAAAGAAGAGCTAAATTTTCCACCCAAGTGTTATGTAAATGAGCGAGCAGGAGGGAGCCGCGGGGTCTGTTAAGAGCCACTCAGCCTATAGAGAAAAGCAGGAAAACGGGGGAGCGGGGTGGGGGATCTTTGAAACCCTCGGGGCTCACAGCACTGCGGCCGTGCGCTCCGCTCCCAACCTTGCACAACTTTCCGCCGCGGCAGTTCCGCTCGGCTCCCGGGCGGGGACGGGACGGAGGGGGACGGAGGGGTCCGAGCCCTCTGCCCGCCCGCCCGCCGCCTTTGTTCGCGGGGGCCGCCGCTCCCGGCACAAAGCGGGCGGCACAACTTGCGGAGGAGCGCTCGGCGCTCCCCGGGGGCCCTGGCGGGGCACCCCCTTCCCGCCCGGTCTCCGCGGCGGGCGGGAGCGGCGCGCGGACCGCGGGGCAGCAGACCGTGCGCGGCCGGCAACGTGAGCCGCATGGGAAACGGCGGCCGCCGGCGCCGCGCCCCCCGCCCCGGCCCCCGGCCCGCCCCGCCGGCAGCCCCGGGGCACCCGGCCCCTTCCCGAGGCGGCTCCTCCCGCTCGCACTCACTTTTCGGGACGGGCTCCGCTGGGCTCTCCCTCCGCTCGCGGCGCGCACGCCTTCCCGCCGGCGGGGCGATGCGGGCGGCGAGGCGGAGCCCCCCTCCCCCGGCGGGAGGGGGTCCGCTGCCCCCCCCGCCCCGGGGCTGCCGCCGGGGGCCGGGTGACTTCAAAGGGGCAGGCGGGTCCAGCCCCCCCCCGCCCCGGGCGGGCTGCGGGCCGGCGGCCCTCGAGGAATCCCCCCGGCTGCGGCTGTCCCGGCGGCGGATCAGGTGCGCCGCCGCCTCCTCTCACATGGAGCCACCGCCTCGCCGCCCCTCGGCGCCCCCCGGGCCGGTCCCCGCACCGCCGCCGGCCGGGAGGCGAGTGGCTCGGGCCGCGGCCCCCGCCCCGCTCTCCCTCTCATGCACTGCGGGCGCCGCCGGGCCCCGGCTCCAGCGGCGGGGGGGCCGTCAGGGCCCCAGCTGGGCGGCGCGGCGGGGCAGCCGGGCGGCGGGGCTCGGCGCCGCGACCGCTCCGCTCTGCGGCATGTGGGGGGAGCGGCGGCGCGGGGCGCTGGGCGGCGAGGCAGGGCCGGGCCGGGGACGCCTGGCGCGGTGGGGGCAGCGGCGGCAGCAGCGCCCCGGGATCCGCTCGCTTCCTGCGGCGCCGGGAGGGGGCGGGGAGGGCGGGCGGGAGAGGGAGCGAGCGCGGCGGCGGCGCGGGCGGATGACAGCGGTAACCCGGCAACGGGGCCAGCCCCGCCCCGGCGCTGGCGCGGAGCGATGATGCCGAGGGCGGGCGGGGCGGAGCCGCGCAGGTCCCGCCGCGGCCGCGCGGTTCAGCCCGGGACAAGGGGGCGGCCCCGCGCCCGGTCCGCCCTTTCCCGCCATGGGAACGGCCGATGCCGGGGCGATCCCGGTGCGCGCCGCTCCGTGCTCGGCCGCCGCTCGGTTTGTCCGGGAGCCGGCGTGGGACGTGCTGGTCACCCTTGGTGCTTCCCGAAACTGGGACTCAGCTGTCCCAGCAGCACTTTCTCAGTCGGGCTGCGGGCGCCGCGAACCCAGTAACGGGAATGATGGTTACCCCATCCCTGCTCTCCTAAGGTGAAACCGAGAGTTATTTACAAGAGCCTATAACGGAATCACAGAATAAATTCGATTGGAAAAAGACCCCTGAGTTCATCGAGTCCAACCTATGATGGTACACCGCCATGGTCAACTAGACCTAGCAGTGAGTGCCACATCCAGTCATTCCTTAAACACCTCCAGGGACCCCACCACCTCCCTGCACTGCCCTTTTCCAAGCTGCCCTTTCTGTGAAGAAATTCCTGGTGTCCAAACTAAACCTCCCCTGGTGCAGCTTAAGACGGTCCTCTTGTCATATTGCTGGTTGTCTGGGAGAAGAGACAGACCTTCATCAGGCTACACTCTCCTTTCAGGCAGTTGTAGAGGGACATGGTCACCTTCTTTTCTCCAAGCTAAACAACCCCAGCTCCCTCAGGCATTCGTCACAGGGCTTGGGCTCCAGTTTAGTGCAGAGTTGTGGCCATCACATGAGAGTTCCACTAGGCCTCCTTTGGTTTGTGATGCTGATACACAGCACTGTTCAACAAACAGCAAGGTAAAAATTTAATACTTAATTGTCAGTCATTAGGCGTGTGGGATGGCTGAACGGAGCACTCAGCCCGGCCACTGAGAAAAGCTTAGGCCTCATGAAAAAGGAAAAAAAGCGGTATTTGACTGTTGCCATCATAAAGCATATACAACAAGAGCAAAATTAAGGTTACTCGTGTACCTTAGGTCTGGCATTTATCTTTCTTTTCAAAAGATCATGTTAGATCTTTGCCATGTCAGAGTATGCCCAGGCAGATGTCTGCTCTGCCCAGACCTCACACAAGCATTGGGACACGGGATGTCTGACTGCACTAAAAGCCTTCCAATTCCCCACTAGCTTCTTCCTGTCTGCTATTCAGTGTTAAATCTCTCTCTTATCCTCCATCATCTTCTACTTGGTGTTTCTTTACCCTTTCCTGTTACCTTGTTTACCTGGTTTTTCTTTTCCCATGTATTAAAAACATGTTTGAGCTCACCTGAGTCTCCAAACCTCCACCGTGTCCCCATTGGAACAATGCAGCAGAGAAGCACTCTCACTCTTGAGAGCTGCAGGCACATCCCTTCCTCACCAGCTGAACTTCCACACATCCATTCCTGCCTACCTTTTGCTTATTGTAAGAAATTGGGAAGGGGTGCTTTTGCAGACAGAAGCCTCCTTCACTAGTGAGGCCTGCTTCCCCACAGAATATCACTCACCTCCTCCACAGAACAACAAAGCAGCCCCGCAATAAGTATGCAGGTAAATATATAATCAGGTAATTGAGCTTTTTATTCCTAAAGCAGACAGGAATTAAATCTGCATGAATAATTTCGTTTTGGCTTGTTCCCCACAAGTTTACAGAAACATGTGCATTTTTTGCCCTCTACAAAGGAAATAGCAGTGCTAAAACTTTTGTATTTGCAGTATGGATCTGTGCTCCTTGAGCTAAGAGAACATAGGTTTCTCTCCCCATAATAAGAGAAACACAGCTTTCTCTCCTATCCATATCAAGGGGTTACTGGTTCCTATTTCTTGGATCTATTGCTTCTTCCACTGGCTTTCTACTAATTGTGGTGTTCTCTCTCTACCAGTTGGATAATAAATTCACACATGGGTCAGACGTAGCTGGGACACTAATACTGAGTACACATTGCTTGAGAGTGAGGGAAAAAGTTGGCTGTCTAATCAGTGTAGATCACTGACAATGGCAGATGCATCACTCAAGAAACAGAAAATCACTACTCTGCCAGCACTGATGATGGTGTTCAGACTGGCTGAGGATTTAATGAAAATGTTACGATTATTTTATTAGTCACAGATTAAACTGGTTCAGCGTGTAGTCTTTAATGGAAATGTGGTCATGACTGACTATACTTCAAACAGCAGGGATAAAAATAGGAATTGTGCTGCAGATCAATGCATTGGCAGAACTAATCACACTGTCATATGCCAGACTTGAATGCCACCACACAGACAGTTTCAATAAAACTGATTTTAAAAATAACACACAGAAGAATTTTAAGTGGATCTGTATTGTTTTCAACATACAATCCAGTGAGAATGCAAAAACCTTGCCAGAGGTTATTACTGTGCACGAAATCGTGACAGAGGAAGAGAAACACTGGGGCTTTTAAGCACTCTGCCTAGAGGCTGAAGGGATACTTGCTGTCTGTCTGCATGTATTTTCTTCCTGTGGTGTTTTTAATCTTGATGGACTACCACCCATACCAGAGGTTGGTATTAAACTCAATGGCAAGACTGCAATCTATCAACAACCTTGGTAACTGAAAAGATTCCATGCTAAAAGGCGTAGAAAATTAGATGATGATTTGAAAATGAGCATTAGCCAGGAGAGAGAGGGCACATGCATGAGTAACAAATCTGCTATAGAATTGTTATTACAGAGGAAAACTGACCCTGTGTAATACCATGTCGTCTTTAAAATGCCATAAATAATAAGGGGAAATAACCAAATGAAAGGAGCACATTCAAATATTAAACCACCATTTTAAAAATCTGCTTAATTTGCCCATGTTTCTGATTTTATCAGGCACCTATGACAAATTTTGTAAGCTGGTTTCATCAGGTATCTATGATAAATTTTGTAAGCTGTTTGCAGGTAAAGGGAAGAATAAAGGATTTCTTTGTGTGGGAAAACACTGACCCAAATTATGGTAATGCTGGAGAAGATCTTCTGTACAAGGTTTAGTCCATTTTGACTGATCCAATTTAAATTTAAATCTTTATTTTTTAGAAATTGTTTACAGGTAGACATATCCTAATGACTGGCAGTGCTGTGCATCCCACTGCCTGCAGGAATGAGAATGGAAACTGAGCTCTGTCTGGGGCAGATGCTTCAGCTTCTGTAACCTGCCCATATGTGAGGCTGCATGTGTCAGGGTTTGGGATGGGAGATGCAGGCATCCCATGTAACAGGGTCATCAGCGGTGCTCGCATGTGCAGGTCCTGCACTGGGGAGGGTTTCTGAGGCAGAGTTGGTGCCTGAGAAACAGGCCCTTTAGCAGGACTCCTGTGAGGGGGGAGTTGCACCAGACACAGTGTCCTGGCTTGCAGCACAGTGCTTATCCATATGTTGGTTTCCCCGTGCCAAGCACAGAGCAGAGGTGTGGGGAAGCTGTGCTGTGCTGCTGCTGGTGTAGGAGGAGGCAGGCAATGGAGCAGGGGACACCAGATCAGCAGCTCTCGGAATCACAGCTTGTTCTGCTGGGTGAGGAAAAAATCTCAGGAGCAGACAAAAGGTAGCAAAAGGGGCAAGATAAGCAAACCACAAGGGAGTAGAGCCACACTTTTTGTTGTCAGTGAAATACAGATTGATTCATCCGGCTCAAGCTTCACCCTTTGAGCTGCAGTGCTTAGGCTACACATGGGCTGTCAAAACCTTACTTAAAACTAAATCTACCAATTCAGACTCCTGCTGCCACTTCCTAAATGGTATGAAACATCCTTTCTCTCTGCTTCGTGTAAGGATATGACAGACTTGAGGTAAAGAAGCAGAGAGCTCCTCTTTTTGATAGGCAATCTTCTGATCAAAGACACGGTTAGTTCTACATTTAATTCCCTGCAAATGAAACTGCTGTCCTGGCTGACCTTGGGAAGGTCATTTTAAACAGCCTGCATGATGGAACTGAGACTGTCTCCTTCCCAGCAGACAGACATTTGATTTGTCTCTCTTTTCTTGCTGTTCTTTTCAAGAATGGTTTAGAGTCACTGCTAAGACATAATTCACATTTCTCCCATGGCATTACTGAGTACTGTAAAGTTGTGTGTAAGCACATTGCACCAGATTTAGACAATAAAATCGTGGTTGTAGACAGAACCTAATGCATTCAAACAAAATAGAGAGGATACAACAGAAGTAATAACAAGAAAACAAGAATTAAAATCATCTTTCATCTTAGGATGTGGGGAACAGGTCATCATGGACCTACTGAGCTCAACTGGAGTTATAATGTAAATATTCTCTTCAATAAAATGAACAGATAAAGAAAAAAGAGCTGTACAAGATCTCATTTTCAAGAGGTGTAAAGGTCTAATACTTCCCAGTTGCAGATAAAAAGCCTGAAAAAGAGACAAAATTTCCAAGATAGATAAGGTAAATTTTCATGGATGCAGCCAAAGAACTGGCCCCTATTTCCCAAGCCTCATCCCCACTTGGGAGACAAAGGGAGTAAATTTACTGCAACAAACATTGATGAAAGTTTAGCCAGACATAACTACAGCAGTCCTGGATCTGACTGCAAGTAAAGATAAAGGACAATGCTGTGACAGCATCAGCTCAGAGAGCTGATAGCACTGATGATCTCATCAACAGGAAATTTCAATCTCAAACCCTAGGTCTTTTGCTATGACATTTACATAAAAGTTTCATAAAAATAATGCCATATCAGAGACGATTTGTGGATTCTTACCCCGACTCAGGAAAATGGCCTTATTTTTGATACTTACAGGGATGATACAATGCAAGACCTTTGGGCTTTTCCTTCCCTAATTCTATTGTGCCATTTCTGCTCATTCCGTTATAGTTTGGTTTTAGTAGAAGTAACATATAAAAGAAGAGAAAGAAACTGTACAATCAGTGAGAAGATTGGCAAAAGACCATCTATACAAACATACTAGTTTCAATGACAGAGTTAATTATCTTTGTACGGCTGGCTGTAGCTTAAAGTAAATATAACTAGAGTTAAAACATCTCTGGCCTAAGTGTATCACATACTGATAGATTAATTTGCTTTTAATGCAAGAGTGCTGATGTTGGGGTATTTTGGTTTTTGGTTTTTGGTTTTTGCACTGAATACAAAATTTTACTTTTAACGGACATGGCTTTAAGCAAAATCATGGGGTTTGGTGAAGTGTTTGGAACTGAACCCCAGTTTGATCTGACCTGTGCAACACTGCCTTACAGGCAGGTATTTGAGTCCATTGCTAACACCCATGATAACACACTCAAGTGAACCAATTTCTGAATGTTCTCCAAATCCATACCAAAACACAAAGTTTGTCAAGTGCACCAAGCCTGTGATTACACCAGGACTAAGCCAGCACAAGAACTAGAATTAATTGTACCCTGGTAAAATCAGGGCAGACATAGCAAGGGTAGTGCAGATCAGTGTATTGGCAAAACTATATTGGGCAGCTTGCATGAAAGCTTGCTGCTTACAAGCTTTGTCAGTCTCTTGCTGCTATTGGACTTGAAATTCATTGTAATAAAAAGAGAGCTCAGATGTCTAAGAGCGGCTAATTGTCTCATAAAGGCAACACAGGGAAAAAATTCACACAGGAAAGCATGTAGCCTGTGCCTCTGGCAAGTACTAGTTTACAAAACATCAGCCTATTTATAGTATTTGTCTAAGTGTGTGCTTGAAGTTGAAAGTGTTAGCAACTTTCTTCTATAATCTATATTTAGCCATGGTAGCCTGACTGTCATGGTAAGCAAAGAAGGTTTGGTGGGAGCAAATCCTAATAAGGTATTCCCCGGTATTGAAAATAACTGAGTCACAGCTGCAATATTTAAACTATTTATAATTCCATTAAACAACAGTACATATAAAACCACTGTGGAAACCTGGTGGTAACATCACTGTTTTCTGCTATGGATTGGTCTTGGTGCTGAATATTCCCACACCATCACCATAGCAGAGCACTTTTTTTTTTTGCCAGAAGTTTCATTGAATTCCTGTTCATGTCTTCAGAGGTAGTTCTACAGAATTTAAGAATCATTTCTTGACATAAATCTGAATACCTATATTTCACATTTATTTCAAATATTATTTAACACTGTCCTGCTCTGTAGTATAATTTTTTGTTCTGCCATCTTCCTTTGGCCATCAACAGCTCCCTCCTCCCCACCAACGGCTGGAGTTTATAAAACAATTATTCGGGAAAACAGTTTCTGCAAAAAGGTTTGCACAAATATAAAAAAGACAGTCTTAGGGATAAAAAGACATTGGACTCATGTGTTCAGCTAAATCGAAGAATACTTACTAACTGTAACAAGTGTAACTGTAACACCAAATTCTCAATTAAAGTTTTGGGAGCCATTTGTACTTTTGATTGTAATTATGTGTCTGTAAAATTGGACCCTGATGTTTTAGCCTGCTGCCACCTGGTCCTCCAAACTAATAATATCAGTGTAATGGGGTTAAAGGAACAATCCCAAAGTCTACCTGAGACAGACAGCTCTCCATTTATCTAAATTAGGCTGTTAGTACTGCCCTGGAGCGGCAACAGTATCTCATCAAATTCTAGGCTTTGAGTCTTTTCTGATATTACATTTCACAACAAAAAATACTGTCAAATTTATATAGGTCTAGAACTGTATTTGCAGTACTTTTCATGCTCTCGAGATAATAACTTGTTTCCTGTGTTGTTTTCTTTTCCTTGTGAGTTCATTCTTGTTTCTCCCATATCCAAGCAAATCAAATTCTCCCGTGACTGCAGAAAATAGAGTCAGTTTCTGTAGTGATGTTGCTTCTGAACAAACTGACTTTGACTACTTATAGTTCAATAATGATATTTTAATTACACATAGACATACAGAGAGGGAGGAAAAGTGTAAGAGCAACTTTCAAAGTATTTGGCTAGTATTACTAGAAAAATAAGAGTATAGCTGTTACACTGAATTGTGCAATAGAATCTGAAAATGATACAAATTTGGCAGCTCTATGAACAAGGAAAATCTTCCTCCCTTCTTGGTGTATTCCAAAATAATAGTTTTGGTTAACCAATCATGCTGCTGCCCTTTTTTATTTGGCTTCCGCTGGGGCCCTAAGGTTAATGGAAAGACCAAAAGGTTTAACATTTTATACTAGCTCAGTGCTCTTTGGGATATTTTTTCAACAAATTCGCAACAATTTAACAGAGTGATTCGGTTCTGTAATGAAGAGTGGCTTCCGAATGGCGGAGTTAAAGCCCAGTGCTGCCCTCTCTGGCTTCCTCTTTTACCAGAAAAATGCTTTTTCTCATCAGGTAAAACCATATCACATTAAATCAAACAGCTACCAAATGCATCAGGAAATAGAAACATTAGGCATGTAGAGAATGCTAAACTTTGAAAGTATCTGCATCCAAGAGCCCAACCTCTCAGATAGAATTCCCAGACTTTCTTTTTGAAGGCACAAACAACAGACATTACCTAAGGAACAAAGCAGACTGCTGGGGTTTGTTCTCCACAGCATAGCTTTGCTGTGGGCAGGTGACACAAAATTTTCCAGAAGAGAGTAGTGTAGAGAGCTAAATAGGCTCCTGGTTCAAGGGAGGGGAAAAAAATGATACCATGAATTTGTGTTGAATACTGTATTTTTCCCCTGAAAAAGGAAACCCTGAAGAGAGAAGGTGCTACAGCCCTGACAATTGCTGTGATGAGTGATCCCTTCAGATTATTATGTTCCATCTATCTCACATATACAAGTTAGCATTGCAGTATAAAGCCTTCTTCCAAAAGAGAAAAACTAGACATCTCCAAATATCAGTGGGAAAGAGAGTTCTGAAATACAAACAAACAAACAAAAGAGAGAGAGAAAAGACAAAAACACACTTTTGATTCCCTAGTGCTTTGCAAGAGTTATTCTGAAGGTCATCAGCACTTTCAGAGGTGATGATTCTGTGAGGGCTATATTATGCAATGCAAAATGTTTAAAATTTTAATTAAAGAAACCAGACTGAAAGCAATTTCTTATAAGAAGTAAAAAGTAGTCTCAGGTGCCTGAGAGGGAAAGCCGAAGGCAAATCCAGGATGTTCAGTGGCAGTCCAAGTAAGTCTCCAAAAAGGTAAAGGATTCTTATATAGTTGGACACTCTGACCCGGTTATTATGAATGCCAATTTTTTTAAAATGTGTTTATGGGAATCAAACTATTAGTCTGAGTATCCTCAAATATGGATCTCGTTAGCAAGGTGTTACCACAGCCCTCTTGACTAGTAGCTGGTATTCCTTTGGGTTATATTAACAGCTGCAATCAGAGACTGTTAACTATTACCCAGATTAAATAGCTTGTCATTCAGATTTATGTAATCCAAGGGGAGGAAATAAGGATGAATTCCCTTCTAGCATTCACAGGTCAAATATTTATTGTTGCTTGGCAAGTATAATGGGCTTGAACCACGTCATAAGCTTGAACAAAGGCAAGATAACATAATATCTCTTCTGTAGCTCTGCTTGGTTCAGGTTCTTCACTGTTTCTATTAAGGAAAGCAATGAACCTACACATGTTATTTTGCAGAATTGCCCTTTAGCAGAAGCACTACTAGAAAACAACTTAACAAAAATTCCTCAGCCAGAACATCTTCTCAATTGTCATTTTCCCTGATGCTCAGAAGACTACTGCTGTACAATAAAACTTCTAAATCAGCAAGGAACTTCAAGACCTTTGTTATTTATTTGTAGAAAAAAAAGGCCTGGGGTTATAATACTCAATCAGTTGCATGACTATTAATAGTGCTGAGTGCCTTAATCTAGACAGTTCTCAAACTTTGCAAGTGCTATTTAGCATTGTGTTCATCAGGCCTGCTGGGAGCATGCCTCAGTGACACAGAACTGAAAACACTTGCTACAGCTCAAGAAAAGCTCCTGCTGGTTCCTGACACTGCTTACAGTGCCTCCGTGCACACTTCAGCAGCAGAATTTGCAGGGGACAGGAGAAGGAGAAAATACAAGGCTGTGGAGGAAAAGCAGCACACGAAGGCTCAGCAGACAGCATCACTGCTTTCCTGTGGGAGCCCAGGCTGCATCAGGAGCTTTTCCTTCAGCCTCTCATTTGGTGTGTTAATGATGCTGTACACAAAGCATGATGATCCCTGCTGCTAGGCAGGCGTGGCTTTTTGGATTCCTGTTAATGCTGATACTAGTAAAAAACCCATCATTTTACTCTCTGATCAGCTAGGCTAGCCAATCTGGAAAGGCAAAATCAGTTTCAGGGGTTTGGCTTTCCACTCAAGGATAGAGGAATTGCAAAAAATGCTTTGAAATCTCAGACTCTGTTAGGGACCTCTTGGTAAAAAGTCCTGTCTATATTAATTTTGCCCCCTGACTTGGCAGCAGAAACACAGGCTGGGCTTTCCCCCATGCAATTGCAGAGGACAGAGCACTGAGTGTCATGCTGGAGTTTTGGAGAGTGCCAACCCTGGGGGCCCCTCTCACCTCCTGCTGCACAGCCCTGTCCCTACCCTCAGTGCAATAGCTGCTTTTTGTACAGCCTC
The DNA here is from genome assembly GCF_028769735.1 of Zonotrichia leucophrys gambelii. Lineage (NCBI taxonomy): Eukaryota > Metazoa > Chordata > Aves > Passeriformes > Passerellidae > Zonotrichia > Zonotrichia leucophrys. The sequence goes on along the minus strand of NC_088173.1, from coordinate 24,790,300 downwards.
AATAAAATCCAGATCAGAAAGAACCCTTTCTTAGGAGGTTTATTTTGGAGCCCAGTCAGCTAACTGCTCCTTTTTCTTCTCTGCTGTGGTGATGCTGGGGGCTGGTGCACTGAGCCCACCTGAGAACAAGTGACCAAGGAAGCAGGAATTTGCCAAACACAGCCCACAGTCGAACCTAGCCTGGGGCAGGTTGTGTTTCATTCCCAAAGGCTTCATTTGATTCTTTAAATGCTTGTTAAAGCAAACATAACACAGAGTTTCCTGAGCTGTTGGCAGAATTCACATTGACCTTACTGGGGCTAGGACTTTACCCATCTAAATAAAAAGACAATCCCATATGTCATGCAGTGTCATCATCAACTTACCCATCCCACGGCTGCCACAAAGCCTTCCAAGCTGGATATATCCTGATCTTCTAGTGCAGAAGCTGCAAGACCATACATTTCTTAATGTTTACTTTCCCACAAGAAGGAAAATGTGAAGCTCCAATTGGTCACTTGGATTTTCAGCACCTGATATTCAGGGTTGAGTCTCTGACTGAAGCAGGGGAAAGCTTGTGCCCTGAATTCAAATCTGTTCCATGTCCTTTGGGTCTGAGATTTAGTTTCATCTCTGCTTTTCTTTCAGTGTTCATGTTCCCTACACTGTTTTTGGTTATACCTCCAGGAAAGTCACTGAATATCTTCTGATAAATGCTGAATTACATACTTAAATCTGTGTTTGTGGTTATTTCAGAGATCTGTAGCTGTAGTTCCTGAAAGCTCAACTACATCAACAGAAGGTGCAGCTCTGATCCCCGAAGGTATTTACCAAGTCAGAGGGAGAGATTTATAACTTTGACTTCAATGGTGCTACACTGATTTACGTCAGCCAAGGAGCCTCTGCGTGCTTTTTAGAGTTATCTGCTTGACAACTTGTCCATCTTCTCATGTGACTCAGCTGTTTTCTGTTCTTGGGCTCTAACCTTCTGCACATTAGTGGGTGTCATGGTAACTAAGGAGCAGCCACACATAGCAGGCAAGCAAAAAACCCAGAACTGCTGAAGGTTAAAAAGTAAGTGGAAGAAATATTTCAGTTATGTAAAAAAAGAAAATAAACCTCCCTCCATCCCCAAACATGAAAGACTCTTCAAACTGAACCCTGTGTGTTTTTCTGGTAAAGTAACCCAGTGGCAATAAATGAATAGCACAGCTGGAACATCTAACAGCAATGTGATGGCTCAGCCAGGCATGTTGGCAAGCAGTAGGCGTGGGTTCAAATTTGGGCAGTTCTTTTGCCAAGGAGGCTGAAGACAGCAAACTCTGGAAATGTTTAGGTTCTGTTTTGACAGGTGTCTGTGGCCAGAGAAGTAAAGATGAAACTTGTCTTTGCACAGCTAGGAGGCGGATAAAATATTTTTACAGCACTTTTTCCCAACAGGAATGTAGAAAGTGCAGCGGGAGCTTGCTGTAGTGTGAGTTTGAGAAGGAGCTCTAGGGTGGGATGTGCTATAGTATGACCCACCAGGGGGCTGAGGTGCAGGTTGGTGATGGGTGCCTCAGCAAAGAGGCTCATTGTGAGCTTTAGTGCAGTGTGATATGTGCTGAGGGATCACAAGTCCCAAAACCACTCATTCCATAAAAAGCCCTGGCTCGCAGTTAAGTGCTCTTAATTTACTGTCTTCTAGATAGTCTAAAGATGAGTGGAAGTCAAGGAATGAGCCTGGTCTATCACAACTCCCAGATCTTTCACTTTCACCTCTGCTGACATCCTCTGGCCATACCCATGTCTTTGAAAAACAGAGTTTTTCCAAGTGCAGAGAAGACTGTGCACAGGAGGCATCTTCATAACTGCAGGATGTTAGGGATGTTACAAATTCTTCTAACCATGCCTCAGCAAACAAATGTCTCTACTTTGGCCAGCAGCTGATGGTAGTTCAGAGTTCCTAGATCATGAAGGGAAAGTGAGGTTTCTTCAGAAGAAGTCTTACAATAACAAATGCATCCCAATCCTAGGTTATTTATTCTTTTTAATTTAAAATGTTTTTTATTTCTGCTTTGCATTTGTCTAGCTCCAGCTTTCATTCTTTGAATATTTCAATATTGACTATAAATTCAGCATATAATGCTCTATGGTGAAAATCTCCCAGTGTTGAGACATATAAAATGCTACAATTTCAACTGTAATGTGTCACATGACAAGGAAATATCTGAAAAATAATTTTTTTATATATAAACATTCTTACTAAGACACATTTGTATTTGGAGAATTGCAGGCTTTGTTTAAGGCATCTGTCTGGAAATATCTTTTAATGGCATCCAATCAAGGCACTCTAGAGCTCTAGGCACATTCAATGCTGAAAGAACATTTACAGGGGTGAGGAGACTGAAGAGCTTCTTGCAGGTGCTGTAATCAGAAGCCCTTTTCTCTCTCTGTGTTAGTCACTTTCAGACTGAACAATTTGAAATCACTGTGTTGTTCTGGGTTTTTTTCACAATAAAATTAGCAACCGTTCTGCTGACTTTCTATCAGTCACTAGAAACTACATGCCTATATATAAAGGAAGCTATCATAATGCGTAGATGTCATCTAATTTTGGTCCCTTTTTATGGAATAAGAATTTATTGAGACAGCAGTTGAATTCTTTGGCTCTTGCTCTCCCCCTCCCTCTTCTTCTGGGCTGTTACACCAGGGTATTTCTTGCACGCTGCCTCTTGGATGTGAACTCAGCCAGCCCTGTCTTCCCACCTATCCCCATCCCAGCATTTCCCTTGGGTTAGCTGCCTGCTGCTTTCAACAGTACAGGTGGACACCTTTGCCTCTACTTAAAGCACATGGGTTTCAGCGGGATCTTGGGATGGAAAATGTGTAGATTTAACTGGAAAACAGTGACAACCCTGTTGGTTTTATCTTAAAACTAATAATGATTACAAGGCCTAACTGTGCCTGTGCAATCTGCATATAAAGATCTTCTCCCCCATCTGCTTATAGGTATCCTGTGGCTCTGCCTTTCAAATGCTGCTGGTGCTGCGAATTTGAAATGTTCTCTGTGCCACTCTTAGCTGCTCTGCTCATTTGAAATGTTCTCTGTGCCACTCTTAGCTGCTGTGCTCAGGCTGAATGCTGTCAGTAACTCCCAGCACTGACAGATCAGCTGCTGGAGCTGTCGGGCTGGGGGAGAGGAGGTGTGCAGCCCTGCTCTGGAAGCTGTGTGACTGCCCAGCAGGGAAGGGATGCAGCTGGAAAAACACTACACTGCACCCAGGGAGGTGACCCTGCCTTGGGGAAGGGGATGGTATAATGCCTCTGTTGCCTTTGTCTCAGAAAAAATGACAAATTGAATTTGCAACTGGGTAGTGATTTCAGTGTCCTTTGTACGGGTGGAATGACAGGGCTTTAAGACATATTTCTGCTTCTTCCCTGTTCAAACCTAGGAGGAGTAAAACCCAGCCCCAGTATAACCTGGCACAGACTCCATCCTGCTCTGAATTATCCCCTGCTGCCAGAAGAGACAGCCAAAGCTCCCTGCTGCAGCCCCGTGCCACTCCCTATGGATAATCGAGTTGCAGAGTGAGGTGAAAGGGGAAGAAAAACAGAGCAGCAAATTACACCAGGAGGAAAGCTTTGTTATATTTATAAGGCAGCTGGGTTAGGAGCCAGGGAGTGAGATGCTCATGTAGTAATGGAATAAATTCTATAAACGTAGTTTAGAATGGATGGGAGGATGCAAGCAATTAATTTGTTTTATTATTTCTAATTTCAGCTTTATATTCAAGTGTAAAATATTTTATATGCACAAATGCAAGAATATGCAGACTGAAAGTAAAAAAATATATATGTATTTTCATATTACTCTGAAAGAGGTTAGAGGTTTATTGCTGGAAAATCACAAGGGGAAGTGATTTTTTTTGAAGCAAAAAAGATGCAGGCCATGTCTCTCTAAGATCAAGGACTGTGTTAAGACAGCAGGCAGAGAAACATCAGGAAAATAAATAAGGCACAGAATTGCATGCAAGAAAACAGCAAACAAAACCATAAATTTGTGGTCCGAAGTAAGACAAGGGTAATGAGACTACCAGCTACTGGGAATAAAATGCTTATGTGTGTGGATGAGGTCAAAACTCTAAAAAGCATTTCTAGAAGAGAGGAAGAAACCGTTAGGCTTTTGTACATGGCATTTTTAGTAGACTGAGAGGAGGAAAAACCACATAGATACTGGGTGGGGCAAAGAGCTGAAGACTACAAAATTACAAACTACTTTGAATCAGATCCCCAGTGTAATGTGGGAAAGACCCTAACAGTAAAACTGGAGATGTCTGACCAGCATGTCTCCTGTGGGGACAAACTCCTCACTGCTCCGTGCCTTTGTGAGGTTTAATGAATGGGGGCAGGCAGAGATGGGATGCCGTGAGCCGGGCAGGGACTGTGCCAAGGCCTGCTTGTCAAGTCATATTTGCCACAGTGCTGCAGGGCTGGAGCTTGAGGGGGTCTGGGGCTGGCTGGGGTGTGGAGGCACTTTGTCAAAGCCCCCTGGGCTGGCGAGCCCTTGCACCAGCCCACCTGGGTATGATGGTGCAAGGTGGCTGCTGCAGGTGCACCCCTGCTCGGGGCACAGGGCTTGCACCAGGGAGCACGTTGGCTCCAGAGCTGGCATGACTGAATTGTCAAGTGTCACTGGTTTTAAACAAGTTTTGGTTGACTTGGTTATTTTTGATTGGGTTTTTTGGTTTGGGTTATTTTTTTGGCTTAGGTTTCCCAGAGCTGCACCAGTGTAGTTGGCTTTCCCAGTTGATAGTTAATGATTTGGGGATGGAAGGAAAATGAGTCACCAAGGCTACAGGAAAATTTATTTTCAGGAGAACAATAATTCCATATATCAACCAGGGGTTTTGTTCTGTCACTTAGTAGCTCATTTGCCATGAGGCACCATCTTGGGATCTCTGTAGACTGAGAGCAATGGTTTGTCTACACCTGAGTTGGTAGAAGATAAAAAAGGGCTCCATGGTTCTTGTATGATAGTCATAGAAAGAGCCCTATAGAGATGAATGGTAGCTGGATTGTGGCCAAAGCCATCACATGCCTCTTTGTAGTAGTTGCATAAACAGAGGATGAGTAGATAATTTCCCGCTCTCTTCTGCTCTTGTTTAAGATCTGTCTTGTCATAGATAATTATAAATCAAAAATAATGAATTTCCCCTTTAATACATTTGAAGCTTTGGCATGAAGCAGGGTAAACAAGTTCTGAAGTCTAGTATATGGGAGCATTAAACCTAATTATTAATAGATAAATAACTCTTCATCAAAAACTGAGGGGGGAGTTTGGGGCTGCTAGTATTTTATGCTAACATGTATATCCATAAATAGTAATAACTTGAGGATCCTGTGACTAATCTTGTTTTCACAGAATAGATGCACTCTGTGCATAAATAACTAAAACAGAGAGGAGCTGGTTATTGTGCTGCCTGCCTGGACCTTCGAGTCCTCCCCCAGACCTCAGCTCTTCCCGTGCTCCTGGAATGCACAAGGATAATACTTCAATTCATGCCTCCTTCTGGTTTGTGCTTTCAGTTCAGTGATTTGGCTCAAGTGAGGTAACACAAGGATCTGGCCTTTTTAGACTATGGTCTTTTATGAGTGGACAAGTTCTGCTCTTATATTTTCAAGTTGTCTACAGAACTGTTCACAAAACTGAAAACTGTAAAGAATTATCCATGATTAAATTAAGTGTTAGCAGTACAGTTAACCTTAGCATTTTAATTTCAGCAAAGAGGCCTTTCATTGTTCATGTGTTTTCTAAAAATAAATCTCTTCTGTAAATCTGCCTAATGCATGGCTGTACAAATCCTTGGTTTTCCTCTAGGGTTATAAACTTCTTATTATACATCCACCTAATTATTTCTCCTTCATTACCCCTTTTATCTGCATACTCTAGTGGTCACAGCTCCCCAGGCACCTATACCATTGCTATTGTACCCCTGTAGCAATTGTACAATGCTATTGTAACCCTGTAGCATTGTCACCCAAACCCTGGATGAGCCACCTTCAGAGGGATTTCCACTTTAGTATTCCGTGACTCCTATTTTCCCTCTGCATAAAGACAGGCCTTTGATAGGTCTGTATAGTGACTGAATGAACCAAGATTTTTGAAATAAACCTGCTCATGGAAGTTGCTCTGTGATCTGCTTTAACTTCCTATACGAACACCACACAGCCTAGTGGATAAGAAGCATTTATTTATTTTTCCCAAAGAAAATGCTTGTATTTATTCCAGGTTTGCATCTTTTTGTTATTTCTTAAACTGCCCCTGTTTTGCTACAAAATCTTATTAGGAATTATTTAAGTTAATATATTTAGAAAGTTAATGCTGCAGTTAAAGAATTCGGCCCAGCCTTGCAGTCTGTACTGGAGAGAAGCCTTTTTTGAGGGAAATGGTAAAAATACGAGCTGTATGTATAATTTTCAATGCTTTCACAAGAATATTCTTGTACAGTTTGGGCTGGTCTGCCTGACCAGTCAGGCTGAAAAGGTCAGGCTGCAGATGACCCATCTCTGGCGTGCTGTGGGAGTCCAAACCGCGTCCCCACGTCCATCTGGGTCTGTGGGTGACCGCTGTGGGCGGGTTCCCTGTGCCTGTGGCACTGAGCAGTGTCACCCCATGGGGTGATGCCCTTAGAGCAGCCCCCAGCGCAGCGAGCCCCGGAGCGAGGGGCAGCGCCGCTCCCCACACGGCGTTGCTTGGGTCCCCCTTTGCTGCGAGCCCGGGCCAAACCTGGGGAGCAAAGCGGGCGATCAGTGGGGACAGAGCAGCCCCTCTGCTGTCCCTGCGCTGCAGGCACTGCCGCCAGGGCACACTGCCCCAGCCCCGGGCTCCTTCTGCCGGCCAGAGGAGCCAGCTCCGTGCAGGAGATGCAGGGCAGGGCTGCCTCCTGGGGGTGGCAGTCACCGCAGCCTTTCGGGCCGGAGATGGATGCATCGAGGCAGAGCAAAGTGGGCGCCCTGAGCCGAGGTACGCCTGGGAGAGACCCCGGCAAACCAGAAATGCTCCTTTTCTGAGAGCTGGGCGAGATTCCAGGCACTGTCTGGAAAGCCGCTGCTTTGGTGCACAATTCACCTGTTTATAGTAGTTTACTGGACTTGTGAAATCCTGCTCAAAATGAGGCCAGAGAACTGATCCAGCACAAAACCAGACCTGGAGCAACCTCACTGGAAGGGAATGGGAGTCTCAGCAGACCATGCTGCTACTATTTTCTAGTCACTGATATTCACAGAAAGTACAACTTTAACCATTCCAAAAGCCAGAGCAGAGGGCAAGTGCTTGGGATGTATTACCACGTTGGTGCAGGATGTGTCCTTTGCTGTCCCCTCAAACCCCCTGCCAAGCCAGGTTTCCCACGACCCCTTCCAGCCGTGTTTTAGCGCACATTTAGCGCACATTTAGAGCAAATTTGAGGAGCCCCTGCCCCCCTGTGGGTCAGCACGATGGTTCTAGGAGGAGTAGAGTGGGACAAGAGAGAGTGCTGGGGACAGGAGAGTAACTGTGCTACTCCCCAAGGTGTCACAACACCTTCGGGGACTTCGTAGTCACGTCCTCTTTTGCACCTCCCTTGAGAACTAGACAAGCATTGCCCCAAAATGCAGATTTCTAAGGTTGTGCCTTAGACAAGTGCCTTGCTGATGTGATGTCTAGGAAAGAGAGAGAGGGAGAAAGAGGTGGCTGGTTTCTGCCTGCTCATTGCTATGAAGCTCTCATACTGAGGTTGTTTGAACATTAAGAGCATTAAATAGAATAAACACTGTCTCCAGCTTTCTGGATACTCCCCAGCCATTATACACCTCTCTAATGAAATTGTCTGTTGCAAAAATAGATGAAAGTAATGCTTTACTTCATTAATATTTTCTAATCCTCTTGTTGGAAATACATGTCTCTTTTTAATCTTTTTCTTCCTTTTCCCTTAAATCCACTGAAAATTACTTTAGCAGGTCTACCAACTTGGAGACTCCCATTTGAGTGTTTTAACTGAAATAACCTGAGAAATGATTGATCATTTAAGATGGCAACAGTCACCCAAGGACAAATCCTGGAAGTAATTCACTACTTTCCCTGGAGTCAGAATTGATCTATTGATATAAACAATCTGAAATATCCCAACAAACATATAATTAAATATAATGCAGCTCTTTTTTTTTTTTTTTTTTTTTTGGCTGTCCTGAATATTAGAGATCTGGTAAGAGTAAGATATCTATGTACCATATACAGCTGTGCACATGTTCTCAGGCCTGAGTAGCATCAATAACAAGTAATTAGCATCCATATACTTGAGTGGATTAGCAGGACTATGGAAAAAACAGAACCTGTATACACTCAAAACTTTATTAGAACAAGCTGTTTAAAATCTCAAACTCTTATATACAATTAAGCAATATTGTGTCTTTCAAATATTTACATTACAAAATAATTTGAAACAGCTATTTGATAAAACAGTTGAATACACAGCAATTTCACATCAGAAAGGTTACAAAAGTTCAATTTAGGGTCCCCCAATGAGTTTAGCATTACAAAAAAAATATTTTTTTAATCTCAGACCAAGAGTTATCTACGAAACTTATGATTATGTGGAAACCATAAAATTGTTCCTTTTTGCTGAGGTTAATGTTCAGGCTGTGTGCTTTACAAGTGCAGGACTCTTATGGAATTAATTAGCTGCTGGTAATATCAGCAACCTTATGTTTGTAACTTTATGGAGGAGGTATTTCTATTTTGTGAAGATACTGATTTTTAGCATATCTAGGAGAGGTGCTGATTTTTAATTACCCTTGTTATTACCTATATATTTCTCAGACAAAGCCTCCTTTGGATCTGTAGCTTTTCTGCAGGACAAAAAGGCCTCACTCTGTAAATGAGATGTCAAATTGCCTTGAAGTGCTGGATAACTGCTGAAATTATTGAAGAAAATGGAAGAAGAGGTATCATTTCCTTTGGGATCATCACATTTGTGAAACATTTTAGAACAGTACATGTTGGGAGACACTTCCTGTTTCCATGCTTTTTCTCATTTTCTGCTGAGGGATGATAACTTATCAGTTACAGGTGGATGTTGCAGGGTGATGGTGAGATGGGTTCAGATCAGGCTAACAATGAGGATATTACCACAGAGGCTTAATGCACAGTGATATCACTTAGTGCACAGTGATAAAATAATTTTGAGAGTTTGCTGCTATCTTATCTGCTGTCTGGTTGCTCTTCTTTTTATTTTGTGGGTTAGAGGACCTGACTGTGTGAATGATTTAGGAAAAATGAAGGTGCATCAACAGAAGGTATACAGTTAATACTCTTGAAAGGGAATATTATAAAGCTTTGGCTGTATTAATGTAGGTGTGAAATGGCCTAAATCCCATGTAATTCAATCCACCCACAAAATTAAAGTACTGAGGCAAAACTGTGCAAAAGGAAATGACCAGGAACTGATGAATAGTATGAAACAAGCAGGAGAGCAAGGGGCACACGGGCGAGCATTAGAGGGAAATACCAAATGGGGTGAGGGAGGAGAGGGGCCAAAGCCGTGCCCCTGATGCAGCTGCAGCCCTGAACCTCCTTCACAGAAAGGCTGGGCTTCAGTGAGAGGGCAGGAGCTGGGCAGTGCCTGTGGCAATGCAGACCTCAGTGTGGAGGTGATGACCAGAGAGAGGGACCAGTGGGGTGGCAGGGAGCAGTGCGGATGGATGAGTGATCCCCTCCTTAGTTTAGGGCTAGGGGAAGAATAAAAGTTATGTATAAATGTTCAGGAAAAAGAGAAATACTAAAAATTGTATTTGTCTAGTGCTGAGGGAAATATCCATAACTATACTGAAATGCAAATTGCTTCACCCTCGGTCTGTTTCACACAAGGAGGACAGGACCTAAAGACAGGTGAGATTTGATGGAATGGCACATTTTTCAATAGTAATGCAGCTTATATTAAATTTGGACTTTTAGAAATCAGCAGATAGAGAAAATTTCTGTCAGAATTGGCCAAGGAAGTACCCAAAGCATTGTTTTGTATTTTTAAAGGCCAAGAAAAGTTCCTGAAGAGGCAAATAAATTTTCTAGCATGCCAGAATTTAGACAAGCTAAGTGACATGAATAATTGTAAACCTTGAACCTAGACATTACTTCTGGACAAAACTGATTTTAAAGCTTTACATAGAGATGGATCAATGATGAGCGCTGGAATAAGAACTGGTGCTTAATGGCACTAAGTTTACAGAAAATACATTCTCTCCAGGTAAACTTGAAAAATAAAACATATAAATGAAACTTAATCTCTGAGAAAGTTATTTGGAGCTGTACAGCCTCTTATTTGAGAGGAGGACCATCTAGAATTAACATTAACCCCAAACCATCAACACCTACAACACAGGCTCCTTTCAAATGCCACAGCAAACTGAGTTGGGGCATTGCTCTGATATCAAATGGGTCATCGGTGTACCAGAACTGAGTTAGCCACACAATGATACAACACCACCTCTGGGAGTTGGTTCATTCTTTTAAACCAATATTCTACATGATGGGTTTACTGTCAGGAAATAGTGGAAATGTTTAAAAAAAAGTTGTGAAAGATGACCTTGAAACACTTCTTTCAAAGTTAAAAATCATCCACACAGGGAAAAATTTTTATTCTTTGAGGAAATTACTAATCAATTTAAATTCAATAATGAATGAATATGGTTAGCTCTAAACATTTTTTCCTTCTGTATTTTGACATGTCTTTAATTATTCACAAAGCTGAACCATCCTCTGTCAGCTGCTAGTGATACTTAGATGCCATCACAGAGGCTTGGGGCATTTGTTTTCTCTCTTTAATCAAGCTATGCATGGTAACTTATTAGTGAATTATTTGCAGGCAAAAAAACCTGATCATATTAAACATGTATTGAGTGGGAAGGCATTATATATTTAAATAGAATATGAGGATAGGTAGGACATAAGATATGGTGAGATATGAAACTGCTATCTTAAATAAGGTAAGAGAAACTTTGCCCAAACAAAGATTCATTTTTATGTGTGTTACATAATTAAGGTCTGATCCCTAAGAGACATGCTATCTAAAATCAGTGGACACAGTTACATCATTCATATTCCCACCTTGAGGTATGCCAGGAGTCTGATTTTTTTCGTTGTAACTAAAAGTGGCTGGGCACACTTAGAAGTCCTTGTCTTTCAGGTATTGCAGGCTCAGTATTTAAAGACAGAAGCAGCAGAAAACCTCCTGTATCTGAAAACCTTGACCAAGTAGTTATGCATAACACATGCTTATCTAAATCTGTATTTAATGCGAATTGTTCCATTTTTCAACCTCACTCATTAAAAAGAAAAAAAAAAAAAAGAGAGAGAGAGATGTTTTTAAGTTGAATATTCCTGAAGTAGGTGGTTAGAGAATAGCCCTGGGCAGGGAGAAGAGTTACACAGGGAGAGCTAGCCTAGGGCACTCGTCTATGGAGAAAACAAACTGAAAGGCAGTCTCAAAATAATACTTGCCACTTCTACAGGGCCTTTAAGCACTCTGCAGAGTCTGTGCCCTGGCTGGGCTGCAGTCACTTCTGGCTATTGCTTTGAGAGGCATTTCAGCTGCTGTCTGTGCTCAGAGCTGGTCTGGCAGTCCTAGCCTGGTACCCCCCAACAGCAGTCCTGTGCAAATCAGTGCACTGCTCAGAAAAAGCAAATTGAGAAATAAACATTGCATAGGCATGAGCTTCACATCCACCAAACCAGGGCAGTCAGAATTATGGACACTGAAAAAATACCCACAAAACCAAACCAAACTGAAGAAACCAAACCTGGAACAGAATTGGTTTTAAGTGCTGCACAATACACAACTGTGGAACTAGACAGAAATATGGACTACTTTGAGAACGTTCTGCAGGGGTTTCTCTTGATTTGGGGTGAATCTCATTGCAAAAAGAATTTAAATGAGTCATTAATCTTGCTAGAGTGCTTTTCTTTATTTTCTTTTTTTTTTCCCTTCTTTTTATTTTCTTCTTTTCCCTTGGCGATGTTTCCTTTCTGAAGACCATATGAAGCAGAAGACAACAAAAGCATTTGCTTCTCTGGCCTTTTGAGATGACTTATATTTAAATCCAGTTCTTCCAATATCTGGAGGATGATGAGCTTATGTTCTGCATCCCTTTAGCCAGTTCTTTGCTGTCCTGAGGACTTCATGATTCACCATCACTGTGTACACATGGAAAAGAAAAAAACACCAGTGTCACGCTCTTGGGTTAGTTGTCTCAGCAGGAAATAACATGCAAGAGTATCCCTAGAGTTCATGAGAAGGTGTTACCAGAAAATAAATCTGTCACTCATGTAATGGATGAACTGATGCTGGCAGCAAGGGCTTCTCTGATTCCTGCCTAATGGTTCATGGGCGCCCAGCACAGCCTTTCTCCTGCTCCTGGCTCTCTTTCCTCAGCTGAGGAAACTTTTTGGTTTACAGCTGACCTTGTAACATTTTCTCTTCGTCCCACTGGTTTCTGCCCAAGTGGCTTGCTCCCCAGCACTCTCTTAATAATGTTTGGCTCATGCCAATGTTAAAAAATGTGACGTCTTATGTTGTCTGATTTGAATTCAGTCAGCAGGGATAACAGCAGGGTTTTAACCACCTCTGAAGCTAAAAGGGCCCTTCATAATCTTAATATTTTACATGTTTTCTTAAGTCTCTTGCCAAATTGAGGCACATCCTGGGAATGCAGTACTTCTTTCTGTGCTGACCTACCATCCACCCAAAATATTTCTCCATAGGAAGGAGCCATCCTTTTTCAGACAGGAAGACAAGAAGGGTGCCCAGCAGCCCCCAAGACAAACCAAACCTCTCAGGTGATAAAGCACAGGGGGATTGCTTGTGCTCCACCCCCTACAATGACCCATGCTGTGAAGGGGACAGGCTGCATTTATTTCTGGAACAGTAAAGTTCCCTGGAGCAGAGATGGGTCTCTGCTTGTGCCCCACAGACCATCAGCCCTGGCCTGCTGCCCCTGCATGCACAGGATGGGAGCCCTGGCCCCAGGCAGCTGGAGCTGCAATTCTGCGCTGAGGCACAATCAGCATTCTAGCAGTAGCTTTCAAATGCAAGAAGATTTGATTCAAATATACTTATTTTGAAAAGCGTATATAAATTTTGAAAATATGTATATACATATGTTTGTAACTTAGCCTGCAAGGCCAGGGGAGGTGACCTCCACCTATCAGGGAGCCCAGGTTGTCATATCTTACCTCCTTTGCACAAATGTGCAGCCTTGATGCTCGTGAGCACAAATTTTGCCATAATTATATTGTTATTTCAATTAATTTCTTAGTCTTCCCTTTTCTGCGCACAAAAGAGCTGCTGAAAACATCCATTTATCTGTATGTAATTCTCTTTCTGACATTTTTTATTCATCTAAGAATTTGATTGGGAGAAGCAGCAGATCTTCGACTGATAAGGTTTAATTGCAAATAAACAGGAAATTTTTGTTTGTTTCCCATAAATCCCTCCACTTCAAATATCTTTTCACATTGAAATGAAGCATATTTCAAAATTTCATATGAAATGAAATTTGAAGAAGTAGCCTTGCGGTAAGGGAAACATTCGACATAGAAATACCTTACTGCCACACAGTTCTGCTTGTCAAAAATTTAAAAAATTTTTATATTAAAATACATTTACTCTGAAGAGTAAGTTTTGAAACAACCTTCATTCTGAAAATGTCAAAGTGTCATTATTTAAATGTTTTGTCTCATATGTTTTCAAGATCATTCGTAGTTCAAGACATTTGGGTCTTGATGAGCTCCCCCTCAGCATCTTTGTGAAGGAAGAAAACACCATCTCTGTTCAGTGTGGCCTGAGATGTTTCCCATACTGAAATATCAATAATATATAAAAAATAAATTACCCTAATTTTAGAAGAATTTTGCCCAAGCAAAGTAGTCTTTCAGAATCTTAAATTGAATCTAATATTCCTGCACTTTATATTCAGCTAATATCCCTTGTCTGAGCAGCTCTGAATGTTTTAGAGATAAATCTCCTATTTTTATTTGCATTTGCTTGCCTTTCTACCATTTAGGGACATAAATTTCTCTAATCTAGTCTGATTCTAAGATACCGTTCACAAGAAAATTTGCTCAAATAATGAGTGTGCCTTTGCTCTGACTGGAGCATACTTATCTGAACAGGGTTGCTTTTTTGTATCAAGGCTTAAGCCTCACTGTATGTTCTAAAATAACTCTATTTTACAGTTGGGGAGCTTGAGGTAGGGTGTAGCTCAAAGATGCCTTTTGATGGCCAGGAGCAAAATCCCCTTCTTCTGCTGAGGTTAATGAAAATCCAGTACAAAACCACTCCTTTAGCAAGGATGGTAAAATGTCAGCTCAAGCTGGTAGACCCTGATGGGTTTTTTCCCCCCTTAAAATGAATTGTTAAAGATTTGGAAAGTAAACTTGATGCTGAGGGTGGTGTTGTGCCTAAAAAGCCCTTTACAGTATGACTTCTGCCAGCGTTAGCCTGTGGCTGCAGCATCCTTTGTGCTGTACTCCCTGCTACAGTCAGTGGTACACTCAGCAAATCTGCTTGTAGAGAGCTGCTGTGCAGCTGCCTCCCCTCAACAATTTTCCCCCCTCTGAGTTGTCATTCAGCAGCAGGAAGGAAAAACCCAGATGGCTAACAAATCCAGGATCTTTTCCAGTTGCTAAGGGTAAAATTAATGTGCTTGCTTGCATCTGGAATCTAGGATCTAAGCCCTTTTTTTTCAAACAATCAGAACTAAAACGACAGCATTGATTTCACTTGCAATAGGTGCAAAAATAAACCTTTTATATACAAGTGGCTGTAGTGGACAAGCCCCATCCAAAGGTTCCTCTGAAACTGCAGCTTTGGAACAACTGAGCTGTAAACTCTGCAGCAGTGGTGATTTAACATCCCTATTTCACTCCTGAGAAAGGAAATTCAGAAAAGAGGATTGGAATATTATGACAGTCTACTGCAGGATGTGCAATTCTGCCAGAGGCATGGTCAGTGGAATTATCTGATGCCATGGGAAGCAGACCTAGGTCCTCTCCTAGCTCCTGGCCTTGCCTGATGGCATCACTGCTTCCACTGCACAGGGATTTCTTGGCACACAGGATGGCTTGGTTGTTATCATAACCTGGCACAGAGAAGCTGCTTTGCCCACTCCTCAAAATGCAGCTGCAACACAAGGGTGCAGGCAAGGGTAATGTACAGCCTCTTGCTTCCAGCTGGAAACAAGAACCAGAATTTTAAATTAGGGAAAATTGCAAGGGGTTTAGGAGTTCTGGCCAGACTCCTAAGGAAACCGACCAGAGAGATTTTAAGTTCACAAGCTGGTCAGGATTGTGGTTTTGCATCCCACTGGGATCTCTGCTTGGACTATCAACTAGTGCCACCTCTGGAGGAGTGCTGCAAGGGGGCACTGGGAAGATCTTTCGTGTTCCTCATTCTCATTTTTTCCTTGCAGTCAGACAAGTCCCTGTCTTTCAGGTCACAGCTCCAGCCAAAACATCTGGCAGTGATTCCCAAGAACCTATAGGCACCAGGTGGCAGAGGGGAACGGGGTGCCTTTGCTGAAGGGGGCCAAGGAAGCTATGCTGGATGCTTGTATTAACACCTTGGGAAACTGTGATTAAAGTCTGATCAGTGAGTGAAACTCCATCTGCGCCATCTGGTTGTCTGTCTTGCACCACTTTACAACTGTAAGATTATTTAGCAGTGCAGTTTACAGGAAGAGACCTGTTTAGAAATAAGAGTGTCAGGCCTTTAGTTTAAGTTGAAATCAAAAGTTTCTATATATAAAAAATTTAAAACTTAAATGGACCAAAGAATAATTCTATAATTACATACAAAAAAAAAATTAGAATGACACTGACCATATTTCTTCAAATAATAGAATAAATTAAAGTACCTTGGGTTGGCAATTGATTCTTTTTCTTCTTCTCTTACAGTAGGTAAACATTCACAATCACCTGGAAAAGGGTAAGAAACAAGACTACAGTTACTCTTGGCAGTTGTTCTACATTTATTTCAAAAATGCATGAACTTTTATCATGCAGTCACTCTAGAATACAGTTCTGCAGATTCACTTCTGCACCCTTTTATCTGCATGAATCTTACACCTCCTTACCTTTGATATAGGTGTTGCCACAATTTATTTATTTTATATGTTCCAGTTCTCTATGTACACCTTTACAAATGAGCATCTTTTGAGCCCTGTCTCCTGCACACTGCCACAGGGAGAGTTGTTTGTTAATCTTCCACTGCTGACAGTGGTACCTATGCCTTATAGTCCAGCTGGGAATCTGGGGGTGGAGTTTAGGGAACACTAACACACACACACATGACAGTATGTAAAATACCTGCTTCCTTCTCTCCACAAAATTTTAAACTATATTTTATACCACTTTTTTCCCATGTGGTACAGTTAATGTCCCTCTTTCACTACTGCCACTTAGCACATGTTTTCTATAAAAGCTTTCAGACTGAGAAGGTCAAAACCCCATCATGTGGAGTACTGTGCTAATGCAAAGAAATGCTCCAAAGAGCTTTATGTCCTGAAAAACAAAGCATGCCTAGTAGGTCAGGCAAATGAGCCATTTGGATAGAAGGCAAGGGACCAGGAATGAAAAAAATATCAGTTTCAGCATTTCCTAGCCAGTGAAAAGCTGTTCATGGTTCAAAATCAGGCCTTGGTTAACTCATGGCTTACTGAAGACCTGCATTTTTTGAGGAGACCCTGGAGGGACAATGCAGACCCCTTAGAGATTTTGACTGGGGAATTCACCTGGGAGAAAAATGGGGGGAAAAATGCAAGGTACTCTTAAATAACTGAGAAGGCAGCTGAAGATGTTGCTGCTGGTAGTTACTATATGTTCTAATTGCTCCATGTGCTGATAGCCTTGAAGGGAGGGGAAGGGTGTATTCATAGGCTCCTGGCAGCAATTTTAAATAAATGGTGGTCTGAACTATGAGCAAATGCATATTTCTTCTACAATACCTCAGTGTGGAGCACAAAAGTGTAGAAATTCTGGAGACTGAAAGGATTAGATGCTTCAGAGAAGCTAGTATTTAGCATTAAAATGTGTATTTAAAAATATAAATAACATTCACAGCTATAAGTGTGTTTAATAGAAATGTCTACTGGAAACTGAAAACACTTATGAGATTCTATCACATATTAAAAATAAACTCCCACACAAACTAAAATACTCCTCTGAAAAAATCTACCCCTGACATTTGTTCAGTTATTTTAGTAGGAGGGAGTCAAGAGCACAAGTAAAAATGTTGTAGGGAAAGCAGTGACACGCATACAAAACACCTTCCATTGATTTCCTCTGCATGGGCTCTATGTCAGCCGGCAAGAGAGGGAGGATGGAGTACAGGGGTTACCGTGTACCATTTTTGTTCATGCTGTTCATCCATTTATCGAGCTCTTCCATTTCTATCTCCATAACAGAGGGTGTGTCTTCTTCAAAAATAGGACTTGAGAGAAGAGAGGGGAGAAAAAAGTATTACACAAAGTGCTTAATTCAAACAGCTTGCAATGCAGTGATTTTGCACGACTGTCTCTAATTCCAGACACGTGTATTAACTCTGGAAAGCCATCCCAGCCCAGTAATCTGAGGAGATGTCAGCCCAGTGGGTGTGAACCAAGGGGTCATGAACAGATGCAAGGGAGTGGCACTGAGATGCCAGCCCTGGGCAGAGGTGGGGCCAGCTGAGACACAGCACAGAGGGACTCGGTGCAGCCAGAGACATGCCAGGGCACAGGATCATTGCAGCTTCTTGAAAACTGTCCCTGCTGTAAATAGAAAACTAAAAAAAAAAAAGATAGTTTGTCCCTACCCCTTCTGGAGCACATGACAGAAGTGCCATTTCTCCAGTGCTAAAAGCTGAAGGCCTAAAGTTTCATCATGTCTGTGACTGACATTTGCAGTGACTTCAAAAGGAAAGGTCATGAGAGTTGTGTTTATTTAAATGCCTCTGCTTAGCTTCCTTTTGCTTATCATTCCTCAGCAGTCATATGATAGAAAATACGTTTTCAGAAAAAAAACCCTTCTTTTTTCTCATAGAGCCAATTCAAGAACTTTCAGCATTAATTAGCAAGATGGAGATCAATAAAAGGCAACAATAAAAATTATGACTCTGGGAAGAGCCACACAGCTTCTGTCTTGTTTTCCAAGCATCTAAGGCATTGCTCCTGTGGCAGCCAGGCCAGCCTTTCTGCCTCAGCTCTGAGAAAGAAGATAAACTTGAAAAACAGGGGAGCAAGACGCAGAGCTTATTCTGAATAGCAAAAGCCTGTGATGAGCCTGGGAACTGATCCCCTTTGCTCATGGGGCACCTTGTACCACTTGTGGTGCTTAAGAGCAGCCTCAGTGAGGTCTGTGGGCTGTGGGTGTCCGTGGGGCAGCCCTTGCCTCAGCCACCACTTACTCTTGATCTCCTGCTCTAGCCTTACACTTCAGCCACATACTGAAGTCACACTTTATCCACCTGTTGAGATTGCTGTGTAATTGATGGCAAAATGTAATGGTGTTTAATGTACAGCTAAATTAAAAGAGGCAGTGTAGGAGACAGAGGTTAGAGTAAAAGAAATTTTTTAAAAATAATGATATTCATAAAATTTACCTTTTTACATTTTCACTTCCCAGCTCATCTGGAAAAGAAGAAAGTTGGTGTTCATAGTTCTGTGTGATATTTACCCATTGTATTTACAGGGTCAGGACTGTGTGCAAGCCTTGAATAGGGTCAAGTAAAACAGGTTGCATTTTCAAAAGGCATAAAAACTAAATTTCAGATGAAAGACAAAACATCTTATCCTGTTTTCCATTTTCAGAGGAACCCACTCTTTTGAATCTAAAAGCCTCTCATTATTAGCCCAGCCCAGTGTTGGTGTTGCAGTGGGCAGGCCAGGGCAGATGCACACTTCCTTCAGCAGGACAGATGTGCTGAGGGAAATGGTATCCTGAAAGGGAACCACTTCTGCAAAAAAAAATTGTTTACTAGAAGCATTGGGACATTTTGCTAGAGATTACACTTGGGCAATTCAGCTCTATCTGGAGACTCTGGGAGCTGCTCATGGGGAGAATGGAGTTGGACTGCATGGCAGATTAGATCTCAGTTAGGCAAATGAAGCTGAACTAGCCAGATGTCAAAAGGGATCCAATCTACTTATGACTCCAAGACAAAGTAAAAATGGAGGGGGGAAATGGTGTCACAGACATAATTCTGATAAATATCTTCACCTCCAGGAATCAAGTGACTGAAAAACCTGTCTTAAATCACCTTATTTTTAATTCATTGTTGCCAGCGGGTGATACCTCCCAGTTGTTCCAGCACATTCCCAGACTGCAGAGCCACCCCAGAACCACAGAGCCATGTGCCCCATCCTTAAGGATGCTCAAAATCCCAGGCTGGCACAGGGCATGAGATCCTAAGATTGTGTTCCTGCAATGTACCACATTTCCTAACTCTCTGAAGAGTGTACCTGCATTTCAATTACCCAGAAACAGGCAGGCAAGTGGGTGCCTGGTTGCAAATTCATAGTTTGTTAGAGGGAAACCCAGTGACTGGGCAAATACAACCTAAAAATGTGCTGAAAACTTGACTTTAAATCTGTGTTGAATGTGTTACACTGTGTGCAGGCTGATGAGCTGACAGCTGCACTCTGACCATGCAGATACACTGATACGACCATCTCAGCATTTCACTTATCAACCATGTGGTTTTATTATGACACCTCAGTTTGCTCTCCTGTGGTTTGACACTCCAAGTTACCAATTCCTCTGTTAACAGATCACAGCACCTTCCTGAAGCATTGCTCACCCTACTGCAGCACCCAGGCAGTCTGACCTAGCTCATTTGCTGCGATGTCTTCACAGCAGCCTCCACCCTATGCGATCAGGATTCCTTAAAATTGTTCCTTATAATGATTTTTCTTGATCTTATTTCATTGAAGCTCCAAGCAGCTTTACCTTGCGGGCACTAAGAGCAACAGAAGCATTAATTTCACCTTGCCTAAAGTTGTTGAGCATAAAGACAGAACAAGCATTTGCAGCCACAGTTATATCTCTGAGCATTCTCAGCATTTCCAGGAGCCAGAGATTGGTGCCAGGGCTCCCATGGGTGTGGCAGCATGAGCAGGAGGTGCCAAGAGGCAGAAGAAGTAGCTCCTGCCCAAGGAGAGGTGTGTGACCAGGTACTGCTGGCTGGGGAGGATCCCTTTCTTACTTGTCAAACATGCAACTAGAGTCAGAGAAGGACATCCCAAATGTGGCACCCCATCCCTTAATGATCTGTTTATGTTGAACACATCCTAGAAACAGCCTTTTGATGCACAAGAGGACAAATTTACCTTGCTTGGACTTTTTCCTTTTATGATGCATTACAAAAAATGTGATCAATAAAATCAGCAGGACCAGCAGCGCCACAGGGACAACATATATCAAGATAGACTGTTCTGTTGCTTCGAGGCTCTCCTCATCATTCACAGCATTCAGTTCAGTACTTGGAGAGCTCTGTGCATCAAAGCTGCTTTCAGTAGTGCCTGCAGTTACAAGTACTGGCCCATGGTCATCCACAGTCGAAGGGCTCGCAGCAGGAAGATGTGTCGCTGTGAAAGTGGGTGATATCATTGATCCATCTCCTGATCCATCAGTCCCAGCATCTGTCAAATATATGAGGACAGCTTTACATTTTAAGAGTTTCATCAGTGAGCCACAGTGTACAACTTTAGTATTTATTTCCCATTTGATGTATTAAAAAAACCCAACAGATGCCTCATACACACAGATTGGAAGTCTTGGGCATTGGATGTAAAATCAGATCTCAGCTTTATCACAGAATCTTACCAGTCATGACCACATTCGTCAGCTGACTTTTCCTAGGACATGTCAGCATGTGTCATCTGTCTGCACACAGCTGCCTTGCACAACAGATTTGCTGCACGTTGGCATCCGGTCTTGCTCACATGAGAAATCATTCTGCTTCTCAGTAAACCACACCAGCCTGTTTTGCGTCTCAGTCCTGGCACATATGTTCCTCCCCTTACCCAAGGAGTTAGGTACTGCCTTCAGGGAGACCATTATCCCTGGTTCACCACTTCCTTTGGTTCACTCATCTCCCTGCTTCTGTACCTTTCTGAAATTTGTTAAATCTGTCTCACTGTGAAAAACAGAGTTGGTGAAAGGAAGTCTGAAGGATGCAAGAGCTGCTGACTTCCCCATCTTCGTGGACTAGAAGAGGTGTTAGTGACACGGGGACCTCACTGCATACAGGTCCAATGAACTGTTCCTCTGACTGATTCTACAGGCTGGCTGAAGGAGCATGTGGCAAAGCATCAGTGCTGGATATTCCCCATGAGTGCTAAGACTGGGGGTTTTGAACTTTGATCTCAGTTCTGGTTTCAATTATCACTCATTTTGCAAGAAAAGTGGCTAAAATTGACTGTGTCGGTAATAGTGAAACAAGTGCTTTTTGTATGTTTACATAAGAGTCTATTGACTGTCACAGAGTTTAAAAGCTTTAAAGAAGTACAGCAAATTCTGGGCTGATACTGTATTCTGTATGGATGCCAAAATCCTGTTGTAGCCAAAGGTGCAAGAATCAGCCTTTATCTAAATTACAGCAGAAAAGCCTCCAAGAATTTTCTTGGCATGAAATGAAATGATGGGGTTTTTGTGTTATCTGCCCTTTCAGATACAATGCCAGCATGGTGCACGTCTCATTTTGTGCAATAAAGCAGGATGGAATTTTTTGACTTTTGCAATTACATGTTTCTCCTCATTCTTGTAAAGTGCTGGGCAGCCAGAGTTTCCACAAGAGTTAGCAAGAGCTTAAGGTTTTCAGCACCTCAGTGCTGGCATTTCCAATCTCACAGGACTGGAACCAAAAGTACTTAGCATTTTAAATGCTTTTGTAAACACATTAATCTTCATAATGGCCCTGAGAGATGAGCAGTTATCATCTCCATTTTACAAATGAGGAATCAGAAGGACAGGGATGCTGTCCTTCCCAGGGATGCCAAATGAGAGAGAAAAACCTGGGATTAGAGCGCTATCTCTTGCTTAATCCACTCTGCAGCATCTCCCACCAGATTTGTCTCAAAGATGAGTATTTCATGAGACTGTATTCAAGGAAACCCAATTTCAGATGAATAAAATTATTTGAGTGTGACAGCAGTGTTTTATCTAGATTTTTATGCTGCACATATCACACAGGCATCTGATTGTTTCATCCTTTCCTAAAAACTAGGAAAGAATTTGAATACTTAATGTAATACTGTGAAGGTCACCAGACTCCTGCAGCACAATAGGACAATGAGAATGATAGCTCTTCTGTGGCAAAGCACTTTGTATCAGTAGTCTCTGTCTCTTCTGTATTTAGTATTTCAGTCAAGAGCAAAACCCTATCTCTGCCTCCCTTGCAGGTAACGACCCCGTTAGGTGTGCGCTGCTCCCCCCCTGCCCGTGATCTGCTGCCTGTCCTTGATCTTATGGCAGAAGGCAGGAGGGAGAGCTCCTGTCCCTTATTCGTTTGGCCATTCGCTTTTCTTTCCCAAGGCAGTTTGTATCTCCCAGTGCCTGCAGCCAGTCCATTGCAATTGCTGCTGTGCAGAGCGGCGAGGCAGCGCGGGAGATGTGTGTGCTGCAGGCTGTGACATGATGGACTGAGCCCCGGGCAGAGCTGATGGCCCGCCACAGCCTCACCGAACCTCCTCCGTGACCTTGCTTCCTTTTCCTCCTCCAGCCACTGCCTGCCACATTTGATATATTAAGAGGGACAAGCCTGTTGCTTAAAAAGGGTGTGGAGAAAATACCTTGCTTTTCATTAATTCGTAGAGCTAAAATGGATTTTTCAAATGTCTAACGCATGGTGTGGCTTTAAAGCAAACAGTCACACCTCATTAACTGCAGTGATAAACTTTCAGCTGCAGAGTATGCTGTGCTTGATTTCTGAGAGAGATTTTTCCAGTATCTCTGCCACTTTGCCTGGTTTTTAACTATGAAGTAGACTTCAAATCATTTGTCTCTGAGTGAAATAGAATTACCTTTTCTAGTCTCTAGGCAAAGAAAATGGCAAATCACAGGGAGTGACCTTGCTGCCATGTATTTTTTTCACTTTGCATAAATCCAGGGACAAAACAGCATCTCTCTGGGAACACCATTTCCTCTTACAGAGATCTTTTCTCTGAGCAAATTAAATACATCTTTCAGCAGAAGGGCAGCCAATTGCACAATGTTCTTGCAAGGACATTGCTCTTATTTCCTGCATTTTACCTGCTGCCCCAACTCATCCCGCTCGCCCGTCACCTCTGAGGAGCAGAGCTCAGCCTCAAGGGACGCCTCAGCTGTCACCCAGCAGTTGCTCTCGCTCTCAGGCCACCCACACATCACCCTTTTACACAGTGGGAAAGCACAGCCTGCACCTGGGCTGGCCCCGAGGCTGGCACAGGAAGGATCTGTGCCTCCAGCCCGCTGGGACAGTCGGGCTCAGCTCCCGGCGCAGCTGTGGCGCCTGCCACAGCCACCCAGTGAGACACAGGTGGGTGACCTCAACACCCCAAGTTGCTATTTGTCATAGTGTTTCCATTTAAAGTGCTCAAAACTGCAAGTGGGCTGTGCTGCAGCTGGCCTGGGTGGCTGTTTGGTGGGGTGAGTTACAAGGTTTGGGCATTACAAGGTTTGGAGCAGGGCAGAAGAACATCTGAAAGTTGGAGATTTTGGGAGGTGCTGTTCAAACATTTTCTCCATGCCAGATTTACAGTGATAATTCATACCATGAACTGTCTTGCCAGCTGTGGTTTCATCTTGCAGACATCTACTAGCTCCCTGCAAACGGGAATCTTACAATACAGCATGACATTCAGGGTGGAAAAGCAAAGCCAGTGAGGTGTAACAAAGAGCAAGTCACACGTGTCCACATAGATATCTCCTTGACTTTGCAAAGCCTGTGCCCTTTCTCTTACTGAGCTCAGCCTCATGCTGTTGGCTACATTCCAACATCCACATACTCATCCCTCTGCACATCTTGTCCAAGGAGCAAATGTTCATACAACAACCACATGGGCTTCACCTTTGTCTGGACCACCTCGGGCATGAATGCTGGTGACTTCTTCCTGTGTTAAGGGAAGTGGATGGGAACACAACACAGCTTCAGCACAGCCCGTATTGCCACTTCCCATGCTTTCAAGAGAAGAAGGGAGAGGGGCTGGCATGCAGCAATTCACCCTGAGGGGAAGGTGGGCACAGCTGGAACTGGAAGCTAAGAAGCTGGAGCTGGAAGTCAGTTTCCATCTTGTATAAATGAGCTTAAACAGTAGTTTAAGGGTTCCCCAGCTGAGGTATTAGAGAATCTATAACTCAAGAGACCAAAATACTTGAGCAAGCACTAGCAGCCTCTCATAAAAGGTTCAATTAACAGTTCTTACAAACTATGAAAAAGCTATGTCCCTGTACGCAGATACTATGGTATAAAGTATTACTCAAGATTTTTTACTTTAAAAATATGCTTGGGTCACTAATAGGCTTTGCTTGAGTTTTGGAGGTGCTCCCAAATATGCTTTTCATGGGGGAGAGAGGTAATTGAATATACCAAGTGGTTTTACAGACTGGAGTCCAAAAAATTATGTCTCAATCAAACAAACAGAATTTCTGTTGTTGCAGCATTTCTACCTCTGTGCTGCAGCACTCAGAGGTGGTGATATGGGCTTCTTGATGAAGTAAGCAGGCAAACAGGTTTCTGAATTCGCTTGGATGTGAGGCAAAGGAAAATAGCAAAGGAAAACGGCTGGCAGTCAGCACATTCAGTTTTGTTGTAGAACCATCAGTCTCTCTGCTGCCTTGCCGTCAGACTCAAGGACTGGGTTCTCTCAAGGGGATTTTTCAAATTACACCAGAGTGCCTACTGACAGAAGTAAAAGCAATGAGCTAGAGAAAAAGCAAGAGCTATGTCAGTGGCATAGCTAGGCTTATTAGTCTGAAAGGAAAATTTTTATATCTCCAAACTTTCCCATAAGCTATAAAAATGCAGTGAAAGGAAGGCTCACGAGAAGGTGACAGAACAAGAAAAGGCTGTAAAGCTGGAGTAAAGTTACTATATCCTATCTCATTCTGCCCCATGCACACATTCTGTTGGTGGTGTAGTCATACCACTCCTCACAGTCTGTGTGATCCTCCGGTGTATTGCTTGGCTCATCCCTGCACTCCACATTTCAGGCTGATGTCAGAAGGCTGTTCCTTGCCGTGGCCAGGGCTTGCCCAGCTGCCTGTTGTGGCAGGTCTTGCCTGTCAGTCTGGCTAGAAGAGGAATCCTTAAAAGCCTGCAGGCTAGCTGTTGGGAGCACACACTCTTCTGATGAGGGAGCACAAGCATTTCAGGGTGGCTAATCTGTAGACAAGATCCTATTAAAACGAGGTGCTTAGAAAGAGTTATCTATGTATAACCTGAAAGAGGAAACAACTGTTTAAGCTCATTTATACAAGATGGAAACTGCTTTTCCTCACTGTATTTCTATCCAGCTGAAGTGCTGCATTAAGAGGCAGCTTTGCAAATTCAGTCACACATGTTGGAGTCAAACTGTGAACCTGTAGTCTCATTGCTCACCCCGAGTACTACAGGCTTTGCAGACCAATTTATGCATTTAGTTGCTCCTGCTTAATCCGATGGCCTTCTAGCTCTGCATCTGTGATACTCCTGCGACCTCGCTGTGATGCAAATCTCTCAGTGCTTCTTGCTCTCAGGGGGACCCTGAAATTAAAGATTCAAAAGCTCCGGAGGCTTTCCAGCTATCACAAAATCTCTTGAGGGAAAAGAGACTGGTGTCACTGACTGAAAATTACAATTACAGTCTTGCTGATGTAAATGAGAGATTTTCTGAAATGCCCCTGAAGCAGTTGAATAAAACAGTGAATGTTTGTGTGTGTGGCTAAAATGGAGGAATGGTGGTAAATACATAGGAGGAGTTGATGCGTTCAGTAGAAAGGATTTTTCATCTGCATTTTAAGGCACTGCACTTTCGAAAGAGAAAATGTAGCAAATCCTCATTTCTTACATTGTTGTTTTGCTTTGCTAGAAAATTTTAACAGGTGATTGTAACAGATTCAAAGCCATTCTCAATTCATTACTCGAGGGGGGAACAGGTCAAAATTATTACTCCATTAGAGCCCTGGCTTTGCAGGGGAGGCAGGCTAACAGACATTTCTCTGCCAGGAGAGAGTCACTGCCTGTGCTCGTGGTACAAGCTGCTGAATATCTGGATCTTTGATAGCAGTGTTTCTTTGAATGACAATTCAAAACAATAGCACAGAGACACAGACAAAATAGAGCACAACCTGCGAGCACCCCAGCTCTTCCCCTTGGTGCTATTACATGTTTTACTGCTCCTCTCCCTCACACATTTTCTTGCTCCCCATGTCAGGCCACTTATGCTGCAATTACCCACCTGTTCCACAGAACACAGTGGGAGATGGGGAATGCCTGGGAAATGACTCAAGGATCAGAGCATGTTCCTATAAGCTGTAGTAAGAGTCTTAATGCTTGTTACTAGGGTCAGCACACACACCTAGGCAGGTCTTCAGGGCTGCTGCAAGGCTGAGCAGTGAGCATCATCCCCTACAGTAGAGATGATGCCCTGCACTGTTACCTGTAGGGCTTCCTGACTGCACTACAGCAAGGGGAAGGGAACCGGTGCAAACCCCCATGTCCTCTCAGCATGGAGCTGGGAGAAGGCCAGCACCCAGGGCTGAGATCTCAGGAATGCTCTTAGAGCTACTGGATTAGAGTGATTGAAGCATCACAGGGAGAAAACCATCCATAAATCATAAGCCAAATGGCAAGGCTAGGCTTTTACGAGGTTCTGGCATGGTATGGGAACAGGATTTATAAAGACTTTAATCTGTCTGTGCTGCAAGATTTAATCATACTCTGTTTGCCTCTTTTCTGAATGGTCTCTAGACAGTACACTGCTTAAAAGGTGAAGACTGTGTCTGGCCAAAGGTGAAAAAGCTCCCGAAAAGGTCCTGCCCTGTTGATCTGTGAGCAAGGAAGGGTGAGAGCAAAGGATCTCCCTGAGAGGCCGCCCTCAGCAGAGGGGTTCCTGACCCACCAGTGCCTGTGGGGTACATAAGCACTACAGAAACCTTCCCCCACCAGTTTCGTTTCCCCCCAAGGCTCAGGTTTACAACTTCCCCGTCCCACCCACAGTCAGAGTAAGCGCCCAGGTACATTTGGAGCTGGTTGAATAAGCAAAAACCGCCTTTGTATAGGGAGCAAAGGTGGGTGCTCTCCTCCCCTGCCCCTAGGACCATGGATTGGCTCTGTGGAGTCAGAGCTGACAGGGCTTGGGGAGGGCTCTGGCAGGACTGACTCACTGCCAAAGAGGAACTGTTCCAAAATCAGCCAGAATTTAAAGGTGGACCTACTGGTGGGAAGTGGAGAGTGCGGGGAGTGTCACACACCTGGGGTGTGATATCTGTCTTCCCCTAATTGCAGAGAAGGGCAGAGTGCACCCAGTCATGAGCTGAGGGACCCCGGGCTAAGATATCCCCCCCGCCATGGGGACGTGGTGATGAAATCATGGCTCTCAGTACCCTGCATATGAGCTAGAGAAGCAGAAGCCTGATCCCTCTGCATTGCTTTCATGCCTTCATTTTACTCCTCCATTTCTCTGGGACCTCTGTTTAGCTCTGCCCGTGGCAGGAATTTTGTTCCTCCGACTGCTTTGATTCTGAGCTGCACTCAGTGCTTGCAGCATATTTTGCTAATGTGTCTGCACTGCAGCAGGGCTGTAGTAACACAGCCAAACCCAAACCATTTCATACCTCACTTAGCTTGCTCGTACAGCTAAGCAAGTCTCCTAAGTGCAAGCAGCTCAGCAGCAGCCTGCAGCCCAGCTCTAACCCTGCTTAGAGTACAGCTCTTCAGGGAAAAAGCACTCACACCAAAACACCGATTCCAGCAGTGCATTTTAGGACATTAAGTGAAGTCCAGTGATATTTGAGAGTGACCATTCTTTCCCTGCTTTCTGTAGAGCTCTTGCTCACTACAGCAACACAGAGGCAGCAAACACTTCTAGTCTATACCAAGGCATTTTGGCAAGGATTTGTTTGACCCCAGCAGGCTTACAAGCACTACCTCAGCAAGGTTTTCCTATAAGAGCTGCCTGTCATGTTCAGCTGCTGGCTGCCAAAACGCCAGTGGAACCAATAACCCCTACAAACAGAGGAGAGTCTCTGCAATGACACCCCAGTGCCTCAGCATTTTGTCACAAGCTGCTTTTCCACTCATGGTTCTTCTCTTCAGAGGGTCAGAACCTAAGTCCATGGTGCTGGCCACTTTGTTCTGCAGCTGAGAATTCAAAATATTTGTCTCCGGAACCGGCTGTTCCTTTGTTAAACCAGTTTCAGTGCATCGGAGCTGCGGAAATCGGCAGTCCCCTTTTGAATGGAAGCAGAGCTTTGCCTTTAACTTTCCTATTAAACACTGATGGTATGGGTGTGGGGTTTAAAAAAGTTAAAAAAAACCCTAAAATTAGGAGCAAAATGCCTGGTGGCTCAACATGGAAACTCCCGTTCTCTACACACCTGCAATTTAGGAAAAGTTTGCAATTGTAGGAATTGTTTGCTGCTGTTCGGGGACAGGTCTAAGGAAAAAAAATGTCAAAGCTTTGAAAAAACGAGGCAACTGGAAACAGAGAGGGTAAACACAGCAAAAAGCAGCAGAGAGCAAGTCCCCACAGATCTCCTCCCTGTGCTCGCTTCGGAGGGTGTTGCCCTCCAGCTTGGTCCCGTTGCTGCAGGCGAGACACGCGGTCCCACCTCGGCAGGGAACGGCGCTTTCCTACTCACCGGAGGCGGCGGGTCCCGCAGCCAGCGCCAGGGCCGAGAGCAGGGCGAGCATCGCGGGGCCCCGCATGCTGCCCCGGCCGCGCTCCCACCTGAGGGGCGCTCCGCAGCCGCCCTGCTGCGCCCGGGCATCTACATTTCCTGCTTCCTGCCGGGGAGCATCTGAGCTGCATTTCTGCAGGAGATGGACTCTCTTTGATGGGTTTTAGGAAGTGATGTAATTCCGTCTGGGCCTGTCAAGCGAGCAATGATTGCAAAAGAAAGAAGAAAAAAAAAACCAGAAGTTGCTCTTCAGGCACACACTTGACTGAGGCACCTTTATGCTGTAGGTGAGAGAGCTCCCGCTCCCTTTCTCTCCTTTCACTCCTGACTTTACCGCCTTCTATCTTCAGCTACACACAGATCATACAGATACAGATCAGACACAAAACTTCATATATGTATGTTAGCAGGAAGGTTTTATGTCACTTCTCAGGGTAGTTAAGGAAGAAAATTTCAATAGTGCCTCCCCTCCTGCCTTGGTTTTCAAGCTGTAATCCTCCCCACATAGGGCTGGGAGACGGCATGCACTTACAGTCCCAAAAGGCAGCCCCCAGGTGGGCTGTCTTCAGCAAATGGAATGAATGGCTGGCTCTCTTAGGAGCCTATAACTGAGTATTCTGGGCTGGTTCATGCAGAGGAAGAGGAAAAAGCAGAAAACCACATCATTTTTTTTGTTATGAGCAGGTGGCTTAGTGAGAAAGCACTGAGACACTGGTGTGACGAGGGCTGCCGATGACAGGGGACAGAAGGTTCAGTCCCCACCAGGATGCAGGGCCTGGCATGGGGGTCTGCAGTGCCACGGCTGTGTGAGGTGGCAAGGGCAAGGTAATCCTGCCTCCCTTCCCGATTCCTCTTTATTGTTCCTCCCCGTTGGCAGTCTCTGTCTGGGTGTGCAGACTTTGGCTGTTGCCCCCCAAACACTGCCCTGTCCTCTGTTCCCACCACCCCATCACTGCCCACACACTCAGAAACATGTCAGAGCTGGCCAGGGGCTTCCACGTGTTTCCTGTTGGGTGGTGCTCTGTGGGTAAGAGCAATGGAGAACTTAAACCAAACGTTTTCAATCTTCTTGCTGTATAGGGTGGGCTAGCCAGGGCTCAGGATTTGGATCTGGGTCTAAACCACACATGTACCCAAGCAGGAGAGTGGTTGGACCATAGAATTGGGTTGTTCCACTGTAGAAATAAGTGCTAGGTCTAAAATTAATCTCTCTGAGTTGAGGAGAGTCTGCATTCTAGATTTTACTCTGGAGTATCCAGGTAAGAGCCATTTTAAATACTTGCATAAAATTTTCCAGTAGTAATCTAAGAAAGGAGGGTTGAATGGTGACTGTGTAGGAGCTTCATAGTACTTCCCCTAGACATCAGTCTGTCAAAATCTGATTTCTGGTCAGAATTTGTTGAGTTCTGGAATTTGTCGAAGCTGGTGAATCTTTCTGTTCAGATTGGTGGGCAGTGATCAATTGCTGCTCTGCTTCTCTAGCTAATGATTTTTCTTAACACACTGATGCTTTTATAGGTTATCAGTTTTAGGTTATTTAGCTTGAGTAGCAGAGAAATAGGTCAGTGATTCATTTAATGACCGGCTTGTTGATAGATTTAAGCCCCTTGAATTATACAGTTAACTAAAAATCTGAACTGGTTGCTTAGTATTGGTAATGTATGTATACCATAAAATAGTGGGGGGAAAGAAAAGTTGCAGCATTGCACCTACAAGTAGATAAAGAGGAACCCTGAGTTTTGAAGCCAGTGCACTGACCAACAAATCAAATATTTCTAGGAGATATTCTTTAATATGATGTTAGAATCATGCACAATAACACTTATCAGACACAAGTGCCAGAGGTGAAACTCGCCAATACTTTTAAGATTTTTCCATTAAAAAATGACAGAAACTCCAAGGATTAGTAATAGTGTTTAATTGACATAGACTGTTTGAATGATGGAAGTCCAGAAATTGAGGCTACCCATCTGTGCTCAGAGATGATTTTGTCTCATCTGGCAATAGGAAGACTGATAATGGGCTGGTGGCCAGCAAAGGCAAAGTCCCAAGGCTGGCACTATTGTCCATCCTCAGCTTTCCTTGAACTTTAGTCAACAGTAGGCAAAGTCATAATATTTAACCACATTTTCGTTGTTTTAGTGTGCAGGAGTATAGCACATGCTATGTACACAAGTATGATTTCTAAGGCAAATAAAAGTACAGGAAATGTG
Organism: Zonotrichia leucophrys gambelii; assembly: GCF_028769735.1. Lineage (NCBI taxonomy): Eukaryota > Metazoa > Chordata > Aves > Passeriformes > Passerellidae > Zonotrichia > Zonotrichia leucophrys. The sequence continues at coordinate 24,759,202 of NC_088173.1, read as the reverse complement.
ACTCTTGGCCGCAGTACCTTTTAATTAAGATTTTAGAGGCATACAAAAGTGGTTTGGCATGCATTTGACTATCCTAATTTTATTTTTTTTAATTGTAGAGAAAGAGGAATGAGGTACTTTGGATGCTGACAAATCAGACTCTGAAGCAAGGGCAGTTACCTTGGACCGTGCCCAGCAGCATTGGGATGGTGCTCCCCTGAACCTTTGCCTGGTACCAAGGCAAAGTACCAACCTTGCTTCCCAAGCAGGCTCCCTTTGGCCTGCCTGGAAAGCAAGGTTGGTACCTTTGCCTTGGTTGTTGTCTTCAGCCTCATGCATCTCTCTTCATAGTTGGAATGCAGAAACCAAAATCTGTAGTGACAACTTTGCTGCAAAACAAACTTGTGCATTTGGAAATCCATGTAGCTTCAGTCATGGATGGTTTTGTAAGAGGGGTGGGTTGTATCTGGTAATTTCATAGACCTTAGTGCATTTACTAGGATCCACAATGCACCTTAGCAAAAAGAAGTGTCTTTTCACAGGTAAAACCAGTAAATGTTCAGGGTGCTTGCAATGTATGTTACCCAGCTGGAAACATTTGCGCATGTTCAATGTTACTGTTCCTTTGGTTTTTAGAGTTTAAAGGGCATTTCTGAGCACAAAGCTAGGCTGTTTGCTGATGTTGTTCCCTAATAGAGAAGGATTTGCATCACTGAGATTACAGCATGTCATCAGAGTGACATTTTCAGAAAAAGAGAAATGTATTGCAATGCTGCAGCTGCTTGGCTAAAGCCCTTCTAGTTCCTTTTTCCTGTGAGAACAACAACAGCTAAATTTTTCAAGTGATGTGGCAAGCTGATGGTTAGTTGCAGGGCTTTTATTACAAACCTGCTAGTACAGCTTGTCTGCTGCAGTCCTGAGCAGCTAATCCACCTGCTCTGAAGTGCAGGCAGGGACTAGAACCAGCCAAGTTCGACTAGTCCCTTAATGACTTGTTTCTGTCTCTGACATATGCTGAGAAAGGACAGACAAAATTTTCCCACCAGTTGCTGTGAAAGAATGGAAAATAGCAGTGTATTGCAATTCACTGCAACATTTTAAAAAGAAACAAACATCAAAGCAGAAGAGTTTGTGCAAAGCCCACAGGGATCTTCTGGAGTCAGCCAGAGTGTCAGCTGCAATTGCACTTCTGTGGGCTGCTGAGCTAAGCCAGATTTGCAGAATCAAGGCTAAAATCCATCCTTGTGTGGAAATCTCATGGTGATCTGGAACTGCATCCACCGTTGCACTTGTTTCAGAGCAAGCAATGCCTGACCAAGTTGCAGATGACAAAGCTCTCCTTCCAACAAATTCAAATCTAGATTATATGGAAGGAGAAGTTACATTTTATTTCAGACACAGAGGTGCTTCAGGAAAAAACAGAATCTTTCAATCTTTTCAATATATCTGAAACCAGTGCCCCCTGTATACATTAGAACAAAGCTTAGAACAATGAGATATTATCCCTAACAACTGGGACAATGTAGTATAACTAAAATAAGAATGACAATAAAAGCATAAAAACAAGTATCTGCCAGTTTTAAGAATCTCTTTGCTTTACTAGACTTGTAATTTACTTTTATTTTCTTTTGCTTTTTTTTTTTCACATCCATAACACAGACTGCTATTTCATGCTGACAATATTTTGGATACTTCAATAGGAAGAGAAATAAAATATAAAACTAAAATTGAAAGTATCCAGATGTTTGCATCTACAAAATTATACTTGAAAATATTCAGATGTTTGCATCTAAGTTTCCTTTAAGAAAATTAAAAAATGGGTTCAAATAGAGATTTCTAAGATTAAAAATCTCTGAAATGGAAGAGGCCTCAGGATGCATTGAGAGCACCGACAGATTTGTATTGAAGATTTATATTGTTGACATAAATCTTCAATACTATACTTCAATACTATTTGGGATACTGCAAATATATATATTTGCAGTATCCCAAACCTGTATTAAGTATACAGCTGATGTAAGCAATCCAAGTCCTAGTTTAAGGAACAAAAAGGTCATTGGGCACTGCAGCTCAGCTGTCAGGAGGGGATCCCCTTCCACTCTCAGTCAGGGATTGAGGAACATGTCTGACCAGCAGCGGATCCCAAAAGATGAGCCATGTAATAAGCTAGGAAGAATTAATGTACTTGAGATGCCTCACAGAGGGATGGGAGTTGTTCAAAAGCCCGTTTAGAACAGGAGCTGACTCCTGAGTCTCTGGTATTGGGAATGAAGCTGTTTTGTACAGAAATGGCTGTGCAGGCACAGGAGAGCAGCAGACCTCCCAGCACAGACAAACACACGGCAGACAATACAACATGTCAAGGAGTGTCTGTGCAATTTCGAAAAAAACCCAGAGGATGGAAATTCTCTGTGGCTGCTCCTGGGAGTGAGAGAAGAAACACATCCTGGGCGTCCCTCACAAGGACCAGAGCCTTGTCTGGTCACAGGCCTTCATGTGCCAGCTCACCTGACAGAAGCATGGGGGGAATGGGGAAGAGCTGCCAGCCGGTGAATGATCTTGCCATGGAGCGCCAGCGCTGCGCGGCTGGCACGGAGGGGCTGCTCAGTAGCTGTCACTTACAAGTCAATGCTAGCCTAAGGTCTGGCTTGAAAAAACCCTCAGTGCTCGGTAGAAATTGAAGTATTTCTCTTAAAGAGATAACAAGACATGAGATTGATGAAGTAAAGGATTGAAAACCAAACAGAAATCTGTTCCGGGTGCAATCACTGAGGATTTAGTAAAATGAAGAGTAGAGAGACAAGGTACTTGAGGGAAAGTAAAGTAGATATTTTAAAATCCTCCTTACTTGCATTTTTAGGCTGCTGGATGTCTGAAGGTATTTTCTCAGCTGTGAGCAATTCATAAGAAGAGAATAAAATCTGAAAAGCACATTCCTTCAGGAATACTAGACCATAAAAAAAACACACCAGCACATCCAAATTGTAATGTGAGTACTAAGATTTTTCCAGCCACACCTTAAGTATCTGAAGATAATCTTTGATGTCCTAAAATAATGCTCCTTAAATGTTGCTTGATACTTTTTTAGGCTGTGGCAGCTCTCATTTGATCCTCCCATCTAGGTCACTTTTTCTGTTCTTGAATTAAATGTTGTGAGTTTTTCCTTTGCATATTTTCACTGTAATTACTGAGCTTTACTTCACAAATAGTTTATATAGAGTCCAGACTCTAAAGAAACATTAAAGACAAGCATTTTCAAACCTTCTCAGATACTAAAAATGCAAATAACCACTAACTACATTTAAGAGTATGGATATCTGATCTGGGGCAAATTTTGTTCCTAGATTATTTGAAAAAAATATTTTCCATAGTTTGTAATTTAATATCTTTAAAGGACCTAAGCCAAATGTTCTGTTCTAGTGTAGTGTTATGAATCAACATTTAAAATCATGGAAGCAGCCTCCAGTCCTGTCATAGTCCAGCTCTGCAGAATTTGAGGACATATTTAAGCATATAAATAGTCCCAGTAGAATTAAAGAAACAGCATCCAGCTTTAAACCAGACAGATATTAAAGGAAAAAAGTGTGATAGTCTGCAGAGAGACTGTATTTATAATGTGTGTGAAAGTGTGAGGCTAAATTAAGGCTGTTTGGAAGCCTCTCAGCCTGTGTTTTGAGCCTGTGCCTGTTTAACTTCAGGCTCCTGAATCAAAATCTTTTAGTGGTCCTGAAGACACTTTGTCTGCTCCTCTATGCAAGTGGAAACTAGGACTGAAGCAATGAAACACAGCTGATTATTAGAAAATAAACATATTTTTGAAACACATATTTTAAAAAAATATTCAGTTAAAGCACTTTCTATATGGCATTACATTGTTAATATTGGTTTGACCATCACAGCTGCTAATATGTGATACATCCCTTTGTCTGGGTGATTACACTAAACCCACATATTGCAAACTCAAAAAGTTTTCAACAGCCTTTGCCAAGGAAGTTTTCAAGCAAGTGCCAAGGAAGCTGTTTCAGAAATTTTACACTTTTGTCTAGAATCTGAAATCAGAAACCATGCTGAAATCTGGAAATCCATGTATCTACAGCCTCATTTTCAGATGGAAATGTGAATTGTATCTTGCCTACAATCCTTATTTCTCTGAAACCCCCATCTCAGCATAGGGTGTATTTAATCTCAGACTAAGTCTTCATACAGGTGATAGAATTTTTTGTTGATAAGCATCCACAATGCCATCAGTCACAGCCCAGGAAGGGATATTTGTGGCAGAAAGCATTGCTTCTCAACACCCTGTGTTTAAATCTAACTTTCAGTTCAGTATAGCTGACTGTAGTGCTGCAAGACTACCTGAATAAAAAAAGATCATAAATTTAGCTTTCTGATTGAGTCTGGTATGGGGAGAAATCCATTTCTAAGAGCTGGGTTGGATGCACTGCACCACATTTTCAGGTGGATCCGTGTGTTGATTAGTGTCTGTGATGGCAGTACAGGATGGCACAACTTTATTAAATATTTTTTGGTTGCTGTGGAGAGTTGTGACAGTGATATATACTTCACTATTTGTACTAACAGCCCAATTATACATCCTAGTAGTAGTACACAGACTGATACCCCTTAACTCCTGTGGTGCCTCTTCTATGCATCTGTCCATGCCACAGTCACACCCCTGTGCCAGTGTAGGTGCACCAAGTGTGGTCTGAAGTGAGAAGATCATGGTTCTGACAGGCTGCTACCTTGCCTACCTCCTGCTCTCTGAGGCCTGATCCTCTGTCAGAAGGTACAGGTTTTGTACTTAGGTGTATCCTAAGTAAGAGGCAAGAAATACTAAAATGCTGTGAGACCTGGCATTCAGCCATTCACAGGAGATACAAGAATGAAAGAGGTCAGTCCTAGCTATTGGCTGCTGATGAAACTCTGACAGCAAGAATTGTAGATGTGATCCTATAGGAAACAGAAGCTTCCTGGAAGTGAACATATAATTCCTCTCGTAATCCATTTTGGTTCTGAGTACTTAATTGTGAAGCTTTATGCCTTCTACCATGTCTGCAAAGGTCAATCCACACCTACCCCGAGTCTACACCCTTCTCAAATGTAAGTAAGGGCAGATCTCAGCATGGTTTAAATTCTTATCATTTTATCTCCACACAGAGAGACTCGTTCTTTTCCCATTAGAGCTGGAAATGCTTTTAGAGAATGCAAGTATCTGATACTCAACAACAACAAAAAAAAAAAAAACAGAAACAAAACAAAAGAAAAGCCTGGCAAATATAGGTGCAATATTTAAAGCCTATAAATCAGGAGGGTGGATTGAACAGAGCCATCCCAGGTTTCCAAACTGGGGGACTGATCGGATCAGGCAGGCGGCTGACAGGGAATTTTTAATCTCTGAGGAGCTGGAATGGCAGACAGGAAGAAGAGAGAAGGATGAATGATTAAAAGCAAACCAGTACCTGCATTACTGTTTTTGGAGGATGTAATCCCACAAATATGTGCCTTGCCTGAGGAGTCAGCATCCTAATAAGAAGCTGGCTCAGCCCACTTGGGAGGCAGAGCAGCAGTTAAATCTCCTGCTGGCTGGATCCCACGGGCTGCTTTCCACATGTTGCAAAATTTCTGCCTAATCCTTGCAGGTCAATATGCCTCTGAACACTAGCAGAGCTCCTCCCAAAAGAACACTTTTCAAAATTATCTCCTTTGTGAGGCTGCACCAGTGCAAGCTACTGGTTTAACCCCTGTTAGATGAGGTGAGAGGATAAAGAAATCTGAAGGAAGTTTTAAATTCATAAAGCTACCTAATCCCCATTTCAAATAATTCCTTAGGAAGCTTACATCAATGTAAGTTTCATATAATCTCATTGTCCTGGATGTTCTCTGCCATCCCAGTGATGCAGGCATTTCATAAGGAATACAGGTTTGGAGTTGCACATGTGCATTATGGCTGGGTCTAAATAATGCTGTAGATATTGTTAGGGAATGGTCAAGTCATTTTACTGCAGCTATTTAACCACAAATATTTGAGATGAAATTGCAGGATGATTTCTAGCCACCCAAGCATTGTGTTTGCCAAATGCTCTCCTGTTAGCTCTGGCAGGCAAGTGGTTGGCGCCAGATTACACTTTGACAAAGCTCCGAAGGTGTTGTGTGATTTAGGGCACCTAAATCTACATGAGATGAGTGAAGGTCAGTTGAGGATGGGACACAAAAAACTACAAGTTTTATTACACATTTACTTCAGCTTTACCTTTTCTATTTGGACTTCTGCTGCCAATTTCTCTATGGTGAAGGGATATGAAGAACAACAGTGCCAATCTGGCACAAAATTATCAAACCTTAAATTTCTTTTGGTTCCTAAGAAAATTTCTGTTGCTTTTTGAAAAGATTGGGCTGGTAACAGGGGGAATGTAGGGGAAGCCTCCTGATGGGGATTGGAGGGCTGTTTGTGTTCATTCAACAAGCACAGCCAAGAGCCTGTAGCTCTGTCTGCCTGTACTTGTATTTCTGTCCTGTTGTTGCATGTCTATAGCATTTGCCACATCTGCTCCTTCTTCTCTGCAGATGCTCAGTGAATAATGCACTGAGTCTGGTCACCCTCAGCACTCACAGGAAATTAAGGGTTTGTCTCTACTAGAACTTGAATCGTAATTCAAATTTGAATTGTTTGCCTTTGCCATGTGTTGAGTATACATGTAACACTCAGAGACACTTTTTCTCAGGGCAGTAAAACTGATATTCATTGTGCCAGCTTTTCAAAAATAGATTAGCAGTTGTTAGTAACAGCACATAATAAGTATCTCTAATTCAGATCCTAAGTTCATATTACCAAGTGTCTCTTGGTTAATTTCTGAAAAGCCATGTCAATTTTCAAGCTCATCTGACTCTTTCTGAAATGTCTAGACTCTGCAGAAACCCTTCTTGCACAGAAATGCTCTTTCAGCCTTGTCTTGTCTCTAGGCAAATGTCTATTTGCTTACTGAACATTGATGAGCCCTGGGCAGGGCAGTGACAGTTTACACAGATCATGTGTCATTAGCTCTGGGGAAGAAAACTCAAACACAAATTTGTGTCAGTTTTGAAGTGGAGCTGAATTGTGGGTGGCCATTTCCTGCTATCCAGAATTTGGAGAACTTGTGGTGTTACCTCTCATAATAATTTCTGTGAGCTAAATTATATATGGATATGGACTCCTTACATATCCATTAATTATATATGGATATGTAAGTTCATATCCATATATAATTTAGTTGTTTATTAAAAATCAACATCAATCAATGTTGATTTTTAATAAAAAGTTCTCCTTAACCTGACTTACAAATTCTCCCTTGAGTTCCTGCAGGGGAATCTCAATAGACCAGAACCCTGCATTTTAACCCCTCCTTTTTTATGTTCTACCTGCCTTTCTCTACGATCTCAGGCCATATGGGCTTGCTACACATGGCACAAACACCTGAAGTCTCACAAAGAGCTATTGAAATAGCAAAAAGCAAAAATAAACAACAAAATATGTAAGTTCAAATAAAAACCTAAATAGATATTAGCTAATGTTTGAGCTGGCTTTCAATCTGACTTTTTAATACAACATTGTAACACAGTTAGCTATGTCAAGAAACAGTCCTAAACTCTGTCTTTGTGCAGGTTTTTTTTTGTGGGTTTATTTTTTACAAGGTAAAAAAAAAGAATAAAATTCATGCTGGTGATCAGGAGTGCAAAAGAAAGTTTCAAACAAAGGCAAGACTTGAAATGACTAAGCATAAAGGATGGGGGAAAAATACAAAGAGGTAAAGTTAGGGAAGAAGACATACTTTTAATCATTACATAATATTTGATGTACAAATATCATGGAGACATGCCAAGTAAGATAGAAAGTAAAAAAACTGGTTGTCTCCAGAAAGAGTTAAGTATTTGTTTTTGGAGGAGAGAACTGGACATGAAATCATAGAAAGGAAGAAAAGGGAGTTTGAAATGCAGTGTAAATATGAGATGGGGCCAGTAAAAGAGGAGGAAGAAAGAGCCAAAGAGCTGAGTAGCAATATGATATTTAGAAATGTAAACATAAAAATGGAATGTGGGAAGGATACTATATAGGCAGGTAGGGGTAAGAGATGAATGAGAAATAGGAGCAGTTTAAACAAAGATACTAAATGTCAAATTGAGAATTTCAAAAGAACAGGTCAGAAGGGACCACTGACAGAAAGAGAAAATGGAGACACCTGAAAGGAGAGGGAGATTGTGTGTTTTGTTACCAGTTCTCTTGGACATTCTGGGGAACTGCTGGAAAAAGCACTGCTCACCCTCTCTGCAAAAGGAAAAGACAAAAACAAATAATGACATAATAAATGTTTTTAGCTAAATGAAGCAGGGATTTGGGAAAGGCACTAAATACAGCAATGGAGAAATTAGGGCCTAGGATCACGAGGATGTGTACCAAGAGGGTGATACTAGCTGATACATGAGACAGTTCAAAAATATAATCTGCAAAAGATAATATTAGAAATAGGGAGTGTAAGGAGGAAAGCAGTGTGCCAGAAGGTTGGGCCAACAATCCTAACATTAACATTGGAATTGTCAGGATATCAATGAATATAAAATGATACGGGCAATGGATGAATAAAAGGTGGAAGGGGAAAGAAATAGAATTTTGAATAGCAAAGTATCATATTGCATCATTTATACAGGTTAAAAATAGAGGCACCAATGCTGCTAGAAGAAAAGCAGAGCTTTCATTAGGTTGTCTCCTTGCATGCATGATAGAGAGTACATCTCTCAAGAGAAGTGGCTGACTTCAGATGAGAAATCCAACAACTAGTTACCACATGTTGAAAGAGTTCTTGAATAGCGAGTGTTTTGTAAGAACTTCTCCAGGGCAAGAACTTCTCTTTCAGCCTTGCTACTGAGCAGGGACCAGGAGAGCTGAGATATCTTAATGCCCTCCTCAACAATCCTGGGTCCCACAGTCTTCAAGCAATAAACCATCAATTATTTCATTTGGCCTTTGGGGTGAGGTTGCGCTATCCCATCAGACCAAACTTTCTCAGACAGATGAGTCACTCCCTTGGTGATTACAGCCAAGTGCTGGCACAGCACATAGAGCAGTGCAAGCGTGGAAGGGCAGGAGGATGCAAACCAGCTCTGGAACTCACCTCCCCAGTGACACAGCCACTCACATGGATTGTGGCTACCTGTGTGTTGATGGGAGTGACCCGTTCCCCTTGGTGCTATTCATGCACAAGGCTGGAATGTTGTGGCAGAGGTAGCACGACATGAAAGCTTAGGGAGAATGTGACTTTCAGCTGAAATATTGTAAAACACAGAAAGCAAATTTAAAAATTGTTAAAAACACGGCACATTCTCACTCAACAGATTTGGTAATTCAGTGTGCTATTTGCTCACTTTACTGATAGCACTAATTTGCAGTTTGCACTTTTCCATTCTGCTCAAAGAACAGAGGTGACACAGCTATGAATAAGTTGGCAAGACACTACTGGCTTCCCCACTCTGCCTTAACCCAGAGGTTGCATGGTTTTAACTAGACCAATGCAGTTAAACAGATACATTTGAAAGGAGAAAATTCAGCTCAAACAGAGTAACTGAGCTACCAAGAAAGGAAATGAGCTACACCTGAATTCCCATTTCTATAAACCAATGATGTGCAGTGGTATCAGGAAAAGGGAATCACATGTCTATACCACACTGCTTTACCAGTATAAATGATGTGTGTAAAATCAGGCTGTCAGACATCAAGTTTTTATATTTTCATCTGTTGCAAAGATTTTTTTTCTGTTGTTAAAGCATGAATTAACAGAAATATGCTGTCACTCCTCCCACTGCAAAAATTTCAGTTCGATTTGTTTGCTTATTAATTGACTAGGCTTTGTTCTGATTTTCAAGGAAGGGTCCCCCCAAAACAGACATATAAAACATTTAGATACAAACACTGACTTCCTTGCATAAATATAAAATCTATTCTGTGGCCACAGCAGCATTCAATTCTCAATGAGAACTTTGCAAACCCTTCATTTAACAAATGCCTCCCAAAAGTAGGAAGCACCAGCTTTTATTGATATTAAAGGAATAAAACAACATGGAAAAACTGTCATTACATTCCATGGGTGCCCAGTCACCACACATTTCAGGTAAGTCTTGAGTAGGCCAATATTATTCTATCATTTCAATAAACACAACCACCAAAAAACTTGGAGGTATTTTACTAATATTCTCATGTTACATTTTAACTTTACAAAAATATTGCACATAAAAATTAAAATCACTTAGTATTCTGTGTGTTTGAGAGTATTATCCTCAAGATTTGTGTAATAATGTGAAACCATCAACTTATTTACTCCCATGATTGCTTAGCTATCAAAATGTCACAAATCTTGGATATACAGGCACACATGGTTTGCTCTCCTGTGGATCCCCGACTGCCTCCTCTCTTCCATTTTTGCCTAAGGGTACAAAAATTGTTATTTCCTTTTACCATTAGGGGAGAGAAATCTTCCTTCTGGTAACAGTTTTAAATAAGATTTTATAGATCTGAAAGGTATCCAGAACTGCACATACAGTAACAAACACACACAAAAAAATCAGAGTGTAATATTTCTAACAGTTTTCAAAAAACATGCATTTTTGAAGAGCATATTTGTTCTACATATTGCTTATCTCAAGAATGAATCTGAGGATATTTTTTATTATATCAAACATACCTTCAAAATATTTTTTTCTATTTTGACCTTGTCTAGACATCAGTTATATTTTTAAAACTTCATATTTTCAGTTCCCACTTCTAGAAGTCATTTTTGGGTTACCGAAAGCAGCCTCAGTGACTTGATGCTGAAGAACATAATCACTATCTAACCATAACACGAGGCAGAAAAGCTACAGAGAAAAAGCACCTTATTTTCCATACTTATAATAAAGTATTAAAGCAAACAACAGCCTTAGCTACCTGCCTTTTGAAGAAAAGGTTCTTCATTTTAAATATGATGCAATCTAAAGGTATATTCTTCCTCTCCCTCCAAAAGATACCACACCAGGATGTAAAAAACCAGTGTGCTGGTGGTTACCCAGACAATGTAAAGAGATCTCCAGCTCAAACTGTGTGCACAGGCTGAACTGACAAACATTTACACAGCACACTGCTTCCTTTTCCAGTGTTTGTACTTCAGATCTGGGAGTCTGCATCTCCCCATGACAAACACCTGAAAAAGTCGCAACTTCAGAATGGATTTCATTTTCACTCACTATAAATGTGACCAAAATACAAGTGAGGAGAAATATTTGGGCTCCTAAATAACTTTGAAAGCAATAGTGTTAGAATATAAAGTGTCTGACACAACCAGTTTCAGTGAGTGCATTTTAGTTTGGTTTCTCAGAATGAACTAGGAGGCTAGGAAAAAGTCATAAATTCTCTAAAGATACAGGATTTTGACAGGCTGTATGTTTTTTAAAGCAAGTTTCACAATTCACCTTCAAAGTCCAGGCCAAATTAGTAAATCCTTCCTGTTGCTTTCATGAGGGAGTATGAAAACACTCAGTAATTCATTTCCTTCCTTTCCAGCTAACAATGTTACTTCCCATCTGCTGATTTTACAAGCCTCTTCTTGCAAAAGTTATACTTCTTGTAGAGTGCACACTTGTTTAACCAAGATTTGCTGCTTACATACATGAGTCTTCCTCATTCAGATCCAACACCTTCACACTCTGAATTCTCTCAGGAGGAAACAGAGAGGTTCTTTATCTGGAACCCAGGCCAGTGAGGGCCACATGGAGTCAAATTATAACAAATTACACATTTACTATATGGATAAGAGAAACTTTTCCCTAAACTTATCTTTAGCAGGAAAAGCTGTTGCAAAGAATCTATTTTAAATTGGAAGATTACTATAGAAAAATTATCTACAGATGTATGTGGGATTTAGATGAACTTCAAATAAGCTTAAGTACTTTTCATAAGCTTGTTCTGAAGTATTTAAGCAAGAAGAACGTGACACAGTTTGTTAACTGAAAAGATTTTGCATCTGTTTAAAAATACTAAATACCCAGAAGACAGAATTCAGAGGAGTATGTTTTTCACCAGTTCTATAAATCTCCATGTAGGACTTTATTTATTGGGACTTCAACAGAAATTTCTTAATTAATCAGAATATTCTTTGGATGGAATTTACATAATATATTTCACAACAAGATACCAGAGGTTTTTGGGGTGTTTTTGGAAGGGGTTCTAGTAAAATGTTCTTACAGCCAAAAGCTTTTTCTCACCAACTCTAATATTTTCACTGTCTTCCAACAATCTGATACATTTTCTGAAATGATTTCACAACAATGAAAATGGATAAACTGTCCTACACCAGAAAAAAAAAAACCAAAACAGTAAACAAAGCTATAGCCAAACTATTTATTTAAGACTGAAGATTCACATATGCATGAGATTTTTTTCTCATGGTTTAATTTTAGGCAGCATAATAGATTTTTTTATTACACAGGCTTCCTAAAGGGCCTCTAAATTAGAAAAATTATTATCTCCAAATTTCGAAAAAAAAATTCAATTTATAGATATGGAAAAGATTTAAAACAGGTTTTGAAAAAAGCCAGAAGGTCATATACACTGTGGCTTTTGGCTCTGATATGATTACCTTGTTTGAAATGCATACTCAAAGACATGTAAATGTCCTGTGATTTACACAACTTCACACTGCAGTCATGCAAACAGCACCCTTGGTAACGGCACTTGTAGTGATAAACCACATTAGTGCATTGAATCCTACAGCAAAGCCTCCAAGTACTGAAAATAAAACAAGAGCTCAGTGAGCTTTTTTACTCCAGATACTGGGGTTTAATTCCTGTAGAAATACATGGAGTAGCACAAAAAAACCTACATCAAATCTATGCACCAAAAAGGCTGAAAAGGAGAGAATGACTTTCCTTTTTGAAGTAAAGGTTTGTTTGTCTTTTGACTCTTGGATAAATGATTATGCCATTTGAGTGTATCCACACATGAGCAGTTTTAAGAAAACAAAACAGCACATTCAAAGCTGTGGTAACTTTCTGCTGTTCATCATCTGCTGCATGAGTAAAGATGGCCAGAATTCTTGATAAAGGGCAAAAAATATTTCTTTTTAAAATGCCTTACTTCTCAGAATTTAAACATGTATTTTCTGTGTTATTCAATTTTGTGTTTATGTATCAAAAGCACCAAAGGGATAAATATTTATGACTCCACTGTCAAAACTCCAAAAACACCAGTGAAATTATTGATGTGTTGAAGTGCTAGTCTCTTGAAGAAAGAATTCCAAGTGGTCAACAATTTATCCTGAGTGCACCAAACTGCTCAAAGAATTTCTTTTGCCTCCACTGTACTAAATAAAGTTAGCATTTTAAGGGTTCAGCTTACTCCCTCTCTTCACCTCAAATATATGCTATTTGCTCCTGATTTTGTGGAAAATTTCAGTTCATAGCCCTTTTTTCATAGTTTTGTTATGTTCATCTAGGCACCTGAGCAAAACATACCAGAGAACAGTTCAGCAATGCTTGTTTTTAAACTATCTTTGATTATATAATTTTTTTCCAATTACATGCTTTCCCACTTTGCTAAAATATTTATTCACATGCTATATGTTGAATAAAATTCTCCAAGTCAGCTAGGGAATCATAAAGAGAATCATCTGTGTCCTGACTTCTGAGAAACTTTCGAAGGGTATCCAAAGCACTCAAAGCCTCATTTTTGGATGGTAAAAGCTGTTCAGCTCCCTGAAGTTGATCATCTTCATCCTTATCTTCATCACCAACAAATGTCTCAGCTTTATCTGATGCACTTTCTTTGGCACACATTCTTTCATTATTTGTGGGCACTTCATAAGTGACCAAGCCATCATCTATAGCTGCATATTCTTCCAGAGACAAACCTTCTGGAAACTCTACTCCAGCTGCCCGTGCATGTGCAATCAAATCCAAATCACTTTCAACTTCACTGTTATTTTCATTTGTCTCAGTTTCTAATTTGAAAGTTGCTCCATTGCAACTTTTTGCAATAGTCTCTGGTGTTACTTTCCTCCAGCACAGGTACAGCATCTCAATTGCACCAAGAAGGGTCAGCATAAACTCTTTATTACTTTCTACACAGTCAACAAATCTCTTGATAAGACAGTGCCTGTATTTTACCTTCAGACTTCTGATAATCCTTTCTTTCATAGCTATACATGAAGAAGAGTCTGGAGGAAGGAACACTAATTTGACAGACTTCAGGTTCTTTACTTCTGTGTGAGCTGGGAGAGAATCAACAAGAATAACCACTCGGCGCTCCTGTGCTTGAAATCCATGATCAAGTTTGTGCATCCACTGTTCAAAGATTCCTGAAGTCATGCATGCCCTATCATTTTCTTCATAATCCACTGGCAGCGATTTCACATCTTTGAAAGAGTGTGAACTTTTGCTTTTTCCTATAATGAGCAGTGGGAGTTTCTCAGAGCCATCCATATTTGTACCCACCACTACAGTGATGCTCTCTTTGCTTTCTTTGCCTACAGAAAAAGTTTCCCCTTTAAATGTAAACGTGTTAGGTGGTAACATCTGATACAACAACCCAGTCTCCTGTATGTGAAACACATTTTTTGGCTGATAATCATTTAAATAACAAGGAAGTACATTTTGGTACCAAAGAGTTGGAGCACCCACTGCAGGAGTAGCAGCTGCTTCTACAGGCTGAGCTCTGAAAACTAAACCGTACCTCGACTTGAATCGATCGAGCCAGCCATTGCTGCATTTAAAATCACTGTGTCCAAGCTTCTGGGCAAAATCATTCGCCTTGAGGCGCAACATGGGGCCACTGACCGGCACATTCAGGCACTGTGCAATTCTGTACCACTTCATCAACGCTTCCTCCAGGTCGGCATAAAAAGCAGTCCTCAGTCTTTTCCTTTTAGGATCAAACCGCAAAGTTTCAAAGGCTTCCAAAACTTTTTCCTTATTCTTCATAATCGAAGACAGGGAGTTCCTCTTGATGCCATACTTGGCTGCAATCTCCGCCTTTTTCTCGCCGCTCTCCACCGCGCTTATGATGTCGATTTTCTCCTCGATAGTTATGCTTTTCTTCCTCCTCACTGTGGCTTCGGGCAGAGCCCCTGCCATGGCACGGAGCAGCGTCTCCCGGGCGCGCTCATCCGCGCCCACAGCCGGCCGGGCTCCCTCCCTGCCGCTCCGGTCCCGACCGCAGGGGCTCGGCTCGGCGGGGCTGGCGCAGCCTGCCGGGCGGTGCCGGCGGTGGTTGCCATGGCTGCGACCATAGACATGACGGCCTAGAGAGGCCGCCGCCGTCATCCCTTTCCGGCCCCGCGCTTCCGGCTCCTGCTGCCACCGGAGAAGGAAGAAAATAAAGCTTGAGAGGGGCCGCCGGCGCCGCCCCGCCCGGCCTCCTCCGTCCCCCCTTCCCTCCTTCCGTCCTGCCCTGCCGTCCCCCGCAGCAGGACGCCCCCGGGGCCGCAGCGGCGCCGCCGGCAGGTGAGGGACGGGCCGGGCCGGGCCGGGGCAGCCGCTGGGCCCGGGTTCGGGGAGGGCCGGGCCGCGCCTCCCGCTCCGTCCCGTCCGACGTGTCACCCCGCGGGGGCGGCCGCGCTTCGCCGGGCTCCGGGCCGCCGTTCCCCGGGCACCAGCAGCGCCCGGCGGGTCAGGGTCGGCCCGGCGCGTACGGCCCGGTGCGGGCGTGCTGGGCGGCAGCACAGGGAGAGCAGCGCCCTGCTCGGGAGCAGGCGGGTTCCACGAGAGAGAGAGAGAGGGAAGCTGTGTGTTGGTGGAGGAAGAAAGCTCTAGATGCTGTGTAAATTTTGTGCCCCTGGGAGTTATTCCACACCCTGGCAATTACTGTTTTAAGTGTGCCAATTTGTGTTTTGCTTACTGTTCTTAAAGCATGGAAGCGCTTTGGTGTTGTGCGACAAGCAGGTGTTGCATGTGTAATTGTGTCCGAAGGAGTGGCAGTTCTTCCAGAATTTCTTATAGTACCGCTCTAATGGGTTATTTTTAACCAAAAGCCACTAATAGCTTTTAATTGCATGAAAGTCTTTGGAGGGGATCATTCTGAACATCCAGCCCAGGATGTAGTTTCTGTTTCTCACGTGTGCTTTTTATGCTTGGTGGAAAAGGTAGCAAGGAGTTATCACTTTGCAGTCGGTGGCTCTGTTACTTAGAGTTGATTCTCTAGAGAAGATAACAGAAGGGTTCTTTTTGCAGGGCTGGAGAAGGATGTCATTTGATCAGTGCAACTCCAAAACTTTCTGAATCGTGTTTATGTTTATGTAGGTATGTGCATGTGTACTCACACAGTTAAAATGTCAGGAATAAGAAACACAGAAGAGTGTTAGATTGGCAGAACTGGAAGCTGAGGCAGTAGCTTGATCAGCTGGTTTTTTTCTGATTTGGTACAAGTTGAAACCATAATGGCAGCCCATGGCTCAGCTAATCTGGAGATGAGCAGAGCTTTAAATAGTTTAGGGCCGGGTTGATGTAGCATGGAGAATGTGAAAGTCAGCAGCACCCCTGTTCTCCAGTCTTCTTCTCCATCATGTCTTCTAACTCCCAAGCATAATTAGATCTTGCAAGTGGAGCAACCAGGAAATTCAAGAGCATTAAAAAGAAACTATGGTGTGATTGCAGCAGGAAGTGTTTAATACGATTCTTTATAGTACCTTTTTTTAAAAAAAGTATTACTTTTATAGTATAGTACTTTTTTTTTAAAAAAAAGGTGGTTGATCTCTATCTTGACAAGAATTAGTGAAAGTGTCTTAGAAATTGAAATAGTCATTAAAATGGTCGTTTTTCTACCAGAGATTTTCTTCAGTGTTACAAAAATTTACATTCTTTATGCAGTTAAGTAGTAAGACAACAATGAAAGTGTCTAATAAACTTAATTTTAGACATAAGGTGTCTTGCTGTTGCCTTATTGGCAATTAATCTAGGAGAAAAGTAAGTGAAGGAACCAGTGAATCTTGCTTAGAAAAGCTGATCTGATTGTTGAGAATCCTACAGTTCTCATTTCTGAGACCATCAATCATTTACCTAAGTGATGTAAGTATGTGAGGAATATACTCCTTACTCAAAATTAATTTGTTGTTGATGACATTTACTTCATATTTTCATGAATAAGCAAATATGAATTTGCCTTTTTAATGAAAAGTACATAAGTATGCTCTTATAACCATTTATTATAAATGGTTAAATGTCTCTTTATGTTTTCGTCCTAGAGGAAGCTCACTATGTTGTTTATAAGTTCTTGCTTTGTTTTGCTTTTTATTTGCCAGTTGAAAAAGTGATACTTAAATCCCCAGGAGTCAAAAACCATGTGGTTTTATTTATGATGAGCAAACCTTGAAATTACTGAGGCTGTAATCCAGTATGCATTTAAGGTAGCTGCACTGTGAGGGGAATGACTCTCAGTCTGATCTGTGTCTTCTCTTCTGCTGTGGTGCAGTGTTTGTGTGGATTTGCACAATTGGGATAGGGGGTAAAAGAGAACCCAGAAGGGCAGGAGTGATGTGGAAAGGTTTGGTTCTTGTGGAACCGAATATGGATCAAGCATGTTTTTTCCAAGGATGATCTCTTTGAGTTGTTCTATTGCAGCAGATGGTAGCACATGTCCTGGTACAGCAGTCACCTAATGTGTTCTAAAGTTGTGGCTGCTTTAGTGAGGAAACAGACCAAGCCCTGGGTAACACAATCCATGCTGTTCTGGGGATTGGCAGCTTCTTACAAAGTACAGCCCCTTGTCTGGCACCTGCAAGAACTACAGAGATGCTAAAGTCTGTGTGCATTTCTGTAGTGGAACTTTAAATGATAGATGTGTGTAGATGTTGTGATTACCACAATTTCACATGAGTGTCTTCACTTCTGAATCTTGGTGAAGATGTAGAAAGTTTTCATCCTTGCATCCAGTATTTGATGCTTACATCCCCATTTTTTTCTGTAAAAGCAGTAATGAGGAAGTTCTGTAGTTAAATTTGAATGTGCAGTTGAACTTTTTATGAAAGCCACCTTTAATCTACATTTTTTTCGCCTTCTTATGTTTTAAAATTGATCACTGTGATCCTGCAGAGCTGCATTGAAACTGTTAGTACTACCTGTAGGAAAAGAACTCTACAAAATATTGATCATGGTGGGGTGTTCTAACATAAATGGTGAATTTATTTGGGTTTTAAGAAATTATTTGCTTTTATGCAGAGTCTTCTAGGTGGATTTGTGAGATGGTTCTTGCCCCTAGCTTCTTAAATCTATCAAAAGTTCTTAAATCAATCAAAAATGTTTTTGCCTGTAGCATTTAATAGTTTAGAACAGTGTTACTGTGGTACATAGGCTTGTATGTGATGAACAAATATGACTCCAGGAACACTGATGTGCTAGAACTGAAGAACAGATTGTCTTAAAGAAGGCTCTACCACAAGATGAATTTAACTTTTTGTTTAACAAGTAGAGCAAGGAAATAGCACTTATTGTCCTATTCTATCATGTAATTGTTTTAGCTACTCCGAAATAAGCTGTTAAACACAGAGGTTTTCAGCCACAAGCAGAGTTTGCACAGGACCATGTGGGCAAACAGCATCTCTACTGTACAGTCTTCCATGAAATTTGAAAAATTTAGGAAGCTATATAAGGATGTTAAACTTATTTCTTAATTACCTCAAAGGGAGTTTTATACTGATCCTAGAAAAATCCAGCTTCATTCAGTGGTAGCCCTGAATGAACTGTTTTTCTGGAGAAAATCTCTTATTTTACGTATTTGGTTTTCCAAAATAAAGTGATAGGTTATCCAGTGCAATATGATCTAGATGATCTAGGTGATTCAGTTTCTCAGCCTTTGTGTCCTTATTTTATTTCCCTTGCTATGTGAGCTGCTTACCTTATTAATTATTTGCCTTAATTAGAATGTTTTATAGGTCAGGAATTTGAAATACAATATAAACACAAATAGCAATCTCTTTATACATTTTCTTAATCTGGTATGTGTCTGAACATGTATGAAATAGTGCAAGACTTAATGAACTGAAGTCATGTGTGATTGTATGCAATACTGGCAGATTAATTAATTTTTAATGATTGGTTGTCTCCTCCTCTCAAACAGCTGAGTGAATTGTGGTGTCACCTGTAGTTACCAGCTATTTGGAATCAAATTGAGATAATTTCTTTACTTAAGATAAAATTGTGTATGTAATTCACCTTTTATGATCACTATAATCACAGAGTTGATTTCTTTCTCATGTGCTTAGTGTTAACAACTTTCTTTGCTTCTGCAACTGAGATCTTTTTGAGGCTAAAATGAAAGGGATTCTGTTCCAGTAAACACAACAGATTTAACAGCTTAATAAGTTTCAGTGGTTTAGCATTAGTGTAATCTTGCAATGTTTGGATAAATCTTACACCTTAACAAAATGGTGATCTTTGCAATGGTAGGATACAGTCAGTGTACTGTTGCAAGTGGCAGGATATATGTCACCTGAAGAACCTTGTTTGACTTCCAGGGTTTTATGTTGCAAGTTTAGTTGTCTGTGGGGAAAGGTTGCTTTGGCAGTGGAAGCTTACACTAGACTGTATTCCTAATACCTCTTCGATTTTTGGAGAGCTGAAGGCCTGGTCACTATCAAAAAAGGAGGTTTCACTTTGCTTTAGCAGAACTTGTAAAATAAATGTTTTCTGAAAGCCTGCTTTGGTTTCTGTGAGGTGCAGCATCCAGCTCCTTTCACTTCAATTAATGCATGCCAAACCTGTTTGGTTTTCAGGTATGTCAGAACACAACAGTGAATCCACAACACTTGATGAGTCTCATCCATCTGCAGAAGAGATCCAGTCTGGCTGTGAGGTGATTGGGTGATAGTTATATTAGTGTAAAATCAACCAATCCTAACAAGTTTCAGATTCCCAAAAATTCTGCTTTACATAGCACAGTGTTGTTAGTATGGGGATACGAGTTCATGCGCAGCATCTTGAATGGGTGGGGTTGGTTTTGAGACACCATTAATAACAGTCCAATGAATTCATAGCAAAGGATTACTTCAGCCAGTAGCCTGTTGCTGTGCTGCAGTATTTGTTTTGTAAATGGAATAGATTTAGGAATGGTAGAATCTGAAATGTGTGAGTATTGCAGGAAGAAAGGGTTGGTATTTAAAGGCATCAATCTTTGTGTAACCTCACTGTAACAAGGTGTTTTATCTACTGCAGAAGGACTGAATCTTTTTTCTCTGAGAGCAGATACAGTTTTCACCTTCTCTATGGAGAAGTCTGTGACAGATTTGAATTATGAACAAATTCCTAAGGTTCCCAATATTATTTAGCTAATCAGGTGTGTTTGGGATGCTCTTTCAGAAAGATAGGGTCAACATTTTCCTGACTGTTCTAGAGTAAAAATGAAAACAAGTAATGCTGACTTTATCACTATTGGAGTTTTAGTGACAGTGAATTGTTTTTAAACTTTCAGTAAAAACAGAATAATGTTTCTCTTTAGTGTATTTCCAGATCTGATATTTGTAAACATAGATGTACAAAGAAAACATAGATTGTTACCGAAGGACATTCTATTTTTTCAAAATAAAACATGCATCTGAAATGCAATATTTTCCTCTAGTCTAATTAATGTCTAATGCATCAATACAAATTTAGGAACTTATTTAGATTTATTTCAGGTTGTTTATACATATGATAAACTTTCTTCTGAGGAATCAATTTCTTTGTATGCTTAGTTTAAGTCTATTGTGGGCTACACTTGCCAAAGAGACACTTGATTCAGCAATCATACTCCTTATTTCAGCAGAAATGGTGCTGTGGTGTGGTGGTTTAGTTTTCTCTCAGATCAATAACCTTACCCTGGTTGTGTGGAGTTACAGGAACGCACATCCAGAGGTAAAGAGAAGTGGCTGCTGGATTTGGCGGTAGCCTATAGTCAGAGTATTTTGAGGTGCTGCACTCTGGTGCTGTGGGCAGTCCTCCATTCTCAGTGGCTTCTTCACTGCATTACTGCCTGCTCTGTTTCAGAGGTGCAAGTGTTGGAGGTGTGCCTGCTTGGGAGACTTGATGGGAGTGGAAAAATGACCCATCCTCTTTCTGAGCACAGGTCACTTTATTTTGATCTGCAGTGTTTCCGGAATCTTGTTTGCTGTGCAAATACATTGCTCTGGCTCAGGAAGGAGCTGAAGGGATGGTGAAAGCTGCTGGCGGAAAAGGGCAAGGAGTGGTTCTTGACAGCAGTGCAAGCTTAAACTGTTAACTAAAATAGAGATGATGGTTTCTTGTTATGTCTGAGTTAAATTAGCAGTTTATCGCACTTCCCCTTTTCAGCTGCTCATTTCAAGGCTTGGGTGCTTGTCTGACCTCATTGCAAACTGATTCAGCTCACCGAAGCTGGAAAATTAACCTGGTGAAGAGGTCTATTGCCAGGCTAGTGAGTTGTGTGTGGTGTCTGTAGTCAAGTGAGTGCTGGGAAAGTGAGGCACTGTGTGGCTCACAGTAGAGAATGGACAGTAGAGTGGTGAAATGTCCCGTTTTCAGCAATGGGAAGTTGTTGTAGTTCAAAAGTAGCATGGAACTGACATTAACAAGTAAATTTTTTGCTTTCTCTGAACTAGATACATAGGTCTGACTCAAGT
This sequence comes from Zonotrichia leucophrys gambelii, assembly GCF_028769735.1. Lineage (NCBI taxonomy): Eukaryota > Metazoa > Chordata > Aves > Passeriformes > Passerellidae > Zonotrichia > Zonotrichia leucophrys. The sequence goes on along the minus strand of NC_088173.1, from coordinate 24,737,603 downwards.
AGGAATGCAAAAAAAAAGGTGAATTGCTTCTAGTTTTCCAGAGAAGCTGATGAATTTTTGTTTCCTAATATATGTATTTATTAGAGATGTGTGCATGTGCTTTGAGCATGTGTATCTCTGAATAAAAGCATAAAAATATATCAATGTCAATATTTGCAAAATTATTTTAGATTCTTATTGAGAAGCACCTAAGTCAAGGTGTTTTTCCTTTTATTAGAGATGTAGTTTTGTTTACGATCCCTAGCAAAGTGCCCCTTGATAGAAGAGGACTTTCCCTTTGAACTGTGTTATCTGATAATTTGTGGAAAGAGGAACAAAAGTAGCTGTGAACTGAACGTGGCCTATGCTAATGCCTCTGTATTATGCAAGTAGCTGTGACAGGCCAAGCGTTTTGAAAAATACCTCAGTTGACCGTATCAAGTAGAAGTGTAGTTCCTAGCAGCCTTAGAGCTTAATGAAGCACATATGAGATGTAGAGCAAGCTTAAGAAACTTGAGCTATTGGACAGATTTCCCAAATCAAAATGTGATGTGGCAGGTAACTAGGGCATCTAGTCTGATGTTGTTGTATAGCAGCTCTCTGTGAGGAGCAGGGAGTTGGGCTTGATGGTCCTTGTTGGTCCCTTACAACTTGAGATAGTCTATATTCTATTAAATGGAACAAATTACTCTTTTAAAAGTACTCCTAAAATAAGCATAGACCTTTTGGTGTGCTTCAGTAGAAGCACATTTAATGGAGCCTACAAACAGTGACTAGTTAGAAAAAATCCTGAGAAGCCTCAAGACTAATAAAGGAAATCAGGCTCACAAATGTAATTGAAGTGGTGATATGTGAAAGTGGAAGAAATATGGGGTATGACAGAAGTTCCAGTTAAGAATGATGCAAGTGATGCTCAGTAAGTACCAGTAAAATCTTTGTGTTATATTCATACTCTGTAAAGCTTCACGTGTGGTAGGAGAAGCTGATGGTACTTCAGATCCTGATCTCAGGCTGTGCCTCTTCCTGACCCTTGGGCTGAAAAGAGCTGGTTCAGTTTGATGATTTAAGAGCTTTATGGGTATAAGGGTACCTACTCTCAAGTACCTGTTGATGGTACGCCTTGTCTTGCCAGTCTAGCACAGGTGTACGGGCTGGTTTGAGGGCTTGAGACAACTTTTATGTAAGTGAACAAGCACTGCCTTGGTTGTATGTTGATTTTTCTTCTGTTTACACTTTAGATGACTGGTGAAGCTGCCTTGCAGAGTTAGGAACAGCTTTTTCAAAGGGATGAAATTTTCACTTCCTCTTAATTTTGGAGTGTTAAGCTGCCATTCTCTCTTCAGGTGCTTGTAAATGATGTGCAGTTCTGCTGGGAATGTCTCTGCAAGGCTATACCTTAGGTGGTACTTGAAAGCAGTGTACTTGAAACACAGCTGCTGCTGCTGTTCGTGATGCAGCTGCATTTGAAACTAACTTTGAGTCCTGAATTCTCTTGGTACTTTTGGGCCCTTTTTCATGAGAGTTGCATAGCAACAGTTTAGTCAGAAGGTGGCACTATATTATGGTAAAATAATAAGCAGCTGAAACTATTTTAAAATTTGGAATCATTGCTTTTCTTGTAACACGTAATTAAATGTATTGCTCTTCTCTAGTATTTATTGTTTATTAATTGCTAGTGCAATTTTTTTAGCCAAGCTCATTATAATTGGAGATCTCAGGCTCCAGTGTGTGTGTAAAACATTTGTCTGAGCCCATGCCTCATTTGTGTCTTACTCCCCCAATGCCAATGGATTAAATTTTCGTTTTCCTTTGCACTTAGCTCTGGAAACTTTAAATAACTTCTGACTGAGCTGTGCTAGAATATTACTGTGATTCAATGATGTGATTAAATAAACATATACAGACTGAGTATATCAGAGTATTTCCAGTCAGAGTTTGAAATAAAATCAACTGTTATGAAACCCATACATCAAATATTTTCATATGGATTACTTATTGAAAATGTAAGACAAATGCTAACCTGTTTCTTTTTACAGGGAAGTGCAATGGCTCAAGAATCTCCCAAAAATTCAGCGGCAGAAATTCCTGTGACTAGCAATGGACAGCTGGAAGATTCTCATGAACACAGCTTTAACAGGGTCAGAATTTTCTTTGCTGTCTATTATGGTACCATTATCAGAAATGCTGAAGTTACAATTCAGTGCATAGCAGTCTTCACTTGACGTAGTTTTCTGGAGGTTTACTGCAGAAACGCCTTTGAAGCTCATAGATAATTACAAGAGTTGAACTAACACAGTGTGGTCGCATATTGCAATGACCTGTGTTTGTGCGAAAGGCACGTTCGTGGTGGCAGGGGCCGAGTTCTTCCCCCTCCGCCCGGTGCCGGTGAACGATCCGTTCTGCTCGGGCCCGGGCGTCCAGCAGAGGGCGCTGGGACACAGCCCGTGGAATTTGGGGTCGGGCTCCTTTTATTTGGATTTTCCTTTGGAATTGTCCACGTTTACTAAATATCTGCTGAGGCTTAGGTTTTAAAAAAAGCTCTTAAGTCTTAACAGTTCCATACTGACTTGCAATGCAGAATTATTCTTAAAAGAAATACTAAGCAGAACTTCAGCATTTTATTCTGTTTTACTAAAATGCTGATTAGCGGGGGGAACCTTCATAAGGTTTGTTGTTCAACTAAGATCTACCAGTGACATAATGTAAAAGTTAGTACAGTGCTTAATGAAATAAAGCTAAAACTACATACATACATACATTTCTGTGAAGATGTATGTTTAGGGAGACCAGCTTGGGAAATGCATCTTGAAGTGGTAAGGAGTTTGGGTTCACTTCAAAGCGGGGAAACAGACTTAGTAATTTGAAGCTTGATGATCTTGCTGCTGCTGTGACTTGACTGCTGTCTAAGTTACCTTTTCCTTACGTAGTGATTCTTCCACAGTGCAGGGCATGCAACACTTGTGTACAGCAAATGGAACTTGCACTCTTGGTGACTGCATTAGGGTCTGTGCTCAGGCAAAATGTAAAGCTGGAATTTTAAGGTGGTTTTTGTCTATGGCCATATGTGAAAGTTGGAGTAGATTTTTCCTGCATGCTAATCGTTTTGCTGGCTTGGAGTCAACTTTATTTTGAAACTTTTACTTTGACAAAAATGGGTCAAATCTTTGGTCAAATTGCAGAAAAACCTGTACTCTGCAAGCATATTTGAACTTGCTGTAATTATTTTCGCAGTGCTTATTCTGAGATCAATGAAGAAGTGCACTTCAATTATTTTTTTGAACCGTCTTGTACAAGTTCACACCTGCATGTGTGACCTGAAGTCAGAATATGTGATAATCAAGGCTTCTTATAAACAAAACAAAGAAAATAAACTTCTTGGAATTAACATCTAGGTCTGTTTACTAATCTGTTAGTCTCAAATTCTAATATTTAGCTTCTATTCATCTTGCTTCATGTTTGTTATTTCTAATGCTTAATGCCATGCTTTCTCTTTTTTTCCTTGCCAGGTAATTTTTTGCTTTAACCTAAAGCAATATGCACTGCACCACAAGAATTTTGGGGTCTTTTTTCCTACAATTTATGGAAATGATAAGCCAAGTACTGATTTTTATGAAGTCAATTGAGAAAGGGACAAGAAATCCTGACCACTCTAATTTGTACTGTTACCACAGTGGTCAGTAAGAGCATGTGACCACAGTAGAGTTTAGAGCACTCCAGTGTGCTGATTTTGATTGCACCTTCTTGGGAAGTTGGGGAACAAAGTTACTTTAATTTCCTGCTTCCTTATTTGTATGAGCAGGGAAATAGTTATCTCGATGCTGTACAATTCAGATGTAAAGAACAAAATACTACTTGTTCTGTACTTTTTAGTCTGCTGCAGCTGTTTTGCCACCAAGACTTGAGCAGCTTTGTGCATATTTTTAAGTGAAGAGGTATTTGTAGAATCTTTTCTTTAGAATTCTTTGATTAAAAAACTGCACTTTCCTCTAAAAGTGTATTCTGTTTGGCACTTCCATGAGACCTCGTCCATAAGCTGCTCAGGCATGAAAAGGCACATTTGTGTTTCACCAAATGCAGTATTAATATGCATTCAAGCATGAGAAGTATTTCATTTTGTGAGGCAGTGCAGAGCAAATGTATTTACCTGAAAATGACAAGTAGGGTTGCTCCTTCTTTAAAGAAGGATGCCATTAGTTTTGCAGAACTTCAGACAGCATAGATTGTCATAATGTCACTTCAGAAGGAAGATTGTTAGTTCCATTTTTGTGGGAATGTGACATAGCATTAATTGATGCATCTTCTTGGTATAATACTTATTTAAAAGGTAACTTAAGTGTTTTCCTAACTGTAAAATCTCAGTCAGAAATATGCTGCTACATTCTAATTCTCTAATAGGACATGCCTGTGGAATTCAGACAAGTTTTGTCCTGCCCATATGAAGGATGGAAACTCTTTTACTGAAAAAAGCTGTAGCTTCAGTCGTCACTGGATCGAATATCTAACATTCTTTCAGTACAGAACAGCTTCACATAGTGGTTTTTAACTCCCCAAGCTCTGTTAGATCTCACTTGAGCTTTAAGAACTTGATGTATGGAACTGTTTGCTATTGTTTGGGTATTTGTGAGACAGAACACTCCGGCATTTCCTAATAGAAAGTTTTTCTTATTACTTTGTATTAGAAAGCCCAATGTACAAAAAGTCTGGCTAGTTTATATTATTCACTTGTTTTACTTCAATTATCCCTGACTTCCAGAGCCCAGTTTTGGACTGCTGGAATTATGTGATTAGCATAGTGGTGTTTTAATGTGACTGGGGGTATTGGAAGCTGAGGGCAGTAGGAAGGAGTGAGGGAAGTATATTATTGCTATATTCAAGTATATATAATACACTATATCTATAATATATTCTATATTATTACTATATTCAAGTATATTATTCCTATATACAAAAGCATGCCATATAGTGTGAGAGCTGCATAGGTATAAACTAAATTTTTCAAAAAACATTTGATCTGCCTGTAAAGATATTCAAGCATCTGTAAGCAATTTATTATGTTTAAAGTATTGCACAAAATCTACATGGTATTCTTATCAGTTTGAGCCTGAATTTGTTTAATCTAATTTTTGTTACTGGCTCTCCTCCTGGTTCTTATTGTACTTTCATGGGAACAAAATCATAGTTAAGCATGCATATAAAACCAGTAATAAACTACAGGATGAAAAAAGATAATGAACTTCGTTGTGTGTCTTCAATTTGTCTTACTGGAATTACGAAATAAGATCTGGGATCTGATGAATCTGAGTGCATGTGTTCACGGTCTTGTTCTGTAATTTTATTGCTAGACTGCACAAATAGATAAGGTCAATTCTCTTGTTTTTTGCCTTCTGAAAAAAATGCTAGCCTTGTCACTCACATTCTGCCTGCAATATCTGAGTTAATCTCTTAGGTTTTGCTATGTTGACTGACATAGTTAGATTTTTACTCAGGGTAATTTTAGTTTAATTAATGTAGGACTGATTTAAAATATATTTCTAGAGCTGTGTCTGTTCTAGAAAACTGGTTTGAGGAGATAAAAAAGTCACATGTTCTTCATACAGTCTGAAAAACCAAAAATATGTCTGTTAATGATGAGAGTGGGAGGGAAATTAAAACAGGATTGTAGTATGGCATTAGGTAAATCAAAAGGATGTAGTAGAAAAGGTCTTCTTGTTGAAGAGCAGTGTATTGGAGAATAGAAGAAATGTGTTAGTCTGTTATTTGCCACTTCATCAAAGATTAAAGCCTTCAGGTCTTCTCCCATTTATTTATGTTGAATTTATTCTGATGTGAGGATCTAGTGTCTCAATTAATGGAAAACAGGAACTGAGTGATGTAATGGGGCAAAGAGAAAAAGAAGCTGCTGAATGTATATGAGTAACTCTACTTGCACGTGATTTTGATAAGAAGTTAAAGTTCAGAGCCCGTGTATCTTACTGTATAGACATTATGTCTGTCTGCATAACCTTTTGTTCCATAGGGCTTGTAATCACACTTTACAATCAGATAGATATGTTGTAAATTTTTCCTGAAGTCAACTTGAGTAGTTTTATTTAAAATGTTATCCACCATTAAAAACAAGCAAGCATGTGATTGGTCTGATACTAGTTGTTCCACTGTTGAACCAGCCATTGGTGTGAGGTTTTAAGAACACCTTAATTCAAGGTATTAAAGGCAAGTACAACTATCTGTCACACCTCCTGTTGGTATTAAGCAGAAGTTAATGTTTAGTGATGCATCACTAGTGGAGTAGTAAAACTTAGAAATTAATCCAGTGTTGTTTCCTTAGTTGCTCCTTAGTTAAGTAAGTTTCTATAAATTAAGTTTTGGCTGGGTTGGTTTCTGCTGTTGGAGAAACAATACAGTTCTTGTCTTTCCCCTCTTCATTTTAGATTATTATGGATAGCATGACTGGGAAGTATCATTTTGGAAATAGTCTGGTAATTCAGCCAACATTCCTTCATGAACATGCATTCTGAATGACTTCTTTGCTGTGTCTGCTGTCTCAACAGGACTGCTATGTCAAAAATTCATACTGGTTCATCAAACAACTCTATTATCTGTATAATAGAGTTGTGTAAATAAGGCTAACCTGACTAAAATATATTTCGTTTAATACAGTGATTTGAAGTCATTAAAATGGGATTTTAACAAATGGTTAAAATGGCTTAAATATTCTATGACATACGGGTTTGAATAGTCTTGACTAGAGCTAATTAAGGTAGTGCACATACTCTGTTCAGCCATATTTCATGCTTTTGCTTCTTCCTAAATGAGAATGGAGTAGGTAATGCAGTCTTTTAACTTGGGAATCTTCTGAGTTGTGGTTTTTATATACCTCTAGCTCTGGGTCTCAGTGGCCTTAAAAAATTAAAATGCTTTTGCTAGGTGATAAATGCATAAACATGATTTCAGCCTCATACAAATGAAAATTATTAATGAAGCATTTTTCTATTTGTTTGTTGGTGATGGTGATCCTATAGATTTGTAGGTTTGCCATGCATCAATAAATCTTGATCAATTTTAAAGACTTGAATTTACCTTATACAAAGAAGGGGGTAAGTCTTAAACTTAGCTGGAAGAGCAATACATTACCAAAATATAATCATTCTATGGTAGTAGGGGAATCTGTCCTCACTTCCTGTCTTGTAAGTGCCTAACTTACATTTAGTGGGAACAAAAAACAAAAGCTATTTGTGCTGCCTTCTTACCATTCAAACATTAAGTACACTCTTACCTTCCCTTGAATGTGACATTTTATACAGTGTTTCTAAATTATCCCCCTTTGTAAGTTATTGAAGGGATAAACTGTTTTGTCAGTTTGAATACAGATTTTTGGTAGCTTTTTTGTTTATCTATACTTGTGTAAAGAAAAGAAAAGCAAGCACAATCAGTTGCAAGAATGACATTAAAACTTTTGGTTTACATGCAGCAATGTGTCTCCCCTGAACAGTAACTTGCATGTTTGTAAACAACGAAAAGGTCTTGTTTTGATAATCACTGACTTTTTGTCAATTCTGGTCATGTGTTAATCAACAAATGGTAAAATTTTCTTTTAAATTTGTATGTAAGAATATCATTCTTCACAAAGATGCATTTGAACTGGTTTATAGGTGTTTAAAAAGGGGTTTGAATTGAACTTTGCCTTTCTTTAAATTGAACTTTGCCTTTTTGACAATGGGAAAAAAGTAGATCTCTTCAAACAAATATGTGTTTGTATACATATATATATATGTATATAGATTCATGTAAAAATTCTGGTATATATATGCACAATTGTAGATCTTTAAAATTTTCATATTCCAAATACCAAGTTTTTATTTAAGAGATGGATGCATTGTAGTATTTTGATTTATTTAATTCTGTAGTTTGTTCATCTTGTGTTTAACTTCAGGTTAGAATTACGCTGAGTGTACGGAAGTAGTGCAGTTGCTTAGGTTTAAATACAAACTTTTGTCTTTACAAAGCAGCTGTTCTGCATTTTCATCTTAAATGCAGATGATTGCTTAGATTCCTATTGCAAACGTGCTTAAGCAGGTTGGCTGTCTACAGTTGTTTGGCTTCAGGTTTGGATATTTCTGAAAACTGCACATCACGCCAGGGTGCCTTCAGGAAAAAAATAATTCATGCCATGTCCTTTTTTTGAAATCAGTGCATCTTCTCTGCCATCTGGTTATCCTTTTTCAAGTCTTTCTGCTTTTTCAGCTTCTAGTAACTTGCTACATTTTGAGTTAAATGATCTCTATTAGCTAAACTAAGTTGAAGCAAAGGCTTTCCAGCATACCACCTACTGCAAGTACTTAAATGGAAGTGGCAGTGTTAAGTCAGTTGTGAAGACTGAAAACAGTACAAATCTGAAGTTCTGACATGCTTAACTTGGGAGATCAGGTTCTGCATGTGACTACTATTTGTTTTTCATGCTGTTTCTTTTTCTTTTTTTTTGGTATGATGCTTCAGGTACACAGATATGGCATGCTCTATTATCACATAGTCTGTTCATGTCAGTGAAAGTTTGGCAGTAGGAACTGGCTACTCTTTGCAGTAACATGCTGGGTTTTTGATGTTGGTGAAATTTCTGGAATTCACATGGAAAAATTATTTTGCTGGAATTCATATATTTGTAGTTCTTCCTGTTTCCTCTTCCCAGGGGTTTGTCCTAAACTGAAGACATCAAAATAAATCTGGGGAGATGTGATCCAAAACTACTTCTTGACAATCTGAGCCTCTAGGCAGCATCAGCATCATTCTTATGCACTAATTTGGTCCTGGTTTGCGGATTGAGTGACGGCAATTATAGGTCAAACATGGATTTGATTTTAAAGGCTGTGATTTCTTTGTAATTAGAAGCATTACATGGATCACACACAGTTACTATCCATGTCTGGACACAGACATCTTTGAGTTATGTATAGCTTTTCTCTGGTGGTCCTCGATACTTTCCCCATTTTTACCTCTGTTTGGAAGCAGAGGGGATGCAAAATTGTACCTGACTCCAGACATTGACAGTTTTCTGATTTCTTGATGCTTTTATTTTTTTGTGTTGTCACTGTAGCCACATGCTGCTACATTTTACCTTTTTGCTTTTGCTTTCATAGTACTTTTTCACTCACTTTTTACTTTAATCAATAAATGGTTTTAAATTGCTTTAAAACCTGAACTTTTTTAAAGTACTATGTCTAATTGCATAACACCAGAGGCTTAAACTTCAGTTAGATCACTGGCAATATAGTCCAGTAAACCTGTGGGGAGGTTTTTTGTAGAGGTAGATAAGACAGCAAAAATGAGCAGTAGGATGATACGTGAGCTGTGGTGTGTGGGGTCTTTCTTAGGCCTGTGCTGGGTTTCAGTGAAGACTTTGGTTACCTGGGAGGTGGTTGAAATACTTGATCCAGCACTCAAAAGTTAAACAAGGTGATCTCAGGCAATTTTAAATGAAGGGATTTCAAAAGCAAACAAAAGTAAGTGGCAGCTTTGTGCTCTGAGCACTTATGATGCAGACTAGGTGCTCAGAAAGAAGCTGTTTAAATGATGCCTTTCTGGATGTCACTTCTATGTAAAATATTGAAAAGATTTTATGTGCCAGTCATAAGAAATGAGGCTGCTATGAACTTTAGGGCTATTCCTTGCTTAGTGATTTTTTTAAATCTTCAACATTATGATAGTTGCTTCCATATTTTTGGTTTGTAAAGTGTTTTCTGCTTGATAATCTTGTATGATTCTGCACCCCTGACAGTTTTTAACTGGACACTTTATTAAACTGACATAGCTGCTTAGACCAGCTTCAGACCACATAACATGATGCTTCTGGCCACATTTTTGGTAACTGCTTCTCTACGACATGACATTCTACTTGGTTATCAATATAACAAAAATATCTAGAATAAATATTCAGGCTATACTTACACTGTTTCTCATTCATTTATGTTGCATTTGTGCATACCCGTAGAAGGCAGTGATACCAGCAAGGACTTTCTAGGCTAAAGGCAGAATTGCTTGTCTGAGAGCTGTTGAAACTGTATTATAATACTTTAGAGTCACTTTAATTGCTTTTTTTTAATCTTTAACTTTCCATTTTTATGCATATATTTTCCAGGACTTGAAATGTTCATTACCAGTTGGACTTGGACTTTCTGAAACCAAAATAACATCTCATGGCTTTGATGGTGCCAAAGAGGGAGTTGTTGAGGCAGGGCAGTTTCCAAATAAAGGTAAGTGCTTTTTTTTATATTTCTCAATTTAAAATCTTTAGTCATATTCTTTCACGGTCAGAATACAATGTTCTGTAACTGCTTTGAGCAATTTGGATGAATGTACACATTTGAGTTCTGCATTAGTGACAACCAGTTTATTGTCTTTTGCTAGCTGGGTTGTTAAAATAAGAGAATACATGCTACACTTGCAGTATCTGTCAAGGGACTGGAGGAAACTACTTGGTGTTAAGTTGGTCTGCACTTATGGGAAGGGAAGGCCTTGGGCCCCTTGAACTGATGTCAGGCTGAAGAATTTTACTATTGCATTGTGTTGAAGTTTTCTTCAGATTTTGCAGGTTACTGTTCTGATTTGAAACATAACTGGAGAGTTATTTATTTGTTATACACCCTTCACCTACTGAGAGTAGATTAAAAAGTGGGATTCTTCTTGGGAGTATTAATGTATGCCTTAGAGAATCTTAGTGATATTAAACAATGAGAAATAAAGTGATAGACAAGCCAAGAATGTCACAATTTCCTATCTAAGAGCAATAGAATACCATGATATTGTATGGGCAAATGGTATTCAATGAATTATGTACCTTTAACAGCTTCTGATTTGAAGCTGTTAAAGGTAGAAGATTTGAAATTATCTCAGTTGTGCAGCTATGAAAATAAGCTCTTTGTAGTCATAAATTTAATTTACATTTTGCTTCATTTCCTGTTTGGTAAAATTCTTTGCTTATGAAAACAGTTGATTTACATGTTGTACTTTACATATATTACAAAGTGAATGCTGTGTTTCTTTATGCCTTTGAAAATAGCAAAATATCTAGCTAAAAACTGGAGCAGATGGCAAACTGCTCACCATTCCTGCCTTTTTGTATTCTATTACCAGGATAATTGTTGCAGCTGTTAAGTGTATTAGCCTGTAAGGGAAAAGTATCTGAAGATGTTTCAAGCTACACTAATGTGTTTGAAATGCAAATGTTCTGTGGAAATTTCTGTACACAAATTATGAGCTTTGGACACTTTGGGTATCACAGATTTTCTCCAAGGGCGTTTTCTTGGGATTTTTCCTGATGTTCTAACAAAATCAGAGAGAGAAGTGGTAAAAGCTAAGGCTTCCTTTGAAACCATGGACAAAAGTTGAACGATTGCCCTATTTCAAATTCTATCTTGTGTTTGAATGTCCTTATTAGGGCTTCACTTTTGAATGCAAAGTAGACAGTACTGGAGGGGAAGGGCTTTTAGGATTTGTGGGATGCTGAATGATGAAGCATGCATAAGGCTGTGTTAATACTTTGTCAAATGATAAGGATTTTTTTAACTGCTTGTCTTGGCTCGCTTGCTGAAATGATTCAGGCAAGATCTTGCAGTCAAACTTCTATGCCTGGATGAATTCAGTTGCAGCTCTTATGCAATGTATATCTACAGAAGGACACAGCAAGTGATCTGTCTTTGTCTCATCTTTTCTCTGCAGTTGGATCCAAATAATTGGATTTATTTACCCCATGTTAGCAGTGGTCTGTGGAATGTTTTAAAGCTGATTGTTGATCTGGTTACTTTGAGTGATGTTTTTGGTGTTACTGATAACTAAATTTTGTCAAAACTGTAAAGTTTAGGTTGAATTTTCATTCCCCTCAGCACACTGTTAGCCCTGGAGTATATTGGAATTTCTCAGCAAAAGTAAATAAAGTTCCTCCCCAGTATGGTGGTCATTCATCACTACAGAGGAAAAGCTTACTTACTTCTTTTTTAAATCCTGAAAATTCAATAAGGTTGCTGCTTCAGATTTATCTGTTATGAAAGAGTGGCAGAGCTCTGAAAAGCATAATGAGCATAATCCTAAAACAGCTTAGAGAACACACACAGTGCAGGTCATTTAAAGTTGGTTGCTTTTTGTTTTGGTTTGGGGTTTTTTGTTTGGTTTGTTGTTTGTTTGTTTTTTTAAGAGAAAAAACAAGTGCTGTAAAATCTTTCATTTGGGAATGAGTTTACACACTTTTATGGCTAATAACTTGTATGACCTTCAGGATAACTTATTGCTGCATGTTTACACAGACTTAAGAGCCGATGTCAATAAAGTGTATCTGAAATTGGCAGAGATTTCAGGGCTTACTTCACCCTTTAATGCTTTAAGTACCATTCAGTGACAGTGCAGAGTGAATTCTACCTAGACTTGCAAAAGAGTGTTTCAGCTGTGGATTGCTATATAACAATCTTCCATGGAATTTTCTGTTTATGGTCTGTGCTTCACTGATGAGCCCTTCAGTTATACTTTGATTGTTCTTACAGAAAAAAAGAATGGTCATCATGACCTAGAGAAAAAGATTAAATCAAGAAAACTTGGAGTAGTTCACATGGAGAGATGCACCTCTTAAAAAACATTATCATCAGAAATTCCAGCAGCTTTTCTGTGGATTCTAAAGCTGCTGAAGCAAATGTTTCTTTGTTTTGAAAATGTGTCTCTGTAAGAGTGCACATTCACTTTGAAGAGAAGATGATGTATTTTTATTGTTAAATGTCCCGTTTTCAGGTTCCTCAGCGTCACCCAAATCATCTGTTATATCTCCTAGCAGTGCAGCAGCTAGCAGACTGGCTGGACAAGGTTGTGATTTAATTATTCCCACAGGTATTAAAGCACTGAATGGATAACGCCCTTGTCTCTGCTGAGACTGTACTAACCCTTCCATGTTTCTAATTATTTGATGTACTGTTAGTTGGAAATAAAATTTCTGCGGGATTTTGGTGCTTTTACTTCTGACTTCAACAGCTGACAAATTAACCTCTGCTTTCCTCTCTCTGAGCTGCTTTTACTCTGTAAAATTAATATTATAATTACTATTAATGATAACTAACAGTAGGTAAAATAGGAGTGGCCAAAATCTTTTCTTTAGGTTAAAGCTGAAAATTTCAGTATTTTTTCCTAAATGATCATATATTCCAATAAACTATGGGGGCAGCCATTAGGAATTCACAACACCCCAACTCAGCTTTGCCACTTGACTCATTTTGTGCCTATGGGCAAATTACTTAACATCTTAGTCCTGCTTCCTCCTGCATAAAAGGAGAAAACTTAACTCAGTTACCTCATAAGGGTGTTGAGAGGGTTAATTACTTAATGTTTGCACAGCATGTTGAAGATGTAAGAACACAGTAGAACTTGATGCTAAAGGAATATCTTGAGGCATCTGTATAGACTTTTTTCCAAACTCTTGCTTGCATAAATCACTTGGCAAGACTAAGGTGACTGTAAGTAGCAGTAGGAATCAGAGTCAGGGGTAGTTAAAATGAATATGGACATGATAAATAAAAATGTTGCTTGAAAAGTGATGATACTTAGCAGTTTTTAATATTTAGGACACTAGAAATTTTGCAAAATTGAAACATGGAATCCACATGATATCCCATACTAGCTTGAAAATGCTGAATAATGGCAGTTTGTGTGTGGTGATTTGCCCTAGGTATTTTAGTTAGTTGCTTTAAATCTCTTCTTTGCTGGTTTGTAGAATTAGTTGTTCCTAATAGAATGAGCTAATAAAACTGAAATAAATAAATTAAATATTGGCTGAACACATCTTCTGGAAAGAATGACTTTCATTGGAAAAGATTAAAAACTCTGTACTGCATGACAACAGTATGCCAGTAATTGTTGTTTAATGGCCTTAAGGTTGTAAACAGACTTTTAGATTGATTAAATGCAAAAGAATGTTCAAAGAGTGTTGGAGTTTTTAAACATAGATATAAATGTCTCAAAAATAATAAGAATAAACATGTCTCAAAAGCTGTTTTAAGCTTTCAGTATGCTTAATTCAGCCTATTCATGAAATAGTGAGATATATATATATATAGATAGATATATATATATATACACACATTTTATATCAGTTTTAATATAAGTCTTTCTTTCTGGAAATGATTTTAAAAATCTCTTATTCATCTTCAGTTCATACTGTCACCTTGCTCTGCTTTTGGATGTACAATTGCACAAATCTTCCATACCTGCTACTAATCCCTTAAAACAAACAAACAAAAAGCCCAGACCCAAGGCCTTGAAGATTTGCTTTGTGTCTGACACAGGGGGCAGAGCCCAGCAGAAGAGTGGACCTGTTGTGTTAGCAGATGAAGTGAAGAATCCAGCGATGGAGAAACTGGAATTGGTGAGAAAGTGGAGCCTGAACACTTACAAGGTATGCAGCTATGTGTGTGTATGTATTCTATGAGTGAGTTTGCTACTCTAGATGGGAATAGAGCTGTATGAAAGTAAGCTGTTGTGGCAGTGAGCATAAGCAAGAATGTATAGGAAAGGCTTAATTTTCTTCTAAGTGTAACATTCTTTGTTAAATCCCTGGTGCAATGTGGAAAATCTTAATAGGTATTACTGATTTAGCAAGGTAAAGAATGTTCCATTTCTAATGTTCCCTTCGTCATTCTGAATGTAGAGATTTCAGCACTAAAGCTTGGAATTAAATATTTTTTGCTCTTTTTGAGTTGACTGTGGATGCAGTAAGATTTTAGTTGATGTGAAAAAATCAGGGGTATCTAGAAGTTCAAAACTTGTTAATTGCTACTCTGATGGTTTTGTTTCATCTTGGCTGATTGTTTTTTCTTAGTGTGGTAACAGTTGCTTCAATTTGTGTGTGTTTTATATGCTGCTACTTCATGATCAGTTCAGATTTAATGAAATTAAAAGAGTAATGTAAGAACAATGAAAAGGTGCTTAAATCACACCAGTTTGCTAGAAGTGTCACTTCTAGCAAAAAGCTATAAGGTAAGGAACAATTGTCAGGGAATGCATTCCTGTCAAAAGTTTAAAGAAAGACCAGTTTTGTAAAATAGCTTCTTGTTATGCCTACATCTTAAATAATAGAGTTGTGAGCAGCTGCATCGGTGAAGTCTACATCAAACCATGAAGAAATTCACATTCTGTGGCAAGGAAAGTCTGAATCCCTCCAGTGTTCTTTGTCCAGATAAGAACATCCTCCTCAGTGGGGATGAGAAGCAAGGATGGAGCATCCCTAGTGGATGCTTATGCTGTCTTTCTGTTAGAATCAGAAATTTCTTTTTTATGTCTAATGAATTGGCTTTTCTTGTCATCTAAACATTGTAGCAAGTGCAGAAGTTGCAGTCCAATGGTAGCCTGGGGTGCCTTAGGAGGAACATTGCCAGCAGGTTGAGGGAGATGATCCTGTCCCTCTATTCAGCCCTGGTGAGGCACATCTGGAGTGCTGTGTTCAGTCCTGGGCTCCTCAGGACAAGAGAGACATGGAGTTCCTGGTGCAGGTCCAGTGGAGGGCAGCAAAGATGGTGAAGGGACTGGAGCAGCTTTCAATGAGGAAAGGCTGAGGAAGCTGGGTCTGTTCAGCCTGGAGAAGAGATGACTGACAGGGGACCTCATGAATACCTATAAACTATCTGAGGGGAGAGGGCCAAGAGGATGCATCCAGGTTCTTCCCAGTGGTGCCAAGCAACAGGACAGGAGGCAGTGGGCAGAGCCTGATGCACAGGAAGTTCCACCTGAATATGAGGAAGAACTTCTTCACTGTGCAGTGACTGAGTGCTGTAACAGGTTGCCCAGAGAGGTTATGGAGTCTCCCTCACTCAGTATTTTTGAGATGCTCAAAAACCCTCTGGATACAATGCTGTGCAATGTGTTTGGGATGAACTTGTTTGAGCAGAGATGTTGAACCAGGGGACCCACTGTGGTCCTTTCCAACCTGACCCGCTGTGTGATTTTTTCTGAGTGCGCTGTGGTGCAATCAGAATATGTGCTATTCAGCTGAAGCTGTTCTTTAAAATTCTCTTGTCTCTTTAAAACATTGACTCTTGGGATCAAATCTCCTATACTACAACTAAATAGGACAGGACTTGACCTTTTTCTGTATTTTTCGTACCTTGATTTAGAAAACAAACCCAAAAAAACTCATGTCTCAAACTCACTGACATGAACCATCAGCCAGAGGACTAGTGAAAAAGTTGCAAAAAGGGATCTTGGATCTTTGTTTAGAACACTATTTCTTTGGCTGTAGCGTCTGCAAAGTTAAGGTTTTTAGTTTTCTTTTATGGCTTAAGCCTTCGCCTTGTTGAAATCCAGAATCACACCAGTAATGACCTAGCAAACAAAGACTAGCAGTTTCAGAAAACAACATGTTTAATTGTACCTATTCCTGAACATGCCTAAGGAGATGTGTCAGTTGTGATCTTTCCCATATTGACTTGTTGCTCACTCTTTTTTTGTGGTATAAGACCATTCATAGAACTTACAAATTCATTTTGAGTTGATAGACTATTGTGCAACTGTACTCTGAGATGCCATGCATTTGTGTCGTAGGCTTCGTACAAAAAACTATTTAATATGAGTATTTAGTATTTAAAGTTTTGGACATATTGGCTTGCTTTGGTTCCCATCAGGGAGATATGGGAAGAAGTGTCCTCCTTATCTCATAATAGCTAACTGTTCATAGGTTTGAAGATGCAGAAATAAAGGACAGGAGTAAATGTCAGCACTTGAATCCCTCTGAATTTAAAATCCCTGGTATCAATGTACCAGACAGTAATCTACAAGGGGAGTTAGTGATGAAATTTGCTGTTAGGAAGTTCTTCAGGAATCTGACATGAGTAGTTCCTATACCATGGTGTCTGTATCAGGGGTTGAGAAATCCAAATTATTGGGTATGTTAGAAGTCATTCCCATCTATAAATGCCTTGTAACTACCATTGCCATTCACATTCTCCAGTCAAATGCTCCCTAGTAATCATGAGTCAGTGTGAAGAGAAATTGCCCTTCTTTCCATAGTCTAGTGACAGGATCTTATTCTGTTCTTTCTTCTACCCATGCTTTCCCCTTTGGATGAGAAAGTGGTTTGCAGTTTAGCAAAAACATTTAGGCCCAAGAAAGTCAAGATTCTTCTTGACTTTCAGCAATTCCAACAAGCTTGTCTTTTTGTTTTTCATACAACTTAAATTTTGAGAGGGGGAAAAAAAAGGCAAACCTGTTTTACAAACCTCTCTAACACTGGGTTAGTAGAACATTTATTTCTGAGACATGTCCAGTAATGCCTCCGTTCATCTTTGGCATATACAATGTATTTTGGTAACCTGTTTTTCTCTGAGTTCTTCTCTAAATTTTTCTTAAGCTTTGCATTGGATGACTTCTTTTTGAGTTGCACGGTCTTTTCTATGACAGTTTCCTTTATAAATACTCTTAGAACAAAGCCCAATGGAATTAATGCATGGAATGTTCTTTGCTAGTGAGAATATAGAGCAACTTGTGTGCTTGTACGAGTCTACTTAGAACTGGAGTAAATCAAAATAGATTGGGGCATTTTCTTTGTCTTTTGCTGCATCTGAGTTAACAAAGTATCCAGTGTAAGTCTTTCCAATTACTGGTGTTTCTTCACTTGTCACTGCTGGGCTTTTAAAGATATTTTTCTGTGATTTATGAAGCAAATACGCCTTGGCTGAAAATAATCCCTTCACTTGTAATTTATCCTTGCTTTCAAAAATTTTGCTTTCCATGATTTAGATTTTTCTCTTGCATTTCCGTGGGGGTTTGTGTGTGAGTGCGTCAGCTCTTTTGGAAAATAGCCAAAATTTGACCATCACTTCCACAGTTCCTAATGAAAGGCTTATTTATGCTCTGAGCACACTTAGAGCTGAGCTGTATTTTGCAATTTCTCATGGAGTGTTTGGTAGCAAGGTTGTATTCTCTGTTATGATTTGTTATGCTCTCCTGAATTTGTGATGCTTAGCAGACAAATGTCACCTAGATTAGCTGTGCTTTTTCTTGTCAATTACTGGACTCTAACAAAGTAGCCCAAATAGTCTGTATCTTCTGACCTAAACCTCATGGGTCACGACCAACTTGATCTCCTTGGTCATTCCTGAGTCTCTCCTGTGTTCCTCTATTACGTTAAGAAGGGACGTGGCAATTCTAGCAGGTTGAATGTGCGTCTCCTTTGGGCACAAGTAAAGATGGTATTAATCTAAAGTCCTTGAATTGGGAAACCCTGGGAAATCCAGTGCTCCAGAGTATTTGGGGAGTATGGTACAAGATAAGTTTGGGCATTATTTCACAAAAGTAAAATTTAAAATAGCAGTTTTGTGCTTAGGTTAAGTCCTTTCAGAGTAGTTGTGGCCTTGACTACTAACTTAATTTCCTTGTACCTTTTGTTTCTAGCAGTAATTTTTCATATGTCTAAGTTGGTAAGTTGGTTATCCCTTCACACCTTGTGACCACAGACTAACTTCAAGTAACTTACTAGAGCAGTAAATAATTCTGCTTTCCATAGAGAAACTGTATAGCTTTGCTGCACATCTGCTTTGCAAATGGCTTCTCCTGTGTCTCAGTCAAGGGAAATCCCCAGTGTGCATCTTGGGAGGCTCACTGCCAAGCTGGGCTCAAATCTCTGGCAGAGAAGGTGTCACAGATCCATGGAATGTGGTAGCAGCCTGCTCTGTCACAGCCATAGGCTGGGTGAGAGTGTCTACAGCTGCATAAGAGCACATTTCCTGCTCAGTGTGTTAATGAACTGCAAGCCTACTAAGAGTTTTTCATGACAGAAAAGAAATAGTCTTTCTGAGTAAATCATCGCCATTTTGTAGATGTGTAAATAATAAGTGCATTTTAATACTTTTGTGTATTTCTCAGTAGGAGTTCTCAGTTTCCTATTCAGCTTCAAAAAAAAACCCATGCTGAAAACTATCATCTTCTTACTTGCCCCCTAAAAAAACCCCTCAAAATGAACATTTTTGGAAAATTTAACATGGATGTTCTGATCAGATACTTGGTAGACGAAGTCCAAAAGATTACTAACTAGACATTTTTGTATAGAATATGGTCCTGTAAACTGAATTAAATGCAATGGGCTCAAATGCTTCTTTTAACTTAATGAGATTCACCAAACCTATAAAAAGATAAGTGTTCTTTTACTTGAGAAACAATTAGTTATGCTCTTGATTTGCTAACTTGAATATTCATCTTAGTAGGAGTTGAGACTTGTCCAGCTGTTCTTGCTGAGTCCTGATAAACTTCTAAAGACTGTGTTGTTTTTTCAGTTTGTTGTGCAAACTTATATTGGGAGGGGTGGTTGTGAAAGAATTGTGTGTAATTATATGTCCCTTGAAGCTGAAAATGGGTGTATGCTGTGTTGTCTTGAATATACTTGAATCTTTATAATTTAATTTTTTTTCTGCAGTGTACACGTCAGATCATCTCTGAAAAACTGGGTCGTGGCTCAAGAACAGTAGACCTGGAACTAGAAGCTCAGATAGATATATTGAGAGACAACAAAAAAAAATACGAAAATATCTTGAGACTGGCACAGACACTGTCCACACAGCTCTTCCAGATGGTACATACCCAAAGGCAACTTGGAGATGCATTTGCTGACCTGAGTTTGAAATCGTTGGAACTTCATGTAAGACTTTTACAGTGTTAAAAAAATACAGCAGCAGAGATGAAGATAAGCCTAATTGACTCGTGCAGGGTGTCTGCTACTTAGCAGCTACTTTTATAAACATTGCATTTAACAATATATTAGATACTCTTTGTGTTGGAAGCACTTAAAACTGTAGGAAATTATTGAAATTACTGTAGTTCTTTATTGTTTCTTAAATGTTAGCCTCTAGTTGATGATTGAACTCAAGAACTGACAATTTTGCTTTGTAGAGAAGATGCATTTTAGTATTAATTTTGCACCTAATGAAATGTCATCAAAGTGTTCCAGAGTGTTACATCATTTCAATTACAAGATGTCTTTGGGGAATGTGCCTGGGAATAAGTAGATTAGGGCACATTACTTCACTTGGGCACATTTAATGTGAGTAAATTATTTTTCTGTAGCATATTTAGGCATTGAGATTTGATCTCTAAGTCCTTTTTTAATCAGAATTTTCCTACTAATAAGACTAATCTGTATTCTTATGTTGTCTGGAGTTGCTGAGCAAGAGAGGCAATCTTGAGATATCTGGGTTGTTATGATTCCATGGTTTAGAAGTTTATGTAACACTGGCACTTTCCTTTGCCAGTGGTAAAGCTGTTTGCTGTCAAGAGAGACAAGATGCATGTTGCTTTCGGAGTATGGTATCTGGCTTGCTTCTACATTGCTTTTTCTGCATTTGCAAAGTTAAAACAATTTGATCCTTTGGAAAACCAATATTAAATGGTTTCATAATTCCCTGAAACATAGCTGCTGAAACAACTCAGATTATCTTTGTGATTTTAAAAACATCTGTCTTTTCATAATTGACTTTTCCCATTGAGTTTTAAGTGAGTAGGTGGAGTTCATGCTTGCACAGAGGAACCTTAAGTGATAGCTAGCTGAAAAAATGTGAAACTCCTACACTAATGTGGAGGAATTTTTAATATTAGTCTGACAGATGAAAATCTGTGAATGTAGAACATTTCTAGCAGCTAAGAAATTAAATTATCTGCTAAAAGAAGCTTTTAATAATCAGTTTATTCTTGACAAAAATATGGGCATGTGGTTTGTGGCAGATCTTAGTGATTGTTGTGCTGAAACTGGATGTTAGTGAAGTATGTGCTGAAACTGGATGTTTCTTCCAAAACTTGGATGGAATCTGGCATCATGCTCATTTAATGAATCTTGGGGTTTTTCCCATGATTAGCTTGTAACTTCTAATGGGAATACTGCTCTTGCAGTTTCTTTCAGCATCTTGTATTGGTCTTGGACTTTGCTTCTGTCATTCATCTCTTGTGTGGATTCTTGAATGGGGTTGTTGATTAAAACCAAATAAAGGTTTCTGCTGCTGTAATGAGAGTTATCTAACCTTTGCTTCCTGGAGATTTGCCTGGTGTTTGTCTCTTTCCCTTTTGTGTTTTCCCTCTGTTTAATCTGTAATGTATTATCATCTGTAGCCAAGCCTACTTTTGGATATTTGGGTTTTTCCCTCTAAAACTTGTGCAGGACTAAAAGTAACATTTCTGAACAGTTAGTCTTTCATGTTTAGTGTGATAACAGTATATAAGCTTAAGTAAAATCAAAAAACCCCCTGAGTCTCAAGGTAATACTTTTTCTTTTAAACATGATAACAAAACAAATTTTTAATGTGATATCTGGTGAGGTATTACTTCATGTGAATGGGTTGCTGTTTCTCTTTCGGATCCAAAGATAACTGCTGGTTCCAGGCTCATATGCCTCTAATTATATAGGCAGATGAATCCCAATTTTAATTGACCTGAGCATAGAGTATGAACTGAATGTAAACTCTGGGTGTAGAAAGGATTTCCTGTGTGTTTCGTAAGAGGTATCCACAGAGGTCATGGACAAAACTGAAAAGTTTGTATGAAACTATGAGCCATTGGAGGGACCATGATTGTTGGTCAGCATAATTCCTTAGTACTGCAGGCCACTGCAGACCCATCCTCCTTACCTCCCCCTTTGAGCTGATAGTGTTTTCTTTTGGGTCTGGGATGATCTGTGTGAGAGACCAGCTGGAAAACTAATTGCAGGCTTGCCTGCAGGAGGAAGAATAGATGGGACTAAGCTGCTGCAAGGGGCACTTCTACTGCTGTTGTCTCTGCCAGCATGCTGCTATTTCTTCTCTTTGCTAGCACTCGTGTTAGCTGTGTAGCTGGCAATGTTAGAGCAAAAGCCAGCTGGAAAATACTTGTTTTGGTTTTTTCCCAGCAAAATCTGTAGCAATTTAGCCAAGTGCTTTTGCTGCCCAGGCAGCTGTACAAAGCAAAGATGACAGATCTTTAGCAGTGTTTACAGGGTTTAGCTCGTAAAAACTTGCCCTGATTTCTCTTCCTTTTTTCTTCTCCTTCAATTGCTCACTTCCACTGCACCTTCTTTTCTAGAGGATTCTTCCCTTACCATTGCCCATTACCTATTACCCTTGCTCTTGTGAACTTGCTAACATGAAATATCATCTGGCTCTGGCGCTCATTTTCTAGACAGATGAAAAGAAGCTGGGAGAATAGAGCACTTCTGAGTCAGTTGTTGGCAGTGTGCAGGCCTAAAAAGACTGAAGTTCCAAATATGAACCTAGTGTGTTTTAGAGTCATTACAACCAGGGATTGTACTCTTTTCTGAGAACTCCCGTCTGTAGAATATGGAGATGCTATATGGATGACATAGATATAATAATTGGATTCATTTGGCATCCATGCATTGGGAAAATCTTTGCAGCCTTGCTCAGCTTACTCTGCTGTTAACAAAGAGACATGGACAAACATATGTCTAAATGTGACTAAAATGCCTTGGAAATAATTTTGCCCTTGTCTCTTTGAAATTTATGGATGAGCTACATTAAAATTTTTATTTGCTATTCATTATATGCTCTGCTCTTCAATTATTTACAGCCTATTAAACCATGATAGATGTTGGGATTTTTTGCAGTGCTCCTTTCCAGAATGTAAGAATAAAACTTAATAGCTAATTAATGCTCTGTGCCCTTGTGAATTTAGTTACATTTACTGTATTTAATGTAGCAGTGTCTCTGTTCTTAATAAAGTATTACCTAGACAACCATGAGAAATGATGGATTAAAACCCTGCTGAATGACAATGTGAAGATTGCATTAGCACTTGATTTTAAGTAACATTCAAGATATCAGAGTGCAGAAAAATCACATAAATTAGGATTTAACATCCTGTGTGGTAAAAAAAATCATGAACTATGTTTTACTGATGTTGGAGAGATTTCATAAGAACTGTGAACAAAATATTGTATTGAAATCATATTGGTTTAATCATAATCATACCCAAACAGAAGTGAAAGACCTGCCACATCTGTGTTTGCATTTTTTTGTATAGTTGCTAATGAATGCTATGATTTCAATTGATCTACAGCTTTGTTTTCTCTGTTCTTTGTTTATAGGAGGAGTTTGGCTACAATGCAGACACGCAGAAACTTCTAGCTAAAAATGGAGAAACACTTCTCGGGGCTATTAACTTTTTTATTGCCAGTGTGAACACATTGGTGAATAAAACAATTGAGGATACATTGTTGACTGTGAAACAGTACGAAAGTGCCAGGTAGCTATCCTGTGTCCAGCTCCTTTCCCTAAGAATTAATCCTTGGGAAGCAGAGTCTCTGTCAGCTTAGGTCTTGTATTTGAGTGACTAACCTGTCAGATAAAAACCTTATAACACAGCTCTCATCTAATGAGGGTTTCTGTTTAACTGTAGATGATGGCACAGATCTTCCAATGTTTTGTACATGTTTCCCTGTAGACTGAATTTTACTTGTTAGATGTAGGAGTAATTATAGCTGGTTTTTCCCACGTGCTAGATTAAGGTGGCTTTATAAGTAGCGTGACAGTGGAAGATTAACACTTTTATCCAGCTGCATTGCAATAGGTAAAATAATCTTTTTGACTGAAAGACACTTCATCTTGTGCCTCTGTTGATGAACAATGCCTGCAATTCACACTTGGGTTTTTATGCAGACATTTCAGGCTTGGTCAGAAAGGGGAAAATAAACCAGAAATTTCTGAGTGAGTGAATAATGGCTTTCTTATCCTGGAGAAGGCTACTTTTAGATGTGGCGTAGTATTCTAAAGCTGGGTTCCTTTTTTCTGTCAGGGACTTGTAGCTCTTTCTGATGAGTGGTTCCATTCTGACTTTCTTTCACTTACCAGAATAAAGTGCATTTTTTTTAATTTGACAAAAGATGTAGTCTATACATATAATTTTTTGTGATATTTGGGGTTTTTAAGGTCCAAAATTGCAAACTGCTTGAATTTTTAATTTCCCTCTTTTTAAAATTGTTCTGTTCTAATGCTTATTTTTGAACAAAATAGTAGGTTATTGTTTTGGTATTTAGGTAAAATTTCAAAGGCATGAAAGGTAGAATCAATGTGTAGATAAGGTATTGCTTTATTTTTGACATGTGTTTTGAAAAAAAGAAAGAATTGGTTCATATATCCAGGTATCCCCTGGAAAATTTATGCAAAATACATCTGCTGCAGTTGTTCTTGTCAGTCATTTTCAATATATGGTTCTTCCCTCCTGAAATACCTTCATTGCTTTCCCTTTCTGTTCGCTAAAGAAATCAAATATTTTGCCATTTTAATAAGTCAAATAAATTATAAAGGTTCTTCGCTGACACGGCCAGTTCATTATTTTGCACTGTGAAAATAGGTCACATTTATTTCTGTGCCTCTTCTTTCCTGTTCCCAGTTGCACTTTAGCATTCATCTGTTCCCTTCTTCTGTCAGTTCTCGATAAGTTTAATGGTTTCCTTTTTGGAATTAAGCCATAAATTACTTATAAATCCTCAGTCATAGTGGCAGTGAGAATCAGGAGGAGGAGCCCTGTGAATATTGTTGCTTTTACCTCTGAAAAGGTTGTATTTTTCTTTTGAGCAGTTACATCAACTGAAAATTGTGTTTTATAACCAGTTTTTAATCCTGATTTGTTTCCACTTAAAGAAATGTCTGTAAGAAAGCATGTTTAAAAGGCCAAAAATAGTGTGGTTTGTCCCATTAAAATAGGTGGATACTCTAGGTTCCATTATTTGACAACTACAGAAAAGTATGGAAGGAAGAGTGATGCTTTGGGTGGGGCTGCACCATCTTTTTGCAGTCTGTTTTTCCATAGGACTTTTTCAAAGTTCTCAGAAAAGTATTTGTGGAAGAACTATGAAACTGTCCAGTTAATACATATGGAGCAGCCTAGAGCATGCTGAAAATGCTTTAGGGTCAGAGTTTGGTGTAAGTGACCTGTTCCTCAAACATCTGCTTAAAGGGGGTGTCATGCTCTTGGTGTGCCTCTTACTCTCAACACAAACTCTCCAGTGAACTGATTCAACAGGAGAAGAATGACCTGAAAAATATTTGCTAGCTTTTTCTGGGTCACTAGGTTGAGATGTCTCAGGAGAAGCTCTGACTACTGAAGCCTGTACAAAACAGAGGGGCTGAGAGCATGTGGCTGAGACAGGAAGAGAAAAGGGAGGATGCTTGTTTAGGCAGTTTTATACAATGTGCTTGATGAATAGGAGGAGAGAGGAAAAAACTTACCCAGTTTTTTTTTTTATTATTATTTTTGGGGTTTTTTTTCCCTGTACTTAACTCTTTTGTTCATCTTCTGTTGTACTTAGACTTCTATCTGAGGTCACTTTTGAGGCACTGCCCTTAGATGGTTCTTTTTTCCCTTCTCCTCTTTCTTGCCAGGATTGAATACGATGCTTATCGAACAGACCTGGAAGAGCTGAACCTGGGCCCTCGTGATGCAAACACTCTGCCAAAGATTGAACAATCACAGCAACTGTTTCAAGTGCACAAAGAGAAATACGACAAAATGCGTAACGACGTATCTATCAAATTGAAATTTTTGGAAGAAAATAAGGTAAGCTGCTACTTCTCATGTTATGATTAGGAGTTTTGTTCTACAAGTTGTTACATCTTGAAATATGTATTCGTTTAGAAGTAGAATGAACAAGGAAAATAAGTTTAATTTTTGGAGTTCTTGCTGTATCACTGGGAGGACACACTTTTAGAGCAAGCAGCTTTAGAAGGCCCTAATCCAGCTACTCCAGCTACAAATGACAAACATTGTGACAGTAAGTTTCCTGTTGATACAAGAGGTTTCAAGTTTGCAGAAATATTACTTTTTCCAGTTTACCACGTTTATGGTCAAATGAGTCACAAAATTACTGATTTAATATTCAAAGTAACATGTACATTTGGCAACATTGTCACAGAGGTTATGCACAAAGAAGGAGACAGAACCATGAGGAGGCTTCTTCAAAATTAACCTTTTTTTAAGAATTTGAACTGAGAAGTACTACTTTGTATAATTAATGCCTTTATAGTTTCTTAATTTAAAACAGGACTCTTGAGCTGTTGGCTTGAAGGGTGGGGTTTTTTTCGTGTTTGTTTCAACCCTACATTTCATCCATACCCTCTTAATGATGGGATTCTTACCCTTCTTATTCTACCAGGCAAAGATAAAACTGCTATACAAAACTTTAAAACTATTTTTTCTCTGATAAATAAGTCCTTTAAAATTGTCTCTAATTAGATGTGAAAATTATGGTCTTTCAAGATCGGATTTTTTCTTACTCATGGTAAATGAGATGGTTATCATCATGTGTGTTTTTATTTCCCATGTTTTCAGAGGAAAGAAAAGGTGATTAAAACCTACATAGGAGGTAGTTGTCACTCTATCCAGGGTTAACATTATCAGTGGGTTAACATTTTCAGTATGGGTTGATTAATGTATTTTAAAAATTGAAACGCAGGTAACAACAGCCTGTCAAAGAATACATGACTGGCCCCAGATTACAATAGCAAACCACGCTCCTTGCCTGGAAGGAGGAAAATTTAAAGGAAAAATCATAGGGACAGGCTAAACCAATTAAAATGGATTATTATTTTGTATTCTTGAATATATTATCACATATTCAGTAGCATCATCTTCTTAGAATAAACATGGGGCTCAGGGAAGAAACATGGACCGTGAACGGATGATAAGAAAAAGCTTGAGAATATAAGCAAACTACTTTTTGGTTTCCAAAACAATATATGCTTGAAACAGCTCCTGAGCACTGTTCCTTCATACAGGCATCTGTCTTAGATCTCCCTGGTCTGGAGTCACATAGCCAGCAAAAGTTGGCTTTGTGATGAGCCTGATCATCAGGTGACTGAACTGGCATTGGCCTGACTGTATTTCTAGCTCTTGCTGAAAAAATTGGAAAATAAAAGGATTGAAAAAAATCATATTGAAATTCATTTTCTTGAAGAAGCTGAAGTCTAATCTAAATGCTGATACTGATTCTTAAATTAGAAGATGTTCCTGAGAGCTGGGTTTTAAAACTGTGCTAGATTGAAAACAGGTATGTCTCCCTACTCTCCCCACCTTTGTTTTCTTCTTTTAGTAAGTTACTTGATACCACTACAGTGCACCTCTGTTAAAATGGTTTAATCCTTCCAGTTTATATCTGTGCAAGAATTATGATGCTTAAGTTCAAATTAGGTTAAAATAGGAGTTACCCTTCTTCCTCATGGTTTCCAATATCTATATAACACACTTACCAATTTATGTTTAAATGCATAGGAAAGCTTCAGAGCGAAAGCATTTTATTTCCATCTTGTACAAAACACTTTTCCATAATTTTTTAAAACTAAATTAGATAGTTTAGGGAACACTGAAGAAGTTGTCTTCCTAGTGACAGTCTTGAATTAGACCAAGCATCCTGTTAGCAGTCACAGCCTACAAATTGTTTCTGAAAGAGATTGTTTTTTCCTTCCTGCCTTTTATATTAATACAGTAGGGAATCTCACATGCTTAAGCCTTTTTATCAGTGGTTGACATTTCTCAGTTTTGACACTGGAGATGTAAAAATATTTACTAAAGGGTGTGTGTAATTTTGTTCCCAAATGAGCTATAGAAAGGACTTCCTTTACACTTAAATATTGGCTTAAATATAATTATCTGCTGAGAGCTTTTCTGAGCTGAGCTTTACTTTATTTTTTTTATTTATTGTGTAAGATGACATGATGTCATCATGGCAGTAGTTTGAAGGGAGTGAAGGAGGCAGCTTACCCTGTAGTGTAGGAGTAGCAGGTAGGATGGTTTGTGCCTGCCTTGGGCAAGAAGGGCATAAATTGGTGGAGAAGCAGTGGAAAGGGAAAGGGATGTGCTGCTGTTTCCAGCAGGTCCCTGCTCTGAGGCACAGAGCAGCCGTGTATGAAGCTTGCACTGCAGTGGCCTTGGACAGAAAAGCTCAGTCTGTGGTTTGCCAGTCTTTTGTTTCCTGTGGCTGAGACTGCTGGCACAGAAGCATTGCCTTTTACACTTCAGCTGCCTTTCTGAAAAAAAAGTGTAAGAAGGGAGCAGGAGCAGCAACAATTCTGTGTTGTCTGCTCTTGGTGGTGTATTTCTGTAAAGTACTTGTTCCCAGCATAAAGTGGGCATTCAAGTTTTTATAATGGCTGTAGGTGAACAGAACTTTGTATTTCTGAGCAAATACACTCAGTCTCATCCCTTGATGAGAATCTGTTTTACTACTGGAGGAGTAGTAAATTTGATATTCCAGGAGGAGCAAAAAGAGAGATCAGGAGAATCTTTGCAGAGTTCCCGTGTAACGCTGGTTGGCAGGACTGAGATGGGTCCCAGTGTGGCTGTCTGATAACATTTCTTAATTAAGTGCAGAGATCAGATCTAGAACAGAATAATCCTGAAACAACTTTTTAGTTCAGGTTTTCCCTGTTGTTGCTGTTCACGGCAGCACAAATCCATTGGTTCAGTCAGGAGCAGTTCAGCTATCAGCAGTGTGTTCCTAGTAAATGGTGCTGCAAAGAACCTCTGAAGCCAGTTTAACTGGCTGGTGGGCTCCAGTTGGTCTGTGGTGCTGCAAATGTCACCAAAGAACCCATTATCTAGAAGGCCCTATCTAGGTTTTCCCTGTATGGGGAAAAGGCATCACATGGTTGCAGTCTCTTTGTGCCTCTTCTCCTCAGTTCATATGCTAATATTTCAATTAAAAGCCCTCAAAGGCTTAGAGAGCTGCATTTACAGTAAAGCTGGAATTGCAAGTTTCTTTCTGTAAAACCAAGATACACAAGATTTCTATTGACTTTTATTACAGCATTTGATCTTGAAGTTAGAACTCATTTTTCTTAATGCTGATACAAGTTTTATTGGTGCTATCCCCAGCTGGCAGAGTTCTGTTGAAGTTTGTAGCATTTGCTGATGACTATAATAATAGTTGCATTCAAAATCTGCATCTTAAAAATAGGGTTTTTTTTAAATTAGGATGATGGCCTGTTCTTAGCTCAAAAATTTCTGTCATTTCTGAAAACAGTTTTAGAAGGTTTTGTCATTTTGAGTAAAAAAACCCTCTTACTCTTGGACACACTTGAAAAATGTCAAATACCATTTTATGCAGAGAAAGAAAATGACTGCATTTCTGTGATTTGTACTTCAGGAGTTTGATTCTTAAATGCTTGCTTCTACAAATGAATCTGCAGTCCAGTGGAGACCCAGACTTCAAATTAAGATAGGTAGGAAAAGGGATTGTGATGGTTGTGAGGAGGTACAGATGCATGGATAGATTCAAAGGGGTGTTGTGTTTTTGGTCGTTGAGATGGCTGAATGAGGAGGGTGTAAAGAACTATGCACTTACTGTGCCACAGAAAATACCATGTTCAGAGGGAGTCGTGCAAAGAGGACAATATTTAGAAAGAACTGAAATGTTAAGAGCGTCCATGTGAAAAATCAAGTCCAACCTATAGTATTTTCTGTGACACTTAAGTCTCCTGTTTAGGATGTGTCTACCTGCAGGTTTTTGTGCTTATCCACAATGTTTCTTTTTTGTTTTGAGACGTGTGCCACTTGTATTACAGAGTGCTTACTCTGCTTATAATTAGGAACAAATAGGTATATGTAGTTAATTAACAAGGAACAAAGATTTTAACTGTTGTTCCACTGTAAAACATGATGGCTTTTTGACAGCTATGTTAGTCATACATTGGAACCTGTATTTTAGCTGTATTTTAGCAGCATACCATTAGCATTCTTTGATTGAGGCAAATCTTCAAACACTCCTTTCCTGGGATCGGTGCTACAGCTTGGTGATCAAGAGTTGGCCTTTACTGCTGCAATCTGACAATTGTTTCAAGGCTTTGATGCAAAAAAAAATGTGATCCCTTCACCCCCTTCTTTTCCCCCCATTGCCTTCTCTCTAGTGTTTGTGAAAGTGTTTGTGCAGCTGTGTAGAGAATCAGATTGGGGAACTGATCCAGGTTAAAGCAGATACATTGTTGTCTGCTTAATTTTAATCTACATCTGTTCTCTGATCCAACTGACTGCGTATCTGCTGAATATTTTGCCAACAGAGGGCTAAGGTGAAATACAGTGTGGAAATGGCAATCAGGGACTGGATATGGGAGTGGGTAATATATTTACCCATTCCCCAAGGTGGAGAAAGATTCTTTCATGGGAAAAGTGGGTAAATTTGAACTTGGTTTTAAATGAATAGTTGGGATCCAGTCCTTAGCTGTGGTTGCAGGTGGTTTTGCTGTGGACATTGGGTGTTCTGAGGTGTTGCAGCTTTTTTCTCTTTGCTGGTTGCTGCTTCATAGTAGAGCTTCTTTGTATTCTGTCAGACAGTTTAAGTGGTCTTTTTCTAGAAAAATTTCATTTTGAAGTTACTTGAATGAAGATATGGAAAAGGTCCCACCATCATTTTGGGATTCACTTAGCAATCAGCTTCTGAAGGGGAGTAGAAGTTGTAATACTTTGAACCTCTGCAAACAGTTTGATAACAATAATGAAATTTATACCACAATGATCTAGGGGATAGAACCTCATACAGTGAAGTAGCTTTAGTAGTTAAAAAAATACCTCCAAAACAAACAGTATTTTTTCAGTCCAAATTATCTGCTTCTACACTGTCAATTCCAGCCTCTGTGTGTGTGTGTGTGTGTGTGTGTGTGTGTGCACATCCTTGAGCTTAGGCCTGAGTTTTTTAAATTATCAGAAGATTTTTGGGGCAGTTCACTGAAGGTTTATGTTAAAAGCTACCCTAACAAAGTACCAAATACAGTCTCAGACTGATGAAGAGGGCTGGGAGGGGAGGTTTGTTACCCCTGTTTTATATGAGTTCCTATAAACTGTATGAGTAAAACTCTTGTAGCATTTTAATAATATGCTATAACAGTGAGTGTACTTCTCTGTAGAATTCCTGGCTGGGATTGCATGAAGTCTTGCATGTCAGTGAGGAAAGAATCTGCTTAAGAAAAGCACTGTGCTTTCTGTCTAAACTTTTGAAAGCAAGCCCTTCATGTTGTTGTGACATTTTCCACTTATAAAGTGTAATATTTTGGTAATTAACATTTTTATAGATGAAAAATCTGTATGTTTATATACCTGTCTGCTCACACAAACTGAAGAAGAGGCCATCTTTTATGACTCACAAAATAGTGTGAACTCTGTTTGAACAAGTGTAGTTAGCTAAATCCTGTGTCTCCTAGATGTTAAATTCTGTAAATTCTGTAAATTCTTTTGTAAATGAAAAAATGTCATCTAAAGATATGATGGGGAATTCCTTTCTAACATTCACATCTCTCATGTATTTTCTTGGAGAGCCTTTTGGTGGTATAAAGTATCATTTTACGCTGTTAATGAGACAAAAAGCCTATTCTTTGGCATGTATTTGCATAAATTACCCTGAATTATTAGAGGAAACATAGGAAGAAAACATTGGGGTTCCAGTTTTCAGATTGTCAAAGCAACTTAGATGAAAATTTGGGCCAGCAAATAAGAGGTTATTACTTAATTTTTGAATTGAGTCTGCTAGCCAGTTTAAAAAAAAAGGGATATAATCAGAGATTTTAACTGTGTGAGGAATTTTTATATATTCCTGCAGGGATACATACACACATGGTCAATCCTTTATTCTCAAGGAATTTATATAATATATTTATTACATTTCTGAGTAAATGTTGCACTCTTCAGGTGTCATAGCATGTCAAATATAATGGTGGGGGGTGTAATTAGAGATCTTCCATTAAATGAAGAAGATGAGGTGTTTCTGTATTGAGTTACATGCATTTCAGAGAAGCCCAGTAGCCAATAACAAATAACCTGTTAAAACAGGCATGGCCCACT
Source organism: Zonotrichia leucophrys gambelii (assembly GCF_028769735.1). Classification (NCBI taxonomy): domain Eukaryota; kingdom Metazoa; phylum Chordata; class Aves; order Passeriformes; family Passerellidae; genus Zonotrichia; species Zonotrichia leucophrys. The sequence goes on along the minus strand of NC_088173.1, from coordinate 24,705,812 downwards.
GGTAGGCACAGGTCACACCTGCACTAAGGATGTTTTGATTCCCAGCAGGACAGAAGTAGACTGTCCATTGTGGACTGTGCTGAGAAATGAGACAGTGATCTAAAATTTGAGTAGAGAAAGCTTAATCTCTTACCTCCCACATCTATCTTCCCTTGGGGCTCTCTCAGCCACCTCATTGCTCTGTTCTCTCTGTGTTGGCTGCCTGCTGCTGGGCTCAGCTTTGTAGGCTGGAAACAGGTACAGGGCCACCACCGTGGGGATTTGGGGTCTGACACAAGAGTGGGGTGTGCTGGGCTGAGAGTACACTCAGGAATAAAAAGGGTTTGGCTGCAGGAGGAAATGGACAGATGCCTTTGAGCGTACTGCTGTCCATTCACAGCTTCAGGTTTCCTGGTGTGCTAGGATGGAAATGTAACATTTGCTTAACTTTGACTTCATCAGTGGGGCTGTAGCTTGTTATAGAGAAAAACAGTGATGCCCTCCAGCTTCCCTTGTGCTCTTCTCCCCAGGTTTTGGTTGCTGTTGTGACAGGTGTATTTCATGACTACTTTTCACGAATGTTAGAGTCAAAGAGCTGAAAATAATCATGTGTTACAGGAGATGGGCAAGAAATATTGCTGGGAGAAGGGTATCAGTTTAATTTGCTTTAGGTGTCCATGACCTGGAAAGCAGCAACTTTCTGCAAGGGGGGAAACACATGAGCTGTATACTCAGGTAATGCCCTTGCCATGTATTGTTTCAGGGAGGTACGTCCATTTGGCCTGCAGGCACGTATCTTAGAGATTTGGCATCTAATTTCAAGGCATCAAGTACTTGTAATCAAGTGTTTGATATTTGATAGCATTATGCTGTTTAGTGAATTGTTTGCTCTGTGCATGCTGAGTTGGTTTTGACTGTTAAACACACTTTATGAAAACTCTGAATCACTTTAATGTTAAAGAAATTCATATTTGCATTTCATATCTGTATTTTTAAGCTTTTGTTAAATCAATCTATAGGAAGTCTGAGTATTTCAAATACACCTATTTCTTTGTAGCTGACCTGTGATGATGTTAACATCAGCCTCCTCTCAATGTCTCTCTCCTTGCCTGCAGGTGAAGGTATTGCACAATCAGCTTGTTCTGTTCCACAATGCCATTGCGGCATACTTTGCTGGCAATCAAAAGCAGCTTGAACAGACACTTAAACAGTTCCACATCAAATTGAAAACTCCTGGAGCAGATGCCCCCTCCTGGCTTGAAGAACAGTAATCAGATCATAGAAGAGGATCCAATGTTAACCTAAAATTCTTTAAATCTGAGAATAATTAAGGGTTGGGGTTGAAGGACTGTTGTAGTGATTCTTGAATGGACAGCTTTAAATTTTTCCCCTTTTATAATACTGTAAAACTGAATTTGATAGGAAAGTGGGTGACTTTAAGGTAACCAAACATAATTTCTGTAATTTCAAATATAGAGCACTCCTTTTGTATGTAAAGGTTGTCAGATATTTCTGTAATTGGGATAGGGGAGGGAAGGAGGGAGGGGAAACAAAACTATTATAGATTTGCACTGACAAATGATGCTTGTGATTTCTGATATTTTGGTGGCTAGTCAAAATATTTGCAAATGGAGGTTTACATGATTTGTACCAACATCTGGTATTTTATAGATGAGTATAGAAAACATCTTTAGTAATTTTCATATGACTTTTAAAAAAATGAGAAAGTTAAAAGACTATTTTGCAGATGAATACTATAAGGCCTATATGTGATATCTGCATATAAGGCAACAGTAGCAGATGGCTCATTGACAAGTGGAATTGCAGCAAATGCCTTTTTTACAAATGTACCTTTCCATCAAAGGGTTAAAAAAACCCCAAAAAACACTAAAGCAAGAATCACTGTCAGTCTGAGGCTTCTGAGCACACGTTTTTGCTTTGCACCAAGTGGTTTGCTGAGTGAGGCCAACCATTAAATGTACTAATTTCATTTAAAATGTTTCTTTCTCTATGAAACAAATACCGTACTAGCCTTAAATCACAGGTATGTGCCTTTTTATAAGATAATATTTTCCACCAGTGTACATAACCTAAGAACCCATTCATGTAATAGTTTGTCAGTTCCCAACAAGGGGAAGATGACTGTGTAAATGCTGTGTCATTGTACACTTAGAGCAAGTTAAAGCTTTAGTTAAATTTCATGGGCAGGTATGATTTTGAGAGGAAATCGGGACAGTGTGTTTTTTCTGTTTAATTGAAAAGCATACTTTGGTAATGGGAGTAAAATGGAGGACACATTTTTAATTTCTTCATCATTTCTGTAGTCCTTAAATGTAAAATTATATGTCAATTTTATCATAGACATTATAAATTCAATATATTGGAGTCCTCATTTGCACATGTTATGTTGCTTTATGTTATGTTAAGTAAAATGAAATATTTCAAATATGTTATTTACAATGGTGTGGATTGTATGATTTATGTACTGTATGTTCAAACGCCTTTCAGCTGACATTCTAAAGTTTTCAGTGTTTAACACAACTGTAATGTAACTGTAAATCAAACTTTTTAATCATTCCTCATTAAATTCTTGGCCTGACAGAGCCTTCTTTATGTTTTTGTTCTGTCAGAGTCTCTTGTAATAGCTCAATTACGTTCCCTAGAATGTATATCCTCTGTGAATTTTGTATTCATATTAAACATGTTTGCAGTCAAACTTTCTTGAGTTGTGATGTTAAAAGTAGAAGGGAGCTTCTGCAGTGAAGGCTTAGTCCTACTTTTGTGAGTTGTCACCCCTGCCCAAGAACATCTCATAAAGCAGCGCTAGGGTAGTGATGCTGTTTTAAATGTGGGCAAGTTCAACTGGAAAGTAAATCCATAGTGAAACAAATCTTTTAATATATGTGGGTTTTGACTTGAACTTCTAAAGGAAATTAAATTTTATTTACAATTCTTATGAAGCCATTGATTCCACTGAATCTTGGCACACATGTGGTATGATGGTGCAAGGTAAGCGAGCTGAGTGATTGTAGGCTTGAACTGGGAAATGCATTATTGCAGGGGTGAAGAATGCAAGCCCACTGGCCATAACTGAAGTATTGGGCTTTCAGAACACTGCAGGAAAAGGGTACATGAGGAACACGTGCTCTTGGTTTCTCCCTGAGATTCATGTGTCCCCTGCCTGGGATTGCTGCTGATCAGAAGGAACTCGTCTGTCAGAAATGGTAAGAGTGAACTTGATTCTGCAGTTGCCTTAAGAAAGACTGACCAATGTGGCATTGTGTAATCCTCAAACTTTTGCAATGGCTTGAAACTGCTGGAGTCTCTTCACCTGGAAGAAAAGGTGGGACCAAAGAGATTACTTGCTAAAACCTGTCTGTATTGTTTAATACTGGGGAAAGGAAGAATTAGTCCATTTTGCTCAGCAAAGCAATTGTTCTAATGGGAAGCCTCAGTGAGGAGAGTTCTCTGTTCAATAAGTTATTAAACTGATAGTAGCCTGCTGTAGTACTGTAGCTTTCTTTGTTCACTGCTCAAATACATGTGCTTATGAAATTATTCAAGCTCATATCTTATATTTAAAATTAACTTTTTAGAGCTAACCAGATTTAGAAACTTGTATCAAGAGATTGTAAGAGAAAAGACACTTCAGCATTTCCAATGGGAAGTGGTTATGGTTGTGAGGCTTTCTGATCCTCATAAAAAAGCATTATAAATATTTTAAGGTTGTAATGTGGCCTTTATCTAGGTGGACAGTTGTCAGGATGGGATGTTTTTGTTGTTTGTAGAGGAGGCCATACCCACCTTGTAGAGACTTGTCTGTGACAGATTTCATCTCTGTTAAATTGTTACAATAATGCTTACAGTGTTGCATGAGGTTTCTTAGGATGAAGAACTCAAAGCAATTAGTGACATTTTCAGATATGCTGTTGTAGCTGCTGTACCAGACATGGTGAGCTGATTTGATTCTCAGTGACCGTACTATAAGTTATCTGTACTCCTGGCTTGTTTGAAACTTGTTGCTCATGTTATTTTGTTAATCTGAATTCTACCAGCAGCTTTTGTGCTCTAAAAATGCTCTTTGGCCTACTTCATGCTTTTACAAGCCTCATACAAAGAACATTTCTGGTTACAAAATGTCTCTGTATTTTTATTTGGAGAGAGATCTACACAGGCAAGAGTATACTAATACATCATTAACATCATAACATCATTAAAGTAACAGCCTTTTTTTTCGATCTTCAGTCAGCTGGTTTTCCCAGAAACCTTATCTCTAGTCTGTCTGTCCTTTCAAAAATGATCAAAGTAATGTAAAAAGAAAGCTAAATGTTTCCCTCAACTCTGTTTTGAACTGAATGGGGGGCATATTCACTTTTTATGCTTTGCTTATCTGCTCTTGTTCCTTGTTGTGGTGTTACAAAAAGTGAAAGCTATTGTAATTATGTAGCATTCCTCATCTGCAATTGCCTTCAGGTTTGGGTTTTTTTTAGTCTGGTTATCTTTTCCATGTTGCATGCTTGGTGTAAGGGTTGTACTAGTCACAAATTTTTTTATATTAGTTGTGAATGTTACCATATTTTATGGTAGCTCCCACCCTAAAATTAACCAAACTACTTGTTGCTAAGCTGTGTCAAGATGAAAGGGTTTTTTTATTAGAAGATCTTTATTAGACAGAGGATTTGACTGCTTGGTTTATATTTCTCTTGCTTCTTACTGTTTGTTGCTCTTTGACATCTTTGCGTTCTTTCTGGTTGCTCTGGTGTTAAAGGCAGGGATACACAGAAAACAGAGTTCTCTGTCTGTGACAGCTCTTGTTCACCTCTACACGTGTTTTACCAACATCCCTCCTCTGCATTTCCATGAGTCTTGTGTGGAAACCAAATGGCCAGGGACAAGGAGGGTGTTCACATGTTTTTGTCATCGCGGTAATAGATTGAAGGGAGTGAAGGAGGCAGCTTACCCTGTAGTGTAGGAGTAGCAGGTAGGATGGTTTGTGCCTGCCTTGGGCAAGAAGGGCATAAATTGGTGGAGAAGCAGTGGAAAGGGAAAGGGATGTGCTGCTGTTTCCAGCAGGTCCCTGCTCTGAGGCACAGAGCAGCCGTGTATGAAGCTTGCACTGCAGTGGCCTTGGACAGAAAAGCTCAGTCTGTGGTTTGCCAGTCTTTTGTTTCCTGTGGCTGAGACTGCTGGCACAGAAGCATTGCCTTTTACACTTCAGCTGCCTTTCTGAAAAAAAAGTGTAAGAAGGGAGCAGGAGCAGCAACAATTCTGTGTTGTCTGCTCTTGGTGGTGTATTTCTGTAAAGTACTTGTTCCCAGCATAAAGTGGGCATTCAAGTTTTTATAATGGCTGTAGGTGAACAGAACTTTGTATTTCTGAGCAAATACACTCAGTCTCATCCCTTGATGAGAATCTGTTTTACTACTGGAGGAGTAGTAAATTTGATATTCCAGGAGGAGCAAAAAGAGAGATCAGGAGAATCTTTGCAGAGTTCCCGTGTAACGCTGGTTGGCAGGACTGAGATGGGTCCCAGTGTGGCTGTCTGATAACATTTCTTAATTAAGTGCAGAGATCAGATCTAGAACAGAATAATCCTGAAACAACTTTTTAGTTCAGGTTTTCCCTGTTGTTGCTGTTCACGGCAGCACAAATCCATTGGTTCAGTCAGGAGCAGTTCAGCTATCAGCAGTGTGTTCCTATTACTTAATGAATAGTGTGTCTTACTGTGCTAATTAAATAATTATACATCTTGCTGCCTTTTAAAAAATACTAAGGGCTGTAAATTCAAGCACTTAAGTGATAAATAATGTTAAAAACTAGTGTTGCCTGTTCAGTTTTGATTTGCCTTTCTTACATATGCATCATGCTAGTTTTATGTGATGGTGGTAATTAATTGCAGATTTTGTTTTGAGAGCTTAACTAACAGAGTACTTAATTTTGAGCCCAAATATAACTTGGTTATTGTGACAGGAGTGTCACAATTAAATTTTTCTCCTCCTTTTATCCAAACTCTTTAAAATTGAGGGATTGTAATGACGATGACACCTTTTTTCAGGTGGTGTAAATTGCTTTTATTTCCATTAGATGTGTTCAGTCATTAGATTTGTGTTCAGCCTAAAGAATTAGATGCTCCGTGCTCTGAAGAAAAGCAGAGTTTACAAAAGACAAGGTGTTTTTTTACTTCTCATAAGAAAAAAAAAAAGCTTTAAAAAAAGTATTAATCCTGAAACTGTCTTGAGCATTTCATTAATTGGACATCTTAAAAAATTAACAGTATGATTTGGTTTTCTAGTATACCAACTCATCTAAATGCTATCTGTTCTAGGGAGGTGCATTTGTTGTTTATTATAGGCGGGGCTGCTTGATCTGCCTATTATTAAAGTTGCCTAATACTTCCTACTGTAAAGACCAGTTTTCAGTTGTTTATAACTCAGAGTCATTTTAGCCGTGTGGGCAAAATATTTGCCTGTTGAGTGTTACATATTTAGGTGAAAAAAATCTAAAGCTAAAAATTTAAAATGAATTTGCTAACACGTTTTGGAAAAGTTCAGGGAGAACAAACGCACAGGGTGAGGAAAAGTGAAGAGTTTAACTTCACATCCGGACTGGCTCCCAGGTCCTCTGCTGTCCTGTTTGGGTTTTGACTTTTCACATACAATGCCATTATGCAAGTCTCTTGTTTGGCTTGCTCTTTCCGTCTTTTCCAGAGCACATTTGTGCTCATGACTGGCAGCAATGAAAACAAGTGCCTTTGGCTCCGGCAGCAGCGGTTACAGTCCGGGCGCAAAGCGCTTCCTCGGGATGACCTCAGGGCCGCCCTGACACTCTCGAGGAATGTCCACGCTGGCTCCGAGCTGAGCGTGTCCTCTCCAGCTGTGCTAACCCTGCCAAGCAGAGATGTGTGCTCTGAAGGGAATTGCCTTTTACTGCACTTCAACTCTTTCCATTCAGTGAATTTTCAGCTTAAATGACTGGGTTCTGGCATTACATTCCTTAAATTTTCCTTTTGTTCTAATATTACTTTTTAAAATTGAGGTGACTAAAGCAGGCTGTCCTGCCAGACCAGTAGGTCAGACAGATTTCTGGCTGCAGAACTGTGAGCAGGAATGGTGTAACCCCTGCAACCATGGGCCTGAGCCAGAGGAGGCCACCTGGTTCCCCACTCTTCCTCTGGTTCCTGCCTCCCAACACCTGAGCCGACTGAATAGCACAGGTGAGGCACTACACAGGTAAGATAAGATTTTGTCCTGCTGCTCTTGCTTTCCCACCCCTGGTTGTATCAAGGTGTTTTCTCTTGCCTGTGCTCAGCTCAGAAGCTTTGGTGGCTTATTAAGCAGGACTAGAAGTGAGGTTTCTTCTTCCTCCCTCCCTCCTTTCTCAGGAAAGGAAGAGTTCCTGTTTCCATCTTTGGAATTTGCCTTCTGTATAAAGTAGTGTTGGGGTGTGTGGCTGACTATTAATTGACTTGAGTGAGGTTCTTCACCTTTACTCCTCCTGGGAAAATATTTTTATTTTAGACATAGGATTCAATCTCTCGATAGAATATTTTAGAACCGTTTGTATTTGTTTGCTGTCTTATCAGTCGATGGTACTTTGGCTTTCGGGCATCCACAACTCACATGCGCTGCTGCCTGGAGCGCTGTAACCCAGGGCTGTGATCACATCTTAAATTCGTCTGCACTTCTCTCCCACCGTCCGCTTTGGAGTCACAAGGGACTCGTCTTGCCTCTTCCCCCGAGCTTGCAGGGCTGAGCCGGCGGGGAGCGCCGGGGTGAGGGATGCGGGACGGACCGAGGGATGCGCTTGCTCGGGAGCGTGGGCAGAGAGCGAAAGGCTTCAGCAGTGGAGAGGAGCCCGTTCCTTCCAGCGGGGCCGCTGCCGGTAGCCCCGCTGTCCTGCTCCCATAGAAATAGTTGCTGTGAGCGCGGTGACAGCGTGCGGGCAGGGATGGCTGGATGTGTCGATAGAGCAGCTCAGCCGGAGCTGGCTTAGACCCAGCGCCCCCGGAGGCGCCACTGCGCATCTCCGTTCGCCGCGGCGGCGGCACCGGCGCTGGGCCGCGGGTCGCTCTCCTCCCGCACGGGCTTTGCGGTGGCACGGGCCGGGCAGGGGGATCGAGGCCCCGCTGCCCCGGGGCCGGGCCGCTCCCGGGGCCGCCGCCGCCACCGTCACCTGCCGCGGCCCCGCCCGGGCGCGCCTGCGCTGCCCCGCCCCGCGCTCCGGCGGCGCGGCCGGCCCGGGCGCGATGGGAGGAAGCGGCGGCGGCGGCGGCGGCACCGGACCGGGCTGCGCCGCGTGCTCCCGCGGGCACCGAGGTGAGCGGGGCGCGGGGACCCCCGGGCCGGGCCGGGCTCCGCGGTGCCGGGGGGCGCAGCCGGGCCGGGCAGTGCGGGGGTGTCGCCGCCCTCCTGCGCGGGTCCTTCGCCGCCTTCCCGGGGCGTAGGAGGGGGAGCGCTCCCGAGGAGAAGACGGACTCCCTTTCCCGCGGGACCCCGGGCCCGGCCCCCCCTGGCACGGCGGGAGAGCTGCTGCCGCCGCTCCGCTCGCACGGCGCTGTCCCGGGCGCTGTCCCGGCTTTCTCCGGCGGGCCGAGCGCTGCCCCCGCCGCGTCCTGCGGGGACAGCGGGGTCGGGGCGCTCCCACCGGGTCAGGGCGCGGTGTTACCCCGGGCGGCGGGGTCCGGCGGAGCCGGGGGGCAGCGGGCGCGGTGTTACCCCGGGTGCAGCCGAGCCGCCAGCGCCCTCCGCGGTGCCCCGTGGCCTACGGGGTCGGTGGAAAGGAATTAGGGAGTAAGGATCTGTCGCTGCCCCTCGGGTGGTCCCGGCGGCAGGGCCCCCACGGGCACCGCAGCCTGGCCCCTGGTCCGGGCGGAGAGCGCAGCGCTGCGGCTGGGGCTCCTCCCGAGAGAGCCCTGTCCCTGCGGCACCTGGGGGCCGAACAGAAATAGCCGGGGTCGAGCCCCCCGGGCCAGCCCCGCCAGGGCCCGGCAGGGACGCGGTGCCGCACAGCGCTTCTGTGGGATGCACTGAGCCGGCAAGTGCGGAGTCGCTGAATAGCGTGAGATGCGTGTTCCTTGTAATCCGCAGATTTTGGCAGGATCAGGGGATGGTTATTGGCGTTTGCAGCTCCTCTGTCTGCAGTCAGCAACTAGTTGCTCCCTTTGCCTTTTGTAGGGTTGTTCTTGAGACACAGACACCCAAATGCTGTGGTTAGGCTCGGCGTTGTTCTCATGAGAACTTGGAGGGCGCCTGATACAGAACCGTGGGCAGGGGAGAGCATAAAGTGTGAGTTAAAGGGAGTCAGTCATATCTTGCAGTATGAATTATGAAATGCCCTTCAGTGCGTCGTGCATCTCACCTGTTAATTTGTGTATGCAAACACAATCTGTGTCTGTCTTAGTGGCAACTGCCTTTTTTGCAAGAAACAAATTACTTTAGAGTGCTCCTCTTACCTGCGGAGAAAGTTGTCCCCACCCTCTAACTTCTAAATTACATTCCCAAGTTAGATTAGCTTGGCTAAAACAATGAATGAGACAAGGAAATAAAATATTTCTTTTATGCCAAATATGGACACAATTAAAACGTGCAGTAAAGATGTTACTTTAGAGCTTTGGTGCTTCTCCGGCTGTTTTGGATAACAGACATGCAACAATGAGGTCTAATTGCAACGTCTTAAACGTTTGTTCTTTGGTTCATTTTTTTTCCCCTTTAATCCTTTGAAAAGTGTGGAGAGGCTCCTTAGGAGTTAAAATTTTGCTTGGCTTCTATTACGCATCCTAGTCCCGGCGTGTCTTGGTGATCTGTAGCTCACAGTTGGAACGGCTGCCTTGTTCCCCACCTCCTCTTGCTGTACTTCCTGCTCAGAGGCACCTGCTGATAGCAGCGAGCAGCCCAGAACCTGTCCTGGCTGCCAGCTCCTCTCCTCTCCCACCCACGGTGGCGGTGGGAGCCTCCGCTGGGAAGAGCTTTGAGCCGCTCCTCCGGAGAGGCAGCATGAGAAGGGAATTTTGACCAGTCTCCTGGTGTCTGGTAACTCGAGACTGCCATCCTCTCACAAGCAGGTGACCTCTGTCACCTGGATCGTGCTTATCTGTCAGAAAACAAAGCTGAATGCCAGCCTTTATGCTGTGCCTTTCCTTTTGTGCCTTCCTTCCAAATGCCGATTCCTCCCCTTTCCTGGTTCTGGGTGTTACCTCATCTAAAGCAGTACGGGGCTCGTTGGATTGAAAACAGTTTTTCCTGTTCTATCTATCTTTACATCTAGGTTGGGATGTTTTCTTCCCCGTGCCTTCTCCACTCCTTTCACTAGGAGTGTCCCTTGTCTAGCGCAGGAGCGCTCAGGTCTGAGATCAGTCGTTTTCCACTCCTGTGTGTTAGTGCTGCGACTCTGATGATTCATCTCCTACAACCCTGTTCCATTAGGATTTGATCCTGTTTTTCCTAAAGCAGATGGATTTATTGAAAGTCTCAAAATGAGGTTCTTGACTGTTGCCTGGGGCGTGGTCGGTCAGTCTGTCTGTGTCTTTTTTTAAACTTTTTTTGGTGAATGTGTGGGAACCCGAGTTAGAAAATACTAATGTTGAATACTGCTTTATATGATGGTGGAAAACTAGCTAATACATTTTTCATTTTTAAATAAGTAGTAGGGAGGAAGAGTGTTTTTCCTAGTTGAGTATTTCTTTAAATTAATGCAACACTTAATTGCTTTGAGTGGTTAATCTCCTTCCACCACCTTGCACCTGCTTTTTTATGCCTCTCTGCTTCTATGATCATGAATTTGGGAGGAGAGGCGTGAACATGCAGCGCCCTGTAATAGCAGCTCAGTATTAATGCTGACTTAAATTTGAAACACTCTATCCTGATCCACTTTCTTTGTAGCTTCTCTCCTTTTTACCATGCCATTAAAATATTTTCCATCATGCCTGTGATTTAAACCTCATACAGGCTTTTTATATATGTTTTCTGTTCTTGTAAACGTGCGGATAACGTAAGGTATGAGATCGGAAAATCTGAAGCAGGAGAGAGGAGGTCATTGCTACCTGAGCAAAGTTTTGAGAAGAAAAGGTACAGTGGATGATTTTGTGTTGTTTTCCATTGATTTCAGTGAAGCTCTGAGTGGCTGAGTCCTTGCGGACCAAGAGAGAATTTACCCTAAGGCTTTTTTCTGTGACTTGGGTCTGTTTGTTCATGTACGGTCTAGTGATGGATCTCTGGCAAAAATAGCGAAGTTTTTTTCATCACTATTATACAATGTCAAATTGATCTGGGTTGCTATTAGCTCCGTGTGAACCCTGCTGAGGAGGCATACCACTAAGTCAGTGCCAAATTTCTGATTTGATGTTGTTCTTGTGCCAGTGCATTACTTGAGCTTTTTCTGGTGAAGTTTCCTGAGACTGAGTTTTCCTCAGGGGCCTGTTTGTCTCCTATCTGAGTTTGCATTGTGTGCCATCTTTGAATTTTCAATTTTTTTTCTTGTAAATTCCCAAATTTTTTTTTTGGAGATAGCTTCCAAATTTTCATAAAATCATGAGATTCGTCATTGGTATGTATTTGAAACACTTTAGTTTTTCTCTGAGACTTATGAATTAAATCTGTTTCAATAGATTCGGTTTGTTAAAAGTGTGGGGTTTGTGGAACTCATGCTCTTACCTGAAGGTTTGCTGCTTATAACAGCATTTTTATTTAGAAGGTAACAGCATAAAAAAGTGCTAAAACCCACTCTGATTCCTGTTGTTTTATGAGATAATCCAGAGGTTAAAACTTGCCAAAGTATTTAAAGCTTTGCATATGTGCAGTGCTTAGGATGTGTGGGGTCCTGTTCCACCTTCCAGCTTCTCTGTCCTTTCTCTCTCTCTGTTATTCAACTGACACTGTTAACCTGGATGCTGAAGTAAATTATCAAGGACAGCTTGATCAAACTGTGGTCTGTCTTCTCTGAGGGTATTTCAGGAGATAGTGCAGCCACACCAATAATACTTTAAGTTCATGCTCAGCGAACACAGAGACTTAAGGGACTGTACACTATTGTTGCCCTTATTTACATTTATGTGAAAAATACAAAGGCAAAAAAAGTAGTACACTAGGCCAGACTGTTAAATCATCAGCAAATTTGTAGCTATTTTTATGCAGTTTGGGTTTGAACCATGTTTTAGAAGATTCAAACAGGGTCTGTTTGATGCAGTTAGTACCATAGTTAGTACTGTGTGCAGTCAGCTTTAAAAACATACCTGAAATTAGCAGTGGAATAATAGTTTTTTTAATAATTTGAGATAACTATATTCTTTTACAAAATTGCACTGAATGGAGATTAATAGGTAGTTTTGATACCCACTGTGGGTGATGTAGTGGTATTCTTGTGTTTATATATGTTCTTGAAATCTAGGCACCTGAAGCTGTTTGAAACCTTGGTGTGGATAAATGTTAAACTACTGCCCCGTGAAAGGCTTTTGATTCACTAAATTTCCCTTCTGGATTGAGAACTTGATAGGTGTTGTGCCTTTGGTGTCTTTTCAGTGTGAGGGCCAGTGTCCAGTGTGTGTGACCTGAGTGTCCCTGTTGTCCTTTGTCGCAGGTTGCGGAGATGGTGCAGTCCCCTCTTGCGCTGCCGCTGCCGGCAGATAGGCTTTGAGAGGGCGTGATCCCAGCGCCTGCCGCGCCGGCTGTTCCATGCTCCAAACCCATCCAAGGAAGTAACACTCTCCCCTTCGGGGAGGCTGTAAAATGCATGTTATGAATTGTCTCTCCCTGGTCAATGATAAAGAAAATGGGGCAATTCCAGTTGCGACGGGATTAATGAGCGAGGATACGACGACAGCGCCTCAACTTTCTCAGCCTGCAGCATCGCCGCCCCCCGCGCCATGTCCCCCCACTGGGGCTCCCCCAGCCCCTCCGCTGCCCCCAGGCATGCCACCCCCTCCGCCACCCCCTCCTCCACTGCCCGGCCCCAGCGTACCTCTGCCTCCACAGCTGCTCAATGGGCACGACAGCCACGGCAAAAAAAAACGAATGCGGAGCTTTTTCTGGAAAACTATCCCCGAGGAACAAGTCCGTGGTAAAAACAATATCTGGACAATTGCTGCACGACCACAGTATCAAATTGATACGAAGACAATTGAGGAACTTTTTGGGCAGCAGGAGGAAGCCAAACCCCAGGACTCTCGAAGACGATCTTTAAAGTCTTCATTTAAAGAGACTAAAGAGGAGGTAAGAATTAAAGTAAAACCTCTTTTTTTACATAATGCTGTAGGAGTGGATGTGAATTCTGCCTCGCCTTTTTCTCTTTCTCTGTCATGTTTCATCCTTACGGCAAATTTGTCTTGATTCAAAGGAGAGGGGAATGATGGGAAACATAAACTCTTTGTTCTTAGTGGCACATATTTGTTTTTCAAAGAGCTAACTGTGTTTTATTATTTTTACTTGCTAAGTGCTGTGATTTGATCACCTGTTAAAATAAATATGAATAAGCGGAGGGAGCTGAAAGCATCTGTATTTACTCATGTTGGATAGCCCTTGAGTTTCCAGTGTGGAACACAGTTGTATTGTCTCTTCAACTCCTGCTCTGTGTCTGTGATGCAGGCAAGATGTTGCACATGCAAACACGTACCAGGCAGGGGAGAAGAGGGTCCTGTTTGCAAGGGTTAATGCTGTGTTTGCCCTCAATATCCTAGAGACATCAGGAAGGGAAGTGCCAGTATGGCAGCAGGGATATAGAACATAATATAGTGATTAAGGGTATTTGTTATTTAATAAATTTAAAGTTTCCACTTTCATAAGCACGACTTTCCTGCTAAGAAAAACTTTACTTCATCTTCCCTACTTTTTCTGGACATGAAGATAACCTTCCAGGAAAGTGCCAAGATTGCTGCTGATTTCTGTTCTGGTGGCGAGGAGTACTCTATACTGAGTACTCTCAGGTTCAGACACTCTCCAGGGAAGTGATAAGTAGCTTTTCTAGTTCTTAAATCCTTGTTTATAGACAGCCTCTTTGTGAAGCCTGAATTGAATTGTCTCAAGTGATCTTTCTCTGAAGTAATTGGAGGGCTGAAATGCAGATTTAATCACTAGTGTGTGTCTACATACATGTTGGCTTGTAAACAAAATACAGAGGGCATTCGGTTAAGAGATGTAACAATGCATCAATTTTTAGTGAGAAAATAGGGACATGAAGTTGCTGATATCTTGCAGGATTCAGGAGATGTCAAAATAAGATCAGAAGGGACAAGATGAGAAACCAATGCACTGATAGTATGCATGTTGTGCATATTAAAATTTAAGGTTTAAGAGGGCATGTGTATCGTAGGCTCTGAAACCTGATGTTGGGAGGTAGTAATTGGGGCCATCATCAGAGGTAGTCATTAACCTGTGTGCTGTTTTCAGGCTATGTTCGTCTTTGAATCAGGAGTGTAGTGAGTGCATTTCCTGTGCTGAGAACAGACGTACAGAGCTCTGGCCTCCTGCTTTTCCTCAGAGGCTCCCCCTTTCAGGACTGCTGTGTGATAAAGATCTAGTTCTGGTAAATATTACAATAAGTTTCATAAACTGAATGTGGCCCATAGTGTGCAATAGGTAGGTCAGAGAAAACCCCAGTGAGCTCTAGAACTCATGCAGTGGTAGAGATTAAAATCAGAGGCCTGCAAAACCAGGGATTCTCCAAGATACAGTGCCTTGAAAACAAAACCCTGCCTTGCCGAAAGTTATGGTTTTCGTGCATCTGTCTGGAGCCGATGTAGTGGTGCAGTGCATTTGCCCTGCTTGATGCCTGCGCACCTGGCTCAGGGCTCCCATGGTGACTCTGCACGTGGCAGGTGGTGAGGCAGCAGGACTGGCTCTGAGTGATGCCACTTAAGTGACAAAGTGTCCACTGGCTCGCTAAGCTGTGTCAGGCATGCGGCAGCAGTGTGTCAGTGGTGAGCAATTTCTCATGTGCTAATGGACTTTGCAGTCCTATCTGCTTAGCAAGGGGGGAAGGAGATAATCCTGAGGAGCCGTGTGTCACTGGAAGTGCAGATGGGCAGCAGCTCACGTGCCTCACCTGCTCAGGCCTGGCTCGGCAGGGGCTGGGGTGGGGAGCACGGGCCTGGTTTGTGACTCCGCACATTGTCAGCTGCCATCGATCGCTTCATCGTGGATGGCTATCCTCAGCTAGCTCTGGTAAAACCTACAGAGGCTGACAGGAGCTGGGGTGTGAGCAATCTGTGTGACCTGGCGGAGAGTGTGCTGGTGTGGGGCTGAGGGAGCTCTGCTTGTGGCTGCTCCATAAACCAGCAGGGCCAGGTGGATCAGACATTTTGAGTTTCAGGTCCTCTGTTCCTTTTGTGTACGACACAGTTGATTGTAGGGCTTTGTGGTCCAGCAAAGAAAAATGTTCTTAGAATTTTCGTAGTGGAATTAGCCTAGTTGGCATCATATATCAGCAGTGAATTTTCA
This sequence comes from Zonotrichia leucophrys gambelii, assembly GCF_028769735.1. Lineage (NCBI taxonomy): Eukaryota > Metazoa > Chordata > Aves > Passeriformes > Passerellidae > Zonotrichia > Zonotrichia leucophrys. Next base: position 24,690,408 of record NC_088173.1, on the reverse strand, counting down.
AGACAACTTCAAGTGCATAAACTCAACTTTTGCTTAGATCCAAATCTGAAAAAAGCAGCATGTGTCCGAAGTGCTGTACGGAAGGGCAGGGCCAGGGAGTGCTCTGTGGTCCCTATAGCCTCCCTCTTGGTGCAAGGTGTGGCTTCAGTGGAAGAGGAGAAGAGTTACTCTTCAGCCAGTGTTGAGGGCACTGCCCTACAGACTCTGGAGGAGATTTGGGGTTTCATACCTTTGCCAGAGATCGCTGTTGATTATGAAATGATGAGCAATTTTGGTAAAAGTTCTATGCATGTAGGAGCTTACAACACTGCATGTCCTTTGAATTCCTCACTCCACAGGGAATTCATATGTAACATCATCATTGTAACAGAAGTCCCTTCTGAGGCTTGAGTCAAACTCCTACAGCAAATGCTTTCCTTTTTGTAAACAAGCCCTCACCAAACCCTTAGGAGATTAATTAAAATGTTTCCTTGACCAAAGGCTTAATTTGCCCTATGGTTCCATGTAATTTGAGGCTCTGAAAAATAGGGGGTGCAAGGTTAAGTTTACACGCCAATTTACTTTCCCCATCCTTCAGTGGTGTCCCAGTGTGGCACAGCAGGCACTCGGCCAGGCTCTAGTTAGCCTGGCAGCAGAGTGGGCAGAGCAGCTTCTTGTCAGTCAGAGAAGCTGCTCTTGCTTTCTCCTTCAAACCGTGCCTCTGCTCCTGCCTCTCACCTCACCCCACCTGTCCGCTGCCTCTGGACAGGTTTTGGATCATGTAATACACATATTGCACCCTCTGTAAACATATTTAAGTAAACAGCTCGGCAGAGTGTGGTGGGGCTCTTGGTTTGTTTTCTACTGGAGCAGTTTCTGCTCTTTGAGAGAGGTTTGATGACTTTGAGGAAGGATGCAGTGCATTCCAGAACCTGTGCAAAGGGACAGTGGGAGGAGGAGAGAGAAGGAAGATGGAGGAGTGAACAGGATGTCTCTTGCCCCCTCTCCTAGACGTGCCTTCTGTGTTTTCCCTGTGCTGGCTCTGATGCTTGTTCCACCTTCTTGAGAGCTGATTCAACCTGTTAATCCAGAGAAGAGCTATCAGCAAGAACCAAATGAGATGAGTACCAGTGCCTGCCTAAGGGAAAAAGCAGGCTAGGAGCGTGACACGGGAGGATGACACAGAGCGGGGACAGCCCTTTAGGAAGCTGTTAGGCTCACTCTGCTGCACCGTGACTGCAGGCATGGAGTGATGGTTGCTGTGCTGTAATGTGAAGTGGAGGCTGAAGCAGGAAGTTATTTATATCCTTCCTAACCTTCAGCACCCAGCCTGAGCCACCAGGCTGTTCCATGCCTGCTGTAATTTGTAAACTCTGTCCCACCATGAGAAATCCCATTATTCTTGGGCAAAGAAAACCTACAATGTTTTGTTTTACTGATCTGTTATAAATCTACTTTGTTGTGTTTCTCTTCCTCATTGATGATTTCATGGCAAGAAACTCCTGTTGCATCTCTCCAGTCACTACAAAGTCAGTTTTGATGTGGGTCTTTTTGTGTCTCCCAGAATCTTTTGTACACTCCTCCGAATCTTTCATATTGATTGCAAATTCGTGTTGGGATGCCTCTTACCATCAACACAACTTCACCATGGTACTCAGGCTAATTTTCCCCTTCTCATAGCACCTTGATAACTGTGGTGGATTAACATTTGTCAATTTGAGACCTGTGTGATATGTGCCTGCTGCAGATTTTGGAAGTATGCTGGGTTGAGTACTCTGATGATGAAAAGTGGATTAATGAGTGAATTGCTGTCCTTGGTTTAGAGATTGCACTGTTTATAAAGTAGACATGGGAAGTGATGGCAAGTGACTTGTGGTGTTTTACAAGGGCTTGCAAAGTACAGGTATGGAGATGGTGGAAAGTATCTGAGAGAATTGTAGTGTTTCCAGTTTCAGAGAGTAGAGGATGAGAATGGAGAAAGCTCTCCTGAATTTATCTCAAGTAAATCATAAGAAACCATATGAGAGGTGTTTTTTTGCTATGGAGAATCCCAGTGGGACTAGGAATGCCTGTTCCCAATTCTCAGTTATAGTCCAGTGTAACTTTTTGAGTCAAGAAGCCCAGGGGTATTGCTGATGGACAGTGCTTCAGAACCTCTTTGGGGGCAAACAGAGACCTGAAACGTGCTGTGCCAGCAGCAGCTTTGATGGTGTGTGTGAAGACAGGAGCAGACTGAGCAGAATTTAGAAAAAACTGTGGTAATATTCAAAGGGTAAAAAGCAACAGCAGACAGTGCTCTGCATGAACAAATTTAAATGAAATCTCAGTGGAGAAGAGTAGACATTGTGAACAGATGTTCAGGCTGAGGTTATGAATCTAATATGCAACTGAATGTGGGATGGAAGGTAGTGTATTTGTGTGCAAGGAGTAGGAACTTGTATTTATGGAGTATCTGCCAGGTTCCCTTTTCTCCTCCTTGTGCTCTCATCTGGAAACTCCTTGAAGGTAGTTATGTAATGACAGCAGTTTCAAACGCTTCTGATAAGCTTGGAGTAGACACCAAGCAAAGAGTAGCCAAAAAGTGAGACTTGTTCTGATTGTGTGGTTAAACAAGAAACCAGAGAAAAAATAGAGTACAGCCATATACAGAGCAAGAAGTGTATGTAAAATCCTGGTACTTAACAACAGCTGTGACCTTTTTTGTTGTACTGATAAGACAAATGCAGCTGTATATGTTCCCCTTTGTTGTTTTTCTTCGAGGGAAGATATTAAAAAAAAATTATGTAATTTGTTTGAGGTTGTACTGTAAATCTGAGTTGTGCCATGGAAAACAAAGGTTTACTCATCTGATGATCAGTCTCCTTGTAACAGTTACTGACTGTGATTTAAAAAATGTACACAAGATTAACTCTGAATATGCTTAAAAACCCCAAACAAACCAAAAGCCAAATGATGGTAAAGCTTATAGGCTTAAACTAGTACAGAGAAACCAGAGAACTGGGGGTGACCGGAGCAATTGGAGACTGGAGCTGCAGTTAGAGAGGTCAGTGAGAGGTCCCTGCAGTAAAACATTTGAAAAAGATTAGATACTGCAGGGGGAGAGATATTTGAACCTGTCCTGTGTTAAGGGGCTTTTCCTTAATGATCTGTTGGGGGCCTCTCAACTCTTAAGATAACAGGAGAATAAACCACAATCTGCCCCCTTATCTCTGCGTATGCTAAAACTGAAGGGCTTCAGGCTACCAATCATCTAATTAAAACCAATATGCTGATATTTCCTGTGTTTTCTAGTCTTCACTGTTTTCAGAAGGGAGGAAATTCCAGAATTTCAGAAAACTTTTCAATATGACTCACTATTTTCAGCAGACGAAGAGGCTGTCTCCTGGGTGTATGTTGAGGATAGCCCATTAATCATCCCTATATTTTCACTGTCACCAGCTGACTGCAGGCTAATTCAATTTCGTGATAATGCCAATGTTGCATTTATATATCTACTTCTAATCTGAGCACTGTCACAAAGGTCAAAATGCCTTTCCAGTTGTCAAAACCACAAACACTTGCGAGTGCAACAGTAGTCTTGAACATCTATGTGTACTGAGCTCTTTTATTATAGCCATCAGGTGGAACTGTTCAGGTGAAACAATTCTCTTGTCCTTGTAAATCTCATGACTTCTGTAGCTGCTATCACCAAAATAGCTGTGGTAAAATTTTAACCTTTAGGACACAACTAAAACAGGCCAAACCTCTCAGGTTTAAACTTGTGTGCTGTTACAGGAAGAAAAATAAAAGAGGCATTTTGCTTTTACAATTTTTTACAAAATTAAAGGGAAATATTGTGGGGTGGGTTTGGGTTTTTTCCTGTCTGCCTAATCTTCAGAATTATATATGTAAGATGATACAGCAAACCAACTTTGAAGTACAGAGCTGGGAGAGCTTATTTATTATGGGTTTCTGTTTGCTTGTAGGTAAGCAAACAGGTTTGAGCATTTTATGTTTCAGGGTTTGATTCAAGATCGACATACTCATTTTCCCCTGAGTCAGTGTGGCTGTTAGTTGGCATGAATTAAATCAGTAATGCACCTGACCTCTGCTTAGAAATCCCATTTCTGCTTTTCTGCTTAGAAATCCCATCCTCACATTTGTCACAAAACCTCTGAATTTACATGAGTTTTGAAGTGTGGCGTTCACTACCCTTGGGGCCTTCAAATGCAATACAGTGTGTTACCTGATAAGCAACACTTTGCAGATGCAGGGTTATGAAATAAGCAAGAAGAATGTTTTTACTTTGTAATGAAATAGAAATACTGATTCTTTCCTTCCTTATATGTTGCTATGGAATTTTTTGCTTCACTTGGAGAAAGGTGATGCGAGTGTGCTATATATTTCCCTGGTAAAAACTAGTTTTTTAGTATATGAGCTTTGTTGATAAGAAGTGACTCTGTATTTATTTGGTCTGGGATTTGGTGCAAAGAGTTATCTGTAGCAATTTAAGAAATGATATCTGCATTATATGCTATTTTCTTAGGTATTGTTAGATTAATCTCTTGCTTTCTCTCTCAGGTTTCCATTTTGGATGCAAAACGAAGTATGAACATTGGCATATTTCTCAAACAATTCAAAAAGTAAGAATTCTTTGTAGTTCTCATAAAATATATACATTGTGCTCTGTGCTTGTGGAGTTTGCAGTTTTATGCAGTTTTCTCAGAAATAATTTGGCATAATTTGTTTTCTGATATGTTCAGTTGTGAGTTTATGACTTAGCATCAAACAGAGTTTGCTGATGTTAAGCAGTTGAGGTGAGTTTTCAGATATGGTTAAGGGAAGCCCCTTTAGCTCATGTAGCAGTGCCTGTGAGCTGCCTTTTGCTGGCTTCCTCTCTTTGTAAACAATTAGAAAGGGGCAATGGGAGCAACGTTTTCAAGCTGTTTTATTGCCGTCTGTATTCACTGATAATGTTGCCCTTCTGTAAAGGCATCACTGAAAATGGTGTCAGAGCAGTGCTGCTGTGGACACTGATGCATCCACTGCCTCTTTATAACTCTGTTGGGTAGCCCAGGCATGGTTTGTTCAATCTGTGTAACTGTTCACCCTGCAAGTGTTGGAAATACGTGTGCTCAATTGTTTTTTCAAGGTCTGCCGAATCCATCATTGAAGATATTTATCATGGAAGAAGTCAGCCCTATGGTTCTGAGCTGCTACATGAATTTCTTAAATTATTACCAGAAGCAGAGGAGGTAAATCATGGTTTTATGTGGAACTTATTTTTTGTAGAGTTCTGCTGACTGGGATTCCAACATGAAGTTCTGTAAAAGAGGAATCTCAACACCTTCCTGAGGCTAGGGAAGAGGGAACAGGGAACCACTGAGTGCCAATGTTTAATCTTGGTTTGACTTGTGATATTGAGGTCACAGTATAGTCATTCCCTTCAAGTAATTTCACCTGCTTTTAAGGAGTTGATGAGACATATTTTGTTTTATGATGTCCCTTTTGTCCCATAAACAGCAAGACCTAGAGCCTTCCTGTGTGCAGATAACTGCTCTAGGGAGTTATAAAATTCAGAATTGAAGTGTATTCTAAGCAAACAAATTTCACTCCTTTGGCACCTGCCTCATGCCTTCCCATTGCAGTGCCTGTGAGTTGAATATTGGTAGCCCTGTGCTACTTAGTCCCTTTTTGCCTTCTGGTTCACTGCCTGCTTGGTTCATCTGGGTCTGTTTCCTGGCCTGGTCACTGGGTTTCCATAGGGCAGAAAGGCAGCTCCAACGTTCAGCACCCATGGGATTTGCTACCATGGCTTGGTGCTCAAAGGAGACGTGCTAGAAGTCACAGAGTTGCCAGCAGTAGCTTCTCAGTGTTCCTGTGATCACCATATGACCAACATCCAAGCACAGCCTTCTCCTCTCCTATCACAAACTTCAGGTCTATTCACATGATTAAAGAGGTGAAGCTTCATCAACTGACCTGGGAGCCCTGCTTAATGATGTACAGTTCCTTGCCTGCTCACTGTTGGCACTGACCCATTTGTGTGTACTTGAGGGAAATGTAAACCACAAACCTGACAAAATTAGCATTAGAATTGCTTGGGTGCTTCACATCAAAGTGAGTGGCTGAAACTTGGGAAATTGCTAAGTTAAGGTCCATGTGCAGATCAACCTCAGCTCACATGCTTTACCACTTCAAGGTCATTCTGCCAATGCACTTTGTTTCCTCTGTGCAGCAGCAAATCTCGGATCCAGTCATGAGTAGAACATGTTACAGTCTTTTGCTCTCAAATTTATGACCCTAAATTGAGCTGCTTTTGCAGACAATCTTGTAAAAATTGTGTTATGTTAGTATACTTGATTAATATATCTCTTAGATTTGGGAGGATATCAACAAGTTGAAATGTAATCAATCAAAAAAAAAAAGTAGGTGACAGTAGTTCTGGGACCTCAAAACCATTCCCTCTTCCCTCTTTGTTTGCATTTTAGTACATATTCCATTATATAAACAGAATTTATCTCCTTCCTCTGAAAGTCAGACAGAGGAGAACAGTGGAGTACTAACTTGAAAGAGAGTGACTCCTAGTTAACTTTGTGTACAGTCAGAAAATTAGTCTGAAAGAAAAGTACTTTTTCTTCTTTTCCTCTTTCTGGCTTAGATATTGGTTGTTATTTTATGACAAGTAGAAAATCTTTCAGCTAGTGTAGTGTATGTGATGTAAATGTTGTCATTCAGCTAGAATTGTTAAGTTGTTTATCAGTTTTGTCTGCAATGCTCAACTAGATGCATTAACTCTCCAATAGGTACTGCTAAGAGTGAAAAAGTATGTTTATTTATTTGACAACAAATTTGACAACAGGCCTATCACTCAAGATAGTGAGGCCAGAGGATTTAAGTGCTTTTAAGGAATCACCTGAGAAATTAATAGAAGATATTTTATGACAGAGGAGGGTATTAGAAATCAAGGGGCATTAGACATGAGATTTGTTGCTATTCCCAAGGGAAGGCTGGAAAGGGGCTTCTTTCCAGTGTGCAGGTGTTTGTGTGTATTTGATTATTGCATGCATCAGAAATGGGAAAGACTCTCTTTGTTACTCTTCTCACAATTGTTGAGCTGTTTTGGATTTTTCCCTTTGAGAGCTGGATGGGTGATGGCAGGCAAGACAGGGATGTAAGGGCCTGGTGCTTCTGCTGGTATGGAAAAATGTTTCCATGCTTTCATGTCATCATGCATGTGTGGTCTAAGAATAAATGGGTCCAGTAACTCATTTCCTACAGTAGTTTCTAAGATTTTAGTGTAGACAGTTTAAAATTTTGTTCTTTTTGGGAGCCTCAGAGCTTTTGGGGTTTTTTTCACCATTTTTTCTCTAAGTGTATGTTCATTGTTCTTCTGCTATATCTTACTTTTTCTTAGTTTATTGTCTGCCTCCTAGACTGAATATCTGTCTCCTAGAATAGTGATTCACCATTTGCTAGGGGAAAGGCATCAGAAGCTTACAGCTCCACATACAAATAATCCAGAAAATAGAGATACCAGGTGAAGTGTTATTTGTTCTGTGTTCCCCCTTCTGTTTAATACTCCCTAATTCCTTCTTTGTCATATCACAGGAGATAGCTTTAGCAAGCTGTCATCACATTGGCCTGTCCTTGCACAATGTTGCACCCATCCTCAGCAAGGATTCCCTGGGATTGCCCTTTCCATACTTCCTGTTCCCCTGAGGACCTGCTTGGTTTTGTAAGAGTTGAGAATGGCTCTGAGCAGGTCCTTGAGCACTCAGGTCCTGAAAGGTTAGCAGCTGTTCAGTTACCAGGGCAGACTGTTGCTGCAGCCATGGGTGGGAGTCTGCAGTTCCTCTGTGTGTGCTCTTCCAGCAGCTCAGGTGTTTGCAGACACATTTCCCTCTCTGCACACGTTTCTTGCAAACTGCAGTGAGCACCAAGTACCTTCTGTAGGCTCTGCACCAGTAACTGTGCTTTGAGATGCCTTCTGCTTTTTCTGTTCTATTTTACCATAAATCCTTAGTCTGTAAAAGTGGAAAGAGGGAGGAGACTGCCTTTCCTCCTCATAGCTGTAGAAAGGGAAACTCTGGACTATTTTGTTTCTTCTTTTTTACCAAGAAGTTTAAGTTTACAGTTTACCTGGTGTGAATAAGCACCAGCTTTATACTCCAATTGTATCTTATCTAGAAGTGTTGTGATATCCAGTCACATTGCCTAAATGGGCTCCATGTCTCTTGTTTGACTTTTGTGACAGATTTCAGATCGTTTCAGTTCATTGTATCTCAAGCACTTGATGATATTCCAGCTCTTTGGCAATGGAGGCTAGGTCCTTGGGCTAGCAAATACATTTAACATCAGTTGTCTTTAAAATTATTCTATTTGCACTGTTGTAATGTGGCAGCTCTATTTGCATGCAGAAATAGGTGTCAGTACTACTAACTTTCTAGCTGTTTCTATGAAAAATCCCAACAGCTATCAAAGTTGTGGAGATTTTCACATGTAAATGGCAAATACAGGCTCCTTACTGAATATTTTTCTCAAACTATCAAGACTATTAACTAATAAGACTATTATGAAATATTGTCACTGCTGTGAAGTCTTTCCTACAACTTAAAATATTTGGGTATTTTCAAATGTTTAATTTGAAAAATTTGACAAATACTCGAAGCTGGCCATGATGGAGCTTGCTGCAAGGCTCCACTCAGTGCTTTGTCCAGGGCTGTCTGGGTGTGTGGCCTGGCCACTATATGGTGGTTAGAGAAAAGGCCAAGCACATTTATAAAAATTCTCGATACATTAACAACTAGGATAAGATCAATGATTTTGTTTAAGCCTTTTTAGAAGTCCTGCTGTTTGTACCATACTGTGCTAAGCAGTTTTGTAAGGAGAAACACCTATTTGGAATTTCCTTTGCTTCATCCCTTTTTTCGGTTTGTTGTTTTTCCAGGGAGCCTTGACTGAAGCAGTGGTCTTCTCTGCTGTATCTCTTCTGGAAAGTTTCCTAGTTGTTTCTGAATGATACCCTGTTGAAATGGCTGACAGGTTTTATTTATTGGCATCCTGACTAGAGCAGAGAAGAAGCTTTTAGCTGCTTTTATGTGCATGTTATTGCACTCTTCAACAGGCCCAGACTGGCAAACATTGAGAGTCCAGTGTTTAACAAGCTAGAATAGCCAGAATTTGTACTTTAAATACATACTGAAGAGAGCATATCACACAGGTAATCAGCTCACCCACACACCTGCACTCCCAGGTTATCAACACAGTGGCTCAACTTCCTTCACAATGTCTCAAGCCTGTCCTTTGCTCATGCACTCTGGTTTCAAACCCTGGCCATCCATCACCTGCTTTATTGGGACTGCTTCTGTCAGCTCTACCCTTTTCAAACCATGCCTGTAGTTAAATGCCCCCTCCTTTCCTCAGCCAGTCCTTTATAGGGTTGACCATCCTTCAGAGCATACATCTCCCTTTCCTTTTTTGCCCTTTATGGTTACCTGCAGGTTTTTCTCCCTTTCTTTTTTATCATTTGCTGGTAGTGGTTTGCCACTGCCCCGGCTAGTGCCACATCGTGCCTCATTGCACAAGAAAATGTTTATTCCTCTTCTTCAAAGGTCCTGCATAACTACAAGATCCTGCAAGGTTTTATGCCATAAATAAAATATCACTAGAAGTGCTGCTGGTAGCTTAAAAATTACCAAGAACTTGAATACAGTGGCTTTCATGTCTGCCAGGTGCAGTGGCATACTTGCAATGGGCATCTCTGCTGCAATTGTTCACACATCAAATCAAAGATCAGGCTTTCTATGTTTCATAACTGTTCTTAAAATTAAGCAAATTATATATGTGAGAACCTTGTGTATCTAAAATCAGATTGAGTGTGCATGGGCATGCATGGACAGTGCAAATGCATATTCCATATACAAATATAATGAAAAATTAAATTAGTAGCTCAGCGCCCAATTTGAGTAATACAGAACTGAGCATACAATGTAATTATGCTCTCTTGCATATACACATTACACTGACATATCTCAGTACATGGCTGCCTACTCTTGTGGAAAAGTTTTGTTGTGCTTCAAGAAAGGAGGTCAAGGCCAGAACTGATAGGGTTATTGATTATGATTTTATAATAAGCTACATTTTTATCTCTCTTGTGTTCTGAAGCCATCTACTATATCTGCCAACATGATTAATAGTGAATATGGTTGTCAATCCCCATGGTTTCTTTGAAGCTCCTGGCTGCAGTTGGTATTTGAATTTGACCCCCACTTCTGGGAACCCTCACAGAATCTGTTTTCTTCCAGAATACTTGGACAACATGGCAGCAGAGAGTAGAGGCAGTTTCATGGGATTTTGAATAGTCACCTGCGGAATGTGTAATGACAGACATCCAAAATGTGTTCCAGTAGTTTTTTAGCTTTGGTGTTCAGAAGTTGTTTTTTTTGGTTTATTGGTAGTGTTGATGAAGTAAAATAACTTTTTATTTTCCTTCATGGTGAGAATTATTTTTAAATTATGAAATTATTAATAAAAAAAGGAACACAGAATAATTGCTGTCCTATCTTTACCTTAGCTATTTCCCAGACTATTTACTATTTTAAGGCCAAGCTAACAGATGATTTAGTCTTCAATGTGAAAAACTTCAGATGTGTATGGAGAACCAGGCTGTGTTTGCTGAGTTCTGGGGTGAAAAGGACCTTACAACTCTGTTTTGAGTGCTTGTGGAATGGGTCACTGTTCTCCACCATCCTTGGGTTTTGGGCTTCTTGGGCGAGCTGCCTTGATGCTTCCTACAAAGGTAGCTTGGGATATCTAAGGAGAAGACAGTGGGGGTTGAGGTGGTTGGTGTGGGCTGGGAGAAGTGGGGTGATGAGCACACCTTTGTTTCAAGTCTGATTTCACAGACTTTCTTCTGGACTGAGCATTGCCCAAAGCTTTTTGCATGGTGACATTCACAGCCCGTCCTACCCATCAGAAGGCAGCCTTGTCAATGTCTTCTGTTGAGCATGTTTAGGAATGTTCCTCCTCTGAATTAATTCTGGGATTTAGTGCTCACTCATATGACTCCAGGCGTTTTTCCTGGTAGAATAGAAGAGGATTTCATTTGGTGCATGTAAAACTAAAATTCCACATAGAAAACATTGACTTACTGTTTAAAGTATATTTAAATATAGTACTGGAAGCATGAATAAATTAATATTCCTGTCTCAGGATCTCTTGTTGTTCACTTTTTATGTGTTTAAGTCTTCAAATTGCATCTTCCTGGAATTAACCTGTGGCTTATATGATCTGATTTTGGTGAGGTGGCGTGGGTTTTTTTGGTGGGCTGCTTGTCTGTCTTTCCTCCCTCTCTCCCATATCTGAATGCCTGTATCCTTTTCAGGCAAACACTGATATCTGCAAGATACTAAAATGAGTTTGGAGAATTTGCAGATTTTTAAGGTTACAGGCCACCAGTTTTGGGAAGCTAGGTTAAAGAACACCTTTAAAGACAGAGATAGTATACTATCTCTCACTCCCCACTTAGTGATGGAGAAAAAGTGTTTATTTTGGGTTTGTTTCTTGATCATTTAACACCTTAGAATTATCAGGAATGTCAAGTCTGGTCTTTCCTGTTTTTTTGTTGGCAGACTTCTTGAATTACTCAGTAAATTAGGAGTTTTCTCAGACCTAAAAAATTGAGTATGCTGTTTATCTTTAGAAGGGGAGCTGTTGTCTGAGTGTCTTGAGTTAAATGGGAGGTGGGGGGTGGTGTTAGGAAATGAAGCTAGATATCCTGAATAAAAATTGCTCTCTGATTAGAGGTCTCGTCCTTGGTCATAAGTTTTTGTTAGGTTTTTTCCTTGTTAATTTGTTTGTTGATGTGGTTTTCAATTTGAAAAGAAATTATTTTCCATTCTGTGTTTAACTTGTATTTTTATCTTTCTCAATGTGTTCGCAACATTTCTATTTTTTCTGGTGTGGAAAAAAATGGGAATAAAGCAGAAAACAACTGCTCAAAGAATCATTTCCTTCAGTTAGTTCAGAACCCTGATTTAGCATAGCATATTTGTCTTCCACTACAGATCAGCTACTTTTTTACTGTCAAAGCAGAAAAGTAACTGAAGTGAATAATTTGTAGGCTGATTCTTTAAAAAAACCTGTGGATATCTTGCTACATCACAGCAATGGGGTAACTGCTGATGCCCTGGTGTAGTGTTCTTCTCTGCAATAGCTTAATATGCTTTCTAAAACTAAAGACCATCTGTGTAAGTGTGGTTGTGAATGAGCTTTAAGTGTGGTGTTGCACAAAGGAAGGATGATGGGCTGGTGTATAAATCAGTGGAAACATGCAGCTGCTGCTGCTGGGTGAGAACTTGTTGGTTGAATAAAGAAATAGTGTAACTGAGAGTGAGCTCAGAATTCAGAACACAGTTGCTGTGTTGGAAGATGTGGAAGAAATTCCAGTTAAGCTTAAACATATGTGCATGTATTTTTCAGTTCTTCTATATAAACAAATAGTGAGTATGTGGGTGGATCAGTGGCTTCCAGATCATGCAAATATATGGATTTTGGTGGAGCTGGGAAGGAAGATTGACAAAATTAATGCAGTGATATTTCCTTTGCATGTAAATGGTGTCCTCAGAGTACTGAGAGTACTGACAACAAATCACTTAAAATGTAAGATTGCATTTATCTTTAAAATATTTCATATTAATGAAAAAAATACAAACTCAAGATCATGAAGTTTACCCTTTAAGAGCATTTTAGGGGAAATGGTTGAAGCAAGTATCTTGAAAAATCCCTGTAACTGAAAGTTGAGTTGTGTTGTGCCAATAAGATCTAGGCAGTCCTGTGCTGAATATTCTGAACACAGTTATGCTATGCCCAAGTGTACATCACAGTTGTTGAAGAGTTGAGGGTCATTTTTCAGATCATCATCAGTATCCTAAACATAGTGATGAAAGCAATCATTGATCAGAAATCAAAATCAGCAATCGGAACCATCAGCATGGTTTCTGCTGCTGGACTGTTGAGCTAGTTTTCTGAGAGAAGAGTGAGGCTATTTTTTAATTTTTTTTTTTTTTTTGTGGTTGGGGTGTGTGCAAATTACAGGATCTTGGGACAGTGAAGCCATTCACTCACTGGGTGGACTTTCCAATGCCTTCATTTAAATTTACTGCTTTTCAAGGTGTTGCCTTCCAAAGTCAGGTTAATCTTGATCTTTCATGAAATTCTTTGCTAGTGTTTTTTTTTCTCTTTTCTAGGTAAAGAAATTAAAAGCCTTTGATGGAGATGTATCAAAACTGTCTCAAGCTGATTCCTTCATGTACTTACTAATCCAGGTGCCAAAGTAAGGAGATGGTTGGTTTGTTCTGTTTGTGATAAGTGTTCTTTTTTGGCTGTCAGTTCTAAACCTGTTCGTGTACTCCAGCTATGCTCTTAGGATTGAAGCCATGGTGTTGGAGAGGGAGTTCTCACCCTCCTGTGCTTCTCTACAGGATGACATGAAAATTATAAGACGGGCAACAAAAGGTAATTAAATATGTTGGGACATGCCTAATACTCTTGTTTTTGTTAGCATGTTAATTAGTCTGCATTACGAAGACCAGAGCTTGAATTTCAGGTACCTTAGCTATTAAAAGGAGGCTAACTCCCCTCTGACAAATGCCATCAGGGTGTGCCTGGTGGATCTTTGCTTCCAAAACCAAAAATCTGGGGACTTTGGGTACACTAGCAGAAATTCATGTTCAAAGCCTAAGAGTAATGTATCCTAAATTGATAGAAGCAAAAGTGTCTATGACCAAATTAGGATGTCATCTTTTGAGTAGTTTGCTCATTCCTGCACTTCTTTCCCTGTGATGGAATGTGGTTGTTACACCTCTCTGCTTATTCTTTCAGAGATCCATAGGAAAAAAATTACTATTTTCTAAATTTCTCTATAGGCCACTTCCTTTTGAAGTGGCAGTATTGATAGATTAAAATCTTTATTGTAAAGAATACCTTTGCTATTCCTTTGGTTTCTGTTTTTATTCTCTGTTTCTCTGCATACCTGTTCTGCTCTTTACATTTCTCAAGTTTTGAACTGCTGCAGATAGCTGTTGGGTAATGTAGTGTCTTCTACTCTGCAGGAAAATAGTTGATTTCCTGGTTCCAGTTAAACATTAATGCTGACCCTCTACAGTATCTTGAATTCCTCTTTGTCCTGTTCCTCAATATGAAATTCATATTTCACATTGGAAATTTTTTGACAGGCTACTAGATCACTGCTTAGACTGCTTGTAGTGGGTATAAAATAGTGCACTAATTAAAATATTCAATTATGAGCACTGGTGATTAGAATAGTCCTTTCAAGTGAAAGCAAAGGGAAAAAAAGCATTTTCCCACCAGTGGGGATTGAACTTCTCATTGACTCAGGAAAGTGTACAGTACTTAGGATTAGGTCTGAGTTTGGCCTTTTATTAGGATCTCTTTTAAACCATTGTTCTTTGTGTTTTGAGCAACAGACATATGTGAGGGAATATGTTATGTATAAAAGTAGCCACACCTTAGTGTCCTTGGTGTCCTTCACCCAAGACATGTAAACTGGTGAATTAATGCCCTCCAGAGAGGAGCCACTTTGGTCTCCAGCTCCTGCATCAGGGCAGTCACGCAAATCACTGACTGGGCCTTCCCTGTGTTCAGTCCACTTGGTCATGTGCTCTTCTCCTTTTGGTCTTTTCACTCCAGGGTTTGTTGACACCCTGAAGTTGTTTAGGAACTATGTCTCCTTTTCTATTGCTGTCTCCTAGGTTTCTTTCCTGTAATTAAACGGAGAGAATATTTACTTCCATTTTAATGCTGATAATCACTAAGGGTTAGGATGGTCTGAACAGCCTGGTGGATTCTCACCTGGCCTGCAGGTGGATGGGTGTCACAGTGACACGGGGCAGGCTCCTACTGTGAGGTCTTTAGGAGTTGCCTTCTCCTCTTGGCCTTGTGAAATTTGCTATTTTCTTATTTATTCTCTCCTCTCTCTTCATCCTTGTGTCCTCACCTTGGATCTATCTTGTTAGATCAAATGTTATTTAACTATTTCTATGGTTTTAGGTTGCCAGTATTGGAATACAAATGTGTAAGGGCTATGGGCTTCCAAAATGATTCATTACTGTATTGTGTTGTGCAGCTAAATGCAGGATAAATTACAGAATGTGGACTTGGAACCAAACTAGTTTTTCAAAGTATTTACACTACAATCAAAAGGATTCCACCTTTTATTTTCTTCATTAGTATAACATATAGTACCTCACATTACAACCAGCTCATATTGATTTTCTTGCCATATGGATAATTGCAAATTTGGAGTTGCTTGGTTTGCTGTGCCACATTTATTAACTCTTTACAGTTTTGAATTTCCACATCTTATTTCTAAGGCAGTCCCTCTGATGCACATATATTGTTTTTTGCACATACACTGTTTTTTGCTGGTACATGGCTGCGTGAAAGGGTGTATGAATTCAGACAGAACACTACTGTGCATTTTGCAAAGAAATATACATGCATACATATAAACCAGGCTTGTGTGATGGGAAAACTTAAAAAGGCTGTTTTATTCCATGTGACTCCATGTCACACTGAGTATAACTTTGTGCTAAATCATCTTTGATATGACAAGTAAAACAAATACTGCTCTGAGTTGGTGATCATACAGAAATAAAATGATGATTCATAATGGGAGTGGGATAAGCAAGGAAAATTTAAACATTGTCTGTTATCTTTTCAGGCCTTATGGCCAAGTCTCCTAAAAAAAGAGTAGTTGTTCAAAAGCCCAATCCTGGCAGATGGCAAATGGATCCTGCAGGGTGCAGAACACTTACTTCACACTGGAATAATTAGTAGGTGGTGAGGATACTTAACCACTTGCATGAGACACTTTGCACATTGCAGGATTAGGCCCCAAATGTTTCCTTAGCTGCTGAAGGTTGCCTTGGAAATACTACACTTGCTAAGTTAAAGTCTGAAAATACACTTGAGGTTTGTCAGTTGTGCTTGTTAATTGGAATTAAATAGTGACATTATCTTTCCCATGACCTCTTCAGTTTATTGGAGTTTCTTGTCAAATTTAAAAAAAAAAGCTGGAGATGAAGAGGAGCTTGCTAGCTGACTATATTTCTAAACAAACAATTGTTAGACAGCAATTTCCTTGTTCCTTACAGAGTTAATGACTTGTGAGGAGCTGCATTCCATATTGCACTTGGTCCTTCAGGCTGGGAATATTATGAATGCGGTGAGTGACATCCCAAAGGGAGATGGCTGGTGGGCTGCACCTCCTTGTTAGTGCTGCAGTGCTCTGATGTCATGCCTCAGCTTCTCATCTGCTCTTCTGCAAATTGTTTCTTTTCAGGGAGGTTATGCTGGCAATGCTGTTGGATTCAAGCTGTCGTCGCTGCTCAAGCTGGCAGACACGAAAGCAAACAAACCTGGGATGAGTCTGCTGCATTTTGTGGCTCTGGTATAGAAATCTATTTTGCTGGTATAAGCAACTTCTACAAATATAGGTTCATTAATTGATACACAATGTAAGGGGCTATGTGCCTTCAAAAAGCAACTGTCTCACAGCTTTGATTTAATATTCACCTTTCTTCTCCTGCCATGAAATTCACCAAAAATTACCTCTACTTGGTCATCCTATCAGGAACCCCATGGAAAGGTTAAGTTTTTATATAAAGTAGAAACTTGCTTTCATCAAACTTCTTCACTGTAGATTTTCTCTTATTGTCCCAAATTCTTACACTGTGGAAGTGATTTATTCTGATAAAAATTCTCTCAATCTTCCCATTGAATCTTTTGAACAGCCTTCTTGATAGTTTTTTCTTCCTCCCTTAATGACTGATGTGTGTTTTTTAAAGCTGCTGCAGACATTTTCAAGCTATTTTTCCTTCCTTTCAAACTTTTTGATTTTCAAAGGGAGAGAATTTAAATGCATCTATTTGACTTCGATTATCTGTGTACAAACTGGCTTAAGAGATTTAATAGGGTATAAATTGATGTTTGTGCAGGAAGCATCGTATCTGCTCAAACAATGGCATCAGTAAATTGTTCTTTCCCTGACATTCCTTATTAGTACATCTGGCTTGTGTTCACTGGCAGAAGCAGCTCTTATTTTACGCTGCAAAATGGAAGCTGTTGTTTAAAATCTCCAGTTCTGATCCCTGCCTTTCTTTAAGGGATGTCCTCCACTCAGTTGTGTTAGGATTGAATGGGAAGAAAAACAGCGCAGGAGGGAAACCTTTAAGTGCCCTCCCAGAAGCTTTAGAACTGCCAGACTTAGGGATTTTGGCATGGTGCTGGAATGTTAATGGGTTGTGTGTGTTTTGGTTTTGTTCTGTTTGTTTCAGGAAGCCCAAAAGAAAGATGCTGCTCTTCTCAACTTTTCAGAAAAAATTAGGAGCGTTCATGATGCCGCCAGGTGAGTTAAAAGAAAACTGAAAACTTATGGTTAGAGTGAAATTGGAATTTTCTCATTTGTGAAGCAATCAGGCTTATTCAGGAAAGTCTTGGCACTAAAACAGATCTTTACAAATGTTTACTGTAGCTTTGAGGTCTTCATTTCCATTTACTAGCAGAAGTATGCCTGCAATGTGCCTTCAGGTATGAGTTTTTTTTATTACACGATCTCCATAGGTTTTTGGTAATTCTGTCTCTGTCAAATACATGTGCCTGTTCATTATTTTCAAGGGAATGAAGTAAAGCATGATACTCTTTTTCCTTAAACCAATTTCCATCAGTTTCTGAGCAGGCTACAATACTTTTCCAAATCTGGTACCAGGGGCAGGTGCTGGCCTTGACTTCACTTAGATGCTTTTTGAGGTTTCATTTACTGTCTTGGTTGGAAAATCTGAAGGATTTGTGGCTCTGCATTTTTTCAGTTTGAAGTCTGAAGCTGCATAATTTTAAACTGAAGCTGATTTGTACCTCAGTAACTGTGCTTACTTCAGTGAGACAGTGTGATCTAAATCTGAAACCTGGAAGCTAGCAATGCTGAAGTTCTGTTCCCAGTTCTGCTACTTCCTTACTCTTGAGCTTAGGGCAATCTATTTACATTCTTTTCCCAGCTGCAAAATCCAGTTTCTTAGATCTGATGGAGGGTTAAGTAATGTCTGCAAAAGACTGAAATCTTCTGAGGAAAGGAGTGGCCATGGAGTTAATCAGAAAATTTTTGAGGGACCACCTGTGTGGCTCTCTGCCATCCAACCCACACACCTTTCTGGCAGTTTGCCATGTGGCCTGCTGGGGAATGCAGCTTTCCTCGGCATCCAAGCCCCCTGGCAAACAGGAGAGAAACAGGCAGAGTCCCAAATTCGGTGATATTTATTTTCTAACCACTTTGTTCTTTGATCACATTTGTTAACACTGAAGATCTTCTGTTGTTACTCATGCTGAAGTCTATTCAGGGAGTGCACTTTGTACATGAAAATGAAACAAAATTAAATATGTACCTCACCACTGGGCACGAGGAAGGTCTTTAGAGAGAATTGTCGTGTACAAGTTGCTCATAAATCCACCCAGTTAGAGCATGTTAAAACAACTACCATTACGTTCTTTATTTTTTGTTGTCTTTCCTTCTTTACTTGTAGGCTATCCTCTTCCTCCTTCACAGGCAGAAAAATGTAGCCTGTATTTTCTACTGCTTTTCTTAGTTGCAAAACCACCATGTTTTCCCAAAACAGGGAACTATTATATATATTACTATTACATATATAACTATTACATATATAACTATAATATGATATTAATTTGTGTGTGTACTGACAAATTTACAGATGTGTCACCTTCTGCTGCCATGTGCATTTCAGTCAGGCTGCCACAAGTTCTTCAGCTTTAGTGTTTGGAAGTCATGCAGCTGGTGAGACAACCTGAGGAGGAGCATGTGTACAGTTGTTAGTTCTTAGCACTTGGCTACCTGTACTGCTTCAATTCCTAGGCACAGTTTAGTTCTCTGGTGAAGGAAATACCATAGGTTTAGAAGCATTTACCCTCCAAGTGACTGGGAGGCTTAGGTGGGAGCTCCTGTTGTATGGAATGTGGGTCTCCCAGGACAACACTTAGATTACACCAGATCAGATTCCTGTGCTCTTCAGTTTCTGAGTTCCCTTTTCACAGCAGCAGCTTCACTGCTGGTGTTTAGCAGCAGGATGAAATATTGTAACTGCGGGGTTGAGACTGAGTGGGTTGCATTGCTGTGGCTGGTTAGAACAGTGTGATGTGCAATTTCATGATGCCAGATGCTACTGCCAAAATCAGTAGTCCTGCTGATGGTCTCTTGTGGCCCCCTTTTTGTGGTAGCTCCTGCACTCAAACAGTCTTGTAGTCAGTTGGTCCAAGCAAAGGATCCATCTGGAACAAATTGGCTTTTTCCTTTTCCTAGGTTAATTTTCAGTTCACAGAGGTGGCTGGCCATCTTGAAAATGAGTGCTAGGCGAGAAAGAGAGAGAAAAAGAACACCTGGACAGAGGCAGGGCAGCAGTAACCTTTTTAAGGTTAGGTGGGTAGGACTGGCTGGAGTTAATCATGAAACCACACCCCATGGGAATCTTTTCAGGTTGCAAATAAGAAGAAATGTGCTTATCTCTCTCCTAATTTTCAGTGTCTACTCTGGAAAGATTTCCTGAACAGGCAGGTCTTGTTTGATAGCCTGTTTGCACTCATGTAAAGCATCCACTTTTGCAGTTGTGGCTACCTGTGGGCCACTCCTTCTCTCTTGATAAACGTTCTCTGTACATGCTATTTTTAGGTTATCCATTGATAGTGTAGAAGCAGAGCTGCACTCGCTGTCTGTCAAGACCAGATCTGTTAAAGACAGCATCCGACGAGACCCAAAACTCTTTCACCAGATGGAAAACTTTCTCCAGGTTTGTAGGATATCTGTGTTAATGTGTTACTGTTGCCTGAGTACAGCAGCATTCCTCAGCTGAATGTAATTTGTGTGGACCTGTCAATAAACAGAAGCACTGTTTTAATATGCCTAGCCTGTCAGTTTGTACAAAGGTGTTCCAGCCTCCTGCTGTTTGTCAAGTAAGATTGTTGGAAGGGCTGTGTTTTTACAGGGAGGGATATTGAGTGTACATTGCCCAAGGCTTGTTAGGCAAGCGTGTTTAGTGCGTGCGAAGGCACTGATGAAGATCAGTAGTTAAAATATAAGACAATTTGGAGTGGTCTCTGCTTTTGTACTTTGCAGCTGCCCAAAAATAAAATGTCTGCATGTTAGGTTATTCTGGAGCACATCAGTTTTAGCTGAGGGTGTGCTGAGGGATGAATCTGGATGGCTGGGTGGCTGAAGAGATATTGCTGGAAGCTGGAAGGTTAAGGGACTCTTTTCTCTACTAATTTGCCCTTAACACAGAGTCTCTTACTCAGAGCTGTACCATTATGCCGTGTGGGTTCTCCTTTTTTTTTTATTGTATTGAGTACTGCAATGGCTTTACAGGCCTGGATGTGTATAGCACTTACCTTGGAAGCAGAGTTCTTGGTATTTTCTGAGTATGCGGTGATGCCTTAAGAAATACATATTATACTTCAATTAAATGATTTTTTTTCTGTTTCACACTACAGGTAATTATTAAAAGTAAGAAGGCAGGTGTTGATCTGGAACTTAACCCACCCTGATTTTCAACTTGCAAATGTAGTTAATAGTCCCTGTAGTTTTTCAGGAGATGAAAAGCTGATGAAGAAAGGGGCAGGTTAAGATTGAAATACCTGTCCTCATTCAATCTGAATTATTGGCTTTTATCCATTGCACCCAGACTCTTTAATGTTATGTTTTAACATGTTTGGGATTTTAAAAAATTTAATAGGTGGTTTTATGTAACACTACAACCTTGTTTAGGCCACATTCCAAAAGAAATGTTGGAGAAAAAATAATTTTACAAATGCATACCTTGCATAAACACTTCCGGATTTTGTTTCTAAATTACAGGTGATAACCAAGCTGATCTAAAAGTCAGCTTTGATTATTTCACCCTTGTGAATAAACTCCTGAAATATGTGGGAGGAACTATTTTTTGATGTATGCTTTTATCAGTTGTCCAGTTTACTTTCAGGTTTTATTGTGGACTTTTTTGTTCCCTCTTTTTTCTTTTTTTTCTTAAGACTAGCAAGTCATGTTTGTTCCTATCCTAGTGGTAACATTTTCCAAGTAATTCCTGAAACGAGGTTTGGATTAAGTGGTCACCAGTGCCTCCAGCTGCATTTTCCCACCCCAGTGCTACATTATGAAAAATGAAAAATATTTAGGTGACTATGAGTTAGAGATTTGTCTGAAAAAATAACTTTTCTTCTCAGGTTACTTTGAGCTACAGGTGGTGTCAGATGGGGGATTGTGCAAGAATAGAAGTGGATAGCTGGTGATGCAGACAGAGGAGACAGGGCACCTAATCAAAGTGTTTTAAGGAGTTCTGCTGCTCAAAGTCTAATCACAGCCTTATTCTCTTCCTCCTGAATCTTCTTCCACTAAACTAGCCTCACCCTGTCTGTATTGCTCTGTACTTATGGTTCAAGGTGCTACTTTAGGGGAACATTTTCTGGATGTGTTAAAATATATGTATTTTCAGTGGTTCCTTTCCTTTCAAGTATGAAAACCTTTTCTTTGTAGTCTATAATCACCTTAGGAAGGAATTGATTTTGTGGTGTATATCCATGAATCAGTTCATGTGTGTTTTTGGAAAAGTGGGGAGGAGGAATTAATCCTTCATGCTTAGTTGAAGGTGAAATGGGAAAATAAGGAATGAGGAGCTTTTAAGGAGCTCCCAGGAGGTCTGTCAGTGTCCTAGTACAGTCTTTGATTTTACTCATCTAAAACTTAAAGCAGTAAGTTTGTTCAAGGGCTTTTGAGCTTTTTTCTGGTTTCCATCCTAGTCACGAGAATGTACATTTTGATTGATCCATTTTTCCTGACCTTCTTTACTCAGTTTGCTGAAATGGCATGTGTCCTTTTGTTAGTACGAGATCTCCATCAAAATTTTAATTTCCTGGGCTCCGTAACAGCTTCTAGCTTGGAACATGAATTTCATAAGTTCCTGATATATGCACGACCTGTTGTGACTTTAATTTTTCTGTCTGGTTCATGTGTGTATGGTTTTTGCTGCAGTTTGCTGTAAGGCATCTAAAGGAGCTTGAACACCAGAAACGAGAACTGCAAAAGGAGGGAAATGCTCTCATTGACTTTTTCTGTGAAGACAAAGAAACTATGAAGTTGGATGAGTGTTTCCAGATATTTAGGGACTTCTGCATAAGATTCAACACATCTGTTAAGGTAAGAGTGCTGAATGGGATTCTCACACTTCTGAAATGGATATTGGCTCACATGAATTAAGTTGGTTTTTCTGCTTAAGGGGCATTTTGTATCTTGTAGTATTTGATTTATTTGCTCAAATGGCTACAGAAAACTGCACTCCTGGAAGCATTCCTTGCCAGAAGCCAGGTGGGAATGGCCATTGTGAGCAGCCCTGCTGCTCTGCATCTTCTGTTTCAGGCGGGCAAGACCACTGGGATGATAGATCAGGGTGTTCATTGGCCTGCTTGTAAGTGGGCACCTCCCTTCTGTTTTGGTGAGGAGGCTGGTGACTGCTAAGCTGAGCTGTGAGACAGATTGCACTGATTTCCTGACCATGGGTCGCTGTTCAGGTGTTGGCCTGGTAGTGTTGGATAGTTGGAAGGGCCTTGAGGTGTGCTCTGCCATTCCTTGGATGGACCTGCCTGAATCCACACTAGCTCAGGCTCTCCACTGCCTTCCTCTACGTGGCTAGAGGCACTTCACCAAGTAAAGTAAGGGCTGTGTATTTTACTTTGTCCTTTCAAAGGATTTTTGTGGGTGAGAACTTGAAATAGGCCTATGGCAGCAAGATACCTTATGTGACATTCATTCGCTGAGTACCCTGAATTGGTCCTGAATAGTTCAGGAAATGTACTAAGATGGAGGAGCAGTATTGGTGTTGGTTAGTTTTGGTTCAGCAAAGGCTGTCTATTGTTACAGATATTTCTTAGGTCTTTATAAATAGAATTAATGAGTTGGATCGGTGCCCTTTTGCAATCTGCCTTTGGCAGCACTTTTGATAAAAGCTTTGGTTCAGAAAGAAGAGAACAGTGTTGATTTGGAGTGAGCTGACAGGATGTTCAGCTAATGTGCCTGTGGTACCATTAGTTTGCCTAACCTTTACCGCCCAAGACAGCACATAGTTACAGGAGGGTGCACATTGCCAAATGTCTAAAACCAAATGGTGATAGCTGTTGCAGTCAGTTTGCCAAGAGAGGACTTCATCCAGATATGTTCAAATATTGGAGATTGAGGATTTCATTCATAGTCACGTATTACAAGTGGTGGATAGCTATGACTTTTGAGATCCCCTCTTTGTAATATACACGTACACTCTAAAAAATGACAGCTTAGACTCTTGCTTGCAAATTTGAGATTTGCTTGCTAACTGTGGATTGACCATTGTTCCTACAACATTACCAGAACAATTTAGAATTAAAATGGCAGTTGCGACAAAAGAATGTGATGTGTTGACAGCACGTCCAACAGTCTAAAAAGATGGCTTGTACCACCATGGCCATGTGCATATATTTCAAATGCTTAAACATTTTTTGCAGTTTTTTGGCATGTCTAACTATGTGCTTAAAATAGGTTTTTTCATCTGAATAAAATCTCCTAAAACGTGTTCTGGGTGAGGTTAAAATATTCTTTTTCTAATATGGAATATAGTATTAGTATCTGCAACTATTTTGAACCATTTCTCTTGACAATGGTATTTTTAAAGTTGAACTTTAGCATTTGGCAAGAATTCATTCTGTAATTCCATACCTGTAAACGAAAGCTTCCTGCCAAACATTTTTCCTGAAATGCAAGTTTTTTCTTTTCCTTTCTTAGATGTTCAGGTTTCTTAGGTCTCTAATGCATCCTATCTTTCAGAGCCCAGCATAGTCTCAAATCCACTTTAAGAGGTGTAGATTAATCCATTCATCCCAAAGCATTAGGCTTTTGTTTACTGAAAGCTTTCAGGTGACTTTTCCTAGTGGTGCAGCTCTTCTGTTGTCACAACAATGGGAAGATTAAACTACACAAAGCGTTAGACAAATAAAGGTGTGATTTTTTTTAAACAGTGTGTCATTGATTGGACCAGATTTAACAACATGCTGGAAAATCATGTAATTTTGGAATCCTTTGTCAAGACTAGCCTTTTCCTTCTTTCTTTTGCTACAGCTGTACTGGCTGCAGCAAGCCAAGTTCTTCATTTCAGAAGTAACCCAGAAAGTTCAACCAAAGGTGCAGTTAGATTAAATCTGAAGCCTAGAGGTAACAGTTAAAATGCTGATATTCACAGTAAATCACTGCTAATTATTTTAGTAAAAAAGTGTTTACTGTGTTGTCTTTCAAATTCAAACTACCTGTTCTATGGCTTCCTGAACCAAAATCCCTCAGTTTAGCTGCCAAAAATCCCAGTTCCTACCGTGGGCAATCTCTGTACTGCAGTTGGCAGTTTTTGAAGCCAACAGTGATTATGAGATCCAAAACTGAAACAAGACATTGACTGATGGTCCTTGAGTGGTGTCAGTTATGTCTAACTATTGTGAGGCATTGTGTTAACTTATCTAATTTGCTTTCATATGCAATTAAGCAATGCCTTTTCACAAAATTTTCAGTCTGTAATGGTAGAGGAAAGTATCACTGTGCAGAAATTGGACTTGCTGAGGAACAATTGCAGTGGTAGTAAGGTGGGCTGGAAAAACCACGTCGGCTGTATGCTGGTCAGACAAGTTTGTCTGAAATACGGATGTAAAGATTAGATAGAGGTTTACTCACCTGGTAAGACTGCCGCCTTTAAACTTAGTGAGGACTTGGTGCACCCTATCTTACATCTGGAACTCTTTGGCTTGACCAAAGAGTGGTTGGGCACTGGAACAGGCTGCCCAGGGAAGAGGTCACAGCACCAAGCCTGACAGAATTCAAGTGTTCGGACAATGCTCTCAGGCACATGGTGTGACTCTTGGGGATCGTCCTGTCCAGGGCCAGGAGTTGAATTCAGTGATCCCTGTGGGTCCCTGCCAACTCAGCATGTTCTGTAATTCTAAGATGTGACATCTGCTTGGGTTTGATGGGTCAATTTGTTGGTCTTTGCAAGGTCTGGTGCTTTTTTTTTTGCGTACACTGACCAGATGGATGTGTCATCCCATTAGTTATGCAGGGAGCTGCTCTCCATAGGGTTAATGGTTGCAGGCCATGGTTGCCACGGTGATTTCACGTGTGTGTGTGTGTGTGTGTGTGTATTGGAGGTTGGGAGTGGGTGACAGCAGTACGAGCTAACTTCGATGGGAAGAAATAAAAGGAGAGAGGAAGGAGTGTGCCTTATTCTTAATGCATAGGACACTGTCCTCTGAGACACATATTTGTGATTTTCCTTCTTCAGGAGAATAGGGAACGAGAGATCCAGGAGCTCCATAGTCTGCAAAGGCAAAAGGAGCTGGAGGAGAAGCGTCGATCCTGGGCAGCTGGAGAGCTTGGGAGCTTTGGGCGGAGCAGCAGTGAAAATGATGTAGAGATGTTGGCTAAAAATGGACTTGGAGAATTTCTTCCCTTCTTGCAGCAGAGGCCTCAAAGCCCTTTGTACAGAAACACAAATTCCAGACGCTCTCGACTTTCTTTGGGGATAACTGCAGACAGGGAGTTGCAGAGTTTCCTGGAAATCTCCAAAGATGAGGATCCAAACAAGTTTAACAGCCTTCCCCGTGCAAACACCCGGCAAGCAAAACCTAACGTAGCCTGGGTGGAATCCAAGGAGACAAGAGATCTCAACTTAAATACCTTGCAGTTGCACCAGCAGTCTGAAATGGAAGTGAAAAGTGGTGGCCCCGTGCAGGTGCCTCCAGCGCAGCCCAGCCACCTCAGCGGCTCAGCCAGCCCTGGTGCCCATTACTCACAGAGGAGCACTGACTACAACTTGCACACTTCCAACGCGTCCTGCGAGGAGTCCACAGACATCAATGCTCTGGCCCTTGCAATTGAGGAGCGTGAACTTGTTAAAGGGCTACGAAAGTTTGATATTCAAGGAGCAAAGCCTGCAGAAGATGCACCTTTAATATATTTAGAGGATGCTGGCGGGACAGACCTGGAGACTCTGGATGATCTGAGCTTCCGTTCCCTGAGCACTGCTGATGATGAGCTTCCTCCAGCTGGCAGGAGTTCCAGAGAGGCCCGTGACCATCAAACCAGGGCAGTGGGTTGCAAGACTGAAGCTTTAGAGCCCAGCAGCAGCAGCCCTATGTCTTTGGATACAAGTGTTTCAGGAAGTAGGGAAGATGGGCCAGCGTGCTACATGTCAGATACCACGACTGATTGTTCTTTGACATTGGACTCTGAAGAGGGAAACGATTTTAAATTGGCAGACAACGAAATAAGAAGTGAGGCTGGCAAAGCATGCTCTTCTGGCAATGATGCTCAACACAAGGCTAGATCTTTCTTCTCAAACCTGAATTCCACCTCTGGCAAGGACCTGTCTCTTCACACTTCTGCCAATGATAAGGATGATGCTGATAGCAAGCACACCCCTCCTAAAGAAAAACCTATAAAAAATAAAGATCTAGTAGGACCAAAGACAAACTCTCTAAAAGATCGATCTCCAAGCTCCACAAAACCCAGTGGCACTCGCCCTAGCCACACAGCTCCTTCCAGACCTGTCAGAACTTTGAATGCCTCCGAGAATGAAAGTATGAGGAAAGTGGTGCCTATTTCTCGGTCGAACAGGGCCCCCAGCACCGTGAAAAAGCCAGAAGCCAAGCCAGCCCTTCGTGAAAGCAGCGCCGTGGAGAGCCGGCTGTCTCACCGCAGCTCTGTCCGAGGCACGACAGACACGCTGCCAAGAAGTCCCTACAGGCACAGCATGTCAGTAGAAGAGCCAAAGTTACGAAGGGGCACTGTCACCTCAAGCAGTGCTCACTTCGAGAGGGACAGAGTCGCTCTCAAGAAGCCAGTCTCTAAACCCATTAGGAGTAGTGTCAAATCAAAGACAGATGAAACAAAGATGTGTCGCTCCAGTGCAAAACCCCAGACCCCTGCAGATGACACCAAGGTTGCCACAGTCAGTATTCCCAAAGCACCACCTGCTGTCCCAAACTTTGCAAGGAATACAGTGGCCTCTTCTTCAAAGCGTGCAAAAGTGGATCTATCCACCTCTTCCAGACCTCCACCCATCACAAGGTCTGTGTCCCAGAGGCTGCCTAAAGTGAAGCCAGCAGCGACCTCTGATGATCCAAATCCAAAGGAGAACAGCATGAGTACTTTAAAGAGAGCAAATAGTGCCAGAGTGGTTGGAAGAAGCATCCTGCAGGGAGAAGCTGTCAGCACCAAAGCAGAGCCTGCACCAAAGGAACAGGGAACAGTGGAAAAGGCATCACTTAAACTGAAGGATGCAAACCGAACCACAATTGGTAAAATCCTGAAGCCATTATTGAAATAAGGGAGAGGGGTTTTTTAATCTTGGAATGTGAACACTTGTCCAAGCACTGGATGTCTGTGTAGTGAAATTCCTTAAAACACTAACCTTGCCAATACATGGCATCATGTGCTTATTGAAGTACGGCACACTGTTGGAAAAGGGCAAGTAGCTGTGTTCTGGTCTAAATCCTTTTTTATGAATTTGAATGTATTTAAAGCTACTGTGATGGAATGTGAGCAGAACAGCAAATCTTCGCATTTGTGATAAAAAAAGTTACCAAAAGCCAAAAAGTTTTAAGAAGTTTTAGCTACGAGATGAAACACTTTGTGACAGAAAACATGGATTGAGGCCAGTTTTTTTTGTGTGTATATAAGATTCTTCTTAGGACTCAAGCCTTTGTGCTTGTTGGTTTCTTATTTGATGTCAAAATGAATCCTGTGGAACAGTAGTGAAATGAACTTAGGTGATTGTACTTTCCATTGCTATCAATTCCTTGGATTCGGGAGCTCTTTTTGCCTGTTGCAAAGTCCATTGCTGGCAATTGGACAGACTGGGAACTGCTGGCCAAAAAATTGTAAAACAAGACCTTTGCTGTTTATGGCTGTCTTTAACCTCCCTGAAGAATTTATAGCATGTTTTATGAATGTGTATGTGTGTCTGGGGAAGGCTTTCTGCTGGGCAGGAGGCTTGTTCTCCAAGGATGTGGCAGCATTGTCTTGCATGCACAAGTGGATATGGCTGGTGCTGCATTGGATAGCACAGCTGGAGGCTGTGCCTGGTGGAAGGGCCATGGGCATGACGACTACTCCTGACTTGTTTTGATCACAAGCAAACTTGCCAGCTTTTGGTCATACAGAAGTGCCATATATTTATGATACATATCAGGATGTTTGCAGCTCAGCTCTTGAAGGCTGCAATGTAGTGCTGAGCACTTTCTTACCATTCCATGTTTCCACTGGTTTGTATACTACCAAACTACTTGAATGTTGCAATGGCTCTGGTTGAGCCATTCGTTTCCCTGCCTCCTCCTCCTCCTCCTCCTCCTCCTCCTCCTCCACTCCTGCTCCTTGTCAACAAGAATATTTAGCATGAAACACAGAGCTTACGCATGACAATGTTTTTGTAGAGTTCTTTGGTTGCTTCAAATGTGGTTTTTTATGTTTAAAGAGTCTAAAGGAATTAAACTAGCATTTGATAAGCTTTTTGCAAAGTAAAAACACCCCTTTTTACTTGCAGATACAAATTTTAACTTCTGTAAGACTTAAGATACAGAGAATGAGGGGGAAATTCATTCAGCATGCTGTGCATCTTCCCAATAGAAATGTATTTAGGTGGGGAAAGTGCTGTTCTCCTAAGCATTTTATTTAAAGAATTGCCTTTTATTCACTTACGAATGAAGCCTCATTTAAGAATAAAATAAAAAACAAAAGGGAAATCTCTTTGGACAAGAGGCACTGACATGCTAGTGCTAGATCTGTTTGTCTGCTCTGTCCCTCTGTGCTGGGAGAGTGTAATTCAGTGAGAATGAGCTCACCTGCTTCTCACGGGCTGGTATCAGGGACAGCTGCCTTTGAGGTTTGAATCTGGCAAGGGGCCTTTGGCTCCTCCCACGTACCAGCCAGTCTGCAGGCAGACATCATACCCAAACACCATAAAGTATTGCACAGGGCCTCTTGTTTGTGTCTGTCCCACAGGGAGAATTTATAGAGCCCACTTTTTTGCAAGGGCAAATATTTTGCTTTTTGGATAAGCTTTTTGGTTACTGCCTCCATTGTGGGTTAGATACAAAAGCATCTCCCTTTATATTTGTATCTGTATGGATGTATGCACATCTGCAAGAGCAGATGATTGACATTCTTCCTTTTTTTTAAAGAAAGCAACAAATTTTATTGGTAGCAAGCTTGAAAAATAATTTAAATGTGTTTGGAACATGTAAATAAATTTCTATAAATCTGTGTAAAAGAAAACCAACTGTATTTAATGGAACATTTATACATTTCTGAGTAACTCGGTAGTTTAATAAAGTTCCCATTTACTGGGTATGATGTTTGTACTTTCTCCTTCCTATTACACTCTTGGCTTTGGTCCTGGAGATCTCAAGCAGCTGAGTCTGGGTGGGTGACTGTGGGAAGGACTCTGCAGCAGAAATCGTGGTGCTTGAAATCCTGGGTTTGTTTTTATATTGAGACATGCAGTTGAACTGCAGTTTCTGAACATTTCTGGGCTGGGACTTTCTGCACAGGTTTGGGTATAACATAGAAGGCAATAGAGGTAGATGCAGCACTTCATGTACACACTGTATGCTGTGGCCAAGACAAAAATGTTCATGGCACTGACAAGTCTGGATCTGTCGCTATCTTCATGCCTTTGAGCTTAGCACACTTTATTGAGAAATTCTGGTTTACAACTCCCAGGACTGTGGAAATACAGAACAGCCTGTTTTGCAGGAGCATGTGGTGACTTTTGCACTGCAATTGTGAATTTTTCAGTTTTGTCCCATTTTCCCATTATTTTTCCTTCTTTATTGCATACTAAAGAACATCTATTCAGCAGAAAAAAGTGAAATCCAGCCAGCCTCCTTGTCCTCAGGGAACATTTCCTCTTCTCTGCTATGGAAATCATTTCTGGACTGGAATTGCTGCTTTTTGCAAACTTGTTTAGCCTCTGACTTTTCTAGTTTGGTGAGTGTCTCTCCCCTTTTGGAGTGGCAAGCACCTGCTGTCTGCCAGTGCTGAGTGACGGCTGCTGGTGGAATCTACGTGGGAAAGCCCTTCACCATCAAAAGG
Source organism: Zonotrichia leucophrys gambelii (assembly GCF_028769735.1). NCBI lineage: Eukaryota > Metazoa > Chordata > Aves > Passeriformes > Passerellidae > Zonotrichia > Zonotrichia leucophrys. The sequence goes on along the minus strand of NC_088173.1, from coordinate 24,660,215 downwards.
TGTGTCTCAAAAGTTTGTTTTTTTAAACTTCATTTTTATGTCAAAAGGGTTTATAATTACCAATTCATTATTTAAACTACCAGGTGTGAGAGACAGCGATGCCCTATAGGTTAGATTTCCCATGCCGTACAATTTTCCCAAAGGCTAGCAGGGCACGGACTCGCCTGGTTGCACTTGGCTTTCACAAAAGAACTCAGACCTTGTGTCCTGCTTGGTTCTGCTGAGTGGCTGATGCTTCTGGCTGTGACCTCGGTCCATCAATCTCCTCTGGTCACTACTGAGGTGGCAGTGAAGTGGGTGAGCCCAAGGGACCATGAGGGTAATCTGGAGCTGTGGAGCTGGTGAAGATTGAGAGATAGAGGGAAACTGTGGGAGTAAGAGGTGCTGATTCATACTTGGAGGAATTTAATATTCACATCTCATGTGGGAACTGCATACAAATGAGGGGCTCGGTGGATCCCTCATTACAACAGCTCATTAAATTATCAAGAAAGACAGAAAGGGTTCCCATCACACCTCCCACAGTGTACAAGCCTGGACTATGTCATTCAAAATAACCCGTCAGTATCTTTCTAATCTTAGGGTCCGTCTGTGTGGATGGATGCAGACAGGCACACGCTGCCTCCTGCCTCACCCTTCCTGAGCCAGCTCTGTGCTGGGAGTGTTCCCTGGGCACTGACCCTGAGCTCCCAGCCTGGGGCTGTCACTGCACATCCTCCCAGCCCGGGGCTGTCACTGCACACCCTCCCAGCTCTGGGCTGTCACTGCACATCCTCTCAGCTCTGAACTGTCACTGCACACCCTCCCAGCTCGGTGCCTCTTGCTCGGCCAGCCCTGCCCAGAGCCCCGGCCGCCCAGTCCCGGCAAGGCCTGCCTGCTGCTGCCTGTGAGAACGTAATCCCTGTGAGAGAGGCCCAGCTAAACACTGTTCCTTTCAGATTTGGCTGCACAATGTTTTCCATTAACTTGATACATGCTGTTTACATCCTCCTGCTGCTGGTGCCAGAGATAACTGCCTTGGGAACAGCTCCCTACAGGTATTGTTAACAGCTGCTGGAAACAAAGGAGTTTGTTCTAGCCACGTCACTATCTAAATAGCCAAAAATACGTTACTTTTTTATTACTTGCAAGCTGATATTAAAAACTCTGTTGTGTTCCCCTGGTTGAAAGATGCATTCTGGAAATCTTGTATGCTGTTACAGCTGGCAGCTGAAGAAGTATCTGTGCAAGCCTAAAAGAAAGTGACACCGAGGCGAAGGACATGTGAAGGGACTTGCTGCAAGGTGTGTGATTGGTACTATCAGCATCAAATACTTCCACTCAGAGAAAATTGTTTCAAGCCAGTGGTTGTTCCTTGCCATATAATTGGTTTCCATGCCTTTTCAACCTGAAGGCTGAGGTTGCAGGATAAGCATTGGTTGCCTCCGCTGGCAACTTGCTCTGATTTTAAAAAAAGAAAACAAAAATCCTCAATCTGCAGCTGCTGATGTCCTGACTTTCAGCATGGAAGCACTGGAGATAGGAGCAGGTTGACTTTAGTGCTGTTCTTCAGGGCAAGGTCAGCAGTGGCTGAGCAAATGCTCAGCGAGGGTGGCCTTGTGTGCATGGAGGGGAGAGAGTTACATGAGTTTCTGAGACCGTTCACACCATCTGAAGCAGACAGACTCCCTTTGAACAGAGATGTGCCTCTTCTGCTTTTGATCAGGTCTGAACAATAGCTCCTTGTTTGTCCTATTCTATCCCTACTTGTTGCGAAGAGGAGTGGAAAAAAAGCCAGAAACTTTGATGCCTCCTCCTGGGTCAACTGGAGCAAAGATACAAACTCTACCTACTTAGGTTTTTGTCTTTTTTTAGACAATAGGACTTTGACTCATAAAGAGAGCTGTTGGCTTCAAATAACTCTGCTGCACAGGGGCAGATACTTTCAGTAGCTGCAGTGATCCAGTGGCAAAATGAGCATAAAAGCAAGATCTCTGTTTATCTCCAGAGAACATCCCAGTGATTGTTTCCTCTTCTCTGAAAACAAACCCTAGCAACTGAACCCACATAATGTTCATTTGGGTATCCAAGAGATGCTGGCTAGAAAATACTTGATTCCACTTCTAAATAATTGTTTATAATTCATTTTATTTCCCTTTATTTTTCAATTTCTTTGTCATTAGAAATAAAAAAGTGACCTTCAAGAGAGAGCAGTAAAGCAGGGCTGAGGGATACAAAGCTACTATCACCTTCCCTCCTCTGGTGCTTGCTCCTCATCGTCCTTTTCTGTAAGTTTGGGGAAATAGATGCATTGACTCTCTATGTGCACTTTTCGCAGTTTCTTCAAAAGAGTAAGATTTTACATCTTTCAGGTGGGCTAGCACAAGTTGTGGGAAGGAACTAAATATATATCTGAGGTGGATATGTACTCAGTCGGTGTTAGGAATTACTGAAGCCCAGTAACTGGTGTGCTTTGTAGGGAAAAGTGCACAAGGAAGAATGTGACAGCAATAAATAGGCACAAGTGGAGACAAATATTCAGAACCCTTACAGGTCCCTTTTTTTCTGCTGTTTCTGGGAACTCTAGGTTTAAGCCACAGTCTCCAGGAGAAATCAGGACTTCCCTGTGCCTGACTCCACTGAATTGCTGCAGAAAGCAATTGCCTGAGAAGTTGCTGGAGTCACTTGAGTTCTGGGGCTGAAAATAGGACACGTTGCTCACTTCATGTTTTGGTTTCTGGTGTTTCTCACGCAGCATTTTAAACTGATTCAGACGTATTCCCTATGCAAATCTTTAATCCCTGTTGTTAGGAAGAAAAATGGGTGTAAATGTGGTTTTGATTTTTTCCCCACCCTTTTACAGCTGTATTTACCCCTATATGTCCCATGACTGCTTCCTCCCACTTCTGTTTCCTCTGTTATAATCTTCCATCTTACTCTTAAATTTTCCATCATCGTTAATAACTCATCTCTCTGTTAATCTTATTTTCACGTGGCAGGCTTTCTGTACTCTTCCATTTGCTTCATCCTGCTTTCTCTGTTTCTTGATTCCAGTGGCTGTTTTGCTCCATCCCTTTCTTCTTTCTGCCAATGTGAGTCCTTCTCAAACGTCTGTCTGCAAAATCTGCAAACTGAGACCTTTTGCTGCCAGCTTCTAGTAAGGTGTGGGAATAGAGGAGCAAAATGAACTCAGGCTTTTAGGGCTTGCTTGTCTGTATGTTGCAGCTTTGCCTTGTCACTGCAAGCGCGTGGCTGGGGGAGGCCATCACTGAGAGGAGCATCTTTGCCTCTGTTCCGTGCGAACGTCGCTCACCCCCTACGCCGAGCAGCTTGAGAGGGAGCTGAGAATCTGAGCACATGGGCTGATTTTGCAGAGGTGGGTGAGGAAAGTCTGTTCAAATAAAGGTGTGACTAATTTAGCTCTGCGGTGTCTGAAAAGCCCTAATGAAAGACTGTCGACGACAGCTTCAAAAGCCATTTGGTGAAGTGATTTCCAACCCCACCCATAGTCGTGGTACCAAAAGCAAATACAGTTGTGCTGTCAGTTTGGTGCTGTTTCCCTGTGCACCAGAGCAAAATAATTGTATTACTGTTTCTTAAGTTGCACGTAGCTTTTCATGGTATGGACTGAGGCTTCAGGATATTTTGGGTTTCTCTGCTGGGGTAAGGACAACAACCTTTTCTTAAGAGCACATGAAAGCCCAAAGATAGCTCTTGAAGAGCATACACTCAATTTTACTTCTGCTGAAAGTAAGTAATCACTGCAGGAAAGGGAGAGCACTTGGAACACATACATAGTATATTCATACCATAAGCACTGCTTATTGCTGCAAGTACTTGGTGCTCACATGTGTTCTTTCTAAAAAGAACAGAATCCTGTTTAAGACAGTCTTTCCTCCCAGGAGGTTATAGCCTAAGCAATTGAATAATTGAGCTGAGAAGGCATCTGCAGAGGTCATCCAGCCCAGCCTCCTGCTCCAAGAAGAGCTAACTTCACACATAGGTCACTTTGCTAAGGGCCACAGGGTGTTGTTCTTAGTACAAAGTATAAGAGGGAGGAATAGGATTTTGCTACTGAAATAAGGGTTCTGAAGATGGGAAAACCCTAAGGAAAATGCTGGTCTTCTGTAGGCTATGGCTTGAAAGCTGGGAATATGTTGCAATTATTAATGTTAGCCAGTCTGAGGTGGCTGATGGTGATGTGAAGTCAGTAAAACAAGTAAAAGACGGGAGCTTGGCAAGAGATGCGAGAGAAAACTCAAAAGCAGCAGACAATCTAAATGCAAGAAAGAAAGAAGTTTGTGGCTTAAGGGACACCAGAGGTAAAAAGAGAACACTGGAAATTCCAAAGGCCTGTGGGAGCAGTGGACATGTACAGCAGGAGAGGTGAGAGATGCTCGCTAACCAGGCTGAGGACTAGTCCAGCAGTGTTAACCTGAGCACAGATGAATGTGGACAGGTGCTGGCAGCTCCAAAATCAATCTGTGGGAAACTGAGGAATGACCCTTGTGAGCTCAACAGCTCAACCTTTCCTGGCAGAGGTTTGCTTACCCTCTTCTTAAAGGAATTAAGGACCAAATAGAATAGTAAGTTACAGCAAGTGTTCCCAATGACTACCTTGTGTCCTGCAGGACAGGATACCTCTTTATTCCTGCACTGTTAGCAGCAAGTCTCCTGACAAACGTGATGCTTCTGATGCTTGTTTTTTTCTTGCAGTGTGGCTTTATGAAGGAAACCAGCACCCTCACACTTATAGTAGAGCTGCTGTGGTCATCCCAAGCAGTACAAATACTCATTTGGAGTGTGCAAAATAGCAGCTAACCAGGAAGCCTAGAAATCTAGGAAGCATTTTTGCATTGCTGCAAAGTACTGCCTGAGTTACTGTGAGGGATTTGATGCAATCTGTTGCCAGACACTTGAAACTCAACTGGATGGAGCATGGGCTGGATCATCTAGCAGCCTCTGCAAAATATGACACTGGTTCACACCCCAGTAGAGATGGTCCCAGGTCCAAATTCACGCTCTGAAGGACCTCATATTGGGTAAGGCAGCAAATGAGATGGCAGTAGGGAGAATATGAATTTCACAAGCCAAATTTTAACCCCTGCTCTCTCTCTGTGTACCTTGCAGTAGGAATGTAACAAATTTTCACTGACTACTTGAATCTACTAAACAACATAACCACCAAAACAGACCCTGCAAGACAATTTACAGATGAGTTGCCAGCTGAGGGTATGGCACAGAGGTTGTGAGTGGGGGGTTAGCAAGGGGAGCTCTTTAAACAGTTGTGAGGAATATCCATGAAATCTTGGTCTGTTCCTTGTCTGTGCAACAAGCACAGGAGCAAGGCCCCTGGGCACAGCCCTGTGGCCGTGGGGTCCCAGAGGTTGTGGTGTCCCCAGCCCTGCACAAAGACAGTGTCTGAAATAATGGGAAATGTGGCATAAGCAGCCCATGGGAGAAGGGCATATGGAAATACAGCAGGAGACATTTTCTAATCATAGAGGCAACCAACAATATTAAAAAAGACCATAAAGCAGAGATTTGCAAGAATGTGTAGCTTAAAAATTTGGCATGAATTGGCAGTGGGGTCCATGACTAATCACAGAGGTCCATTGTACGATCGAGTTTAAACTCTTGTTTAATGAAAGTACTTCTCTGAATAAGTCTCATTGAAAGTACAGTAAATATCTCTGAATAAAATGTCCAGCCTTAATATACAACATTTTAAATGACAGAGAAATCACCCCAACCTTTGGTAAACAGTTTGAACACATAATCACGCTCTCTGTTTGAAACTGTCATAGGATTTCTAGCACAAATTAATCGGGGTGGAGTGTCTAATTGCTGGTAACTGGATCTGTTACAATGTTGTGTGCCAAACTGGCAAGCTCTTATTATCATATTTCTGCTTGATTAAGCCTTTGCAGGAATGGAGTTGTGATTTTCCCCACTGAGGGTCCACAGCGGCTCTGGGGCCAGCCCGTGCTCCAGGGACAGTGTGGGTGTGGAAACACTTGGGAGATGGAGTCCCCGTGTGCTTCTGCTGCCGAGCTGGGGTGGGGGAAGCTTGTTCTCAGCAGGCTGTGGTGGCTTTTGGCACTGGGGGCATTGTTGCTGGCTCTTGGCCTTGGGCTGGTCCCCCTGAGCTCCGTGGAGTCAGAGGCTGCCATGGGATAGCGGCTCTGGCTGGCCGGGTACTGCCTGCCTCAGGGACACCCACAGGAGCAATTCAGGAACCTGTTTAGCAGAGTTAAGTTTGACAGCAAAGTTAAGTGGAAGCTCTGGGAGGTTGGATCTGTATTTCCTGAAGTGGTTTCCCAAAACCACTTTAGGTAACCCAAGCTCAGTCTCTGTTACACTACAAATGTGCCTAACAAAAGGGACTTGTTTCAGAAATACATGATAGCTGTGTTTAAAAGGTTATTTAACCAGGCATCCACTATGTGGCCAGTTAGAGTCCTCACACTTCTGGAAATCACCAGGGCTGTCTTTGGCTATCCTTGCTGTACTTGCTGTTCCTTTCTCCCTGATGGGGACAATGTGGACGCTGCTAAACCCTATGACTTTCCCCTCTGTTGTTTTCTGCAGCTGGCCTGCAGCTCTTTGGCCTGATCCTCCTGTCCCTAAGTGAGGAATATGTATTTCTCAGTAAATCTCTCTCCCTTCCCCTTGGGACTGTGTTGAGCATTCCGTAATTAAGGTGACAGTGATAACGTCTAATGACTCATTTATTGACATCCTTTAAAAAGGGAACTCTGACTTTGTCCCCTCTTCTCCTGGGTTTCTTTCCCTCCTTCCCTTCCGCTAAAGCTGATGAGAAACCCTGAGCTATCCTACAGATTAAATGGCAGCTATGCCGCTTGCTTCTCAGCTCACCATTTTTTGACTGTTGACTATTTTCTTTATTTTAAGGGTGCATTTAAGAAGAGAGGACTCTTTTCCCCCTTTCTTTTCCTTTTCTCCCCAGTCTTTTTACTTTTTTTTGAGCAGACCTGAGCTGTGCTGCACCCTGATCGCTCCTGTTCCCCGTGCTGTGGAAATGAAACGTCTCTCAGTTGAGCACAACACATTTGCTGCAGTGCCCCGAGGTGTCTATAAAACAGGTGGCCTCCTCTCGGGTCGCTCTCCTTTATTGGTGTTATTGCAGAGTCCCGTGCTATGGCAACCACAGGAGCTGCACCCTCTGGAGCTGGATGGGGAGGAGGGATGGAGGGACCAGCCCTGCTGCACCAGCACCCTGCCAGCGCGGGTGTTTATCCAGCCCTGCCGTGACTCACGGGGGCCATGCTCCACCAAAGCCACCTCCAGCAGCCTCCCCATGAATCACGGCAGCCTGAGAGGACTTGCAGCAATTCCTGGGCCACCAGAAGGATGATCTCATCGCCTGCTGAGCGGAATAAGGATAAAGTCACGTGGAACTCTGCTCCCGGAGCCAGGAACATGGCATCCCAGCAAAGAGCATTCAGGTGACCTAATCGGGCATGTGATTCAGCGTTACAGGACCAAACAGGGCAAAGATCCTTCTCACAGGGAAGGAAGGAAGGAAGGTACTGCAATATACAAAGAATTCATTTGAGGTGACTTTCATAATGAAACTTGTAAGGCAGGAAGGAATGATATGGCACAGGGTCCACAAAGGACTTGGCTTTAAGCAATTCTCTTTGTATTGACTGGTTTTGTCTCCTTTTTTGATTCTCCAAGTGGTATTGCCTATTCCAAGTGATCACAACGTGAAGTCTGATGATGTAATCTTTGCACACTGTGTCCAGCCCATGGAGCTGAGTTACTGTGATACTGGTTCAAACTCACTTGCCAAACCCAGCTGAAGGATTTAGTTAAGCTTTTCTCTAGCTGAAATAAAGTGCTTTTGCCTCTTCTAAAAAATTAATTTGTGGCAGCTTTCCATTCCAATTGGATTTATTGTTATTTCTTAGAAATTGCTGATTTCTGAGAAGGAATCACGTGGTCTTTTCTGATTTCAAATATAAAAGATAATAACCCTTTGCTCCTCCTTGCAAAGGGAGGGGATTTGCAAATCTTTAAATGCTATGAAAAGTGCTAGCTATTTTAAATGCATGGACTTCTAAAATCAAAACCAATGCAGAAAATTGGTAAGCTTTTTAAAATCATCTTGAAATTGTAAAAAGGCTGATAATTTTACAAAAATTTAAAATCAACTCTTTAAGAAAGGCTGGGGGGTGGATTTGATGAAGATGGAATTTGCATCTATGACAATGAGGCAGCTCAAAGCTGCTTCTTGCCTCTATTCCTGTCAGCTGGAGTTCAGATTTCAGGAGAAAGTAAAGGAAATTTATTCCCAGAGATCCCTGGGGTTTCAAGGTGCCACATCTGCTGGCTCCAAAGCATGCGTGGGCTGCCAGTGGGCTGCAGCAAGGAGCAGTCAGCAGGGCTCAACTCCTGCACATATTTGCTCCTTGAACTGTGAGTGTTGGCCCTCATCCCTCTTCCTGGGCAAGGCATGCCCACGTGTTGGTGCTAATTGGATAGTGCTGACAATCCCCAAAGTAATATTTTGGCAGCTGCTTTCCATTCCTTGACTCTGTTAGGTGTATGTTGGTGGCTAACCACAGGTAACAGCATGGGTTAGATAATGAAATCGTTGGGGTAAGCACTGATAGCACTGAAGAAAATGATCCCAGAAGGGACTCCCTCAGTGTAGACCATCAAACAGCACCACTCAGCTCACTTCCGATAATTTTCCCTTCACCAGGCCTGATGCTGAAGTGTCACAGAAAAGCCTTGTGAAAATCTCAGCTAAGGATAAATGTGGTGGTTCTCAGCAGCAGGTGGGTCCAATGGTATCAAGCACCACAGCTGAAATACTTGTGAAAATTGGCCTGCTGTGTTTTCCTCTTCTGATCAGCTTCTGGTATCAACATTTGTTGACCTCAGAGCAGCCTGATTGCTTAGCTGGTGAAAGGGATGAGCTGCTACACAAGAACAAAGAAGCCTGGGGGATGCACTGCGTGACCTGGGAAGCTCTCTAATGATTTTGTAGGCAAGATGAAAGCTGTCAGGTAAAAGGGGCTTTACCTTTCCCAGGAGAGCTACTTTGCTGGGGAAGGGTGCAACAGAGCATGGCCCAAGCCAGAGCTGGAGCACCAAGGGCGTGATTTGCACGGCACCTGTGAATACCAGCTCTCTGTTCTGGCTTGCAGGGTTTTAAGGAAGTGAGCTGCAAATGTGATGACATCAGGCAGCTAACATCAAATTCAGGCTTGGTGAGCTCTGAACGTGCCTGCTCCATGGAGGTGCATGTGGAGCCTTTTGAAAGGAATTTCCTTAGCTGCTGTTCTTGCTCTTTTGAGTCATAACCGCAGTGTGCGTGGTGCTGCCCAAGTGCAGCAAATGACACGAGGCTCACACTTTGGAAGAGGTGTCTCAACAGCTTTCCCTGCAGCATCTTGGGTAATCTTGAAAATGCTGATATTTTTCTTCAAAATGTCAGAGTGTGTGTGCATGAGAAGGCGTGTGGGGTTGTTGCTGCTTTCCACAACTCACTCCTATGGGGACTGGAAGGGTGACACTGGCAGCTGGTTCCCCGAAGTGGTTCCTGCTCTCTGAAAGCTTTAGAGGTGAGAAGGTGGGCAAAGGACATAAAATTTTTGAACTGTGGCTATAAATGGAAGGGGGGATGGTTTGAGATGCTCTCCACTGAAGTGGCTGAAAAGCCAAAGTGTTTGGAAATGTTCTGAGCACAGAGGAAACAAATTGTTTATGATCCCGCAGCTCTCTCAGGCCTGCTCTGTGCACAAATATGGCCAAAAATGATTTTTGAAGAGCTACACAGGGCTGGGGAAAGACCAAGAAGCAAGATCTCTTGGTCGATTGCCTGGATTGCTGGAGGGGAAAATGAGCCCCAGAGCCTCATGCCAGGGAGCAAATCCCGTGGGGAGGGGATGCTCCATGGTGAGTGTAGGCAGACAGAGGTGAAGCACAGTGCCCTGATATTCCACAGTGACCAAGACAAGGCCACAGTCCTGCCAGGTGTAGGAGGCAGTGTAGCTCCCACCTCTGCCTTCCAGCCTCCCCACTGAGGAGCACATGGCTGAGCACAGTGGGGGCCTTGGACCTCCAGGAAACTTTTTGCCAGTGCCCCCAAATCAATCCTTGTGCTCAGCTCTGCAAGCTGGATGCAGGCACCTTGTTTTCATGGATGGGAAAGCTCAGTGTGCCCCAAATATTTCTTTTTTCCCCTGTCTTTTATCAGTTTATTCATCATAATAGGATTATGCTTGTGTTCCTCTTGGCTGGGTCCCAGAGGTGCCTTGTATCCGCTAGGAACAGTCAGCAGCCCCAGCCAAGCTGTCTTGTTTCAGGATGGCCAGCTGGAGCTGTGTGAATGGCACACCCTGCAGTTAGCTGTGTCACTGCAGGACTCCTCGCTGCCAGATGATGTCTTAATTGCTTGAGATTGCAGCATAGCCCAGATTGGGAACTGAGGGTTTTCTTTTGGGATGCGCCTGGGTCTAACTAGTGAAATGCACCATGAGGTGTCCAGAGTACGAGGCAGAGGTCTACACAAACTACTTTATCTAAAGGCACTTTGGATGGAGGAAATGTGTGTGGATATGGTATGTTATAGAAAATACACTCAAGACTCCCTCCTTTCTTTAGACTGTTTTACATCACAGACCTATGCAGCTTTTCTGGCAGTTTTTGAGGAGTAGAATCCTGATGCTTCCTAGTGAAGAATCTGGCTGTACTGCCACATGTTGGAAACAAAACTTTGCTATTTAATGTTTTTTTAAAGAGAGAAAGAAGGAGGAGCATGGTGGGAAGAGCATAGCGGATGAGGTGAGAGAGACAAGAGGAGCCAAAGGCATCAACAGGTAGTGACCAAGAGGTGTGAAATGTCAGCAGGTAGGAGCAGGTGCCCAGTGTGATTCCTTGAAGAAGAAGCTGCTCCAGGAGCAGTCGGGTTGAGGCATGCACCATGTAAGTGGTGAGTCGTTCATCATTACTCAGGGGAGCGAGACAAATGAGAAATCAATTGAACATCAAACCATTGTTTCTGATTGCCTATGTCAAAAAGAAATGATTCATTGAGTGCTTTAATTGATTCATACACATGGCTAGGAGCTGCAGTCTTGATTTACAGATCTTTTCACCAGTCAGGCTGGAAAGTCTTGCTCCCACTCACTTTATTTGTGCAACAAACATCCTTTCTCTTGGCCAACCCGCTTACAAACTTTTTTCTCTCTCTGATTGTTTACTTTGCCTTTAAGAGGCTGGTGATTCCTCTCACTTATATGTTGCTTTTTAATTCTTTTTTTTAATTATCAGAGGAGCCTGGAAGGGATGGGGATGGCTGTGCATAAACCACTGGGCTCTGTGCCCAGCAGGGCAAGCAGATGACCCCATCTTCAGAGAGCTGCAGTCTAGAGTATACCATAGATTTATAGTGTCCACTGCCAAATAAGTGGGAAAGAGAACATTTGGTAACTTAAAAGCCTTTTGTAACTCCTTGTGAGATATACTGTGGAGTACTTTGTGTCTGGCAATCTGTATGCCGTCTGTAGACAGCAGCAGCTGCTCCAGGGGCTGAGGAGGCTGTGCCCTATCCCTGCTGCTGTCGCTGTTATCCACATGCCTGGGGAGGAGGTGTTGAAGATCTGCCTCTGCTTTGCCACAGCAGCTGATAAGTTGTCAAAACAGAAGGGAAACAGGGGGTGTTTGCTGTAGGTGAGGGGAAGGAATGGTGGGGGAGAGGCGTCCTGGCTTGTGTAACCAGGGGTGGTACCATGGTGGGGAGAGGTGTCGGGACAGCTGCAGGGACAGGGAGGTGCTGCCTAGCTGGTTCAGGAGAGCAGGCCTCTGGCAGACCTGACTGGAGGGAGCACAAGTGGAGAAAGGAGGGGAAAAGAAATTTGACAGTTATCTCAGAGCTTATCAGGCAGCTAAAGGCAGAGGCAGCTTCCCAATAGCGCTGTGTGCCCCCAGCCATGCAAAGGCAAATGCCCTGTCTGGCCCTTCACCAGCCCAGCCCTGTCGTGGCTGGATTCTGTTGGGCTGCATGGCTCTGCCTGCTGTGTGCCCTGAGGTCAGGCTGTGGGGAAGCAGATTTATCTGGGAAGAGCCTTCTCCAGCCAAAACCACCATAATGCCACCAAGCTCCTCATGGCGACCACAACTGAGATGGCTACCAATAAAGAGGGCAAGAGAAAACCAACAAGAAGAGAAAAAACCCCAAACAGTGGCAAGCACTTGCAATTTTTTGCAAATTGAAAATTTGAAAAGTTAGGACTCTTCTATTTTCACCAAATAGAAGAGTCATAACTTAGCTGCCCAGGGGCTGATTAAGAATGGAACCCAATAAGTTGCTCACAGGAGTTGCTATGAGATGAACTGGATTTATCTGTCTGAGAAACAGTGCTTTTCACTAGATTGTTTTTCAGTTCATTAACACTTTTTTAAACACTTTTTAAAAAAACACTTCTAAAAAATATAGTGAACACTTTTTTCGCTCAGCTCTTTGCTCTAGTGCTGGGGCTGGCAGGGAGAGAGAGACAGCCCAGGAGTTGGGAGCTGCAGGGTGGGCAGGAGCTGCTTTTTTTCTGTTGCTGCACTTCACACCAAGGCTATGGGGTTTTGGCTGGCAGACCTGCATCAGCCTGGTGACAAGGGTCTCCAGCTCTGGACCCACAGATTTGATCAAATGTCTTGGCTATATCTGTTTGGCAGTGGAACAGCTACAGTGCTGCTACATGTGTTTGTAGGGTTTTGGGTTTTTGCATTGAAATGGAAAGAGTTCATGTTCTGTGTCTGCTCAAGGGAGCCCACACAAGTGAGAATAAATCTAGAAACAGCTCCTGGTCTGTGCCCAAGCTGTCTCTGGTGCTTGGAGACCTGAGTCTCCCACTGCCCAACAGTGTAGCATGAGTGGGTTATTTGCCTTTGTGTTCCAGACAGAAAAGCCTGGTTTCCGCAATATTTTTGAATTTTGAAAGCCTGTAAGGGAAGGATCTGAGTCCTTTGCCCTGTCCAGGGAAGCTGAGCAGGGAGGCACTGGTGGCACAGCCCCTGTGTTGACTGTCAGGAGCTGAGGTGACAGAGTGAGCTCTGCTGAAGCTGTGTCTGTTGTTCCACTCTTTGATGTGTAACTTCCTTCTTTCAGCAATGATTCAGTGAAGACAACTTGGGTTGGGTATGGTGAGGGAGGGCAGGATTAAAGAGTGGGAACTTTGGCATTGAAATAGGGTGTTCTGGGGAGGTAGGTAGCTTGGAAGTACAGAAAATGCAGCTTGTGGTGACAAGAAAGGAAAAAAGAAAGATGCTAAGAATGTTGCTGGGCTAATAACCACTGTGATCATATAGCCAGAGACAGACTAACACCTGGAAGGATGCTGGTGTGCTTGTGCTGCCTGTTACTTCTTTTCTTGTTACTGGTTAAAAGAGAGCAATGTAAAACAAATCTGGAGAGGATTCAGTGTTCCCCTTCCATGAGCCATAGATTTGCAGGGAAGTGTCTCTGTAAGCCTTGCTTCAGTCCTGGTTCTGCAAAGAGGTTGCAGGAACTAATTATTCATGATTTTATCTTGCTACCTGAAATACATAAATAGCCTAAAGGTTCCTCTGATGGACTTCTTCCAGCTCTTTGATGTGCCAAAGATAATTTCTGTACATACTCCCTCAACCTGTCCCCACTCCCTACCTAAAGTTTAATGTTTCTACTTGTTATGTTTACCTGTCTGTACTAGACTGTAAGGTCTCCCAGGCAGGGACCTTGCTGTCTTTCATGTTGAAGTACCTTGAAGGAGCTGTAACTTCAACAGCTATAAAATGTGATATAAATTGTTAAAGCAATGTCAACTAACACAACTCTTTGGCCTTTTCTGCACTAGGCAACTTTTCCACAGGGCTGCCAGCTGTTCCTGACACCAGGCTGGCATGATTTGTGCCAGCAGCACCGGCAGCCCATCCCCAAGAGGAAGCCACCATCCTGAAAACACGCAGTGCCCTGAAGTCTGTTACAACAAGTGGGCTGATGTAGCCTGTGCCCACTTGGAGTCAGGCTCCTGATGAGGTATCAGCAGTGACAAGGCTTTTTGGAAAGCCTCCACCTGAGAGGAATCATCCATGCCCCCACGGGTTTAAAAACTATCTCCCGGAACTTCTAAAAACTCGAAAAAATCCTCCCAGTGCTCTGGATTTAAGTTCCCTTATGTGAGAGTGCACCAATGAAAGCAAACAGATGCATCCCTGCCTACAGGAGGTAAGGCAAGAAACAGGCAGAGCCCAGCAACACACAGCGCCCTGCCCCAGCTCCTGCATGGCCCTGGTGCTTCCCTGGGACTGGACCCCCATCACAGCATTTCTGAGAGCCTGCCCCTTGCTCTCAAAGTCCACAGAGCACTTGCAGATGGGTCTCTCTCACCTTCCTCTCTTTGGAGGTGGTTTCTTTGAGCAGCCTGGGATGTGTCAGGGAGAGACCTTGTTTTTATAACCTCCTGTTATGGCTGGAGGTGATGCCTCTGTGGTGACAGCTGGGAAGCAGGCTTTGATCTGGTGCATCAATGCCTCCTCTGGGAATTCAAGCCTCTGAGCCTTACTTGCCCTGGGCAATCATTAGGAGGATTTCCCCTAAATAAAGAGCCATCAAACCTTATCAGCTGTCTTGCTCTGCCTGTGTCACTGCTCTTTGAAGACAGCATCTGCCACAGAGAGGTCAGCCAGAGCAATCTCTGGGTAAAAGTCCAGTGTGCACACCAAAGCAGTACAAAACTGGAGGGACATGTCCTGGCATTAGTTCAGCCCCACGGCATCACAGCAGGTCAGGGACTAGCAGCCATTGGGCTGGGAGCCCAAGTCCCTGTTAACTCCCTGCCAAGAACATGGCCTTTCAGGCCTCCCTTCAGTTTGCAGTAGGTGTGGGCAGGATGCCATCAGCAGGGTCTCACCAGCATCAGGTTCATGCCACTCACCTAGGAAAAGACTGCACAGGGCCTACTGAGCCCTGGCAAGGGGGAAAGTTGGGCTGAGGCTGCTGGCAAGCCTACAAGGTGTCCCTGGCACCCACCAATAACAGCCTGAGGCCAGGCTACCTTGCTGCAGTGGTGGGGAAAAAGCAGGGCTTGCTTTTGGGTTTTGAAGCCCTCATCACTGCAGCATCCTAGAAATGAGCAGGGGCTGGTGGAGCAGCATGGTCAGGATTAGGGATGGGAAATCAAGACATCCAAGTTCTGCTTCTGGCTTTACTACATGCCCTTACTTTTGCCTAACTGTGAAAATGTTCATAATGCCTTCATGTTTTTCTTGCCAGTTTGGCTTCTGAAAGATTGACCATGACATTTGGAGGTAAACTGCAGGGATAAAAGCTGTTGCCCATACAGGTTGTTTTTCTTCTCTAGAGAAGCTTATTTCCAAAGACAAGGGAGTGGTGATGCTAAAGGCCCTGTAAACTGGTTCACGTGGGGAGCTGCAGCCCAGCCTGGCTTGGAGCTGGCTGTACATGAGACCTCAGAAGTGCCTGTAGTTTTGTACTTCTTTCACACATCTGCTCCTACAGACTGCTCAAAGCTCTTCCATATTTCTTTCAATCAGAGCTATTCTTTCACTGACCCAAGCCTGCTATTCACTGATGAATTGGGTGCTGTTCACTGCAGCTTAAAATACTATTTTGCTACTTGTAATGCTTCCCATTCATTTGCTGTGGTGATTGGATTCATAACAGCAGAGATGCAGCTTTCATTGATACTTGATGCAGCAGCAATACCCTCAGCAAAGGCTTTTTTGTATATAGGCTCCAAACCTTTCAACCACGCTATCATAAAAAGCTATAATGTCCCTTTTCTGCAATGCCCCGAGCCACCTGCAGCCCCTGAAAGAGGGCATTGTTTCCCCAACTGACCAAACAACATGGGCAGTGTCTGTGCTGGTTGCAAGGGAGGGCTCTGGGTAATCTCTTTTTGCCCTGCCCCAATCCCTCACCCTCTGCATGCCCCCATCCTGTTTGAGGCTGAATTTCAGCCCCCACTGCTGTCTAAAACTAAATGGAAGAACGTTTGCAGGGTGAGTTATTTTAGTTGCTAAATGAACCTCCTGATACTATTCTCCCAGGTGGGGCTGGTGTCCCACTAGGAGGGATTCCTGGATGCTGGGGCTTTGCATGATCAGACACGGTTTTCTTCTTGCCTCAAAGTGACCACTGGGGAAGTAGGGGTGTTTTTCTTTCTCTTTTTCTTTTCTATTCTCCAAAAAAAGCAGCCATGTGGGGAGAAGATGCTGCACTACCTTTTGCTCAGAGAGAAGGAGTCTGACAGCTTAGCACTGTTCTGAGACAGGAAAATTACTCTGTCTAGTGAATATTCTAAAGAGATGAAGTAACAGGGTGCAATCAAAATCCCCTGTTTAAAAGAAGAGCTGTCTCACTCCTGTTAAGCCAACGATTTAATTGTTTCACTCATCTTTTGCAGAATAACTTCAGAGAAGGAATGGTGAAAATGTCTGTAAATGCTTTTTGATAAAGGAAAGGAAGATTCGGACTGTAATCAATGCTGGCAAGCAGAGGGAAAAAATCTCTGCCTCAACAGATAAGTGGTGGTTTATTATGGGCATATCCTTGCCTGTTTCAGTGAGTGGAAAAAGGAGTTGTCACCTGTAGCTCAGCGCTGTCAAGTGCCACCCAGCAGCAACACGGTTGCCATTGGCAGGGTGTGATACCAGCCCTTGTTTGTTTTGGATAAACAGAGTTATGTTTTGAAGGGAATAGCAACGCTGTTTACGAAAAACAGAGTACTTAAAGAAAAACGGATTGTACACTGAGCTAGTAAAATGCCAAGAGATGGCAAAGATAATCTCTGAGCTGGCCCGCTGCAGCCCCCTGGGAGTTGTAGTGCCTGGAGAAGTGGTTGGTGAGTTGTTATCCCAAGAGATGCAAAGAAGTGTGCAGAGTGCTTTGAATCATAGCTTTTTCTCTGCCCCACATTTTGTCTTTCTTCCTCATGGATGTCTTGGAGGGGATGGAACACTGGAATCACCTCTGCATCTCAGGAGCAAGAGGAAGTCATCTTAAGTGTCGGGCTCTTGCAAACATTGCCCCTCTCCTTTCAAAACCTGTGTCTATATTTGTGTCCTGTCCAGTTTCCAACAACTGCTGACACAAAGTGCAAGCCTGCTCTGTCTGTGGCGTGCAGGGCTTGGGGAGAGGGGCTCTGGGGAACTGGGGATCCATCAGCATTGTCCTCAGGAAGGGCTCCTGCAGGCAGGCAGGGGCAAGGCCATCCTCGGAGTCCCAGACACAGTTCCTACTAAAGCCCTGCAAAAAAATACCTGGCACAAGAATAGCTTGCTGGGATTCCCCTTCCTGCTATTTCCCTCGAGGCCTTAGCCACTTGTTTATCTTGTGGGAGAAGTCCACAGCTACAGTTAGCTTTGCTTATTTGATCCTGTGTGAGGTAATTTCTTCATCCTATCTGCAATATTTCTATTGCAAGCGCCTATAAACGTTTCATTGAGGTGACACAATTGCTCAATGGACATATTACCTCTATTGTCCCTGTGATCACAAATACAAATGTTGTGGCAGTCACCTCTTGTTTGCAGACTTAGTGACAGAGGCACCAAGAAGCAAATGTCAGAGCTGGCTGTGGCTGCTACTTTGGAGCTGATCTCTGCAGAAGCCCTGGAAGCCAGGCATGGTGCTACCACCTTTCCACCAAACACAGGGTCAGTGATGAATGCCTCCAGGACATCTGCTGAGAGGGCTGCAGTCAGATTTGAAGCACAACCCACAGCAGCAAATATGATTTTTTTAAAGGATGCAGGGCACAGTGCCTTTAGTTCCTATTGAGCAACCTCGGGATTGTGGGCGTGTGGCACTCTTGAAAATCAGGCTGTACTTGAATGGGAGAAGGCAGAGAGATGTATGACAGGGATGATCAGAGATGCACAATGCTATCTGTATGAAAAGAGACTGAATGTCAGATTTAGCCTAGAAAAGGGAGGACTCAGGGCTGTGACAGGTCTGCAATATGATGAACAGCAGGAGGAATGGCTGCAGTCGCTGTAAGGCAAGAACCAAGGGATGCTAAATTAAATCATCAAGCAGATATTTTTTAAGGCATGGAGAAGGAAGTCTTTTTTCACTCAACCATAATTAATTGGTGGAACTCGTTGCCATAGGATGCTTCAGGTGCTGAAACTATACATTGGTTCAAAAAGCAATTAGGCAAATTAATGGGAAAGCAGGCTATGGAGGCCTGTTAGAGCTGCTGCTGCTGCAGATGCTGCCTGTGGCCTGGGAAGTCCCGGGACTGCCTAGTGCTGGGATTTGGAGAGTTGCATCAGGCTCACTGCACTCTTCCCTGACAACCCCTATGAGCCAGAGCTGCAGAACAGCTCTAGTTTGTCTTCTTTTCCCAGGGCACACCATGCCAGACTGGAAATACTCCCTCTGTAAGGATTTTTCTCAAATGTAAAAATCAAAGGACTTCTGAATATCACAGTGGGATACTGGGAGGGAGGGAGGAGAGCTTGGCAGCTCTCAATTGTCTGAAATGCATTACTGTGGGAGCTGTGTCTTTGCCTTTGTCCCCCTCCCTGACTTTCATGCCGGCAGAGTGTTTCCTTACCAAGCCAGCAGTGTGGGTACTGACACAGAAGATGCTGTGAGAGGAGCAGGACACAGAGAGAAGATGGGGTCAACTTAGCTGCTGTAGCTGCACATTTAGCTTCACTTCCATACACCTGGACACATTGTCCTTCACTCCAGCACACTCTGGTTAATTGTGGCATGTGATATGCTACTAGATGCAGGTGTAACATGAAGATATTGCAGGGAAACAGCTCCCACATACATACAGATGGAGAAAGAGGTGCAGTCTGCAGACTGTGATTAAAGATCAGTGCATTTACACTTTAAATGCTTCAGTACCCATTCAGTTTAGATAGCTTAACCTCTGAGAATTAGCTTAATCAGACAGAAATAGAAGCTGCACAAAGAAAGCTCTATAAAACCTCAGGCTCTAGGTACAGGAGCTCCAACCTTGACTTAATTTTTGTTTAATGCAGCTGTTTGCCAGGCACTTTTCAGACAAGCATATGAAGAATTGGAAAGAGATTTAATGTGCGAAGATATGTAAAACAAGACTTGTGATTTGTTTATTACATGAAAGAACACAGACCTTAGGATAAAAGGGTATTAAATAAATGCCATGGGAACCCAAACAGCTGCACTTTTTTCTTGGCATAGAGAGAAGTAAAACACAGATTGTGTCAGGTTGCCTCATCTGAACCTGCCTGCTTGGGTTAAGTGATGCTAACATTGCCCTAGGTCTGCCCTACCCAAAAGTCTCTGCTGCTTTGCAAGGAGGGTTGGGGTGGGCTCTTGTATGCAGCCATCCAGACCCTCTGTGCTGCATGGAGGACATAGGAGACCTGATGGGGTGTTTCCTGTAGCTGCAGGAGGGCTCCCTCAGGGGCTACAGGCTTGGGGCAATAAGGACACCTACCACCCTGACAAGGGGACAGTCAGTGGATGTGATCTACAGAGAACAAATCTGGAGTGACTCCAAGGCTGTTTATCGCAAACCAAAAGTTGCCTTTGGAAACCAGTCTTGAAAAACAACAGAGGTGACAGCAGTGCTTACCTGTGGCACAGCATTCCTGGCCTTCCATGAAAATTTGTGAGCTCTACTTTCTAATCTGGTCCCTTACTCCTGGTTATCCTATCTTAATCACTTGGAAAAACTGCATTCACCCAGGAGAAATGTACTGGCCCCAAGGCGTGCGCGCGTGGGATTATTTACTTGCGCTCCGGAAGGGCAGAGCTGCTCGGCACAGGGATGGGCAGTGTGCCCTGCAGGGAAGCCCTGCACAGGCTGTGGGGAGCCCTGCTCTGCCTTTCCCCACCAGACAGCAGGCATCTCTTTCACAGAACTGGGAGAAGCTTGTAAGGAAGAAACTGCAAGGTGCAGAGGCAGCTTCTATGCCCTTCATTAATCCCTTGGATGGTTTGGTGTTTTTTTGGTTTAAACTCTCCATCCATTTAACATCATATTTCTTCCTTTGTTGTTTCTTTCCTTTGTTTATTCTCTTTTCTCTCACTTTTCTCTACTGATGCCTGAGAAATACCAGAGAAAGGTTCATTTTAGACACTATTCACGCTTGTCCTTGCTTGCCCACCCCAAGTGCACTCAGTTAGGCTCTCCCTCCTTTCACTTTGCCTGTTCCCTATTTTGAGACTGGCCCCAGGGTTTGTCTCTGCAAACAAGCCACACATCGAGATGGTGGGAGCTCCTTGGGATGCAGCAAGACATCATTGTCCCCTGCCCTCTCCCCAAAGCTCTGCTTTAAGGCCTGAAGTGAAGGCGAAAACCTCTGCAGTGTCAATCCTCAGCTGGATAGCATAAGGTAGTGAGGAGGGAGAGGCTAATCTATTCAGGTCATTAAGACGTGGGCAGAACTCAGTCTGTCCTAACACTCTCCTTTGAAATCCTATATGGATATAATTCATCTTGTGCTCCAGTGGATCCTGCCTGAAACTGGTATTGCAATTCTGTTTCCATGCATCTGCTTTTGTATTCAGTACTTTGAGGTAGTTTACATAAATGGGTGGCTTTAATTTGCATTCCCATTGTAAGTGCCTTGCAGCTGTGTGGGGTTAGGCTCCCTCCAGCCGATTTTTGGCAGGAGCAGAGTTACTGAAGGCATAAGGAGCCCTGTGAGAGGTACCAGCAGGCATGTGCTCTGTGGCAGAGGACGGGGCAGCTCTGCAGTGTCACCTGCCCTACTTTCACAGCCCTCCTGGCTGCTCAGAGCAGTCTGTGCCACCCTGACCACACAGAGTGGGGCCACAAAGGCTGTGACAGTCTGTATCAGTCCATGTGGGACAGTGAGTGCTGATTGGGATAGCTTTAAAGCTTACTGACTTTATTTGTTGTACAAGGGTTTGTTTGGTTTCCTTTATGAGTGATTTTGAATCGTTCCTAGAACATGCTTTCCAGGCTGATTGAGTTGCCATTAGTCGTGACCATACATGCAGCCAGCTGTTGGTATCCCTGTCCTGTTCCACACTAGCATGGAAACTGTGGCAGGGCATGGGGCTTCCTGCACAGTGTTTTGCTTTGCAGATATACCACAGCCCCACTCCAATCTTGATGTGGGGTCTTTGGATGTGACCACAACAGATATCTTGTGCTGGGACAGGCAGGCCTCTTGTAGACGTGAGGATTTCTGCTGTTGAGAGGCACCAGCTTTGTTTTGGCAAAGCAAATGAGGCTTTCACATGTAAAAGCAGGGCAGCAAGAGGCCTCCCTGACAGTTGTTGTCCTTTCATTGTTACCCAGTGAAAGGGTCCTTGGAAAAAGACACCATCCTGCTACCTGCAGGGCATCTCACACTGCTCTTACCAGCTTTAGTTTTAGGAGCTTGGCATAACTGGGAGTGTGTGTCATCCGTGTCTCCCTTTGCTGTCTGTCTCTGAAGGCTTTACTGGAGCTTGTGGCCTGGAGCCTGCATGTACAGCAGATGAACACAAGGAAATGACTGAGAGATTTATGTTAATTTATCGTTCTCCAGCACTCAGAGCCATTGCATTGGTCTGAGGTCAAAGCTGAAGCTTTCACTGTAAACAATAACTAACAGATGCTGTACTTAAAACCAATCTCTTGTCTGTCCTAGGAGGACACACACCTCCTTGGTAAGTGCAGGAACTGGTTGTGGGGATTATAAAGCAGAGTAGAAGAGACAGGGATGAAACAACCCAGAATGTTTAGTGCTAAACCTGTGGTGAACAGTATCAATGGTGATATACAGGCAGAGAAAAAACACCTCACCTCACATCTTTCCTGGCTGGATGTTTCCGGGCCAAAGAATTGATTTTGGAGTTTGACAGACAAAGAGGAAAACTGAGACAAAAACTGTTGTTTCTGACAGACCTAAAAAGTCATTCTGTCTTCAGATTGTTCAAGTCTCCTCAGTGTCACCTGTAAGCTCAGCAGCAGAGTCAAAGCAAAGCTTTGCCATTTCATCCTGCTGAGCCTTCTCATGTGCCAGCAGTTTTCAGCCAAATCTTCCTGTCTCCCAGCCAGGGAGCAGTGCTTTTCCCAGCTAAACTCTGGTATCCAAGAGGATTGGCATGGCAGCACACTGGCACACAGCCAGCCCTGTGCCTGGCTGGGCTCACAGTTTTGGCCAGTGACTACCATGGGGCAGAGACTGCTTTTCCATCTCCCTGTCCCAGCTGCCTGTGTATAGGCAGTGCTTATAGGGTCACTGTGCCCCAGTTATCCCCATCAGTGGGTGGACTCAAGAGATGCTACCTGAGCCCAGGCATCAGTTTGGACCGGTGCAAACCTGTCAGAGGACAAGGGATTTTGTTAGTTTTATTTCTCCTCACATCAGCTAGTGGGCAAGTTCAGCCTGTTCATTTCCCAATTCTGTAACTAACTGGAAGGTGCTGTGAACTATGGCCATACGACAGGGATTTGGTGGTGTTAAGTTTTCCCCCAGCTGAAAGAGGCCCTCTTCCTTCTGCTCCTAGCAAAAACCACTCCTTTCAGAGAAAAAAGTACCTTCCATTCAGCTTACTCTATCAGCAAGGTTTGTACTCAACTGTGCTATGCTGTGAGGGGCTCTGGGTGGAAAAACACACTAGGTTCTCTCGCACCTCTCCCTGCATGCTGTGGCCCACCATGTCTCCTCTTTCATTCTCCATCAGGGATGCAAGATCGGGTGCTGCAGCTCATGGAGAGGATTGCCTTTGAAACGAAAGGTGATCTGAGACTTGCAGTCAGAAACCCTCCAACTGGTCTCCGCCATGTCCCTAGCACAGATGCCAACTTTCCCCACTTCCTTTTTATTTCTCTCTCCACTTTCTTCCATTTCTTGCATGGAGCTCCTTGGCGGCACCACACTGTATGAACTTGTAGTAGGATTAATGTGACTTGAAGCCTGAGGCTGTGTTCACCTTGGATTTATGTCAGTCACACAGGGTCCAGGGTACGGGAAAGCAAGCAGGCCAGGAGTGGCTGAAAGTGCTTGTTGTCACCTCTGCAGCCAGGATGTGCAGGATAGGAGGGGATAGGAGCTGGGGATGCTCTGATGAGACACTCACATGGCTCTGCCTCTGGGTGAGTGCCATGCTGCCGCCATCCCCTTGTGCCTGTGAGGATGAAGGAGTGTCTTCTCTATATGCACCATAAGCCATGGTTGGACTGGGCTTTTGGGCAGTGAGGTTCCCTGTGCTAGCTGCACCAAGGCCCCATAAAACTGGGGAGTTCAGGAGCCAGAGAGGGCCCCCAAAAGTGCAAGGTGATCACGTTTCTTACAGGGCAGAGGCAAATCTTGCAAACCCTCTCAGGCCACAGCTGTGCTTGGGGCAGGCTTTGGCATGTTTTGCCCTGTCACCCACCTGCTCTTGTGGAGTTACCAGGGCTGTCCAGCCAGGGTGCAGGGGCTCAGGACCAGCTCCTGAGCTGTGTCCAACTCCCCCAGCACCACAGGTGTGATGGGCTGGGCTTGCACAGGTCCCTGAGTTTTGCCTCTCCAAAAGGTGCTGCAGCAGAACTGGAAGTCCTGACCGGAGGCCGGTGTGCGAGCGTGCTGGGTGGCTGACGAGCCTTGGCAGGTCTGGAGGGAAGCCTCCTTGGTGGCACAGGGAATGGTGCAATGTCCCAGGGACCTGGGAAAGGGAGCACCTCTGTACAGCCAAAGAGGCTTTAATGTGACAGTGAAACACCACAGCTCCCATTGGTGTGTCAGCAAAGCACAGCTGAAGTCAAAGGATGAATTACCCTTGACTAAGGATAACATCTAAGTTTGTCTAAAGCCCAATAAGGTAAGAAAAAAAAAGTTTTATTTTCACAGCTTCCCAACATCAAATTGCAACTATAGCAGATACTGATTTGCTTTCTGAAATTAAATATCAAATTAGCTTCAAAATTATTGAAAAGCTATTTCTGTTCCTTACAGTGGGGTAATATATAGCTACACTCTTCAAATTTATTAATCTCATCACAGCTGCTCACCAGGCACAGAGGGCCCATTTTTTTCTGTCAGGCTATGATGCTACAGCTTGAGTCCTGTGTGCTCTTTGAGTTTTTCTGTAAAGCATCAGGTGCTCACATCACACTTCAGTGCCTGCATGTAGCAAGGCTCACTCATACCTCTGTTTAGTAATAATGCAGCTACCTGTCACAGGCAGCCAAGCAATGTGACACTGGTGACTCACCCCACGTTCCTGGGAACACCTTGGCCAGGGACACACTTTTGTGAGCGTACCACACCCTTTCCTGCAGGTTTTAACACACCTTGACTGCAAAGCACCTTAGCATGTGGTCTTCCAACGCTTAGCTGCTTGGCTACCATTGTAGAAACCTACTGTTGTACGACCCACTCTGCATAATGTAAGGTTAAAACATCTCAGTGGTGTCTGCCTGCAGACATTTGCCACCTAAAGAGCTGGGATGCAGAGAGCATTCATTTTAGAGTAATCTTAAACTGAACTTATGGCACACATGTGGAATTATGAAAATAAGAGATTATACACTCTATCTTTGCAGTTAGATGCACTTGATTAGGTGAAGGCAAAAATAGGCTTATTTTGGATAATACAGTTAGACTTGGACAGAAACACTACACTTGCTGATTCATCCCGTGGTTTACTATAATTTTTTTTTTCTCACATGGCCATGTAATTTTCATAAGTGTATTTCAAAGTTCAAAGATTTGGTTCTGTTTTCACATTGGTTTTTCTGGTTTATATTGGGCCCACTATAATGCAGATTTAGCTTATCCCTATTCCCATATTAACACACAACCTAAATGAAGTTTAATGTTACAAGCTGTGGTTGTGTTTGCATTCTGCTCCTAGCTTGCTACAGTCCATTATATTTGTCAACAGGTAAAATGAAAATTTCGCCTGGCAATCTGCATCCTAAATTTTTTTTAGATGTTGCAATTACCCAATTTGCTAATATATATATTTTTTTCACCTTTTCCTTCTTTTATTTCCACATTCATTTATCTCCTCTGTTTATAACATCTTAAAAAATTACAAAGCAGATTTCCCACCACCACAATGGTTTAGTTATGGTACCATTGATGAGTAAAGTAGTTTACAAAATAAATGGAATGGTTTTAACATCTTTACAGTGGGATAACCCTTCCACTGTGGAGAGCAGGGCAGACTTCAGCCTGCCTGCCTCCAAAGAGATGGAGACAGAGCTCAGCAGCCAATGCCCTGTGTAAACAAGAGCTGGCAGTGCCACATCTTTCAAGCGGGCTGTCCCAGGGCGGCGTATTTCCACTGAGCCAGTTTTCAGCCTCTCAGCACCACTCCCCATGCAGGATGGGTGTGACAGGTGCTCGGCTATCTGGTGCGCTTGCATTTTGATTGCTCCCCTGAAATTTTTGCTCCATCCAGACCATGAGGATAGGGTTTTATTTTACAATTGCTTTTCCTAGGGAATCCCTCCAAGGACAACAGGCAGTTTTGTGTCCTGTTTGTTGCCGCCAGATCATATGGAAGTCTGGAAAGGCAAGCATAGGGAAAGCAGAGATGCTTTCCTCCAGTCTCCCAGGCTCTCAGGAGACTGTTGATGAGCAGAAGGGTTTTCACTAAATGGGCAGAGGCTGCCAACCTCCCTGCTCCCTAGTTAACCAGAATAAGTTATGACAGAGACTGCTTTTCCACCCCATAAACTGTGGGCCATGCAGAAGCCCCTCCTTTCATTTCCCAAACTCATTTTTGGCTGCCAAATCTGCCCAGACTGACATCATCCTCCACTAAGGGTGAATCAGCGTGGTTGGGGAGTATGGTTTTGCAATCTCTTAATGACAATTCGCCACAGCTTGTCCCTGTATCAACTGTCCAGGGAAACAACATTAGTGCCCAGTAAGCAAGAAACAAGTTGCAACTTGAGACTTATGCAATGCAGCCGCGCACATGGCCTGGGAGGAATTTTGTTTCTCAGCTCCATCTAGTGGCACCGGCTTCGGAAGGACGGCGGTGGCCGTGGGAGGGGACACGGCCGTGGGGACGGCGGGTGTCCGTCAGGTGTGTTTAATCAGAGCTCTTCTCCCTTTGGGTCGATGCATGCATAAGCGTGCATATCACTGTGAATCTCTATCATAATACGTACACCAAAGGGGTGGAAGAGTTGAAATGATGCAGAACCACCAAAATTAGGGTCAAAGCTGCTCTGTGTAGTCCCTTGTTTTCCTGTCTCTCTTCTGCTTTCTTTAGGGGATGTTTTGCTCAGTTACTGCATCCAGTCAGAAGATGAGCTCTGGGACCACTTCTGGGTGTGCCTGAGTGTCACTTCATGAGACAGGTCCTGAGTCCTGAGCTAAACTGCTCCCTTGAAATGCAGTATATAATATTCTAAAAGGAGTGGTGAGGTATGACAGCAACTACAGCAAGCATGATCCAAAGTAGCAGTGTGGATCTCAAATCTGTTGGGGAATGTTTGGGCTGGGTCTCAGCTTCAGCCCCAGAAAGAGCTTGGCCAAGCAAGACTGGATGGAGTCACAAAATGCCATTTATTACTGGCAAGGGATCAACTAGGCTTCAGGGAACCTTGGAAAGTCAATCCAGCTTCAGGAGCCAGAATGAACAAGATTCATGTCAATCTGTTGGCAGGTTGTAACACTTTTTCTTTTCGTATTTCCCATGGCAACTTAATGTAAGAGAACAAGAAAGTGAGAGTGACTCAGTGCAGTGGAGAAGGGGTAATGCCAAAATCAGCAGGATTGTGAAAAGACTATTTGCATTTTCCCCCAGGGATGCTTGTTTTTAATATAGAGAGGTGCTAAAACTTAAGGTATTTGCTTATAATGACATGGGTTTTCTTAATGACATCCTCAAATAGGAATTTCTTGAACATACTACTCCATTTGGAGATCATTGGAGTGAATAGCAGGGATTCACACTCTGCTGAGTAGAGGCGCTTTTGGAGTGGCTTCCTGAGTCCTCAAGATCAACAAATCCATATGAAAGCAATGCTCAGCTTTTACACGCTGCAGAACCTTTCAACTTCAAAGTGCTTTGCGCACATTAACTCATCTGAGATGCGTTCTGTCATGAAACTGTTATGCCTTTGTTTTTTTGTACCACGCTATTATTATATATATTAACCTGGTGCCTAGAGGCCCAACTGAGCTCAGGGCTCTGCTCTTCATAGACAGAATAAGAAAACAGCTTTTCTGTGTATGAGCTCATGATCTAAAAGAGTAGCAATGGATGGGAAAGGAGAGAGAAGCCCTGGGAAGTGAAGTGCTCCTTGTGTCGCTCAGCCAGCAGCTCGCAGGCCACGAGGTTTACGAGTTTGAGGCCAGCACGCAATCCGTTGGCTTCCGTGCTTCCTGTTAATGCCAAAGTTGGCAAGAAGGCCTGACAGCCATTTTACTTCCTGATCTGAACAGGCTTTTACAGCCAAAATTGTGTACAACACCCTCTCAACTAGTCTTTTGCTTGGGTCCTTTCCTTCTTATCCCTTAACCCAAACCAAGCCTTATTCTTACTGAAATCACTCTTTACACACCATATATAACTGCCCCCAGCCCCAGTGAGAGTATCCACTGTTTGTGACCTCAGCTGGATAACTAACACGTCTAACTTACAGGGTTGTGTATGCATACACAGGTGCTGAAGTGGAGACAATGTCAAGTCTGACATTTCTCAGCTAGAGGTTACTATTGTACCTGCACTGCAGTGTCTTGACAGTCTGGCCACAGAACAAATGTTTAGGTTTGTGAAATCTGAAATGCTGTTAGAAGAGATTTTCTAGCAGCTCAGATCGTTAATTTGTTCAATACTTTGAAACTATGAAAGAAGAGAAAAATAGTAAATATCATTACTAACAGTACTTATCATAAAGAATTTGCCCATGCCAGTGAGGAGCAGTCCCACGAATCCAAAGTAAATTCAGAAATGTGCACATAAAGTGCTAGAAGGCTGTGCAACATGGGACATCTCTGGGGGAAAGAAAAAAGGAAAAAAAAAAAGAAAAGAAAATCCAAGGAAGCTGCAAATACAAATAAATGGTTGCAAGCAATATGTTGCAAATAATGCCTCAGGAGTCAATAGGTACAAGAGTGTGTGTCCAGATGTTGAGTATTTAACTGCATGTAGGTTTGCAGACTTGATGCCAGGACCCTTGAAACACAGGGGCCATTAGCTTCCCAAGAATAATTATGTGGGAAATCAGCCCTGAGGATCAGGTGGGTCCTAAGAATTTACTATGGACTGAAGACCTTCCTGTGCGATTTGACAGTGGCTACAAGCTCTGTAGCAGATCTCTGGAAGATGGCTTTAGGGCAATATGGAAAGGCTGGCCTTTCAAACTACCTAGGTAGACACTTTCCTCCTAGAATAATTTCCAGTGTGCTTTAGAGTATCATCTTAACATCCCTTTGACAGCTATTTCATTCAGCTTATGTTTCATCCTCCTCTCTCCTGCCCTGCTCAAGGAGATATACTTGTATACGTCTTTCTGGGGCAGAGGCTTGTTCTGCTTTAATGTGCCTAACATAATAAGGCCCCACCTTGAGGGGCCCTAGGCACTGTCCTAATAAATAAGCTGAATTAATTGCACGTTTGTCTCCTTTAACCATGTGGGAGGAATAATGCTAGTGGACCTTTATCTTCTGTTGTCAGTTTTCCAAAGTTTGCTTTGGATGTTCATGACAATTCAGGCATGTGCCATAGAACTTGCCCATGCAATCTATCTTGGTGAGGAGCTTCATTCCTGTGGCTTTTCTGGGACTTGACACCAATTTTTAAAGTAATATTCCACACTGGTAACTCAAGTTCTTGTGACAGCTCTCTGCCCCTCTGACCAATTTCACACTGGCTTGATAATGGCAGTCAGGAACGGACAAACAGCAAACACACAAATTATCTAAATTGTGGAACAGCAAATAAATAAATACTTGTAAAAGTTTTGCTTCATCTTCACTTTGCCTTTATGTAATTTATCACCTTTCAACATATTGCCTGCACTTTTTAATTACTGCAACCCTTCCATCATTTTTGTAATTTAAAAAAAGCCAATTAGATGACAGTCTTGATTGCCTAATAGTTGTAGTAAAATGTACACATGTGTAAGTAAGGATAATTGTCCTTTCTTGTTTGTTTTTGTACTATTCGCCTTTCAGATATCTAGGTTATATAATTGCTCCCTTTGGCTTGAGATCAAGTTTTCAGATCAACAATGGCTCTGTGTCAGTGCACTGGGGAGTTGACATATGGCTAATCCACCTGACAGGCTCTGGCTCCTCATTCCTTAAAAGCATGTGGATGGAGGATTTTGATGTTAGAATGGCACTGTCAGTCATGTATTAAGTGAAATCAAGGTCCCAATCTCCATCTCTAAACCAGCACTAGGAATAACAAGTTCAGTGCTGGAATGCAGCACTACTACTCTTGCACATGGGTTTGCAGCTATGTAGGGTATCTCAGCTTCCTCTGCATGGTGGGGGTATGCTTACCAACTCTGACAGTCAGACATATATAAACCCAAACTCATCTTTGTTTTCCCTAAAGTAATCATAACTAAAAAACACCTTTTTGAGCCCTTCTCTTATGGATGTAGGACATAGGATATTTTGTCCTACCTCCAGAGACATCCTACCAATGAGGTTTCCATAACTCAAGTCATGACTTACTCTTGCTTAATGTGTATGGAGAGAATATCCAGCAGATCTTCCATCAGACTGCAACACTGAAGTGGCAACCAAATAAACAAGAGATGACAAGGTGGGCAATACTTTTTAAGGGGTGTAAAACTGAGAGAAAAAATTAGCTGAAATGTACACTTTTCTCAAATGTATCTCAAGACAACATTTAACTGTAAGGATGTGACTAGGCTGTGCCCTCAAGTATTTGCAGGAATGCAGGTTCAGGTCCACCCACACAGCCCACCAAGCATGGTTTCATGTGGGTACAAAGTATGTGCGCCCATTAACAGCAATTTGCAAGGGAGAGACCTGATAAACAGCTCCTTTGCCAGTTGTTGTTGGGTCATTGACACTGTAAGCCAATAGAAAAATAGCTTTTCAAAAAGTGTTCCTTAGATACCACAGCAGGTGTCGTCCCTTCAGATGGATGAGGGCAGGCTGCTCCGGAGCAGGTAATTGCGTTTCTCTCTTCAGAAAGAGTTCAAAAGGCAAGTATTAAACAGAAATGCTAAGAAAAAAGTGTTATTTTCAGGATTTAGAGAGATGATTCTAAAAAGTCAAAGGCTTTGTGAAGGCCTGAGGAAAACGATGCAATTAGATTATCAGATCACTTTGCAAGTAACCAAAAAATCCCTGTAATAAAAATTACAGGATGTAAAAAAGTGAAGCAACTGTGAAACACCGAGATGCTGTCTCTCCTGAGAATAATGGTCAGTTCATTGCTATCAAACCAAGACGTAAACAAAACTATGCCAAAGTGACACTGTAGCATAAGATGACGGAAGTATATAGAGGTAGAGAGAGATAAGGGGAAGAAGGAATGGTTTGGCTTGCA
Source organism: Zonotrichia leucophrys gambelii (assembly GCF_028769735.1). Classification (NCBI taxonomy): domain Eukaryota; kingdom Metazoa; phylum Chordata; class Aves; order Passeriformes; family Passerellidae; genus Zonotrichia; species Zonotrichia leucophrys. The sequence goes on along the minus strand of NC_088173.1, from coordinate 24,629,755 downwards.
GGTGCTGCGGGTGGGGAAGCGGCACGGGGACTTAGGATACTCCAGGAAGAGATGGAGCAAGGGCTGTGCTTTTTGGGTGGAGATGACAGAGAAGAGGAGCCAATTCAGACCAAGTTTGAAGTCTGCAGGTTAGTCATTATTAGAATTTATAGCTTAGTTCTTTCAGATGTTGAGAGTCAAGACGTTGACACATTACATTAAACACTGAGGTAGTTCACCTACTGTAAGTAGCAGCTCTGTAATACAAAAAAACCCACACATGCTTTTATTTAACTCATTATATCACTTAAGTGGTTTAAAGAGGCAATGCATCCAAGGACATCTGAAGATATCATTGCATCTTTTTGTTGCACTCTTCAGTGTGGTCCTACCACTAAGCTTTGGCAGCCATTCTTAGACGGAAAAAAATTCTCATTTTTAAAAATTATAGATCAAATTTGCAGGCCTAGCTCTCACAGTTGGAGGCAGAGGAGGGGCTGCCTTAGACTTTTCTGGTCAGATTTGGGTTGACTAAAAGAAAAACATTTTTCCCCAATGAGTTTTTGTTCAGAATGAACAAATGAAATTTCCCCCAATGGATTTCTGACAGAGAGGAAAGCTGAGAAATCTCGTTTTGGCTGCTTTACGCTCAGCAACATGTAAACTCTGCAGCTTGCGCCCTGCCCTGGCCAGCCCCGATGGGCGCCGGCAGCCTCGGCGACGAGAAAGGGGACGAAAAGGCAGCAGAGGCGGCCGCCCCGCTAGCAGATGGCGGTGACGGAGCTCTTTAGGGAACACTTGGGAGATTTTTTCCCTCCCGCTCATTAAGGAGAGAGGAGAGCCGGGCCAAGAGTTAATTAGCGGAGGGGGTGTGGCAGTCAAGCTCCATTCCAGCTGGCCCGGAGCGGCTCTGGGGATTTGCTCCTGGGGTATAACCGCCCCCAAGGGGATGTTGCCGGATCTGTGGGGAGGAGCTCCCAGGGAAATGTTGTTTTATGGGGGCAGCCGGCCGGCGGCCCCGAGCCCGCCCCTCACGGCCCGCCCGTCCCGCCCCGGCCGCCGCTGGATGGCGCCAGAGGCCTCGCGGCGGGAGAGCGGCCCAGGGCCGTTCCCTGCTGGCGGGCGGCCGTGCCCTGTGAATTCCCGCAAATTCCCGAATTTTACATGGCAGGAAGGGAGTGCGAGGCACACGTAGGGCATGGCACGGGCAGTGTAGCAGAGTGAGAGATGAGGCTGGGGTTGAGAGACGTTTAAAGTCTGTGTTAGGGCCATTCATCGCGTGGGTGATGAGCCTTTCCCTCTGGGTTTGGGTATCGGCTTGGAAAGGAAATTTTGGCTTTCGTGACGTGCATTAAAAAATGGTCATGCCTGCTCACCAAGCTGCTTAAAGGTATGTGGAGTGAGGAAAGTAAAGAAACTTGAGACTTGCTGGTGGGAGAGGATAAATCTTAGCGGCCTCTTGGTGAGTGATACCAGAGCTGGATCTCAGCACTGGGAGCGAGAACAAGACCATGCAACTTCTGAAGTAAACTAGAGGTGAGCACCACAGGGTGAGAACTGGTGCTTTTGGCAGAATTTTGATTTTTTCCCCCCCTAGTCTGAAGAGTCAGACTCAAGCTTCTATTCTCCATGAAGAGATCCAGTCTTGATTTGGCAGCACCAAGCAAAGATGAAAAAACTCCCTGGGTACATTGCTTCTTTGGTTAATCACCTTGTAGATTACGCCTTTGTCTGATTTCACAAATTAGTTTTCTTGGCTTGAACTACAGAGTTTTTCAGATGTGTGTGTGTGTGTCTTTACTGTGTTAAGGATCTCTCTAATTTAATTTTCTCCTTTTGAAGGATTTATATACTGTAACTGATTAATCTCTTTAGTCTTCCTTTTGATAGCCCAAACAGCTGGAGCCCAATAGGCCTCTCCTGCAAAGTATTTTCTTGAGCTCTTATTTTTACTTTGTGCTGCTTTATAACTCCTCCCAAATTCTTAATCAAAGATCTGAGAGACAAGCTCTTCTTCCACAGCTGCCTTCCCCTGCAGCACAGTGCAAAAAGAAAGACTGTGCTGCACACTCATTTTGCTTCTTCAGCTATGTCTGTAGTGTCCTAATTTTGTCTTTAAAATTCTTTTCAAGTTCTGTGCTTTCTAGAATACGCCATTGTCCTGCAAGGCTTATGCATGCTATTCTAACATTTATTGTATTGCATTTGCTTGTGTGCTATGTATTACTGAACTGAACTTACTTATTATCAAGTTATTTTACTCTTTGTCAGTCTCAGGATGTTAAACATACATGTGTATGCTAGGTATGGTTTTATTTCACAGAACAGGGAGGAAAATACATTGTTTTACGGGCTGTGTACCCAGAATGAAACCATGCAGAACCCCCACTAGAAACTGGCTCAGCTGAAAAGGTTTCCCCAGCATCTTTGTGAGCCTGCCAAGTTAACCATTTTTGAGTGCATGTGTTGTGCTTTCATTGTTGCAGGGTGAGTGCTGCCTTTTACAGTGCCCTGCAGCTCTGTGTCAAGCACTCTGTGGAAGTGGTTGCACTTCCCTGATAACCATTGGTAATCAATCCCACAGCCTCAGAGCGCGCAATCAAGTTTGTGAGCTGGTCTCTATTTCCTCTATAATCAGACAGGCCAGCCCTACTTATGTTCTCATCCTTTCATTCTTTATTGATTGCCTTGCATGGGTTTTGCCATTATCTTGCCATGCACTGAGGGTTATAATTACTGATGTCAACCCAATCTCCTCTTCAGTGAGTATCAGTACAATGCTTCTGTCTCCTGGCGTGTTCCCAGTTGTTTGAAGGGGAATCTCTTCTCAATGTAATCAGAAGAGGTATGAAATTAGATGCTGCTGCAGCCCCTAAGTCTCATGAGCAGCTTGATGCCAAAGGCCTGGATAAATGAAAAGTAATCATGACACTGATACTGCTCTGATTTGTTGATCCACAAGAACATCTTGTGCCTTCAAACCTGTATTTGACCTTCACGTTCCTATAAATTTTATACTCTTTGAAACTGTAGTCTGGAAGGGTAAATACTGTACTTTTTCTATGGCAATGTGTTTGGCATAATCCCTAGCAGGTATTGAAACTCCATTTTCATTCTTATGGGTGTATTTTTTCTTCTTCATATAGACAGTAAAGAGTAACTGAGGGACTGTCTGTATCATTTTACCAGACTCTAATCTTTAACTGGGTTGCAACCAATTAATCTGACTAGGAACAGACACAGTTATCAGAGCAAACAGCCATCTGTTCATAACCCCCTTTTTAGCCACTGCACAAAGTACTCTGAAAGATGTAGGGCAGGAAAGAGAATGGGCAGATAAACTGGTCCCCAGAATGATCCTCCAAAGAATCTTATCTTTCTTTCCAGGAGAAAGGGATATGAAATGAATCCTCAAATGACATTTGTAAAGAGGAGTTTCATAATTAATTTCCTTCTGCTTTGCCTGGATCTCTGCAATTGGAGCTGTACCTTTTGCTAACTGGGAAATTTCTGTTTCAGTGGTGAGCACTATTTGCCATTACCAAACCCTACAGATAGATGCAGGCAGCCATTTTAGATTTCACAGTATGGCTTAGCCCTATCCATTAATATCTATAAAAATAATTAGAGAGTTTTGGAAGGTCAAAGATTCACACATGCAAAACAGAGTGTTAATTAGAGAGGGGAGTTTTCGGTTGTTTGGTTTTTAATTAGGTTTTTTTTTAGATCTAAATTATAAAAAAATCTTTTGTTTAAATTTTATTTTTTAAATTTTGGAATTATATTGCTAAATTTAGGAGGTTACATCGGTGCTTAGTCCCCTGAGGTGTGCACCAGGGGGGTTTGCAGTAGTGACTGTACCTGTGGGTGCACCTAGAAGTTTGGAACAGGAGCCAAAACCTTACTGACTATAGACAGCAATTTCATTATTGATTGAAATGGAAGGTCACTTGGCCATTGGTCTTAATAATGAGATTGTTGAACAAGAGGAGGGAGGTGTGATTTCAGTCATATTGGTAATTTTTGGCTTTTTCATGTAATTCTGTGATCTAATGTGTGACTTCTGTGCTCATGAAAAAAAGAAGTGTTTTGTGTGACAGGTGCTTTATGAACTTAAAAGGATAAGCTTGTTCTGCATCCTCCCCTGATTTTCCTGTTATTCCAGTCCTAGCTGTAAGTCCTTCCATGGAGCTCAGCAGCACGCTGGATGCAGGGCTGTGTGGTGACGTCAGTCAATTGCGTGTGCGTCAGAGCTCTGAAATGCAAGATGAGCTATTAAGTGAAGCTCCTGGCTAAATCTGTAGCTGCTCCTGATCTGTGGAACTGCAGCTGTTTCCTCTGGTGGTGATGTCCCTTTGGTCCTGCACCCATACCCCAGGCCCACTGCTGTCACTGCTCTGCACTGTCACAGGCATGGGGTGCCTGTGGTGATGGCTCTGCTCTGTCACAGGGTAACACAGCTGGTGTGCCCAGCTGTGCACAATGAGGGCATAATGGACAACACTGAAATGTTGCCACGAGGAAAGTTCCATTATGACATGGGAAAAAAAGTAATTCCCATGGGGGAGGCAGAGCCAGAGAGGTGATCGCTCAATCCCCATTGACCCTCAAGTGGACAAGGCCCAGAATCTCAATATCTACCATGGACTTGGCTCTATGTGAAAAACATTTTGTTTAGGTAACCTCTGCATACTATTTTCAGCCACGATTTTATCTTTTTGGGTGATTCTTCTGCGGTCATTAGTCCCTGTTCCTCATGCCAAAGTTCATTCTGGCTCTCTGGATGATAGAAGTAATTTTTTCGCCACAAGATGATTAAGATGTGTCCTTACATTTCTCTCCGAAAATTGCCCTTTTATTCAGGCTTCTTATCTTGGTGGCTACACCTGGGAAGTCGCACAGATTCCCAAAGTAGCTGGATTCTTGTCTACTTTCCCAGGTGTGGGTTAAAGCCTTAGGCTGGAATACAAACTCTAGAGCATAAGGAATTAACAATGGCCATTAAAAGAGGTGATTTTGAACTAACGGATGTGTTCTTCACTAATGTGAATCTCCCATTTACTTCAAATTACAGTAGTTAAGATCCAAACAGTAAATATCACTTTAAGGTACTGAAGCAATAGCTGCATTTCTGACTTCCTTGCTGGGAGTTAGTGGCTTAGGTAATTGGGTTCATTGCTATTTGGAGCATAATCAGCAAGCATTAATTCTCCATACAGCCAGCATATAAAATTTGCAAGAGCTGCATACCGTGCGTGCTCAATCAGTGTAAATCATTTAGCAGGCTGCATAATGGATGTCTGGCTTTTGGACTAAAAATCCACTTGGTAATACAGGCAAATGCGTCATGAACAAGTCTTCCAGTTATATATAAAATTATTATATCCACAAGAGACTCTGAAAGCTGAAGAGATTTCAGCTTTTCAGACAGAAAAAGGGAAGATGAAATGCTGTTACAGTATTTTCATTTATTCTAAATATTTTTTTTCAGTGTGGCATTTTGTTCACTTAGTAATTATTACTGACATAGCCCAGCTTGAATTTCTTGAGGGACTGGAAAATGTTCTTCTGTTCAGTGAGGGTTCATGGTAAGCAGAACTGATGTAAGCAGATCTGTCTTGAAAGTAAGTTTGCAGCAGTGTCAATAGCTGCAGACTCTTCCCTGCCTGAATCAGAAGCTGGCGAATCTCCTCTGTGCTTGAGGAGCTGTGTGCAGTTGCTGTGGGAGTCAGAGCCTCGCTAATAATTCAGCAGAGATTTCCTGAGATTAAACTATCAGAGTATGGCCCTCATTTAGGCCACTGACATCAGAGCAGGAGTGTGTTGGCTGAGTATCAGCTGCTGCAAGGGAGGCAGATGATGAGCTGCCTCCTTGCCCATGGATGTCATACCCCTAAACCTTTTCAGCTCTGCCAGTCAGCAAATACTGTGAGCAGTGAAGCATAGATTTGAGCTCACTTTCTCTCCTTCCTTGTGTAATAGGAGAGGAAACATTGTCCCCTTCCATTGTACACCCTTCCTCTTGCTTTCAAAGTCACAACATTAAGGAATCAGCAGGAAAATCAAATATCTTACACTTCTTATTTGAAATGAGGGTTGTTTAGCCCCTCTTCAGACAAAATCTATCCTCGCTATATTTTTTTTCCTGAATTTTGTCAACTCTCAGAGAATTTTCTTCTCTTGACATTTTCCTGTTCTCTCTCCCATGCTTGTTTGTGCACCCATAGCATAGATGAAATAGGCACATCTTTGTAAGTGTGACCTTTAGCTGGTTTGTTGCAGAGAATAAAATGCCAGGGGTCAAACTCACTGATTCTTTGGGTTTGCCTGGGTTGCCTTGTTAAGCAGAATTTGGCCCTGTAAGTCCTGAAGAAAAAGAGGTTAATTTTTGGTTAACATTTCAGTTGCAGGTGTGAGAGGGTTGTGTTTAGTTGGTTGATTGGTTAAGGTTTTGGGTTTTGTTTTTTTTTTTTAGTTTTGGGGACTTTAAAGCAGAAAGGACTGATTGGGTTCTTGAATTATCCTTGAAGATCCTGGGAAACTCTATCAGTTGCATTAAAATAAGGGAAGAGGCTCTCTTGGGTTTTAAAATTTATGTATTGATACTCTGCACTTGTTTCCAGTCCAGAGTCCCCAAGTTCTCCATTATGCTAGAGAGCTACCACTACCTGCTGTATCAGGAAAGGAATCCTGCTCCCAGAGAAAAATGCAGTTATGGAAATCTGTCTTTTTAATGTTGCCACAAAAGGATAAAGCACTTTACAAAGATCTGGTCTCCCCAGACTCACAGTTCTAGCTCCAAGTAAGATAAGGCATAATAATTGCTCAGAGATGTAAAAAGAGGAGGAGGAATAAGAGAATGTGGATTAGAGATCAAAGCTGTAGCATTTTGTAATTGGTAATGTGAGAACCTCCTCTGGGTCATGGATCTTTTTAGTTTGATTTGTCTTTTCTTCCTGACTAGCAGATAGGGTTCTCTGTGCATAATTCTGTTTCTCTCTCTCCTTCCCCCACCTCTTTTCTTATGCCTGGAAACCCCTGCTGCAGGTCAGGGTGATGTGAACAAGCTGCTTACCTGCTGTACAGAATAAGGATAAAAAGGGTCCTGCCTGAAAGGGTGATGAGTGAATGTGTGAATCTCACTACACCCAGCCTCCAGTTGTTCTTCAGTGCTAATAGAAATAATTGCTCATTTACCTGGGCAGTCTTAAGGTGACAATCAGACTCAAAGCTGCCCTTTGGAAAAAAAAGTAAGGTTTGTCCCTAGGGCATAATGTATACACAGCTGCTTCAAAAAGCCATCCTGGGATGGCTGGTTGTGGAATCAGTTCGTACTGAGGTGGCATCAGTGTCTCTGCCCTTTCTTGCATCGTGCTGCAGCTTCAAAGCACTGAGCAATGACAAATGTGAGAGACTTCAGGGAGTTAGTGAAATTCAGCAAAGTGCATTAAAAAAAGGAGGTAAAAAAGTCTCTGGTAAGGCAATTAATAAGATTAACAATTAGCCATGTTTCTTTCATTCTCTTTCTAGATGGGGAACAAAGAGACGACATAGACTTTTATTCCAGAAAAAGTCACTCTCCAGTGAGAGAAAGAAGGTCTTCCCAAACTTTGCTGGTGACAGAAGGCAAGGCAGGGTAATTGATGAACCATCATGCAGATGTTTACAGAAGTGTTAAGATTTATGTGTGAAGACTGTTCAACCCTGAAGATGCAGTGTTTTCTGTGAGGAAGAAACTGACAGGCTTGTGAGAGACAACCTTTTCAATTTCTCTTCCTGTCAGTGTAATCCTTCAGACGGGAGAGTGAACTGCAAATTACCCACCTGCAGTTCTTGGGTGGTACAGTACTCACTGCAATGGACTAGGCTTTTTTTTCTGTGTGACTTTTTGGTTAGAAATAACATGTCCAAGTCTATGACTGAACTGATACAGAAAGATCAAGTTACTATGTACATATATACAGTGTCCTGGAATAGAATACTATATATATTCTATATTTTATAAACATAGAATATATATAATATAATATACAGAGTCCTGGAATAGAACATTTAAATATTTTGGTGTTAAGATATTACAGTGTTTATGTTGGTTAATTTAATGTTTTGTGTCTATATGTTTGAGATTGGTGGCACAGCCAGGGACTCTGGTACTGACCTAGAATAGCCAGCATGAGCTGTCAAATATCAGGCACTACAGCCAGGGGATATTTATGACTTTCCTCCTCTGAAGGCATTAAAGGCCTTGAGAGAACAATTTGTGTGGAGGCTGCAAGTAAGAGGTAGTACAATAAAAGGCTATTTTACTTTCTATCAGCATGGGGCAGGGGGGGGGAAGGGAAGAAGAGTGTGGTATTTTTAGGATATTGGACAGAGACACAGTTGATACAGTCCCAGTGTTTTAAATTAATCTGGTGCTGAATATGTACCAGCTAAGTAAGGAAAAAGATATTATCTGTACTGGAGAAGAAAAGTAAGCAAGTCCTTATTTAAAATTTAATCAAATTTAGACTTCAGTCAATTTCTACAAAATAGTTACATGCCTACTAAATCACTTTAATTTTTGACAGATAATGTTGTACTAAAGAAAATATAGTGGGATTGTAATTGGGTTTGGGGGTAATATACTTTGTGGGAAACCAGATTATTAGGATAATTTTTCAACTTGACTTAACCTGTTAACATGTGAGGTTCCTGTCTTTAGACTGTGACAGACCAGACTGCCTCACTGACTTGAAACCTTTGTTCCACCTGAAATGTGCCCTGCTCTTGTACCTCCCTTTGCTAAGGTAACCTATGGCTATTTATTTGCAGTCCTTTCCATTCCTTAGACAAAATCAGGCTTGTGAAGTGGAGGGAAAGCTTTCTGATGTTATGCCATTGTCCCAGTTTTTAATGACACACAGCCATCCTGAGACAATTTGTTATTTCTGTACTGCTTTTTAAGGTCACTACTTAACCAAGGTAAGGAAATACATGAATTGAGTAGATGTTCTGACAGCCAGATCAGCTTCCAGGATTCATAAATTATCAGAGGATGGGTCCAAATCTGTCTGAAGAAGTCATTGAGATGAATTGTGAAGATGAAGCACAATATGATATTGCACCATACAAGCCAAAGCATGGCGAGGTGCAGAGTTAGGCAGGGCTCTCACATCAGCAGTGAAACTGCCCACAGTGCAAGTGAGAGCACTTGCTGAGAAAGCACCAGTATGCAAATATTTTTCTACTTGCATGCTGTTCACAGCTTCTTACTCAAGTCTTCCCTAGGACATTCATTTAAAAGAAAAAGAGTGATCCAGTTTTGGTGGGATCTTAAGCTTTAACATTTTAGATTGCTTGCAGGCGATGCTTCTATTTAGATCTCGTATAATGTCACACTGGATGCACACCTTGTGCAGCTGATGGCTTGAGGCCAGCTGCTCTACCTACTTTCATGCCAACTTTGTTCATATTCCTTTGTTCATCCAGGAAATGGACTGCTGAATGGAGGGGGTTTTGCTCTGTGAAGAGCAGTGGGTTGTATTTGAGTGTTAATAACATGTTTTATTGAATGAAGAAGGCAAAAGTTGAAGAGCTAAAAATGTGGCAGAAGGCTCAGCAATATTTTTGAGCTGCTGCAGAATTCATACAGACGAAGAGCTCTGGCTGTAGGGATCTGGGTAAGGGCCTAGAGAAATTTTGGTTTTCTTATAGGCTGTTCTACCTCAGATTCTTTCTGTTTTAGTCTCTTTTATTTATTTTGTTTATTGATAGTTAACGAATCTCACTTACTTTGTAATACTGAATGCAGATTGTTTGAACCAAGACCCACATACTGACTCATTTTATGAGGTATCTGGTACATAAAGTAATTGACAATTAAACTGACAACTTGGAGAAGTTCTCCTGGCATGAAGACATAATGCAAGTGTTAATAGCTTTTCTTTCAAAAGCAGTGCTCTCTTAAAAAGCCATAACAGGGAATAAATGTGATTGGGATACCTGACTAGGGAAGAATCCTGAAAGTGAGACGTGAATTCAGTTTAAAAGGCTCAATGGGTATGTGACAGCTGAGCATTGCACAGCTGGCCCTTCAGGGTGAACATTTCTGCCTCTAACACTTGTACTTGGGCCACTGTGTAACTCAGCTAGTCTCTTCCCTGCATGTATCATTGCAACATACAAATAGGTGCCTATAGGATGGGAATTTACAGAATGCTGTGAATGAATGATTTTTGCCTGAGCTGTTAATGCAGCCGTTTCACTGGGGTATCTGGTTGGATTGTAAACCTTTTGAAAGAAATACTGTTTTCTTGTATAAGGGGTTCCAGTGTTCTTCAAGGCCCCATAGTGCAGTTGAAGAGCAGCCTACAATGTGTCACCTACAGCATGCAGTTTGGCTGCTTTTGTGGCAATGTCATGCTTGGAATTAGGATTTGGGGGTGGAGGGGAAGAAGTAGGGGAAACAGTAATGGCTAACTTTGTACATGTGACCTACTTTAGCTACTGCTGATGTGATAAACAAGAGAAAAAAATGCATGAAGAAATATTTCTTCCTCTTTGTCTATAAACATATATAACACACTGGATATATTTCTGCATGCTTTTAAAAAATTCTCTGCAGCTCTTGCTCCTCTGTAAGCATATAGGATTATGCATTAAGATGAAATTAATCCCTCATTTTGAAGTGCACAGGCTCAGCATTTGCCACAGCTTTGCTCTAAGAAATGGATTCAGACCATGCGGTCTCCACCAAAGAATGGCAGATTGTTGGCAGAATCTTTTTCCATTTGTTTCTGCAAGTGAAATAGTTAATAAATCAGTCATGCATTATTACTGGATTAGCAATCACACTCCCAAATGGTACTAGCTGCTCTCACTCTTTCTCCTGAAGATTACCTTTAAATCCTATCAAGGGACAAGATTCCTTTTGCCTTCCTGGCATTAGCACCCTAGTGACCTACAACCAAAGTCAATAATCACTAAGCTAGCTCTTTGTCGTGGTGGAAGAACAGACTGCCTTAACCAGATCCACTGATTCTTAAGAATTTAGATTCTCTTGTCAGTGCCTTAATTTTTTATTTTTTTCCTTTGTTTAATTTTTTTTTCCACATCAGCTAATCTGAAGCTGAGCAGAAGGAAGTTTGCCACAATGAATCACTCAAGAGTCTGTTGTGGGGTCATACAGAATGGGAGAGTTTTGCAAGGCTGAAGACTGCAGAGGAGCTGAAGAAAATTATGAGGAGGTAGGTACTTAACAAATTCTTTCTGATTAATTAAGCTTATTTACCTCTTGTCTGCAGCTGAGTGTGGTCTGTAAACCTGCCTCTTCCTCTTGGTATGAAAGCAGAGAAACAGCACTGGAGACAGGTCATAAATTGATGAGAGAATTAATTCATGGTCTTTGAGTTCTCCTTGTCTACAGTTTCATAGGAGAGTTACTTAAAATTGCATGTTGGACATATCAAATAGTACAAAACTTTTTTTGCTTGTTTTGAGATGCTCGCCAATGAAATGGCTTTACTCAGCAGTGACTCTTTATTTTGCCTCATAAGTTACTTTGTGTTTGTTTTCATGGCATTTGTTTCATTATTGCTGGGATTCATTTACAGAAGCATTGGAGTATTTTATATGCAAAAAAAGTTTCAAGAAGTAAAATTACACTTAGGTTACCATGTGCTTCATTTTTAAGGAGCAGTTATTTTTAAAATGTTTGCGTTTGAAACCTGAAATATATAGATACTAAAATATTTTGAATAGTAATGAATATTCTTGCAGTTTTATTATGTTTTGCTGCATGGAAGATTGATGTTAATGTATCTGTAAAATATTTTTCTCATTGCCTTGCAGATTTTTTTGCTAACCTGTTACTAGACATGAAGGAAGGTCTGGAGATTTAAAATCTTCTTAGTATGCAGACAAAGATAACAGGATATGAACTGAAAGGTTTAAGCAGCGCTTAAAGTCTACCTTGAACCCAATGATGCATGATTGTGCAAGTAACTTCTTCAAGTGCCTCCCAGTAAATACCTAGCCACAGTATGTTTGCAGCACTGCTTTCTGATATTATCTGCATAGTTACCTTCTGGGGTGAATGGTTAGATAAAGGAATGGGCTAGCATTCAGATCAGGGCTCACTGTGTCTCACACTTAAGGTGTTAGACTGTTTAATTCAGAACTGTTATTTCCTCGATTCACCTCAATTTTAGTTCATAGTGTTTCTTTTCTAGAAACTGCGAACAAAAACTGGTGGACAAGGAAGTGTGGGTGGGGATTAAAATGTGAGAAAGCAAAGACCAATGCAACTGGACAAGAAAGAGCAGTTAAGTGTTTGAGCATTGAATTGAAAAGTAGGAGAAAGCTTTTCAAGTCAGCTCAAATATTTTTTCTATGTGTAGGGAGAGCAATCATGTGGAAAACAAAAGCTGGGAGGTACCCAGACTGCAAACCAACTTTGGTTCTTACCAAGAACTTCCTTAAATTAAGACCTAAATGGACCAACTTGCTACCATTTAGTCCTCCACCCTCACCTACTACTTATTCCTCTGTGGACAGTCTCAGCTCACAAGATTGCATTGAAAATTCAGGTTATGGGCTCATCATTGTGCTTGAGTATTTTGCTGGCTTTCAAACCACCTCTTACCTTTCTGCTGTTCAAGCAATGTTGTTCTGGCTGCTTAAAGCTCTGCTTCATGGTGTGTTCAGTGACAGACTTGCTGCCTGTCTATGGCTGCTGGAGCTCCAGCCCAGCAGAGCATGCATGTGGTCCCCACTGTTGTCATGCCACACACAAAACATGATGAAGGAGCCAGAGGACTCACATGACATTTCTCTAATTCTGGGTTGCTTTCTTGCAGACTCAGAACACTTACTCACTTACTATGTGAAATTTTATTTTTTGTTTCATTAGTTTTATTTTTTGTTTTGTTTGTTTTATTTTCTTTGGGTTTCAGCATCTCCTCAAGTAGGGTAATAAAATTTTGCTTGCTGTATAAAAAATGTGGAGGAAATGCAGTGCAAGTGCAAATATGGCTATACAGCAGCTATTTGTGAAATAACATGACTGTTACGAATGAAACATGATTAACAAAATAGGTCTTAAGATAATTTTCAGTCCTTTAAAGCTATGAAACCCTGTAGTGTTCAGGGTCTTTTGGTAGCATACCACTACCTTACACTTTTCTTGTTTAAAAGAAAGAAATTAGATGTGCTGTGTAAAAACATTTGTACCTAAACTTGATGTGGTATGCAAACCTAGCGTGATGCAAGGAAAGGTCATTCAGAGAATAGTAGACTCTGAGCTCAGTGGCCACCAGGAAAATTTATTTAGTTCCTACTTTTTTGGGTCTTTAAAATCATCTTGGGCAAAGTGCTTTGTCAAGAAGGTCTGTCAGGACTTAGATAATCTCTTTACAGAGGAGGCATTGTAATGATGAATACATGAGGGACAGTGAGCTGCCTCAGTGCTGCTCTCATGGGAACCATGTAAGTACCTACAGTAGTCACCTGCTCTCCCTGCAGCAGACCCTACCTTGAGGAAGGTGGCTTCATATTTGGATAGATGTTGAATAATATTTCAACATTGTGGGTTGGTTCCCAGGCCAGTATTCAGTAGGCAACAGGAAATCATGTGTCTACAAAGAGACAAACTTGAAATGCTGAGCCATATTGCCAAGCTGGAGAAAGACACAGTGCTTCCATCTTGTGGCGTGCATGATTTTTCTTCATTGTCAGTACAGCCTCAGGACACTGGAATTATGAGCCATGACTAGGTTTTAGAGGTGCTGGTGTAATACAAACAGTACTGCTACCACTAAGCAGCTTGCTTTTTAATAGCGGTCTTCACAGCAAAACCCCAAACCCAAGTTAATTACAGGAGGCCAGGGAATTATTTCAATTAGACCAGGATAGCAGCCCTCTGTCCAGAAAAGCAGCTTTAAGCACAACTCTGCTGGAGCAAGTTCAGTCCAGCTCATTAAGACCAAGTGTTAAGACCACAGCCAGATTCTAAAGTGTCTTTTCAAAACCACCTCTTCTATGGGTTACTGTTGTCTGAAGAACTGCTCTCCCTGTTCTTGATAGCATCTCCTTTCTCTCTCCTGCCCAGCCAAGCTGAGACCAGTAGCTTTCACCTAATGGTGACTCTGCCTTCTGCACCTGTCCTGGTCTGGGAAGTCAGAATTTGTAAACTTCCTTTCATGCTCTTGAGATAATTTCCCCTCTAATGTGTGCTTTTGTGCTGGTTTGGTTGGATAAACATAGGGGACAACATATGTATGCCTGTCATTAGGGTTATGTGTTACAATTTATTTTTGGTTCCTTCTAATTCTTGAAATTTTGTGGGACCAATGGATCTCTTATGTTCCATGAATATTTAAGCAAGATGTAGCTGAAGATGATGATTTCACAGTTTTTCTCCTTATGATTACTGACCTCTCACTTTTGTTGTGCCAAGTGAGTCCCACTGGATTTTACACTTGCTGCTCCCTTACCTGTCTAGAAATGAGTATGGATACGACTACTATCATACTGCTATAGCCAATGACTCCTCACAGGACTGAGGTTAGGCTTTTGAAACAAATGAAATTTGTAGTCACTCAAGTTATGTCAATCAGAATGGAAAATTTTAACTGCAGTTGTTCTACAGATCAGTACAGGGTTAATATTGATGAAATGTTGTAATCCTTAATTTTTTAAGTGTTCTAAGAGCAGGTTGTATCCACAGTGGCATCTCGTTGGTCTCAGACAGCTGTGAGACAGCAATTCTTGGCTTTAATTTGAGTTACAAGTAGCCCATTTCCTGAATGGATGCTGACTTTGAAGAAGTGAGTACTGCCCAACTGTCTACAACCTGTGGACACAAGAAACAATTTATCAGTTTGACAGTGTTAGGAGCAGAGGCAGGTGATATAAGGCTGAGGAGGAAAAGGACTGGAAAAAAAACAGAGATGGAATGATGGAAAGAGATGGAAGTTCATGACAGCATGGAGATGAGAAGTAAGCAATATGAGTATATTCCTTATGAAATGGGATAGAAGGGATTAAAGAAACACAAGGAAAGTAATAGTGAGGAGATGTAAAATATGCTTGTATTTTACATCTGTACTGCTCTAGTAAATATGAGCACAGAAGCAAGAGGGCTTGGGAGGAAAAGAAAGCAAAAAAAGAGAATATATAATGAAAAGGCCTTGCTGAGCTGACAGAAGAATGTCCCTGGAGGAGAAGAATGCAAAACTATAAAGAATTGGGTATTTTGACTAGCTTAAGGCAAAGCACAAGTTCTGGCAACAAGGGAAATGAAATTCTTTAGAAGAAGGAAAAAGTAGATTTTCAAATCGAATAGAACTGACACAGATTTGGAGTTAATTTCGAGTGTTATTCTATTGAAAGTTGGTTGATCAGATATTTTACTAAAATACTTATATTTGATACTCCTGGGAAGCAAAATCATGGAGAAGCTTGCTGTAATTTTTTAATAGCTTTTTCTACAAAGGTCTGATGTTTTCATTATCGCTACTGGATGATATGGTGAATGATCCAGAGAGCTGACACCCAAAGGTTTGTATTTTCCTCAATATGGATATGCCTGCATCATAAAGGAAAGATGCCCCAGACAACCTGAGGCAGGCTGAATGTAGGTGTTGTATAGTGGTTGAAGCAGCACAAGACTGTGTTCTGCATGTGCCTGAGTAATGTCAGAGCTGAAGCCTCTGCTGTTGTCATTGCTCTTCTTTCATGCATACATCACGGCAGTCAGGTGCACAACTGTGGTGCAGATATGTCAGGATTGGACCTCAGAGATGTCACAACAATGTCAACACTTACAGTAATGAAAAACATTCAGTGTTCTATGTACTGGCTTCTGCTTTTCTACCCACTGACACAGCTTTCAGTCTCACTAGTCCTGATTACTGCTAAGAAATTAAATGCCAGAGGCAAACACTCCATTTTAGCAGGGATGGCTACTGAAAGCCTTCACTCAGTTTAAATGGGTGCTCTAATTTTTGCTGGCAGGAACAAGGTTACAGTTAGATGATAATCCTATTCTCCAGCACAGTGAAGGCCATAGAAAGAATGGTTTTGGAAATGGCTTCCTCTGTTGCTAGCTGAAAAATGAAATTTCTTTAGAAGAGGAGTTGCTTTTTCAGATAAGTTTTCATTGAGACCAAAAGATTTCTTTTACTCATACATCTTAGCATAAATGGTTATGAAAAGACCTTTTCAGAACAAGACTTGCAATATAACAATATTGTTTTAAGTAAAAAGGTAAAACTCCAGTTTAGTCCTTCATGAGTGTGGTAAGTGGTGTTTCAAATTTTTAAAGTAACTTTCTTAGAGTATCTTATCCTCATGCAGGAAAATAAACCCTGTCAATTCAAACTGGTACTGACCTCCTTTCAGGCAGTTGTAGTGGGAAGTAAGGTCATCCTTGAGCCTCCTTTTCTCCAGACTAAGCAACCCCAGCTCCCTCAGCTGCTCCTCATAGGACTTATTCTCTAGACCCTTCTCCATCTCCATTGCCCTTCTCTGGACATGAAAAGTGATAAAAGTAAGATGATTTCTGCTTGTGTGCTCAATTCCTAACAATGCAGTTGCTGGCAAATTAAAAGCCAGGTAGAGTATGGGAAAAAGACATGCTCTGGGAGGAGGTATAAGATGAAATATCCAATAGAGCCTGCTGGAGCACTCCAGACATGTGAAATAATAGGGCTGAGATAATGTGTAAGAAATTGCACAGACCCTGTGTAGTGGGATGTTTCTTAAATTATACACAACTTTATCCATAGGCACTCATAGGTATCACTTTGGGTATTGAAACCCCAGTGCCGATATTCATTACCAAATAGAACTTTCTATGATGTTATGGTTTTTGTAATTCACTCTGTTTTTTTTAATAGAGACTGTGGAAGTGACATGTTAATAGGATAAAACAAATACACAGATATTGGAAGCTAGAGTGCTTTCACCATACAGGATGTTCACCACTGTGTAAGCATGGAACAAAAATTTGCATATCCCAGACAGGGCTGTTCTGTTTCTTCTTTGAATGTTTCATTGCTTGGCTAAGTTAATTGAACACAAGCACAGCATGATCTTCCCTAGCTGCTTCCTTTCGAGCTGAGAGAAAACACTTGATAAAGGACAAAAAGACTAGTTTGCAGCAGATCAGTCAAAGTAAATCCCTTTTTAATTGGAAAATGTAGAGCCATTTATTCTTATTTAGTCATGTTGCCAGCCAAATATTGCCTTCTATCTCCAGCCACTTCAGCACAAGTCTCTTTAACGTTCTTTGTGTGTATGTTTAGTAATGGAAAAGTTTGTGTTTATTTTTCATACTGCAGAGTTACTGAACTGCTTTAGCTTAGATTTGATACTTATCTTTTTACTTTAGCTGGAAATTACCACCTTGAAATGTGAGTTTCAAAGGTGCTCACAAACTGGAGAGTTATCAGGAGATAAGGAGAGATGAAAGGAACTTTCAAGAGAATGTTTATTAATTTTGCTTCTTACCTTTGATTATTAGTTACTTATAAGGACTCTTTCCATAGGACACTATGCTAGCATTTTGGACATCTCCAGACTGTTGTCCCTGAATAGTATTCTGTCAGTAACTTCCAGTGGCTTACTTGTCTTTTATTTACTGGAAACTACCTTACCTTTACTTGTGTGGCTGACTTGAAACCTTCTGGGAAACATTGAATTTAAAAATGAAATAAAATATGTTCACGCTCCACTAGGGCCAACCCTTTTTGCAAATCCATTTTGGAGTGCAGTTTCATGAGTTGCTGGATTGTGCAGGATATAAACCTCTGTCATGTGGATGTAGCTGTGAGAGGCAGAGCTAGGAACCTGTGCCAGTGGATATTCTGTTAAAGGAGCAATGACAAGGAGCAACTGCCTGAATATACAGATTCTCTTTAGAATTAAAAGTATAGTATTCGTGCCATTTCTGCAGAGGGTCCTCTATGTGTTTTTTCTCTGATTATATTAAAGGAGATAAAATTACATAAAAAAGGGACTAAGTTCCAATTTTACTAAGAGTGTGTTCTATGTGCCCTGCATGTCCTGAAGGAGTTGAACTGGTTGTACTTAAATTTGGAAGAGAATGCATAAATAGATGGTGCTTGTTCTTTTAGCATCTGATTCAAAGATCTTTTAAATGTAGTAGAAGGTCATGGCCAACCTCAGTGAACACGATACGGTCATTGCAGGACTGTAATCAAGTGGATACCGATCATCTCATGGCTCAGCCTGACTTCTTATCTCGGCTCCCTCATCAGCATGACTGCTTTCATCTTTTTGCCTAGCTTTGCAATAGCCTGAAGCCTCAGAAAATCCCTCAACTCTATGCCCTTTGTTACATATAAGTGTATTCTTTGACAGACTGCCTGGAAACAGACACACTTCAGCTAGTATTGAAGTCTATGTAAATAGGAGTGTTTTGAGGTTCTTTGTTGCTGTTGTTTTTGTTTTGTGTAGGAGGTTGGTATGTTTTGTTGATTTAAGATGTTTCGGGAATTTCAGAGACCACTTTTTAGTGGTGCATTTGGTGTTTGAAAGCAGCTGGATTATTTTCTCTCTAAACTTGCCAAATGGAATTTATTCCACAAACCCTTTGGCATTTTCCAGAATATGGTGTCAACCCTGATGTTCTAAAATAACTGTAGCTTTCTTCCCTTATGCTGTCATCTTGTTTTCCAGGTATTTTTGGTATAGAATAATAGCTTGAAAGCATATGCATAAGGTGGGCACATTTCAAAAAGAAGTTTGAGTTTTTGAAGAAAAATGGGATGAGAGACAAAGGCATATCTTTTGCGCAGACCTGCCAGGCAGGCAGGATCAAATGTAGATCATCTCTTTCATGCTGTGGCGTGTAGGGAAATCTCAGAATTCACTTGTAGCTGGTAACGGAGCATGCAAAAAGTGTTTCTGTGAAAATGAAAACTCATGAAATATTGCTGTCCATGCAATGAACACTGGTATTTTGTGGATCACTTTTCTATGCAAATGATTTTTATTTTGCTTGTATTGGTCTTTTCAACAGGAGTCTAATATAGAGTTCTTATTGAAATAGGAAGGAGTACTCATTTTGAGCACTTTCAAATGTCACCACAAATATTTCTGCTGAGTAATGTAAATGGAAAGTCCAAAACTATTAGAAAAGACTTCTCTAATCAAACATGAGACAGAGTATACAGCTGCAACTCATGAAGCCTACAACATATAACTTTACAAAACTTTATTTTTGTCTGAATGCTTGTACTGTATTGAAAAAATCTTAGGAAAGAACAGTGATGATAAATAAGCAAGCTAATAATGCCCCTAAAGAAGCTATGCATGGGAAATTGTTGCCTGCTTTGCAGTCTTGTCCTACATTGGAGTTAGGAGTGCTAACTACTCTTTCAGAGAGAGAAGTATCTCTTGTCATTGGTGAGCAAGGAACAGGAACATTCAGTCTCAGGGGATGTGCCAAACATTTCTGATGCAGTTTAGGAGTGTACATGTACATATCAGGTTCTTGCTTAGTGCTGCCTGGCCCAGATAGAGTAATTTGTCATGAATCATTGATGAGGTTTGATTCATGGTCCTGGCATTCTCCCTACAGGTCTCTTGCATGCTGGGATATCTCCAGCCAGTGCTAATCTTTGGGAATGACATTTTCTCCACACTAACACTGGATTGCCAGCTTCCCAGCAGGCAGAACAGCTTAGAAAAAGGAAATCCTCCTAACTTTTTCTTGACTCAGTATGATTAATAGTGGTGGGGACTGGGCACTTTGAAAATGGCTCCAATACCCATGTCTTAATGATCATCCACACCCATCAGAGCAGAATGTTGTATTTATTGCCAGTTAACCTAAATCCCTCATAAGATAAATCAAAGGATAATATATTTACATAAGCCAAATATGGACAGCAAACTTAGTAGGTGCATCAGCAAACCAGAAGAAATAAAAGCAATTCTTGATATCCACCTTTACTTAAGCTCATCTTCAGCTAGCAAGCAGTCAGAATACTTTGGTGCTTTATGGCTGGGATCTAATTCTTGGACAAAGCCCACTACTTTGCATTTCAATGTCACTGAAAAACCCCCTATATTTATGGGTTACAGGCATGTGGTAAGTAGCCAAACTTTTCTTGGAATTCTGTTCAGATTCAAGCATTCTGTCTCTTTTCCTTAATGTTTTCCTGTAATTCATCACTTTCTTTGGGGTCAGTTTAAATATTCTCATACAGGACATGTAACCATTCACCTTATTGTAGAAATGTTGATGTATTTCACATGTTAGCTAGACAGTATTCTCCTTTCCAGATGACATTCAGGCTGGTTCCTTCACTGGGGTCTTACAAATCATTATCTCATTACGAGATAAGCATTCTTTCATCTGACTGATGATGCACAAACCTCAGTACGTGGCTTTTCACAAAGCCATATCCTTATACCAGCAGTACTACCAGGTACAGGCATGTAAGAGAGATCAAAAGTTAGGTCCATTTCCTATTCTTGAGGTTCGTCATGTCAATAACCTTCATCTTTGGTAAAACAGTAGATTTGAGATAAAGGGTTCCCAGGCCTTGAGAGATCCAGTGACAAGTTATTTTCTGAACCAGCAGATGGAAAGGATTTACTACACTGATCAACTTTTTAGGTGCTGTGTACAACTAAAGAAACATTGTTACTAGTTACAGAAAAGCTATTTTTCATGCTCTATTTATAGATACCCAGGATAAAAGTGGATTCTGTGTAATTTAAGGGAGTCATGTGGGAGAGAAGGAGTGCTTTCATTGCTACTGAGGAGTATGGAATATACAAGATGCTTTTGGATAAAAAGTGATGTTGTTGAATTATTTAGCAGTGATGCATTCCCTCCATCCAGCAGGAATAAGTGCTGAGTCTGTGCCCTGGTTTTCCAGTGTGAGGGAGCTGGGTACTTCAGTACTGTGGTATATGATCTCCTACAGAGGGTCTAACTCAAAGATCAGAATGAAAAGTCACTGTGACACCCCTCACCACTATTTTGTAAGTTCAATAACATTACGTGTGAGAACAAAAAGAGGTCTTTGAATTAGTACCTCTACTCTGTTCTTTATTACCCTATGTAATTCTAGCAACCCACATGGGAATGAGTATTAGTGGATCTATGCTTGTGGGAGAAGGGAATGGAAAACAGCACCTCTCTTGACTTTTTTAGCCTATGTACATGTATGTACTGTTTTCCAATTTCTTTGCGTATGTACATTGATAAATTGATTGAGAGTTGCTTAAAAACTGCGTACAGCATGGCATAATTGATAGGGGGGAAAAAATCTTACCAAAAACTTTGATTTTACCCATTAGTGTTAATTGTGACCTTTTTGTTTGTAATGGAAAAAAACCCCAAACTTTTCTACTTTCTCCTTTCCTCTTCCTCAGACCACAGCCCCTTTTCTTAAATATTAGGTATGAAAGCCCAAATCCATGGAGCCCTTTAGCAAATATCCCATTGGCTTCTCTGAAACCAAAATTTTTCCTGAATTTATAAAATGGCTAAACACTACTAAGCCACACATGCCATAATGCACACCCAAAATGCCAGTGGTTTCTTTTCAGAGACTGGCAAAAACGCTGTTGTTAGATCACAGGGTATTAAACCAGTGTTTCTGTTGTCAGATATCCAGCAGAACCATTGTTGCTATGCAGAGGAATGTTATTAAACACTCCACTCCCCAAACTGTTCTTAATGTCAAAAGGAAGGTGTACCTTTTAACTTATTGCTTTGGATTTTAAATATGTTTGCTTATTTGCAGTGCTTTGGAATTTACCTTTTATAAATACATGAAATGCATCTGTAATTGCATATAAATATCAGTATTGTCTTTTAACTCTGCTTCAAAATATCCCAATTTTGTGTACAAGCACTGAGTAGGATAACCAACCTCTGAATACCTCTTATGAGCATCTCCAAAGTGTTTTTGATTTGTTCCAGAAGAACTTTGTCTAGGCATAGAAATGTAAGAATCCTTGGTTCTAAGACTTTCAGTAAGGACAGTTAACTGTTTCGGTACGAAACCTCCCTAGGAACTGTAATAATTTTGCATAGATCACTGTACATTTCCATAAGTGGTACTGTCTGTCACTTCTGAATGGCTGTAGATATAAACTGCTCAATGATCATCGAGTCTGTATTTAATACCAACTTCAATCTGTACTGATCTGCCCAAGAAGTGAGCACATTGTAGTCCAGGCTGGAAGTGCCAAAAGAAACATGGAGCTGTCATAATGGGCTGCTTCCAAGCAGTTTGCTAGGACATGTGACATGGACACAGATGCACCAGAGCCGACACATATAAGACTGTTAATGTATTTTTTCTTGGGTATACATAGATTGCCCAAAATTAGGGGCCTTCTTAAGAATATATTCAAACCAGATTGCTTTTTTTAAAGGACTTTGCTCACACACTACAATGTTTATCTTGTGTCTTCACATTTAAATGGATTTTATGTTTCATTCACTGGATGAAAGATTACTTTCTGCAGGGACTTAATATACAAGGGAGGCTTCCTAAAGGTGTAGTTCTCCTTACAGTCAAAAGATGGTGGTACAATTTCTGTTCCAAGCGGCCCAGCAACACAGAGTAATAGCTATGTATGCATTGCTTGCACTTATAAAAAGAGATAAGGCAAGAAAAGAAAGGTGGGGCTCTGTAGATGAGATCCTAGCAGTCAGGCATTGGTTATGACCATGACTTTCTCTGGCAGTCAGTAATCCTGAATGTGGCCAAGATGGCCAGGTTTAATTGACTCTAGTACAGCCATCAAGCCACCTGGTGCCAGAATGGACATCTGTAGTGAAGGGATTATTGCAAGGCTTAGGGGGTTGAGAGAGCATGAAATGAAAGTGTCCTTATCATCTCTGATGTTTTTTATAAAGTCTCTAAAAGCAACAACTTATGTAATTAAAGTAAAAAGTTTAATTAGACCTAACTATTGATTAGTTCAGTGTAAATCTCAAAGTATTTTATGCTGAGGTGCAGATAGTTCATAGCAAGAAAATGATGCTTCTCTGGAAAATAGAACTAGAGTTTCCTTAATTTAAAAAGGAGAGAAGTTGCCACTAACTGCTCAAAACAGAGATTTAATATGGGCTGTTACCTGACAAATGTGTATTCTTCCCAGCACATCTAATTTTCTAGGAATACAAAGCAAATAAGATGCTCATGCTGAATAAAATGGAGTTTGTTTTTTTCCACTAATCAACAATGGAATTTCAATCTCATTTTGTCTGTAATGAGTCCTGTTAGAGCAGTTGTTTGCTTGGGCAGACTGCTGATTGTAGCAGAATCAGGGAAACTAATTTTACACAGAGGATACACGATGTTCTTCAGCAAAGTAGCATCAGTAAGGATCTAATATTCCTAGGACATGGATATTTAGATGCATATGGTGCTACATCTGAGCTGAGAAAGCAGAAACATGTCTGCATGTGGCATGTGCAAAGATTGTACATGGAAAATTTATATCCTTGAGTAAGGATATAAATATACAGTGTTTCTGTGTACACTGAAATGCTGCTGTGAATCTGCTTAGAGGTAAGACAAATAATTTGAGACAAGTGCTCAAATATCAATACAAGTGCTCTGCTTTTAGGTGTGTAATATCTGTTTCAGGAATTCCAGTTCTGCCAGTGCCTGTAAAAATTGTGCTTGGTCCTAACAAGTTAAGTTCAGGCACCAGTATTAGGCACTGTATGGGGTCAGTGAAGTGCCTTCAGGCTCAACATAGAAGTAGCCAAAAGAAAACAGTGAGTGTAGGAGCTTGTCAAAATTTTCTTGCTTTTAGGAACCAAGGTACAGTTGAAAGCCACACATTATCACATTTTTCTACCAAGGACTCCCTTATGGATGTCATCCACTGCACTAGGACTGTATTTGGGGAAGGCAGAACAAGTAGTGGTATTTTTCAATTCTCTGGCTTCAGATTGAAGAACACAATGAGAGGTATTGCCAAAAAAAAAAAAAAAAAAAAAAAAAAAGAAAATACTTGCAGATAAGGCAGAATCCTATCTCTGGAGTGGACATGAGAGCATTATGCTGCAAACCCAAGTATTTACTTTCTGTTCCCTGATTTCAGGCTCAACCTGGGAACGGGAGGAAGTTTGTGATTTTTAAGAATTGAAATTTTAGTTTCAGGCACTGAGGTTATCTGAGATGCGTCTAAATAATTATCTCTATTCTCTGTATTATCTCTAGGAAATTATTGTAGAAGCAGACTGACATTTTTGGTTAATTCCCACCAATCTAGGGCCCATTTGCCCCTAGAAATCAAGGTGCATGGAGAATGACTTCTGCAAAGCCTGAAAGAGATAAAAGATACTGCTAACATAGATCTTGCAGCTCTTTCTTCCCTCTTGCAACAATCTTTGTCTTAATTCAGTGGTTTCTGAAGCATTCTAGTTATCTCTAGGAATTTATTTTTTAGGCATGACATAGTGTGTGGTTCCTAAATTATAAGTAATCCACTGAAATAGATGATTTGGACTGGACTACTGGAAAAGATTGCTGATGAATGTTTTGAATGAGTGCTTTTATAAATTCCATTACCCTTGGAACCCTTACGTGCCCAGAAAGTTGCTCAACTCATTCTAAATTGGAAGTAAAGCCATAAAAAAGTGTAACTAGCTGGATGTGTCATTTGCATTGGAATATAATTGTCTTAGTAGATAGTTTTGGGTTGTGTGTTTTGTTTCCTTGTATTTAACAATTATAAAGACATTGCAAATAAGCAGTGCTGTAGGAGTTCCCTCTGGGTGTCCCTGGAGTCTGGCGACATCCATTTCAGTTCAGAACTTCTAGGGCACAAATGGTGTCAGAGCAAATGACAAGCTGTCTCCATGCTGAGTTGATGAAGCAGGAGACATAAAGGTAACTATTTCTTGTTCTTTTTTGGGCTCCCTGGTCTGAAAGGGTTAAGTGGAGAAGTTGTGAATACTGGTTATGGTGATAAAGTAAATGCAGGGAGGATGGGGACAGTGGACAACTCTGACTTCCCTTGTACAGGTCCACCTTTCCCTGTGTATAGCAGCAGCTCAGTTTCACCTGCTGCCTCTTACTATGTCCTGCTGTAACTGTAGCAAACCAAACCATTTTATTTAATAATAAAGGCAGGATAGACCACTTCAAACAGGACATTGCATGTACTGTGTTGAAGAGACTCTTGCTAGATATAATGGCTTTTCCAGATGTGGTTGAAGTCACTAATGGATGTTAAAGGCAGAACCTGCAGCACTGAAAAACAGGTCTTCCATGAGACAGCTTAGAAGCCATGCTGTGCCTCTTGGTTGCAGTGCTCTCTGGCCATGAGACACATTTTTCACTCTTCCAAAATTATGTCAGGTCTTATCAGAGAAACATGGAAATTCATATAATTTTCTGCTGGAATTAGAAACTGTCTGTTCTATGGGAGCTTGCAGAATTGTTTCAACTTTTTGATTATAATGCTGGTGATTATGTATCTGGATTTCCTGCCTTTCTGGATAAAGTAGTGAGGCACAGATGAGGTTATTACTTTTCATTTCAATGGGTCAAGGCCACCTGTATGAGTTTCAGTTGTGCAAACTGCTGAGTCTGCACTTCATTCACAGCAACCTGAGGCAGTGCTACAGGTTATGGGCAGAGTGGCTGGAAAGCTGCCTGATGGTGAATGACCTGGAGATGTTGGTCCCTGGTCAGATGTGTTCCCAGGTGGCTAAGAAGTTCAGTGATATCCTGGTCTGTATCAGCAATAGTGTGGCCAGCAGGAGCAGGGCAGGGATTGTCCCTCTGTGCTCATCGCTGGTGAGGCTGCACCTCAAATCCTGTGTTCAGTTCTGGGCCCCTCACTGCAGAGAGGACATTGAGGGGCTGGAGCATGTCCAGAGAAGGGAAATGAGGCTGATAAAGGCTCTGGAGCACAGGTCCTGTGAGGAGCAGCTGAGGGAGGTGAGGGTGTTTAGCCTGGAGAAAAGGAGACTTAAGGGGTAATATCAGTCTCTACAACTGCTTGAAAGGAGGCTGTAGAGAGGTGGGAGTTGATCTCTTCTCTCAGGCAACCAGTGACAGGAAAAGAGGAAATAGCCTCAAGTTTTGCCATGAGAGGTTTGGTTGGGTATTAGAAAAAATTTCTTCACTGAAAGGGTTTAAGCATTGGAACAGGCTCCCCAGGGAAGTGGTAGAGTCACTATCTCTAGAAATAATTAAAAAACAGGTAGACTTAGTGCTATTGGTTTAGTGGTCATGGTGCTATTTGGTCAAAGGTTGGACTTGGGGCCTTGAAGATCTTTTCCAGCCTTTGTGATTCTATGATTTCTATACTGCTAGAATTCTAATTTCAGATGCTCAGTGACAAATTTGACTCTTCTGGGTATCATTATCTTAATGCAGCCTCCTCTCCTGTGTATAGAACCAGTGAATCTTCTTTCTACTCTACCTACTCTGGATCTACAAAGAAAGATTGATGGATAACATCATTTTGATGTTAAGTGGTAACTTTTCTAGTAGGAACAATTTATTTGGTGATGCAAAAAAAAACTCTGAAAGTGTTTGGAATATTATGGATTGAAAAGGGAAATGCAGTCATGCAATTTTGTCATTAGAAGCTTCCAAACCCACCATCCTGGCAGAGCAAGAAAAATCATGAGGTTACTAGAAGACAGTAGAACTAGGAGACCATTCAAGACAACCTTGCCATAAGCACAGACAACTCAGAGACTTCTTGACATTCTGATATAATAGTGTTTGATCATTCTGAAATATTTCTTGAAAAAAAAAATCCTAAATTATGAGAGCTGTGGTGTTTGCATAGGAAAAAAGGCAAGATATCCTATCTGGGATAGACTGTTAAATTCCTGTGTTGGCCTTTTGCAGGTCTGTTGATTCTTTTTCTACATTGCTTAGCCATCTTTGCAATAGACAGGCTTTTCTTTAGCTAGTCACAAGGTTTACTTGAGGTGAAGCACCTTGTTCAAAGATGGTGCTTTGTATCTTACACTGTTGTACCATGTAATTTCACAGAGTAGTCTCTGGTCCACTCTCCAGGCAGTTGAACATCATCTCTGGTTCTCACCCTAGGGAGTGACTAGTTCATTGGCCATGTCATGCAATCATATCACAAAAACCTTGGGGACTGTCAATGTTTAATCTGCCCTTAACGAAGCCTGCCAGATCAGCTTACGCTATTTGTCACTATTTTCTGGCCTGGCTGCCAAAGTCTTGGCAATGATTTGTGCTTCTAAAACAAGGAAAGAAATAGGAAGGCTTACAGTTGTAAGTGTTAACTAAAATTGAAATCCATGAAAAACCCAGGCAGAAATCCACCTTTTATGTGTTTCCTGTGTGTTCTAGGCTAGATGAAATCAGTTTGGTTTTAATCCCCATAATGACTATTCCTTGGCTGAACTCAGGCAAGATCCATGCGGGGACTGAGGCCAGATGTAGGGACTGAGGCCAGATGTAGGGCCTGCTTACTCTCTGGGGTAGACTAGAGTTCAGGAACCCTCAATCTGGAACAGTTACAATGGAGTGCAGGCTTGTGCACAGCACAAAGGCTTGTTAGTGGCCATGCACAGAGCCAGATTGTGTGTTTGTGCACTGAGCTCCCTGGCATTTCTGTTTTATGAGTCACTATGCAGATCCCTGCCAGCTCAGGTGGCCCTGCACCCACATTTATAGACACGGCCTTAAATGCCTAATGGCCACCTTAAATACTTCAGGCAGGAATGTCAGCCTTCAAAACCTGCCACGTAACCCAGGTGTCTGGAGATGCTAAGCAGCAGCAAGGGCTGAGCAGCTGGGCATCTCCATCATACTTAGGCACAGAAGACACTGTGCCTGTCCTCTCTGAAGCATTTAGTCTGACAGAGCTCAGAAAGCACCTGTTGAACCCCAGCAAAACAGCTCCTGCCGTCGGGGACACAGAAACCTGATTCTACGCCTAATGAACAGCCAATTACCGAGGCAGAGATTGGACTTTCAAGGTTAGTGCCTTAAACAACAGCCTGACTACACGCTATGCAGTGGTCTTTGTTCCCTCCCACATTCCCTTTGCTATTTGCTAATAGCAAGACAGCAGCTTTAGGAGGAATCCAAAGTTACAATAACCTAAAAAGATACAATTAAATAAGGGAATGTTGGTTATGCTTTTATCTGGCTGCTAGGAGATTTGAGCCCAAATCTGTCATCCCTTGAGTTCAGTAACTGGCTCTCATCTCTTCCCCAGTCAGCTTTTTTAAGAAAGGGAACTTAAAAGAATGAGTATGAATGTATGAATCCCATTTGGTCATGGGCATTTTCCTGCAGTCCAGATGAGGACACCAAGTTCATGGAGAGAATTTAATATCTTGCCATTCACAGTAGCCAAGTTAGACAGCTCTGTGCTAATGTGCTGGCTTTTGTGGGTGTCATTCCTGTGGATTGCTTAAGCACAGATATCTTGGCAGGAGGATCTGCAGACTGCAAGGCACCTTGTGGTTAGGAGCTGACACCCCTGCCTGTGCCTCTTTGTGAATCTGTCTCTTCCTTTGTTTACTGCTAAGATTTCTTTTCTTCATCCAAAGCACGTCAATTGAAGTAGATGGGGAGTGGGACTTTTTCACTATAATATGACCATGAAAGAGAGGAGACTGTAGTATGAAAAGCAGCGCAAATCTGATGAGCAGTCAGTGCCCTAGAAATAGAAGTAACCTGTCTGTGTAAAAGCCTGGTATGGAGTTAACTGAGGTGGTGTGACAACAAGAGATTCCCTTTGGAATGAGTGATGTAATATTGTACAAAGGGTTTCTATTGACACTTCTATCTCTGACCAAAGTCATATATTATATTGTGTTGTTAATATATTTTTTCATAGACCTGATGTAATGGCATGGGAAAAGATGTGGAAAACATAATAAATACTGATGGAATTGATAAAAGACATTTAAAATAACATTTTAAATAACCACTGAAAGTCTGCCTTTCTCAGCTGTATGGTAGACTGTAGAGCTGCTATCATGTTCCATGAGGTGTGCCAAACAATGTGCAGATCATAACAACTCAATTATTTTTTTTCTGATTCTATTTGCTGAGAGGCCATTTTTGCAGATCTTAGGCTGTCAAGAGAAGCTTGAGCTCCTAGAGTGATCTAACTCCCTGCTGGAAGGAAACTAACAGCAAGTTCACAGGTTACAGCTGCATCTTTGTGTGTCTGAGTCCTGCTATGAATGCAGATCTTTCTTTTTGTTAGTCTAACTGCCTTCTCAGCAGTATCTCAGCCAGGTCCCTTACAGCATGATTGGAGTTTGAGCTAAGAAGCGTAAGTGCTGGATGTTAACTTACTGGAAGCACAGTGGCACCAGTGAAATGTCCCCTTCTGAGCTGTGTGCCCTGTCCTTTGCCTGAGGAAGCCACAGGTGCCCACGAGTTGGATACTCACAGACTGTCAACACAGATAAAGGAGAGGACTCCAAGTTCATGTTGCTTCCACACTGCAAGTTGGGTAGATGTTGCTGAGCTCAATCCAGAAGTCATGTAACCATGTTGGCTCTGTGCTGTGGTTTTTTGTGTTGGAAGACTTGGCACAGCTATAAAACATAGTTGAGCCTTCTCATTCTATGTCAGATGTTTTCTGCTTTTTAAAAAATAAGCTATTAGGTTCATTGCTTTACCTTGTTGTAATATTCATTTCTCAATTTGTCCCTGTTGCTGTCTTTGTGTAATGTACTCTTTGAAGTTCAAGGTTTTACATAGCAAAATGTCAGAACTACATGAGTTTAGGTGACAGCTTAGCTCTTTCTAATCTGCTTAAGGAATCTTTTCATTTTATTGCTTTTCTTTTTGAATATATTGACTTTCCTAGAGCCACTAAATATATATTTCACTAGAAATTGTCTAATTATTCTTTAATTTTGTATATAAGATTAATTCAGAAATTGATGCAGACATTTTGTTGCAAATATTTTCCAATTTTTTTTTTTTAATTTTAAAAAGGAAGAGATTGATTGTAATGCTTTGTGGTTGTATGTCCTGTGGATAGAACATGAGAGCCCTAGGGTTTAAAAGTGAAATGCCAGAGAGGCCTGACTCCTGTGTAATGTTTGTCTAGGAATGTGATACTTGATAAATCATAAAATTTTCAGTCATGTAAATTTTAGACTGTATCCTGCTGATGCTGAACTTCCTCAAACCCAATTGAACTTAACACAATGCATCAAATCTTCCATTTTCTGTGTAAAGAAGAGAGAATGTTTAATGGTTTCACATCTTCATACAACCCCTGAGTTTCACAGACAAAAATGTGTTTGTGTGCACAGCCTCTGGTAAAATACTGCTCTGTGTGATTGTCAGAGTAAATCTCCTGTATAGGGCAGTTTGGGTGTTCAGTGCAATTTTTGGAACAGTTTTCTTCTTTAATTTATAAGTCCAGTGTCTTTTGCCTATTGCAGTGAAACCTTTTTGAGGGATTTTGTATTACAATATGTCCGATCACTTGTGGCACCAGCAAGTTTTTTGTGAAACCCTGGCCTTGAACACCTGTTTGGAGAAGCCACATCCCAAACAACACTTCACCTTCAGGCAGTATGAGTCTCTTTTGTAAAAGTAGGTCCACCACACAAGAAAGATAAAGGCTGTGAGCTTTGAAGCAATGCTTCATGCCTGCTTTGTCCCACCTGGAGAGGCTCCTTTGCACTGCAGAATGTAGGAAGGAGGACCTTGCTTAAGTTTTGGGAAAATGTTCTGTAGGCCAGGTGCTCTCTCTTGTTCATCTTCTGAATAGAAGGAGGGAAGAAAAATCAATCTTCTGTGTGTATTAATGTGGTTCATGCTAATAACAGTTGCTAGGCTGACAGGTCAGGAGAGATACCAATCCACTGAGTCACTACACAGATATTGCCAAGGTAGTATTCTAGCAAAGTTTCCCCAACAGTGTTGTTCAAGCTGAAATCACCAGTTTTATGTCATGTTGATCTGGTAGCTTTGCCTTCTTAACCATTTGACTTTTGATTAGTGTAACCAGGATAAGGGTTATCTGCAAGGGTTGCTGCAGGTAGAGGAGGGATGGGAGACATCTACCTACCTGTTTCACCAGGGTCACAAAACATTGATGTCCTCCCCAGCCAGGCAGATCTTTACTTGCTGGCTTAGGAGGCTCACCCTGCCCAGCCCCATTGCTGGGGCCCTAACATTCCCCTGTCCCTAATATCATCTGACAGACCTGCCCTGCCCTCCCCACCAGGGCTGTGCGTCTCTGAGCTGAGAAGAAAGTCATATAAACAGCAGTGTGCCTTCTCTTTTCTGCTGTACTGCTCGCTACACCTCACTGACTCACACAGTTCCTTTCAGGCACTTCCTCGAGTTTTGACGTAGTATGATTTCATAGTGTAGGGTAAGTGACTTTGAAGCTGATATTTCAGTTTTGAGTGGGGTGGATGTAAGCAGTATTTGGGCTTACATCATTAAATGAGGTCCTGGTTACTGGAAGAATAAACATAGAGAGAAAATTTTGACTCTGCAAGATGCAATATTGATTGCTGCAGTGAGCCATGATGTCAAGTATATGCTTCCCTTCCTCCTTGCTTCCCACAAGTGCTAAATAATAGACTTGTTTACTGGCATTTGCAAATTATTTTGCCTTTGTGAATGATGCAATAACATGCCCTCTATACTCTCATTTAATTTGTAACACCATTTGGATTTTTTTTATCCTACATTTCTAATGGAATTTTTAAATAACTGTATTTCCTGCCCCCCAGACAAATCAGCTCCAATTTTATAATGAGAATTTCAGGGTTAGAATATTTTTAAAAGAATCTAGGCCATATACATTATGTAAGGTTACCATAGTAACAGTTTCTCCGAGGGGAAAACCGACTGTCCGTAGTTTCCACAGAAACCACTCCCTGCTGAGAAGGTGCCTCCAAGGGAAGTGAAAGGAATATAAATGAGAGAGAGAAAAAGACGCGCACAGATGTCATATGACCTCTGCGGCATCCCTGCACTGTTGCAGATCCAACCCAGCGTTTCTGGGTTTGTTTTCAGTTTGTTGTTTTTGACTGCATGAGTGGCACCTTCTCTTGTCATGTAAAGTCTGGCTGCCCTTCCCTGGCGTGGAACTGGTTTTACAGCTGGAGGTACGGCGATGCTCCACCTTGGCAGTGAACTGACCACAGCCGATACTAAAGTCCAGTGCTCTAGGAACCACTGTGCATGGGAGAATTTAAATGGTAAAAGAGAATTTCCCCTCTTTTTTATTAACTTTTTTTTTGCCTGAAAGAAGTCAGCAAAGACAAACAGGTATGGAAATGCTTCCTTCCAGAGAGAAACAGGAGAGAAGGGAAGCTCAACTAATTTGTCAGTTAATGGTTTTGTTCTTTTGGGGTACGAGCATACACTGCTAGGAAAAATGTATTCTGAAAGGAATAAAAAACCCTCAAGTCCTAGGATTTGTTAACTGATAGGGGAAAAAAAAGGTGAAATGTCTTTAATGTACTTTAATATCATGGGGGCAAGTATGGACTAACATTTATGAAATCCTTTTGCTCTTATTTTTTTCACAAACAGCATTGATTTGTTTTGGTTTTTTTTCTTCAAAGGCAATAAAACTGTGACATTCATTCAAGGCTTAGTGCAGCCATAACTACAGATTAACGCTCTGGCTACTTCATCCTGTCATCTCTCTGCTGCTTTCTGGGGAAAGCAGGCTGACATGGTTATTAAATCTGGCAGCTGTGTTGTATGCACATGGGAAGCAAGTAGAGCACAGCATATAGAAAATGAGTAGCTTTCAGATAGCAGCCTTCATTTCACTGCTGCAAGACTTGAAAGGCAGCCTAAAAAGCTCTTTCTCTTCTTTGTAATCACCAGTCGCTGGATCAGTGCGCAAATATCACAAATACAGTTGCAAATGTAAGTATTCCTTGCCTGTGTGGTGCTTTCAGATTGCTAATTAAGGTTTCTACCTTAGTCTTCTGCTTGAAAAAGCAGAGAGATGAAAGCTGAAAACATCCTGACAGGGGAAGCTTTTCTGCAGTATTGTTCTGGCTTTCAGTGGAAGAGCTGCTGAGGGAAAGGGATGCTTGAAAGCTTTCCAGAACAAGTAGTTTGCAGTTGTGTTTGTTGATTTTGGGGATGTCTGCTTGCTATTTTTTCTGTGAGGGGAGAAGTCCAGCAAATGCTGGTACTTATAGAGAGATGTTTTTCTGCTTAGAATAGATATACAACAAGAAAGATACTTTAGCAGGAATAGATAGTTTGGGAGTACATAGAAGAAAAATTTTCCACAGTATTTTTCACTTGGAATATTTTTTAAAAAAATCCATAAATGCCGACCCGGACTTCTCATTAAGGAACTCAACAGTACCTTATTTTCAGAAGCAGAAACAAATAGTCATCATAAGGGGCACCAGTAAGTCTGCATCTGACCTGATAAGAACAATGAACATAGCACGGTGAGCAATGCATGTTTTTCACCCATCTCATTCTGTCTGTACATGAAACGATCTTTATCTGCCACAGTGGCATCAAGACAGGATAGAAAGGTGGTTGGGAATCAGTGGAGCTGAAGGTTTCTCAGTAATGTGGTGATATTGTAAGGAAGAAAATTGATACTTGTCAGTTTATTTTTGGTCTCATAGTGCTGAAGAAGTAGTATGTTGGTTTTTATTCTCCTTTCTAATTCAAAGCTTCTGTATTGCCATTGTCCTATCGAGTTTATGGCTAATGAATTCTTACTGTGCTGTGCACGAAATCTGCTTCTTGAAAACAGCCTGTGATCATTACCAATTATAAATAGTAGTCAGATAACTACACAAGAAATGCAGGCTGTAGGAAATTTGTTTCAATTGCTATGTCATGTTTCTTGCTTTATTTACAGTTTTTGTCATTTCCTGGGGACCAGTGGCACTGTCAGTTTTTCATGAGCCATGTGAGAATGCCGCTTGCACAGTTAACAGGTGACTGCCATTAAGTGAATAGGGAGAGAATATGTGTGTAGTTTGCTGCAATAGAGGACTAAACATATTCATGGTATAACCCATAATGATGCTGTAACACAGGTATTTGGTGACTGTTGTGTTATAAGCTGCTTTTGAAATATTTCAGCCTCATCTTACAGATGTATATGTATAAATGTCTGTCTTCACTGTAGCAAGTAAAAGCTGATTTTGAAGCTTCCTTTTCCTTCCTCTTGTCTCCTTTTTCCCCTCACAGACATAAATTCATAGCTTCTCTGAAACTTAGTTGTGAAGATGGTCATTTTTAATGACAGCTGCGGAGCTCAGCTCCCCGAGCCTCAGTGGCAGCCAGCCAGCTGCTGAGACAAGTGGTGACCTTTCAGGACAATGTCTCTCACAAAAATGTCAAAATATTAAAATGGCAGACATCAAATGCCATGTGTGTGGAGAAGGGCAGTCTCTGGCAGGCTTTCAGCTGAAGACAGTTAATCCACTGCTTGTTTGGATTATACATTGAAAGCCCCTGCCTAAGTCTCTCAAATATAGAGAAATTATTCATATGTGTCCTGAATAATTTCAGAAATTTTTCTGGGAAGATTTGGGACATGGATGGAAAATTTCAGAGCTGTTTTATTTAAAACCTATTCAGGCATCTTCCTGACAGATATCCTGAAAAGAAGGTTTTGGCCTTTAACTTTGCTCTTTACATCATACGCCAGTTTTGCTCCCCAATCTCTTATCCAGAATGTAAATGGATCCTGATGAAGCTTAAGCAAAGTTCATTGATGTGCACAGGATGCTGAAATTCTGATAGCATGTGCACTGACTTTTTAGGCATATGCTCACCGAATATTAGCAATCCCCTGCAGTTTTTGGTGCTGCAGCCCTGAGCTGAAATCTCATTTGCTACTACATGCATCAATGCTTTGTAACTTTCTCTGAAGGCACTGAGGTGTGAGCGCTCCCGTGCTCACTGGTGTGTCAGATTCTCAGATACCTTTACCCCTGGTAACAGATCAGTGACACTGATAGGGTACCTCAGTGGTTTCAGCCCTGCTGCATAAATATTTCTGGGAGGTGTGAAACCTTGGCCTGTAGGAAAGGCAGGCAGAGTGCATGGCTGATCAGGGAACAAACCTGTTCACCTTGTGTTGACCTCTCTTGGAGAGTAGGAAGGGGAACACCAGTAACTGCTCCAGACAAGTCTTGTCCAGCCGGTTTGCAACTGGCCACAGTTCAAGAGAATTTTCAGTATTCTCCTTGCAAAGCACAGGGTGAGCTGCCAACACGGATAACCCCTGCAAAGCATTAAATATTTAGATTTAATAGTGCCAAATCCATTGCTACTTACCAAGACACCGAAAAGGAAAATAGTTTTTTCCAGTATTTCTTTCCTTTTTTCCTCCTGTTTCAAGGTAGGAGTTCTATGTCACGCCAAGTTTTTTGTCTTACTACAAGCAAGCAGCTTTTTTAAATTTTGGTTTAGTGTTCTTCCCTTCTATTCATAGATGAAGTGTTTCCTCCCCCCTCTGCTCTTTAAAACTGGGAACACTGCATTCCATGATCACCTTCTCTCTACTGTAGTATAGGAAAGGCTGTGTATCTGTGTTGGTCTTTTCTTTCCAGTTAGTATTCTGTGATCCCTTCTCTTTTCTCCTAATTCTCTACAAGAAGAATTCTGAGGCAAATGAACTAGGTAAGGACAAATTCCCATAAACATCTTACAGTAGTTAACTCCTCCTTCCCTTCCTTTCTTCTTTCCCTTTTCTTCCAAATTTTACCTGCTTTCATACAAACATTTCTGTTATTTGAGAATTACTAAGATATAAAAATCTGTTAGGAAGAACAACACTATGCTCATTTAGTTGAGGAATAAAAAGTGAGCTAAGGCATCAGTTAATGTAACTTAACATAGCTCAGATACCTAGACTGAGTTTTGGATTTTGATTTTCAAATGAGAAGCCACACGTAAGCCCAATCTATTTAATAATCTGATAATGTTAAAGAAAAAAATAAATAGGGGTGCTGCTATTTTCTGTGAGCTTTGCTTGAAGAAAAAATCTGAGAAAAATAACTGCAGCAGCCATAATTTCTTTTAAATCAAATTATTCAGGACTTGGTTGTTTCCCAAGAACTGTGCAGTGTCAAATTGATTCAGTGTAGTTCATTAAACATCTGTCAGTATACCTCATATGAAATTCTCACTTGCATCAATTGCATTATCATTTCATTCTGCATTTATTTTACAATTACTTTTTTCTATTTCTGCAGCATCTAGGGGTACTGATTTTTGTTACTGAGCTAGGTATTGTACAGAAACAGAAGGTAATCCTTGCTCCCAGACTGCTTACAAGCTCTATTACAAATAAATTGAAACCTTCTTTGCACTCACTTACTACCTTTCTTATTTGGCTCTTTATCTGCATTCAGAACACAGATGTTGGTACTGTGTTATCTGAACTGATCTTTAGGATACCAGAATTTGCTTAGACATAGGCTTGAAATTACAAGTAATTAAAATTAGGGAATGACATACACTTACTGTGACCTTATTTTAAAGCTGTCATACTGGTTCACTGAAAGTATCTCCCTTAGGCTGTTAGTATTTAGGTATTAAGTTAATGAATTATATTAATTGAAATTAACTCAACTGACCAAAACATGGTTATAATTGCAAAATATTTCTGGACCACCAACAAAGATTTTCCTTAAAATTAAGATGCTATTGCCAATTACTAAGTTAATAAGATTCATTATAAACTTAATTACTAAGGTAATAATATTCATTATTAAGTTTAATGAAGTATGTTTACTTTTGATTATTTACAGAATCTTAATTTCAATGTTGATTATTCACATGAAATAGCAGCAGCATGAAACATGACCATCACACACTAATTGACTCATGGAAGATGTACTGTGATTTGGGGTGGACAGTGAGGTTCACAATATGGGTGAGATGAGAGTCTCACAGATGAGAATCTTCATTTGCATTTTCTGTAAGACCAATTCTCCCCATCACTCTACTTCTTATCCATCTTACAAGTAGATTTCAGGAGCAGTCACACATCTGTTAACATCACCTTTTCTACTACCTTTTGTTTGAATGATATGGTGTAAGGTATTCACTAGTTTTTATACTCATAAACTAGGACTAAACTGCCATCTGAAATCAGTCAGGAACAACTCTGTAGTTCACAAAGCCCCATTAAAACACACTATTTCATGCTGAAGGTACTTTATGTGTTCAATTTGTACTCTCTTCAGATCATCTTTCACAAAGCGAGGCTGTAGCATGTGAATACAAGCTGTAACTTAACTGAGTAATGTAATCAACATATCTGAGCCCAAAGGCAAATTTATTCTTTCTGGAAATGTGTATCACATAAACCACTATGATTTCTAAGAGTAATTTTTATTTTGAGGTGATAAACCTAGTTGTATTTGCAGGAATAAAAAATCTGAAGGATCCAAGAGGGCCAAATCACAGTTGAAAAGATATTCTACTTTGAATTTCCTAGGATTTTTATATTTCATTTTGAAATTATAATTCATGATATCTCTTTTTGCACTGACACCACAATTTGTATCACTTTAGTGACATATTAAAAATGAAATTTAAATTTATTCTGACAGTGTCACTGTTGTTCCTTCCATAAAGCAGTTGAAAGGATTTACACAAATGCAAGCTAACAAACATGAAGGGATGTTGTACTCCTCAACTGACTTTTTCTTTTTTCATACAGGGAATGATGAATAAAAGTCTGAAAGATTATTTCCAAGCATGCAATTAATCATAAATCCAGCTTGATCTGGATGGATAAAACAGTAGTATTTCAATCTGGTTAGTATTTTAAAAGGATTTTGCGGAACTCATTAGGCTAGGAATATTAGGATGGGTACCTCTTTTCTTATGAGACAATAATGTGATTCCCAAAGAGATAAACTAGAAGGTCAAAGACAAAACAGTTTATCCCTAGGAATGGTATGGATTACTGTTAAGAACATTCTGAAATCCTCTCCTGCCATTCATTTATTTCAAAGCATTCCTAAAAGTAATGACCTAATTTTAAAGATAGTAAATCAGAAATAACCAAATTACTAAAGCTTGTTTGTCTTTTTGAAACACGGGTTGTCTTAATTTAAAGGCTTCAGTACTTTTGAGTCTCCTTTACCTAACTAGAGGAGCAATTGAAAAATGGGTTTTTTCTGGTTTTTGCTATTCTGTTTTCCCCCTACTCTTCAATTCAGTGGGAATCAAAGGGCCCTTTTTAAGAAAGTAGAGAGTTTGCAGACTGATCTTGAGCTACCTCTGTTGAATACTTTGTAATCAACCAGCTTCTGTTGTTATTTGGAAATAGGTTCACTGAAATATGTGATTTTAGCAGAATGCAGAGTAGATCCTGCTGGATGTCATGGCTACATTTCTGAAAGAGGAAGTTGACATCAACTCCCTTGGCATTCTGAGTGTTGCCCTACTGACGTACCTGAAATCCATAGGTTGCCACAGCTTTGTTACAGTATGTGTGGCCCTCAGATTTTTAATTAGTCAGTAGTAATTGCTATGTAAAAGTAAAGCAATGAGGCTGAAAATTGATTAAAGAGTTAGATAACTAACAGCCAAATTATTTTAGTATGTTTGGAGTTCCCAGGACAATATGCTTACTAACCTTGGGCCAAGATATAGCCATCCTAAAAGTGAATGCAACTCATACTGCATATTCCCATGGCAAAATTTTACCCCAAATGGGCTTCCAGCCATCAGTGTCCCTACTAGGTGGATTGGCCAAAGTACTCTTTTTCTCTATGAAATTAATAGTGTATGCTTTAAAATGAGAAATCGAGAATTTGTTCAGCTTTTCTTTTGTTTTCGAGAACATGTTGAGAGTAAACATATAGATGCCATTGTATAATGCTTATAATGAATAACATGCTATGACATCAGAGGTCTTCTAGGAATCAATAATTATTGATGAGGAAATAAGTAATTATTTTCACTGTAATTATCAGGAGACACGTGATGATTTGCTTTGGTTCTGACCTTGATTGTTTATGCACTGAAATCATATTTGCAGTTAATTACTTCTTTTCCAGAAATGTTCATAGCTTGTTCAGCATCAGAGAGTGTAGGTAGGGGAGGACCACCATGTAAAATACTTCTGTTTTTTGGGAAGTGTGAGTTTGTCCTTTTGGGAAAACAAAAGGCCTCACCATTGGGTTACAGTAATGCTTTTTAAAATTGTTCTGTGCTTGAAATGTTTTCTGAAAGGTTTTTTTTTTTGCTTTATTCTTGAAGATGTGAGGGCAGATAGACACATCTGAGTGCAAGTGCTATGGAGAGCAGAAAGCAAAAATCTCTATTTGATGTTCCTTGATGCTCAGCCAGCTAACTCTAGCAGAAACCAGAGCTGATGTTATGATTTATGGAGCTGGGAAAAAGTAGCTTAGATCCTTGAGCAACAGAGACCCCACCCTACTCTGATCCTATCATATAGAAAGCATTTTCCTGTAAATATTTTTCCCCCCTGTCACTGAGGAAAGTTTGAGTGTTGTCAAAGCAACAAGTGGTACAACATCACTATGTCATTTGGGATTCTGATGAACTATCTAAATAAAGGTGTTAATATAGTGCCTTTATAAAGAGATCCCTTCAGCTGATTGCTTTTATCAGATATGAGGATTAAAAGTAGGTATAGGGCTGCCTGTCACTGTCAGGGCAATTCCCTAGGTCAGTGGGTCACTGTCTCTTCACAGGACTGTTTGTCAGTGGGTATGTGTAATACCATAGTCCATAGCACTTTGTTTATCTGATTCAGAACAGATGCTCAAATCACACAATTTCCATGAAGGAGGAATTGACAAAGAGTGCAGCTGGGGTGAGGATGGTACAAGAAACTCCATCCATCATTCCCCAAGAGGCACAATGAATGGCTTAATTGTTGCTGCTAACAATTGTTGGCCATTTTTATTTGCTGTAGCCAAAGTATGATCCCACTAAGAGCCAGCTTGGGGAAATATAGTGACAGGGCAGTCTCTTTGTTCTGTTCACTTGGCAGCATTCACTGAATAGATTCCACTGGCTTTATCTGGACCAAGACCTTCTACTAGTGCTCACCTGCAAAGCATGCTGCTTGACCACAGTGAGGTCTTGAGCTGGCTACCATAGTTGAAATTAGGATGGAACAGTGAGGAAATAGTACAGTATGCAATAAAACCAGCAATATTTCATACTGGGGAGTTTCTGTAAGACAGTATGTCTTCTGAGAATGCTGCCCATGGGAATACTTCTCATACCAGAGTTCCCTTCAGTGCCTTGTGAATTTAGTCTTTCATTGAAGTGGATTGGATGTATGTGGTTTAATATCTTCCTCTATTGCAAGGTTTGTATTTAAGAGATGCTACACAAGCACTAGGAAAGGACAGAAAGCAGGCTGCCTGTATCACCAAAAAAATCATCTCCCAAGTGAGTATGCATTGGGTCATAGTGAGGTTAATGTGCATATTCATGTGATGTTAAAAAAATCATTGTCTGGGTTAAAGCCTCTCCCTATTGTTTAGTATCCTACTGAAAAGCTGAGGATTTTCATAGTTCTCAAATAAAGACACCTGAATTTTTGTCACACAAAGTGACCTGATTTTTCTTAATCTTTTTCTCAGAAACAACTCAATTATTTTGGCTGATTTTTTTTAATGAGGCAAACATCCAGCACGAAAAATTTAATGCTAGCCAGTAAAGGCTGTCAGTCTCTTAAAAGCTGAAATAGGGTCACTTAATGGAGAAATATAAAATTACCATGTTTATAGATTATAGTATTAAAATGCACAATCAACAAAAAATTCTGCTCTGGGCAAACATCCATGGTATTCAGTACCTCTGTGTATCAAGGAAGTTCCTAAGTGTAGCTGCAACAAGACTTCTTAGAAAAACACCCCAAATGGTAATTTGTTCTGTTGAGGATGATATTAAATATCTTTTTGGGCTCTTCCCCTTCTCAAAAGTGACATTGGAACTTATTGTGGAGTCTGAAATTGCTATGGAGGAGGAAAGAAGGGAAAGGAAAAAAGACTGGACCATCTTCAGTTGAAATGCTGCTGAGAAGGTTTAACTTTTTTCCTCATTCACAAGTTAAACAGATTTTTGACTCTGCAGAATATTTGCTTTTCAGAATGCATGTGACCTGTATTGTAGACACCAGTGTTCTTGAATCCTCTGGAATATCAAGGGGTTTTAGATGTCATCATATCTATGGATGCCAGTGGGATGAATTCAAGATAAGATTCTGGCTGACTTGTAATTTTTTGTGTCTTTGACCTGACCTTAAAATGACCAAGAAATATAGCTTTAAAATAACTGCATGAATGTGAGCAATTGCTGAATTTTAGCAATTACAATGCAATAATCACTGCCTCCTTCTGTGAGGTCTCTCTCAGCTTGATCTTGAGTCAGAAAGCAACCAGGAGCAAACAAAATCCTTTCAATGCAAGAAGCCTCCTTTAAATGTGCCATGTTGCTGACCCTGACAAGCAGGCAGAAAAGCACAAGTGAATGCACACAAAGTTTCAAGGCCTGCTGTTCATCCATACCCTGGGTCCTGTGCAGTATTACCTCACACAGATTTTGTTCCTTGCATGCAAAGTCGAATCACAGTGTGTGAGCTATAATTTAATCCATGTTGTAGCCTGGGTGAACACAGAGGCCCTAGTGGAACACTGTGGTGCAGTTGGGCAGCTCTGGCTGTTTTAACAGGATACTTGCTCAAGGAATGAGGCAGAATAGAGCAATAAGAAGAATACATGCTGGAAGAAGTGACACTTTTTTTTTTTTTTTATAAAAAGCTCTGTTAAATAGGAAGAAAAACCCCCAGACTGACATGGAACTGATTTCATAATACTAAAAAAATACCAGAGTGATGCTGGATGCAGGTTATAGAAATTATAATTTAATTTCATGCTACATATCTTCAGGAAACCCTTACTAATTTGGGTAGCATTTGCATTGCTTTTGCATATACACTTTTATTTATTTGCTTGAGCTAGAATATACAGTATCTCCAAGCTTCTTTGCTGGCTAGGTAATATTTCAAAAGATTTTCTTCTCCCCAGTTAACATTTGCAAGTAACGTATCTAGAATGTTTTGTTTTTAATTAAAAAATTGTGTATTTTGGTTGATTTTATACTCACATTGTATACTCATAATAATAAATAATTAAATGATATGTCCTTTATACTTTCATATTAATTAAAAGCATGTTCTTATGTAGATTTCTCCCTGTAATTTACAGTTGCTATATAAACATACAATCTCATATAAATACTTTCTTATGGAGAATCTGTTTTAAATATGTGTAGAACTCATACAAAAATATGTATTTCTGAAAAGTTTTAGAATTCTGTTAATTCCATTTCTTTTCAAATCAGTGAGCAGCTATTGACCAGAGCTCCATCCTTTCAGTATGCATTAGTTTTGTAAGTTTGCTTGAATTCTGTAGACCATACAGAGTTTTTTTTGGTAGGTGCTGTCACTCTGAAGTGAGCCATTTGTCTATGAACTTCTTTGTTGTTGTTCTTACCTTTAATTAGAATCTTTGTATGCTCAGTCTGCTGATGTTGTCTGTTATCCATTCTTACCCAGGTTCTTATATGTGTGACTGACTGAAGAATTATTCTAGGATTATTTGACCCCCAGTTCCATTTTCTTAGGCTGCTGTAAAATGGCACGGCATAATTAAATCCAGACGTGGGTGTGGTTTGGTTCTGATTACATGACAGGTTTAGCCTTTTTACTACTTGGATCAAGGGGTAAAAGATAAAAGTTTTAGCTTTTAATTGAGT
The DNA here is from genome assembly GCF_028769735.1 of Zonotrichia leucophrys gambelii. NCBI lineage: Eukaryota > Metazoa > Chordata > Aves > Passeriformes > Passerellidae > Zonotrichia > Zonotrichia leucophrys. The sequence continues at coordinate 24,587,021 of NC_088173.1, read as the reverse complement.
TCTCCTGCATGGCTGAGGTTTGTAGTATCTTTAAAATTAAAGTCTTCTTTTCCTCTCCTGCTGCTCAGAATACCTTTATAACAGAGCTTTACTAGAGATCTAGTATGTCCCTGTTTTTTGGGGGGGATGGGTTGTCACAAGGAACTTGACTTGAGAGCACCTGGAATTCATTAAAATTCCTCTTACTAGCTTTTTATATGAGAATACTGAAAACTTGGCCTGTTGTGTTTGCTTGCAGGCTTATATAGGACACACCACCTTCTCTCTGGATTTCTGTGTCCAAATGAATGATTCTGACCTTTGTTGGGCCTCTGCAGTTTCAAGCAGTTAAATTATTTCGGTGTTTCCACCTGCTTGGTAACTGGCACGCTTTGTCTAGGCTTGCTGGGTAGAAAGGGAAATAGAAGTAAGTTAGGTATAGCAGTTTTTTTGTACCCCAGTCACTCTTATTCAGCAAGAAGGCATAAAATGCATCAGTAGTGTCATTCAAGGAGAGGTAAACTCCTGATCCACACTGGGAGAGGGGAGGGACAAGTCACATCTGCACCACTGGGCACAGACCACTCTGGCCATTATTCAGGGGGTGTGTATGTGTGAAGGGAGTTAATTCCTTTTAGTTCCTGAATAAATCCGTGGCTGACCTCATTGATGTGACAGTGAAATCAGCAGGAGTTCTCATATGCTTGACAGAAAGGCATGTATTAAAGTGCTTTCTTTGAACCAAGGTCACTGCATCGCTAATCTGAGCATTTTTCCTGTGATGGGCAAATCCCTCTTGGTCTCTGAGCATCCTTTGCTCTAGTTGATGCAGGAATTTGGTTCTGTGCCAAAGAAGCAAGTGGAATATTTACTGCTGAGTTCACGATGAATAGGGTTTCTTATGGGAGCAGGAACCACAGCTATCTTGAAGGCAGTCTTCTAATTAATGCTGTTTGTTGTATAACAGCAAGGTCTTCACAAAAGAGTTCTTTTGGAAATTTCCCTTGTGTTCTTCTGTCTGAGCAAGAACACCGCCCACAGAGGGGTGAGAAACTGGAGAGGTGATATTTTTCTTGTGACAAAGGCCATACATAATAAGAAATTTGTCAGTTCCAAAAATACCACTGGAAATGTTTATACTGTTATATAGAAAAGCATTCCTTGGAGACAAGTTATCTTGTAATTTGAAATTAGGATGGATGTGTGTGCTGCTGGGTCTGTGCCTATTTTTTGGCTCTTTGTCAGCATACCTGACACTCTGAACATAGATCTGCTCCAAAGCCAAAGCATCTGTCCTTCTGAAATATATTTTTTTATTCTAAACGTAATCAGAGATAAGGAATGTTTCAGCATGATTTGCAAAACACTTTTAGAAGTGCATGAATCGCCCCATAACAACAGTGAAATTTAAATGTTGAGTCTAGACTAATTCACAGAATTTAACTGAGAAATGCCTGCAGTGTAGTATAGCAAGGCTTAAGGTAGCTTATAGCCAGCTTGAATATAGAAGCCAGTTATGGCAGCATGGTGCCCAAGACAGGCTAATTTGCTTTGCTTCTTGACTGAGTTTTCTCCTGCTTTACCAGCATGTACATTAGACAGATATTTCAGAAGTAGCTTTGACACTTCTTGCTACCTTGCTGTCACAGATCCGCCTATAAAAACCTTAAGGCTCAAAAGCTCTGACTACCCAAATGCCAGGTGAGATGAGAACTGAGGCCATTGGTCTGCAAATAAGGTAGAGCACAACTGAATGGGAAATGAAGGGCATGTGCAAAGAGTAGTTTGTACTTGAAAGGCCTCCTCTGAACTCTGGGACAACTGAGGCCTGTGAAACATCTCTCACCAGGAAATGGGACACGAAGCTAGGCAGAAAACTTGCTTAGATGGACTTTAAACTTGTAGGTTTACTGTGCTCTACAGTGCCAAAGTTAATTTTTACCCACAGTGCATGCATTTTTGGAGGTGCATCTTCTTTTATTAGTGCATTTGAGTTGTGTTTTGAATGAGTGACCTTTGAGGTGGTAGGAAATTTTTAAAAACACTTATCTTGCCAAAGTAGTTATCCTGTTTATTTGCTTTCAAAGGATATATTTCTTAAGTCAGCTGTGAAAATAAAAAGTTTGTATGTCTGAAATGTCTTCAGTGAGAGCCTCAAAGAACTGTAAATTGTATGCACACAGAACTTCTATGAAATAGGTAAGACATACTATTACCACATTACAAGGGGATATAAAAAAATGAAATCACTGGTGCAGATCTAACTAGAACGCCAGTGATAATCATGACAGCTGTTGATGTACATCAGCTGTATAGCCTTAGTTTCTTTCCACACAGCTTCTTATGTTAGAATTGTGTTTTTAGTTACAGTTACTCTGCTGCTTTTCCACTCCTGTTAAGCAGAGAAGAGGTCTCTTGGTTCAGTGTGGTGTTATTTACACTATTAAGTTGCTGCAGGTATCTGTTTGATCTGATCCTTGGTGTGGCATTACTGATGAGGTTGAAGGAACTATTCTGTCTTGAAGACAGGCAGATTCTGGATGGAAAGCTGGCACATTAGGGAGAGATTCCAGCAATCATTCAGCAGCACAGGAAGGAGTAGTTGTAAGCCTGACCTTTCTGTGTAGGGAGCCATGGAAAGAGGTGCTGACAGCAGTTGTTTCACTTAGTCTATTTGGAGTATAGGGATAGATCCTGTAGTCTTTGTGGCTTCCAGGGGTTGGACACATCCCCAGAGTCTCTTCTTAGCTTTTGCTACACCTCAGGAGGCACTACCAAAGGGTTAATCGTTCCACAGTGTGTCTGTCACTTGCTCTCTAATTAGGAAGTGGTCCAAGAGCTCAAAGTTCAAAATGCACATGGTCTGAGCTGGGACTAAACCCAAGTTCCCACTGATTGCAGATTCATATGTTAGTGTGGTGCGTCTGGGCATGATATCTTCCCCTTCCCATTTCTGCCTTTTGCTTTCGTTTTTAACAGGAAAGAGACATTTCAGCTACACAGTTTCACTTCTTTTGTCACTATCTGAAGTCTTCCATTGCTTAAGCTGGTGTGTTTTCTGGGAATAACTCCTTTTATAACTGAAAGCAGGCCAGTAAAACATGAGAAAAACCTCACTCCATTCCGCAGCATCTGTGGCTTCTGCTGGAGAATCAGGGCAGGTCTCCTCCCAGCAGCAATGTAGACAGAAACTGGACAGCCTGAGCCTCAGGGGGCCTGAGGTTCCTTGTTGGCCCCAAAGGGAGATGCAAAGAACAGGCAAAATAGCATCCAGCTGAGCTTGTTTTCAGAAGAAAGGGCAGAGTGAGGGTGGGCTGAGGCCGCAAAATAGTAAAAAACACGCCAGTTTTGGAAAGCAAACAATAAATAATAGGAGCCAGATGCATGGATGGTAAAATGAAAGGGACAGAATCAAAATGTCACCCTTGGAGTCTGCAGCAGAGGGAGTGGGCAAAGTTCTGCTGAATCACATCATAGAATCACAAAATATGCTGAGCTGGAAGGAACTCATCAGATTTTGGGATCCTGTGTTTGGTGAATGGTGTGGGTTTGGGGGTCGTGGTTTTAGGTTTCACCCCAGGATAGATGGTAGCTTCTTGGGGATGACAGCCATCTTTTGCATATGAAAAATAAGATGGTGATTCTGGTCTCCACCTTTTGCCCTCTCTATCTAAAACATGTTTACTGTTTCCCTCCACTGGCACTTCAGGTGCCTAACATGGCAGGGATATTGAGTCAGACCATTAACCTGTCTGAAAGACATATCCAGCAAGACAAATGTGGGCTGTGAGCTTTCACACTGTTCCTGCAACACTGTGTGAGAGAGATACAGGCCTGTGCAACTGGGAATGGCAGTAAAGAGAGAGGGATAACCTTTTTGATAAAAGTAAATTATTAAATCGGCTTGGCCATCACTATTAGCTGGTGCTGGGTTAGTATTGTTGGCAGTGCTGGTAACACTTTTCCTGTGTCATGCCAGGCTTAAGGACAAAGAGGCAGCTTCATCCTTGGCATAATGCTATGATTGAAGTCACAGGAGTTGTACCCAGGGTGACTTTGTCTAAAGTGTGCCTTTTCAACAAAGTCCACTAAATCAGCTCATTCTTGCTCTTTCTTTTGTTTCTTTATTTGTGGCTACACTGAATTAGCATCTTAAATAAATTTCCATGGGAATCAGAGATGCAATAGCTAGCTTGCTTTCTCTTGTGCATCTACAAACAGTCTTTTCATAGCAGTCTTTTCACAATCTCGTGTACAGTGTTTGGGCACTTGATCCATATCCAAACCAGGCTTTTAAGCCTATCCTGTTCCATAAAAAAATCTAACAGTGTAAGGTGCAGTAACATGCAGGTATATAGTTGATGGTAGAAGATTTGCAGCGCATATATTTTATATACTCTGATGAAACATCTCTCTTTCTGGAATGACTTTTCACCTACTCTCACTCTGATACATTATTTCTATATTTTGTGACGTAGATTGTAGAAGAGAAAGAAAAGTAGGTAATTTGATTTGATGAAGCAGGGCATTCTCTGCATAGAAGAAAAGGTAAGAAAAGAGAGCTTTGTAAGGAAGAGAGAAAGCTGAAAAGCCAGGCTTTGTGATGAAGAGAGATGTGGGAGTGGATCAGTAAGAAAGAAGAAATTCTGAAAAGGCCTTGAAGCTCAGGACATGAAAGCACGGCTTTCATGGAGGTGCAGGCAATGTGGCTGTGGTATGGAACAAAAGATTACCTCAGTTGCTGAATTTTTTGTGGAAAGCAATGCAGGTGCATTGGGAATAAGTTCTAGGCTCAAGAATCAAAATAATGAATCATATACTGTGATCACATGGTGGACCTGGGCAGAGATTTACAGGTTAAAAATACTGGAAAAGAGCTATGGTAAAATAATGGTATTGGTGTGGATAGCACAGACTGAGTGAGAAATCCGGCAAAAGAAGGGGCAGTATATGTTATGTCCCTGGGTGGCAGCTGATGGAGCTGTGCAATTGTGTCAGAATATGAGTTGTCATTGAAGAACATGTCTAGTATGTCTCACTGTGAAGAAAAACTTGCAAACGTGACCTGAGCACATTGTGATGCAGAGCTTTGTGCCAGAGCTCTCGTGCAGCCTGTCAGCAGAAGGCAGAGAGCTCAGCTACGATACCCCGCCTGTCTGAGCGAGGTGCTAACTCCAGCATCTGCTGCTGCAGCGAGTTCAGCTCCTTTAGCAAAGCAGAGAGGGAGAGAAACGACTTGTGCCAAGACTACAGGAATGTAGTGTGATTGCACCGCTTTAATTCGACCCCAGAAAAAGGATCTTAAAATTAAAAGCTGTCAGGGCATTTAATACAATATGCCTAAAACACAGGGTGAAATATAAGACTGGAGAAAAGCATAAAGCTAAACAATACAAATGAATGCTCGTAAATCACTGACATGAGTCAGTGGCACAGGAGCCTGCACAAGCAAATAGTAAAAGCTGGATAGAATGTAACAAGAAGTATGGTGCCTTTGGGAGTGTGAGAGAGGGAGGAGTAGATGCTGAGAGAAGAATTAATCAGAAAAGTCAGAGAAAAAAACAGTGAAAGCCAAAAAGATGGCATGGTTTTTGAGGAGGATAGCAAAAAAGAGCTCAAAGAGCCTGAGGCTTGAAGCACAAAGCATGATTTTATGCAGGGAGTTATTATAGAACACTTAATGAGACAGATTTTGGTGGCAGACAGGCCTCACAGCCAAACTAGAGGCATAAGAAAGTAGGACAGAGCTGGGATGAAACGGGATCAGCAGCTGTAAGCAGGGTATTCAATTAACTAGGAACAATTCAATTCAAACAACAAAGGGAGAGAGGAACCTGGGCAGACAGGTGGGAACATAGATGACTCAGGCAAGATCAGAAGGAGCTTAAATTTCAGGGAGTATTTACTCCATGCAGTACCTCTTTTGTCTCTGTGTTAAGATTAGTAAACTGACTGAGAAGCATTTGCTTCTGTGCCACACTGCCTTTCTTGAATGATGGGGGGACAGACAAGAAGGGCACAGTGTGGTGCTGAAGAGAAGGCAGACGTAGCACCTCCCCTTTTGATAGCAATAGTTTGCTAGATCAATTTGGTTGTCTCACAGAACCTTACTGTAAGGTGTCTCTGTTGTGACCCTGCTCTTTTCGGGAGATCAGGACCCAAAGAACAAGCAGTTAAGATGGAGGTGAAGAGAAGCAATCATAGGGGGATCAATAGAGGTTGGGGGGTCAGGTCAAGAAGGTCAGGGTAAGACATTTGTGACAGAGAAGTGAGAAATGCCACTGTCAGCAAATAAAGCAGATAAAGCATGTTAGGAAGGATGAGAATAAGAAAAAGGATGGAGAGAACTAAAATTAGAGACTTTACAAGTGAAACTTCTATACAGTGAATATGAACTAAATTTAATTTAGAGGTCTTTTGTTTGCTTGTATGTTTGACTGACCTAAAAGAAAGTGTGCCTTGGAGATGCCTGCAGGCTCCCTAGAAGTGTTTATATGAATACACAGCAAATATGTGCTTTTCCCAAAGTGATCTATTGATTTTTGTTTTTCCTTCTACCTTAAGCATTTTAATGCCTAGCAGTAAACTGTCAAGCCTTAGCCCTTCCCGGTCAGTCCCTCTTGTTCCCCTGCTTAAGAATGAAACCCAATATCTTGAACACCCAGAATGCGGAGAAGGAGCTAATCATTGGCTCGCATTGTGGCTGGCAGGGCTGGCCCGCCTCTTTGGCTTGTGCTGACAAGCTGTTTATGTTTGTGCACGGCCACCCTTTAACTCAGCCGCCCGATGGCCCTAATGGGACCAACTGCCTGAATGCTGCAGGCAGCTAAATCTTCTCATCAGAGGCACAGTGAATTTCAGCCTCCGATTCTCCCGCCTGGACTCTATGGAACATTAGTAAGTAGCCTTCTGTCTTGTTGGGGCTTTTCACGTAAGACTAAGGGCATGTTTTAGCAAGGCAGGTAGGTGCTGTCATTCAGAGAGGCAGCTATTAAAGCATTTTCCTCTGTCTGAAGTAAAAGAACAGCTACTTTGTATGCAGTGTCATGACTGCGAGGACCACACGATTTCAATGCCAAATGAGACCTTCCTGAAGACAAAAGGGAAGAAGTTAATAAGGACATAATCCATTTAAACTTACTAAGTTGTTGAGGTTTTTTGTACACACACACACATACACACATATATATACTCACAACTTAAATTAATCTGCATCTGGTTCTTATTTTTAGATGCATTTACAGTATTTGATCATCCAGTCTCACTTTAAACAGCAGCAATTTTTGCAAGGTCATGAGTAGTGTGGTTTGGAAAAGTGTGAAATGGCTGGAAATTAAATACTGTAAAATGAATGCTTCCCAAAATGCTGATAGGTGCTGTCATGTTTGAAGATATATACCTAGCAGTAGAAAAAGAAAGTCATGGTCAGAGATTTCAGTCCTCTTTGTTTACTGGGAATTGTTATTGGGAATTGTTCACAGCTCCACAGAGCAAAAGATTGTAGAGATGGAATGAGCATGACTTCTTGCATATTTAGTATACCCTTTCTAATTTTCAGAATTTGAACTCAAATATTGCCTTTTTGGGCAGTATTCTTCAACTTATACCTGCACTGCATATATTTATGGACTTTTTAGACTTTCTCTTTTACCATTTACACCAGCAAATAAAGTTTTAATGTCCGTGTCAGAGCTGGCCATCATGCAGAATCTCAGAGGTAGTCTGCTGCTGAAGTATAGGCAAGTCTGTGTGTAGGTTTCATGTGATAACTGGGGCTCAGTGAGTTCAAGATACCTCAGGGGGAGAAAGGTGCCTGTCATTGTAAATGAGCATGTTCATTATTCCTCTATTTAAAATCACAGGAAATAAGTTGCAATCAGATCTTCATTAGCTTTGGCTCATGCCAAAAAAAATAAATTAAAAGCAAATCCAAAGCAAGGCCTGATGCCATGTTCCTTTCAGCTTGTTTAGCTTGCCCCCTGTGGATGTACTCAGTAGGGGAATCTCTGGGGTTGGGCCTTTGTCTCTGCTGTGCTGCTTGTGTTTTAGGCAGTGCACAGCTTCCACAGACAGCCCTGGTGCAGCCTGGAAACTTTTGGCTCAACAATCCTACTCACCTATAGGATCTTAATGATTGCATCATTCAATGTGCTGTGGATTGCAGAGTGCCACTCAAGCAATATTATGTTTAGGAAGCAGTGGCTAAGAGACAGGTGGACAGAAACTTTATAGTAACACAGATCAAATGATAGGCAGCTGTTGTACTTAGTACATTTAGGTGGGTCTTGATGCTGATGGTTGTTCAGCTCTGAGTCTGAGCCTTCTCTACAGCAGTACAGTGCACGTGTGGTAGTGTATGAATTAAAGCTAATTACTGCAATAAGCTGCTTCTGTGCCAGGCTGTGAATACAAGCCAGAGTGTTTCAGTCAGTTACACTAAGGAGCAGATAGATACTAAGCCTTGATTAGTAAAGATGGTTTTTGTCTATAGATTAAGAAAGCAGGATCTCAGAACCTAAATGAAAGCCATGAGATACACCACACACCTAGGAATTGTTGCTGTGCCCTTGCAATACATAATTAGGAGGAATCAATATGCTCACCACATTGTCTGTCTCTTGACTAAAGAAAGAAATCCCTTGTGCATCACGAGCTCAGCACAACATGGCTGGCTCTGAAGGGGCAGACTGTGCCTGTTTGATTTGCATTGGGGTAAACAGGCAGAAAATTAAAATTGATTTTTTTTTTCCTCCCAGAGAGATAATTTTGAAGATGTATTTACAGGGCTTGCTAAAACAAGGTGCTGAATCAACATCCTTCATAAAAGAACTACTCTGAACTGAATAAGCTATAATTGCACTTTTTGATTCTGAGCTAGTAGGCAGTTTGTGAAAACAGAGTTATTTACTAATACTCATTAACAAAGCTTTCAGATGGCCTGGCAAGCAGAGAAGCATATCATGCTCAATCTACAAAAGGAGATAAAATCTGCAAGGAAGCTGGAAATAGAGCTGCTTACTGTGGCTCATTTTCTTCTCATTTGCTTCCTCTGCTCTGGTGCATTTGCCAGCAATTTCCTGTGGCTGAGTATTTGGTCTGCAGGCACATTTGTAATATAGCTATTGTTCAGTTGTTCAGAACTTAATGAAAGGTATTCATTTGCGGTTGACTGAAACCCTGACTTCTTACCAGTATTTCCCAAATATACTCATGGTAACCAGATTATTAGATCCACTGTACTTCCCCTACACTGCCCTTGAGAATGTCAGACCAGCTCCCAAAATGGATCAATATCTTGGGAAGGAACAGCTCTCTAAATTACGAAGGATTTTGAGTTATTGGAGCTCTAATTCATGACACTGGGAATTTGAATTTTTAGTGAAAACAGAAGGGTTTAAGGGTACTTTTTTGCCTCAGGGTTTATTATTAGCAGGTGCTTTGCTAATATGTCTTATATGCTTGACACACATCAATTAAGGTTATGATAAGGAACACCCTGTAAGTGAAATATTGCATGTCTCCCTCCCATCAGCTGTTCGAGTCTGACCAGGAAACTGAACTGTCAGGTAACAGGAAACAGTCTGAGGGTCTGAAAGAAGCAATGGCAGCCTTCTGTCAGGTTTGGATGGATTTTCTTGTAAAATCACACACTGTCAGAACTCAGGTCTCCATGGGGATAAAGGCTGAAATTTGCCTCCTCAGCCGCCTTGCGTAAGTTGTCTTCTGTCTTAGATCTGAACCCTCTGACTAATATCCTCAGATTTTACCTATGCCTATAAAAGCTCTTGAAAGCTTTCATTGTGGCCTTTTTTTTTTATCTCCAGATCCCTTTTGCTAGGTATTAGATGCTAGGTAAGGGATGTTGTTGCCACTAAAGTGGAACATGCTGGTTGGTTCTGAAAAAATGAAAAACTCTAAGCATGCAGCCTTTTCTATTACAAAAGCAGCAGGGCTGTAGTACCCAGATCTCACTCATGCATTAGGAGCAGAGGATCTTCCTCTAGTGTGTGCATTTTAATTTGGTGGTGTTACCTGGAGAAGTTACCTGCTCTTAGGAAAGAAAAGGATTGCTAGGCAAGTTTATGTGCAAAATTCACCCCAGGAGAAGAGAGGAAGTCTCTCAGCCAGGTATTTGCCACAGATCTCATTCTGTAGGGTGGCCTGCCTGAAATATAATGGAAAATTTGGGTCAAGACAGGAAAAAGGGATTAGTTCATACCTTCTTTGCCTGTGACAGAGAGTGAATGGCAGGGAAAGGCTGTGCTGCCTTTAAATCATCAGTACCTACCAGTTTCCACTGGTTCCTTTGACTCATCTCCCTCCTGTCTGACATATGTGGCCTCTGTGCTAGCCAGCAATGCTGAAAGAAACAACCTTCAGTGGCATTCCAGCCCTTGCACTGGCTATGCTCTGCTCTCATGCTGGGAAGATGTTTCCTTGGACTCCACTGGCAAGCTCTAAACTTTCTTCTTATTGGAATTACTGGCTTACAGAACAGGCTCTCTGCATTGCTGCTTTGCTCTGATAGTGTGTAAAAGGCACATTTGTGCAAACTACCATCTTTTAGGGTACACACAGGACTGGTATATTAATTGTAGCTTCCAGATGGCTCATTTCTCTCTCTAGCTCACCTCTCTCTGGCCCAGAAAACAAATTGTGTCCCTCTATGTGCTCAAGTAGGCAGGAAATACAATAGACGCCATGGTTTCTTCTACCATGAAGAAGCTTTTAAGTATTTCAGTTTTCTTCTTTCAGCCTGTGTAGCTGCCCAAAGGTCTAATAAAGCAGCAATTTTAGTTTGTAGCATAAAATGCTCCTAATTAAGGACGTATTCTTCTGCTGTGTTCTTCTTCCTTGCTTCTGTCTAAAGAAATTATCACGGCTGTCATCAGCCTTTTCCTCTTATCACGGCTCGTTCACAGCATGTGAAACTGAGAAGCATTGTATCCGTTAAAATTCAAGGAGTGCACTGCAGTTTCTCTCACTAAATGAAATCATACTGTGGCTTGTTTTCTTCTTGACATCTTTCATCTTATGCAGCATCTTCAGTTGACACTTTACCTCATGCTCCCTAATGTAATCCCTTAATGTGCTGTCAGAAGTTAACATTTTTTATACTGATATCCTGGCATGGAATTCTGCAGGTCTTATTCTGGCAAAACTCTTGCTGAAGGTGATAGAGAGGCTGGTTACTTAAAGACTGAAATGGGACTGTGAGAATTACAATCTTTTCCCATATGTGTGATTTAATTTCTGTTTCTGACTGGGATGTTTAACTTCAGCATGATACCTTTGGCCTTCTTTTCAATTAGTTTTCAAATGTGTAAGAACAAGCTGATAAGTATTTGATGAGGTTAATGTCAACTCCAGCATTGCAGTGACTGAACCTTCAGCACTTTTCAGACATTGCCTTCTTGAGACCGTCTGTCCGAAGAGATGTCTCTTCCTCTCTATTTCTCCTGTAATTTTCTCCTGATACCCATTCCTCTCTTTCACTTTGAAATCTATGCTTAACTCTCATATACAGTTTGGGATCCAGAGCTACAGCAAAACATTTCCTTGGATCATACTGGCTATAGAAAATGTTACACTGTCACACTCCAATACATAGATGAAAAAATGTGAGCCAGGGCTGATGTGGCTCTGGCTGCAAAAGAGAGGATGCAGGAGTGGGAAGAGGTGTTCATGTGGATGGAGCAGGGACAGCATCTTTTATATGCATACAGGTATGTAGATAAGGGTAGTTTCAGTAGAGAAAGCCTTGTTCCCTGCCTGCCCCAAAGCTCTGCTCAGCTTCAAGCCTGTCAGCCTTTCACTCTGGCTTGTAGTGTCTTCTGGCCCCTCATCCTTAGTCCAAGTCTCCAGCTCATGCCTGTGTAGGGAGAGCATGTAGCTTTTCCCTGTCATCCGTGCCCCTTGCCTCACTCACAAAATTGACAGGCTCATAATATTTCTGCCACAACTCTTTTCCTATCCTAGAGGCAACTCTTTTCCTATCCTAGAGGCACCTCTTTTCCTGGCCTCCTGTGTCCCACCCTCCTGAACCTCGGTATTCCATGCCATTTAAGATGCTTGTCCTCCCTGCCTCTCAGTCCTTAAGAGCTTCCCCAGAGCTTTTTGCTCCTGCTGTATTCTCTTCCTACTCTCTGTTTCTCACTACAGCCTAGTGCTTGCTGTCTGAGAGACAGGGGGCTCTTTGTTCTCCCCTGGAGTCTCAGGTTCTTCAGTGCAAAGGTCTCAACATGCTTGCTTTATTCTCTTTATTGTACTTGAAGGCAGGAAAGTAGGACAGGTCCAGGGTGAACCAGACACATACTAGTTTTTGTGTGCTGTAAAGGGGGATAGCTCCAGGCAAGGTCAGAGAGAGCCTAAGCCAAGAAATATATAAGCATGGGGGTATTTTTTAGAAAATACAGCCTTTTCTATTTTTCTTGGCAAACAAAGTGTCCAGTGTTCAACAGATATCTTGTGAACCAACTTCAGGCCCAGAGCTGCTTTTGAACTGTTTGCTGTGATTCTTCATGTGCTCATTTCTTTGTGTTACCAGTCACATGGTAACATTTCTGATTCTTGGATGAATGATGTTTTCAAACAAAAAGAGGGATTTGGACACATTACTTTTGGTTCAGAACTTTTCATGAATGCAGACATATGAAAATGTTTTACACCAGTGTTTCCAGGATACTTGCTTTTGAAAGGAAGTTTGCATGAATGGAAGTTTGTGGAAAACAGTAATACTGAGACAGTACAATTTTACAGGAGCCTCAGAGTAGCAAACTATGATTCGGAGCAGTGCAGAGCAGAAGCGTGAGCTGGGCACAAATATTTAAGGGATGTGATTGCCACAAAAGTGTGGCTGAAGACCTTGAAGTCGGACTACAGTCAGGAGGAGTGTGGGGCTTTCCTGATGTATACATGGTGTATTTTTATAAGAAGTTTGAGCATTTGGTTGCAATTGTCTTTCTTCCCCTGCTCCAGTCCGTAATGTCTGCAGCTCTAGTGGACACTGAGGAGTTCATTCACCTCTCTCAGGTTGCAGCAAATAGATGCATTTTTTCACAGGGCAGTTTTGTGTCAGGCACTGAACTGTGTCTGTTCACTGGGAGTTCAGCAAGTGCCTCAGTGTGAGGTAAAAAGTGTGAGGGTGCACTCAGAGGTGAACAGGGGCCTTTGAAAACAGGCTAATGTTTGTCTTTTGAAATTATGTTCTTCTAATATTTGATTGAAACAACTGATGAAAACAACTGGGGCATATGCACTGCATAGTTGTTTAAAGAATATGAAGTATCTGGATAACTCCTGTTCTGTGGATTTCCAAGTGGGAAAAAGGAATCATCATTTCATCTCACTTAGAAGGGAACAGGCTGTGTATGTCTCCATAACCAATGTGCTCCGAATAAGTTCATGTGCCCCAGGCAAGCCCAGATCCCTGCAGTCACAGATGTGATACTTGATGGGACAAGTGGCTTAGTTGTGCTTATTCTCCCTTTTTCTTTCCTGGGGACCGTCAGGGGCTACTGCAGGCAGTAGTGAAAACAGAAGCAGCCATGGGGCTTCTCCAATGATGACATCAAGGTTATCATGCATTGAGGTTTGGCTGAGCTGCATTTTTCTTTCTGTGGAAGAGAAGTGATACATTATAAAGCAAAACACATACATCATGAAAAAAATACCAAAAGCACTGAAACAGCCCCATTCTCATCTAAGAGTTGCAGCTGGCAGCAAAGGATTATCACATGATATCTGTTTGGAAGACCAGCAAACAATTATGTGTCTTTCTGGAGGGAGACAGGCTTTTGCCAAACTCAAGTCACTGCGCACCAAGCTGAAGTGCTATGATAAAATACTTGAGGCCAGACCTACTGAATAGAAGTTTAGCATTTGAACCCAGACCCAAGGCAGCTGTTCCATGTGCTGGCTTTAAATGGTGGTGATAAATGATTTATAATGTCACAGCTAATTTGTCTTTTAAAAATTAGTTACCATCAGTGCCAAAATCTATGTTGTTTTATTCCATTAAGTGAACTGAAACTTCACCTTGAACTCCTCCATGGATAGTTTTGTTTCAGTTTATCAGACCTGTGGTTTTTCAGTCAGTACAATGCCTGCCAGCTTGTTTGCATCAGAAGACTCATCTAGAACTTCAGTTGTGACTGACTAGAAATCTGCATAAACATATTTGAAATCCTACACCAAGTGGTCTAGTGTTAAAACCAAAGGTGGCCATATACCTTTGGTGAGACCCAGGCTTGTTGATCTACCATTCTGAGCTTCTATCATTTAGATAATTTCACAGATTCAAATTAAATGGAAAGTGCATCCTCTACCAAACCAAGACCTTTCACTTGTCACTTTCTCAATATTTAAGCTGGAAAAAACTAGTTGGAAACCAGATTGGTTTCAACTATACCTTTGCAATGCAGTGTTTCCAATACATCCACATTAGACTAGATGGGAGCAGAGTTCAGACCAAGAGAGATACATATTCTGCCATCTCCTGTGTGTCACAACCTGTCTGTCACTGGCTTAGGAGGAGCACTTTTCCCTTGATTTAAGGTGTTTGAAAAAACCTTTCAAGCATCTACATATAAAGATACATAATCAGCATAATCAGTATCTAAGCTGCATCCTATTCCACTCTTGTCCTACTAGTATTGGTAACATAGTTGATCTTGGTGAAAATAACAGGGTAGTTTTGTACAGGCATTTGAAAATATCCCAAATGGAAGCTGCCATTTTTCTGAGAATACAAATTGCTCCTAGAAAGTTGTTTTTCCTATCTGATCTGTTCTTTGTTGCAGTCTTTCCTAGATTAAGCTTTCTAGAGTAAATTTTCTTACCATCAAAGTGATGAATATTTTCCATCTCCATTTCTCCAGAAAGCCAAGATCCCTGTGCTCAATAGGAACATGGGGCTTGACTGCCCCAAAATTCACAAAGTGTGAGAATGTGAGCATCAAACAATGCCTTGGATCCAGGCAATAGTGGGGAGACATACAGCTGGCCTGCCTGGAGGCAGGAGCTGTGTATGGACAGTAGGATACTGGGACCTCATAAGGATGAGATAAAAGACGAAATGAAAAATGAAAAAAAAAAGGAGATAAAGTTAGTGAGTAAGGATGATCCTCAGAGCCTGAAAAATGAAGATCAATTTAAAATTGATCTACTGTTTTTGAATCTTGAATTTTCTTGAGGTTTTCTTGAGGAATTGCTGTTTGTGAAAGCTACCTTTGATGCAAATGAACTGTTTTTTTGAGAGAACAGATATCTTGAAGACCACCTGAGAAATCAGTGTGAATTAATACATTTGCTCCTTTGGTAGAAAAAACATTCAGTCAGCAAAAGCACCACAAACTGAAAGTGGTTATTACCATGTCTCACCAGAAAAAGTGTTCTTATTCCAAAGATAACAGTCATTCAGCTTGTCCTTGTACAGTGGGGAGAGACCTACATGCTCAGAAAACCACACAAAGACTGCTCTGCTGTGGCCCATGAAATAACTTCTGTCCCCAAGCCTGTAAGTCTGCTCTACAAGGATCAGGCATGGGAAATATCAGTAAGAACAGGAGGTAGTCAGTTCACCCCACTTGTTTATTACTAAATGGGAGAATAACTCAACTTTACCAAACCCTATTGCTGTTTCAAACAATACTATTTTTTGCTTCAGCTGACATCTGTGCATTTTGTGTGTTTTGCTGCTTTCTACCTTGACAAGAGAACAGAAGAGAGGAAAAATGCTAGAATATAGGCAAAGTTGTCCAACTTTGGTAGCAGCTGAGCCATAGGGCACATGAAATCTATTCTCATAGGCTTCTTGTTTGTGTGGGGTGCCCTGGTGTCTAATAGTACAGCTGAGTTCATGTGTGGCCTCTTGGATCACTGGATTGTATTTCACTCATCTGGCCAGCTGCCTTTTTTTTCACAAAAGCTGTAGGAATATAATACCTTTGGGGTCTCTACCTGATGTGACTGAAATTATTCAATGAGTAACACAACTACTGGAAGGAATTGTGACGGCACAGGCAGAACACAAAAAATTAATTCATAATTTCCTCCTTTGCTTCTACTGATTACACAGCCTTGTTTTTTGGGCTTGGTGTTGTTGTTTGCTTGTTTGTTTGGGGGATTTTTTTTTTAATCATTCACCTGCTTTTGGCTTTAACAGTCCAGTTGTGTCAGTCCTGGATCCAGGTACAAATGAGTAGACAATCAGCACAGTCCTGATTGTACTAAGATGAAAAACTGAGCAAGTGACAAGGCTCAGGACTTTTAGTCAGAGCGTTTACAATGGTGTTTTTATTTTGTTAATGACTCACTGTACTGATTCACCGATGCTTTAGTGAAAGCTGCCTTGTTCAGAGTCTCATTGTTCAAGCAGAGTAAATTGTTCCCAGTAGAAAAGCTTGAAAAAGTCCTCTGCTTAAACTAACAACTAAATAAAACTTGTTATTTTAAAGAACATACGGATAAAACTTTAATTTTAAGCAATAGCAAAACTTTTTTTATCCACCATTTTTTTTGCTTGATTTTTTTATTGGGAAAAGAATCTTATTCTGTCCTGATGCAAAAGCCATGAAGTATCCAAAAATATAGGTGACTCCTCAAACCTTTGGTACTTGAATCAGGGCACTAGACGTTTAAATAGATGAAAATAGAGGCTGAAGGTGACTTGGGGGCTTTGAGGCATGGACTGTCATGGGGTGCATATCAAAACTTTGCTTCTGTTACTTTTGGTAAAATGTTCATTCTGGTATGGAATGGCTTGAACCACCCTAGAAGGTCCCTGTTCAGCAACTGTCCACTGACTCTGAGTTGCCTCAGTAGGAAAAAAAAAAACCACAAAAAACCCCCAAAACAAACAAACAAAAAAAAACAAAACAAAACTTTGCAACACATTAGATTTGCTTCCCACCTGGAAGCATTTAGAGGATGTAAGGGGGTGAGCCTTCGCCTATCTGTTATAACAACCAGGCTGTTGTGAATGACTTGCTGAACTGTTGCCGGTTCCATGCGCCGCTCTGGCTTTCCCTGCCCTTTCCAGCAGGCTGTTTGCGGAGCCGGGGAGGGCTGCAGGGCCGCTTCGTCTCCGCAGGGGGAGCGCGGGGCCCGGAGCCGTGCCCCGAGCGTGGGTGGCGCTCCGGGCTGCCGGGGGAGCCCTCGGGCGTCTGCGGACGGGCCCCCATCCCGGCACGGGGCCCGCTGTTTGCTTTCAAAGCCTTTGTATACCCCAGGTTACTTGTAAGGCCGGTGCTTGGGGAGTTCTGCTGAGCTGGACCGTGTACGTTCCCTGGCTTGCCTGTAATTTGCAGTTTATGAGAACCAGATGGATGACTGAGCGCTCCGCGAGTTAGGGTAGGAATGGGATCTTCGGACATAAGAGCAGCTTTTACAGAAAACATTGAGTTAAGAAGATTCAGGCTCAAGCTAGATTGCTTCTTCCCTCCCCCCCACTTTTGTCTATTTTTACTGCATCATTGGTATGTGTCCAAGGAAAGTCGGCCATATCATTCGGAAATACAAGGGGATAAACTTTTGACTGTCGGATCTCTTCAGGCTGAGGGACTCCAGAGTAAATGAACTGGGAGAGAGAGAATTAAAAGGAGGGATTTCTTTAGATGAACTTTTTCGGTTGTCTGCTGTGCCGAGAGCAGTGTAAAATAACGAAGAAACTGCAGCAGCCCTTTCCCACTGTCTTTCTAAATAATGTAAGTTACCCTTTCACACTCATCTCTAAATGTTTGTGTGCTGTTTCTGCTTTCGAGTATTTTGTGAGAGCAGTGGTTTTACAGCCAGTGAGCTCTTGCCAGGAGCTCTGCTGTGTGAGTGAGTGAATTGTTTTGTCTTTCTTTTTCTTTCTTAAGTCAGGGTGGTAGCGGGGAAGCCGAGCAGTTTGACACCGCCTTTCTTTGACAGTCGTGTTAACTCGGCTTTAGCTCGGCTGTCGGAACCTTTAAACCTTTTCAGTGTTTGTGCAGAAATTTGTTTGTAGCTGGCAGAAGACAATAGCAAATGTTTTGATTGAACTGTGCATGTCAGCTTGCCGTAAGAGCAGGCGTTTCAAAGGGGACTGTGTGATGCTATGTAAAGAAGACAGGATGTGACAAGGGAAAACAAATGTTTCCTGTTCTTTAATATTTAAAAGAAATAATTGAAACAGAGCCAAGGAGTTTGCCTAGGAAAGAAATAGTGATGTTTATTGAAAGCAAAATAATGACTCTGTAAATCTGAGAGGACAATGCCAAGGTCTAATTAGGAGAGACAGTTTACTTTTCCCAGTGGTTCATTTTTTGAAGCTGGAAGTTGGCATTAATGTTGTTATATTCTGTGGTGCTTTTGTGAAGTGTAACTTGAGCCATTACCTGATTCATAGCTCTCCATAGGTTAGTGATGTAGGTTGATTACTCTCCCCTTAGTTCATTTTGCTATTTTCAAAATTCAGTCTAGGCAGACTGTCAGGCAGATTGATAGGTTGAAGTAAAAAAAAAGAGGCATAATTATAGATAATATACTAGGTAGTATACTAAGAATGAAGCAAGAAACAGACCAAGAAAATCATCCTGAACTCAAATATTTATCAGGCCAAAGCAATGACGTAAATGTTAATTTACAGGGGGACAAATAAGAAAATTGTTGTGAAAGTACAATGACTAAATAAATATTACTTAGATAAGGATGTAGCTTAAGAAATGTTGCTTTCTGTTCCAGCCTTGGATTTTTTGTTTTTGTGGGCAAGGAATTTATTATCTAGATAATAGTCTATGGCCAACTATTGTGATGTAATAGTCAGAAGTTTTTTCCCTCAAAATTCCACATTGCTGCTTGTGTGAAAACAAATGACATTGACTAGAAATACTAATGAGAGCTTCTAGACAATGTGAATATTTTTAATAAACTTGGAAATATAAACTGTAGGGTTTGAAAAGCATATTAAAAGGTTTGTTTTGTTAAAATCTGTATGAATTTGTTTATTTTCAGGTTAGTCCCGTAATTTTATGGATGATAGCTAAAGCGTGGTTCTAGAGAGAAGGTACTGGAAAGCTGCTGTACCTGGTCTTGGGATTGCATCATCCTGCTCAAAAACACAGGCAGCAGAAAGAGGAGGTTGTTCCCTGTTTCCAGAGACTTTGGGGGAGGAATCAGTCTGTTAGCTCCTAACAAAATGAACTAAGGCTTCTGTGCTTTGGCCCTAATCCAGAACTGCTTACCATAAACCAAAGGTTTCCTCAAACATCTCAGCAAAGCATTTTACAAACTTGAGTGGTGAAGACACTCCCATGTCTGACCTGGACCTGCAGTGCCCACAATTTGGTTATAAAGAACAGGTTTGTGTTTTCTTCGTGGAGGGTTCATTTCAGTTCTTGAGATTCATCCTTTTTCATGAGAAATGGCTTTGATAGGCCTTTAATAATTACATCTTTCTTCAGGGAGAAGGCTAAAGAGATCTTTGGTTCAAGGAGCATGTGTAAGACTGCTTGAGGGCCAGAAGGAAATTTTAATTGGGTTTTATGACAGAACCAATTCTAGATTTGATTATAGGGTTTCTGGGAAGAGGGAAGGATAAAAACCATGCAAACAATTATTTCAGTCAAGATATTTCAGGGAAATATCTTTTGATTTCTTTATGTAATTTGCAAAGGGAGACAGGGAATGCATCCTTCTCGACACAGAATAAAAATTAGAAGTATGTATACATTTAAAGCTTTGGAGAAGTGGTGGAGGTATGTGTGTCTTAAAAGTTCATCCTTTTCATGGCATCGATATTTGATGAAATCTTGTGTTTGTGGCTAGATTTGAGACAAGCAGTGTCCATGATCTGGTGGCACATGCAAGTGCTGTCTGAATTCTGCTATGTCCAGCAGCATGCACAATGTTTGGAGCATTCGACCATGCCTGGACCAAGATGGTAATTCTGCTGGGGGATTTCCCCAGCCCGTGATACTGTTCTTTCTCTGACAGGCCTGGTTTTAGCTTGAAGCTCAAGTTGTTTACTGGAAAATCCCAGATAATTGGTGCTTGAAGCCATCATGAAAGCATTCTGGGCCTGTCTTTGCCTGATAATGGAATTTCATTAATTCATAACAAAACTAGAATTTGGACAGCTTATGCAAACACAGTGATGCTCCTGATTCCTTTGAGGAAAACTGAGGAATTCAATTAACTGGAAAGGTACTGGGTGTTCTAATCCAGAGAACAAAGTGTGGTACGTTACTATACTGAAGCTGAAATTTAATCATCTGCATGAAGTATTAAACATACACAGTTTTGCAGAAACATGTAGTACTGTGTCTAGACATATGAACTATTTTTATAAAAACAAAGGCACAAGGTATAGTAGGTTAGGACAAATCCTTGGTAGTAGGTTGGGATAAATCCTTGAGCCACATGTAAAAGCATTTGATTTGATCTGCTGGCAAGCACGTTGTCTCATCAGAATTAAATGTGTCTGAAGATACAGGTGTAGCTAGTTTGTACTATTTTTTTATACACAGCAGCAAGCATATATTACTGCAAATAATAAGTTCAGTTTATAAAGAATGTTCTTTAACACAATGGCATTATATAAGGGAATAACACTTCAGATTTAATCAGTTGTTTACAGACAATGCAGTATTCTGTATTATAAAATGCCACTAATTCCAAAGCCCTAAAAAATTTCTCCTGGAATTCTGCCCATCCATATTTTGCAGGGTAACATATATAAATGCTCCCTTTTCAGTTATTAAAGAACTCCAGTGACTGCCAGATTGCAATCCACTGTAGCAAATGCTACACTTGGCTGACACCTTCAACCAAAATTATAATTCTCTATAATTATATGCTATTTCCAGAGACTGCAGGGGTTTCTTTTGTTTTCTGTAATGTTTCCTGGTAAAAATAACAAAGGTGGGGAGAGCTAGCCATGTGCAATGTGTGGCATGGGCTGTTAAAAAAACTAGACTGAAAACAAGAATCAATATTTGTTGGAAGAAATCAATATAGGAAAGAAAATAATGACTATTTAGAGGTTTTTAAAATACTGAAGGGACACAAGCAGGGCTTAGCAGTCACATAAATGTACTTCACCTCTCTATATCTCAATTTTTGATAAATTACTTACTTTTCAAGACTTCTGATCCTTCTGTTAGAGTTGGACTTGCTTTTCTGTTTGTTATGTGACATGAATGGATTGCAGGCAGTCCCTTGGTGTGCTGTAAGGTTTGTGTTAACATGTCTGTAAGGGAAAGAGCTGCTTGGTGGCAAACACTTAACAAATGAAATTTGGAAGAATTCCTGTTTTGTGCACTAGATCGTTTTTCTTGCTTTTTATTTTTGATCAACTGAAATAAAGAATGCCTTCCACTGAACAAAGCTCAGGCTGACCTTTGGAGAAATGAAAATGGCATTTCATGTCAAACTTTCTGAATGGTTTTATTTCTGTCAAGACCATGTTTTATTTCTGTGGTTTAAATAGATAAATATTTATTGTATGAATTGTAATGTTAAAGGTATTTGCCTTGGTTTTCTACCACAGGCTGTCTAAACATTTTCTGTCCACAATCTGTGGACATATTGCATGTCACTCCTTCTAATAATTGGGGTGCCTGGTTATATGTGGATTGGGCATCACTTATTTTGAAAGGTAATTTTAGCTGGAAGTCAGTAATTTAGCTTGATAACAGTTTATAACTGGAATACCATACCATGAAACAAATGATGGAACATGTCACTAATGTTCTCTGTGGGGACAGCCAAGGATCTAGTCAGCTGAGAAGTCTGCTGGCAACCAGGCAGCCTTCCTACTTGCTAGCTGGACTTTAGGGCAAAAACTCAGAGGCAAATCCCGTTCAAAAGGAAAAACTGAAATTGGAAATGCAAATGACATATAGTTCTTGAGGTACTGAACAGGTGGATGTAGCAGGTAGATGTTGGCTGGCTCTATCCATCTGTCTAGTTGCAGTAGGGTTAAAAGAGGCCCAGCTAAATTAAGAAGAGACCAATCATAGACACGTGAAAAATGTTAGCAGCTTGTATTCTGGCACTTCTTACATTACATGGTGACCCTGCTAGCACAAGCATCAAAAGAAACTCATGCTGAAATGGCTATGATGGTTTATTGCTAAATAGTAAACCTAGGTGGCAATAACATAAGAATATGCCCTGCCACTAGAGAAGAGAAATGACTTAAAAAATTTACTGTAATCCTGTATATACTTAATATTCCCCTGGAAGAACTCCAAACAACTCTGCTTTTTGTGGTCAGTACTATTGCTCGTGTGTAAAAGTATTATTCATTCTGTCGCACTTTAAAACCATCTGAATATTATCAATTTTAGATACATTGTAGGAGTGGTTAATTACATGGATGGTGATTTTCAGTCCTTATGCCAGGGTGGATGCTCTTTGTGAAAGAGACATAAGGATTGAAGCAGACGCAATTATATTTGATCAGATTTTAAATGCTTGAGATGACTGTTCAGCAATTTGCTTGCTCCTAATCCAGTATGGATTTATTTGTCTAAGTGTTATTAGGCTGCCTAAATATGTGTATGATCAGTTTATTTATGGGTGACTTTCTGTTCTTTTGTCATGGAAAGCTATTTGTTTTGTGCTGCCATGAGCTTCTGTTCTTGATTTTTTTTCTTGTAGTTCTTGAGACAAAGAATGACAATCCCACTTCTTCTTTTCTTTTTTCCTTTTTTTTCCTTTTTTTCTTTTTTTCCCTTTTTTTCTTTTTTTCTTTTTCCTCCCTTCCCTTTCTCCCTTCCCTTTCTCCCTTCCCTTCCTCTCTTTCTCTCTCTCTCTCTCTCTCTCTTTCTGCTACTTTTGAGGATACTTCTTCAGCAGATGTGTAATTCGGAAATTTGTCATGTCTGGACTGATGGCTTAAAAAGAGCTATAGTCCTTATGATGATGTGTACTGTGTCTGCCTCATTCTACATCAAAGTTCCGCAGAACCTGGTTATTTGTGAGCCTGAAGGTGTGTGATATCTACCAGTGTGTTTTGTGAAGTGCTCAGGAGTTGATTTAGCAAGGGAAGAACAGTGCCTGTATTATTTTGCACTACAGAACTCTGAATAGTATGAAAACATGATAGTGCAAAATGCTCTTGCACCTTTTACAGAGCAAAAGCCCTCTGAAGTAGTGATGGAATCTTGAGAAAATGTGCTTTACTTACAATTACTTGCAGAACAACAACAGATTGCATCAAAAGATTGTGCTGAACTTGGAAATGTTCTTGAAAAGATCCCAACAATTATGGGTTTTGTGTGCCTCTGAATGCATTAATCTCTGTAGTGGTCCTTGGAGAGACAGTAAGTGTCCCATATTTAGCCCCAACCATATTTGCCCCATGATCTGTACTATTTGAGAACTTGCATATTTTGTGAGAAATGGGACTTCCAAAAGAGCAGGTGTCAGCAGTTTCAATGATGTCTTTGGGGCCCCCTGGTTCTTCTGTGAACAGCTGTAAGTTGCAAATACTGTAAATCCCTCTACTTAAAAATTCTTTAGGAACTAAAATGACCCCCAGGAATGAAAATGCAGGACTGAGGAGCAAGCCATTTACAACATACATAAACTCATGAAGAGGAAAAGCTGCCATGTTTCTCTGCATTCACACAGGTTTTTTGATTTGGTTTTGCTTTTTCTGTTCCTTTTCCAGTAAGGAAACAGTATTCATGAAATTCCCTTCTACAACTTTCTCTCCTGTAATCCCTCTACTGGTGGAAGTGTTAATGTAAACCTTCAGGGATTAACTCCCACAAGATAAACCTCTGCAGGTGCTGGTTTGTATACTGTTTCTAGGTTATTTTGGTGGGTTTTTTTGTTGTTGTTGCTTTGTTGTTTTTGTTTTTATCTTGAAAGCAGATTAAATTTGATATCTAGAACTCAAGTAATTGCACTGTGCTGAAGTTAGGAAGCCTAGGGCCAACATGTTAAGTAGTGCCACAGATTATTTCATAGCATCTGATGGTGGTTTTTTCTCCTGAGTGTTACTCTGACATAGTACTACAATATGGGTTAATATGTGGTCTTTCCAAAGTGCTTCTAAGTTTTACTGGATCCTCTTCGAAGAACTGGTTCTTCTCTTATTACATAATTCTTAGTCTGCTCTGAGTAGTTTTGGGAGCAGCAGATCTTTGTGCATCTCAGCTCAGAAAATATAAGAAAGATAAAATTAAGTGTTGTGCCATGAATATTTGTCTTTATGAAATAAGCAGTGATAACTTTTTGTCTTGCATCTAAAGCAGCTGGAAATAAATTTTGATTGTAAAATACAGACATGTTCTGAGATACTTAGTTCCTAATTAAAGACAAATAATTTTTCATTAGTTTACAAAAGTAATCCTTTACTTAAAATCTCTCAGTGGAGATAAATGCAACCCTTTATTACACAGAAAAGGAAGACGTTTATTATTGGAGGATTGTTCTATAAGAATTGCACTATATGTTCTGTGTAGGCAGAGAATCCCCTCATCCCTTAGCTTCCTCATTTTAATTAGGTTTTACTATTCCATCCTATAAAACTTAGTAAAAACCAGATTACATTAGAGCATGCAAAAATGTTTGTATAGTAAGGTGGATTTGCAAAAAAAAGAAAAAAAGAGTAGTTCCATTTCCTTTGTTGGCACAGTTTAAAATTTGTTTGTCTTATCGGAAGCTGACATATTACACGGTCTTGAATACAGTTAATTGTAAAAGCAGGAAGATTTCTTCCCATATTTAACTTTTGGGATGGGTTTTTATCTGTGCTCCTGTATGGTGGCCTTTATCCTCTGAACAGCCTGCTCTGAAGATGTGCACAGTCTGAAGGGACCTCTGATGATGAAGGTGTGCAGCTTTTAAACGAGAAGAACCAGGACAGTGATCAAGGCATCATTTCCCCAAGCTCTATGACATTGCTTAATACATTAATAATACAGAGTACCTATGCAGAGAAACCAGAAAAAGGAAATATCACTGGAAGTCTCTTTTTTTCTTTTTTTTTTTTTCTTAAGGATGAAGTAAATTTGAAAAGGTAAGAGGAAGAGGGAAAAGAAGTGCTAGGTTATTATTATATTCACTATAAAAGGTTCTCTGCTTGGGGTGATGCTTAGTCATTCACCATTGTTGGGAGTCTTGTTTGTGTTACTTGTAATGGGTAAATGAAATGCTAAAGGCCCTGAGTGGCAGTTCTCATGCAACAGTGGTGTAATAAGGCAAATGTCTGAGGGATTCTTTTCACCTGACATCCCTAAATGGCCCAGCTTTGCAAAGTGGCCCTCTTTTTGCAAAGAAGCAGCCCTGTAAAGCCATTCATGGCAATTAACTATGCCAAAAAGGAGTGGCTACTATGAGGCTTCTGTGATGCCTGCTCTGAGTAATTTGAAGGTTTGTCTGGGTCAAATCAAAGGTAAATCTAGCCTAGCCTTATAATTTGGATGGTTGCTGACAGTAGATGCCTACAGAAGAGCACAAGAATGGATCAGAGATATCGTGGTACTCTTCAAAATGATCTTCTGCATTCAATAATTTGTGCTTCCAGTTCTGCTCCTGGTAGAGGTGGTGTCTTTAATAAATTTATTCACCAGGAATTTGTCCCACTCTCCTGGAATGCCTGTAAAATATTAACAACTGTAGCACCCTGGACAATGGGTTTCACAGCTCACAGGGTGAATTATCCAGCACATTACTGGTATCTGCAAAAGAGGCTTCTCTTCTGTGGACTGTAAAAAGGAATAGTCAGAAGCAATAGATACAAACAGTGAAAAAACAATACATTGTGAATAAAATTTAACTCAAGTGGACTCCACCTGCCAAAAACCTAATGACTACTGTTTCATCAACCTTCCAAAAGCATTTAAGTTATTTGGAATACGTCCTAAAAGCCACACACTGTGGAATCTGAGTTAGAGAAGTTATGTACCTGAGGCAGGGCTGTCTCCATGTCCTGTTTGTAACTGGCTTTCCACTAGGATTTCTCAATTCCTTGTAATATCAGTGCTTATATCCGGTTACTCTGCATACACCTCTCATGGGTTTTATCACTTAGGAAAACTACATGGAGAATCTGTTTCAGTAACAACATGGTGCATCTTGTCATAGTTATCACAAGGACTATTTCTAAAATCTCAGGCAGTTCTTATATCCACTTACAGAGTTTGCAAAGGAAAGAGGATGCTAAGATCTGCCCCTATTCCTGACTGCAAGAGTTTCATACTATATGAGCCACTCTCTTGCACCTCTTTCTTTACAAAGACACTCCTTATCTAAATTGATGGCTGGCTATGCAGACTTACATCCTAGTTTAGAAAGTGCTTAGTGTCACAGATACAGTCACATAGCAACAGTCTAACTGTGTTTGGCCTTAAGATACGGGTTACCTATGTTTGCAAGGGAGCTTGTGTGCTGTGTAGCAGGTGCCTATCACACCAGAATTCTGGTACTTGAAAGAGATTCCAGGGGCTATCACAATCCAAGTAATAATGGGGTTGATTTAAGACGATATTGTTCTTATCTCTCCTGATGCCAGATTTTTTTCCAAGGGCTTTTTTTTTGTTTAACAGACAGATGCATTCACATGGTTATTATATTATAGTTTCTGATACTGTCTCCTAATTTGCTTTTGCATACACAAAAATGTAGTTGGCTTCCTGTAACGTAAAATGGATGTGTTTTCTTGTAGAAATGAATGTCCTGTATTTCCCAGTTCAGCTTGGGAGAGTCTTAAAATTGTGCATATGAGTGGTTCTGCTTTATTCCTCTTTCATTAGTTGTTGCTTCTTAAGTTGTGATGCCAGTTGAAAAGACTCACATTCATGCAGGAGTGTATGAACAAGGTCTCCTGAGAATGTCATTTTTGCAGAAATCTAACCTACATCAGTGCTGAGCATTTGCTTATGAGCAGCCTGGCAATGGCTCATAAGGGCCTTTGGGCATCTGGCCTGAACCTGCAAGAGATGTCTAAGAGGAAGCTTAGGAGAGTTGTTTTTGGAGATGAAGGGTAAAGGTAGACAGCTTTGTGTCATGTATAAAACCTTTCACTTCAGGGAGAAGGCTTGGGGAAAGCCTGGGCTGAGCCAGAGTGGCTGCTTGCTAGGACTGTCTGGGGATCCTGCCCATCCAGGGGTTTGATGGACTTTGCAGGCAGATAACACATGTTACTGTGGCTGTGGTAGAACTCTGCTGTGGAAGCACATGCTGGGAATTGATGCATTCCTCCAGGCAAGGCACAAGGTGCAGGGAGCACTTAATCCCTGCTGTGGAAAGGTTTCAGCTATTTCCAATAACAACAGTTCTTTAAATAGGAGCGCTGGCAGGCAATCAGCAAATGAGTGTCCTTGCTGAGGACTGGAAGGACATGTTTACTGGGTGAAGTTCAGCCATTGGGTGTTTCCAGGTTTTGAACTGCTGGAACTGACTGCTGGAAAGTCAAATAGAGTGTCCCTGTGAGTGTGGAGGTGGAGGACACAGCGTCACAGCTGGCACACTCGAGCTCTGAGCACTTTGAGCTCCCACCGAGCTGTAGGTGCTTTTTGCTATGGTTGTTTGGGCTGTTCAGCTCCTGTGCCCACAACCATTGTTCAAACCCACAGAGCTCCTTTTGCCAAGGTTGTCCTGACATTGTTTCTCACTACTGCCTGTGCTGCCAGACTACCTGCTGCACATAGCTATGTGTTTACCTACTTGCTGTGAAAGCTCAGCATTGCACTTTTGCCAACATAAAGAGCCTGCCTGGGTAAACTTCTGCCTGCCACCTAACGCTTGAGCAAGGTTTTCTCTGAACCCAACAACCATATACATGTTTAGACTTATTGCTGTGTTTTTGAAAGATATTTTGGTTCAGAAGATTTGGCAGATATAAAAGTTAACATCGTTGCTGGGCTGTGGACAAGAAAATGAGGTGGGTACTGTTCAACAGCTAAGGTAAATATGGAGGTGCAGCAACCAATATTTTGTGTTTAAACAATATAAATGTTACAAAGCATGTGAACCTGATTTCAGGCTGCTCACATGCTGGAGAGGAGCTCTTTTTTCTCCCTCCTTCTTAGTCCTTATTCCAATATGTGCTTTTGTGCTAAGATGATAATTCCTTCCCTTTCTGCCTCCATTTTTGCTTTTTTTAATACTTAGATTCTATCTCCTGTTTCTTGCTCTGAGACACCTAAGGTGGTTTGCGTTTCTTTACCTCCTAGGTTGTGTTTCATGTGTTATATTTGATGGGAAGTGGGAGTTTTGAAAGCTGCAAGAAAAACAATCTAAAGGGTTGGCACTCTCTTAAGTTAATTTTGTGAAGAGGTTACATGGCTTGTAATGATTGCTGAGTGCAGCCTTCTCCCTTGCTGATTTGAACTTCATGCTAGTTCACCAAAATCCTACTGAATTGAATGGAAACAACAGAGTAACTTTTTGGTGGTTATCAGAGAATATGTGACTAAACTCCAGCACCTGCAATGTGTCATCTCCCCTAAAGTGAGAGCTGCAGTGGACATGCAGTGTGGCACAGATGCCGTCTCAGGAGGGAGTGGAGGGGATGGTCTCTACAATTTTCACCGTACAGCTCAGTACCAAAAGCATTGAACATTTTCTGCTTGCATTTATTGTTTTTTTTCTTGTTGCTCAGCAACTCTGAAGAAAATGCCTAGAGCATTTTTCAACATATCTTATATCTAATAGTACATAGAAAAGACCAAGGACCTCTTTTCAAATATATTCCTGATCAGCCTCCTTCTTTTTGCTCTATTGCGTGTTTTCCTGCTCCTGGAAGTGTTAACAGTAATTAGTGTGGAGTCTTCATGGAGCACTTTTATTTCAAGTAACATTTCCCAGCAGATGTTTATGGAAGCAGCAGTGTTTTCATGTGCACTTTTAATTATTTGTCAGTTCAGCTTGGTTTTATTTGTTCCTGTGTACCTATAAAGGCTGAACAGAGACCTGTCAGTGTTCACAAAATAGGTAGACCTAGAGAGTCAAAAATGTGTAAATATAAGGGTGATGGTAACAGTACTGGTAGTCAGGGAAGAGTTTTTTTAAGTAGAGATGCTCTTACTGCTTTGGATGGCAAGTATAAAATTTAAAATTCTTTTACTTATGACTGCATAACATCTAGTTCCTGAAATAATTACTTTGACATACCTTACTGCAGATTTTTTTAGAGCTCACCTGAGAGTATGACATTCTGTTAAACATGGAAAGGGCCCTAAGTTACAATTCTGATGCTGTAATTTAATCTGATACTTTTATCCTTTTCTTTCCCTTGATGTGTCCTTCCTATTCATTTCCTATCCCTTCTCTTTGAAATCTCCTTTTTGAGAATTTGGGGTATTTGGTTGAGGATTCATGGATGCCCATCCATGCGTTGTTGTCTCATGTGCAGTAAATTTAGTGTGTTCCAGCTGTTTTGGAATTCATTGTGCAAGACCCTGACTGAAAAAGAGGTACTGAACACCTCAGACAAATAACCTCTCAGTTGGTGATGACTGTGTGATCACACGAGCTCTTACCTGCCAGACTTGTCCCTTGGTGTGTGCTGTGCAGCCACCAGTAGGTCCCCTCTCCATCCAAAGACAGGACAGCTGGGAGATAGGGTCTCTGGGGATAGAAGCAGGACTATTCACCTCCAAAGTGGGGTGGAGAAGGGCTACTGCAGAGGCACAAGTTGTGGGGCTGAGGAGAGAATAAATGTGGGTATTAGATGCCAGCCCTATCCTTCCCTGCACAAACTGCAGTGTAAAGCATTAGTATGGTGATGTCTTAAGAGGTCCACCCCCATTTCAGGGGCTCACCCTTTTGTGAGCTTTGATTACAGGATGGGGAAAGGAGGAAGAAAAAAGAATAAATCATTAAACATGTAACACTATTAAGCAAGGCTTTAATTTGTAGCAATGGCTTCTATTCCTGTTATTCCTGTGCCTTCAGCAGCTGAAAACTATTTTAAAAAAATCTAATTCATGACATCTGTATCTGACAGTGATACTGAAGTTCAGCCCATTGCTGTGCAGAAGGAATGCCAGAATACAGAGATTGTTTCTGGTGACTGCAGTGCCACCTCAATGGCAACAGGGGGAAAAGAAAGAATAATTCGGAGGGGAGGAAAGCAGATTGTGTCTGGTGCTGCCTGACTTGCAACTTCAGTGGTGGAGAGAGGCAGGAAGTGCAGTCCTGCCAGGAAGGCTCAGGCTGGCTGAGCAGGGAGGCCAGGCTGTCCCAGCCGTGCTGCAGTTGTGCTGCAAAAGCCGCAACCTTGGCAAGCTGAACCAGGCATAAGCAGAAGGTAAAAGGAAATAAAATAAGGTGGCAAAGTCATAGGAGGATGGGTGCTGGGCTGCTGGGAAAGTTTCCAGCATTACATCCCAGGCAAACCTTTCAAGTTGTTTGCCTCCCAGGCTTTGACAAATCCCTTGTGTTGTATCACAAGCTTTGAGAAAAAGCATCTGCTCTGCTGGATCATAAGATGAGGGAGTGACCATGGCTCATGGCTGTGGCTGGTGGGGAGGAACCAGGACCTAGCAGAGCTTCTTTTGGGGCAGACATGCTCTCTGGCTACAAAGCCACAGTGGGAGGAAGCTCTTGCTGTTCTCAGAGGGTGTGAGCTACAGCCTGCACTACTGGAGGATGTGGAGTGAGGGCTGGAAATTGCACTTGCTCTCTGGAAGCTGCTGGGTCTGCATGGGTTCACAACTGCAGCAGTGAAAGGTAAAGGCCATCGGCTCATAAGGGAGAATTAGGCCCCTTGATTCCTGGTTGTGGGCATGGCTCCACAATGACAAAACTTTGCTGTTTCACCCCACTTGCTCTCCTGGCACCAGAGTCAAATTAGGGGTGTGTGGAGCTGTGTGATGGCTGTAACAGCCCTATGCTATATTTGTGTTCCTAATCTAATCCTCATTTCCAGCATGTTGGCTTTGGGTTATTGATTTCTGGTCTCTCACATCTCTTACTTTTCAGTCAGCCTTAATTGCCAGGACTGTATTAGCTGGTCATTTAGTTTGAACTAACCCAATATTTTTTTTTCTGCTGACCTTAAAATCTCTTGTACAGCAGGGTGAGCTAGACTGCTCTCATTCAGTCAGTTTATAGTATAGGCTTCAGTGCAGACCATTAGTCTTAACTTGAAGTGTTTGGATGACTTATTTAATATTATCAATATCTACCTATGACCTGTAAGTTAACTTTGAGGTTTTTTTGTTTTTAATAATCATGGCCTCCTTAAGAATATGAATTCAGGTTGTATTTGTGACAGGGGAAACAATAAGTTATTCAAAACTCAGGACATTTACAGGGGATGACAAGAGAAGCTAGATCACTCTTCCATGGCACTACAAAGATGGCATGTACTATGTATTTTGTTCTCCAGAATCTTCTTCAATAGTCAGCAGTGACACAGATAAGTCAACAGCAACAATGAAATGCAGCAATTTTCTGAGGGAAAGTAGCCTATTCTTTTTAAAATAAAAACAGAAAAACAACAAACAAAACAAAGCATATAATGACCACCCCCACCCTCATCTCCCAGCACAAAAGACATACACATACAATAAACCTATTTGAATGAGTCTGGTTGTAACTGCTATGGGGGTAAAGTGCAAGATTGAATCAATTTCCTCTTCACTAAGGAGAAGGAACCCACGTATCAACACATAACAAGAAAAATCTCAGAGAAATGCTGTGCCTTTTGTCTCAACTTCCTTGCCACAGTAGCACATTTTTGTTCTGTTGAAGAAGCAGGATAATTTGTGGAGTATCAGCTCATTGTCAGCAGGCAACTTTTCAGAGTTAATTTTAAGAGAACAGGACTTTGAAGGAATCTCTCTTTTGGAAGTGTATTTCCCTATCAGAGTGGCTGCAGCTGTGGCTCCAGCAGTCTCCTTTGGCCATGAGGTATGTTATGGGATCTGTTCAGAGTGGTATGTAGTCCTTACTGCTGACCATAAATGGAAATAGTAATTTGAGTGATATTGGTCATTCTGTTTTAGCGTATGTAAATGCAGTGTTAGAAATGAGCAAGCAACTAAGTTGTGCCTGCACGCTTCTGCCCGACAGTCTTCAGTTCTGGGGGTGCCGCTCCTGAACTTTATCACTTCATTTTTGTTATAAGTGTCTTGTTCCACTGGCAGAAATAAAAAAGGCCTTGGATCTTCTTGTTGTGGGAGTGAAACCTTTTGCTAGTTCTTTGCTATACAAATTCCTCAGAGAGTTTAAAAAGAAAACCAAAAACCTCCCCGAACAAAAGATTAAAAAAAACTATGTCTCCAAAAACATGCCTGAAATCTCTGGCCTTCTTTTAAACTGTGAATCCTGCTGTCCAGATGCCTGCTGCTCTTAAATGTTGGAGCTAAAATGAAACATACCTTGTGCTCTCTCTTTGATTGAGTTCAGCACATGTTAAGGGAGTTAGAGGAGCAGTATTTTGGCACAGGCACCCCAAACCCTGATACATGCACACACGCTGCCTGATGTTTCATTTCGGGTTATAAACTGGATTACAACATGCCTTCTCCCTGTGGGCATATTGTCCAGGGAAACCAGGCTGGATCTGTCGGATGCATAAAATGATCTGGCTAAATGATCATTAAGTGGAAAGTAAAGAATGTGTGCAGAATTTGTATTTTCAACAGGAATTTAGATTACATTTCAGTCACACTAAATGATTTTTAATACTGCTTAACTCATCAATTCAAGAGTGGAATAAAATGGAAACCGTGCTTAAAGAGCTTGGGACAACATTTTAAACTTCTAAAATAGCTGTATCTGTCCTAATTAAGTCGGGGTGGCAGAGAGAGTATTTAAGCCCCACGTGTTTTCTTATTGATGCAAATGGTGCTTTGTGTTCTTTTATTTGTGGGAAGCTTTGTTAGCCTCAGTTAGCTGAAATACTTGCATATGATTTGGTTTTTTCAAAAGAAAAGATACACTGTATTTAGAGATGCAAATACTACCTTGTCTGCAAAACCCACCAGCTGTTACACTGGAAGACAAAACTAATTCTATGTTGCTTTACTTCAGTAGTGTCTGCATAGTCACAAGCAGCTTTTTAACAACCTTCTCTGCTTAGCTGAAAAATTGCAGGCACCAATTTTTTTTTATTTCTTTGGTAACAGCCTAGTAAAATCAGAGTTGATCTGTGAAATTTTAAAAAATGTAAGCAAGTAAATAGATTAACTATGATAATAATAATACACATTTTCATTAATGTTTATAGAAAAGTTGAACACTCTGTTAGCTTTGATTCCCAAATTCCTTGAATATGGGTTTACTACTTGCTGCCTTGAATATTTGACTTGAGACTGAGTCAGGTCAAATATATGGCTCTGTAATAGAAGTTGCTGCTGGTTTGTGTGTCAGTAGCACAGTTTTCCGGAGAGGCTCTTTGCTTCTGCTTTAAACATCTGGAGAGAGACTAAGAGCGTTTTGGGGTCTTTTGTTGCTTCTTAAAGTTGAAGCAGGGAAGAATTACGTTCCAAGAAATACTCAGAATCCTGGAAAAATCCGAGTGGAATCATTAAATGTTAAACTTTATCTTCTTTATAAACGAAAGTGCTTTCGCTTTATCTCTGGCAGCTGTCCTGGTAATGGGTGTTATGTAATACTTACTCTCTCCTTCGGCGTTAAATCCTTTTTCCGATTTGTGAGTAGTATTTGCATATGTATTTCTTAGCTGCATTGACATGCCAGATGCACAGTGGTAGCTGTCTCCGCCTGCTAATCCTGTAATAACATTCTGGTGACCAAATTCAATGGCCGAGCGCGGAGCCTCGGAACAGCTGATTGCTGAGTAGGGAGGAAAAAAAAGAGCCCAGCGAATCTGGTTGCAGCTCTCTGCTGCATCCCCATCCCACAATGCCTTGCACCATTTGCTGCAGTCTTTCTACACAGGCTGAGTGAGAAAAAGATGTGCTAAATAAAGATTGATTGGTTTGAATCCTGAAGGGGTCTCCCACTTGTAAATGACCCAGGGAGAAAAAAAAAATTCATGACGACTTCACTGGGCCTCCTCTTATTCTTCCATTTTTCTTTCCACCT
Source organism: Zonotrichia leucophrys gambelii (assembly GCF_028769735.1). NCBI lineage: Eukaryota > Metazoa > Chordata > Aves > Passeriformes > Passerellidae > Zonotrichia > Zonotrichia leucophrys. The sequence goes on along the minus strand of NC_088173.1, from coordinate 24,553,061 downwards.
GTCCTCTTCATGGAATGGAGCGTCATTCCTTAGAGCACAAAATCTCTTGTGCATCTAATAATGATTGTGCTGTGATAGGGACTCCTTAGCAGTCTTAGGCGTGAGGCTTGAAATATTAACAGATGATGGTTTGTTCGTTTGGATTACTGCGGAACTGCAGCTCCGTCCCTGCAAGGATTTTATCCTCAGCACTGCACTGATTAAGCTATTTTTCTACAAAGATGGGTAGGTCTGAAATGCTCGAGTTTGCTCAGTGTTATTCCTGGTGGCTGCTGCTGGGATGCTCCTGTTTTAGTCCCTGATTGTTCATTACATTTCTGCATGCTGTAAGAATGAAGAGGGTTGCTGTGTTTTAAACAAGGCACTAAGCTGATTGCAAGAGTGGGAGAGAAAGGAATGCAAATTTAGCTTATCAAGCCTTTTACACAAGTGGACTGTGTGGCGGTTCTGATTATTAATTTGCTCAGTGTGTTCTGTATTGGCTAATCTGGGGGCTGCTGCTAGAAATGGCTTGAATCTGTTCTTTATTCCTACAGACTGTGGACAGGTGATCTATCTGTTTTAAGGACTTTAAAGCCTCTGCTCTCCCAGTCCTTGAAGCAACATTATTGAGGTTCCCCACCCTTTCTTATGGCTCTGGAGGCCTAACTGTTCCTTTGGAAACGTTGCCATTGGAAACCTATTCATTCATAGTACATGAATAGACCCTGTAGGTTGTGAATACCATTGATAAGAAGAGGATGAATAAGCTGTAAGCAATTTGTTCTCCTCAGGCTGTACTTTCAAGCTAGTTGCAGCTCTGGCTGGGTGGATTTCAGAGACAGCAGTGTATTGTAACACAGAATTCTGCTCTTTTAGGAATAAAATCCTGTGAAGTGAACAGTTACTTGATTCCTCAATGTCTTTTCTCGGCTGGGAAACTAATAGAGAATTTTCAGGAGTTCCAGAGCTCATTTGAGGATACCTGCAGAAAGGATGCATTTTTCTGTTACATGTCTCTATTTACCTGAAACAACTCTTCTGGAACTGTTATTTGCTATACCGAACGTGATTTTTTTTTCTTTTCCTCCTTTTCCAGTGCTATAGGAAGTTCCTTTCATATGGGTGGGGCCGCACCCTGGCTTTCCTGAAGGCATGCATGCATAGCGGGGCAAAGCTTTCCACTAGCTTAGAGAGCCATTGTTTTCTCCTTTCTTGCTGTTCAGTATATTTTAAATGAAAATCGTATCTCCAAGCAGAAGGAAAAAGAGTAATGCTGTTTTTGGGGTGGCTGGGAAGATAGCGATCCTTGAGCCTCAAAAGGGCGACAAAGGGAGTAAATTTCAGAACCCTTTACTGCACTTGGTTTAGCAAACCTGAATTTGGTTTTGAGTGTGTGTGTGTGTGAGAGATAAATGGGTGGGGGCTTATGTCTTGTTTGGTGCAATGTTTCCTAGTGCTTTAGCTTTGCATATTTAAATTACGAAGTGTAACCTCATGGAGAAGTAATAGCCCCGTTTTCGAAGCTCATGCTTTAGCTGCTCTATTTTGATTGTGAGACATAATAAACCTCTGAAAAGCACTCTGGCAGTTCTTGAGCTCAAAAGATGCTACTTAAAAAAATAACATTTTTCATGTAAAAGTAGTGTTACTTTGCAAAATCTCACACTGCTAATACATTTAAAACTTACATTGCTGCAAGCATAGCAGTAAGTCAGAAAAAATACTGTTGGGTGAAATTCAAAAATGTTGTCTAAAATCTTCAGATTTTCTTCAAAGACTCTTTGATTGTACAGTTGCTTTCATTGAGTGAATGAGCAAAATCATCCTTCTCATAGCTACATTACTTTCATCAAGATTACATCAAAGGTGGAATTGCCTTAGAGAGGCTGCAGAATCCTGCAAATGCCATACTCAAATCCCATACTCATTTTTAAAGGGACTGTTAGTGTGAGAAGTTGTACCAGGCAGTGGCTGAAGCTTGAAATGTACAGGTGAAATTCTATTTCCAGGTGCATGTTTTAAATCTGATTTATGTGAACACAGGGGATAAATGACAGTCATAGCCTGCTGCATTTCAGATAGAATACAGAGTATTAAAAGCACTTATTTCTGAATCATGGTTTCTTTTGTTGACAAAGCTTAAAGGATGAGCATTTGAAAAATAAAGTAGCTGGCATGAGATTTGTTTATGAAATGCTAAGAATTACTTGATTTTGTGGTGACATTGGAGGAATGTGAAAAACTAAGATGAAAAACAGGTTAAATCAATTTTTTTTTTCAGCCAGCAGCAGATTTTCTTGTGTAACCACTATGTGCTGTTGTAGCTTTACTTGATAAGGGAAAGATGAAGTGCAGAAAATACCTGGCTGCTAGAGAACTTTCTTCTGTTAAATGACAGGCAGCATTCACTGGAGACCTATTCTTTCATATCTTAAGTACAGCTTTTTCCAGTAGTTTATGTTCAGTCTATAACAAAAAAAATATACTGTTGGTGTGTCCAATTTGGAAACCATGCTTTTGATAAGAAATCCTCCTGCTTCTGATTATCTTCCCTGTTTTATTTGAGTCCCTGCCTCTAACATTTGGGGAGGGAGGGTGGGAGGCAAACACAGCTGTGTGAGTGGTAGAATGAATTTTCCTTTTGAAACATGTCGCTGATGTTCTGCATGTTAAGCTGCCAAATGTATGAATACGTTAATGGGAATTTGATTGTCTGGTCTTTCTACTCTGTTTTGTAAAAGCCAGATATTTTGGTTCCATTTCTTGTAAAGCCACCTTTAACTCAAGCTTTTTAAAAGTAATGTGGTTTGCTAATTGATCTCCTAAGGTTAATTCTCTGTGATTTTTGGCATTTAAATAGGAAAAAATAATTTGTGTTTACGTAATACATTTTATCTTACTATGGGGAAAGAATTTTTTTAATATTAAAAAATATGAAAAAGACATGCAAATATTATCAATCCTGAAATAATGCATTTTGGGGTCATGAGCAAACATGATATTTTATGAGTACTAGAGCAATTTTTATAATTGCAGTTTCCCCTTCCCTGGTATAAAAGGAAACAAAAGGACCTGCCATAAGTGTTTTCCATTGAATGAAATGTCAGTTACTGCTGTTGGGTATTTGAACTGTGAATAACTTCATGCTGCTGAATTTGCTAACACCGAGGCGATGCCCCAGGAACTTGTTATCAGGGAAGCCAGCAGAGCTGACTTATGATCCATAATCACTGTCATTATCCTAGAAATAGCCCCTTGCTCAGTGCAGTAAGTAAAACATAGCAGTATGGCTAAGTACACAGCTCAGGAAGAGCTGCATGGGTTCAGCTGACAGTCTAGTGTGCTGTTCATTCAAGCACAGGAAGAAGACCTAATATAACACTAACAATAAAATGCTACACAGGTCATGCAAAGCATTCTGCTTTGCATGACCTTTGAGCATGATCAGCAGAGGGCTTGTTGTTTCTGTCTTGGAAAGACTGGACTGCCCTCAAGCTAGATCTCAAATTGTCTGAAATGGGTGAGTAAAAAGGGGTAGAACTGGTTCAGGAAGCAGTTAGACCCCTCAGGAGTGTGCCTGCAGAGAAGAAGGCCTGCAGCTCAGAGAGAAGAGGAGCCAGCTCTGCTGTGGGTGCGGGAGGTCTGGCAGAGCTCGGTGCTGCGGCACTCGCGCCTGCACCTCCTGGCACTTCAGCCTGCTAGAAATGCTGATGGACAGGAGTTCCTGCTGGGCCACCCTGCCAGGGACGCTGCTTGCTAGGTTTCCCTAAACTATTTTAGCTGGCAGTTTACTTTTTTCTGTGGTTGCTTCCATCCTTTTCCTCCTGTCTTCTGTTTTCACAATTTATTCTATTATTGGCTATAATCTGTATCTCCAGCTGAAAAGAACCTACGTTTTTCTCTCCCTGTGCCTTGTTCCAGGACAGGAGGCGTTCCAAGCCTGCTGCCATCTCTTTAACCTGCGATTTTAATTCTAACAGTTAGTAGACTTTTTTCTTAGCCTTTTATTTCATGCTTTGTGTGCCAGATTATGAAGAATCCTCAGTCCTAGAAACATGATTCTTACTACTAGTTCTGCCTAGAATGACATTTTTATTGCATTTATTATTTGGATGTGCTTCACATATCCTTCACCCTGCCATTGCTGATTCTCAGTGGCTATCAGTTGCCTCTTCTTTGATCTGTTTCTTTTATCATGAGGATTTTCATTGTGTCTACCTCATCCCTACTGGTGATGCAGAATTTGAGCATTCCTTCCCAGGGGCTGTCTGGTTTGGGGGCTTCCTGAAGTCAAAATCTGCGATATTTTTGGCAATACCAGCACCAACAAGGGAAAAAAATTGTTAGGTGAACAATTTTCAAACTCGGTCTGTGATGCAGCCATTTGACTGGCTGGTGCAGTTCCAGTTTGAGCATTTTGCCAGCAGTACTGTAGATGTAAGAAATCCGATGTTTGTTAGCACTGGCTGAACCTATTGGCACAAGAATGTTTTCATCATGGGTTTTCTTTAAAACCAGACAGCCCCGTAACTCTTTCAGTCCAGAGGCAGCATGCCTTTCCAGAATGCTGAGGCAGAGGTGTTGTAGATGTTGCTGACTGTTTCCGTGGCTGTCATCAGTGATAAACCATTTTAGAAGTTTAATTCTTTCTTGTTTTGGTTTTGGAAGTATGAATTCCTGCACAAGGATAAAACATGAGTGGAATTGTCAATGATTTTGTTATTTCATTTAGTTTATAAGCCATTTTTCTTCTTTTTTTTCTTTTCTTCTTTTTCCCACCCTACTCCAGCAGTGTGCAGGGTAGAAGGGAACAGGACCCATATGTCAGTGGTCTAGGATGGCCAGTGAAGGCTCCAACATCCCAAGTCCTGTGGTGCGTCAGATTGACAAGCAGTTTCTGATTTGCAGCATATGCCTGGACCGTTACAAGAACCCCAAAGTACTTCCCTGCCTGCACACTTTCTGTGAGAGGTAAGTCCTTTCCTCATGCTGGTAACTCAGGATTTGTGTCGTTCTGCAAGCACAGGACGAGGCATCCTTTAGTGGAACAGGACTTTCCCCTTTACTTGTACATGTCCTGTTAAGGCATGATAAAGTCTGGGAAGGCTGGAGAGGCAGAGATGTAGGAAAACATATTTGTGTCATGCAGGAAGAAGAGACAGTGGCATATTTGGAATACAATCCCTTTATGCGAGAGTAAACAAAAAGTAAATCCAATTAAACTAATGAATGTGGTTACTACAGTGTGAAAGGTGATGATAGCCAGAATTTGGACCTCAAGTTAATGGTCTCAAATTTATTCTGATTATCGTGTAATTAGAAGCAAGAAAAAAAATATTTGTTGATTTAATAAGTCAATAAGTAATTATCCCATCCTTTTAATGTCCAAGAGTTTTACATGATATATACATTATTAATAACCCAAGATTAAATGTCTTCATTATTCTGCAGTTTGGTTGACTGAAGCGGGAAAACTCTCTGGAAAGAGATGTGATAAACCAACCTGCCTTTTACTGTCTTTGGCTGAATGAACTGCATATGCATAATGATACTTTAATGTTGCATTATCCATCAAATTGTGAAAAATACAGGCCTGCAGAAAAGTCAGGTGAAGAATTAATGGTTAGTTCTTAATCTGATGATGAGATGCAACTCTGGATTGTATATTGAATGGCAGTAGAATGTTTATAAACGGTATATAGCGGTGTGAACACATTTAATTTAGGAGATTTCCACCTTTTAGGAAGAATTGTGGTGTGAATCTCTAATTTTGCACAGGGTGAAAGAAAAATTGTGGATCTCTGCCTGTGTCAGATGAACCGATCTTTTGTAGAACAATAGGAAATCGCAGCATTAAAAAAGGCTGCACTGAGACTCTTACTGAAGTCAGTGAGACAAGATTTTCACCATCATGTGTTAAGTTTCCTGACTTCTGTTCATGTGTAAAGCCTAAGGTTAGCTTCTGGTTTTCACTGTAATCCTCTTAGGCTGATCTGGTTATGGAGAGAAGCTGGAAGAACTCTTCCAGTGAAGTGCTGATGTGCAAAGCCTGAGCTCTCCTTTCATGGAGCCACTTCTGGGGGGTCAGGAGGAGGGCTGCCAGGGGAAGATGAAGAGTGGTGCAACCAAAACCCTTGTAAAAGGCTTGTGGAGCTGTGTGAGGTCACACTTTCTCAGTTGGCATCCCAGGAGGAGTTTGGTGTAGCACTGCTCCCCTTAAGAACTGCATTCTGCAGAGCTTCTTCTGCTTACAGGACCATACGGAATATAGGATATTGCATGCAACTGTATATTGCATGCCCAGGCAGGTGTTAACTTCATTTCCAAGGCCAAAAGTGGCCTTAAGTCTCACCTGGGCCAGCCTGGTGCATATTGTGTTGATTACTGAACTTTTGTGTCAGGTTTATACTCTGCGAAATTTATTTTTTCTGAAAAACACCAACACTGCCCTCCCAATCAAACACAAACAAAAATTTCCTCCAGAACTCCCCTTAACATAAACTGTGATAACATAGCAGGTAGTTCCCCATGTCAAAGAAAGCTCTGTTGATTTTGGGGAGCTGCCAAATAACTTTCCAAATTGAAATACATGAAAAAATTTCCTTTGATTTTATTGGAACCATGTTTTACCTCTGAAACACTAAACCCACAAACACAAGTTATTAAAGGAGTTTGTGTTGGAAAGACAAGGGTCAAGCACCAGTTAGTCAGTTAAAGGCACAGGCTCAAATACTTGATGCAACTTCATGTCTGTCAGACTTTATCAGATAAATTCAAAATTTTTACTGCATAAAGCATCCTGTGAGCAGCATGCAGTAGGCATCTGAAAGCATGATCAACTGCATGCATATCCCAAAAAAGGCATGTAACTCTTTTAATTATGTCTGCTTATTGAACCTATTTTTTTCATGTGGCAGAGTAAAAAAGGTTTAAATGAAAAATTATTCCCCATAATCACTTTTGCTTCAGAAGCCTGTTTGATGTACTTTTATAAGTAGGGGTAGCACTATTTCAAACTAGCTCTTTAACTGATGAAAGGGCTTTTTTCCCTCTTTGATGATACTTTCCCTTTCTTTCTCCTTCCACCTTCCTTCCCCATAGGTGTTTACAGAATTACATTCCAGCCCATAGCTTAACCCTTTCCTGCCCCGTGTGCCGCCAGACCTCCATTCTGCCAGAGAAAGGGGTTTCTGCACTCCAGAACAACTTCTTTATCACCAACCTGATGGATGTCCTGCAGCGAACGCCGGACAACAGCATTGAGGAGTCCTCCATCTTGGAGACTGTCACTGCTGTTGCTGCAGGCAAACCACTGTCCTGCCCCAATCATGATGGAAATGTAAGTGAGACAGCCGCCTGTGCTGTGTGCAGGTATTGATATGTGCTGACTTGTCTGGGTTTCATGGGTGTCTTTTTCTAAAGAGAAAGCAGGGGAAGTGGAATCATACTATTTCTTTGATTTTATGATATATCAGCAAAACACAATTGATTCTTCAAATTAACTCAAATGTTTTCAGTGGAGCATCTTGAAGTAGTCAGGATGTTATTTTATCTTACCAATCATCTGGGATGATGATGTCTTTTGGCACATTTGGTCAGAATTATTGTCCTGCAAGTACTGAACCTTGTGCCTTTACTTCTTTGGGTTGGGTTTCCTTAGCCCTTGTAGCATCAGCTGTTGCTGTGGGTAGCTGTGTGTTTGTCTGGCAATATGTGACAAGGACCTTATGAGTTTTACTGACCTGCACACTGGGACAGTACCAAAAGGTATGTGAACATATTAACATAGAACCAAATAAAAGTGAGTCCTAGCTTAGGATGCTTTGGATCAGCACAGGCTAGAAACAGAGCACATCTGTTTATCTGCAGTGTTTTGTGGATCTCTTATATCAGTTCTTGGAGGCTGCTTTGTTTTTTCCCTTCGCCTACTCTTTTTACCTAGCATATCCTCACACACATCCTCAAGTCATATCAGTGTAGTCATTGGCAAGTACTCCCAGATGAGTTAATATTCACACATTACTGCAGGGACAGCTCTAACTCTGCTTACTTCACAGTTTTCAGTGTTAACCTGTGTAACTTCATGATAGGCATATGAGCTCCTGATTCATAGCTAAGCTTATGCAAATATGTAAATAGAGACTGCAAAACTCAGCAACACTGTATTGTAAACTGAATGTTGTGTTTCTGTGCAGGCTAAGAAACATGCCAGTAGTTTAAGACAACTTTCTGGGGACTGTTTTATTTGATACTCAGTGAAGGTACATTGGTTGTGTAGGAGTAATTCAGCTGATAGGTAATGATTACTGTAATAGAGGAATAGCTCAGTTCCTTCTCTCTTGGAATTAGGTGGACTTGTAGAACTGATGTTGGACTCTGATTAATGAATAACTGGTGAAACTTTTTTAAATGTGTACTATACTAATGTGTGTGTAGTGGTTACTGATTAATATATTCCTAGGTTTTGTTTGCATTTTATTTGCCCTCTTTAGAATGAATCATAGCTGTTTTCTGACATAGCCATTTTGATAGGAGCCTTTTGATTGAGAAATGCAGAAAAAGGTCAAAATTAAGGTATTATTTGTTTTGTGTTTTAAATTATCAGCTGATTATTCTTTGGGTATGTTTAAAAAAACCTGGCTTGTCTACAATCAAAAACATGCCACCTTATACCTCTCTGATAACTCCTTTATAAGGAAAGGTGCATTTGTAAGTCCTCTAAACCAACTTGGCTTGCCTTGAAACACAGCATGCCATTTAGGATGTCGAGTAGTGTGTGATGGGAACATCCTCTCGCTTCAGTAGCTATCTGGGAGGGTTGGGGATAGCCTGAGGGTGACTCCAATTTAAAGCTTTGTGAAGCTAAGAAATGAAAAGCTAAGTGCACACATTAGTCCTTGAGATGGGAGGAGCTGAGGTAAGATTTGGAGAGAGCTGCTTGAGGCTGGCCATGTGGGTCTGGCTGCAAGGGTGCACAGGGCAAGGTGCTGGGCACCTTAAGCCTCACTGAGGAAATGGGATTCTGCTGGCTTTATAGGTTCAGGACACAAGAGCACTGTGTGGCAAATAGGTTAGATATTAGGAAATATCTAAAACATCTTCATCCAGAATGTCTTCCCTGGAATGTGATTCCCAGGGCAGTGGTCACAGCACCAAGCCTGCCAGAGTTCAAGAAGCACTTGGACAATGCTTTTAGGCATATGGTGTGACTCTTGGGGTGGTCCTTGGCAGGGCCAGGAGTTTGATTTCAATGATCCTTTTAGGTCCCTTCCAGCTCAGGGTATTCTATGATTCTAAGTGCCTGGCTGCTGGTAACTTTACTGGGGGCTTCAGGAAGTGAAAAAGGATTGAGCTGGCAGCTGGAGGAGAATGCCTTTACAGAACCAGCAGTCATTCTGCACTAAATCCAGTCACCATTAATTTTTACATATTGTTTCGGGTGGGGTCAGACCCATTGTATTTTTACTATTTGCATCAACTATATTTCTTTTAATTATTACCAGTTTTTCTTCATATTAGCTTGGAAATAAGTTTCTGATTAAACAAGGTTTTTTTTCTATCATTTCAGCCATCCTGGACTTAAACCTCTCTGATTAAGATAGAAACTGATGCAGGGATACTTTCTCATTTGCTTGCCTGTCTGCTTGGAACTTAGCCTTCCTCAGGCCATGTGGATTAGATACTTTCCCTTCCCAGTTGGTCACCTATTCCCATCACTCATATTTTCCATATGTGTATGTTTACTTTATACCTTCTGTGCACATTCTCCCATCCTCTCTTGTGGCAGCTTTGTTCTGTGTCTTCTTATGAAGAATGAAACTTAGTTTGTAGTATCTTAACCAACTTTTGTATTAAGATCTTTTGTATTACCTGTGCCTGAACTATAAAAAAACGCTTCCTCATTTTGACCCACCATGGAGCACAAGTGTATGTTCCTGTAAAATCAGGGTTATAGGGCACATATGGAAATTTTGAACCAGTAGGAGATTCTTATCTTCTGCCTACACATTAAAATAAAATTGGCTTTATTCTCAGGTGTGAAACACCTGCAGCTCTTATGTATGAAAGCATTCTGGATTTGAAACCTTGATCTACAATCATTTAGGGACAGTACAAAAGCCAGGATAGGGAAAGCTATGAAATTCTAACTCCATTGTATGTAATGAGTTGTGTAGCCTCTGAAATGTCTATACTTGGGTTTTTTTGAATTTGAACTGAAAACCAGCTCAGAGTGAAGGATCCATGTTTTTACAATGTAGAAGGTGGGACAATGTATTTTCTGCCTCTAGAGTGTAACAAGAGAGGATACACAGTATTAAATTAAACGCTTTTAACGAGAGAGAATGCCTTATCTCTGACTAGCTTTTTCTCAAAAGATCATAGCATAGCTTGGCAACTTGACAGGCATAAGATCTTTCCTTCAAAAACACTTCCTGAACTTGTGGAGCTGTTGCTTACTGCCTGTATGCTTCTCTAAGAAAAATAACAAATCACCTATCCTTGATATTCTGATGAAGTGACTTCATATCTTGCCTTTTAAACCCTTGCTTTTTCTCCTCACCTCTGTACTTCCCACCATGTCACTTACTCATGTATCCCATTAAAGTGTAATCTGTGGGTAGGGCAAAAGCTAACACACATTCTCATTCTAAGTTTTATCAGGTAGCTCAGAGGTGCCCTCAGGTAATTCAAACTTACATTCTTCAGAAAGCGAAAGCACACAAAGCTAAGGTGCACTTTAGCCCTGGGACAGAGGAATTAAGCATGTGTGTGTGACATGAGGAAGGTGGGTGGCAAAGAGCAGACTCATCCTTTTTCTGTAGACTGCTCTTTTAATTCAAACATATAGAAAGCAGAGGCTGAGCAATGTGATTTTACAAATGTGATTTTAGAGAAGAGGGGCTTGTGATTGGTGAGAGCTTTTTCCTCAAGACCTGAACTTTGAAGGGCTGAAATTAGTGTATCTTGGCTTTGTGAAATCTAGTTCAGAAGTACTTGGATCCTTGATTATGCAATTTTAAAAGTTTCTGTAAATTCAGTTGAATTATAGCAGTGAAGATGTGCATGGGTCTCTAGTTACATCATTGTGCTGAAATATGCTGGTCTGGTTTAAGGTAGGAATTACTGGATGGGATTTCAGAACTGGTGGGTATTAATTCACATTTCATTACAGCTAATGGGAATGTTCTCGTTGAATTTGTGGAAATACAGCTGAAGCCAGTGCTGCATGCTACGGTATATCCTGTACAAGAGTTCTCTAGAATTTGGAAAGTAGAGGCAAATGTCCTTTTTGGAGATATTTTGTAGGGCAAACCTGTCATAATGAAAATTTTTTTTGGAGATTCACAAAATGTGATGCTCACATTGGGCATGGAGGGGAGAAATGAAAAGTCAGTGATACTTGTCTGTCTGTAGTTAGAATTCAGTCTTGCCTGATTAAGAGATGCTAGGAAAAAATAGGAAATTAGCCTATCTAGACTGTTGAAGGTTGAATTGTATTATGAGGTTTTCCTTCTCCTTCATCTATGCACAATACAAAAATTATAGTGGGAAATGAAAGCTGCTTCTCTTGAGACATTTTGAATTTGAGTCAAAGACACCTTTTTCTACATAGAGATACACATTAGGTCTTTGTGATTTGTTTGCTATTATCATTTGAACTTCTGTGTTTCCCTGATGCTTAAATAAAGAGGAGGAAAGTTGTTTAGGCTGAACAACTTTAATGCTAATGAGATGCTTCCTTTCTTCTATATGTGGCTGCAAATATAATGATGTTTATTATGGGGTGGTTAGTAGAAAACAGAAATATTAAATTATTCTAATCACTGTATCCAAAGATTAAAGTACTGAATAAATAAAGGGTGTTTTGAAATATCTTGAACCTAAGCATTAAATTTTTGAGAGGCAGAAAGTTGAATTTAGGACACTCATGCAAAAGAAATGAATTAATTTTTTTGGTCATATAAGAAGATTTCAGAGTTACCTAATAAAATATTATTCCTTTTGACTGCTTCTGATTGCAGACTTTTGAAGCCTTTGAAAAGAACTTAAATCCTAAACTCTGTTTAACTGGTTTCCTCTATGCACTGTAAGAATGCATCACATCACAGTGCCTACCAAAGTAACTATCAGGCGTCGGAGATCTACTACAATGAGACTGCTAAATTCACAATGACTGGGGTAGTGTTCATGAGGGTTGACATTGTTTTCAAGGTCTACTTTTTTTTCCCTGTTGTTGATCTATTTGATGTTACACAGATTATTTGGATCAACTTTTAAATTTTCTGAGCTTACGTGAGTGGCTGACAAATGACTAAACCCTCACTGCACGTGAATCCCGTATCTTGTGAATTGAGATAAGAGGGAAGAATGGGAATAGGACAGAAAGGAGCTTATCAGAGGAAAATCCTGTTAATGCTAACAGCCACATGCAAAACATGGTCATTGCATCCCCCTCCTTAATTCTCAAGATGCCTTGGAGCAGCCTGGTATTTTGCACGGTGCTGTTACAAATCCCTCTGCTCACCTGAAAACAGCTGGTTCTACACAACCATCTCATCAACCAACAAATCCAGCACCACCATTTTTGTGCAAGATGTCTGAGTGCCAGAAGCATCAGCTGAATTATTCAAGATTCTGATGCTGTGCTCTGAATGCAAAGGAGCTGCCAATGTCTTGCTTTGAAGCATATACTACAAACTTCCTCATATCCTTTTTAATAAGCCTAAAAGGCTTTGTGCCCAAGGACTTACTAGCTGTGAAAGAAAGTCTCATGCCAAATTTGCATATATGTGCATTATTTTGACTAACATGTGATTTTGGGCACAGGACTTCTCTGTTTCTTTCCCTTCATGAATATATTCAGAATTTGGGTTATCTATTACATGTAAAGATCTATTTTTATCTCTAAAGAGCATCTTGCTGGGTACTTAAGAGGTTGAAACAATCTCCTCCTCTTTCAAGTGTAGATCAGCATTCCAATTACAATCTCAGATATGAGGTTTTAATGGTTTTAAGGGATTAGTAATGGGATATGGAGATTTTTCCTTGCTGCATGTAGATTCATTTAGGGTGCTTTCCTCCAGCAAATAAACTTGTTGTTTGGTGATTTCCACTGAGTTTGTGTTTCAAGAGTGACCCTGTTATGAAAAACAGCCTAAGTTTACACTTTCTTTAGCAAACCTTATGAGAAGACTAAGGATTGAGTTAATGAGGGCAGTTGAATGCCTGGTTTTTTTGAGTTGTTTCATAGAGTCCATAAGAGAAACCCCAAAACTTACTATTACACAGTACAAAGATGATGTTAGGACCAGCAATGATGTTCAGTGTTGTTCACAGGCTGCTGTTCTGACACTTTATGATAGAATCAAGTGCTTTTAAATTAACATTTTAATATAAAATATGTAGGAATAACAGCCATCTTTTAGGCAGTAAATTATTTGTGCATAAGAAAACAGAAGCTTTGTCTCAGAGCTTGGCTAATAAACGAGTTCAAGACTCAGTAAGATGTGCTTTGAGTTATGTTCCTGCTGCCATGTTTGAGTGCAGAGTTGTGCACTTTTCCAGGTGATGGAGTTTTACTGCCAGTCCTGTGAGACAGCCATGTGCCGGGAGTGCACCGAGGGAGAGCATGCAGAGCATCCCACGGTACCACTCAAGGATGTGGTGGAGCAACACAAGGCTTCCCTCCAAGTCCAGTTGGATGCTGTCAACAAAAGGTATGGAGACTCCACTGACTGTTTTCCATTTTCAGTTTGATCACTGCCTTCCTGTGCTGACTGGGGTAGATGTTTTAATGTGCTGGTTCCATGGATATTTACCTAGGAAATGGGGATAGTGAGGCTAGCATAAGGACAAAAAATCCATTGAGTGGGATGTACTGAGGGGTTAGCAAAAAGAGCAAAAGATTCCTGTCTGTCTTTTACAAAAGAGAGGCCATTAGAAATGCAAGTGTCGTGCAAAGAAGGGGCATAAAATGCTAAGGAGGAAACTGCTGTCCAGTCATGAATTTAATGATAGCTAACTAAATAATGCTGGTTGTTAAAAAGACAGGTACAAACACTACGGTGGTAAAATGGCTTAAAAAAAAAAAAAAAGAAAAAGTGGGATAATCTAGTTATATCTTCTCGAGTAGATATACAGCATAAAGGACAGGATCCAAGGCCTCATTGTTGGCAATGCTTAACGTCTAATGGGTTTGCACAGGGAAGGACTGGGGCTTAGCCTTATTTTATCAGACCAGACCCACTGTGTGGTTATAAAAGAAACGAACTTACTTCTGGGAAATGACCAAATTTAAAGACAGCCTGCTGATGAGAGGGTTTAATCAAAAGATACCAGGGCAAGGGCCAATGTTTAATGACTTTTGAAACAGCAATCTTTGTAATTTAATTCCTCCCTCAGGCTTCCAGAGATTGACTCAGCACTTCATTTTATATCTGAAATCATACACCAGTTAACCAACCAAAAGGCTAGCATCGTAGATGACATTCATTCCACTTTTGATGAACTCCAGAAGACTTTAAATGTGCGAAAGAGCGTGCTGCTCATGGAGCTGGAAGTGAATTATGGCCTTAAACACAAAGTAAGAGGTATTTTTTGTTTCAGTGAAAAGCTGTTACTTTAATCAGCCAGTTTTTACAAATGATGCAGGACGCCAGTTTGACAAATCGTGTCTGAGATCCATAGAACTTTGTTTTCCCAAAATCATATGCTGCAGAGCCTTGCTTGTGGGTGCTCAGCCTTATAAGAAGACCATGAAGATACAGGCCAAACAGTTTATTCTGAAGAACTGAGTAAGGCTGCCTGTTTTACTTCAAAGCACTGTTTTCCTTTCCAGTGCTTGGTAACCTATTTCATGTCAGATGTCACCTGTTGGAATACAAAACGATTAGAGGAACATCTCACTTTCTTGGGAGAATGAGGAGAGTAACAGGTTGCAGAGCTGCATTCATTCTTTTACTGCCTATCTGGATGATTGATTCTGGGGGTTTTCCCCCTATATTGTAGACCAAGCTTCAGAGGAAGAAAACAGAAAACTGTACTTTTACAAAGCAAAGCCCGTAACATGGTGGGTAGAGATTTTATTGAGGATTATTAGGTCTGAATCAGGATAATTAAAGAATTTAGTCCTTATTTTCCTGTGCATCAGTTCTCTGCTTTATAAAGAAAGATTTCTCCCTGAAAATTACCATTAAGAGAAAATATCATCAATAACTGGAGTTTCAAGAATGCCATTAATGAGCAGCTTGAGCATCTCCAGATGTCTGAAGTGGAGGAATGCTGTGTTTCTGGATGTAGAATAGGCTTGAAAACATCATTAGAAAGGTGCTGAACTGCTGAGCCTGTGGAAATGGAGGACTGCTAACATATGCACAAGATACATACTTTTAGAAACATAGGGAGCCCAAAACCATTGGGGCACAGACTTTAGTCATCTCCAGAGCTAAGCAGCAGCTTACAGAAGTTTATGGAGCATCAATAATGTTAACTTAGATCCCAGGTTCATCTAAATGTCTTCCAAGATTTCACATTTACTTCCATAGCAAGCAAATACATTCTGTATGTGTACAGAGTCTACACAAAATAGAATACGATCTTAAATTATCTTATTATTGTTCAAAGAGATTTAAAATAATTTAATAACTGTGAGCATTAGATAATCAAATTTTTATGAAATTGTACATAAGCAGTAAAAGAGGCATCTACCCTGTTTGTATAAAAAAAACCCAACTGAAATTGGATTTTACTTTTGTATGACTAGTAGTCCTATAAAATATAACCATTCTGATTATATACTTTTAAAAAATGAAAAAAATGCAATGGCTACATTTTACAAAGAAAAAGTTGGCAGTTCAGTTTGTTGTCCAATGGACTGAAAGAGTGTAAAAGGTAAAATACTCTATGTGGGTTTAGAATAGTATTTATGTTAGGAATTAATATTTTTCATTTTTGTAATGAAAGAAAACTGTCTTGAGAAAGTATTTTAAAAAATAGCTGGAAATGGTCTTTCTTTTAGTTTGTGATCTGTTAGCTGAAGCATATGGGGTTTTGTTATCCTGGGACCTTGTTGGCTATGCTGTCTTTTAACTTCTTATGTCTTTGAATGAAGACCAAACAGATTAGAAATGCCTTGTATTGCATCCTGAGATGTTTCTATGTGCCTAGAAAAGCAGACGACTTGAAATTTCAGAGTGGTCTTGAAATTTGTTCATTCTAAAAGATTTTATGTTGCTATTACTTTCCTATATCAGTAACACATGAGCCTGGATTTTCTCCAGTGAACTTTCCAAAGTTCAAAGCTTTAGAAAATTCAGAAAAAAATACCTTTAGAATTCAGTGTCATTACATAGAATGTCTCTGCAAGGGAAGAATATTTTGTAGCAATAAATACATCCAGTCTTAAAGTTTACTTTACATCAGTTGAAATGTTTCAAAAATATTTACTTTACAATGATGGTCAACAAAATAACTTCTCTAATTCACAGTCATGTCTGTGCCATAGTTCTTCTATGTAGGAAAAACATAGCAACTGTGTGACTGGATACCTTCATTTAGGGATTTTATCAGTGGAGATGGTGAGGGGCAGCTGCAGTGTTATCTTAACTATCATGAATGTCTCTGCTAGGTTGTCATAATTCAGGGATCCATTTCCAATTCATTGCAAATTTGTTTTTTTTTTTTAAATTGTTAGCCCTGTTCCCAGCCCACACCTAGCAATTTTGAGGCCAATACTGTTTTAAGGATTTTAGGCTGAGGGCCAGAACTGACCCTTTAATAGAAGCTCTTTCATAGTCTTAAATACTGAGTGGCCACTTGCTGCCCACCAATATTTCTGGCTACTCTCTCCAGCTCTTTCCACTATCCACAACCCATTCTGTATATTTTGCTTTCCTGCC
This sequence comes from Zonotrichia leucophrys gambelii, assembly GCF_028769735.1. Classification (NCBI taxonomy): domain Eukaryota; kingdom Metazoa; phylum Chordata; class Aves; order Passeriformes; family Passerellidae; genus Zonotrichia; species Zonotrichia leucophrys. Next base: position 24,536,181 of record NC_088173.1, on the reverse strand, counting down.
TGCTGAAAGTGAGGAATCAATTTACCTTCTGCTGGGGAGACTTTTCCTTTCCTCATTCATTTAGTTCAGGAATCCCACTTTTCCTCAGGATGGATGAGCATCCAGGTGTTGAGGCCGCCTTGTCCATGTCCACAGAGGATTAACCCCCAGATTCCCTTGTCTCTGAAGAAACAGTATCAAGAAATTTCTTTCAGCCTCTCTTATTAATCGACCTCATGACTCCAAAATAGCTCTGCTTCTGTGAACATAACTCAGTTCCAGTAATTATCTCATTAGCTGTGACTGCTGAGAGTTAGATGCGGCAGGGTTCAAACCTCTACATTTGTTGCTGGGTTTTTGCTCAAAAAATACCGAAACTGAACAACAACAACAACAAAAACCCAAAACAAAACAGAAAAAAAAAAAAAAAAAGCAAAAGCAAAAAACCCAAAACCAAACAAGACAAGATATGTGGGGCAATAATTCAATCTAGTGTGACAGTGGGTCTGTAAAGTCTTGAATCCCCAAACCCGGGTATTGTTTTGTGTTGCACCATTGTATTCCAAATACAGGTTGGCGATCAGTGTGCTACTTCTAAAATGAATGTTTAAATTAAACTGTAAAATAAGGCATTATAAATTTGGTGTCTACAAAGACCTTTAGATGCTACATCTTCCTGGGATAGCTAGTAACATGATGCTAATCTGGTGTTTGGTAATGCACACAGGTTCTCCAGGCACAGCTGGATACCTTACTAGAAGGACAGGAAAGCATTAAAAGCTGCAGCAACTTTACAGCCCAAGCCCTCAACCATGGCACTGAAACCGAAGTGCTGCTGGTGAAGAAGCAGATGAGTGACAAGCTGAACGAACTGGCCGAGAGGGACTTCCCGCTGCAGCCCCGAGAAAACGATCAGTTGGACTTCATAGTGGAAACAGAAGGCCTGAAGAAGTCCATTCACAACCTGGGCACTATTTTAACCACCAACGCTGTTGCCTCTGAAACAGTTGCCACTGGTGAGGGACTGAGGCAGACGGTGATCGGACAGCCCATGTCCGTTACCATCACAACCAAGGACAAGGATGGGGAGCTCTGTAAATCTGGGAATGCTTACCTCACTGCTGAACTGAGCACGCCTGATGGGAGCGTGGCGGATGGAGAAATACTTGACAACAAAAACGGCACTTACGAATTTTTATATACTGTTCAGAAAGAAGGGGACTTCACTTTGTCACTGAGACTTTACGATCAACATATCAAGGGCAGCCCGTTCAAACTTAAAGTGGTCAGGTCAGCAGATGTGTCTCCTACCACTGAAGGGGTTAAGAGACGTGTTAAATCTCCAGGCAGTGGTCATGTGAAGCAGAAAGCTGTGAAAAGACCTGCGAGCATGTACAGCACTGGCAAAAGAAAAGAGAATCCCATTGAAGATGATTTGATCTTCAGAATAGGTAGGTGACTCAGCTGCCTGTTGACATACTTAAAAATAGTTCAGGGAAACTGAATGAAAAAGTTTAGTTATTGTAAAACTAAAGCTGTGAGTAGAGCAACCTGATAATACCATTAGACCTCTTGACTTTTGTTTATATGTACATTTTGGAAGTACACACTTCCAAAAATAGTTTGCAGCAAATATTTAATTGGGTTATCAGTTGAGAAATGCATACATTTGATTTGGGATATTTTAAAAATTGTTAATATTCATATTGCAAAGCTTTTGGTATGGAATAAAGTAATTTCAGCTTGTAATTTCAGCTTCTGTATCCCTTGCTTCTAGTGAGCATTTCTGGCTTGACTACCAAATAGTGGTATAGTTTTCTTGGTAGTGGTGCTGTTTGTTAGGTGCTTTTTGCTTTTTTTTAAACTACTCTCTCTAACACACCGTAAACTCTAGAAGTCTTAAATGTTTTCCCAGAAGTGCAGAGCCTTTTAGTACTGTTGAGATGCAACCATGACCATGTGCTTTATTTTTGAGTTCTACCTTCTTCACCACTCAAAACAGGAAGATGTATTTCATTAGAACAAGAGCTATATATGGCTCAGAGCTTTTTTTCCGTGAAATCTCTTGGAATGTCCACATTTGGCATATATGGATCACTATTTTATAGAAAAAACAGAGCTGAGAGTAATATTTTGTGTTCAGTTTTCAGCCACTCATTTCACAGAATAACCCTACATAGATATATTCTTCTAGGCTCCTGTATGCTTTGTCGAAAGGTCACAGGTGTAACGCTCTAGGGTTTTACATTCTTCCAAGTTATGCAAAATTATTGAGACAGGTAAAACTTCTGATGTTTTCACAAGGATTGCTTTCATGGAGTTAATTTACTTCCAGTTTCAGCTCACTTTAAAAAGTTAAGGTTTGGTTCATTTGTTGATGAGGTAATGTAAAGAGCTTATCACTGTTCTCCAACACTACTGTCTATCTCTGTTTTGAACCCATTGTTGAATTCCTCCAATGGCTCTTGCCAAATCTGGATCTGAATTTCTAGCTGGCTAAGATAAATCTTCTGTTTAGCCTGCCAGAAGCTTGTACAGCTGTGTTGGAGAATCACACTGTAATATTCCTCTGGGCATCCAAGTCTGTGCAGTGTGCTGTTGTATGTATGCTGATGTATGGGCTTTTATGCACAAGTAAATTGATCAGCTGCTAGCAGGGGATTGTTCTCCTGCTAGTACTAACAAGAGACAGCATTAATGCAACATTAGTGCATTTTGTTCGTGGGGATGTGTGCATTGTATCATCTGCCAATGCTGTGTTAGTTGTGGCTTTTAAAATGGCATGTGGATCTCTTCAGACATTCCAAGGTCAAATTACTAACTACACATTCATACATTTATACATTCATGTAATTTATTATTTAAAAGAGCAGAGTATTTTCTGCATTCTCTTTTTCTCTCTCAATAATATATATCCTGAACTTATTATTCTTTTTAAACAGGTGTAATCTCTAAGAGTGTGTCCATGCAGATCTGCATAGGATGTCCTTAGTCTATACAAATGCAAACAAGAATGATGTTCTTATGATAATCTAGAAAATAATTGCTGCCCAATGGTTTTTCTACCTCTACAACTACAACTGGTAGGAAGCACTAAAGTGAGAGGGAAGTCTTTCTTTCATTACCCTGCTTTTGTGCCTTACACTCATGCTGAGCAGAGGTGAGGGATGTTCACAGTGTCATTCCACCAGTGCCACTTCCACCTCCCCTGGTAAATCTCTTCCATGTCCTTCAAAGAAGGGTTGAGAGGCATGGTTGTCATCAGCTGCTCTGTCCAGGACCCCATCTTGTGTTCTAGGTCTGCCATGCTGTGCTGTGTGCCTTAGTATTTTTTCCTTCTGGCACTTTTCATAATTGGGTTCTTTGACACCATTTAGCAGTAGTGGTGCTATTTCCTACTTTAACTGCTTTTTCCTCTTCATTTACTTATATTTGGAATTGGCATCAGATACAGCCAGATGGAGAGTTGGCCCTCTGCTAGAAAGTTCAATTTTCCAATTTTCCTTATCCTCAGACGGTTTAGTTGTCTGTTCAGTCATGTAACTGAGCATCTAAGTTTAGCTGGTACATTAGCGTGTAAAAAAAAAAATCGCCTTTAACAGAACTTCTGTCAGCATCCTTACTAGGTGTGAATGTCATCTTCTGGTCTGTTATAAATGCTGAAAGCAAATAGAAGCCTTACTGTGCATTTATTCCACAAAAAAAAAATCACAAACAAGCTCTATGTAATCATAGCTTTAGTGCAGTTTAAAAGCAGGCTTAGAGGTAGCAAAGGGATTCTTGATCGGGCGTTTCACAGAATCACAAAAGAAATAAGGTTGGAAGGGCCCACACTGGGTCACCTGGTCCAGCCTTCCTGCTGTAGAAATAGGAATACCTAGTAAAGGGAAAATAGACTTTCCTTTTCCCATTTATTAGCTTCAGTCCCTCTGATGCTCATTGTGAGCTCTATGGAGATGTGATGGTCAGTGTGGAATTTTGCCAGGCCTCCATTGCATTGCATTGCAGTCATACCTGTACTGGACAGGGAGGGCAGAGCTCTCGGTACCACATTGCTGGCAAAGCCCCCAGTGTAGTTCTGATGTGCTGACAACAGACCCCTGGCCTGGATTTGGCTCTTGTTATTTGAGGTTTGGCTGCTGTGGCAGCAAAGAATTTCTGATTTGTGCTTACCCCTAGGTTTGTGCACACCTGTCTGTGGTGACAGAGTCTCTGTTTCATGAGCAGGGCTTGGAGGTGGTCCTGGCCAGGCTTTTAGGGCAGGTGCTGTGTAAAGCAAATTAACACAAACCAGTCCATCTTCACTACCAACAGTGTGTGGGCATATCTGCCAGAGTTCCTACTGAATTACTCATTCCTCTTTAAAGGTTATAAACAATGTGCCTTCAACAACAGACTGACTGATTTTAAAACTTAAGGTTATTTGGGAACTTGAATTAGAAAGACATTAATTGTACAGCAAACACATAGGGTTAACAATTCAGTGCAGTTTTACTACAGAGACTTTTGTGCTTCAGCTGCATCTATTATGAGAGGAGACATCACAGCCTCATAACGTGTAAGATTTGACTAAATATCTTTTGGCACTCTGAAGAAAAAAAGAAAGGAAGCTGGGAAAAAAGAAAGCTCCTTGATACCTGTCTTTGCAGTATGTATGCAGACCTTTCCATGCTGTTTCGTTTTGCCCTTTTTTTTTTTTCTGTACCACATAGGAAGGAGTACAAGAAGAATTACTCGAAGTGCTGTAGGCAGGAAAGAAATGGTACCTACACGACAGGTTGTGGCCACTCACAACCTCTTAAGTCTTCCCAATTATCTGTAATATTTCTGCAGTTTGATTTTGTCTCTCTGAATCTATCCCCTTCCTGCTGGAGGCACTGACATGTTTTTCTTTGTGTTTTAGGAAGCTGGGGAATCTAAGTTAGCAAGCAGGGGGGTTGCTATTCATATTAGTAAAACCTGGAAATCAAAAAACACTCCTTCTCTTACTATGAGCATCAAAAATATACATTATACAAGTTTCTTCAGATTCCCAGGACTTAAACAGCAGATTCTTACTACAGTTACGTGATGTTATTTTAACATCTCCTGTCAGTGTTAATGGGCTTTTAGATTAGTTTTTCTTCTTTTTGGTGAGACTCAGTATAACATCTGTTGCTCAAGAGTAAAAGATTGGAATTATGAAGCATTTTATGTGTGCTAGAATCATCTTGAGCAGAAAATGCGCACTTTCTTTGTTGAAAGCTAAATTAATTGGTGTGTGCAGTCTATGCTCAGTAATTCCAGAAGGAATTAGATAGGGTTAAAACAAATCTGATCATTACCTGTATACAAAAATGGTATAAAAGGAGATATTCCACAGGCCACAGATCTGCTTCCCAATAACTGGGTTCAGTCTTCTCCTTTTGAAATCTCTCCTGTTTTTCCCTGTCCCCAGCAGCTTGCAGTAAAATCTCTGTCTTTTCCTCCTTTGTGCCCTGCAGTAGCTCAGAACAGCAGGGAGATAAAGCTGGGAAACGATGGGCACAAAAGGTGCAGCCTCTCATCTATTAACCAGGCTGCTTGGGAAACTCTGGAATGAGGCTCCTACTGGTTCCAGCCTTGTGCAATTGAAATGTTGATGCCTCCCTAAGCTAAGGAGAGATGGGTGACTGCCCATGATGGAGAGAAGACAAAATATGAAATGCCGTGATACAGAAGGGTGGTATCTTGCAGTAAGAGATTTGCTGAAGACTCTCTCTTAGGCAGGTATGTTCATAAGGAAGGAATTTCTGCTTACAGAGGGGAGCTATCATCCTTTGGTATTGCAGAGTCAGTAGCAAAAGCCTGCTTTTCCAGAGGCTGACATGCTTTCCTACAGGCTTTCCTCTCATCATCTGAAATGCTTGTGCTTGGCTTCAGATCTCTGCTGGCATAGTGAATTATTCAAAATGGAAAGTTCAAAGCTATCTGATTTCCTCTTGAACATATATGAGGAAGTAAGCTTTCTTCTGCAGGGGAATTTCTGCCATTGCAGAGGGGACTGTCTAAGGGCCTGTATGCAGATTAGGAGCTAGGTAATAGGTTTAATAGCTGCAAAGTGCTAGTTACAGGGACATTGCAGGAGCTGAATTTCATCTACACACTGTGCTAATACATTGCTATTTCTTATACTTACTGTGAAACGTGACTATGACATTCCTGGGTAATTTTTTCAGTTTTTCCTTTGATGTATATTTACAAGGTTCCACTGAAGAATGCTCTGAGTAACTTTTTATATAGGTGTCTCTTAGATTTAAAAACAAAATTCCTCGACTTTCAAGAACATTTTTCTACGGCTAAAGAGCATACATTCCATAAAGTTCATGTTAGTTAGTTCCAGATGCTCTAGCTTATGCCTCCTCTTTTCTAACAAATGTTTTCCCTTTACTCTCAGTAGTAAAGGGAATGTTTCTCTCTTTTCATCCATTCTCTTTGGCTAAAAAGCAAGAAGGAAACTTATCATTAGCATATGGTGGAAAAAAATTGCTGCATGCATCCCTCAGGCACTGCTTATTAAAAGAATAAACAGAAATGGCTCAAGTATGGGTAATGTAATTGGTATGTAGCTCACTATTCCCTGAATATGTACTTTTCCCTTGCAGTACAAAAACTGAGAAGCATTTGCCTTGTTTAGAGGATGAAGTGGGTGGAGTTGAAGAAAATAAGTCTTGAAACAAAGGAACATTCCTGCAGCACTGAGTGCAGAGAAATTAAATGTTACTTGTTAGCTAGTGACAGGAAATATGCATCCCACAGCCATCAGCACAGAAGAAAGAAGGGTTGTTACAAGCATTCACATCCCTGATGAAAGCTAAATACAAATTAGAGCTGATATATATGTCTTAAATTAAGCATCACAGTCAGAACAGTTTAATCACTGCGCTCCAGAATATTTTGGACTGACTAAAATTAAATACAAGTTTTTCAGTTAAAACCATCTGTTGGAACCAATTAATGCCAGATACACAGCCAGTGAATGCTTGTAAAAATATTTCACCAGGAAAAAGAGCACTGCATCTATGTCTTGGAAAGGACAGCTTATAGAGTTGGTTGTTGTTTGCTGGGCTTTTTTTTTTTTTTTTTTTTGCTTCATTTATTATTAATAACCTTGGAGTCCAAGATCATAGCTGAAGTATTTTCTAAGGACCCCTGAGCCTCCTTTACAAACAAATCAGGAATTTGCTTCCTGTTCCTGTGTTCCAGGTGTAATTTGGACCAGCCGCTTTGGAGCTGATCTTTACTGAAAGACAGTAATGATGTTGTAGGTTTCAGAAATCACAATTTGCTCTGTGATTCCCCTTGGAATGTGTCAGAACAAACATCTAATGAACCACCTAAACTTTATGAACTTTAGTGGAAAAATTGACATTTTACAAACTCCTTATCACCTTAAGCCACTGGGGAAAAGACTTACAGTTCTATGTAACACAGAAGTGCATTTATGGGTTAAAATGTGTGGGGACACTGCTTTATGAGAACAATCCAAGGTCTCTCCAGAAGCATTCAGTCTCCAGGGGCTGTTCTTCATTGGCTCACAAGTCCAATTCATTCAAAGCTAGTTCTTCATCTGAATCTCCCTGCTAAAGGAATCTTTGAAGCCTATGACTACAAACTATATATAAGGGAATAGGAAACTTCCCTGTCTTGAAACAGCTCCATCCAAAGTGATATGTTCTATCCCACCTTTATGATTTCACTGAGGAGACTTAGCTAAAACCATGTCATCTGTCCAGGTTCTTAGCCCCTCTCTGTGTGTTCCCACGTACTCACCCTTTCAGTAGAATAAAAATCTGCAGTTTAAAGAAGTTCATTACTTATATAAAAACCTGTTACTACTTTCCTCATGCAAGAGGCAATTTGTGAGCACTGATTTAGGAAGGCTGAAGAGGCAATTAAAGTTGATGGGGGCTTGGGTGACACATGATGAAGAGTGAGAACAGTCCCTTAAACAATCCTGTCTTGTCAGTAGAATTGTCTGTCTGTTACTGAGAGGGTTCTTTGAAGTTGTAGAAGTGAGAAGAACTCTTCAAAATAGAAATCCTTTGATCAGAAATGTAATAATTGCATATGTTGGCATTTGGGTCCTAACTGATTAGTCCTGTCTAACCTGATTTCTTATGTGCTTTGTGTTCAATTTTAGGCACCAAAGGAAGAAACAAAGGGGAATTTACAAATCTTCAAGGTGTAGCTGCATCTACAAATGGAAAAATATTAATAGCAGACAGTAACAACCAGTGTGTGCAGGTATGAGAATATTTCAGTGTTTTTCTCCTTGCCCCCACACCTCTCCCTTTTTTGTAGCCTCAGAAAGACACATTTTGTACAATTCAGTTGATGTAGAAAATACAAGGGAAATGTAATTTATTATCCATTTACTTTCCATCTTCTTGACCTGCAGCTATCTTTTTCAGATCTATACTATATCTAGTATATCATCAGGGTTTATTTCCCTTCCTTATGATGTTTGGCAATGAATGAAAAAAAAGTTGTGCAATAATCTGGAAAAATACCCTTCTGTAAATATAATTTTACATTGTAAATTTTATCACTCTCATGTTTTCAAATGTAAAAATTCATCTAGAGCATGGTGCCACAAATATAATTTTTTAGGAAGTACAAATAGAAAAAAAAATATAGATATAATTTTCAAGTGGCTGTTAGTCTATTTAACTGACTTCTCTTTCTGATATCGTAATCAAATCTTTTCTGTGGTAGCACCCTGACACCCATAATTTCTTGGCTTCTCTAAAGAATTGTGAAAATCAAGGTATTTTTTCTTTTGCTTGCCATCTATCCTTTTTGCCATTACCAATTTGTCATCACTCTCCAGGCTGCCCATGTGGTAGCAATGAACACGGCAGCAGCAGCAGCGTATCGCTTGTTCTTGTGTGGGAGAAGCAGCAAGGCACATGCCATGAGAACTCATTTCCAGGCTTTTTCAAAGAGACAGAATCAAATATTCATCAGCACCCTCATGCTTTGTAATATGCTGCCTCTTCAGAGGAACTTCAGTGTTTAGTTACCTGGCTTGGGGACACAAGGATATATTCCTATGTTTTCCACAGACTTAGTGCTCGGTGCCTCAGTTTCCTCATTTCTAGTAAGGAAATAATACCATTCCCTCACTGAAAAAACAGTGCAATGAGATTTTCTTTTTTTTGAACTTAGCGTTTTCTAAAATTAGATATATTACTTTCAAATATGGACTGTGTAAAAGTGGTTCACGTTCCCAGCTCTCTTCCTGATTATAGTGTTGATTAGTGACTTGCTAAAATCTAAGCTCCAAGAAATAGGTGATGGTCATATGTGGACATAATTTTAAAATCCCTGTTTTCTATTACAGATATTTTCCAATGATGGTCAGTTCAAAAGCCGTTTTGGCATACGAGGAAGGTCTCCTGGCCAGCTGCAGCGGCCAACAGGAGTGGCTGTGCATCCCAGTGGTGACATCATTATTGCAGACTATGATAACAAATGGGTTAGCATATTCTCATCAGATGGAAAATTTAAGGTACAAGTTACTATGTGAACTCTCCTGAGCTTTCTCTGTCTTTCAAAGGAATGCAAAGTAACATTATTTTTCAAGAAACTACATAGTTTGGCTGTAGTTTAGTCTAAATTCCATTGTTGTGACGTGACCTGACCCAGCCACATGGCATAATTAATAGGAGGAGATCACAGCAGCAATGCTAATGTTACACCAAGCAGAGACAGCATGTTCCATACTGCGTGCTTAGATGTCTTTCTGTAACTTCTGGTCGAGCACAGCAAGTGCCAGCACGGCTAGTTGGACTAGCTCAACAACCTTCATATCGTTAGTACTCTGATTGTACAGAAGGGTGTGTGCAGATACATGTGTGCACACAGACAAACACAAAATCTTACAAGGAGTACATGAAGCTCTTCAGTGACATATGGAGGAGAAAAAGAAGGCAGCAGACTGATGATGACTTCCTCTTTTATTCCATACTTCTCAGCAAATATAGTGTATAATTTATGTATGATCCTGTTGGTAATATAAGCAAGGAAGAGTAACCCGGGGTGTTGTTTCAGTGCTACAGCATAAACAGGAGTGTTCTATCTGGTGTGTTGTGCACTGAAAAAACTGAAAGACAGTAATGATGTTGCAGGTTTCAGAAATCAGAAATTCTAAGGAAACAACTTGATATTTTCATAGCAACTCAGATCCCTTTAATGGGAGTAAAATAAGACAGCAGCTACTACACTACATTGATGATTTTTTTCCAGCCTGCAACATTTATTTCACTTGGGTTCAGGTGCAGTTCTAGAGAGAATTAAAGATTTCCTTGATTTGGTGCTGTTTTCTGAATGCATGATACCAAGTCTGGTGATGCACATTAGAGAGAGCCACCTCTGGCAGAGGTTAGCTGTACTCACTGGTCATAGGGATAATACACCTGGAGGGAAGTTTCTACCATAGTTACTTAGTTCTGGAGTCCTGCACTGGGCAGATATGGCCTGTTTGGCTAATCTTCTGGCAGCCTAGTGGCCAAAAAGCTCAGGTTCTGAGCCGCTCATGTGTGCAGCAAGAAATGGCCTTTCTCCAAATAGTTTTTGCAAAGTGGCAAAAGCAAATAGGTAATGGTACTTGCATAGTCCTCAGTGACCTCCATGTGAGAAACCAGTGCGTACCCTTCTAGAAGTATCCAGATCATGTATAGATTTCAAGCTAAAGTAAAAAAATACTAAAATGTAATGCAAGTTTAAAAAAAAAATACAAATTGTTTGCATTTGCAGAGAGGATGTGATTTTAGTTGTCAAGTAATTTTGAAAACGTATAGCTACAGAGGAAAACCTTGGTTTTGGCTGAAGTTCTTAAATTAGATGAAAACACCAAAACAAACCCAAAGAAATATGTAATTTAGTTAAGAATCCAAATATTCTGATTATCCTAGGTATGTTTTAAATAATTATTAACATCGTTAATCTGAACTGGACACAGAACATGGAGGGCTTGTTTTCCTGCCTTCTTAAGATATGCTCTAAGTCCAGCATTTTGGATGGTGCCAGTTCTGGAGGAAAAAGCTCTGGAGAAGCCAGAATGCTCTATGTGATATACTACCAGCAGGGAGACAGGTATTGGAAAAAAATAATTATTAATGTAGTTCCTCTGATGCAAAGCCTAGATTTGTTTTCTGTCAGTGTTTTCATTGGATTGCAAAAAATGCAAAAGCTGTGTGATGTTGGCAGTGTTTGCGTGGTTAATACAAATTAATGCATCAGACTTCATAGCTCTTGGGGCTAGAAAGATTAAATGAGAGATGCAACATCAATTGTATAAAATACTATTTTTAGATTGAATGCAATAAGCCATATTTATGAGAGGAAGAATAAATGTTTGTGGAAGTATTTTTTGATACAGAGGGTAGGCATAAGCACATAAGTGTAGGAGCTGGGTGGAGGGCAGGTGGCAGAGCATGTGCATGGGGACAGCAGGAGCGAGGCAGTGGGAACACTGGGATGGAGACATGGATGGGCACTGGGCACAGGGCCACACTGAGGAGCTCTAATGGGAGTAGGGGGTCCTGTATTGGTGCAGCACTGACTCAGGGGATCCTGTACTGCACAGTGTAGCTGGAGAGCTGGGCTGGGAGGAGGGGTGCAGGTGGGGTGAGCACAGGGCCTGGGGGAACTGTGGGGGGACACACACGGGGTTGGGAGGTCATGCCCACCGAGGGTGAGGCTGTGATATGGGGACGGTCAGTGCCATGAAGGGATGGGACTTGAATTGGGCCTGATGGTGTAGGACTGGGAGTTGGACTTGATGATCCTTCCAACTCAGGATATTATTCTTTGATGGGGTTAAATAAAATATAATGGAAGCACAGAACAAATAAAATATAATGGAAGCACAGAACATAGATGTAACAGATCTAGCCTGTGGGAATCTGGGCAAAGCCTTGTAATTTTTTGTGTGTTGGCAGTGGTAATTCTTACAGGGGCCTTGTCAGATTAAATTGGGCAGCACTTGCTAAAATAACAGAGAGAGAGAGAAAGGGAAAACGGCATTTGCCTTCAAAGGACTGTGCCTGCAAGTCATTGTGTAATTCCTCTGATGCAGGTGGCCTGCTAGCTGTTAACTCAGCACTCTCAGGGGACTGTTTTGAGCTTAATATAACTATTTTTGATGTTGTCCCCTTCCTTCTGTGTTTACTTACACTCACTCTCCCTTAGCAGAATTTTAATAGTCATGCGAGCCATAAGGCAAATTTCCCTGGAGCCAGGCCCAGGCATGTCCCTGATTACAGCACTGGACTGACTCCCCTTGGCAACCTCCACTGCCAGGCAGAAAAGTGTCACCTTCCTTAGTTCTGGCAGCAACAGAGTTCTGTTTCCTCAAGGCTGTAACTTACATAAATGCAGAGGTGGGCAAACTCTAATCTAAGGTTGCACCAAAATATGAGCTTCTTCACATGAAGAGCTGTACTATCCTGGATGTGATAAAGACTCAGATTGGGTCTTAGGATTTGGGGTTTCTGTTTCTGGCTATGCCACAGATCTCATGGATGACTAGTGATCTTCCATTTCACTTCCCAGTGCTTTATTTTCTTCATCTATAAGAGGTGGATAACAGTGCTGGCTTCCTCTGTCAAGTACTCTGAAATTGCTAAGAAAGCTGTTGCAGCAGATACAGCACTAGGCTAAGGAGAGAAAGCATGGTGAAGCAGCTGTACCAGCTCCTCACCAAGTGGTGCTCAAACCTAATGAAGGAACTGGACAACAGAGCCAAGACAATGATTCCTGTTCCTCTGAGGATTGTTTTCTTTCTAGTCTTGAAGAGCTGTATGTATGATGACAAGCTTGTTATCAACCAAACAGGGCTCTGCAAGTCAAGTTAAGATCAAGTTTAGATAAGTGGGAAAAGATTAGAGGAAATATTTTATATGTCAGACTTCTTCCTTGTCTCACTAGTAGAATTAAGGAAAGAGCTGTCTGAAGCTGGTTCCATGTACCAATGGGAATGGGTAGTATGGTTAAATGGTCACAGTTGAATTTTGACAGTCAGATGAATGATAAATCCACTTATTGAGTGATATTGCAAAGTGTGACAAAGTTGTATCTCCTTAATAGAGAAGTTCTCAAACAGCAAAAGATGGTTTGTTGAAAGTTTTTAATTAATCCCTGACAATCTTGAACCTTTCAGACAGCAACAAGCATGGTAAAGTTAAACTTAGCCCTAACATGCTTACTTCTACAGTGGAAAAGTATTCATAAATTTTTATGTAGGCTAATCGGGTTTTTTTGTTTGTTTGTTTTTTTTTTTTTTTTTTTTTTTTTTTTTTTGTTTTGTTTTGTTTTGTTTTGTTTTTTTTTTTTACCTCTAGGAATATCCCCCAGTAGAATATTTTCCAACCTGGTAGGGTGACTTTATAAACACATGTTTGAAAACCAGTCTAAATTCCTTAGAGCCTATAAAATAAGGGACATAATGTCCCTGACTGAATTAAATTAAACACATTATTTGTATTAAGGGTTTACGTGATTCATTATACTGTATTCATTTCTAATGGAAAAAAAGCCTGAAAGTATTTCCATTCATACACTTAATGAGAGTGACTGAGTTTCATAATGTTCTGCTCTAAATAATCAAACCTATAATTCTAAGAAATTTTCTGAAATAAAAATATTCAAAGAATATGTTCAGCCAGATCCAGTAATGTGTCATCAGCATATTTTGATCTAAACTGGGAACAGATTTTTAGTAAAAAGCGTTGCAAGCTCTAGCTGGGCATACTTTATTGCTGCTTGCAAATTATATTTTAAACCGGGCCCAAGAGTAGTGATTTTTATTACTCTTCTCAGCACTGAGTGCCCATTAATGTAGTATATGATTTATTTGTTATATTTTTCCATATGTGTTTATATGGGCATTAAGACACTGTACTCATGAGTCTGAGTCATTTTCCTAGGAATCCTGGAAAGATGGTAAGGAGTGGTGCAATGCTCAAGCGGACAACCGCATGGCCATCCCAAAGGAAGGAGGGGAATATGATTTAATCACCCCAAAGGAAATACTTCTACAGATTTGCATTTGATTTATGATTTTGCTGCTTTGTCGTTATGCAAACTGAGTACATTTTGTAGGTCTGCTGATATCTTTCCCCTGGTGAACACAAAATAAATTTTAATAGTTTTTCCTGGGGATATTTTAGCATATTCAATTAGATAGATTTTGCCTAAATATTTTGCAGTTTCTAACAGTATATGTACAGGAACATAAAACTGACACAAGATTATTGCATGTTGGCTAAGCATAGTCTTGCAGCTGCAAGATTTGCTCCCTGGAATTTTCTTCACTGGAGACTGAAAAAAATTGTGTAGTGGCTTAGTAGCAGCCATCCTCAGGGTCCCCAGGTGGCTTTATTTTAGGATCAATCCTATTTTTTATCTGCAACCCCAATCCTACCTAAGAATGTACCATGCAATAGGAGCATGGGACTTAGTAAGGATAGGAGAGCTCCTTCTGTTTGCTTTGAAAACATCAGGGACATGAGGAAAATGAGTTAGGCAATGGATTTTCTCAATGCCTTGTAATCTGTCCCACAGCTACTCACCAATTGCAGGAGGGAGGGGAGAGCAGCAGAGAAGTCAGAAGTAGATGTGGTAGTTGTGAACATGGTTTAATGATAAATATGACAGTGTTAGGTTAATGCTTGGACTCAAGCCTAGAGGTCTTTTCCAACCTAAATGATTCTATGACTCCCAGCATTGCTGGTTTTAGGGGATGATCTGTCTTACTCTGCAAAGGCAGTAAGGTGAAAGATGGCCTTGTTTCATAAATAAGATGAACATCTTAGTATATATTTCATTTAAATTCCAATGCAAACAGAAAAGTATGTTCTTCACCAAGATATGAATTTCAGTTTGCAGGATGTGTCTGTCACAAATTACTATAGAATCTGAAAGTTCTGGAACTCATCATTTCAACAAAGCTTCTCTGGTGGACTCTCTGTCCAGTGCAGACTTTTGAAACCAGCCTGAATAAGTGCTTTCAAGTCTGTCTATCAATTAAAAAAAGGTCTATAAGCAGGATGCAAGTTGCTCCATTCCAACGCAAACAATTGAGTATTTACAACCTTTTTAAACGGAAAGGTCAAAAACCAACTGATTTTATGTAGATTAAAACAGTTTCTAGAATCCCAGCCTAAGAAAAAGCTGAATGGTGAAGAATGCAGAATGGATTGTGAGGTAATCCTAAGTCTTCTTGTATATGCCCAGGTAGCTCATGGTTTCTTTGAAGGCTTGGTCTCAATTTCTGCTTGCTCTGTTGCTTAGATCCTCTTTTAAGAATCCCTTCCTTTTAAACCTACCAAAGCATGCTTCTGGCATTTTTGGATTTGACAGCTCTCTAGCCTTTCCAAGTAATTTACTGTTATGAGATCCATCTCATCTCCACTGAACGTTTTTCCAGTGAAACACTGTATACAATTCCCCTCCTGTTGCTGATTATGCCGGCAGATGGTTTTGGTAGTCACAAGGCCTATTTAAAATTATGGAAATCATTTTATTTACCTAAGACAGGACAGGAATAAGCTTTGATTTGTTTAGTGTTTCAAAGATTGCTTCATTTGCTGTTTGGCAACATGATCCTCTCCCCTTTGCAGTTTTCAGCCGACACTTCATGAGTCTAAGCAGCAAGTGGAGCAATCTCATGTGGAATCTGGTGGAAGATAGAGAGGTTAGCCTGAGCTTTAGCTCTGCTCAGATTTTTCTGAGAGCACTCAGAAGGTGCTGTTGTTTTACTAGCCCAAGAAAGGCAACAGAGGACATCATAGCCTACATCCCACCCAGCCCTGATGCTCCAAGAACTCTGACTTCTTTGATGCAGGCAGTGATAAAGATGTCTCCTGTCCATCAAGGTGGTTGTTGGACTCAGAAACAGCACACAATGGGAGATAGAAGTCCTTTCTGCTTGTCTGCCTATCCTGCTGCTACCCTAATGCTGGATATACAGACATTTCTGACAGGTTTATCAAGTCACACACAAATCTGATGACTGTATTTCTTATGACTTATATATTTGGATTCAGTTGCTGAGGTGGCAGATTTTTCAGTCTAGAAAAGACATACAGAAAGCACACTATTTTCAACTGAAGAAAAAAATCATGAAGTACATGGTAAGAGCTGATAATAACTATTGTTTCCAACTTCTGATTAAGAAAAGCCTCTCTGTTCTACTCTGTGCCTGTAATACAAGCTTTAAACAGTACTAACTAATTTCTATTGTGCCAACATATTTTCCTGTTTTGTGTTTTCCCATTTAGGCCAAAATTGGGTCTGGAAAGCTCATGGGCCCCAAAGGTGTTTCGGTGGATCGTAATGGACACATCATTGTGGTGGACAATAAAGCATGCTGTGTCTTCATCTTCCAGCCAAATGGCAAAATAGTCACCAGGTTCGGAAGTCGAGGAAATGGTGACAAGCAGTTTGCAGGTACACTTGATGGTAATATGTAAATCCCCTTTTCTTGCCTCTTCTGCTCACATTTGCATGATGTTTGAGCATGTTGAAGATGCTGTATCCTACCCCTTTATCCTCCAGGGGAGAGGTTCTGCTAGACATACAGCTCCTATTTGCTTGATTGCTCAGGCAGACTGCAACATCTGTTCTGCTAATGTAATTGTAACCAGATTGTTTCATCTACCTCCCTATGCCTGGAAACATTTCAGATCAGTGACCCAAGAAAGACTGATCTTAACTAGTGTTTTATAAGTGCTTTGTAATTGCCACACTAAGCTGTTCAGCACAATCAACTCAGATGCTGTGCTTTGTGTTTCCAGTCATCAGACACACAAACCCCAATGCCCTAAATAGTATCTCTTAGAAAATGAGTGTAATGGGGTAGTGTTAAGATTGAGATCAGGAAGGCAGAGTTATGGAATAGCCAGTGTAAGTTTGGGGAAATTGCCATTTATACTCAACTGACTGCTTGCACATGCTGTCTTTCAAGTAGAACATGCGTTTAAGTTTAAAAAACAGAACAACCCCATTGATATATTTTAAGTGAATAGGCATTCTTTCAAAATTTGAAATGAAGTTGCCAAATTAGGTATGCAGGTCGTTTTACAGGTGTTGGGTCATTTTTAGTATGTAGGTTCATTGGTCTGATGTTTTGACTGGTTCACAGTGAAAGGCAGGAATAACATCAATGTGTTTTTATCCTATGATCTCTTGCAATGTGTTATGGCATAATATATATAATTTATGAGAGCTTGTGCTCTAACACAGCTAAATTTTCTGGGTATCTCAATTTCTTTTCATTTGAAAATTTGCAAAAACATGTCCTGAAAATAAGTAGGCAAATACTTTCTAACAGTGCATTTGAGAAATATATCACCTCTTCTGGCTGATAGGCTACAGAAAACAAGTAAGTTGACAATAATTTAATGTTTTCATTGCAAAATTTTTCACTTTTGTTATAGTTTACCCTGATATACTGTGAAAACTGAAACTGAGTTTTGTTCTCTTTAATAACGCAAAATAGTGCCAAGTGTTTTAATTTGGGTACTTGCCTGTTTTCAAACTACCATTTGTTTTTTACTCAAATTTTAATACCCAATCTAAAGCAAAAAATGCCCTTTTTTCCCTGACAGTGGTCTTCTAAGTAACTTTTTTATTTACCCTAAAACTTGTTAGCTCAAATGCTTGTAAGATGTGAACACACAGAGCATAAAATACTTCAATTAAGAATTTACAGGAACGTTTCTGATGAAAATTTTCAGTGTATGCACAACTTTACGCTTAAGCACTTCATGTTTTGTCTTGTTAATAAGCCCATAAATCTCTGCATAGTCATATGTATACAAGAGAGGGAGAAATCAACAATGCTTATTGGGAACAATAACAACTGACAACTGGTTGAAAAAGAAATTATTTGTGTTTACAAAAAGCATGCTGAGCTTTTAAAGAAACCATGAAGTAAAATTACTCTTAATTTGAAATTGGTATTCCCACTTGTACTACTGTTGCTCAGAGGCCAAACATAACACGCTGGCAGGCTGATTTTTTTTTTTTTTATTTACCCATATTTTTTATTTTAATGGTATTACTATTTTTTTCCTCTTTTTCTGCATTGCAGGTCCTCATTTTGCAGCTGTAAACAGCAACAATGAAATTATCATTACAGATTTTCATAACCATTCTGTCAAGGTACTGTCAATGGCAACTTTCCAAGTTGCCACTTTAATTTTATTATGATATTTTTTTGGGGAAAGAACGTATTGTTAAAACCAAAGAGATCACATTCCATATAAGGAGTGTGATATAGCTCTGCTATAGAGACAGCATTTTCAGAGAACTCTGCATGCAGTGCATCACTTAGTGAAGATATAGTCCATTGCCTTTGGTGTCACTATAATGGTGTCTAACACAATTGCTTAAACATAGGTTGTATCTGAAATGAATAATTTCAACTTTACTTAATTTTAGTAGCCCTCTGCCAAACGTGTTAATGACCCTGTGTTCTGTCTTTTAAAAGTCTGACTTTTGAATTTCCCAGTAAAAGCTTTCCACAGTTCTAGTTGTAAAATTATAGCAAAGTAAAGATACATTACAGTCTTTAAATTCCATCCTATAAGCTTTAAGATTACTGGACCCATTTTACAACCTGATTCTCTTAAGACCCATGTTCCTATTGGTCTTTATTCAGTGCCTCCTGCACTGGGCAAACTGGCCACTAGTCTGTACACCCATGGCAATTCCTGACTCTCAGCCTGTTGAAGTCATGGTATGATAGGAAGTTTATTTGTTTGTCCCAGTAATAGACCAGACCAAGGAAACATGCTGAGTTGTGTTGGCAAATGTCTATGAAGGAGACACAGGCCACTTCAGAAATGCCTCACCTGTGTGTGATTGTTCTCAGGCATTCCCTTTCCCACACTTCCTGCGTGTGCTCTTGTGCCCTCCCTCTACAGGAGAGAGCAGCAGGAGGACAGAGGCAGGATGCTGTTCTACCTGGGCTCTCAGGACAGGTGTGTCAGTCCCACACACCAACAAAATAAAGTCCCTGGCATTTCATCTAATGCCTGTTTTGACTGAACATATAGTTGAACCCTCAGTCTAGGTCTTCACTATTTCTAATTGAAAAAATAAATGTTATGTATTCACCTGAAATTGGAGGTTGCTGCCTGAGCATAGACACCTTTGTGTCCTGAGCAGTGCTGAATCACCGAGGTCTGGAATAGCAGCCTTGCTTGCGCATCCTTTTGCAATTGGTGAGGAAGCAGCAGCTCGTGGTTTGGATTACAACACAAAAACCAAGACTGCTGCAGGAGCCCTAAAGCAGCAGGAGGCCTGTGACTTCATAAATTACCTCTCCACGAGCAAGGTTTGCCTGGTAACAAGAATGCCTGGAGAGGCTTAACAGCAAGGGGCAAACTGAAATGAAAAAAAGAAAGTGAAGAAATGTAAGAAGTGTGGCATCCTAGAGGATTTATAATTATTACATTTCTAATGAGAACAGAGTGTCCCATCTGTCTCTGGTGTGACTCAATGGGATACAAATGTTACTTGTTACAATTTGGTACTAACCAGAATAGATTCTTATTTCTGTAGTGTTCTCTAAATTGGTACATATAACTGGTGACACTCTGGAGAGTTTATAAGCTGAGAGCAGAGAGTACATCTTCTTTTAAACAATAAATGATAAATAACTAAATAAATTAATTTCATTCTTATGAGTCCCAAAAGCTGCTTTCTGCCACCAGTGTATTGAATTAAACAAGCTCACTCAGCAACATTTTTCTCTTGTCCCCATTAACCTTCAAGGATGTTCCTTCCCTCAGGCATCTTTTAGGGAAAATCCTGTGCAATGTAGGCTTCTCTCTCATTTGGTCACTTTAGCGCAGGGAGAGAGCAATATATCTTTGTCTATTTTTTCATTAGTTGGCTTTTTTTTATTATTATTTTATTTAATCCTCTGAGGCACTAACTTGGTACTTCATTAATTTCCTCCCCCAAAATGTTTTTTTCTCTGTTCACTGTGGGTGTTTGAGAACACAATAATTCCCTGACGTCTTCCACCTTCCAGCCACAGTCAGTCTCTAAGAACTCAGCTGGGCCTTGTGCTGTAGCTGGGCCTGGATCCAAAATGGATGAAAATATTTTAGAGATGGCTGTGGATGGTGTAAATGACGCATTTTGTATCTTGTTTGGTCCCATTGGTGCATCCAGGTCGCTGACAGAATAGTCATTGATCAGCTCCATCTTTCTGCTGTCTAAACCTGTTACCATCACAGAGAATTCAGTTGCTGACCTGTCTGCAGAGAGCAGCATGCCATCATTTGCAATGTGTGTTAGATTATGGAAGCAGAGAAGAGAGCATCTGCTCCATTGTGTTTTAGTTCCAAAGAAACAAAGCACCCAGTGCTGCATCTGTATTCAGCTCTTTTCAGTTCAAGATGCACAAGCTGCAGAAGAATACTGGGGCCCTTTGCCTCCATGTCTGAGATTAATCAGATCTTATAATTCTTGATATCATGCCATATTTAGGTTGTTGTTTTAACCCATACAGGTCTTTAACCAGGAGGGAGAGTTCATGCTGAAGTTTGGATCAAATGGAGAAGGAAATGGGCAATTTAATGCACCAACTGGAGTAGCAGTAGATTCTAATGGAAATATTATCGTAGCAGATTGGGGAAACAGCCGAATACAGGTAAAATTTCTCTATTTCAAAGGTGCTTGATTAAAAAAACTAATGGGTTGCTAACTCTGGCCTTCAGACTGCCCAAGAAACACCATCAGCATTAGAAGTGATGTGGTTTCTCACACCATCCTTTATATGCCTCATTGTCCACTTTCAGACCTGGTGGTGTTACACTGTGAGCTTTTCAGTGTGGCTGCTGGCAGCTCTGATGGCCATGGTGACCAAGGATTTTGGTGCCAAGTAGTTCCCCAAAAGTTTCTTGATGACTTAGGAGACTTGCAAGCATTGCTGAGATTATAGTAATTTATAATCACCATAACAGAAGATCAGAGACATAGTGGAAAATATGAAAAAGCAAATGAGCTGAATGCAGCAGATCTTTATCATCTTTTTTAAACATTGAGAAATTATTCTGCTTTCAAGTTATGAGAGTTGCAGTCTTTTTAAGTGCTAATCATAAGGTCTTCCTGTTTGCCAAAGAATACCTAATAAATAAGTGTATATATTATTTCCACTGACTATAAAACTGAGGGAGCTGCTTATGAGTTGTTCTCAGGGAGCACTCTCAACAGGGTAAACAAATTCCTGGTTTTCTCTGTGTGGGAACCTAAGAATCAGGCTAGCCGCAACAGTGATATATGTTAGGAAAACAAGGTGTTGGTTGAGTTCCCAATTAAGTTTGATTTATTGAAGTTGACTATTTTTAGAACAGGAACAGCTGAGGTTCTTATTTTTTATTACTATTCTTTTATTGTGTGTTAAATCTTGCCAAAGATTCTGGTGGCTATAATTAGTTCTTTTTAATAAGAACATACATTTGTATATAAACTTGCATATTATGAGATAACAGATTTTGCCCTTGTTTTTTCTATTGTATGTCCACTGTTTCAGAAATTAGAAGTATAACAGTATAAGAGAGACTTATAAGACAGCAGACTACTTTGTGTCCGCTACTTTCCTTTTTTATTCATAACATTTATTCTGTGCTTTCTCACCCTCAAAGGTTTTTGATGGAAGTGGATCATTTTTATCCTACATTAACACCTCTGCTGACCCCCTTTATGGTCCCCAAGGTCTGGCTCTTACTTCGGATGGCCACGTTGTAGTTGCAGACTCTGGAAATCACTGCTTCAAGGTCTACCGATACTTACAGTAGCAACGAGCTCTGGAGCTGGATAATCACCCACCCTTAAGAAAAGACTTGTCCTAGAGATCCAGTGCCGGATATCTCCTATTTTGTGTTTATTTTTAATAACAAAGGAGTCTCTTATGGACTTCTTGTGATTATTTCCAATCTTACCTTGTTTACATAGGACTTGCACCTCTTATGTTTCTCACTGAACTTTTTCTTGTGTTAATAAAAAAATCCTCTGTAACTGAATTCATAAAGACAATGTGAAATTAAACACAAACTGCATCCTATGAAACTGGAATTAACTAATAAGGCAAAAATTAGAAGTTTGGGAAAAGTCCCCAAAGCTTTTTGATGACTGCGAAGGATAGCTCCTGCTCAGAGCTTCCAAATTTAAAGAAGTATCATTCTTACACGTTATTTAACCCGGGGGTGACTCTGGGAATCTTCTAGATCTCATGATCATGGTAGGTATTACACTTCTAACATTCTTCAGTCTTACTGTGTAGAACAAGTAGGTCCTTTTAGTATAAGGTTAAGTCTCACAAAATCCGTCTAGCTCTAACCGTCAACACAGCTCAGTGTTTAGCACTATGAGAATCAATGCAAATTCCCTGCTCATGTGGAATTAATGAAGGATTGTTTCGTGCGGCCGTTGTTCACTCTTCCTCTCGCTCAATGTGCAGGAAGGACTTTGCAGAGACCTGACATTTCTAAAGCTCTGGAAAAACTTAATTGTAGCGATACATTAGTGGGAGAGGAATTTTCTGTATAACCACAGACCTTCTGACACCAAACTAGTTCATTAGGATCAGGGTTATTACAATGTCAAGTCAATTAACCTAATGTGTGCCACTCTTTCGTACGTGTTCATTGCCATGTTTCCTTACGGCAACTCATTGTATTAACCTCTAAAATAAGATGCAGCTTCACACAGGACAGAAAGCCAGAGACGTACCCTGTGGAGGACCTACGTTATACAACCAAAGGAACTGTGGTAAACAGAGGTTGTATAGGAAAGCCAAGGGTTACCAAAGCTATTTGTTTTTATGTGAGAAAAAATACGTTACAAATAAAAATGAATTTGAACCAATTCCTGAAGTCCTTCATCAAAGGGAATTTTGTTAGAGGACGAAACAAGGACTGTGAGATTTGTTCCAATTTGTTTGTATGTATGTATGTATGTATGACTGATTGACATAAAAATTAAAAAAAAGTAAATGTGGGTTATTTCAGCAAACTGGAATGTATGTATGATATTTGACAATGGCAGTACTCTGAAAAATGACCTTTCTTCCTCTGCCAGATCTCTCTGCTGTGTTCTTTGTTGAAGTGTTAATTTAACTGGAAATGCTTACAGGCATGGTTCTGTTTTTAATGTTTGGTTTGTTGGGGGTTTTTAAAGTATGACCTTGTCCTTTCTAAAGTAGCATTGGCTTTATTCTTATTTCTATATCCAGTGGTCAAAGGTTGAATTGCTACTGTAGCCTGATATAGATGGAGTGGTGCTCCCTGTCAGGTGTTGCCTGAGGAACTGTGAGCTTGCTGCCAATGCCTACAATGGCCTGGGAAGTGCTGTCTTTCCTTTCTCATTTTTAGGGCCTTGAAACAAAAGGGCATTGGGTCACAAACAAGGGAGTATTTTAAGCATGTTTGCAAAATGGAAAGAAATCTTTGATAAAATTTCTTGTTATAAGCATTTGTCTTATTTCTAAAACGTAAGGTGGTTGTTTCGATAAATTTGAGAAAAACGAATGGTTTTTTTTCTAAACTTGCATTTGACTTGTAAAAATACAGACCCCAAGGTTCTTAAATGGGGGGTTTGTCTGGTTTTTAATTACTGTTTCCTGAAGATATTTCCTCTTCTTTCCTTTGTTTAGTTTTTGCACATAGAATCAATTCAAAATTTCTCGTGCAAATACAAGTTTCTTTATTTCATTGGAATAAATATTTTGTGCATGAAGCTTAAGGACTGTATAACGAAGCTAAGAAACTGGTGGTAACATTTATGAATATTAAAACTCACATTTGTTATTACTAAGAGAACAAAATATCCTCTGCTTGAACTGAGTTTGTCCTAAAATTCTGAAGATGGTATCTCGATCATTACAAATAAACTGTCCTATCAAAATTTAACAAAGCTGTAGATCAGAATTTCATTCTAAGTGTCCTTATAACACTTTCTGACATTGGAAGACCCTTAAATAGCACATCAGTGAAGAAAAGGCATTTGAACTGTATTTAGTAATAAAGAGAAGGGGTTGTGATAAAGGGATTGAGATAAAGACTTTTAAAAATGTGCTGTGGCTGTCAGTTATCACACTTAGTTCCGAATATGGATTTTTAGAATACAATTTTACTAAGCTTACATGTTTACCCCTCAGAAAACATTGCCAAATCCTCTGTTGTCAGGTACTTTGAGAAGCATGACAATCAGATCCTAACCCATATAGCAAAATAGATACTTAAGACTGTGCTATTTCATGTATACACTTTCCTTCAAAAGCTTTTCAGTCCTTTGGTCCAGCATTGCTTAGTAGGATTTTAGATAACCCTTGCGAACCCAGTGCATCCTGATGAAATAAGTGAATTCTGCACATAACCCTCCTCACAACCCAGCTCAAAGCTATTAGGAGTTTTGTGGATTTTTTCTTAAAATTGAGTAGTTTTTTGGATTTTCAGACATTATCAGCAGAGCAGCACCTAAAGAATGTCATGAATTTGAAGTTATTTCTGATAGCAAATGCTGTCAACTTCAAATTTAGTGGCATAGGACATTCCCTTCCAAGGTCTGACCTTATCTGCCTGGCACCGGGAAACTGAGAAACACATTGCTTTTGCGGTGCTTCTAAGCCAATTTCGCTAAAATGCTTGGCTTACAAACCTTACAAAGACCAACCAAAGCAGAAATTCTGCACTTAAAAGCTGGCAGACTTTTTTTCTCATCCAATTAAGGGAAGGTCAGAATTGCACTACGTGATTTGCTGAGTTGTTAGCATTTATTAAAGGCTTTACAGGCATGCTGCTGCCAGATTTCAGGTATAACCAAATGTCCCCTTGACTTCCCTGGAATGCTAATTGAGTAGCAGCACAGCATGAATGGTGAAAATATGTGCTTCATTTAACAAATCTTCAACTCAAAAGTAATCTCAAAAGGTTATTAGATCTTGTGTCATATAGAGCATTTTAGGACAAACTAGCCAACTGCATTTTCATTGTTCAGTGAATAGAATAAAAAGATCTGTTCAGATAAATACAACATAAACAATAGAAGAGTTTTGCATAGGCTAAACCAGCACCAATGTACTGAAAAATAAAAGGAAAATGGTTTAGGCAAGCAATTGCCTCATGGAGTGCTACTTATTAGTAAATGCTCATCTGTTCTGTAAAAGCTAGAGGGTTTTTGATTTTATGTCAATATTTTTTATAATAAGGATCTAGTGTTGCCATAATGAGAACTATAAGTGCCCAATAAGTTGTGTTTTGTTATAAAGAAATGACCTTCAGTTGTGGGAGACAGCTTGTTATGAAATCATGATGTAAAGTCAAACTTTTCTTCAAGAATTCAAGCAGCAATTGTCTGACCTGTTTGTAGAAAGTGTACAAAAAGCATTTGTACTATGGAGTGGCAAGGTTCCTAACAGGTCATTGTATTTCTGACGAATGTACAGCACTTCAGTCGATGTTTGTGAGCAACACAGCCTTAACCCTGACACTTTTTCTTTGGCTTTATGACACGGGAATGTTCCCTAAGTTGTGTGTTGTATGGCAGCAGCCCCTGATAGAAATCTCTACCAGCTGATATGCTGCAGCTTTCCAGTTCTAGGAGTGTTTCCAGTTCTTTTTTCCATGTTTTTTTAAAACGTTTTTGTACATTCCATCTTTGTAATATATGTTTTGTGTATATGTAAGCCTTGTACTCTCTTGACACTCATAATGAAATATTCTTCTCACATGTTTTTTTGTTGTCGATGATGATGGTTTTGTTTGTGTTTTTTTTTAATCCCTATGACGCTAAATACAGACTTTTTCTCCTTAAGGTCAAGGATGAAAGATGCACATCAAAGTGTTTGTGTGTGCGTGCGTGCGTCCGTGCGTGTGTGTGTGTGTGTAGTTTTAGCTTCCTGTGTGCCATGGTATTCATAATGCTTTAGCTGACAAAAAAAATTACTCTGTCTTGAAAATGTAGGAAAACCAGAGTCAAATGTGTACCTTTACCACGCACAAAAATTTCAAATAATAAAAATAAAGCTTGTTTCCTCTGTTATTTTCATGGTTGAGGATTTATTTTTCATATGTCTCATGCTCACTTGTCCCTAAAAGTAACCCCATAATGCAGGAAGACAGCTAATTTTTTCCAGTTTTCTTCCCTGACACCACAGGTCACAAGCTAAGGAAACTGATTTTTTCATGGGTGTTAAATTTTTTATGTTGACACAGAGGAAAGACGGACTTGAGTTGTTCTTGAGAAGAAGGTGCAGAGTTGGAACTTCCTTGTTCCTCTCTTTTTTCCTCAGTACGGAAATCAAAATTAAGATTTTCATTGGTGGCAGTAAGATTAAGAGCTGTAAGCTTTTCTGCTTGCATCACAGAAGAACACAGTATCTTTTAGCTGAGGTGTGATATAATCTTTCAACAGTCTGTTGCAGAAAACCAAAATAAATTATTGTGGGGAACAGAAAATTTGCCTTAGGAGTTCAGTCTTACTCTGTTCCTGTAAGAACAAATTTCCAGCTTGTATTAACTTCAATTTCTCATAGTACCTATGTCTTCTTGGTCACTGGTGAACTCTCCAAACTGGAATAATTTGAGAACTCAGTGTGACTGGGAACTTGCTCACGAAGTAAGACAGAATCTTCAGATGCATCATTTGGCTTGGATGCAGCCTCAATGGAGGGGACTAGCAGGGTCGGTGAAACCCCCAGTGATGAGTGTTTGCTCAGTGGCAGGACAGTCAGAAATGAGACAGCTGAAATACTGAGCAGCTCTCCATTTTTGTGGCTCTTTCCCCCAAACCCTCTAGAGGAATATGTGTTTTATTCTTTCTTGCAAGTCACAGGGAGTGTCAGCAGCCATGTTTCGAGGCCTCATTTTTCTCCTAAAGACAAACTTAGTACAATGCAATGGATCAGTTTTGATTTTCTGTCAGTCTCCAGATGAATACACGCTCATAGACTCTTGGTGCTGAATGTACTTGTCTATCTGCCCTGAAATTCAGATGATTACCAAAGGCTTTATTTGTTTGCCAGCTAAAAGAACATCACATCTTGAAGCCGAGCAGTGTTGGATTGACTTTCAGAGTTGCAGAGCACTTGTTCCTTCCCATGTCAAAAAAGATTATGAAGAAGAGAAGCAATAGCACAGGATTTCCTGAAACCAGTGGGCTTAGTAGGTAAGATGCTTGTTACATTCCAAATCTTTTCTTATTGATAGGCTAGAAATGTTTTCTGTTCCCTGGATTACTACAGCAGAGGCTCTTCATCACTGAGCAAAATCAGACAGACAGGTTGAACACTAATACCAGAGAACACTTTTGTTTACCAGAAAATATCTGCAGTAAATGATCAACTTCCTCTTTGACCCTCTTGTGGTACTTATTAAAATACCTACATGAGGCAGGAGAATCTTTCAGGAGTTCTGTAAATAGGACTAGAGAATCCAGTCTCACCAACGAGTAACAATGTCAGGGAGAACAGGGCCAAAGTAGCTAAAGGAGCAGGTACTTTGGGCAGCCACCCTTAGCCAGGCTTTCTCTCTTTAGACTGGTACCCCTTAACATACCACTGCACATTCAAAAACGTTTCCTTGCTCCTTAGCCTGACATTGTCTCACCTCCAGCTGTGCTGCTCTGCAGTTAACTCTCCCCACAGTTTTACTGATAGTTCATGTGAATGCTCCCTAATTTGGACCAGACTGAACTATCTCAGTGGAGTGGAACAGTCAATGTCATTTCTGTGGACAGATGTTCTCCCTAGGCAGACCCCAGCTGTGGTGGTAGAGGAGATACCCAGCACTTGCTGCTCATTGCTACATGCAGTTGAAGGCTGCTGCCCTCAGGTTTGTTCTGAGCTAGGCACATGAATGCCTTGTTCCTTCAGAGAAATGCCTTGTGACCAAAATCCTATTGTTTGAGCTACTCACCTCGAGGATAATCGTAACGCTCACTTCTGCCTGGCAAAGTGTGGGAGCAGCAACTTTTGGGGGAGGGCCAGCTAGCATTTCTCACCAAGGGTTTTTCACTCAAGGGTTAAATGTTTGTAGGGAGAACATCTGCTTACAGTCCAAAAGCTCATTCAAGGATGAAATGAGGCAGCAGATGCTGCAGACTGGCCGGTATGGGATACTCATGGATCATATTGCTTCTGGATGTGTGGCCATGGCCCATGACAGACTGCTTGGACCCCAGAGAGTTGGTATCACCCCCCAGGGGTGAGCATCTCCTTGTCCTGCAAGCTCTACTGCTCTCAGTCATACAGGTGCTGTGGGAGGCAGCCACAGGACTCAAAAGGCTTGCTCTTACCCTTCTAGAAATAAACTGATCTGCTGTTGGAAAAGAATGAGAAGAACATGTCTTGACAAACAAACTGTGGGGCTGATACATAGATAAGGCCAGATACAGCAAGGTGAAAGAAGCAATGGGAGAAGCCATAAATTCCATAGGAATTCCACTAATTGACACAGACTGTTACTCACTCAAGACTCCACTAAATCTCTGGATTTAGAGAAAAAACCCAGAGACACAAAGAAAAAGAAAAATGGGAGTGGGGTTATACATTAGAAGGCGTATTAGGTGTTTCAGGGAGTCTGTAAGTCTCAAGTTCCTCAGCCAGTGTGGAAAGAGAGAGGGAAACATGTCTGGGAAATTAGGATAAAAAGAAGGCTGGATCCCCTAAGAATTTGAGAGAACCCATGAGAAATGTCCCATGGCCTCTCCCTTTATTTGAATTAAGTTGCAGGACTCCTCTGTCTCCTTTTTGGTCATAAACCTCTGGTGTTTGTGGATTAAGTTTCCTGACACATTCAACTTGAGCTCTTCCCTTCTGAAAAAATAGCTCATGTAATTAAGACTGTGCTATGGCACATATGTATGAAATGAACAAAATTAAACCAGGACAATTTTCATTCTCTACTGGCTAAGCTTTCTGCCATCGTCGCTTTATTGTCCCTTCAAAACAGAATTTCTAATTGTAATTCAGCTACAGTTAATTGTAAGAGCAAAATTAAGGAGAATAGAAATTTTGTCTCATCCAAGCATAATTACAGTGACAAAGCACTGTATTTTCTCTAACTCAGGAACAGTGGAAAACTATTTTGACCAGTACTTAAAGATCTCAGTCAGACTCCTAGAATAGAAAATGTAGCCCAAATTGTTAAAGCTTAAGAAAATCACAGGAAAATGAGAACAATATTCTAACAGAAAGACACAGTTATAAGTCTCCATTACACTGTATTTCCATCCATTGTCTTGTTTCTAGAATCATAAGACTAGCAGTTTTGTGAAATACCACCTTTAGACATTCTGAAGCCCATTAAAAATGCCAGGCCTTTATGTATTTTAGGAGTCATTCATTCCACTTCTTGCGGTAAAGGAAAACCACCCCTCAAATGACAAAGCATTGAGATACACCCTTTTGTTTGGGACCTCTTTCACCCAGTGGTCTTTCAACTAGTTTTGACCAGGTGCTACAAAATGTGGGAGGTTTTAGGGAACCTCCTATTACAGAGCCAATTGAACCTGGTGATGTGGCCATTGAGAGGAAAGCTCATGTCTTTACAACAAATTTGCTGGGTGAAGGTATGGGGTTAATGTGTTTGAAATGGGTCTTCATGTCTGTACTAACTTTGGGCAGCAGGTTTGTTGCAGAGCCCAGACAGCTTGGCGCCTGAAACAAACAAGTGGGTCTGCACAAGCCAGAGTTTCTGAGCTTTGGCGTAAAATAGTAGCTACGAGGCCTATATGTGATAGGCAGTTCAGGAAGGCTCTACCTTCCAAGTACATCAGCCAGTGGGGAAAGGAAGAGGCAACATGAGGCCGGGAGTTTGGGATAAAAGGAGGCTGTGCCCTCTGAAACCTCCAGAGAGAAAGCCCTGCAGGTGTGTGCCCCAGTGGACTCTCTCCCTTTATTTGAATGAAGTTGCAGGATTTCTCTGCCGCATTTTTGGACATAAACCTCTGGTGTTTGGGGATTTTCCTGACACTTTGAGAGGCTTCAGGGCTGCCAGGACGCTTGGGGCAGCTGAGCCTGGCTGTCCCCATGATGCCTAGAGAGGATACCTAGAGCAGAGGCCAGACAGTGTTAAAGGAATAAAGCAGGTATTTATTAAAAGGCCTTCAAAGGATACACCTTGGGCACTACAAGAGCCCGGCCATGGCTCCTCCCAAGATGGACACCAAGTCACGAGTTTTCACCCTTTTATAAGTTTTGGTCCATTCACATATTGGGGTTAATTGTCTGATTACAGCTTCAGGTTATGAAGTCCCATCCTCCCAGACCGCTCTCCTCAATTCGCTGCTGTTTGTACCTTTTGGGCCTGAAGCTGCAGCGGTGTCCTTGGCTCTCAGGCTGGAAAAGGATTGTTTTGTCTAACTAATGTAAAGAGAACTTTCTAACACTTGATATGAAGTTCAGAATTATCTACTAATGCAGTACAGAATCTGGAAAATGTGTAAGCTAAGTCTTAAGGCATCACCCAGGGGCCATGGGCAGAGAAAACCTGCAGAGTCATTTGCCCCAATATTCCTCAAGAGCATGTTTTGGAGGTGGATGGACTCTCTGGGTTGCTGTGATCACATTCAACCTCTGAAACAAGGAATGCATTCCAGCTGTGGTTCCAGGTGTGTGCTCCAGCCATGTGCTGGCTTGGTCTGGGGGTGACACCTGGGTGTTTGCTGGCAGTCTACTTTCACAAGTAATGGGGAGAAGGGAGCACTGCTGCCTTATGAGTATTGAACAGAAGACATGAGGTACTTGCTCCAGGCCCACATCAAGAGTGAATGCCCCTCTGAAAACCCTTCCTTCGTCTCCTCTTCCTCTACTGCAGGCAGCATGCTCAGCTCTGACACCCACCCTCATACGTGTTGCTCAGAGAAAACCTACACTGCAATGGGGGCTTTGCAAATGTTGCAGCAACCATTTGCTTGGCAGCAGCAGCAGAAAAAGCAGCGGAGCTCAGTTTTGTTTCAGGCTGTGAAGGAGCAGGAAGAGGCCCAGACCCTCAGACTGCAGCGGTGAGGGTGACAGGAGGAAAAGAACTGTCACAGGGAGCGTGGGGATATAGTCACTTTAGGGCTGGCCAAAGGAAATGAAAGGCAGGGAGACAGAATAAGAGCCTTCAACAGCAGATGAGGGGGTGTACCAATAGATTTAGTCCTGAGTTAGCAAGCTGAAAATGTGATGCACATGAGAAAGGACAAAAAGCTTTGTATTAAAAAAGTCTTTTCTAATTTGCTTTTCATTTTTAGTAACACACTGGTGCATACAATGAGGAATGGGATCATTGGAAAAACATCAGGTTTCAGGGAAGGGGTCACCTTGCAAAAGGCATTGAAAATATTCACAGGAACTGCCTTAACATCTCACCTTGCACATTTTCATTTGCTTGCATTTAAACTCTTGACTTAGTATGGCAGATATGAAGCCACTGCTGTTGCAAAGCAATTTCCCACAACTTGCTGCAGCTGAAGGAAAGTGATTTACAACACGAATAATAATTAAAGCAAACCGTCAGTAATTAAAGTTGCTACAACAGTCATCGCAAGGAACAACTGCTCCAAGCAACACCAGATGTGGCCGGGCCCTTCCTTTCCACGGGCAGCGAGGGTTTATTTTTCCACATCCCGTGGCTCCTGTGACAGGCCTTTCGTACAGTACAATACGTGTGGCGTTAGACCACGGTTATCATGTGCTTTCTGTTCCCTCAGTTCTATTCTACGGTAAAAAAAAAATAAACCAAAAAAACAAACCACAAAAACCCAACAAATAAAAACCCAAACCAAACGAACAAATAATAAAAAAAAAATTAAAAAGAGGCATCCACACAGCGGCCGAAAACACGGTGCCATGCACTGCCACTCCGTTCCCGCCGTGAGGGCGGTGAGGGCCGCGGGCCGGGCCGGGCCGGGCCGGGCGGGGCAGGGCGGGCGGCAGGCGGCGCTGCGCACGCGGCCTCGCGGCCTCCCTCCCTCCTTTCCTCCCGCCGGCCTCTTCCCGCCCGGTGGCGCCGGAATCAAACCGCGCCGCCCGCCCGCGACATGGTAAGCGGGGCCGCCCGCCCTCCGTCTCGCCCCGCTTTCCTTCCCAGGCGCCCGCGGTGATGGCGAGTGACGGTGCCCGCGCCTCGCTGTCCCCCCGCCCCGGTGGCTCTGAGGGGAGCGGGGCTCCCGCTCCGGGGAGGCTCCACGGTGCCGGTTCGGGGGGTGCAGGTCAGCACGGCGTGGGCCGTGCCTTTGGGTTGTTGAAGAGCGATGTAAACGAGCCGGCACCCGGAGGAGCGGCCATAGCTCCGTGGCTGTGGCTCGGGGTGGGCACGATGCCCGCTGCTTCCCCCGGAACACGGGAGCCCAGGTGTGGCCAGGCTGAGCCTGGGGAGGTGGGAGAGGGCAGAGCGCATCGCAGGTGCGCTCACAGCGCCGCATTCCTCCGTCTGCCCGCGGCAGCGAAAGGGATGCCCGTGGTATGGTTAATATTTGTGGTGGGGAACGCCTGCCAGTGAGGTGGGAATTAACGTGAAAGTCAGTAACCTCCACGGAGAGTGCTTTTGGCTTCGTTGCTTTGCTCTGTTTGCCGGAGTGGCCGTGTGACACTTGACGCCCGAGGGGCGTAGCTGCAAGCACGCGGCTCCAGCAGCTCCGCTTCCATTGCCGTCGTGCGCCTGCGGGTTTGGTTCCTGCTGCTGCTCCCGGCGTCTGCAGGGCTCTTGGAGAAAGCAGGAGGTGGAAGTTAAATCCGTCTGCTTTCTGTTCATGCACCTGCTTAAATGCTCACGGCAGCTTCAGGCTCATCCTGCAATATACTGACATCGCAGGAAGCAGCAGTGCTGACCTAGGGTATCGACAGCTGAAAGAGGAGAGAGGTGACCTAAAAAAATAATAATGGTGCTCTTTGTGACATATAATATTGAATTGCTTCTGTTCCTGTCTATGTATTACTGCAGCTGCATAAGCTTGCTTTTACATTTGTTTTTTAAAAGTAAATCAATCTGACCATTTTGCTTTTGGTGTTATGTTTTTATGTGCTGCCTGATTGTGTTCTTTCTAAAAAAGAAGCTGCTATTAAAAAGTAAAAATAGTGTTGACTCCTTTCTGTTGGAAACTTGGAAACATAACCATGTCTTTCGCAAAGTATCTTGTTATTACCAACTTCCACTGATTTATAGGTGACAATATGTTTGTTTGTTTGTTTTTTAAAATGAGACCTTTTTCTGGCAACATCCTATTTGGCCCTTTCCATCCCCCTTCCCCTTTTTTGTAGCTGCACACAGCGTATGAATCAGAGCGGGGCAAGGGGAAACTTCAGATTCCAATTGTGGCTGCTGCTTTTGGGTTGTTGAGGATTATGGTAAATGCTATTTAAAAAACTCCAATTCTCTGAGAAATATTTTACATCCTAATTTTATAAGAGGCATATCAAAATAGCACCTCTGAAAGTGACCAGAGGAGATTGTTTCTCAGTTTTGTGTTGTTGATAGCAGTTTGTGAATAGCCATTTCTGCCTTTTGCTTGTAGCTCAACCCAAGTTACTTGATGCTTGGTCACACAACCAGAGAGAAAAGAAATAAAAGCAGCATGGTTTTTAAAATGTGACCTTGAAATTATGAAGTTGGTTTGGGCCTTTGAAGAAGGGCATACCTCAAAATGCTCTTTAACTCCTTAAAAAAACCCTGAATGGCCTACAGCTCACACTACTGTATGCATACCACAAGATAGAAAGCAGTTTTAAAAAACCCTAAACCAAACAGAAGGTAATTTTTATCTTTGGAAGAGTTATTAAACATTTGTGTGAGTTTGGTATAAATACATATTTTGGGATTGGTATGTGTCAAGGAGCATTGAGGCTGGAGTGGGGTTGGGTTATGTGAATGGCTGGCTCCAAACTTAAAGGTAGGTCCCTCCATTTCATAGATGAGCTTAGTGTAGAGATTATTTGCAAAGGAGTGTATCTGAAAGCCTGGGTTTGGTGGTCAGGTACTTTAAAGGATGTCAGACATAACTTACAGATAAATAGATTTGAATTCTGAGCACATAGTAATTCTGATGACTGAATGTCTTGGTTAGTTTTTTTGTTATTTTCCCTGTTCTAGTCCAAGAAAAAAGGTCTGAGTTTTGAAGAGAAGAGGGCCCGCATGATGGAGATTTTTTTTGAAACAGTAAGTAACTTGAAATTGTCCTGCATTTACATTGATGGGAAAACAGGTCCTCAAAGAATCTTAACTGTGGGTGTAGCTGAACTCTTTATCCTGGCAGGCATTTCACTGATGCCCTGTGACATCAGGGTGAAAATTACAGGGCAAAACTTCATTTGTTTAACTTCTGATCAGGTGGCCATCCCCAGGGGAAGACAAGGAATAAAGAGGCACAGGTGATGTTAAATTCTTCATCTGCTACTTATGGACATCTTCTCATTTGAGTCTGTTACCATAAGAAGGGACAGCAGGCAATTAGGAAGTATCTCACTGCATTTTATAGGAAGAGAAAGAAATCTGAGCTTTAGAAAAACTGAGAGCAGAGTTGGGAAGGGTCCCTGGGGAGAGGAAACCTGGAGATCCAAAAGCTGACCTACAGTTGTGTTGGTGGCACATGTAATGCACCATGTTTTACTTTTTAGAAAAAATACTGTGACACTTGAGTACTGGAGCAATGTGGTGTCTCTGTGCTGACAGTCTAACCTGGGATTTAAGGGCTTTATAGTCTAATTTGAAATTAAATATGATGGCTTCAGATCACCAGAGGAAAGAGAAGGGCTTGTTACAATAATAGTTTTTTTCTTATTATTTAATTCTCAGAATGTTCCAGTTCTATTGAGGGATATGCAGGCTATTTCCCAAGCAAAACCAAAGCATACAATGTATTTCATACTTGCTTTTGTTGGCATTGATTTAGTGTAAAAAACACTCAGGCTTAGATGATGCTGTCATTTGGAACTGAAATGTCTTTTATGTTTTGCACAGAAAGATGTCTTCCAGTTGAAGGATCTAGAGAAGATTGCTCCAAAAGAAAAAGGGATTAGTAAGTGTTTATAAACTTTATTTCTCTTGAGCAAGAAATCATTTTTGAGATAAGTCCTGCAGTGTAAATTTTCCTGGCTACAATCTTAGGTTTGTGATTTTAATAATGGAAAATACAGCTAGAATGGGAGACTGGTCAGTGGCAGGGCTGTAGTGTTAAAAGTGACATGGGAGGGGGGCTTGCTTAGGCTCTGAGCTGTCTGACTTGCAGTGACTTTCAGTGTATGAAATCATTGCTTGCACTCAGGTATTAAATATCTGCCTGTAATATCACAAATGTTTAAAATCCTAGTCCAAATGTACATGGGTAGTGTGCTCTTGAGCTTTTCTCCTCCAGAAATGGCTGGACAGCTATAGATAGAAGGGGCTTGTCTTTTCTATAAAAGCCTTCCTGATGAGATCCATTAGTTTAGGATTAGGTCCAAGAGGATTTGTCTCTGCTCTTGGATTGTTTTGTATGTTCCTTATTCATTTTCCTTCTGTGCTCATTGACAGAAGGGAGCCAAAGCTTAATGTTTGTGTAGTTACCACTGTCCTTCTCCAGCTTACCTTGGTGGCACTGCAAGAGTAAATGAACTTGCTGAGAGAACTGCAGATGTGAATATCACAAAGCAGAGTTTTTCAGTTGTGTCAGCAGCTAACAGAGGCATTAATGGGCTTCTGAAGAGATGTGGTGCTCTCTTGGTTGGTATGTCAGTGCATGTGTTTGGTTGTAATTTGCAGTAAAATTGAGTTTAGAGTTTCTAAAGCCATTAACACCTTTTAATAGTCCAAATTCATCCTGTCTCTGCATATGAAGGCATTTAGCCACACAACCCATGCCCCAGTTTCTCTGAAAAGAAAAATTACTAACCTGCTCCCATCCTGACATCCAGCCTATAGCTTCCAAAAGA
This sequence comes from Zonotrichia leucophrys gambelii, assembly GCF_028769735.1. NCBI lineage: Eukaryota > Metazoa > Chordata > Aves > Passeriformes > Passerellidae > Zonotrichia > Zonotrichia leucophrys. The sequence goes on along the minus strand of NC_088173.1, from coordinate 24,500,267 downwards.
TATGGGACCCCCTGTAATCTTGAAATTGGACATCAGGTACCAAAACCTGTGATTGAGCTCAAAAGTCTTTATATCTGGAACACCTGAGGGTAACATAACTACTTAGCTTTGTTGAACAGGTGCCAATTCAAAATGGTGAATTATACCACAGGTTTGAAAGGAAATGGTCAGTTGTGTTCAGAAATGTTGATGCTTGTGAGTGTAAATGATGTTTTGTATTGGAAGTGAATATCATTAAAATCAGAATCTGTCCTTCCTGACTCTGTAGACAGATGGTTTAGTGCCTCTGCTGCTGTGAGATGTATGCTGCTGCATACATTCCATTACAAAGTGAAACATAATTACACTCTCAGTCAAGAAACTTAAGTTAATCCAAGTTAGAATGAAGACTGCAGGACAACTTCTCAGGAGCCTCTCATGGATTTATTATGGTATTGTAGTGTAACATGCATGTGTTTTGTGCAATACTTCTGAGCAGTGTTCTGCAAACATCTGGTAGCAGATGTGCAGAATAGCAGCATTTAGGAGCAAACTGCTGGTTTCAGAGAGATTCATCCCTTCAAGTGAAGTTTTGAGCATGTTGTCCTTGAGAAATCTTCCAGCTAGCTGACACTGGAGGACAATACAGATGATTGTAGATGGTACTTTGTGGTATTCATAATTCTCCATAGTCCAGCTGCTATGCAGTTCTGATTTGACATTTTTGCTTTTATTAGCCTCAATGTCAGTGAAAGAGATTCTGCAGAGCCTTGTTGATGATGGCATGGTGGACGCTGATAGAATTGGAACTTCCAATTATTTCTGGGCTTTCCCAAGTAAAGCTCTTCATGCCAGGAAGCGTAAATTGGAGGAGTTAGAGTCTCAGGTAAATCTGTTCTATGAAAAATACTGTTTATCTGAATGGGTTTGCTTTTTCTTGTACCCCCTTGTCATTTTTGTTTATATCTCTCACGTATACAAATGTACATGTCACACACAGAGATTTTACTGTAGGAATTTTCTGTCACTCATAGTGGGGCATTGTCATTATCTTATGTTACCTCAGGAAAACTGGAGGTTCTTATTGGAGCTTGAGAAAACTTCTTGTCTACTTGCTGCTGAAAGCATGCTAGTCATGATGCAAGGCATCATTTAAGGACTCAGAGGTAGCATGCTTTTGTGTCTTTTCTATAAGTAGGCTATCATGAGGTAATCAAAGTGATGCCAGCTGGAATGCATAACCTGAGTAGATGAGGCAATGGTTTCTACTTAGGCCATTGTGTTTTCATCTGCTTTTATTGGTGGCCTAATTTGTGAGCATTTCTGTAATCCCATACTGCACTTTTAGCAGGAGAAAAGAGCAAATTGGTCATGAATCACAGAATCAAGGAATGGTTGGGGTTAGAAGGGACCTCTGGAGATCTAGTCCAATTTCCTGCTAAAGCAGGTTCACCTGGAGCAGGTTGCACATGATAATGTGCAGGTGGATCTGGAGTATCTCCAGAAAAGGGTCAATGACCTCCCTGGGCAGTCTGTTCCAGTGCTCTGTCACCCTCAAAGGAAAGAAGTTTTTTCTCTTACTTATATAAATCTTTGTGTTTGTGCCAGTTGCCCCTTGTCTTTTTGCTGGCCCTCACTGTAAAGAGTGTGGCTCCATCCTCTGGACACCTGCCCTTAAGGTATTTGTATTGATAAGGTCCCCTGTCTTCTGTGAAATCATCTCTTCAGGCTGCACTGGTGCAGCTCCCTCAGCCTTTCCTCACAAGAGAGATATTCCAGTCCCTCCTTGTCTCCATAGCCCTCTGCCTGACCCTCTCCAGGAGCTGCTTGTCTTTCTTGAGCTGAGCACCCCAGAGCAGGGCAGAGCACGCTGAGGAGGCCTCGCCAGGGCAGGGGACAGGGGCAGGAGAGGCTCCTCTTCAGAGGAGCAGGGCATCTTTCATTGCAACATTGCTCTTCTGTGCATCTGGTTCTCTCCTACTTTTTGGGAACTGTCTTTCTTTCTGCTTCTAATGGGAGTGGGAAAGCATCTATTCATCAGTTTATTTGCAATGGGAGTATATGGTAACAAGATGAACAAATGAGCTTTTTGAGACCATGTGGTGTGATTGTACTGCAGCACTGCCAACTCTTCCTGTGATTATTCAGCATTATGTTCTTTCTTCAAAGAATAATTTGAATTAATGCAGATTTACTGGTAGCATCTGAACATTTTTACAGCCATTATTTTCTTCAGGCATAGCTCTGAATGAATCTCAGGCATTGCTGTCTTATGTACAGTGTTGTCAACTTCAGCTGTTTCTTTGTATTTATACAGTTATATCAAAATAATCAAAAGAAAAATGCTTTTTTTCCCCATCTTGAATTGAAAAGGGAGTTTGACTTAGCTGAATATGGTTTTACTGTTTTCAGGCATGGACTTAACCTGGCACAACTGGACTTACATTAATTTTTATAGACTGGTAGTAACAATGTACTGGCTCTTATTCCAGTGGAGTTTCATTTGTCTGAAACAGATTAGTTTAACTCTGCACTGAGTTGGAACTGAACTTCCTAGTAAAATTACTCAACTTATTAGTACATTCACAGTAGTTTTAGACAAGGCTGCTTACTCTGCCAGCACATGAATTGCCAACTGAAAAACTGAACAAATGCATTCCAAAACTCTTCCTTTGTTCACCAAACTCCCTGGTGCCACTGTTTTGTCGAATGCAAATGATTTGCTCTTGGATCCTTTTTGTTGTTGCTCATGCTCCATATTATAGCCAAGTAGCTGAAAGGAGGAGTTGTATTTGTTGTCCTTGCCCTTGGGCCTAGTCCCATTGTGAATTTTGAACATAATTGGTCAAGCAGGTCTCTGGCATACCCTGATGAATATCTATCTTCCTTGGAATGTCTTGCAGAATCTGCCTAATGTGCTCCATGGTAAATACCCAGGAATTGCCTACAAAAATATGCTGAACTGCTTTAAATGTACTTTCACTTAAACATATCTATTATTATGAAAGTGTAATAGGCATGTAGTTATTGACTTGTGATGCTATTTCTATGTTCTGATATGAACAATTCTGCAATACAAAACTGTTCCAGAAATAGTTTTATTACCAGAACCTTACTTGCAAACCAAGCCCTGCCCCTGACATTTGGGCTTGTTGGTATGAGAGCTCTCTTTAGATGATGGTGTGAGTTCTTCAAAAGTACTTCTCTTCATTACCTTGCTTTTCTGATGAGACTGGAAATGTTTCAGCATTTCAGAGAAAAGCATTTTCACTAGCTGAAAGTGACTTCTCTGTTGACACAGTGGAAAGGTGGCATTTTCAATGAAAAGCTCTCTGAACATTTTTACAAGATGATAACAGGTTCTGTCTGTGAGTTCAAATTAGCTCTTTTGGTGTTTGAACTCTTCTTGATGTGCACACATACAGATTTTCTTAAGGACTTCTAAATCTAGTCACTGACTATCACAAAGCTTCTTGTCAGAACATACAAAGCAGAGGAAAAGAGTCAGCTATTGTACCATTTCTGTTGCATGTTGCTTGTCTTTGATCATTACCATACAGAGCTTGTGGCATGCTGAGAGATGTGTTTGCTCTCTGTCTTGTCCACATTGATTGTTAGCTGCATGAGTCGGTCTCTTTGTGGAGCAGTTAAAAGCCAGAATCAGGCTGCCTTACTTAAAGCATCTTTCAAAACCCAGCAGTTCAGTTCATGCTGCAATTAAGGCTTTTTCCCAGGAGGCATTATCTTTGTTTCCTGAGGGCATGGGTAAATAGTCAAGGGAAAGGAGGGATCCCAAGTGCTAAATTGTCATTTGGAAATAATGTGGAAGAACAGAACAGTCTGCTTCATGATGTAAATTCCCCTACTAATTCACAGCACTGAGGCTTATGTTTGACAAGTTGGGCCTGCTGCAGGACCTTTTGCCTGCATGTGTTGGTACTTCAGAATGTTACAGCCAGGTTGCTCATAGCATTCTGCATTTTACAGAACTTGAGATTGTGGTAGGCTGTTTAAGGAGCTGTTCTTGAAACTTTTTTTTGTTTCAGATTTTTTAGTGATTATTAAGCCACATCCCATCTTGGAGATGCAGAAGCAAAGAAGTCTGGCTTGGTATTCATAATGAAGATCAAGCCAGTTTTGTCTGGATGTTTTAAGCTGCACTTCACAGGGGTGCTGTATACACCAGACTTTTTCCAGGGAGGATTCATTGCATGATCAGTGTGCAGAGATACCACAGTTAAAAACAATGCTAAAGTTTCTTTTGACAGCTTCCCTGCCTGATCCCATCTTTTGGCTTGCTTTTGTGGAGGCAGGTTTTTGGAGAGGGACACTAATCCCTGACTTACATATGAGGCAGATCTTGTGCTGATCTAATTAGTATCTTGGTGGTGCCCTCTAACCCCAAGTTACTGCTTGGGCCTCTTCCTGTTTTTCTGAAAAGCAAGGATAGCAAATATCTTTAGTTTGTGTAGCATCTGCTAGAACTATTTCCTCCAATAGCTCCCACAGTGAGAATTGCTAAGTAGGTCCCTTTGGATTTTGTATTGATTTGTTTTGCAATGGTGTGGTTGCTCCTAAAGGTTTGTGCCTTCTGTCAGGTGCTTATTCTTCACCTCTTGGTTATGCTTATGCATCTGTGAAGAAGACCACTGAAAAAGTGAAATATGTTGGAAGCTGCATTTTGGGGAGATGGGTTTATACACACATTTGGTTTGTTTGCATGTGGAAGTTGCATTTGCTTAGGTTGGGTACAGGTGTGAGGTGGTGAAAGAAGAGCAAAGGTGTGGACTGAGAAATAATGTTTTAACAATGTTTATAAGTGGAGAAAATTTTAAGCCTTGCTTGTAAAGGGAACTTTTGAAGCTTTACTGGGGGATTAGTCTTCCTTCCCTAAGAAAAGGTGAAATGATGTGGTCTTCTTATAATATTTTTCTGTCTGTTGGATTTAGAAGCCTGGAGTTACCTATGATCAGTTATAGTTTGACAAAACAAGATGTTTATTCTTGGTATAACAGTTGTGACTGAGGAAAAGAGAAATCTTTCTGATGTAGCCTTAGTATAAACAGATTAAGCTTAGATTTTCTTTCATTTTTTCATCTGTGTCTTGGGCAAAACACTTGAGTCTGACCTGAAATACCAAGCACTTCAAAGATGCTGTGTTTGTTAGTGTAACTATTGACAGTACTATTAGCACTGTGTAGCGTGGGAAAACAATTAGTTGGTTTCTTTCCTCAGTGTGGTGGTGCTCATTTCACTGTTCCATTTAAAACTGTTCATTTTACTGTGTTGTTATTTGTCTGATTTCTTATGGTGTTGCTCTCTTGTGGGTTAATCTTTTGTGTTCTGAGGCTTTTGCAAGGGAAAGTTTAACAGCCAAAACTGTTGGAGCTGCTCTTCCAGCTAAGAGCAAAATGGTGTCACCTTGAGCTGCAACGGAGATGGAGCAGAATGTTTTTAGAGCAGGATACAGGATGGACATTTTGTGCTGTTCCCTGTGCTTGCTTCAACATACTCATGACCAAGAGACTTGAGAGTTGCTGGCAGTGTTTTTCTCCCACTAAGCCTTGCATTGGACCACTGTTAGTTAAGGTAGAAAAGATTAGTTGATGTTTCATTCCTTAAATCCCTGCCCTAGGGCTGGTAAAAGGAGGGATTTTCACTTCCCATGACTCATATGTTGAACCAAGGAGAGAATTTGCACTGGGTACATCCTGACTCACGTTTCCCAGCTAGTTTGGAAAAAAAAAAAAAAAACCAAGAAAAACCCCAACAAACCCCACCTCCCAGCCAGGAATGAACTTGTTGAAATCAAGTGACTTCATATGTATTAAATTGTTTGTACTAATGAGCATTGAAATATGAAAAGTGAAAGAATTTATTTTAGTTAAAAAAAAAATGAAGGGAATGCTGTATTAGGAAATGCTTATGTTAGGAAAGCACATTGTTTGAAAATGGTTAATGGAAAAAAATATTCATATTGTGAGTAATCTGGCTTGAAGCCTCCTGAAGATATCTGACAACATAAGTAAAAGAACAGAACCTTGTTTATTTAGAATGCACACAAAAAAATTTTGAGTTTTAACCATCAGAAAGTTCTTTCAAGATGCAGCTTGGTCTGTTTCTATCCTTTTAGATATATTTTTCCTCCTTAAATACTGTGACTGGAAAGTTGCTGAATAAGTCTGCTTGAGACCACTGACCGAAGCTCAGGAAACTTCTGCTGTCCTCATTGCTCCAGTGTGAGCAGCCTCCTCCTTCATCCTATTGACTCAGTTGTTGGGGTATTTCCACATGGTTTGGAGGTTGATCCTGGACTGCAGTTAAGTACAAGTGCTCAGCAGTGGCTGGCTAGAAGTAACCAATCCTGAACTGAGGCACAAATCCCTGGAGATGACAGATTGCAGTGAGGAGTAGCAAGCCTGATGGTGCTTGAAGTTGGGTGATGCTGCTGTAGACACTGGACAAGTTTTGTGTCCCAGATGGAGCTTTGCATCAGCAGGGAAAGCCTGTGGGACCCAGTTCTGTGGAGCAACTTTTGGCATTGCTTTGTAGAAATGTCCTCAGCAGATGGTGCAGCATCAGCTCTCAGCGGAGCTGCTCACACACCTCGGGTCACTATTGCAGTTTTCAGCCTTTGATAGTTCTGAATGCAGGGGGGTCTCACTGATTTGGGTTTTTTTGCCTCTCAGCAGTGATGAGCTATTCCTAGAGGTACATGTGCAACACCTTTGGAATCCATGGCTTAATGCTTTCAATAGAACAGTTTATTTTTGCGGTGTAATATTTTCACATTATCCATTGCAAAGCTGTATTCAGTGTGTTTTTAAAAATTCTTTGTCTATTTATTGAAAAAAAAGGACTTGTGGGCATAAAATGTCTTAGGGTTTATCATGATCTGAAGCTTTGCTGTAATACATTTAAAAGCTTAGCACTATCTTTTTCATATATATTTTATTAATTTTAGGTAGTAGATAGTATGGTTAAAGAATTGTCCTCTAAACCAGAAAAGTACCTTTGCAGAACCAGAAGTCAGAACTAATGTGTGTGACTTATGCTAGGAATTACTTATTTAGACATTTTTCTCATTTAGTAATTTAGACATATGGGTGCTTACAATTTAATTTTATTAGGTTGCAGAAATTGCAATAAATTGTTCCTTTCCAGGAAAAGTAAAATTGTGATGGCTGAAGAGGTCATTCTTTTAATGCCATTATAAGGCCTTGAGCAGTGTGGTCTAGTGGAATCTGTCCCTGCCCATGGCAGAGGTAGTTGGGACTGGATGGTCTTTAAGATCCCTTCCAACCCTTACCATTCTATTGCTCTGTAATATGTAGGCAGGATCCCAGTGTGCTGACTAAGCTGTTAGAATAGTCTTCCCATATGCATGCTAGGCCTCCTTTTTTCCCCTCTTATTTGATGATCTGTCATTTAGCTTTCTACTTAGTTAGTTAGTTAGTTAGTAAGTTATTCTTCCTTGGATTTTCCTGACCATTTTGATAGTCTGCAGCCCCAGTGAGCTGGGTGATTCCATTCTGTGCTGGCTCACTTTTTTTTATTTCTCTTGCATAGTAATTACTCTCCCAACCGAGACAATTTGTGACCCTTCCCATGTTCAGCCTTCTGGCTTTCACTGACCTGTACATTTTATTGGAACTGAAGGACTAGACTCATAAAGAAATGGCCTATTGCAGAGCTGGTATGGTGTGACCATCCAGGGGGAGCTGTAGCAATAAGGGCAAGAGGCTGAGAATTTGCATAATTTAAACATTGTCAATATGTTGATTACATCTATGCCAATTTGTTCATTGATCCTGTAAGGCTTATTCCCTGTATTAGTCCCCTGGAAAATGCTAATAAAATTTTATTTGAATAGTCCACAATTTTTGTTACTTCTGCATCTTGGGCTTGAATAATGGTGATATCTTAAAATGATTGTGCATTTACTGTGTCCTAAAATGTCCATCAGAGAACTCTTCTAATGCTGTAGCTTATTAGAGCCTTCTGGAATTATGTTTTATGGCATTCTACAAAGCCCTGGAGGGTATGCTTAGTTACTGCTGTCACGGCAGATTTCTAAAAATACAGTCCTCTGGAGGCTTCTGTTGGAATTAAGCAACTTCATTATTTGGTGTTCATTAGTTGAATTTCATGCTTTTCTTTTTACTGTTAATATATAACTAACTTGATGGCAACTGTGAAGTGTAGGTTTTCCTTTCCTTGCTTTTTGATGAGCATAAGGTAAAATTGACATGATTTAAGAGCAATTGTTTTTAAAACTGTCTCTGTAATAAAATTTTTAAAAATTTCTTAAAATTTTTATGTAGGTTTGAAGGAAGATTCCTGCTACATTAAAGAGGATATAAAGGTATTTATTCTGATATAGTGCAGGAAGACCACTAGGTTTTTCAAACAGGATTGTGTGTGACACTGAATTTTTTAAGTAATATCATTAAGCAGTTTACCTTTTTGAAGAGGTTTGCTAGCTGGCTCCATTCCTGGCACTGCATTGAAATTGTTAATCTGAAATGAAAAGAAACTGGAAGTAAAAACAGGGCTGTCACTGTAGAAGCCCAGTCAGGTCTGGCAGAGACACAGCCCTGCACATCTCCCTGTGCCCCATGGTCAGCATGGTGGGTGGGAATGGCCATTCAGCAGATCAGCGGATAACCAGCATCCCAAGAAACTTGAAAGGCTTAAATGTTCTGTGCTGTCTGGAAATTTGCCTGCACTGTAAGGCCAGAAGCTTCCAGCCTAATGATAGGCAGCCAATACTACTTTCAAAGCTGGATTTGATGGAGACACTGAATTGTAGTCCTATTTAATGTAAACTTTGACTTTCACCTTAAAATCTTTTCATTCAATTAATATAGCATATTTTATTTTAGAAAATGAACATGCATGCAAAAATGAGCTACCAGCAAGCAATTATAGAAGTCTCACTTCATAGAATTTTCCTCTTCTGAAAGGAATAAAATTAAAGAAAAACTAAACAAAAAACCCAGAGTATAAGACCAAAATGTATTAAGTTATTTTGATGCAGGGAGGCTTTAGAGGAAAAGGTCTTTCTTGTCACAGCCAAACAGCTCATTATTTTTGAACACATGGAAAGACTCTTCTTTGTATGAAGAATTGGAGGTGACTGGGTGATCTGTCTAAGCATTATTTTAAAATGACAAAATTGGCATAAAGAGTTAGTATGTAAAACTGCTGTCAAAACTCTGAAGTTTGATAGATGTATTTTACTAAGGTTTATTATTTTACTGATAATATCTCAGTGTAGAATTTGGGCATTTCTAGAAGTTTGTGGAATAAAGTTTGATTTTGTTTCTAAAGTCTTTAAGCAGAATGAGAGCTTGGGGATTATTGCATGAATATTGTGTTTTAACTTGTGCCTTTCTCTACATAGTCCCTGAAGGCATTGTCAGTGTATGGTCCAGCTGCTTCAGATAGCAATCTTTAAAAACCCTTCAGGGAAAAATTGAAACTTCTCTTCATCCTCTCCCTTTCTTTCCAAGGGAAAATATCTTTCTATGTTCTTCCTGCCTTGAACAGGCCTATTAACCTACCTTGGACTTTGTAGGTTTATTAAATACCCTAATGTTCAGTAACAAGCATATTCTTCATGTCCAGGTATGAAAATTTTCTGTAGTTCTGTCAGTCATGTGAATATCTTTTGAAGTTCTTTCAGCTTTCCTTATTAGATTTCTTGCATTTGTGAAACAGTGTTGAATGAGGTGTTTCAGCTGTTTTTTGTTGGTTTGGGGTTTTTTAGGTTGATTGGGGCGTACTTGATATTTGTATCTGAGTAGACAGCCATCTGTCCCTCAGGTCGTGCCAATTATACCAACTCTGAAAGCAGCCACAGAAATGCAGTTCTTTCATTGAGCCTGCACAACTGTTTCTTTCACCTTTTGTCTTTTAAGGAGGTTGGCCTCGAGCAGTTAGTTTTTGTTGCATAACCACTACTTATCAAATGGTGTTGCAAATGAATGAAGCAAAAACAAAAGCTCTTGGCAAGACATTTTGTCTAAATTAACTTAATTATTATGGCAAATCTAAAAAGATGGAAAATAATTGCATTAAAATACTTTTAATGTAGAGGGACTTGCTGTATGGTAATACTTTTAAAATAATTGCAGGTAACAATATCAGGTTTGTACATTTGAACCCTCATGTGGATGAGTGAAGGTTCCTATGGAGGGGGAATTTCTCATTTGTTTCTTCTGAATATCCCACATTACATTTTATTTGCCAGAAAAAAACCAAATACTCATATTCAACATGGCCTGAGAACAGAGCCATGCCTAATTTACTGTATGATATTTCAGCTTACTCTCATCTGATAGCATGTTAAGTAAATCAGGATTATAGACCTAAATTTTATCTTGAAATGTAAAATGAATTGTGTTTGTGGGAGGGGCAAGTAAATCAGTTTTTCCCACATGGATACTCTAGCAAAACATAGAAATACTGCTTGTAAGTGCAGAGATCTAACTTAAGAATTGCTAGTTTTTGAGAGTCTTTATAGTGCTTTGTCAAATAGTTGTATGGAGAGTCAGGTATTTTTTCAGTTTAGTCCCCTGCAAAAAACCCTTCACTTAGCATTACTGTCAGATACTTTTTTTTAATCACTGACAAATTTATAGTGCTAAACTTAAAAATTCACACTTGTTATCTCTTCAGTCCTTCTTAAAAAAGACAGAACTTACACATTGGCAGGATTAATACTATGATGTTTTGGAGCAAGTGTTATTTACTTAAAATAATCAATGTACTATCCTTTCATTTAATAGCAAATATGATGTGTTATGGGGGAGAGGGAATGTATTCAGCTCTTAGTGAGCATGATGAGGGAGTCAAGAGCTTATGGGTCAGGATAAAAGAGCAGAGTGGAAAGAGTGACCCTGTTGTGGGAATGTGCTGCAGGCTGCCTGATGAAGAGGAGGAGAGGGATGAGGCTTCTACAGGCAATTAGCAGCAAGTCTCACAGTCACAGGCCATGGTTCTTGTGGGGAACTTTTAAGCCCTGTGACATCTGCTGGAGAAGCTGTACAGCAATACTCAATCAGTCCAGGAGGCTCCTGGAAAGCACTGACAGTAACTTCCTGCCACAGATGGTGGAGGATCCCACAAGGAATGGTGTGCTGCCTGACCTCATAGTAACCAACAAGGAAGTCTTGTTGGGATGTGAAGGTTGGGGGCAGCCTTGGCTGTAGTGACCACAAGATTGTAGAGTTCAGTGTTGGATGAAGAGGTAGCAGGACAGCAAGCAAGATGATGACCATGGACTTTAGGTGAACTCACTTTAGCCTCTTTAGGGATATTCTTGGAAGAATCCCATGGGAACCAGGCTCTGCAGGGAAGAGCAGGCCAGGAGAGTTTGTTGATGATCAAGGCTCCTTTCCTCCAAGCTTGAGAATGATGCATCCTAATGAGAAAGAGTCAGGCCAAGGGCACCAGAAACAAACCACCATAAATGAATAAAGAACTGCTGTCATTACTCAAGCAAAAGCAAAAAGTTACCAGGAAACAGAAGCAAGGCCAGGCCACTTGGAGTGAGTATTGAGAGGTGGTCAGGAGAAGTGGAAATGAAACTTGAAAGGCTAAGTCCCATCTAAAATGACATCTGGCCACCTTCTGAAATTCAACAGGGACAAATGCAGGGTCCCACACTCAGGGAGAAAAAACAGCATGCATCAGGCTAGGGGCTGGCCTGCTGGAAGGCAACTCAGCAGAGAAGGACCCAGAGAACTTGGTGGACAGCAGGCTGTCCCTGAGCCAGCTGTGTGCTGTGAGCCAGCCTAGGTGGCCAAGAAGGCCAGTGGTTTCCTGGGAGTGCATTAGAAAAAGCAGGTTGAGGGAAGTGATACTGTCCCTCTGCTCAGTCCTGGTGAGGCTACATTTGAAGTTCTGTGTCCAGTTCTGTGTTCCACAGTAGAAGAGAGACATGGAGCTCCTGGAGGCATCCAGTGAAGAGCTACTAAGTTGGTTGAGGGTCTGAGAATCTCTCCTATGAGGAAATGCTGCAGGAGCCAGGCTTGTTCAGCCTCAAGAAGAGGTGACTGACAGGAGACCTCCTAAATGTGTGTAACCATCAAAAGGGTGGCTATCAAGAGGATGGATTGAGGCTCTTTTTGGTGGTGCAAAGCAACAGGACAAGAGGCACTGGGCAGAAACTGAGGCACAGGAAGTTCTACCTGAAAGGAGGAATAAGCTCACTCACTGTACAGGTGACCAAGCAGCAGCACAGGTTGCCCAGAGGGGTTGTGGAGTCTCCACCACTGGAGATATTCAAGAACGATTTGGACACAATCCTGTACAGTGTGCTCTAGGCCAACCCTGCTTGAACAGGGACATTGGACCAGATGACACTGTGGTCCCTTCCAACATGACCAATTATGTGATCCTTTTTCTCCAGAAAATCAAGTTTATTCCCTATTCTCTCCCAAGTTTTTGAATTGAGTCTTTCAAAGATTGCATTAAAATTCTTCTTATGGTAAAACTTATATCATGCATAAAGAGAAGAGAGTTCTTGAACATTTTTCCAATATACCTATATTTCAGTATTTAAAAACAAAATTTTTATGAATACAGAAATGTGGTGGGCCCTAACTCTTCCATTCTTTTTTTTTGACAGTCTGTTTTCCTTCCATTTTATGATGTCCTCTTGCTGAAAAAAATCTTCTTTCTTCTTCAGTTTGAGTTAAAAATTCTTACTTGATCTTGCTTTATCTTTACTCTTGCTCTTACTTCCATTTCCTGAACTGTTGCAGAGTCCTAGTTGCTCTTTCTATTTCCCACCAAATATAAATCACTACTTCATGTTGCGGAAATGACTTGGAGTGGCTCAGGGTAAGACCTTGCATGCTGCTTTCTCTTCCTTTCACAAATGTCAAAAGTTAAGGAGAAAAGTAGATCTCGGTTGTATTTATGTAGCGAGTGTATGTTTGCTGTTTGTGCCTCATGAGAGTTTAATGGGATATTTATCACATCCTTCACTGAGGCCCCAGTGGAGCTGGTGGCTGCTCCTGCTCTAGTTCAGTTCCCTGGGTGGGTTATAGGGAGAAATGGCATCTCATGAGTGATATGGGACATCCCGGGATCAGAGCAGAGGCCACAGTACTGCAGGTCACGGGAGGGCTCTCCATGATTAGCTGGCTGCAAAGTTTGCTTACATGTATTTGGAAACTCTGGGAAGCGTGGATTTGGGACTGTATGTAAAAGGAGTAGCTGTATGCTTGCTTAGTGTACTTAAGAAAGCAGTTCTGCATGTCATTGTTCTTTGGCTGTTGATCTTTGTATTTTTCCTCTCTATATATTATTAGTCTGTTTTTAGCTTCAGTTGTTTCTATCTTTCTTTAAAATCTAGAGGAATGCTTTGAAGTACTTTCTTTCCATACCTTCTGTCAATTCTACTTAAGGTTTTCAGGTTGGTTTTCCCATAGAAAAGAAATACACCTATCTACTGCTTAATGTTACCCTAAACCTCTTGAACTGTTTTCGTTTAACCAAAAGACAACTAGCCTTGCCTTTAGCCTGAAACAAGGCACAGTGAGCTTCAAACCTAAAGCAAATAACTTTACAAGTTAGAAATGATTAAAAAATTGATGTCTTTAATTCTTCTGTAGTGCCACAGTGAGTGGAGCTCACAAGAGCAGTAGTTTTGAATATCATTTTTGGTTGAGTGTTTGGCCGAAAGAAAACCCAAACAGATGATTTTTCTTTTTCAGACCATAATGACAGTGAGTTAACAGCTGTGAGCACTCTTGGTGGTTAGCATGTGAGACCTTGGCTTGATTCTTGGCCAGTGAACATGCTCAGGGGCTGGGTTTGCATGGCTTATACTGGGTTTGTAGATATTTTAATATACTGGTGAGACAAGCTACATGTTTGTGGGATACTGGTGGTTAGAGTGGTTAAAAACAGGGAATCAGATGGCACAGGACCAACAAAAACTTTTGCTGGAGAAAAAAAAAAAAAGTAGTTTTTTATTCTAGAATAGAGGTTTATCAGGCAGGTTTTGAGAAAGACTGGAACTGAAACCTGCTGCCTTTGTTCGTTGGGGTTAAACATTCCTCTTCTAAATGCACATCAGTGGCTTGCTGAAGGGGAGCCCTGCTATTAATGTGTTCATACTAGATTATAAATGATGTGAGTATGTCTAATCTGTGTTATTTGATACAAACCAGACCCCAAGTTCCCTGATGGAACTAGTGCTATCACCAGCACACAGCACTTTGCACACCCAAACTGCTGCACACGTCTGGCTAAACATTGTGATACCTTTGCAGAGTAGGAAATATCATCCCTTTGAGTGATTTTTCCCTTTTGGGATTTTGGTGGGCACTTGGGATTGTATCAGTGTCTAAGGCTAGTGGCCATTTAATTGATCATACTGGTCTGTAAACTAAAGAAATTGTTCCCCAACTCTCCTGTTTTATAGATGCTAGTTACTTTCTTCATTAAACTGTCTTCTTGCAGGCTCCCACTGTGTTTTGAAAACATGAAAATGCTCTTGTGGAGAACATTTTTAACTTCTTAATGTTGAATTATTTAGTCTCCTCTCCTTTTTCTTTCCCCTAGATAATGTTTTTGCTGCTTTCTTGCATCTTGCTTAATCATATGCTGATTCAGAGCAGTCAGATAGGAGACATGAAACTTTGTAGTGGAGTAGAATCTCTCTGTACTTCTTTTCCACAGCTGGTCTGTTACACTTGTGGCAGAAGGTTGTTCCAGTGTCAGCCCAGACATGTCTCTCAAGAAACATAGAGGGCACACAGTATCTTTATCTCTGGACTGGTCTCTCTGCTTTTGGCAGGAAATAGATTTCTCAGAGTGGTTAATGTTCCTTGAGAAATTGTTTGCCAGTTCCCCTGGAAAGTTGCTCCAAGGATTGAAATATTCCATTTGCTACTGTGCTTCTTTGCAATCAGGCTTTTCTACAGCTGGTGAGTGGGAAAGTAAGTCACTGTATTTGTCCAGATGTGGTTGTCTGCTATCATACATACACAATGTTTGCATATTCTGCTTTTTTTTTTTTCCTTTTAATGCCCTATAAACTGTCATTTGCCATTTGCACTTGCCTTTCAATTAAGTATTGTATCATGTGTATCCTTCCTTCCTCTGACTCCTTTATCCTTGCTTCTTTCCTTCTTTCATTATGGTTATTTTCAGCTGTGTTCCCACCTCTCCATCCAGGCCTTTCTGCTTCTCTCATAGTCATAGATTCTTTGTACAAACCCTGGCCATCTGTTCCTCACCCTTTGAATCCTTCCCCTCTGATAGGGTTTTTTCTATATCTTGCCTCCTTCTGCTCTTCCTTTCTGTATCCTCAGATTTATTTGTTATAGAGGATAACTACCATGACTTCAAAATAATGCATAAAGAGCTGAAGTGTCAATTTATTTAATATTTTTTTTGTTAAGTGTAATAATAATTAAAGAATAATTTAAAAATCAGAAAATACCTGAGCAATTAAAATCAGTGAGTTAAGAAGGTAATATTTTAAATAAAATTATGTAAAAATCATCTTTGCTTTTAGGCAAAGGAAGGTCTTCTAACCTCATGGCACAGTAACCTTGCATGTTGTATACGACAGAATCTAAGAAATTCCTTTATCTCCCATAGTTTGTCATTAGTGTTTCTTGCATTAGTAAATGATGTGGCATACAGAGGAACAAGAAAATGATAAGATGCCTCATTGGGTGCTTCCATGCTGTAAACTGGCTTTTATGATTTGCACTCCTTGAGAGCTCCTCCTGAACATCCATTTTAGAGAAAGCAGAAACATTCCTTTAGAACTTAATGAGTATGAAAAAAAAACCAGAGAAAGTGGCATCTTTATGACCTCTCTTGCAGAGAGCATTGGCTTCTTTGCACTTGCAGTATAAGGGTCTAGGTAAGCTCCTTGGCTTCTCTGTGTCCTCTGTGGGTTTTGCTCCAGAGAAATCCTGCCTTCAGAGATGCCAAATGACTTGCTCTGGGGTTTGTGTTCCCTGGACTTAGTGCACTACTGCAAACTGCATCTAAGTACTGACCCCCTGCTGAACTGTGTACCTCTGTTTGTATGGCATCATGTGGGGACTAACACACCTGCTCTTGTAAGAATTTTGTGGAAAGCCTGGAAGGAGTACTCTTTGACTATCCACCAAAATTAAGATGTTGGTCTACTTCAAGCCACATAGTGAAACCCTTGCTGCCTCTGTGGTTTCTTGCGCTGAGAGCAGCAAATAAACAGCTGGACGTATTTTTCCTCAAATTATGTCTTACCATTAGTATAATTCCTATATAAATTGAAGAAAACTAAACCATTCTTTTAGAAAGGAGACTTTTTGTCTGTATGCATGCTCACACATGCATGAACACAGAGTAATTATTTTTTTAAATCAAGCTGTGAAAGAAACCACTAAACCCAGTGAGCTGCAGTTGGGCTGTATCCTTATCTTTATGGACCACCAGTATGGAGTTTCTTTTTACTGTTATGACTGATCTTCAAGACGTGGCAGTAAGCTCTGCCTGATATTTATCATACATTTACATTTAGTATTCTGAAAATACGGACCAAACATTAGTTTAAATTGAAATTGAGAAGTGATTATACCTCCAAAGGAGTGCAGTTTGTGTTGCATGTATGTATTTATATCAGCTGCACAATTTTAGTGATACGGTTAAATTATCAAGGCTGAAGATTGCAGGAAATATCTGGAAATGCTTTTGCACTCAGTGGGATCCTCAGTGAGAAGGGGAATGTAGAAGTGGAGGACTCATGTGGGGGATCTTGGGGTAGAGCAGAGTAAAAGCTGAGCTCTGGCAGCTGTTCTTTTCACAGTTACTGTGATATAGTGGTATACTGATTGGTGCTTTCGTTTTAAAACTAAAACAAAGGGTACTCAAAAAGCAATTTATTGTTTCTTTTTTTCCTCTTTTGTGTTGGTTTCAATGCAGTAACTGTTTTTTATTAGAATTTTTTTTTCGTTCTTGTTCATCTCATTTAATATTTTAAGGTGCTTTGTCTGATGCTGAGTATGGTGTCCCTGAGGGTCGAGTCATAGTCCTGCTCAGCTTAAGAGTTTGCAAAGTATCTCTGGAAAACTGCCAACTGAACTGGAAAGGCCTGGTTCAAGATGGGTGGCAGGTTAATGGAGAGAGCTCTCTCTTGGCAAATTGTTTCTCCTGATGTAACAGAAAAATGGAAGTATTATTCACACCAGCCCTGTGAGATTGCTCTGCCTTGGGCTTGAAGGAAGGGATCTCTGTGAGCTCTTACAGTGCAAGGGCCACACAGTAAAAGGGGGCTACAGCTTTGCATGCCTTTGGACAGAGGCTTCTGTTCATCAGCATGTAAAAGGGATTGGGGCTGTGCCGGTGGCAGACCGCACTTTGGGAACACCGGTATCCACAGCTGGGCAGGTGGAGCTGCTGCAGCTTTTGTCACTGCTTCCTTGAATTGGGACAGCTGGAAAAGGACCCAAGGAAATCATCAGATCCAAAGCCTCCATGTTAGGGGGTCCTTTACATAGAGATGCCAGA
Organism: Zonotrichia leucophrys gambelii; assembly: GCF_028769735.1. Taxonomy (NCBI): domain Eukaryota; kingdom Metazoa; phylum Chordata; class Aves; order Passeriformes; family Passerellidae; genus Zonotrichia; species Zonotrichia leucophrys. Next base: position 24,482,759 of record NC_088173.1, on the reverse strand, counting down.
TTATGGTATGAAATAGGATTTTAGTCCCATGCTGAACATGCAGTATATAACAAGATTATGTGCCACAGGAATAAATATTTCTTATAGTTGAAGTTGTTTCCTGTAATTTCTTCTCTGTGGGTCGGAGCCTCAGATTTATATTTGGGCACTTTTGTATTTATTTTGTCTTTATTTTTATTACATAAGTTACATATGTATTTTAAAATTTTATTATTTTTAAACACATGTATTTTAAAAAGCTATATTCACTTGTTTATTTAAATACATTAATATTAATGCATGTTTTATAGCTGTGTTTAATGTTACTGGAAAAGTTTTATTTTGTTCTTTGTTTTCTTTATTAGCTTGCTGAAAGCAGTCAGAAAAAAGAGGCTTTAGAAAAAAGCATCGAGAAATCAAAAATTGGACGTGAAGATACTGTAAGTTGCTTTGGGGGGAATGTAATCCTACAAGGAAATAATGCTACGAGTATGTACTTCTTGTAAATACTAATGTAGTACTTCTAGGTGTTTTCAGATATAAAAGTATCTTAAAATTTGAACTACCCAGAGGCCTGTACCAGAGTTGCCAATGGGTGCTGAACTGCCAAATCTGGTAACTACAAACTTCGATGTTGGTTTGGGTTTTTTTCAAATTATTTGTAATATAGTTTCCTAAATTACTGTTCTGAGCAGTAATGTAAGCCCAGTGCTCTTTGCTGCTGAAGCTGTTAACACTGAAAAAATATATCTAGGCTTGCTGTTTGTCATAACCAACATATTAGTTAGAAATACTTTGTATGGTATTCTAGGTTGCTGACTTGCTCTGAGATGCTCAGTCTAAAGTGATTTAAACCTCCAATAAACATGCATAGCCAGAAGCTTTCAGGAGGAATTGAATTTTGTAGGAAAGTGCCAAATCTTCAAATCCGAACTGTTTTGTAGAAACACTCTAGGTTTTCCCTATGTATGTTTCATTTATCTAGTAGGAATAGAGTGAACCTTACCATCAAACTCTGCTAATGTTGCAGTTCCACAAATTCAATTAAAACCTGCTTTTTAGCAGTGTCTTTAATGGGAATTCTTTATTCATTCATTCACAATGCACTGTAATCAGGAATCACAGGCAGGTTTCTCACATAATTGTGCTTGTCATGTTTCCAAACTGTTTCAGCCTTGGGCTTCTCCAGCATGTGACCTGCCCTACAGACAGCTATTGGTCTGGAAATCCTGTTCTGGCTGATGTTTCCAACATTTTCATTCCTGATTATACATCAAGAAGAAGTCCTAAAAAATCTAGATTGCAATGTAGGTCTCCAAGCATCTCACCTCCATACCTCAGCATCTGGAAACTTTTCATTTCCATACTGCATTTTCAGAACATGCTGAATCCAGACTGTTGGCAAAAGCCCTGGGAAATATGGAAGTTTGGGGGGGAAAAACTCAACAACTGTAAACAAAATCCCAAATCCACAAAGACCTCAGACTGTTGGGTTACCATGGAGATTGCCATTGGTAAAATTTCGATCGCTTACAAACTCATGCAGTCTGGCTCTTCTAGGCTGCCCTAGCTTGAGTTATTTGAATATCAGCCAGTTCCAGTGTTTGTAGCTACAGACTGAATTAGAGCTATGTGCTGAGCTGGCTGTGGGAGAGCTCATGTGGAGTCAGTGTCTGCAGATTCTTACTGATCGATAGAATCTTTGAGGTCAGTATTGTGTACAATCTTAGCAAAGACTACCATGTCATAAATGCATGAATTTATTTTTGAGACCATTGCTCTTAAAGGGTGTGCAAAAGAAAAGACAAATTCAGAGGGTGTTCATACACAGCATCTCAATTTGTGGAAGGGTGGATGGTAGGTTTTTCTGTAATGCCGTCTTTCATTACGAGACTAGCACTCTTAAATACTGCTTAACCTTTAAGCCAAATAATTAAGAGATCTCTTTGGAGTTTGTTAAACCATTGTTAAACAATGGTTTAAAGGTAGTAGAAAATTGTTCTTTTATCGATACATTTTGGCCTTAACTTTTTTTCCTTCCAGCTGGTATTCAGTATCATTTAATATCTCTGAGAATTCTATGTAATAAAATAAAATGCTCAAGTAGTTCATAGACATAGACATAGAAAGCAGTAGTGAAAGCAGCTTTTAAATTTTAATTGTATATTTTTATTTTTAAAAAAACTTTGGGTGATAATTACTGTTTTTAATAATTGGAGGTTTTTTTTATCTCCCAACATCCTTTGAATGCTCAGGCGGATCGTGCAGCTCTGCTGAAGGAACTTGCTGCCCTTCGGCAGAAGAAAGAGCAGCTAAAGACAGAAATAGACAAATACAGGGAATGTGATCCAGATGTGGTTGAAGAGATGCGTAAGTTGTGCATTGTTTCAAGTGATCCTTTGCCTGAAAAGTTCTGCACTTCTTTGGCCTAAAATCTGGTATTCAGAAGTTAGTCAAAGAATAACTGCTTTTCTTTTTAAAGCTGAGCAGTACAAAACAGGTGCACTGACCATTTCTTTTCATGTTCTGTTCTGTTATACATGAGGAAGTTCATTGATGCTTACTCTGCCACCACCTGAGCAGTTGAGAAACAATCCTATAATTGAAATACTCTGATGCTTTAGAATTAACATCAGGGTCATCCTTTCCAGAACCATGTTAATTCTACAACTCGTGCTGTACCCTAGAATGTGTGTAGGAGGAGGAGTCTCTAGCTCCCATTTGCCTTCAGTTCCATGCTGTTAAGATTGGTATCTTTCTACTTTGTCTTGCCTATTTAAAACATAAGCATTTCATTAGAGATGCTTAATTGTCACATACATGAAAGTAGGTTATCACAATCTTGACTGACTGTACTGTCTCTGACATGTTTGGTTTTGGTTGGAGTTTCTAACTAATGGAATACAGAGAATTATGAGTGACTTTAATACAGAATTTGGCACTGAAATGCACTTAATATTTTGATCCTTAGCATGAAAAATGAAAAGCATGCATGAAATTTTATTTAATTTTCTCTTCTGCAGCCCTCATGTTTTATTTATTAGGCCCTTACATTGCTACCCAAGCACCACTGCATATTCAGGTTGCTGTAATGGCAAAATGATTTTACAAAGTGACGAGAAACAGGCACAAAACTTTTTCTGAAAAGAGATGTGGCTAAATCTTTCTCCTTTCTTATTTTACTAACAAAGTTCACAGCTTTAGAGCTGAGAGAAAGCCAGGAACATAAACAGAGTTGGCAGCACTCTCCAAATTTGGACAGATATTATTTATTTTGAGGAGCTGTGACATTTTTTGTCAGCTGTGTTTTCTTTCCCCAAGGATGTAATGGTATGCCAGTATATAAGTAAACTTGAGACCTGAGGTTAGTTACTGTGCTGTAAATCCCTTGCTGCCTGCTCTCCTGAGGAGAAGACGCATTCCAGCTGGTTCCAGCTGTAAAAATGAATGAGGTTAGGCAGATACCAACAGCAGAGGGATGTGTAACATCAGGTATTTTAACTGCTGAGGTACCCTTACAGTCAGCATCTCACAGAATGGTTTGAGAGCCTCTTTTGAAACAGTCACAGTGAGCACGTTTCTAAATATGGCACAAGGGAGCAAATCACAGCTGCAATGCTAGGGCAAGCTGCATTAGCTGGTAACATGCAGACTGGTGTCTTGAAAAGAAAGAAAAAAAGGGAAGGAAATGTAATACTTAGTGCTTCAGTCATGGCCTTGTCTTTTGTCTGTATGTTGTGCATTTGGGTTTTTTTGTCCAAATGTGTGGAAGCTCCATGTGAATTTCTATGATGGAGGGATGAGCATTTAAGGCACTTGTGAGGTTAGCACTGTTGAGCTACCTGTAGGCTTCCCAGGGGAATATGCAGTAGTGTTTCAAAATTATTTTGTCCTTGAACTTAAAATTAAGTTTCTGCTTCATTATGTGTTTTGTCAGGCATTGCTGCACTGGCAGTATGCATTGTTGCTGGCAATGTATGAGTGAGTAAATGGTGGTGTCAGTTTTGGGGAGTTAATGCCCTTGTCAGAGCTGAATGGAATTGACAGGCTTTATAAAGAGATGGAAAGAAAAAAAAAGGATTGAGGGGGATTTCTTTTGGTTCCAGAGTACAGAAAAGTGTAAAGGCAAAAGTAAGAAGGCAATAAAGAATCTTAGGCAATGAAATGCATTCAGCTGGACATAAAAGTTATTGCTGCTGTTTCACAGAAAAATGGCATATTATAAAAGTTACTCATTCACAGATTTTCAAACTGCACGTGGGTGATACGATTTTCTACGTCTGTACAATTTAGATAACATAACCCTTGGGATTATTTTCAGTTAAATCACCTGAGCAGATTTCTAACTACCTTATTTTAGAGTCAGATGGCTGTTATGTTATGTAATCACACTCTTTTTAACAGTTGAATAAATATATTCAGTAAGATATATTCGATAAAATATATTTTGTAACAGGCAGTTGTCACTTTCTACCTTTGGGTTTTCTCTCTTCCTCCTTAATGACTTCAACCTGTAAGGCAATCTTCCTGATGCCCAGTGTAAAATTTCATCCTCTTAATTTCTCATCCTGTAGGACAGAGAGCTGCCTTGATTCTTCTTGTGGTATTTCAGGGCTACATCAAGTTGTCATCTGTTTTCAAATCTGGAGAATGCTTTGGTGTGTCTTTTAACCCTCAGCAGAGTTTTGCAGAAGGAAACCAGTTGCACAGCAGCAAGGCTCATTGAAACGTGCATGCACACACGCACACATACATACATAATTTTCAGGGTCAAAACAAAAGTTTGAATGATTCATAGCAAATATCTGAAGACTCAGCTAAAAACTGAACATCTGTCTTTACTTCCTGAGTCTCATGGTGGGAAAGTCAAACTTGACCATGTAACTAAATATATTATAATGCATATTCACAAGGGTGCAAATGGGAAAACTAATAACTCTGGGTTTTGCTGACTTCACTGTTTAGCTAGTTCACTGTTTTAGTGTCAACTAACCAAAGTTTTGCTCTAAGTTTTGGCTTAGTTTCCTTGGCTTTTGTATTAGAGGTACATTGCAGTATAATTTTTAATGCCTTCTCAAATTTACAGCATTTGAACACAGAATTTGTGTGTAACAAGTAACTAGAGTAAATAGCAGAAGCAACAAGATTTAGGGACTGACCACTAGAGGAAGCTACGTAATAGTCTGGTCTTGTGGATATAATCAGATAATTCCATTTTACAGGAACAGTATTGTAAAAATATATCTAGAACAGCAAAATATGTGAATTTTTTTCTAATGACCTCTGCAGTTCAGAAGTTTGTCTTTGCCACTTGGTAGTGTTGTTTAAGACACCTTCTGTGAGTTAGCATTGATTAATAAATTATTTCTCAAAGGCAGTAAAACAGACAAGAATAATTTGAATTAAAAAAAGCCAAACAAATAGTGGGATTTTATACTTCTCTAGTCAACTTGTGACCCTGCTTCAGATGGAGATTGTTTCTCACCTTTGAGACAGGTCTATGTAGGTGGGATATATTTTCATGGGAGAGCAGCCATTGTAGAGAGATTTGTCTCTTTTTGTGACATGGTATGCGTGTGTGCAGAGTTGGAGATGATGCTGCTAGATTCTCTAAAGGTTATGGTAGGCAACAAAGCCATGGAGAGTGCAAGTTTACAATAGTTCATAGTTGATGCAGATTTTCATAAAGTCAAGAGAAAAAGTTCCACCCAATATCAAGATTACCCTGCTGCATACGTTTAATTCTTTCTGCCTGCCAGAGAGAGGTGTTAAGGAGCTAATAAAATTTTTCTCATAATTAATTTTATAGAAAAGTTTGTCTGGCAACATAAGTGTATAAATGATAGGGACTTTCCTCTGAGTTGCTGGTCAGCTTGTAATTGGAAACAGCTAAACACTTTCAGTGTTCACTGTAAAATAAACATTTCTAGAATTTCAAACTTCTTGTTCTTTCACTGTAATAAGAAAAATTAAAATTTTTAAAACATTGTTAGGCCTTTGCTTGTTTTTACACAATAGCCATGCTTTGTTACTATGTGCCTTTGGATAGGGCAGCTCTCTCAGGAATAGTTACCTACTGACTGCACTGACTTCTGTGTGGTATGATTGCGAATATTTATGGGGCCTGGGATCTTGCCTGTCAGCATTCCTTTTTGATTTAGCATGTTTTTAGAATGTCTGGTTACTGATAACTTTTATGTCTTAGGCTTTTACCTTTAAAACAGTGATCTCAACATGTCTAGGCAAGCTTGTTTTCTCAAAAATTAGCAAACTACCAGATACAACACAATCAGCAATTTTGGTGTCAGCCTTTTTACTTTAGCTCTCTCTGTTTATTTTTATCCTGTAACAAGAGAGACAGGGGGTTCAAATGGACATGATTTTAAACTACAAATATCCACATAATTATTCTTTTGACTCTCTGAATGTGTGGTCTCCGAGGCCTCACTGCCAGTCCAGTTCAAGTTATTTTCTAAAATTAATACTTACATGATTCTGTGAAAATAAATTTTGGTAAAACACCCAGAGTTTACTGAATACCATGAAAATGTCATGTTATATGTAATATGTATTTGAAAATGTCTTTTTTTCCTTTTAGGTCCTTCAAAAATTTCTAGTTCTGATGTTTCTAAACAAAGAAAATTTTAGCTTGACAAACTGAGGAATTGTCAGGGTATATAGACAGTATGAGAAAAGAGTTCTGTATTGTCCAGTTTTTTCATTTGTCTTAATGTCTGAAAGGTTAATGCTGAAAAGGTAATGTTTATTTAGGTTTTTTTGAGTGCATAGTTTGGGGGTTGGTTTTTTTGTTGATACACCCAGCTATTCTCTTATGTTCAAATCAATTTGAAAATCTGTTGCATATGCAGATGTACTTCATGTTACAAAAACTTTAGTACTAAGAGGTAGATTCTTTGGGACATTCTTACTAATGCTAGGAATAGTTCCTGTTCCCAGAAGAGAAACAGTAGTGAAGAAATTAAATGAAGATTGGATTATGCTGGCTAATGGAGAGCCTTTAAAATGAGTTACATCAATTTTACTCAAAATGTGTCAGAATGCCAATAATTTACACATGGTTTAATTGATTGTTGTTCAGAAATTGTATCAGAAAGGTGGTTTAAACTAAAAAGCCTTGTCAGCAGTATCAGCTAATAAACTATTAAAAAAAATTTGAATGTTTCCACTTGGAAAGGTGGAAATCTACAAATAATTTTGAGCCTGGTCTAGGTGCCACCAAGATCAATAGTGTACAGATGAAGCCTTTAGAGAAAATGTTTTTTTAATCCCTTTTACAGTATGTTCAGTTTCCAATTAGGAGAATATTTCCTAGCTACTGACCGTGAAATATGCACCTGGCATCTGAGACAAGCTGTGCGTTTTACAGTTTGTGCAGCAATGCCGTTAACAGAGGTCTGCAGTTGGAAATTAGTCATTCTGCTGATGTTAGACTTGTGTCTTCACTCACACTTAAGTTAGTCTTAGTGGGTTAAACTAAACTTTCCTTGGAATGAATCAGACACTTGCTTAAAAGTACATAGAAAAATAATGGTTATAAACACAAGAACTCCTTTTATAATGAGTCTCATCTTACAGAGTATTATATATTTAATATATTCCTCTCCAGAGAATCTGGGTGAGAATATGACAGGAAGTAGACAATGGATGTTCATATATGGAGCTTACAGGCTATCTGCTACTAATGAGAACAAAACTACACAGCTCACACACCCACGCCTTTTTTCCTCCTTCATCATGGAGTACCAGAGTATATATAGATGTGCACCAGTTATGAAAGGACATGGTTACTCTACTGTTCTCAACAAACTAAGAATTTTGTTTTGTTTCCCCTGCTCCCTATACTGTTCTTGGAATGGCTTTTCATTCATTTGGAAGGTTGACAAATTAAATTATTTGTTCAAAAACTACAATAAAATATAAATCAAACTTACGAAAACTAAGCATAACTTAGTTTGTAGAAAGAATGAGGAATAATAAATGTACTTGAATGTGAACATAGTTTCATACAATAATGCTAAAATTTTAGCTGTTAAGTAAAGTTGAGAAAAGGAACAGGGTACTTAATGAATGGAGGTACCAATGTGTACTTTGATTACTGATCCAAGTTCCTTTGGTTATCATAAGAAACTGGATGGAATTGCCAATATCAGAGTATCTTCAGCCCTTCTATTTTTTTTATCTTGAAAATCAAAGGAGGCTTGCTTGCATTTCAGATATTGAAAAGGCTGATCCTTTGACTAAGGAAACACTTACTAAGCAGAATCTGGCTGTGATTACCAGAGGCTGTAATGTATTGGCTTAAGGACCTTCCCTGACGAAAGCAAGTTAAAGAATTCTCACCTTGGCCCTTCCTTCGTTCCAGTGCTGAAGTTCACCAGTGATAAGTTGTCAGCTCAAGTTAGGAACTGATGGACTTTCCTGAAGTCTTTGAAATCTCTCTTTCCATCCAGAAAATCTGAAGAAGACTTTCATTGCCTTCTTCACAAGACTTTCATACATATGGTCATTTGTCATGCACCTCACAGAATTGTATGTCATGTGGTAATCTCTGAAGAGCACCCAGGGATCTTCTGACCAGCTAGGAACAGGTGATGAGTTTTCATAAGGGGATTTTCATGAATTCTGCAATGAATGGAACTGTTAGAAAATGGATTTGAAAAAACTTGAATGAGGGAGCAACAGGACTGTGTAAATGAGTGAGCAGCTTTTGGCACTTAGAAAAAAAGAAAAATATAACAGTCATGAAGAATAATGAGTGAAAGGCTACCAGGTCAAACTGGGCAAATTAAGAAGTGTCTGTGCATACGTACCTAAGGCACAAAGCTTAAAGTGAAATATGGGGCTTTTGGCTGAAGCTGGAAAGCTTAACTCCAGAAGGGTCACTTGGCTTTCAGCAAAAGGCACTTATTCTCTGCATTTCAGAGAATTTCTCTGTCTCTGTGTTTGGTCTTCAGATAAGAGGTTACTCTGCAATGAGAAATTGTCCTAAATATTTAGACTTATGCATACTTGTGTTTTTATACCTCAAACACATTATAGCCAGACTATTCTTAGGGAGTGTCAACTTAAGCCAACTTGCTTTAAAATGAAGCTATATTTTAGCTAGTTAAGCAAAAAGCTATTTTTTGTCAGTGTAGCTTTTCTTGGACACTCAGAAAGAAGGCAGTTGGAGGACCAAATCTTTAGATGATATATGTAGCAAACACCCTGCTTAAATGAATTTGACACTCTGGAAGGTTGCTGTTTCTTTAAATCAAATGAGAACACTCACAAGATATATTTTTGTTCTTTTTCTTTATTTTGTTTCTTATTTGTTTATATTGGAATGACAGAAAAAAATAGTTAAAGTGAGAGGCTCACAGGTGAAGTATATAGGAATAGCTTTATTGTCTCTGCCATTAAATCCTTATGGCAAAAGCTGTTGAGCTGCTTGGGAATGGTAGACACTTGATAAAATTTGTGATATGGAAAATGGCTACTTATGGCTACATTTATGACACTCTTTTATTTAGGAGTGAATTGGCGTATGGTTTCATTTATGACACTCTTCTATTTAGGAGTGCCCTGATGAAAGGATCTAATCTATAGATCCATTTATATATGAAACAAAAAGGCTTTTATGGAGTAAGTGTTTTGCTTCAGTCTTCCAGAGTTAGACCTGCTAAGTTTGTTGTGTATGGTAGCACTCATTCAGATAATTTTGATAAAGTTACGGTGATATTTGAAGGAATGTACTGGCCTATATATTTTCATGACTTTGACATGCAAAATTGGATCAGGAAGGCTATTGTAGATTTTAGTTCATTGTCTTTACTGCTAACATGCAGGACTGTCAAACTGATGTCTTCCCTGGCCTTGCTTAAAGAAATGTATTGCTAATCTTTTATGTTAAAATATCTCCTATATTTTATGGGATGGTGTGTTATGTTTTCGCTATGTGTTTTTCTGGATAATGACTGTATAGTCTTAATATAGATAGCTTGTCCTCTGCCATTTAACAGAAGATTTTGCAGGGCAGGTTGTGTGAGTGCAAGACTAATGTTAGCACATTTGACAGTATTTCTAATGTTTTTTCTTCCCTTCTCACTTCAATGTCATATGAATTAGTTTCACGGAAAAGAGCAGGTTATCAGAGAAAAATTCAGAACGGAAAACCAATTTGGAAACAGCTAGAACAACACAGAAGTTTTCTCTCTGCCACTGTATGAGATCTTTGTAGATTGGGGGATGTTTGGTATTTTGAGTCAGTTTTGCATGACGCTGTTTTAAGAAAGGTAGGGAAATATAATCCTGATGAAACAGCAGTAGTGTGAAATCTGAAACTACTTTATAATGTGTGAGCAATTCAGTATCAGAAAGGGAGGTTGAGTTGATGAAGCTCTGTAATGTGGCCTGTCATGTATGTGCATCTGCTCAGTGTTTATATTAATGAGCTGGATAATAGAATAGAAGATGTTCTTTTGTTATATTTGCAGATGATGACACTAGGAGAGACTGCATGGACAAAGGACAGAATGTGATTTCAAAATGATCATGATAAACTGCAAAGATGGTCTAATAACCAATGGATAGCATTCGGTAATGGCAAGTGCAAGGCTGTTACCTGTATTCAAGGATATTGTGCTACACAAATGATCTGAGGCAGTTGGTTAAGTGGGGAGGATTTGAAAAAAGATGTCAGAATTGAATATAAGAATTTTTGTTGTGCCAAGAAAGACCCCTACACTAAGATACAAAAGCAGTGGTATAACCCACAATGAGATGTATAAAATAATCTTTCTGCTCAAGGCAGAAAGTGTGGCACTAAAGGCTTTAGCATGGCTTCAGCTGTAACACAGTGTCAGTGTTGGATATCCTACCTGGATATAGCCTAGTACTTTATTGCAAAGCATTCATATATTCATGTAACTAAGTGCTCACAGTAGAGCAAGAGGACATTGAGCAATCACATTCTAAGAGACAAAAAAACTTTACAAAAATAGGGCTCAAAAGATGGTTCTTAGTGGGTTGTGCATATCTGTATCTCCTCAAAAAAAGAAAAGGAACAGCCTGTTACTCAGGTTCATGGAGAAGATGGCAAAAAAGTAATAGCCTTAAATTGTATGGCCAGAAAATTGGAAACCTTAAAAACAGGCAACAAATACCTCAGAAATGGCATAGGAAAAGTTGAACATACTTTGAGTTGTGGTGACAGACACCAGAGAACCTCTTGCGATACCTTCCAGGGTCTTCTCTACAATGTCTGTGGCACGTGAGGTCACAGCAGATTGCAATACACATCTGCCCAAAAACCATGGTGCCCTGGCATGGGCCTCCTTGTGAAATACAATTCAGCAGCTCAGAAGTGTGCAAGTTCCTTTAGCTGTGCCGAAGGTGTGGCATTTATTAGTGAATGAAGTGGGGAAGGAAGAGTTGTCCAGTGCAAGAAAAACAGAGTGGTGTCAGGGAGACCTGAATCAGCCCTGAATCAAGCTGGTGTGCTTGTTTCTGTTTTGCAAGCTCTTTGCTTCCCTCTGCTCTTTGGATGAAAATTGATGTATTTTAGTTATGCAACTAAGATTTCAGTGTGGATTTTCAAGTACAACACTTGAAAGGTAAATGGTCTTTTTCTGTAGGTACATGAGTATAGTAAACTTAAGTGCCAGAGCATGTCTCGCATAGAGGAACTTTTTGGTAGCAATTGTGACAAATTCTGTTGGATATGTTTCAAGGAGACCCTGTGTACATACTGATGAAATTTGACAGTGTGACCTTTTCATACAGGACAGAGGGAGTTTTTTGCTGATGAGACTTGACACTTTTTTCAAACACACTGACAGACATTTTAAAGGCAGACCCTTTAAAAGCATATTCTCAGCAATGTGAATCAGCTTCTTAGTAGCTTAACTGTGCACTGCTGCATCTCACCAGGTAGACAAGACTGTGATACCTATTTGCTCAGGTTCATTTCCAGGCATATATACACTGATGTTGCAGCAGAAATGCTGATTTTGTTAATTCATATATCACTATTCTTGAGTATTTTTCTATCTCAAATAGCTTATATTGTGTTCTATGCTTTTCAGAATAGTTGTAGATCAATAGCTAGCATTCATAACTGTCAGTGATTTTTCTTGTAGTGCTGAAACTTTATTCAGAGTCTAAAATAAGTCAGTATAAAAAGTTGAGTTTGTGATGCCATTTAAATGAGAAACCATATTTACACATCGACTTGAATTTAGTAATGAATTCTGACCTGTTGATTAACATAATGAGGAAAAGTGTTGTGTAGGATACTGGAGTATGGGGGAGGAGTGATGTGTTATTTTGGATTCAGAGGAGTTGACAGAATTCTGATGTGCTATCACTTTTCTACACGGCAGCTCTTTATTCTGTTTATAAGAGGAAGTTCCTGTTTGGGAAGCATGGGGGAGGATAAAGATTTCCAATAGTATAGACATATCTGCCTGGTACAGGGTTACAAAACATTCTTGTAGAGCTCTTCTTGCCACATTGCAATTCAGCCTGTTGACAGTGTTGTAGATTACTTATTCTCAAGGATACTCAAGTATGGACCTTAAGAAACCATTTCATCACATCATTTCCATAAATAGTCTCCAATGGCAAGCCATGGGCTCTTGACCAGAGTCTGTGGTGTCAGTTTGAATAGACAGGTGGGTAGGAATTACTAGGCAGTAACCTTTTGTACTTTCTGTGGATGACAGGTGTATAATTTCTATGCTCACCTTCTACCCTGGCCTTTGGAGATGGGATCTTTATTTGCATGAGATGTTTTCATTAGTGGAAAGAATTTTGGAAACTGCGTCACAGCATATTATAGTGATGCTACCCCAGGAGAAGTAGGAAAACAAACTGTCATGACGGCAAGGTAATGTTTCTGGAAAGTAAGGACAACCTATGTGCAGGAGAATGATTATCCACTGCCTTCTGCAGAGGGTTATCCAGAGTCATGAGAGGTTCAAGTTTACATGTTCCTACTGTAGTTGCCATTTTTCATCTTTGAATTAGTTCCAAGTGAATGCATATTTATTACAGGAATTCAAATCCACTTAATGCACTTAATTTACCCTGACCAGTTTCACGAGAGATTGGGAATCTTTGGGCTAATAATCCTCCCTGGTCCCTGAGAACAGTTGCAGCTGTTCCCTGTGTTTCATGCAGAGGAATTGTGATCCATGCTGTAAAATAACTCCCTTGCCCACATGCTGAAGGCTGCAGTTGTATTTTGCATGTGTCTGCTAACACCCTACAGGCTGATGGGTGACTCTCTCCTTGGGAAGGTGCTAATTCCCTCTGCAGTCACGTGCCTTTTAAGTGAGGAAGTCCATACCATTTTCTTGTGGCATTAGTTGTGGTAGGTCAAAACTGGCACTCAGGTGTGTAAACTTTATAAATACAATTAGCCTTTGTTATTCTGGGGAAGTAGAGGTTCCTGGACCTAAAAGTCCTTAAAGTTATCCAGAAAATGCCAGAGTAGGATCTAGGAGATCAGAGAAAGTGACAGCTCTTTGTTCGTTTCTGCCAGCTCAGGTGGTTGTGAGCTGGTTCTGGCCATTGGTTTGGTTTGGTTTGTTTTGTTTCTTTTACTATAGCTACCAGAACTGTAATATGGTGCCTTTACAATCTGAATTTGAGTACTGTTCCATGACTGTATCCTTAGTGTTCCTGTAATGATATGTGTGAGACTTAAAAATGTTTTTAGGAAGAACCTAAAGTACATTTGGAAAATGTTTCTGAGGAGATGGTGGTTGTTACTATCACAATTGATTTTAGCCCTGTGGAAATATTTGAGACTTCTGCAGTTTTGGCCATTCAATTTTGGAATGCAAATAGGATTTTTAATTCAAACTCTCTCCCCCTTCCGGTGAAAAAAGTGAGAGAATCTGGGGGAAGAAGGAAAGAGGAGGCTGTAGTTCTGCAGTATGCTGAGAATGACTGTAGGGGCCTCCTGAGTCAGATCATTGTGGCCTTACAATGATTTGAGTCAATATATAATGCCTGTTGAGATTTGTTAGAAACACTGCTGTGCTGATGTTCTGTGCTGCCGGCCTTGACCCCTCACCAGGTGCTGTCCATTTGCTTTAGAAGCTTTTTGGTGCACCTCTGACATCTGTCCATGTGCCCGTTTGTCACCTCTGTCTCCTGGCCTGCTCCAAAATACCTGCAGGTCACTGGTAGAATGCCACTTCCCTGCATTGAAAAGCATGTTTCCAACCCACCCTTGTTTTCATTTTAGGCATTTACTGTGGCTGGACCTTCCTTTCCATACCTTTGCTTTCCTCTGAGGGGGTAGAGGGGATTGTCCCTGTGAGAAGGACAATCACAATATGCTTGGGATAATGGTTCAGTTCCCAGAATCTGGGCTTTTTGAGTTCCCTGCAGTTCTCCAGAGGTACTAGGAGTTGAGGGGAAAAAAAACTTTCATGAGGACTGGTCAAAATAACTCTGTCCTGTAGCCTTTCACTGTTTTGGGCATATTTCCAGGTGTGTTTTGCTGACATAACAGACTAGCACTTCACGTCTTGCTGCTCCTGGGCCTTGCATTGCTGTACATACAGTGTTTGCTTTTGTTCAGTTTTGGAGACAAAAATGCAAGCTTCCATCTTCTTTCTTAGAAAATGCCAGATGTGCCTGAAATTAGTCAGCAGAGGATACAGGTATGTGCCTTAGCCAAATAAATGACTTGTATCCTGCAGACATGGGAGTGGGAAAGTCTACTGATTCATTGTCACACAAATAGGTGAAATAAATATGTAATGTCCTGAACAAATGGATTGTTTTGCAGCTTCCAGACAGCAATATATTGTCAGCCTATATGCAGACTGTAACTAGAGCCTAATGATAATGAGAACACCTGGAAGCATCTGGAAAATGTTGCCTCCTCTTTTGCTCACCTCTACTACATATTTGGCCTTTCATTGTCTTGTGCAGATTCAGTTCTGGAGTACTATTTAGTAGTTGCCAAAAATCAAGTTCAGTTAGAGCAGCTCTGGTGAGCAGGAGGATCAGAAGGAGTCCAGCCAAGTTTGGGGCTCCGTGGTTGTGATGGTTTTGGCAATTAGCCAGTTGCTCTTAGTGCTGTGTTTGAGTTTCTCCCTTTTACAGCTTCACACAGTTGGTGTCCTGATTCTGTTTTGGAGTGTATATTTTTGAGTTCCCATGCTATTGCTCTCTTCAGATCTTGAACTTCTTTTTCAGTGCAGTCTAAGAACCATCCTGGCTGTGGGATCCCCCTGTGTGAGCTAGAGAACAAGCAGTCAGAAGTAGCATTACTTGGAGTTAGCTACACCCATACATAAAGTAGGTGTGTCAGGGGGTGTCTGCTTTACTACTCTTGCTTTCCCTCATCCTCCGTGCTTGTGTACATACAGATAGTGCAACCAATGAAAGTCCCAACAAGCAACTATAAAAGAGTTCCAGAAAGCACTGAAGGGGCAGAGTTCTTCATTTCTGACAGTTCTTGTGAGGTCTCTGGAAGATGCTGGCAGTGATGCAGACCTGGCTGGTGTCTGTGCCTGGAGATGCAGGTCCACAACTATCAGCTATCTTGTTCCTCTTCAGGCATGGTATTGGTTGCAGCAGACACACAAGATCATGCAGTGGAATCATAGGCAAGACTTAAGACTGATCCCAAGGGGCTTAAATCTTGTCTTCAGATAGCTAAATGTTCACCTGTAGCCATGAGACACTGGGGATTATATGTCTGTCTATCTATCTGTCTGTCTGTCTGTATTTCCTCATTATAGCTTCCTGCTCTCACTACCATGTTTTCATTTCTAGCCACAATTGGTTATAGGCAGTGACTGCAGTTCTCACTTGTTGTCCAGCCTATGTCTGCCATCACCTCAGCCTTTTCTTTGGCAGAGGTGTGAAGTCACATTTTCAGAACACATGATCACATATGTATATTTTAGCACACATGAGCAGTGTTTGCAGGGTGAGGGCACCATGCTGCCCCTGTTGTGCTGGTCAATTGCTTCCAGCAAAACTGAGCTTTCTGCTGAGACCTCACAAGTGCTGTGGAATAGGTTGGCTCCCCCACCCCACCAGGATGCTGTCACCTCACAGCTCTGGATCTATGGAATTTAATGCCATCCCACTTTCCTCCACTTCACTTCAAACTTCATTACTTGGAGTCAAATACAGCTGTCAAGTTTTACAGTAGAATGTTAGAAAAATGCTGAGGTCACACATTTAAAGTCTTGATGAGTGGAAGCTCTTACTCTGCAGACTTGCATTAAGTAGGGTTAGGTACTGTTCCAAATGCCATTAGCTGCAAGTTTGTTGTCTGTGCTCCCAGTTGTGGAACTGAACAAGTGGGGATGGCAGCAAGCACTCAGCAAAGGAAATAAAGGATACCTCTCTCAGGCTAAACTTGAATTTCTGATGCATGCAAGTAAGCAAAAATGCCATTTTCTTTCCCTCAGTGTTTTACTCATCTTTTTTGCTTTTCTTCATGCTGTGCTCAAACTTTCTAATTGTAGGCCAGTTTTAGAAACTGTATTGGTTTTGAAATTACTCCAATGTAAACATATTTCATATCAATTACTGTTAAGGTTGGAGTAATGAGTACTTCCCTTCCTGTGTGCTAGCAGATGATTTTTCAACATAATTTCATTTTCCTTTAATGTGTATAACAATGGGTACCTGATCATGTGTTCATATCTCAGTACCCTGGAGACAAGTTTCATGCTGACCATTCAAATGAGTATTATCGTGCAAGTACTGACAAGACTGACTGGGAATAGCTTAAGTTACATGTAGGTGTGAGAACCAGAATGATTCTGATAAATTCCCACGTTCCAGCCTAACCTGCTTAATTCGATTCAGTGCTTACTTTAATGGGAGCAAGGTGATCTAAGAGGAATTCTTCTTGGTTGTTTTGTCTCATGGAAACGATACAAAACCTGCTTGTAGTAATGGTAATTTACTATTATGTGTTTAGTTCTGGAATGGTGTTAAGCCAAGTTTAATTGCCAAAAACATTATTTTGTCTTAATTTCATTGAGGGGTTCTCAAAGCCTTGGAGACATTCCAGAGCTATATCATAAACTTTTGGATTGATATGATAAACTGCTGCCTTGTCATTCTCCTTATCTGTGTAGAGTCATGCATACCCATGTGATGGTTTACTTATGTATAGAGAGGATTATGAAATATTTTCCATCTCTGTTGCCTCTGATATCTTTAGGCCATATATCTAGTTCAAATCTTGGTGAAGACAATTAAGCCCCTAGGCAAGCCAAACTAGGGTTATTTTATTTTAAAATATGTTTTTAAAATATGCTTTTAAAATTTATAGTAGTTCATATGGTATCTTTTATGCTCTTTACTCCTCTTTTTCTTTAACCTAGCTTTGTGCTTGCTGGAACCTTAGAAGTGTAAAACAAGTATTTGGAAGCAGTAGAATAACTTCCTTATATTGTGTGGTTCCATAAAAATGACATCAATAAAAATTTAGTTCTGTACCTTGTGTGATGATTTTACTGTGATGTATGCTTTTATTGTTGGTGGTGTTTTTCTCTGTTTCAGGCCAAACAAACCAAGTGGCCAAGGAGGCAGCCAACAGATGGACTGGTGTGTATTGCAGTGACACAGCTTCACACTAGAGCAATTTCAGTAAAAGGCCTACTTAGTATTAAGAACTTTAAATTTGATAAGAATTTGACATAGGATAGTCCTCACTTAAACAAAACATAGAAAAATTTATTGTACTTATAAAACTATTATGATTCAACAAAAAGAATACATCTTCTCAGTTTTGTTACTGAATATACTTCATATGCCATAACAGATTTGTTCTTCTGATGCTGTCTTGTACACTGTGTTAAATCCTGCAACTTGTTTCCTTGGATAAGTTAAAATCTCTTAAGATGAGGAAAGCAATAGAAACTGGAAATGGTGATGCCCAGGTATTCAGATAGTTTAATTCTATTCTGAATGCTCATTTCTTTCTAAAGAGTAGAATGTTTTGTGGAATCTTATTGCTGCTACCATGTGAAAGATGTTGATACAAAGTAGGTATTTCTCAAACTAATTGATCAGTTTTGACAGGTAAAATGATGCATAGCTTTAAGGAATGCTACTGTAATGACATTCATATGGAAGTTTAACTCAATTTTCTGTTGTTGCTTAGCTTTGCTGTATTCATTCCCATTTTTAAAAGCAAACAATTTATATGTCCTTATGGTTTTTTAGAATTATTTAGAATATTGTTTATCATTTTTTGTCCAGAAGAGATCTCCTACTGATGGACTTGCTATCATTGGTTGTGCCAAGTGCAGCAGGATATCTCTGTCTTAATCTTTGGACTGTTTTATACCTGGGTTGTTTACTGCATATGGGGAAACAAAATTACATGTTCTGGGAGTTGTCAGGGCTTTCTGCTGTTGGTGACAGGCTGTTCTCAAGGCTTCGAATGAGGTAAAGGAGCTGTGCCTCAGCCTGTAGAAGTACTTTGCTATTTAATTGGACAATTTGGTTATATGCTGCAGCATATTTTTCTTTTGAAGAGACAGTTTTAAAACCAAATGTGTGATGGTTAAAGAAAAGAAAAAATATCTCTAAACTGTGCAGAGACAGTGAACACTTCCTCTCTTAAGGAATGCTGCAATTTATGGGTTTTAAAAATGACGTAATGAGTTTCAGTAAATGCTGCAGTGAAAACTTATGTTAAATTGAACAAAATGTATATGTTAAAGTAATGTGATGCTAAAAAGAGAAGTCCTAACTAAAATAAAGCTTCTCGAATAAATAGTGTCTGAACAAACATGCAGGACTAGAAAGGACCTTACAGTAAATTTAAATCAAATTTTTGTAGCTGTAGACAGTCACATAGTAGGTGTCTAGTTGAAGAAGGACCTATAAAATACTAACTATGCATACTCACACTTACCTCATCACTCTAGAGCAGGCTTACACTGTAATTGTAGCTTTCAGTCTCCTTGTAAAAGAGGAGCAAGAAAAGATAAAGATAGCATATTTTTATTTGGTGCTAAGTAAATTATTTCCTCTTTTTTGGAGGTTATTAACAAAAGCCTCATGTTTTCTGTTCTAAATCTACTTGATAATGATGTTCCCCACCATGTACCTTTTTCATACAGACAAGAGATACTGGAAATGGAAGGATTTTGTTGTAGCTGAGACTAAAATTCATGCTTTCCTAAATACTCAAAATGAATGTTTTTCATTCTGTTTACAGATAACATCTTTTCAATAAAGTCCTGGGCCAAGCGTAAATTTGGATTTGAAGAGAGCAAAATAGATAAAGGTTTTGGAATCCCAGAAGATTTGGATTATATTGATTAGTGTTCAGTTGATGGCTGACACAGTTGTACATAGTTTGTTATATATTAATAGCTGCCATTAAAATGTGAATCCTCTCCAAAAAAGGTGACCGCCCTTTAATTTGCTGGTTTTGTTAAGGTTAATAAAATACTAAAAATATTTGTTGCCCTTTTTTTTTCTTGTATTCCATAGATAGTAAATCTCATGCTGCCTTCTGTGAGACAGGCTTAGCATAGACAGAGGTTATAGGGAATAATTACTACAGAGTCTGAGACTGGATTTAACTCTTCCTTTGCTTAACTGGAAGAGGTAAGTCCTAAGAGCTAGAAGCTCCAAGGATTTATGTTTAAACATGTTGAAGGCTTTGGAGTGGGAATTAGTGGGAACAATATGAAGTAGAATGAATTTTTCCCTTGTCTCACCAATGAAATAGAAAAAAGGCATTATCCATTAAGGGAAAAATGTGAGACAGTAAGGAGGTGAGTAGAAAGGCTGAGGTCTGGTTTCTGGTAATTTTTTATTGTTTTGGTTGCTAGAACTGCTTGTAAGTTTAGTGACAACATGATATTTGTTGTTGCAAAATACTAGTGCAACAGAGCTGAATCTGTTGGGATTCGACACTGAGAAAGCTGTTGTGGTCAAGGGTGTATCTGCATGGGGGGGAACAAAGAGCGCCCATCCCTTCACACCACTGTGCACTAAGATTTAGGATGTTTATCTGGGATGTGAGAGACTGAATTCAACTTACTGTTAAAAACTGAGGATTTTGGGTTTATGCACATTTTTCAATTTCAAGTTTAAAGCGCAGCCAGCCAAAATAATAACAGATGGTGAGCACCTCATTTTTTCTGGTGAAGTTTCTGAAGCACCTCACTTTGTATCAGCTTCTGGTTTCTAGTTCTGATCTGTGCATGGCTGCAGCAAGAGAGGTGGACAGTGGAGACTGGCGTTCCACAACTGTGGATTGCAAGATGGCATTTGTGCTGTACAGCTCTGGAGGATTTAAGCTTTACCTTCAGGAGGTAGGTGGGCCTGCTGCAAGCTATCGCTGAAAAGTGTCTGTCCACCTTTTATGCAACATCTGATGAGAGAGCATTGCTGAAATGTGGCATTTATCTGGAAATGTTCCCAGAAATCTGTCTCCTGTGACCTTTCCAATTAAAAAGTTTCCTAGCAGTTCAGCCTATGTTAAAATGCAAGTATTTCAGGTATGGCCCTGGATATTGTCATCTCATGTCTATGGGGACAGCAGAGTTACTGGGAAGATAACAGGTGAAAGATTTCCTCTCGGAGAGATAGCGTAGCAAGCTGTCCATTGCCTAAGGAAAATGTATGGGATGCCTGGCACATAGGAAAATGTTATTAAGCTTAAAATTGCAATGGTTTTATGAGTTTGGAAGGACTTTATTCCTAATATTCCTTTTATGTGTTTGGAAGGACTTTATTTTTAGTATGTCCAATACTGAACCTTGAGTACAGCTGCTGACTGGTAAAGGTGTAAGGGAAGTAGGTGGTGCTGAGCTGAGTGTTGGAGAGTTCCTGGGCAGGCCTGGCTTTTGCCCCAGCAAGGAAGGGGGTGCTGTGCAGCAAAGCTCCCTGCGGTGCCAAACTCCTGATGCACCTGTAGCTTGGGTGGTTGGGTTGCTCTTGGATTTTGTGCTGTGAAACAGTAAAGAGGCAGGCTTTTTTGGTTCTTTGTAGATCTCTCTCAAGTGAGTCCTTTTTTGGTTTTGCTAAACATTTGGAGTGACTGTTCTGTACCACCTAACAGGTTTGTGAAGCTCCTTGGCACATCTGTGTTCAGAGCACATAACTGCCATACAGTAGAGATGATGATTTCTCAAAAGGCTTGTTTGTATGAAGGAGCATTGAGCACATTAACTTACTGATGGTTTTTGCCTGTTAGAATCACTTTCATGTGGCTGACCTTCTATTGTCAGGGAGCCTCAGGTAATTTATGGTCTGTAGCAGCTTGTGCACCAAAACTTCCTCTGGTACCTGTGGGGATGAGGGTTTCTTACTGACTTCACTGCTTTGGCTACTTTCCAAATCCAAGAGGGAAACAAAGATGACCAGCTATGTAAGTTTAGCTGCAATATTGTGGCTTCCTGTCTGTAGGGTAAGAGCATTGTGGATTGTAGTAAAACCTTTAAATACAATAAATACCATCTAAATAACTATGCTTGAGGTAGATTTGCCCAGAGATACTACAGTCAGCCAGAATGACCTGGCTTTAAAAACGTCAAACACAGCCTTTATGCTTTGAACACAGAACTTAGGTAGTTCAGTTGCAGGGATTTGAGCAGCAGTGCAAGTTTCTCTAGAGTTTTGGGTTTGTTATATAGGTACAGAACCAGATGTAGACATACCACTGCACTTTACTTTTTGTTCTGTCTTCTGGTGTTGGTTAGCAAACCTGGAGGGAGAATTTGTCTGCTTCTATAAGGACACAATTTTGGAACAGTCAGAACAGAAATTTCTCAGCTAAAGAGAAGAACGAAAGAGGTGATGCATTACCAGAAACTGATTCTTACTCCTCTAGTGGAATAGATTGATTTTGTGCTACTGTTTTGTGATTCTGGATTTTTAGCAAAGGTGAATTTCAAGGGGAAAAGCAAAGATACATCCTTTCTGAGAGAAAAAGAGACAATTTGTGTATCTTGTATATTCCAAGATACTTTGAGCCTGCTGCATCTGCTCACTTTTGGAAGCTTTTCTTCTTAAAAAAATATGCAGCAGACTACTAAATCCCACAACATGAAACTATGTTGGATTGTGTGGTTTGAGATGTGTGTTCACTTCATTTTTTAGGAGAAGCTGGGACTTTGGTCTTCTGCTGAGTTAAAACTCAGTAGCAGTTAATATTATTTTCTTTCTGAGAAAATTTTTGCTATTAGCCTGTAGCAAAAATTAAAACACTTAAGCTAATTTTTTGTCCCAATTTGTATTTTTGATTTTCTTGAGATAGAACCTGAAATATTTCTAAAGAATCTAAGAAGAAAACAGTGAAGAATCTAACAAGAAGAACAGTGATTACTTCTACTGTTTCTCCTGTGGTTATGTCACAGCTATTTTATGTATGTCTTCCTCTTTTCTCTTTATTTCTTGTGCCCTATAGGGTTTTTTGCCCATGTAAGGTAAATGTTTTCAACTGTTATAGCTAAGCCAGTAGATGAGGCCTAACTACAATTCAGGTTTATAATTAAAACAGTTACTAGTGCAGTGGGTGAAAATCAAACCTGTTTTTAGCAGTCTGTTGCTCTGAACACTATCAGGAACAGTATCAGGTCCGGCTTTTCAAAATCTCATGAGGAGATTATCTTTACAGTACTAGGCTGAGGTGTTGGGTAGGCTTGCTCTTTGGGACTCATGTTGATTGGCCACTGTGAAGTAAGAGAGATGCAGGAGAAAATATTTATGTCTACCTGATCTACTAAGAAACCTTAATTATTTAAAGAAAGTTGCTGATTGTTGCTGCCCTGAAACATTCCGTTCTTCCTTGTCTTTTATCTTGTCATCCACATGCTCTGTACAACACCAAGCATCAGCTCTAGGACTCCCTTTATGGCACTTGCAGAGTGTTAAATGTTAACAGTCACAAAGGTTTAGGTTTTGACACGAGTCAGTTGCTAAGCCTTTCATTAATGCATCATGTAAAATGTCATTGCTGTTTGGGGGTGTATGAGAAGGGAAAATCTGGGCTCTGACACAAATGGCACGGTGATGCTGTAGTCACGTGACAGAAGTGGAACCGAAACTTCTTGGGACAATGAGGGGAAGAGAAACCCAGTTTGTAGTTTGTGATGGTGACTAAGAACTTCAATGCAAGAGGTCCTTGGAGAGTTCTTCTGTCATCCAGGCATATTTCCACCAGTCAGGTGATCTGGTTGGTGCTTATCTCCATGTTTCTTTTAGAGGTGAGATTTGTGTGATCATACTTTTCTGTCATATATCTTCTCCTTTTCCCTCCTGTTCTTAAATTACCCAGTGATTTCAGTTAAGTTTACTCTGAGGGGCCCTGTACAAGCTCACAATTTATTTATCTCTTCTGTTTGGCTGCCTGTCTGATAAATACAGGCTTTCCCTTTCCCACCTACCACTTTTGGAACTCTGAGAAGGGGTAGAGCATGCTGGAGGTGGGAGGAGGAGGGAAATATGTCAAAGATGGTGATGGAATATGTGAGGGTCTGGCAGCATTGATGGGGCTGACATGGGATGGTGTGTGCATCCTTTCAGTGGGAAGGAACAGGTGACTTACTTAAACAAATGATGTCCTTGACTAATCCTCGGTGTCACACATGTGACTGGGTTCTTCCATGATGGCAGCAGGTAACGCCAGCTAGACACAGTTCCTGTGTAAGTATTCTTGTGCACAAGGAGTCTGCCTCCACATCAAGGATAGCCTTTCTCTTCAGCTTCTTTTTCTCCTTGTACCATTTGCGTTTTCCACCCTTCCACTGTCGTTTCCCTTTTAGATCCGCTTGTGGCAACCACGTAGGCTGAGCAAGCGAAGCACTGCAGTCTGTACAGATGGCTGTCTGTCTTACTCCTCCTCCTGCTGGCACTGCTGTCAGCACACACACCTTCCAGTGCACAGGCATACGGGAAGGGAAGCATCTACCTCTGCGTGAGACTTGCCTGTTTAAACTGTATGCACAGAAGGCTGCATGTCAAGAAGACCAGGGAGCAGAAAGATCTGTTAACACCACCACAAGCACCACTGAACTTCCCAGTGTCACTTCAGACTCTTCTATAACGCCTCACAAATGAATGAACAGTTTTTATGCTGTGTGATGGTCGTACCTAACCTAGTTAGAAAAATTTTCCTTACAAAAAAGAGTTCCTGCTGAAGTATTTATAAAGAGCAGTTTTTAAGCAAAACCTGCTGGGCAATTTTCCGTTTCCAGTATTTGATGAAATCCCAAGTTACTCGGAGAAAGGATGAGCCTTTCCATATGAAAAACTTAATTTTAAAATATACTCCATTCTTTTGTTTCAAAAAAACCTTACTGATCTGGCAACCAGTGCTGAAGTAAATCCTGTAACCCATCCAAGGGTCACCTTTTTTCAAGTGAGATGATGAGCTTCTGCTGCGCTGCTGCTGAGGCTCAAAATGTTTAAAATTATGACTTCTAGATAAAGCCAGTGATGGACATACTGAAGCCATGTCTTACAGGGATTCCCACCCTACCTGGACACCTTTGATCACGTCACCTTTCTTCAGGCAGCACAGCACCTCAATGGCATTCTGGAGATGGGAATTTTATGTTGAGATAAAAAAAAAAAAAAAAAAAAGTTCTTATTTTTTGCACTCTACAGTGAGAAAAATCCTGTCCTTCTGGAGGATTTTTGAAGGAAGATAAAAAGTCAAATTTTCATACTTTGTTTTCAGTTTCTCAGAAAAATTAATTACCTATTTAATCAGATTTTTTTTTCATTGTTATGCTGTTCTCGGTCAAAGACATACTCCCAGTGGCAGAAATGCTTTTTGATTAATTTTTTTGCATGGACACCAATTAATCATCATAATAAGCTATATTCTTCTGTGGGCTTTTTTTTCTCCTGAAATATTACTAGGCAATATCCTCTTCCCTAGGTTTTAAAAAGTCAGTCAGCTCCTGAGATCAGTGATTAAAAAACCCAAAACCAAGGCTCTGCAGCAGATTTGATTGTTATTTCTGTGGCCATTGATGCTGTACCTGCCTGAAAAGGATATGTAAAAAATAACACTGAAGAAAGTTATACTCTGCTCCAGAACACCAGTCTCTGTATCATCTGGTGAAAGGCAAGAAGCCTGGATGATGCGTTCCATTTTTGGTGTAACTACCATCCAGCAGCTCAGCAAATGAGTAATTTTTTTTCAAACTAAGCATTGAACAAAGCAGCTTCAAATCCATCTTTGTAATCCATCAACTTTTTCTGGTACTTTCAAGCTGTTTATAGAAGTTACCTTAGATTTGGGCTAGTAAAAATGAAAACAGATTCACAATCAAAATTCAAAATTTAAAATGCTAGGTTCAAAATTGGATATCACATTGTTGAAGCTGTCTTTGTGTTCAACAACAACAAAAAAAATCTAGGAGCCCTTTCCTTGTCATAAACTGTTTAAATCATTAGAAGATTGTACAAACCTAAGAGAACCATTCATGTCTGCGTAGGAAATATGTCTTCACTCTTTCAAGTAGGCGTGATCGAAAATCTGCATTTTGGGGTTGTGTGTTTTCATGCTTATTCTTTCTTCAATGCTTATACTGGAACTAAGAGAATTTTCTGTTAAATAGCCTTTACTGCTATGCAAATTTGACTGATAACTGGATAGGAACATGGGGAAATGAAAAAAGGGAATTTAATGTCAAATTTTTTGGTTCTTTTTAGACTTTTCCCTTGTCAGTCTTGAGACAACAGAGTGGGCATTGTCTGACCTCTGGTTTGAACCAACTTCCCAAATCAGAAAACCATAAATGAAAAGCATTGATTCCTGACTTGATTTTCTATACCAACTCCCCAGCTGCATCCTCCAGCTTTTGATAGGGAGCAGATAAAAAAACAATAGCAATGAGTTTTTGCAAGGCTTTTTTTGGCTTTTTATCGCTACTGTTATTGCCTGGTGTGTCCCCATCCTGAAATAGGGCCAGAGGGAGGAGAGTTCACTGCTTAAAAAGCGCAAGTAAGATCTATGCTTAGATCCACCTTTGATGGCAGTTCCCCTCTCTGCCCTTCTAGACAGCTTTCTTTTTGACAATTTTACCCTAACAAATGCATATCTTGGCAAGTGAGTTGTGAATAGTCATGCTCTAATATAAGTGCTTTTGCATCATAAACTGGTATGCAATAGTGCAAGCAATAATTTACAGTTTAGTTTAAAAAAATTCTGAGAACCAGGCTTGCAGGTGTATTATGGAGTTACTGAAAGAAATCCTTTGATGTCAAGCTGTCTGCTTTATCATGTTGTTTTTTTTTCAAGGTAACACATTTCAGAGGCTTTAGTTTCATACACCATGCCAGTACTAATTGCACAGTTCTGTCATCTCTTGTATGAACAACAGCAGCGATAGTGGGACGCGTGGCCTTAGCTTTTACCAAAATTAAAGAATTTTTGCCAGGAAGGCAGCAGAGGATGATTCTGCTCAGAAGGTTCTGTGTTCTTGAAAAAGAAGCATTGAAGTCCTTTCAGCTTGCTTGATTTCTGAGTACTTCAAAAAGCATCTAGATCTGATTGAGTGAATGTATTTTCTCCTCAAGCCTGGGCTTTGCCTCTTGCCTTTGCTCCACCTGACAGGTGTCATCTTATCTTGGGCTTGAGCCGTTGGAGGCTGGCCTGGGAGCTGGGGCTGCGAGGTTGTTCTGCAGTGCTGTGGGTGGCTGTGAGCAGAGATACTGCTCCTGGCTGCTTGGGTGCAGAGAACAGCCTCCTATCTGGGAAGCTGGAAAGCTCTTGATAGCCTTGCGTGAAAAATATTTGTGGCAGTGCCAGTAGAACCTTATTCCCTTTATTTTAGAGCTCACGTTCATTTATTTATCTTTTCAAGTCTGTGGCCAGCCTCCTGTCCCTCAGCCTTCATAGTGCAAGGAGAAGCAATAAAAGTAAAATATAAAGTAAATGCAAAGCAATCCAAAGACTGAAGATGAGTGGGAGGAAAAAGCCTCATGACTTTTACTCTGAAGTCAAATTTAACAAGAGAAAGAGCCTAGAGGTCCCTTCTCCCTCCCCTACCATGGGTAGCATGCATTTCTCAGTTTGCATTGCTCAGTGTGACAGCCACAGGAATAAGCAAAATCTGTGACTGTAAAGGCATCAGGAGTGCTGCCCTCCTAGATTCAGCCAGTCCCATGTGCCCTTGAATTTGACAATTGAATTTTCAGCCTGTTCATTCATAGTAGAACTGAATGACGGAAGAAAATGACAGCCTGCATGAACTACCTTGAACAGAGGTGCTCACCTGTCTCTGGTTTTTGCATGCTGAGATGCAGTGCCACTCAGCCCGGCTAAAGCTGTGTCCTGGGAGAAGCTTTTGAGCCCCATATTCATAGCTTTGAAGGTCATAAAAGCACAAAAATAGGGAGCTGTGACTGTTACATTTAGCACTGCCATTCCAGGCTACTTTAAAATGTGTTGTTTTAGTTCTGTGGGTCATCTGGTCAGGTTCTTGGTTCAGTTAGGGGAATGGGATGCTGATGGTTCACCATCCTTTAAAATAAGCTCTGTACCATAAATGCTTTCTTGTTATTCTCAAAATTGGTTTCCATGGTAACTCTGTCACTGGAACAATCTTTCTGTTGATGAAAAGGAGGAAAATCATTTCCTTTTTAGGCATCCTCTGCTCAGTAAAATCCTCTTTTTGCAGAACCCTGTTTGCCTTTAGGGAATCAGGATTCTTATCTCTGTTCACCTCCACCAAGTGTACTCAAGGTTTCACCCCTACAATTTCCTTCTTCCACTCCTTTCTGGCTTTTGAGTTTAAACCATTACTTTTGCTTCAGAGATAAAAATCTGTGACGTTTCTGCTACAGAATTCCTTGGCATGTGGCTTCTGTCTTAACCTTCTGGCCAAAGCTTCTTGAATTGCACCTGATTTTTATGAAAACAGAATAACTTTGCTGGAGTGCTCTCTGCAGCAGGTCTGAGAGGCTGTGTAATGCAGGATGCTGCTGCATATCGAGCTTCTCACCTTTCCCATTTTATTGCTGACTTGTTTTTACAGCTCTGCCTGAGGATGCCTTTCTGCCAGAGCCCTGGATGCCAAGGCAGAGCCCAGTGATCTGTGCTACAGTGTGGAGCTTCTCTTGAGGAAAACTAGTGATTGCTCGGAGATCAGTCATGCAGAGACTGCAAACAAGTCTTGAACTCTGCATGTGCTGTAATGTCTTGCTGCAGAAACAGCTGTTGGTGTCGAAATGAGACACAAGAGGCAGCTTTAGCTTGGTGTGGGGAAAGGTAGCCTCTGCAGCATCAGGTGGCTTTGAGACTGAATAGCTTTTGTGGAAAATGTGCTTCAGTCAAATGCCACTTAAAGTACAGTTGCATTGCAGCCTGGCCTATGGAAGGGACCAGCCTGAATATCTTTCCATCATCGCCATAAACAAGTCTTGCTATTTTTTTTTTCTTGAAATTAATTACATTTTACTTATACCTCCATCTTACCTGCAAACTTAGGGAAAGATCTTTACCCCACAGTGCAGTTTCTCAACTGAAGCTTTAAGCCAGTTTTCTCAACTAGCATGCTTTAAGCACAACACAGCATCTTTTATTCCTGGCCCCCAGGCAGGTTATTGAGCATTTTTCAACATCTGCCTGGACATCCCTGGGGGTTCAGAGTGTAGCTGTGCTAAATGCCACGGGAGGCATTTGGGCATCTGTGTCTCTTCAGAGCTTTTCAGGAGACCAAGTTCTACT
The DNA here is from genome assembly GCF_028769735.1 of Zonotrichia leucophrys gambelii. Lineage (NCBI taxonomy): Eukaryota > Metazoa > Chordata > Aves > Passeriformes > Passerellidae > Zonotrichia > Zonotrichia leucophrys. The sequence goes on along the minus strand of NC_088173.1, from coordinate 24,454,078 downwards.
GAAATCACTGGGCGCCTAAAAATCTTCATAAGTTAGTCTCAGGTCTCTTCCCTACCAGATGGATTAAAAAAAATAACGGAGATTTTGTGAGGGGTTTTTTCCCATTTTTCTGTTGTTAAGGACAGCAGGATTGTAAATCATTCTTTTCTGCAGGAGCAATTGAGTCTGGTTCTGAATACAGCAGAAATATGCAACCTAGATGAATGTCATTTTGCTTACTACTGTTTCTAGGGCCCAAAATATAATTGGACAGGATTTGAGGTCTCAATAGCAGAAGATTTTATTTTTTTCAGAATAACTTTTTTTGGAGTTGACAGTAGTGTTGTGTCCTTTTCCAGTTTGACAGTCAGTCTCATCCACATTTAATGCTTTTGAAAGATGAATGCATAACCTTCAATTACTGAAAGCAGAAATCAAAATAAACCAGATTTCAAGTTTAATCCATTATGCTTTTCCCCATGTTTTCTTGATTGGAATGAGAGTGTTTCCTAGGAGACTTAGAGGTGAGTTTGCATTCTTTTCCTTGAGAAAGTTGCATGGAGTATCCTCTGTTTTCACATGCTTGTCATGCTAAGTATAATAAAGAAAATCTTGTGAATTTTTCCCAGATGGGTAGAATTGGATGCTTAGATTTGGATAAAGCAAAGGAAGAGAGCCTAATTCACCAGCTGAAGACTGATGAGTTGGCATAAAAACTAGATGAGTCCTTTTGAGGGTTGAGCTAGAGTATGTCCGTGCAAACTCCTAGCCTCTGGTTCTCAGGACTATGAATTGTGGGGAATATAAGATTCTAGCTTTTTACTTCATGTTTTTCTGGTTAATTGCACAAAAATTTGTCCTTTTAGAAATATCAGCCTGTCCTCCTTGCTGTTGTATGTCAGAATATAAATATATAAATAATTTCAGAACATTTTCTTCTATGACTTTTTTTTTTGGTGAGGTTTTTTTTTTTTGTTGCTAAGGTGATTACTTAGTGAATGCATTTAATTGATTTTGATCATCCATAATTGTATGGCCACAGATAAGTCCAAGCAGCGAGGCACCAAATCAGAAGTCTGCATTGAGTAGTGATCTGTTTCTTGATATACTCAATTAAGACCAAATAAAATATGCCAACAGACAATGTAATTCCTTTACGGAGTATTTCTAGCTTGAGTGGTAACATGCTTTTACATCTATATGATTTACTGTCCCACTCTGTCTGTGTAATCCTCTAGTTCATGCTCTTTACACATGGCAGTTACCAGACCACAAATGTATTTTCAGACTGAACCTTTCACCCTTTTTTTGCTGTAGGAAAAATGGTTGCATCCCTCCTTTTGGTGTTTCAGTGAATCATGATAACTATTAAATTGCCTCTTTAGATTCCTATACTACCAGTTTCTAGCATATCTATAAAAGAATATTCTTAGCATCTACTTCTATTTAATTATTCAAGGTATTTAACCTAATTGTGAACGAGGAAAAAAAGTCACTTGGTAAGGTTTTTGGGGCCTTTATCCTGCTGCTGAGTGCACACATATGTGCTCCTGGACATGAAGAGCTTGGAGACTGAGAACAAGGTACTGGGGTTACCCCATGTGTTTGCAGTACCTTGATCTGGGAATGGAGGTTTGATGAACCACCCCTCCACAACAGGAAGCACCAAAGGGAAAACATGGGCAGATGCTGGCACTGTGGTGTTTGGGCTTCTCCTCATGTCAGATAAGAGGCTCTGTGTGGTGGTGCAGGCTGCTGGAGCTGTGCTGGTAATGCCTGTGGGGAGTTAAACCACCCACAGGGATTCTCTCCTGGTTTCATTCTTCTAGCACTTAGATGAAGCTGCTAAACTGAGCAATATTAGTGGTGGGCAAGGAAATTCCCTGTGCCACAGGCTCCAGCACACAGCTCTAACAAGCCTGCTCTGTATTTCTGGCTGTATTTATTTTGAATTTGCTGCTCAATTTTAATGACTGAATGGATCTCAAGGTTGGAACAAATCTGCAAGTGACAGGACCCTCAAGGTGCCTCAGAGCTTCAGCAGCAGTGCTCATCCATGGCCTCTCAGCTGCCAGCTGGCTCCCAGGTGGCCCAGGGGCAGGGTAGGGGGGACATGGCACCCACCAGCAGGGACTGGAGACCCTCTGGGACCTGCAGTGGGAGCGTGTGCCGTGCATTGGCAGGGCAGGAGTGCACACAGCTGCAGGAGGCTGGCCCTTCACCAGGCAGCCTCCATATGTACATCTTTCTCCCACTTCTCCAAAAATTAATACACTCAAAAGTAGTTTAGCTGCAGGGATGCACTGTAGATTTCCTTAGTTTAAATGAAGTGGATCAGGGACTGTATCCCCAGCTGGGGTTAAACAGGCCATATATTGTTGCCTGCCTTTTTACATCTGGGAATAAGCTAGTTGCTTGTTACCGGTACCTAGCAAGTGAGAGAAGAAAAGTGGCCTTAAACCTGACTCTGGCAAGGAGAAAAATCCAATGGAAAATATGCATTTTTAATATGCCACTGGGTAAGTATATAATAGCAGAACAACATTCGTTGTAACCTGATATCCCTCAGGAATGAGGGAAAAGCTGACTGCTTGCTCCACTGAGCCAAAAAAATAAGAAAACATGTAAGTGCAAGTGTGCAGTCAGCAGCATAAGGAATAATGCTTCAGAAAGCTGAGAGCAAAGCTGGAGTTCTGAATGTTAAAAGCCTAACAGTTTTACATAGAAACACAACTTATTATTGGTAACCTCTTTGTAGGGATGTCTTCAGTGACCTGAAGAAAGTCCATATCCTTGTGCATTTATCCAGCCACCGGATAGCTGTTGTGGCAGAATCTAAGGAAGTACTTCATGTTAGCCATCTTCTGATTTCTTTCTGGAAACTAAACAGATTTTGGATATAAAAATATAATTTATTACAATATGTATTACATAAATGTAATGAATTATATTTTTATATCCAAAATCTGTTATATCTGTTTATATCCAAAATATGTAATACAAAATGTATTCCCTAGGGCAGATGTGGTGTTTTCAGAGGTCTGATGTCTTATCAAGGGCTGTAGAGAAGCAGCATAGTTGCATTTCATTTGAATATCACTCAGCATATACAACTGGCTTGGAAAAGCAATCCTGCATGGCCTTCAGACACCTGGCAGAGTACATTTTTGGCACAGCAGGCAGAGAATGAGGCATCCAGCTCCTGTGGCTGATGATGTGCATGGGTTCCCATCCAGAGTGTGCTGGAGCTGTACTGCTTCCTGTCCAGCTGTGAGTGCCATGCCACTGGGAATAGCTGGTGAGCAAAGGGCCACAGCCCTTGGGATGTCAGTACAGCAGCTGAATGCTTGCACTTCCCTGAGGAAAGGGCAGAGCTGCTGTGAGGTGAAGACCTGTGCATTGAAAATATGCTCCCCTAATGAACAGAAAGTTCCTGCAATTATTTGGAAGGAGGCTGTACAAGTGTCATTTTTGAAAGACAATGATAGAAATTACAGTTGCAGGGAATTGCAGATGTTCTGTGAAAAGAAACGTACAAGCCTAAAATTGCTCCCTGGGAAATAAAGTAAGTCTTCAAAATTTTCAGATGTCCTGATTTTCTGCGGCACTTTTCTAGGCAGCATTCAAAAGTGGATTAGAAAGTTGTAAATATCTAGGCTGATTCCTGGCTATAGGAATTAGACAGAAATATTACTCCATCAGCTCTTCCCAGGACAGCCTGGGCCTCTCTTCTCCCCAAGGTGCTCTGGGGTCTGCACGTGACAAAGGCTTCTGCAGAGACTCCCTCGGCAACCAGACCATTTCAGGTGAGGGGAGTCATGTGGCTCCTGTCCCAGCATTGCCTCCCTAGCCTTGGCTGAGCTGTCTGTGGGTAGCACTCAGGGTTCATGTCTGTTTGTGCCTCGGAGGGAAGCTTGTCTCTAACTGGGCACCCACACCTGCCACCCCTGAAGAAGCATCCCACATTTACACATGATTTTTGACTTCAGTGATGATGGAGCTGGGCCTCTGGAGAGGACTTCAGTACCCTGTATTGCAGAAGTGCCATGAGATGCTCCACTCCTGCCTAGATTTTACTGCTCTGCAATGTAAGTATCCAGAAAGGACTGTTCATGCTGTGGCTTGATTATGGGAACCATGAGCTTTCTTGTCCTCATGTCATTTGAGTTGTACTGCTCTAAGTACCCAGTCACCCACACCACTGCTGCCCATGCAGCCTGGGTGTTAAATGCCAATGCTTTGGGGTGGTCAGGAAGGCTCTGTAATAGCACCCCTTGTCCTCAGGGCAGGATTTATTTTCTCCTTTGTTATACTGTGGCTTTTTTTTCCCTAAATGAGGAAAGAGCTAGGTGCTGGAGGAGAGCACTTGGTGACAAGCTGGTGGCTGCAGCCACACAAGTTTTCAGCAGATAGGTGAGCCGAGAGGTCAGATCCCTCCTCATGGCAACTCTCACACAGCAGGCAGGGAACCTGGCTGCAGTTGGAGAGCCTGACCTGCATGTGCATCATGATGCCCTGGCGCTGAGCTGGGCAGCAACCAGATCCCTGGATTCTTTGGGCATGTTAAAAAAAAGGTGGCCTTATGTCTCTGGCATGAAAAATCCCTGGTACTTCACAGACTGTGCACATTACATTATTTTGGGTTACCTAAATTTCCCTCTCAGTTTTGGATGGAAGTGAAACTCTTATGTGCTGTCAAAACTGGCAGGGGGGTGGTGGAGGGGGGAGGAGAATTTTGCACGGCAACATCTTTTTTCCAAACAGATTATTCAATCAAGTAACTGCAACTCACAGGTTTCCAGTTGCTCCCCTAACTGCCCTCTGGCCGGTACCATGAAAGAAATAAACACATTCAACTTCTTTTTGTGAAAAGAGAACATCTGTGACCCATTACCATTGGATGTGGAGGCAGTCTTGGAAGCACAGCTCTGGCAAATTTGCCATTCACTTCTCCACGAGTTTGGCATTGCTGTTCTCTTATATTTCATCAGCATGTTTATTTTTGTTATAGTAACACTCCAGGACTTAAAAAAATAGCTACAGCAATAGTTTACCGTGTTTTAGTAAGCTTCTAACAGTACTGTTTCCAATTTGGGTGTATTTTTAAATGTGTCTTACTTTTGTGCTATGTTTTTTCAATGTCATCAATGCGTCTTCCTCCCTTAAGAGCATCTGCACACATGTGGAAGTGCTGCATTCTTGACAGCTGTGCTTTTTTCTGATGTGCTGTGGCACTAAACTGATTCTGGTTGCTTTACACTTTGTCCAGGCTTCACCCCTTTGAGCTCAAATTTCCCATGCCCGTTATCTGCCTCCAACTAGTTTATGTTCATTATTTTCAATTGCAGTGAAAAATGGCTCCACTGGGCTGAGGACTGAGGTTAAATAAGATGACATTTTACCCCCAGTAAAACCTTCTACAGCTATCAAAATTGAAAATTAGGCGCGTGGTAACTCTGCCATGGTTTACACCGTGTCCTTTTCCAGCCCATCAAACTTTGCCTGCAGCTGTGCCCCCATGAAGTGCTGTGGTCTTAGGAATGAGATGCAGCCTGTGAGACACGACATGGCTCTGAGTGCTGGTGAGGTGTGCCCAGCCATTTGTGCCCAGCCGTTACTGAACAGCATTTGTCATGCTGTGAAATCCTGTTTTACTGTTTTATTTCTAGACCTGCCCAGGCACCATGGCTTTTTTACAAACATGGTATTTATTACACCATTTTGCTACAGATTGTCCTTTCAATCTACTTATGGGCATCCTGTTTTTACATGGATCATTGCCATTTTTGTGGGGGTCTCCCTCTCCTCATCATTTTCCCTGGTGATCAAGAGCATTGGGGGTTTTGCCAGGGAAGCCTCACAAGGCAGGAATGGGGACTCCATGCCACTGCAGCCCAAGAATACCTGTAACCTTCACCACCTGAGTGAGGTGGCATGGGTAGGGTGGATGCTTACTTTTGGGATTCAATAGGATCTTCTCCTCTCACCTTGAGATGTTACCAATGCAGTTTCTCACTGTGGTTATACAAACTGCATGCCCTTGCCTAGAAATGGTGACAAGCAGGGTTGTACATCGAAAAATGAGTGCCTCTTTGGGAAACCACAGTTTTACTGATGCCTGTTTTACTGCTCTTTCCCTTTGCTCGTAGGTAATGTAGTTCTGGATTAAATGCTGCCTTTTGAACAGTCCAGGGATGAGCAAACCACGTAGAACAAAAGCTGGGCATCTTGTGGAAGCATGGCTGCTGCATCCTGCCTTGTTTTTATTGTGTGTGCTCTAGCTGTTATTTTCTTTTATTCATAACAGCTTAGAAACACACATATCAATGGCTTAGAAATCATTCCAGAACGAGAGAATAAATATGCATAGGTACAGATCTCAAAGGCAGAAAAAAATTTAGAATGCTTTTCTTCCCTTTAGTCCAGGCATGACCTTCAGTGGTAGAAACTCAATGTGCACCCCAGATTTTCTGTTCCCCCTCCTGTTTTGTGCCTAGGTACTGCCAGGCTCTCAGAACAGCGTGTCATGTTTTCTACATGATGCCATCACTTCAAACCGTGCAGTGAACTCATGGGTTTAGGGAGTCCAGCGTCATTGTCTCTGAAGCTTTCAAAGCTTCGCTTTAGTTTTAAATGCCTCTTTAAGCACAGACAATGCTCCAGCAGGCTTGCTGAAACTAAATGAAGCTTATAAAGCTTTGAACGCTATTGTAACATGGTGGGTCCCGCAGGAGACTGCAAAATCCTGCTGTGTGCAAGGATCCACCACGCTTTCAAGTGGATGCAGTGTATGTGCTAAAAAATGTAGGCAGAGCAGGGCAAGGAAAGGACAGAGCACATCAGCATATTTTTTTAACTACCTAGCATTTGATTGATACTACAACGGTAACAGTGCTTTTAAAAATAAAAATATTTACTATCCATTCTTCTTCAGTACACAGAGGAGTTTGGCATATATATATATATGTATGTATGTATGATACACTTGAGCAAGTGGGGTTTTTTTTAATAGATCACTTAACCATTCTGCTTTTCTTGTCAATATTTCAGAAGTTGCACCATTCAAATAACTTAATATTGTTCTATGTTCATCAAACCTTCTGTGTGATCATATAGATGCTTCCTTTACCATGCAGATTTTTTCAATCAAATATGCATGAGAAGAGGGAAAATGAAAAAAAAGTAGGCCAGGTAAGTACCCTATTTTTCTGTCTGTGTTTAATCACAACCTAGAAAGTCAAAGCGAGCTGGCAAAAATTCTGCTTAGAAACAAGATGTTTGTTATCCGCAGTAACGAGTGCGGTGTCATTAACAGCTTTTGGGGCAGTGCCGCTGCCTGTTCGCTCTCCCGTCCTCAAAGAGGCGATGGATGGGCTGCTGACCCAGATCGGACGCGTAAGACGAGAACGATTCCTCCCTGACAAGCCCCAGCAGAGACAACTGGTCATTAATTGTAAAAATTCTGCCAGCGTGTGGTTTTAGAAACAATTTGTACGTCTTTAATTACTCTGCCAGGGCAGGCTTTGTCCCAGACACTCTTATCAGGCTGAATTAGTCTTTAAAAGAATTAGGCTCAGCCCAGCTCGAGATGCACTCACAATCTTCGCTAAGAATCTTTGCTCAGAATGGGGGGGCGAGGGGGAGCGTGCAGTGGTGGAGCGCATGACAGTAATTGTCACCAGAAGGAAGAGAGAAACTCTTGTTCCCGTACTGTTTTATTATTCTAATGATGCAGAGGGGCCCTGGCGGAGATGGCAGCCCCGCTCTGCTGGGAGTTACACAAACATTGAGCTGGAGGGAGAGTGCCTGCTCCCAGAACGCCGGCTGGCTAAGCAAGGCAGCGGGGCCAATGCCAGGGAGAAAAGGGAGGGCTGCTTATCTTCAGCTGTCCCGCGGGCAGCCGAGCACACTTTTATGGCTGTACCCTGCCACATTCTCTCTCGCTAATTTTTTTCCCCTTCCTGTGCATTCAGCCATGAGCTGGTCTTTGGGGATCACACAGGTGTGCGCTCAGGTTTGAAGGACCTGGCTGTCCTTGTGTGGGACGGAGCCCTTGGTGAATGCCCTGGTCACCCAGCAGGGGTGTTTGGGCTGTCCTTTGGGGCGGAATGAGCTAGCTGGGCGAGGAGATGACCCAAGGCAAGGCGTTATCACCTCTCGATCTCTCTTTGGGATTTGTAGCCTTATCAGGGGGAACTGCCCAGTGCTGCACTTGCTGATAGGGCTGGTCCCGGGCGTGGGGATGTGTAGCCATGGGGCTGATAACAGGAACTTGGCAAGGGAGGGAGGCCACTGGGGAGGAGGACAGGCCCTGAGCTCCACTGGAGCCTGATGCAGACCCCAGGATGGGCATATCAGCTCATGCCAGTGGGGCTTGTCACTGCTGCTTCCCCTGCTGGGGATGGCAAGGTGAAGGTAACATTCCAGAGTGAGCTGACCACTTTCTTGGGGCTTAAAAGGAAAATATACCACCTTCAGTGCATACTGCCTCTCAAACTGCACCGAATTGAAATACCTAAATATGCTCAATTTATGTGGAGCATTGACTGCATGTGGTGCAATACATGGCTGCAAATGATATGATTGCATACTATAAAGTTTTCTGCTGGGCTCAGTTCCCCCAGAAATTAATTTTGCCTAGTGTTTCTGTAAAGTCTCACATCTTTTTTGAAAGGTAAGTAACTATTCCCATGTTGCAAGTAATGGGGATTTGTAATGGCATTTAGGGCTGGATTAATTTCTGTGTGCTTTATGATTTGCAGAAGTTTACAGCACTATTTCCAGACTGCTGTAGGTAAAACTTAGCTCCTTTTCCTTGTAGTTCAAGGGCAAGGCAAACAGTAAAAATAAATATTTCAGCAGCATATCCTACTCTTGAAAAAACAAATCAAAGATTTTAAAGTATGACAGCGCAGGGAGTTGTTTTGCATGAATACTAAGTATGTCTACAGCCTCAAAAAAATCTTCTCTAGCTGGAAAACACCATCATCAATAGGTCTGTGAGCTTCGAAGAGCAGTGTCACATTTGCAGAGGGCAGGAGGTGCTGCACCAGGTTCACGAGCTGGACCATGTCCCCCTAGTGCATCGTCCAACAAGTTCCTCATCCAAATGTTTTAACAATTGTTTGCTTTGCCCGGTGAGTGGGGTGAATCCATTCGCACCAGATTAGTCAGTATTTTCTGAGGAACAGAAAAGTACCATGGTAGCCCATCAAAGAGGGCCAGCAGGGACTTGCCAGGCAGCCTTTGTTTCCCCTTTCACACCAAGCTCCTTCTCAGCCGTGGGTCTGCAGTCAGACTAGAGGAGCGAAGTTGGTCTAAAACAGAGTATTTCCACATACATGGCATCAGGTACATCTCATCTCATCTCATCTCATCTCATCTCATCTCATCTCATCTCATCTCATCTCATCTCACACCTGAGGAAGAGTCTCAGGTATATTTTGCTGGTTAAGGGATGCACAGAGGCACAGGAGCAGCGATGTAATTAGGCTGCCTGCTCCCCTCTGATGCCTGTTACACAACAAGTATCTCCCCATACAATCACATCGTGGCTGTGATTTCCTCCCAGTCCTGCCCATTGCATCTGAAAAAGCCTCCAGAAAGCAAAGTGTTCTGCTGTTCAGATTGGCAAAAGTGTCTTTACCATGACTGTAGAAAGCCTTGCTTCCCCTGCTCCCCAGCCCTTTCCAAAGCTGCAAACATGTCCCTTGTTTTACACAGAGCAAGGGGGAATCATTTCCAGGGTGAGTCTTGTCCCAACCTGGACTGCAGCTCAGGCCAACTCTCTCACTTGACATTTTTAAACCTGCTTAGCTAAACCAAGACTGTCTAGGAGTTTCCCTTTAAACCCCAAGCTGTATCTTGCCAGACCCCTTCCTGCAGGCACTGAAAATGGAGTTGACTTTCAGACAGGCAAGAAATCATCAGCTCATGCTGGCACAACTTTTTAAAAACTCATCAAGAAAAGCTAGTAAGTTAAAATAATATTACTCTACAGCTCAAACGACTACTCCAACTGGAACCAGTAGTTGCAGAAGCAATGGGAACTGTTCCCTACTGAATGCATAGCACGTTCATGGTGCCATGCAGCCCCTGGGTGGGGTTGTCATATAAGGAGGAGGTACTCTCTTTTTCTCTAAAGCAGGTACTCAGGCACCTGTCCAAGCACAGACACGTTAGCCGACACAGAAACATCCAACCATTCCTATTTTGAAAGGCTGCATTTCTCTGCAAGCCCTGGGGTGCTCTGGGGCACAGGTGGAGGGATGCCACAGTATTCCTCTGCCCATGTGTGGGAAAGCCCAGGCAATGAGGTTAAAGACACAGGGGGACAGCGTGGAAAACAAAAGACCTGTCTAACCATTAGGGAGCAGGAAAAAGAAGAGGACAGGGGCAGGAGACAAGGCTGCGTTGCCAGCTGTACTTTGGTGGTTGTGCAACATCAAATGCCAAAGTCTTCTTTAGGAAGAGAGTGGGCACTTCTTTTGTGGAGACCCACCTGCGTCTCCAGTCAAACCTGAATGGCCTCTGGGTGGGAAAAGCTTTTCCAAGCACTGAGCAGAAAGGACATTGGGCATGTGACCCACCACTGCTGGGGACCAAGGTCCCAAATGTCCTCATGTGTTGTCTCAGTTCAGGGCTAAAAATGGTTTTTGTAATTTCTTTAGCTTTATTTATGAGCCTTTGCTGACTGAGTCCCAAATGCCAGTGTTTGTGTGAGTTACTATGTGTGATTGGTAAGGGGAGAACCAGATGCAATCTGGGGCCCATGCAAACCTTGTTACAGAGTATTTGCTTTATTTTTTCTCCTTGAGGTTTGCAGAACTAGTTTAACAACTGTTTTTTCCCATAATTAAGGCATCTGAGGGCTCTTTTTTTTTTTTTTAGCAGAAAAGACTTTTAAAAAAGCACTTTAAAATGCAATTAGAGGGTATGTGAAATACATGTTAAAACCTTGTGACCCTCACAAAAATCTCTGGGCTCTGTTCTACACTTCTGTTCTGCGAACACCGCGTAATTCCTTGAGAGATCCAACAGGCACCTGAAGAGTTGCTTAAGACCAAAACACTGTTGCTTAAGAACAGCAGCAGCGACCCTAAACATACAGTGCTGCCAAGCAGTGAAGGAATACTGAGGCAGATTAACCGGACTGGTGGCACTGGAAGAGGCTGCCCTCCCTAGAGACCTTCAAAACCCATCTGGAGGAGTTCCTGTGTCACCTGCTCCAGATGACCTTGCCTTGGCAGGGGGGTCGACTCGATGATGTGCAGAGATTCCTTCCGGTCCTAACGATCGTCTGATAACGATCCTGTGCAACAGGACCGCCAGATCGGGGACTTTGTCTTCCCCTCTACCACGCGCCCCTGCCTTCCTCGCTGTGCTCTCCCCTCCCCCTTCGCGCGGCATCCTGGTTCCTTCCCTTCGCATTTTCGTGCTTTTTTGTTTCTAAAAATCACCGGGGGCCCCGGCGCGGTGACATCCCACACGGGCCTAAGGGCGGGCGGGGTGTAGGGCAGCTCGCGGTCCGACCGCACGGCCGAGCTACACAAAACCGATCCGTCTTTCCCACAACGCCTCTCCCGCCTCCCTCTAGCTTTGCGGGGGACTCGGGAGCGGCGGGGCGGCCGCGCTGCTGCCGGGCCATGTGCGCGGCCGGGGCGGGGCGGGGCGGGCGCAGCCGCGCTGAGGCGGGGGCGGTGCCCGGTGCCGCGGAGCCGCCCCCGCCGCCGCCCGCCCCGCCCCAGCCGCAGCTCGGCGCGGCGCGGCTCGGCATGGCGGGGCTGCGCTTCCCGCAGCACGGCGGCTACTGCCGCGCGGCCGCGGCCATGAACCTCCTGCTCGGCGTCTTCCACGTCCTCCTGCCCTGCTTTCGGCCCGGGGAGGCGCAGGGACAAGGTGAGAGCGCCGGCGGGGCAAAGCGGGGCGGGGATGCCGGCACTGCCCGCTCCGGGCTTGAGAGCGGAGCCGCCGCCCCCGTCGCCGTCCCTCGGGCGGCTGCCGCGGTGGCAGCCCGGGGACACAAAGGGGGCCGGGACGCGGCTCACCTCTCCCCCCGACTCCGGTTCCCTTCCTCTCGGCCCCGCGGTACCCGCCTGGCCACACGTCTCTGCCGGCCCGCCCCGGCGCGGGGAGCCCCGGGCCGCCGCCTGCGGGCTCCGGCCGCCCGCCCCCTGCCCATCCGCGCTTTCTCTCTCTCTGCCCCCGCAGCCATGGAGCCCATCCCCGGCGTGGTGGAGCTGTGGCAAGCCGAGGAAGGGGAGCTGCTGCTGCCCGCCCAGGTGAGGGGCGCGGTGGGGGGGGCGCGGAGGGCCCGGGGCCGTTGCGGGCGGTGCGGGGGTGTTGGGGCCCGGCGGGCGGGCGCGGGGCCGGCGGGGCGGGGGCGGCCTCGCCCGCCGCTGCTGTCACGGCGCAGCCCCGGCCCCGCGGCCCCCCAGCCTGGCCAGCGGCGTGCTGGTTCGGCTTCATTTATTTTCTGTTTGGGGTCCCCCCCTTTAATTATTTATTTATTTTAAACTAGTGCATTTGTGGTCGGAGCGCACCAGACGGGCCTGTCGTGAATACGCATATATTTATATCTCAGGCCTGCTCAGGTGAAGCCATTTTTCCCCCCTCAAATGACACATCATTTATGGTGCCGTTCCTCTCATTCTAGCGCATTTTGTTTTTGTCTTGTTTAGCCGCTTTCGTTGGGCAGTAACAAGATGTGATAAATTCTGTGCTGGCGAGAGGAGCCAATATGGTACAATGCCTGGCGGGGCTGGTGAGCGAGGAGGGGCGCTGGGAGCGGGGTCTGGAGTTTATGGCATTTGAGGCAGTCATTTAACTCGCACTGACGGACTCTGCCATATGTTGAGCTCGGCCTTCTAGACTTCCAGGCACCAGGCTCATAAACGGGAAGAAGCAGTCCTTAGAGACATCATCTTATATGAGGGGCAAAACTGGGTAATTTATTTGTCTTAAGCCCATATATCATTCTCTGTTTAGTGCTCAGCCACTGCCACCCATTAATGTAGGGAAAAATAGCAGAAGTACTGTTTCTTAGCTAGCTGATAATTGATGCTGCTTCCCAGCACCCAGCATTTTGTACTGTGGTGTTACGAAGTGTTATCTATTGTATGTCCAAATGATTTTATAAGATACATTTGTTGAGCTGTTGAGATTTTGCCTGTTGCAGATGTGGTAGTAGCTAAGGGGAGGTGTAGAGTCGCTGTGCAGAGATGCTTGAGGAGCACAGCCTTGTGCATCTGCATTCTTTACAGTGGAGATATTAAGATGCATTAGATGTAGAACTGTGTAATGTAGTCATTTATAGTTGCTTCTCATAGCAAAGCTGTAATTGAGTGATGATGACGTGATGTTTACTTCCTGAGGAGATTAGGTCCTCTTGGAAAACACTTTGTTCTTGAGCATCCTCATAAAAATATGCTTTAGCTTGGCTAAAGAAAAACCAGGCATAAATGACCCGTGAATTTGGTGTAGTTGAGCATATGGTCTTGCTCAGTTCTTGCAGCAGTGAAGACAAAGCTGAGGCTGCTGGTCTTCCATCATTTCTGTAGAGGTTACAGGCAGGAAAGAAAGAAGTCTTCTGGCTTCAGTTGTGATGGAGTGAGAAGTAAATCACAATAGGGTTGCTGCTTTGGGAGGTTTAAAGTCAGATGAGCTGGTCTCTGAGTACCAGTGGTGCATTGACTGGTTTGCATGGGTTTTCCCCTCTGAGCTTGAGGACTACAGCAGCATCTGATGCATGAGTGCCTACTCAAGCTGAACGGAAGGACTGGGCTCCTCAAACAGATTTTAAGACAAAAATGTGGTTACAGACCCTGATGCTTACTTTTGTGTTTCCATCCAAATGTGGATTTGGGCTTTACCCAGCCCTTGTTGGGCTTTAGCTCTGTGGCCACATTTGAAACCACCTTTTCCATTTGTTGTGGTGAGGAGGAAAAGAGGTTTCCCAGAGTCCCTGCGGATGTGGCGAGGGACCCTTTCAGCACCTCTTTTATGGAGCGGTGGCACTGGTACGCAGTGGCTGGTCATGGCTTTTCCCTGGATGCCCAAGGAGTGGAGGGCTGCCCATCCAGCCACGATCCTCTGGCTGGTGTTTGTGAGGTCCTAAAGATGTGTCAGCATCGTTGCCCTCCTGGGTGACTGCTGGGATGGTGAGGGGCATCAGTGGAGAAGCCAGCATCAGTTCCTGAGGTGTGGAAAGTCGCTACATCTGTTAGCATCTGGCTGCCCTTTGTTAGAGAGATGTTTAAACTTGCAAGAGGTTTATTGCTTGTTGATCACGTTTCACTTTAAAAAATGGTCTGACCTACTACTGCTACAAGGAGGTTTTCCATGTTCTCTTTCTTGTAAGAACAGAATTTTTCAGTTAAACCCTTGATGAGGATTGTTGCCCAGTGTTCATGTATCACAGCAGTGGTGATGTGATGGTGAGGGTGCAGTAACAGGGAGAACTTCCTTGCTTTTGAGTGGTTAATAAATGTTGTTTGGTAGGGAATATCCAAGAGTTGCTTCATTCCCATGTTTGAAGATGGGTCTTGATGAAGACTTTGGGAAGAGGATTGTTCTGGCCCCTTGATTTTGTTTTTCCTGTTTCTTTTTGGTGGGAGTGTGGCACCAATGAGGATTTCACCTGCAGAAGTGAAAAATCCAGGGAAGGAACTGTGCATAATCCTCTGCCAAAGCACCTCCCTCCAACTGCTCTCAGCAGGAAAACGGATTAGGTTGCCCTGTCTGCCAGCCCTTTAGCCTGTTTCTGGCGGGTTACCAATGCTGTCTGTTGGATGTTTTTCTCTTTCTGTCATGGCTTTACACTATTATCTTATTTTCCATGCATCATCAACTGCCTGCCTGTGACAGAGCAGTTTTGAGCATTCCTTGCTGCCTGCAGAATTTGAGGATGAAAGTTGGGTGGATTGGTAACCCATTCAGCCATCCGATTGCCTGCGCATGCTTTTGTTCCAGGAGCATGTAGCGAATAAAGACATCACGTTAAGGGGTGAGGGAGGGGAAACAAAGCGTTTTAATATTTGAAGTTGCTTTCTAGGCCTTTCACAGCATCGCTTTGTCTACGTGAACTGCATGAATTTGCATGCTGGAGCGCAGCCGCCCAGGGCCCCCGTGCCTCCACCCCGCTTGGTTGTTCTACCTTCTGTTTCCTCTTGCTTCCCTTTCATTGTTTGTGCTTCTCGTGTGCCCCCTCCCAGCTTCCCTCTTATACGTATTTGTGCTTTTCCTTTTTTCTCCTCCCCTCGGGCTTGTGAGCTTTTGATTCTGGCTTCCTCTGAAGGCTGCAGAGCTGTTTGGGTATGGCTCACCTGCTGCTCTTGCTCCGCAGCCGAGTCCAAGGGTGCCCGGAGCGCTGCAGTTGGTGACGGTGTGCGTGGGCTCGTGTGCTGGGGCTGAGGGGGAGCTGGCTGTATCTAGCCTGCTGACTGTCTTCCACTGGTCTGCTGCTTCCTCCAGCATTTCAATGTTTCTTCCTGGATTCCCTTTTTAGCTCTGAGACCAGCTGGTTTTTCCCAGTCGGATGCGGTGGCTGTGCATTCCCTTGTGCCCGTTTCTTCTTTCTTGTTGAAGGTGGTGTGAAGTGTGGAGTAACCACAGAGCACCCACTGGCCTTGCTCTCCTTCTTGCTCTTAACCTCCCTTTCATAGCAAATGTCCCTGGGATGGGCAGCTGGATTTTTCTTTGAAAACCAGTGGGATTTTGACATGGAAAATCTTCAGTGTGAGAGACTTGATTAGAGCAGTTGTGGTTTTTATAGGTCCCTTATAATTTTGTGGTTTTGCATGTTTGTTTGCAACTTGTTAATACATACTCAATTAAAATGCTTGAGAGAAAAGCTCCTTTATGTGAGACTTGACACCCAAGCCATTCATTCACCACTAAAGGCTGAAAAAGCTCCAGATATTTACAGCCAGGTTGTAGCACTTCAGTGCAAAGCTGAAGGGCAGTTAGTTATGTTTTAAACATAACATACACATACAAGTGTAGGAAAGAAATACAAATGGCAATTGTTGTTCAAGGCCTCCACCACTTAAAAGAGGTATCAGAGAGTCATAGTTGTGTGTTTCAGTCTGTGAGAAACCATGTAGGTGGTTACTGGGAGCATCTGAAGGCCGGGACAGGCGGGTTGGGTACCTGCAGAGCGCTTTCACTTTGGCCCCTTCAGTTCGGAGAAAGGGACTACCTTAAAATGACGTAATGAAGGTTAAGTTTTAGTTCTTGTTATCACAACTGAAAATGACAGCAAGTCATCAAAGTCAGTGTGTACCAAACTGTATTTTGGTGTCAGTGCAGCGCTTGACTGATGTGATGGGTTTTCTGCTGTTCCTGTGTGTCACATGTAGGAGATGAGCAAGATGTTTCCTTAGAGGAACACCTTGTGAATGTTTCAGTGTGGTTGCATATTCTAAGGAGATTACAATAACTTCTTGTTTCACTTTACTGTGACATTGTTTCAGGTGTTTGAATTTTAGAGGAAGATACAGCAGTGTTTACTGTATCATAGTTGTTATAGGCACTGAACAAATACAGAACTGCTGGCTGAGTTTTCATTAAAAGGCTCTGCTCAGGTTTGAAAGATGTTATTTTTCTCTTTTCCCAAGTAGTAGGAGCTTGTCTTCAGTTTCTGTTCTTCAGTGCAGCTCAGGGGCTAATAAGGTTAATTGTTGTGCTGGTTTTGAAAGCTGATGAAGATCTTGATCTTACGTATATTCATCAGAGATAGGCGGCACTGCAGCGTGTCATTAACGAGCCCATGGGCTGTGCACAAATTAGATGTACAGAGTCACCTACTTCAAAGCAGGGTTTGTCTGAAGACACACAGTTTGTGTGAAAGTCTGAGACAGGCTTGGAGTGGGAATTGTGTTCCTCTTTGGGCTTTTAAAAGGCTTCTCCAGACTGCCAGCTGAGCTTCTGGATGGTGCTGATAGGACTTGGGGCTGGATGGCCATGCAGATTATGCAGTAGCTGTCAGCTCAGGCTCTTGAGACTTGTGTGACACAAGAGGGGTGCTTTCAGGGGCTTTCCAACAAAGATAAGCACCTGCCCCATATTCAGGATAGTGTTAGGAGGAAGGGAATTTTTTTCTTCTCATAGGTAGACTGTTGGGAACTGCATTTTGACTTTCAGGACGTCTTGCTGCCTTCCTTCCCCCTGTAGTCCTTAGTTTGAGAATACTAGTTTCAGTGTAAACCTTCATGCACATGTAACCTGGATCACACAGAGTAGTGAAGACAGGAGAAAGCTGGACATTGAGGTCTGTGTATGATCAGAGTTGAAGGTGATTTTTAATTTTTTTTTCCTTGCACGGTTGAGATGTGCTGTGGCTGCATTGTAGACTGGGAAGTTTGCTTCATTGTTGCTTGGTGAAAAGTGAAGGGGAGAAATAGTAAGGTGGCTAGTGTTAAGGGTGAGCACAGTGTAATGACACAGACCCAGGTTTCTGATGCCTGGCAGATGCTAAGCCATTTAAAGGAGGAACTAAGCCATTTAAAATGAGGATAGGTTGCTATCTGGCCGTGGCAGAGGCGCTGTTTCTGGAGAAGGTGGATAAGGAGTCCTCCAGTTCTGCTTGGTATTGTACTGAGGTCCTAAGAATACAAAAGGAGCTTGGAGAAGCTGGAAAATGTGATGGGTTTGTATCATGCCATCCTGGTGAAGTCTAGCAGACAGGCTTTGCAAGGTCTCTAGCGGAGATGGCTGGGTCTTCATGGGGGCCAGGTGTTGGGACCTCTAGGTAGATCTGAGCTGAAGAGCTTTGTTGTGTCCTGCAGATCCTGGACAAGTAGCGTGGTGTTTCCAACCTCTGGGCAGGCATGCAGAAAGATTGTCAAGTCCTCAAATTAACTTGTACTTCCCTGTCAATCTTGTTCCATATTTGGTTATGTTATGGTAGAGGCTGTGCTGCATCTCTTGTATGAGCTGCTTGTGACAAAAGATGAAAGTTCAGATGTGTCTGGTAGCTTTTGGCAAGATCTGTATTAGTATTATCCATAAGTTCATTATTTTAGACACAATAATTATTAGCATTAATGTTAGCATTCAGCATATTTGCTGCCATAGTGTGGTTGTCGTTTTTCTTCACTACATGAAGCTCAGATCTTCAGAAATCCTGCTGCCTGTCCCATTCAGTAGGCAGGTAGGACTGCCTGATGTGCTTAACATCTGAAGCCCGTAGAAAGATGTTTTGTGTTTAGAGGTGATTTTTTTTTCCAGTAGGTGGTGAAAATAGGTAAAGTCAAAGCTGGTGGCTTAGGGCCTGTTCCGTGATATGCTTATGTGGGAAACATGTAGGAGGGGTGGTGGAAAGTACAGCCTTTTAATTTTAAAAGATTTTTTTTCCCCTTACCTTTTCATTTCTAAGGTCTCTAGTTCGTAGAGTTTGTAGAACCATCACCTGCAGAAGCAGAAGCTGGGAAAGCTCACCAGCTGTTCCTGGCAGGATGACTGTGACCTCCTCTTGAAAAATGTTAATTGCCCTAAAGTTGTCCCTGGTTTCATCAGCAGGGGTTGAGTGGCTGTAACACACTTCATTTTGAGTTTGTACCTAAAGCTTTCCTGGAGATCTTGGCCAGTTCAGAGTAGCTACCTCCTTGCTTTAAATGGATTTCCTGCAGGGAGCTCATTGAACCAACACTTGAGTTCATTTCTGTAGACAGCTCAAAGTGGTTAGTGGTGAACTGCAAGCTGACACAATTCAGCTGCATGTCTTGAAAATTACCTGAGTGCAGCAGCTGAGCTAAGATGATGTGTTCAGAGCTTCTGCTCTCTCTGCTTTCTGTACACTCTGCTAGTCAGTGATAAGATCTCGGTTTGGGACCTCACCGTGCCAGTTGGAATGCGGTACTTTGCCTTTGCTTTTGGCATTGACAGGTGATCTGCATTTCAAGGCATTCTGCAATCTATTTCCCCAGGTACTGGCTATTGAAATTTACTGATGGGGCAAAAAATTTGAAAGTAGAGGAAATAGTCTTTCTGTAGTTTCAGGGTAATTGTTGGTTTTAGATTCTGTGTGTGAGAGGATTTTGTACAGATGCATAAATGGAGAATGAGTCTGTTCACTCAGCGTTTGGGAAGAGCCAGCAGAGTACCTAGGTTAAGTCACCATTTATCTTTTGCAAGATGAGCTGAAACCTCAAATGGGATGTCCATCAACCACCTTACCTGACTTGTAAAGGAGTTATAGGAATTCTAAGTTTCTGAATTTGTTTTGCTAACAAGTCACATGAAAATCCATCTGTGATGGAGTTAAAGTGGTATATATGTCCAGCGTAGCATGTTGCGGTTCTGAGATTCTTACACAGTATTTTCTCTGTTTGTCAGGCTGATTCGGAGGAGGATGTGGAAGAGCATCCACAAGAGCAAAGGTAAGCTAAACTCAAATGGAAGCAAGAGCATTGAAGTTCATTTTGGTTTTTGCTTTAGGAAATACCAAAGTGTAATTAGGGCAGACTACTAAAACATTACTTTTTTCTCCTTCGTGTTAAATAGTTCTTTATTACTTGTGTCTTACAATTTTCTGAACTTAATGCTAATATTGATTTATTAGCAAAACCAAAAAACCTGTGCTCAGCATATGCAAGTACAAAATACCTTCTTGCATCTTTTTCTCCTAATCCTGTCTCTAAGATGAATTTACTTCTCATTGCTTTCACACAAAAATTTAAATGTTTATTAATTGTTTTGTTGTATATTTTATAATTAATTTTTTAAGGCAAGGGACAGTGGTCCATTACAAAATTTGTAAATGTAAGCAGTCTTGGAGTGCTAATTTGCACCAAGGCAAGGGAAGAGGTGAGGGAGATTTAAAGCCAAAGGTTTATTAATGTGTTGCTATGGAACAATAAATATTCTACTCTTATGTCTTGAAATCAGATAAATAATGAAGCTCTTCAAAACTATAGCCACAACTCTGTGGTTTGTGTTAATATCAGGCCTTCTGTTTGGAAGGGATGGGTAAATAGCATCACAGATAATTTTTTAAATATGCGTTTTGTTTCCTCTGAGCGTCCAGGTTAAAATGCTTGGACATCTACCAGTGAAATGCTTCCTTCCTTTGGTATGTGTTAATGTGGTTACAGCTTTCAGTACCATGCCAGCCAGAAAGATCACAAGACTTAAAACAAACATGTGGAACAGCACTGTTTTCTGATGGCAGCAGTCAGCCACAAATGCTATTCTCATTTATCTCCAGTCTTTGCCCTTCGCTTGGTTCTGAGAGCAAACAGATCTGATAACACACAAGCCTTGGGAGCTGGCAGAAGGAGTGAGCCTGGGGAGCGGGAATGGGATGGTTATGATGGGTCTGTCCTGCACTGCAATGCTTCTTCACATGGCTTTTCCCCTTGCTGCCCCATTGGGAGCCTTCCCATCTGAGCCCAGCATCACATTAAGGCTCCTGTGCCTCATCTCCGTGGGAATTACAAAGATGGTTTGGAAACAGGATGTGAGAATTACTGTGGCTGCTGACAGCTGGTGCTGATTACTTGTGCTTGCCTATGTGCCCCAATTCCTACCTGCAGAGGGGATTTTTTTTTCTTACCTCCTCTTGTGAAAAGAAGGGTAAACTACTGAAAACTGCATTTCCCTGCACAAATACAGAAGTTTCTGATTTTTTTTCATCTGGGAGCTATTATGTTTTGGATGCAGAATTTTTACTGTGTAACTTTATTACCTGCATGCTTTCTTTATTGAGAGGTAGTCAGAAGGAAGAAGTCTCTAGTGCTGTGCTTAAGTTTGTTTCTGATTGTTTCCTCAGTAGTCAGAGACATGTAATTTAGATGAAACAAAAATTCTCTACTTGCCTGTTTTTCTCTGGAGGTGGATGGGGTAATTGGCTACTATGGCAATAATAAAAATATTGAAAATAATTAGCTCTTGAGACTCAGAGAGGAAAAAGTGATAAGTGATTTGACTGGGGTTTTTTTACATCATTTAGGTGCTTAAATTTTTTTTCTAGTAATTATTCATTTTCAAAAATGAATTTGTTTTTTGGGAGTAAAGTTTGTAGAGGTTCACTTGCATCGTGGAAACATCCTTCTATTGTCATACTGAAATGCTTCAGGAAACTTGCCTGAACAAATCCTGGCTTGTGTGCATCTTCTAAACTATTTTGGTTTGCTGCTGTATGTAAACACATACATAGACCTGTGTGCGCTTTACAAACTGAAGGAATGTTATAGTGTGGACTTCACGAAAAAGAGGCAGCAAAGGTACCTTGGAAAGATTAGAATTTCTTAGTTTATTTCTGGATTAATTTTCATTCCTGTAGCTTACATTGCTATATGGTGAAATCATGGGGATTTCCTTTTCCTGTAGCAGCAAAACCTGAAGCTTGCAGCATCTTCATCTCATTGTCTGACTGCATGCCCTGGGGAAATCAGCTGAAGCTACTGTAATTTGATGTGAAGCTCCAAGAAACAAAGCACCTTAATGTACGGGATAAGCAGAGGTTAAAGGAGCTAGAGAAATCAGAAATTTCCCCAGAGATGAGGGAAGTATAGGGAGTTCATAATCTTGGTGCATAAAGGAGAAAGTCTCTTTCAAAAACATTGTTTTATTCAGTTTTTGATTCTAGGTTAGTGGGTTCCTTGGGAGCCTGTTAACCTACTTTGAAAAAAGCGAACACAACAAAAGCAGTGAAGTATTAACAGTCTGTTAACGGACTTCCTGTGCATGTGCATCATCAGATCTTCCTTTTGGGGTGGTCTTCTTGGTTTGCTGCTCTTGTGGCAAGTGCACAAGGGAGATGAATGTGATCTTACCATTTCTGCCTTAGGTTTAGCTTTAACAAATAGAGAAATTTGCATGGAGGTGAAAGACATTGTCAAAATAGTAATTTCTGTGAAGAGCTACTTCAGAGGTGAATGAGAAATGGTTGATTAGGTCCATTGGTTTGCAGCTGCCCTGAGCGAGGAGAAGAGCATTATCAACTCCTTAATTTCCACCCTACAATTCCTGCTATTCTGATTGCTTGGATGTTTCCACAGGTTGCTTCATGCTGTTTTGTGTCTCTCTGGATCAGATTCTGAAATAAGAAATGCAGTGTAGTAGACACTTGAGTACTGCTTCAGGCCACAGACTTTAACACAATTAAAGTCATGTGTATTTGTACTGGCCTGTCAAAAAGCTTAGAGTTTCCTTAAAAACCTTTTCTTACACTTGAAAGCTAGGAGTGAAAAGATGCCTTTCATAACAGTCAATGACAGATGCTGACTGTTGTTGTGTTTAGAGGTTAGTTTTTTTGTTTGTTTTTGTTTTTTGTTTGTTTGTTTTGTTTTGGGGTTTTTGTACACCTGCCCCTTAATCCAGGTGATTTTGGTTGCCACAACTGGCAGTTACAAATTTTGAAGGTTTAGGTTCTTGCTAAAGCAGCATAGTGAGTCAGGACCCAAGGGAATGGCCTGAAGTTGTGTAGGGAGGTTTAGGTTGGATATTAGAAAAAAGCTTTTTCAGCTTTTCTTGTGGGCCACTGGAACAGGCTCCCCTGGGAAGTGGTCACAGCTTCAAGCCTGACAGAGTTCAAGAAGTGTTTGGACAACACCCTCAGGCACCTGGTGTGGCTCTTGGGGATGGTTCTGTGCGGGGCCAGAAGTTGGACTTGATGATCCTTGTGGGTCCCTTCCAACTCAGGATATTCTGTGAAATGCAGAAGTCTGGCACAAATAAAGAGACAGTACTGTCAGGTGATGTGCACAAATGATGCTATCAAAATTTTTAGCTTTCTCCTTCAAGGAAGTAGACTTGGACTACAAAAAAAAATTAATTTCATGTGTATGTCATTGTTAGTACTTGGGTTTTGAGGACTTCTGGAGAAAGGTCTTTGAGGATGCAGTTTTGCAGCTGGCACATTAAGGAATGTTTGCACCAGAATAAACTGCTGTACTCAAGTGGAGCACGCATTCTTAATATGTGATGCATAGTGATTGTCTACGAGAAGGGAAATCCATAAAATATTAGAAGTATGGAATGAAATTAGCCAGGAAGAGGACATTTTCCAGCCTTTTCCTATGGCAGGGCATACTTTGCTTAGAGTTGATGGGTATCAACTGCTAGGAAAATTCCAAGTGTGATGCATTTGGCTCAGTCAGGCATTTCTGTTGAACCTTTGCCTTTGATCTCTGGAGAGCATTTGACCCTGTGGGCTGGAGCTGCTTGGAGCAGTAGGTGGTATTGGCTCCCAGTGGGCTCCTGCTAGGGTGTCAGTGCAGCCTGGGAGTGACAGCTGATGCCCAGCACTTTGACCTCTCCTGATTGCTTGGTGGAATTACTCCTAATCCTGTTGTTTTTGCTGTGCCTGTGAAATAGTGCTCCGGATACAGAGGAGAAATTGAAGGTAGAGGTAGCAAGGGAGCAGCTTAGTAGCTGCCTGAGAGAGAGCAAAGCAGTGGAGGTGCACAGACTGCAGAATTGCTAGGGACTTTAGGGAATACTGAGGAGATGGAGTTACAGCGTTTGTTTCAGGAAGAATCCGAGTGGCAGTGGGAGAACGAGCCTCCTGTGCATTTTGAGACTGTACATTGCAATTCCTCCCTGGCCACAGCCTCATCTCTAGCCAGGAGGCACAAATGAGCTCTGGCACTGTGGATGGAGTATTAAGACACTTCAGAGGTGACTCATCCTTCCAAAAAGCCTTGGTGCCATCACTTGGTCTTGGTGCCATCACTTTTGACAGTCCCAATTAGAAAGCAGTGGCGTGGGACTAGTGGTATGCCTGTGTGCCAGATAACTAGCTTGGGTGGTGGCTATGGCAGGAAAAAAAAAAGATTGAAAAATAGGTTAGGATCAACCAGATTTTCTTTTTCCTTCTGCTTTTTTTAACTGAAATGACTAAAAATTGATTTTGTGCCAGCAGAAATGTATGAATATTAAAAAAAAAGGTTTATGTTGTATTTATTTTTAAATATCTTCTGTTAAAATCAAAATCAAAGTGAGTGAGTATGCATTGAGAAAGAGTTTCAAAATGAAAAGTTGAAAAGTAGTTCTGAGAGTGTCAGTGAGTGCTTAAGCTGTCTGAGAGGAACCATCTTAATATTTTCAACCTAAGCTTGTATGGAGTACCACTGATCATTTAGACTGTCATTAAACTTACCCCAAAAGTAAATTTAACTACATGAAGACTTTTTCTAGAATATATGCTTGGTCTTAACTTGTAATAGTTTATATATATATATATATATATATATATAATAAGCTGCTTTTATTAAGAGTTTAGTGTTTTTAAAAATTTTTCTTTTGCAAAACAAGCAAAAATCCATGTGTGTATTAATAAAGAAAAGAAAAAGTGGAGTTTCTTGGGAAAAAGCTTTTTAGTCTCATTACTGTACTTGCATAAGGTACAATTTCTGCAGTATGCACAGAATGTATGTTTCTAGTGGTTAGCACTAAAACCTTCTTCAATATTGGCAAACTTTTGTTTTTAATTGATAATCATGGCTGTTGTATCCCACTTCCACTTTGTCTAGATCATCAAGGGACTACTAATTTTAAGTTTTACTGGATGCCTAAAGAAATGAAATCTACTTAATCCTTATAAGTAAGGGAGGAGAATTAAGATGGACACACCCACCTATAACACTTGGGTAAAAATCCCTAAGGAAACACCTGTCGGGAACACAGGGTATTGTGAAACTGGACTAAAAGCAGCTTACTGAAAAGAATTGCAAGAAGTCAGTGAAATTGGAGGTTCTCTTGTAGATGAAGAAACAGATAGTTCCTTCCATAGTAATCAGTGTTACTTTTTCTCTCCTTCCTTATGCCTGTGCCAGGCACAGCTAGGGTGGCAGGCTGAACTCCTGCTGCTTTAATTATCTCTGTTTTATGTGGCAATTGATTCACTGATGAACTTTGCCTTGCTGAACTTTGTATTAGATGCTGTTAGGAACAGCTCTTCATGTGGGCATTGCTTCTTCCAAAATACCTGTCCTTTTACAAAAGTATGTTACTTGCCTGATGGTACAAGGGGTAAAAAATGTGTTTTGTTTTTTTCCCTGGGACATTGCATGGCAGTGCTGTGTGCTAACAAATGTTTCAGCTATTGTTTGTTTCTTTATTTCTAAATTGTTTTCAGACATTTCATAAATGAGACAAATTGCCCAGGCCAGCTGTACAGTGTTTCATACCAAACTGAGGAGGTGACCCTGTGGCCTTCTGTGATCGTGAGATAATGGCACGTGGCAGTCTTGCACTTGTTTGCAAGGAAATGTCAAACTTCTGTCCTCAGTGTAGGTCCTACTTGACCTTGATGGAAATACTTTAAAGGTGATGTGTGGCCATATTTAATTACTCTGAGACTTGCTGTTGCAGTCCCACTCATCATCAAAATCTTGTCTGTTTGCATTGAATAAACTGCTGGAATGCATATATTTCTCTTACTTTTGTGCACTCTCTTGGGCTGGAGGATGTTCATGGCTGGACCAGAGACTCTTTGATCAATGTTAGCTTGTATGCCATCTAAAATAGACTTTCTCATCTGTAGGTGACAATTTGGCTTTGAAAAATGAAGGCAATCTTGGTGTGGCAGTTGCCAGTTGGCACTTCTGTGTTTGTTTGGCTCATGATGCCTTGAAAAGCCACACAGGCTTCTATGGAAACACCAGTTTCTATACTGGTAAAAATAGCAGGCTGGGCCTGTGAGGTCATTGTTTGCACAGGGATTAGTGTGTATGGAGAAATTGTGTTTGTATGGAGAAATTGTGTTTGTGGATATGTGCTACTGGAGGAAACTTTCTCGCATGTAATGATCTGTCTTAAAAGGACAAACTATACTTTATGTTTTGATGCCCTATATAGTTACTTCTTTGTCTTCCTCTGTAAATAATGTCTTCACTTTCTGTTCTCTGTATCTTCTGCAGATCTCTTGCATACTGTCTTATGGCATCTCTACTTTTTTTTTTTGACTTCTGTCTCAGCCATGCCTGAAATGGTTGTAGAGTCTGTACTGCCAGAGGAATGTCTTGCACTCCATGGCCTGGTGCTCTCCCTTGCCTTGTGCAGCCCCACAAGTTCTCTGGATTAGAAGAACTTGTTTTATTGCCAGGTTAACATTTACTTGTGATCATTCTCTGGTTGGTTTCCCTGTTGCTCTCTGGCAGCATCAGCTGAAAACGTGCACGGAAGTTCTCCCTCAGTGTCTACAGGCTGTTGTGTGGGACGGGTGCCCTGTGTCACCTGCAGGATGTCATCTCTGTTCTGTTTGTCTCACGCTGGTGTGGCACTGCTCCGGACCTTGTGGCATCTTTTTGCTCTTTCCTCAGTCCTTCAGACCTGCCTCTTCCTGCCCCTGCCTTTTGGGCAGACTGGGTGGTTGTGTGGTGGTACCTGTGCCAGGGCTGCTCCCTTACCTGCAGTGCAGGAGGAGCTGGGGAGGAGCCCACCCAGATCTGCACTTCTGCTCACTGTTGGTGAGATGGATGAGATGAGCAGCCAGTCCTCAAAAGTGTGGGGCTGAGACAGACAGCTTCTTGTGTGTTAGGGACAGCTTCTTGTGTGCTAGGAGTAACACCTTCGAGTGTGGCTGTGGGGTAGGAGTGGGGCAAAGCACTTGCACTGGGATGATGGATAGCCTGGGGGACAGCTCCTGGGTTTTGGGTGGATGGTGTGGAGAATCACACAGTGGCAGCACTGTGTGAACAGTTGCTAGCTGGTGCACACATGTGCACATCATTTGTTGTGCGTGGTTTTTTGGGTTTTTTGTGTTTTGGTTTTTTTTTTTTTTTTGGCACTTGGTAAGCTCCCCACAGCCTATGTTTTGGGATAGAGCCCACCCAGAATGCATGCCCTTTAGAGTTAGGACAAGCCTGGTCTGAGCAGGTGGGACAAAGGCATGTGGTGTCTTATTTCCCATTGTGTTTGGTTCAGTACTGGCTGTGAGAGAGCAGAGGCAGATCTCTGCACAGCCTGTTGGTGCAGTCATTCAGCAAACACACGGGGAAGGTGAGCTTTTAATGCCAGGCCAGTCGCATGCTGCTACGGCTCTGCAAGTCTGCTTGGGAACATGGCATTTTTCTTGTTAAACTTAACCTGATTTGTTTTGAAAAAGGGGATGTTGGAACACATTTTGTGTGTTTAGAGAAAAGGGAAAGAAAAGCAAAAGTAAACAGCTGCTGTGGCGTGTTTGTTCATGTTTGTTTGTAAACTTTGTGTCCCCGTAGCCTGTACTTGCTGCTTCTGTAATATAAGTAGTTCAGAATAGGAACTTTCTTATTATGCTTCTACTTTTACATTTTAATACACTGGTAATGGATTTCAGATGTCTGTTAATCTCAGGCTAATCCTTCTGATTTGTGGGCAGTGGGCCACAAAGGATTTAGCTTTTGGTCTGTGCGTTTATTATAAATAAATTATTTTCACCTCCATAATAGCTGTTTCTTAGTTGCCTATAAGAGGACTTAATTTGCAGTAATTTTACCATTTTGCAGTTAAGCAACAGACATCTGGAATTGTAGACCAGTGTCAGCAGTCTGAAAATTGACACAATATAAGAATTTAGCTTCACCATTTTTCTACTCTTGCAGATTGGCAAATTGTGACAAAATAGAAGAAAACCTAAACAATAGTTTGCTCACTTGTAGGAATTTGTGTGTAGTCTGCTTCTGAATGACCAACCCCATTACTCTCATTTGATTATTATAAGCAGAGCATGAAGGGTCTTGAAATCTATCTAATGTAGTAATAAAGAGCTATAGGCACACCTGTTACCTGACTTTCATCTTTGTGGATACTCAAAGTGACACAAGCCTAGCTTTTAATGACTCACATATTTTCTTGACAAGGAAAGGTTCTCTAGGAAAGCTGCGCTCATGCCCTGGCAGTGGCTCTGACTGCATAACTTGTGGGCACATGGATGAAGGAGCCTTTTCAGTAGTTTAGGTGTTTGCCATAGTATAGTGGTAGTTATAAATAGTTGTAAGTTCAAACCATATGTTGTCTTTAGACATCATTCTTTATCCACTTTCTTCAGTATGTGCTTTGGGAAGAGACTTTTTCTTTTTGGTGGTTATTGCAAAATACCCAACTCCCTTTATCGTCAGGAGAGAAGGGCCCCATCCACTTCAGGGAGGGGAACAGTATATATCAAATATTATACTTGCATGTGACAATGGTGTCTATTAACTCTTTTGCAGAGTTCTGAGTACTCACCACAAATATTTGCTTTGTATTTGTAGAAGTTTGCTTTCATCAAATAAGCTAGTCACCTGGGAGAAGCATATGATCATTGTGAATAATTTAGGTGTCTGCTTGTTGTCTCAGGGGTCCACCATTCTGTGTTGTGTCCAGGCTGCCAACTGAGATAAGGAGGATAGAGGGCAAAGCTGTGGTGTTAATTGTCACCTTATTTTTTTCTCCACCTCCTGGCCCCAAAGTGGTGTACAAATACAGTTGAGGGGTTTTTGTTGTTGTTGTGGGGTTTTTTGTTTTTTTTTTTTTTAATTGTTTTGTACCTTTTAGAAATAGCAATGGAAATATAATTAGGCAAGGATAACTCAGGATATTTTGTGCGTGTGTACAAAATAGACCTTACTTTCTGTAGAACAATTTGACTTTATATAAACACGGGAATTTCTCACACACAGAAGCAGCTTTTTTTGCTCAGAATTATGAGGAGAAGAAGAAGGAAAAACAATTTCTTAGAGGAAGGTGAGAAGTAGGCCTCTGTTCTTATTTTTACTGAAGTTCTTATCTTCCATGTCTGCTTCAAGATACTGTTGCAGAGCTCTAGCTAGTTGTTTACCATCTGACCCACCTGCATACCAGAACTCTGCAGATGGCAAAATCAAGAAATTTAAAGTGCAAAATAATGCTTCTAGTTACTGCCTGATAAAAACCAACTTCAGCTTTAAAACTTTGTGAGGACACATGAAGAAGCTGTAAAGACTTGGAAATAATAATAATAAGAAAGATGGTGTGTCCTGTTCAGTGCTATCAAAAGTATGGGCTGTGTTGTTTGTTGTTTCGGAGTTGGATTTTATGAGAAAGAAAAAGGTCTGTGTAAAATGTTTGTTTGTAACAGCATGTTCTGTGATGAAATATGAGAAATGCAGAAAACAACTCAATATTTATTAAGCCTAAAACATTTTTTGGCCAATGCGATGGTGCCAAAAAAAGTATCATAGTTGCACTTGCATTATGAAAGAGCTCGCTCCCTTTGCAGTACTAAGATTTGAAGCTGGTCTGACCTTTGGAGACACTTGCACATCAATAGCATGATAATTTGACATACATGAAAATGCTTGGGAAGACATTCAGAAGCCTGAGTTTTAAAAATGTGTGTGTGTGAAAACAGTGACCTTAAGCCCAAATTGTTCTGGTATAGATTTTTGCTGACTCTTTTGCATGTATAAATCATTATATATTGCTTTTGAGTTTTTAAAATTGCTATTTGTTATTTTAATGTTTCTCTCTGGATCCTGTTTATTTTCTTTGAGACAGTGAAGCATAATTCTGTTGTTGCATATGCACCTCTCAAAACAAAAAGTTAACTTTGAATTGAATAGGGAGTCTCAGCTTTACAAAGTAGATAGAGATAAATGATGACTATCTGCCCTGTTGGTAGCACATTTACATTTATCTCATGAGGAGAATTTCCCAGCTTTTTTAAATCATGTGAATGTTGATATCTATCTAGTAGAAATTTAATAATCTTTCTTTTTTTACTCTTCTTTGTTGTACTCTGAGACCCCTGAATTCTGCCATGTTCCAACAGTTTCCCCTCCTGAATTAATGGAAGGCTTGATTGAAAAGCTTTTGAGAGTTCCAGGAGAGGATCCAAAAGGGAATTGTTATAGAGACTCAGATTTCTAGGAGTTCTAGGGACTGCTTTGAGTCACTGTGAGTGCTCCTGTTGACTCCTGCACACTTCTTTCAGAGCTGACAGTGGCTGTCAAGGAGTGAATCCAAACGTTAATACTTAACACTTTTTAAAGTTTGTTGGTGCTGAGGTCTGACTTTTCTTGTGAAGCTGCTTCAATTATTTCTGTGATTTCTGGTTATTATCCAGAAATTGAAAAGCAAATTGAAAAGATTATCTGGTATCCTGCTTGCTGCTGGTATTCTTTTTCTGGTGAGTGTTTCCAAAACGTTCCTCCGTGGGCAGCATGTGGGGTTGGTGACATGAGGCAACTCTTTGCAGTCCTTCAGCTGCAGGTATTTGTTTCTTATCAGCGAGGACAGGAACAGGTTCAGCAGCCAGGCGTGAGACAAAATTGGGTTCATACATGTGTGTGCACTTTAATGCCATCTCCTGGCATTTGTTGGAGCAATGTGTTGTGCTGCCAGTTGGGAATGCACTTGGAACAAAGTGGGACTTTGGAGACTTGTTTGACTCTGAGCCAGCAGTCTCAGTATGATGTGTTTAGCACTGGAGAGAGAAAAAACAGATGCATGCTTGTTTTTTTATTATTTGTGAGGAGGATCCTTTGAATGGCTTCCAAGGTCTTGAGGTTCCTGCATGTTGTGCTGCCTTTTAACTCCACGGCTGTAGCGCGCTTGGACGAGAGGTGCAGTTTACACAAGCAATTGAAATCGCACGTGCACTGGATTTTTTAGGCTCTCAGACTTCCTCGTGGCTTGTGTCAGCACGCCAAAGTGCACCGTGTTCTCAAGGCTTTTCTGGGTGGGAATATGTGGAAGCTGTCAATTACTCCTCTGTTCCAGGCCGGCGGTTCATAAACAGGTGTGGTCTGTGGGGACATTTCCCTCATTTAAAGCCCATCATTTTCACTTACACTTCAGTGCTGGCTGTTGTCATTGCACAACACAGCTGAATCCTGAGAGAGTTGAATGATAAAAAGCTAAACTTAGTTGAATTCTACTGAATTATCTGACAATACAGTTGATAAATTTTCTTGGAGGATAAATCGCAGTGATTCATTAATAAAACTGTTGGTTGCATTTGGTAGAAAATAAAAAGTGTAATTTTAAAATTTAAAGTAATTACTTGACTACTTCTTGGAGTATGAAGATGTGCATTGCATGAAATGTCACAGTAGTAGATGCGAGGTGTCATCCTGAAAGATTTGGTTGCCTTTGCAGTAGTTAATAATGCAGAAATTATTGTGTGAAGTTGTTTGCTCTCTGCTTGAAGAGTAGGGACACTCTTACAAGGATTATTAAAAGGGTTCAAAATTGAAATAAAAAAGGTTTGTCTTTTTACCTTAGAACTCTACCAAAGTTATTGACAAGTGACTGTCATCATGCACAGAGCTGGACACTCTCATGGTTTTGGTGCATTCTGGGCATCAAGCACTAGGTCCTGGCTGAAGCAATGCCATACAGGTCAGCCCCTGCACCATGCAGTAGCTTCAAATGCTGAGCATTTTGGAGCAGTGATGCTGTCACTGTACCTGAGTTCTGCCCAGTGCGATGGTTGCACCGGTGTCCTGATATTAAATCTCTGGATGGAGGGGCAGTGGGGTTTTGCTGTGGGATGTGGCAGGAGGAGAGGGGTGGTTTTGTTTCCCCTCATTAAGTTCCCACTGTCTGGCTAGAGGTGCCTGTCAGTGTTTGTCTTGCAGCAAACTACACTGTGAGGTTGCACTGAGTGCAGTTTGTTCCCCTTTTTGTCCCCTCTGAGCTCATCAGTTTGTGTTCTTTGGGGGCAGAGGCTGTGGCTGCGCCTTAGGTCCCACTGGACTTCCTGCTTCAGAAACAAAAGGCACTCTGCAACCACCAGACCTTTCTCTGGGGGTGCTGCTTACAGGTCACATCTGCTTTGGTGCATAGGGCTCTCCTCTTTAGACTGATTCCTCTCACCAAAGCTCAGAGCAGTGTGTTGGGTAAGACAAAACTCAGCTGAAACAGGATGCCACCATCCATGCATGGTTGCCTGACTGTGGGGAGATAGCTGGGCAGCCAGCAAGTTGCACATGGCACTGGAAACTGCTTGGATGTGATGCTGAACATGACTGGGCCAGAATCTGGCAGCAGGGGAAGGACGGGGTGTAATTGCTGGGAAAGGCAAAGGCAGGGGCAAAGCATGGTGACAAGTGAAAAAACGCTACAGACTGTGAACAGAACAAAGCAAGGCAAAAAGCCGTGCCCTGATAAAAACACCCAGTGAACAAAGATACTGGTAGGTAGGGAGCAAATGAGAGCTTGCTCATTTCAAGTGATTCCCTTGATCAAAACTGATAAGGGACAACAGCAGATTTCAGTCTTAACAATGAAGGGAAAGATACACAACAACAAAAGGGAAATGAAATGAGAGAAAGGAGGGAGTGACTGATTCATAACTGTGTGCACCTTGGGTAACCACCACCTCCGTTCACGTCAAATGATTTTAAGGGTCTCTGCAAAACAGAAACAAGTCTCTTGGCTGTGGCTGGCAGATGTGTGCAACAGTCCTGCTGCACACTGACTTGGTGTCAGCCATTATGCAGTCAGCGAGTCAGGCCTCACTAGTGACATTGTAGGTCACCTCTCAGATTTTGCCTTCATAAATTTAAGTTGCATTGTCCTGTCGATGCAGTTGTGGTTAGCATTTTAAAGTTAAGGTATCTGCACATCAATAAATGTGCAACAGTAAAGACTTGAACACAGAGATGATAAGTACACTAACCATGTAAGAAAAAATTGTGTAATTCTTGGTTTGTTTTGTTGTTTTCGTTTTTTTTTTTTTAATGAAACTAGAAGAACACGAAGCAATGTGCTGCCTTTGGCAAGCGAGCAGCCCTGTCATATATTGTAGAATAAGTTTTGCAGTTCCTTACTGTGTTGTGGATTTAACATGCCTGCTCAGTTTTTGTGCCTGCCTGCTGGTGCTGTGGGCCATGTACATCTCTGGTTTGTGTCTAAATCTTGATTCCTGGCAACTGAAGAAGGGCAGAGAGCTGAAGGGCCTGTACTTGACCGACTCCTTGACCCGTGCTTTACGTGCTTTGTTGCTATTAACTGCCTTTCTTCAATAGCTATTGTCTGATTTCTGTCCTGGTGTGTTCTGTCTTTCACTGGAGGCCTTTGCTGCAAGCCTGCAGCCTGCAGCTCGCGAGTTGCCTGCTGCCTGCTTAGGTATTTCTGTGGCCCATCGCTGACCCAGTTTCTGCAGCGTTTAAACTGCCCTTTTCAAAAGGGGACATTTCTGGCCTTTGTGAGCGTTCTCAGTGTTGCTGGGATAATGTGGCTGATCCCGCAGATGCGGGTAGTCACTTGAAAACAAACACACACCCCTGCCCTGGTCCCCATGCTTTCAGTCTTGCTTGGATTTTTTTTCTCTCCTTGTAAATAAAAACAATTATTCATGGTTTCTGGTCATTGAAGCGATGGGCTGTTTTGTTGTTTCTGAAACAATCACTGAAACGTTTGCTGTGCAGGGAGGGCAGGGCAGTGCCCAGCCATGCAGAGTGTACGCTTCCAGATTTTAAGATGAGGACCTTTGCCTTTATACCCAAGCAGCAGAAGCTTGTTTGGGACTTGGAAAACTTCAGGTTGTCCCATGTCATCCGTGGCTTTCCCATGCTGCCTGACTTGGAGGTTAAGCCGTTCTGGGTGTGCCTACTGGTTCGGGGACAATGACACTTGGCTTGAACATGCAGATCTTCTTTATTTTCCCTTTACCCACTGAAAGCTTGCAAGCTGTGGAAGGGTAAGATCAGGTGTTGAAAATGTGACTTTGTGGTAACTGCAAATCCACATTACCTACTGCTGGCCATGGTTTGGGGCAGCACCTTAAGTTTCTTTATTTCCTCTGTATTTCTGCCATATTCGTGCCAAAAGCCACATCTTCCATTTTTACATGATTGAAGATTTGCCTTACAAAGCCATGTTGCTCCTTTTTTAGTGTAAATTATTGCCATTGAGTGACAGAAGAAGCCTCTTCAGAGGCTGGACGAATTTTGCTGGTCTTTGTCTTGCTCTTGTATGTCCATCCACATATCCAAATGCTCCAATAAGAAGGGGCAAAGTGCTGTGTGTGAGTCCTGCTCCTCAGTCCACCTCAGCTGCTCCTCTGCTGATGAGAAGCCCCTCTGGCTTCAGTGGGACCTTCGTGTGGGTTCCCATGTGGGACCATGGCATTAATTTGCTTATCTTGAAGAGCCAGAAGTGTTGAGAGATGAATGGCCAAGACCAGTTAAATACACCTTTGGGCTGCAGAGGGATCTTTTTCGTGTCTGGAGGAGCTTTTCCTCTCGTGGGCAGCTTGAGAAACCCCATGTTTCTTCTGCATGCAGAAACAAAGTGCATCCTTTACTGCAGTGGAGGCAGATGTCTGGTTAGAGACTTGTCAAGAAACTAAAAATAGCTTTAGTAATGCTTTGCCTTTGGTTTCACAGGTGAACATTTCCAGTTGGTGAACTCTGATTAGCCTCTTAGCTTTGAAATAAAGGACGAAATGCAAGAGTCTAGGGGAGGTAGAGTTTTAATATTATACTTGATTGCAAGTACATTTTTTAGAGGGTATAAAATAATCAAAAGCTGACTTCCTGCTGTTTTTTCTGCTAATTTCCCTCCCTTTCCTCAGAGCTATCCTGCTGAAGGAAACAAATGTTAACTTGTGGACTTTAGGTGCCCCTTGCAGGAATTCAGAGCCATAACATACCTGAGGTTTCTTTGGTGGTAGACATTTTGTTAATAAACCTGTGAAGCAGGCTGTGTTTCATATGGTTCTGTGTTGTATAATAGCAGAATGCTGCAGCACTTTGTACATCAGAAGAAATTGGCTGAGAGCATGTGCTGTGCATTGGCTTCAACAGATCCCAGATGTTTTGTAAGGACCCAATGGTTTCTGTGATAAGCGTTGCAACTACTAATCCTGGTAATGCCAATTTTTTTTTTTTTTTGCCAGTTTGAATTTTCTGGTATAATTTTTTTCATATCTGAGTGTTTCCTTTAACAGCATAATCTAGTGAACCATAAATACACAATAGTGCTTAGGAGTAGGTCAAAAACACACTGTGAGCATGTTTGTTTTTATTAATAGCACTAAGTCATGGGGCTGTCTTTCCATTTTGCACACCCCAAAGCAGAGTGATGAGTGACACAAGGCAGGAGACCTCAGCAAGCTGCACTTTTCAAAAGGGGCAGCCTGGGAAATTGTGCAGGCTCTCTGAAGTGGTGTCCTGTCCCCTTGGGGGTTTACAGGCTTTAGGTGAAAAAGTAGCAATGATCTGACACTGTGCAGGATTCCCATTTCTTTGTCTGACTGCAGGAGGGGATGTAGTTTGAAGTATAACCAGAGTTTTGTATGGGAAGCTAGAAGAGAAAAGCTCTTTGTTTGAGAGTAGGTTTATATGACTGTGCTATTGAAGCATAGAGATGATGAAAATGCACAGTGCTATCAGTTAATAAATGCCAGTGAACAATAAAAATAACCTGCTTTTTTTATTGCTATTTTTAAGAGGTTCTTCATAATGTTCTGTATTTTGTGTCCTATCTGAAAGAAATTCCACACATCACATATGGCATAGATTCAATGAATTAGTGCACCAGAACAGAAAGCTTCAGCAAAGGATGCTGAAACATTTGGAGGGGGCCTAAAGAGGATGTAGCACATCCCGACTGGGAGGGGTGGAAAACAAAAACAAGAGAGTGATGCTGTCGTGAGAGTGTTGGTGGTTTGGGGTTGAAACTCCTTTTTCACTGTTGGTATTTGGCTAGTGACTTTAACTTTTCATCCTGAAGATTGGTAGTGGCCCCTGGAGTGTGAGGGAGCAGCTTAGTTTCCTTGGCATGCGTAGGATGTCTGTGTGACCACAGCTTTCCCCTGCAGCACCACACTTACAGTACCTTACAGAAAAGTGTAGCCTTGCTTCTTCTCCATATATTTTTATTTGCATCATATTTTCACATTCATAGAGTACAGCTTGTGAAAATGCTTTTCAATTACATGAGCAACTGTGTATTTTTTAGGAAACTTATGCAGTTTAAATTTGAGGTAACAAATTTGAAGCATTTGGAGATGCTTCAGAAAGTCTTGTATGAAGTTCCATCTGCTAGAGGAGATAATTAAGTTTTTAATACATTTGTCAATCAATAGTGGCAATAACTTCTGTCCTTATAAAACTGAAACATAGCTCTGAGAAAGCTCGTCTTGGTCTATTACTCAAGCAAGTGGTTTGGTAAAAGGATTTTGCAAGTGGTGCATGGTTTTAAGGTTTTGTGGGACTTCCCCAGCATGTTATCAGTTTGTAAAATAAATTACTGCCAGTAGAGTGAAACTGTATGTTGGAGTGTTGGCTTTTTTTTGCATTTGTAGCATTTAACGCTGCCTTTTAACATGCTTGGAGATAAATTGTACAGTTTTCCATACTGAGCTCATTTCGGTTGTCTGTCTTCATACTGGCTAAAACAAGGCATGGTATTGAATGCTCCTGGGTAAATTGCTATTCTTAAAGGTTGATGCTCAAAGATTACACTTTGTTTTTAAAAATTTGGGCTGAAATTCACAAAAGAGGAAAAAATGCAAAGTCCAGATTGATGCTTTCCACTATTGGGGTACTTTTGTAGCTTTAAGATGTGATTTTAGTGACTTTTCTGTAACTTCTTTTGAGGGAAACTGGTATCAGATGCACTGTCCAGATTAACAGGAGTAAATTAAAAGCAGAAGTTACTACTTTTTAAAGTCCTAAGTCTGAGTTTTCTTGTGTTTGCTTAGTTTCCTTTTTAGTTAGCATTCTTTTTTTCTTTTCCCAGGGAGGAGCAAGGCAAGGGGAAAGATGGTGGGATTTTCGGCACTTAATGGGTTCAGTGCAAATGTTTCCTATGGGCTGTTGAGATCCATGCTGTCCTACAGGCCTTTCCTTATAAAAAAGAAACTTAAAGGCTTGGATTAATGTAGAAACAGCAAAAGGCAGCTCCCGTAGGAAGATTATCACTCTTGATTACTGTAGGAAGATTATCACTTCTTAATTATTAAGCAGGTCAAGCTTATCAGTGACCACAGAGCTCTTTCATGCATTTTGCTGAACTGCTGCAACTTAAAATGGTTTCTCTCAAGATAGAAATTTTTGGCTGTGCTTGATGTAGAAAAAGGAAATGGTTGGGTGCAGTGAAATTTGACAAGAATGTGACTTCCTATTGCTGTGAGCTTTGCAGCCCCACAGTGCTTCCTGTCGATGCATCCTTCTTTTCTCAAGAAAGCAAGAGCCAGATTCTCAGAGCTGGAGGAAAACTAGTTTCCCTGGCATGTGGAAATGAAACACTTGAAGGAGGAAGGGTTGCTACTTACTTGACAGAAGCTGGCCCTTTGCTCTTCAGCTTGGGGAGAGTTTTTGAATAAAACTGGATGTGCTTGATGAAAGAAATTTTTATTTTTACTGTTAAAAACAGAATTGCAGTTGGTATGTTTAAAAAGGTGAGGTCACTTGGATCTCTTCCTTCTCTACTGGTAATTGTTCTGTAGGCATGTTGCAGGAAAAGCAAATAGGTTCATGTTACTTTTGTGGGAATTAATTTCATTGAGGCAGGTGTGCTAGAATTTGTTTCTTCTGAAATACCTGCCTCTTGTTTTGTTCAGTTTGTAGTTATGTTAACACCAGCCTGTGCTTGAAAACTGCCCTTCCCACTAAAATTTTCTGCTGTCATTTTGCCATTGCAATGACAGAAATAAAGGTTTTGCTACCTGGTAAGTAAAAATAATTGTGTTCTTCTTAGGTAAAAGGCAGGTGGGTTTGTGGCCTATCTCCTGACTTTTTAAAGGTTCTTTTATCCTGCCTCTTTCATGGGGCTGTGCTGTGAATTTTGACTGCTTTCAATAAAAGGCTTTGAAAACTGTGGGTAGGGAAGAGTCATTTAAATTTCATGGTATTTCAGCTCAAGGCTTGCATTAGTGCTTTGGTTTGAGCCAGAGAAGGCAGCATGGTGACACCGTGGAAGCCTTTTCTCTAGGTACTTCCCCATGCACCCTTTCTCTAGGGTTCATGGTTTCAAAGTGTCTGAAAAAGGCTCTGAGCAGCACATCTCACTTGAAAATGTTTCATTTTCAGTTCAGAGATGCTGGGCAGGAGTGTGGCTGGAGGACCTGATCTTTCAGAGATGTGGAGACTGATAGCTTCTCTTGTAGAGGTTTTGAGTTCTGTGAGAGTTGGGCAGTGTTCTTCAAAAAGCAGCCATTTCTGTACATGAATTAAATAGGTCAGGGTGCTTCAGCTTTGGCTGTCCTTATTCTCTATAGTTGAGTAAGGTGGGCAAAAATTAACATCTCAGCAATTATTTGTGATCTTAGTGGCAGTTTTTGAAGAACAGACCTGTGTTACATAGGCAGTCTAAATATTCTGAGGGTTTTTTTAGGGTTTGGCAACTAGAGGGTAAGCAAAGAAGTGAATTTGGCTAAAAAAATTCGATGTTTAAAAAGGAAAAAAATTAGTATGAGCTGCTTTTGTGATTTTTGGTTTTATTTTGCAAACTCATGGGCTAGAAGCAGTCTTCAAACAGACATGAAAATGCAGTAATTTCATAAAACCTCATAAGTCCAGGACCTGGTAAAGACAAAACATCAAGAGTACCAAGGGCTCCTGATGGAGCCAAAACTGTGTGTTTTTGTTGGGCAAGTGGCTCTTTTGTCTTGGGAAGAACTTAAAAAAAGAAAAGTGTAAATTGTATCATTTCTGCAGTTTTAATTTTAATGGAAGATTGCTGATTTCTTTGAAAAAGATAAATTGTAAAGAAGCTTATAAAAGAGAAAAACAAGCTAAAGATTTTATTTGAGAGCAGTTATCAGAGTTTACCTCATGAAATATTGCAGAATGTAAATGCAGTTGTTGAATTATATGAAGCCAAAAATAAAATGAAGGTGGATGTTCTGCCTGGCAGGATATTTGGGATTTGCTGGCAGCAGTAGAAGTGCTTCAGAGGAAAATGTGTTTGATGTGCATTTTGAACTAGTGGGCCCTGGACAGGCATCCAAAACAAGTAGCTTGGTTGCTGTCTGTCCAAAATGCCTAAAATGTACAAGGTCCCCCTGGAACATCTCTAGTTAGTTGCTTGAAATTCAGGTAAGTAAAGGATTTCAAAGAAGTGATTTCAGAAAATAATTTCAGATGAATTCAAGTAATTGTGAATTAACATCTTAATTTACTACAAATTTCAGTTATTTCAGAAGTTGGGGATTGATTTATGGTTGAGAGTAATTCCATTTTGCTCTTAAACATGCTTTATCATGCTGCTCCTGCTACTAAAATGCAAACCACAGGTGCAGCTGAGGAAGAAAGCCTTTTCTTTTCACCAAAGATGTTCTCTGCAGCACTTTGTCCCTCACTGATCATCATCTCCCCTAGATTTCTTTACAAGTCTTAATCTCAGTTTTATCGTGGTCTGCATTTAAATGATTTGGAGTTGATTGTGAGGGTAGAGAGAAAAGCCAGGTTTTTTAGTCTGTGTCCTCCCATTTACACCCCATTGAGAAATGTGGCTTTAAGGCCTATAGGGTGAGATATTCTTGAGTTTGATCATTGCAGTTTTTGTTGTTTTGTACTAAATGACACTGAAGCACTGTTGGCTTAGGTAAGTGCTGTGCCAATGGTTTGTGTAAGTGCTATTGCAGAACTTGGTAGAAAAGGGGAGGACCACAGGCAGTGAGAGGACAGGAGGTTGCCCAGGAAGGTGACCCATGGCCATGGAAACACCAGGGCCAGAGTATGGAGCAGAGCAATGCATGAGGGACCAGGTGGAAGTATGGAAGTAGTAATGGAATGGTTTCTGCTTTACACAGGCTAGGCTCACCTGCCTCTTTACTTCACTGCCTTTGTAAATAAGTCATCCGCTCATTGAAACTTTGGTGGGCAGGTCTTAGCTATAGGTTGTCTTTTCAACTTCAGTAGTTTAAGAAATAAAAAAGAAAGAAAATGTTGATAGACTTGCCTTCCTCCTTAAATTATGCCATAAATTGTGGGGTTTGTTTTTAGAGAGCTTGTCTCATCCATTTCACTGGTTTCTTCTGGTTTAGCTGTCCTTGCCTATTTTCCTGTAGCACAAACATGCAAAACATCAGGTATACATGCGCATGTTAGTTGCCAGATAACACTGTTTTGGCCTTTCCTGCTTTCCACAGTCTGGGATTCAGTCCTTGATGTACGTAGTGTGCTTCATAGGAAATAAAGACAACCATCCTTCTTACAGAATTATAGAATGGACCAGAAGGGACCTCAGTCTAGTTCAAATATCCCTGCTGTGGCAGTGACAGTTCTACTAGACTGGATTGCTCAGAGCCCCTGTCCAGCCTGGCTTTGAACACTTCCAGGGACAGGGCACCCACAACTTCCCCTGGGCAATGTGTTGCAGTGCCTCATTACCCTCACAGTCAAAAAGAAAATTTCTTCCAGAAGAAACACAGCTCTCTGGTAAAGCATGTAAGTGAATTCCTAATGATGGGTTACAAATCCCAAGCATTCAGAAGCAGTGAGTCAGTCCTCCCCATCTTCCTAAAAAATGCAGTGCTAAAAATAAGGGAGCCTTTGGGACCTCTAGGTTTCCAGCATTCAAAATTCTCATTTGTGTTCTTTTCCGTTTTGGTCATTCTTTTTCTTTAAAAAGTAAAAAAAATCTAGAGAGACTGAATGATTCATGTATTGTCACAGGTTAATACAGGGCTTCAGGAGGAGTCCTGTAAGTCTCTGGAGGTGAGGGTGGCAAGTGTCGCTGCTCTTGCCCAGGTGCCAAAGCCCCACAGGGACACACCATGTATAGCTTGCCCATGAGCAGTGCAGGGTTATTGCAAGCTGGACAATTTCCTGGTTTCTGAGGACTCTTTCTGTCTCTAGGAAGGAAGTTAAGGTTACAAAAAATTCATAATTTAAAAACCGTTCCTGTTTCTGGTTTTGGCAGAGTTGCCTTGATAATAACCTCAAGTTTTAATTTTGTATTTCCAAACAATTTCATGATCTCTTTCAAAGAGATCATGTGTGTCTCTCAGGAGCTGCACTTTAATGTTCCTAATACTGGTTGCTGCTTTTACTACCTTTGGTAAAGGAGAAGTTGAGAGAAGAGAGGGACTAGGAATGTAACGAACCAAAGCTTTGCATTAGCTCTGCATAAGACTTTGATTTAGCTGCTTTTTCTATTTCTATATCTATTACCCCTTAATTACCTCTTTTCATTTGTCAGAATAATTTCTTTGCATCAGCTGCAGTCAGCATGATTAAAAGTATCTGTGTTTGATTGTTTCCCTGTGTGTTCCATTCTGTGTTTTCTTTATCAGATGTAGTTTAGAGGAATTGATCTAAAATTAGTCAGTAAAGAGAGGTTTTATTTCATTTTCTCTATTTCAGCTTGCATAAAAAAAGTACTTTCCTGTACAATACATACATGCTTTCACATCTCAAAACCTCATCTTGTGGGTTCATTAACATGACTGCACTGGTCATGCAAAGTGCTAAAATGCTCAACATAAGTAAAATTTTACTTTTATCAATATACTGAGAAATAAAACAGTATTGCCTAAACAGATACACTCAAAAAGGACCTCTTGTATGCTCAAGAATCCAGTCCTTGTTGCCTGCTGCTTCCAAGAAAACCCTGCAGCCCTAAAGCAAAAGGCCTGACAATAAAATGCCTTTCCCTGACTTGCTTTTTTCAGCATGTGCTGTGAACAAAGCATACAAAAAGGAAGGAAGAAGAAAGGGAACCAAGTAGCATTTGTGATTATTTTCAACTACAGACGTTGCTATCTGAATCATTGGATAATATGCATGCTAAGGTAGTGTAAAGTAATCAATTCAAGTGAAGAATTAAAGATTCAAGGAAGACATAAAAGAGCTAATAGAAAAAAAAAGCAACATTGGGATAAATGTCCTTCCAGGAAATGTCCTTCACTTCCCCTGGGCAATGTGTTGCAGTGCCTCACATACAGCTTATTCTGCAGATTGAGTGTTTTATGTGTATAATCAGATTAATTAACTCAGTTTTAAAATTACATTTAAAATAAAGGCAAAACAAACAAAAACCCCCAGTGCAATCTCCAGCAATTTATTCAGGATGGATCTGCTCTTTTGTTTGGATTTTTAGGAGAAATATTTCTCTTGTGATTTTGACCAGTGAAGTAGGAACAAATCTCCTGGGAAAAAAGATCTGTTTCTGTTGGAATTTGGGAGAAGCATAAGGCTTTTGCTTATTTTAAACAAGTGTTTGTAATATACATTGCATAAAAATATTAGGGTTTGGGACTGTAAATACTGACCTGGTTGTTTACCTGTATTTACTTAATACATCACAGCCTAACAGAACTGAAAGAAGCAAGGGCAAAACAATATCAATGCTGTATTTAACAGTGCTCTCAGCATCCCTGCATTCACATCTCCTTTCGATAGTCCCACACCAACAGGACACCAAAACGTTCTTTCCTGAATCAAGAAACACTGTGAGAGGCTGGAGCTTGTCCGTGTTCAAACACCTCTGGGGCTTCTTAGTGGAGGGAATATGGTAGCTTAACATTTTACAGCTCATGCACCTTTTAAAAAACAACAAAAAAATTCCCCCAAAAATGCTGCCCTAGAGCTATGTGTTCCTCTGCTTGCACAAGTGATTAATGGTGCTTGCATTCCTCCATCCTGCTCTTCTCCCCTGGTGTCGCCCCTCTTCCTTACCCTACCTCCCCTCCAGCCCACTTTTTTCATCTCCAGTCTCGACCTTTCTCCCTGGTAGGCATTCCTGATGGTTGTGTGCACATTTGGGATTTGTCTCTCTCTCCTGGCTGTTTTCTGCAAGCGAGGGTGATGAGCTGAAGCTTTCATGGACTCACCCTGCCCTTTCCTGCCAGAACCTGTCCCAGAGCCTCCTGGTGCTCTGGGTGACCATATGGTGCCCTCCTCAATTTTTCTTACTCTTTTTTCCTGGAAATGGATGGTTCAGGGTGTCAGGGTTTTAGATATATTGTGTGGATGGAGAGGAGCAAGGGCATTGAACTGTTGGGCTGGGAATTGGTAACAGCACCATTTAAACTAGGATTTTGATGCGTACTGAGTGTTCAAAGTAATTGCCAAGAATTTCCTTGCCCTCCTCTGTTTCTTCCTCCTCCAGTTCACTCGTGCTTAAAAGTATCCTCTGAAATGTTGGAATTGAACTGCTCTATCAAAATCTGCCATTCAGAAGATGCTGTTCAACTGGTTTGCCAAAAAGACATGCCATGGAACATGGGGACCAGCTTTGTTAGATGGCATGCTGAATGGGATGCTAGCAGATTTTTAAAGCACTGAAAGAGTAAAACTGGAAACCGGGCCTTTTCTGTTGGGAAGAGGCCTATTTCTCCACACTTGTTGTTTCAAGACTTCCATTCTTAGGCAGATATTTCTGTCTCTCCCAAGCCTGTGACATTCTCATGAAAGGATCCATGTACTTTTTTTGGACACATCATCTGTAGCTAAAAGAGCAATTTTGGGCATAATTTGAGGTGAATCTATTGGTGAGATGATGTTCTTAGAGAAAAAAGTAGGTTTTTTTTGTTAGAAGTGACTTCAAATTTTAAATGTCTAAGTAAATTGCCTTGGTGTCAGATTCCCCACAGAGATCTGAATTGTGTTTGGAACATGGGGATGCAGAATGGTGTTCTGCCAGCTTCCAGCTGCCTTTTAGAGACAGAAACTGGAGAAGTGCACTTCTAATGTAGATGGGCCTGTCTCTTTCTCTGTACTGTGGTGCACTTCAAAGCACGTCCTAGTTGTTCGATTGTCATGAGCAGAATGTTCTCCTGCCTGTTCCCATTATTCCAACCTGTCATCTTTTCCCTTGAGGGGAAAAAAACTCAACCCAAAGCTGTGGTAGTTCTCTTTGCACCAGTTCTGTTGTTGAAGAAACTCAGCTCTCAGGTTATGTTTTGGCGCTGCTTCGGGGCCACCGATAAGTGGTGCAGCTGCCCTGGAGCTGGACGGTGGGCAGGGTGATGGGCACTGTGCCACAGGAATGTGGCTGTGCTGCTTTCTGGGCCAGGCTGGAGATTGAAGTGACTTGGCAGCTTTTGTGGGGTACAAAGCAGAAGCTGGATGTCTTGTAATCACAGGACCATTCCTGGTTAAGCGATGTGCAGGGACGCTCCAAAGTTATCTCGGTGC
The DNA here is from genome assembly GCF_028769735.1 of Zonotrichia leucophrys gambelii. NCBI lineage: Eukaryota > Metazoa > Chordata > Aves > Passeriformes > Passerellidae > Zonotrichia > Zonotrichia leucophrys. The sequence continues at coordinate 24,410,114 of NC_088173.1, read as the reverse complement.
TCAGGAGCCTGCTCGGAACCTGCACAGGTCATTAACTGAGTCTTGGCTTCAGCCATGCAAGGTCCAGGCTGCCATCTCCAGAAGGAATAAATGGCACCCCTGGGATCCTCCTGCTGCTACTCTTGTAGGGCTTTTCCCATTTTTTTGACTAGTAGAGGGTTGGCTGAACAGCAATACAGTGCATTTTTAAGAGCCAGTGCTACAGCATGGCCATGTTCACCTAGACCAAATTAAGTGCAGTCTCCTACATCCACTGCTGCATTTGTGCCCAGCTGGTGCATTTGGTACCTATTGCAAAGAGCAAGAATTGAGAGGAAAAGAGCTGATGCTGCTAGAATTCCTCACAAGGAGGACAAGTCTTGGAGAGCTATTGCCAATTACATGAATTGGCAGAGAGAAGCACTCAACTTCTTGCTGTTGTCAGGAAAGATTTTTCTGGTGGGAAGAGGTATTTCAGCAGTACCTGTAAGATGTTGTGGTGATGTTCAAGGTCATACTGTAGTGCACTAACCAGTGGCTTAACTTTTATTCTGCTGTTCATGTGTATACATACAATAAAAGGATTTGAGGGCCTTTAAGAAACATGTCTTCCTCAAATATCTGTGGCTTTTACTACAGTAGTAATTTTAATTTGTATGTGTTACAACAGTACTCAGACTTAACTTCTGGGTATGTACCTGAGGCTGAATTTTGGAAGGGGAAGAAGGTGCTGGCTGTTGCAGTATTTCTGGGAATGGAGCGAGAGTGGGGTGCTGCAGAGACAAGGTGGTTGGAAGGAGGCTGTCACTAGCAGCTCCTCAGGAATGCTACTTGGATATATTGCATTCTGCCTGCTACAGTAGTGAGAGAATTCTCTCCATCCTCTGATTCTATGTTTTTATAAAAGTTGTGGGTTTTCATAATAATAAGTATTATTTTTCCTGATTGGTAATAAATTATGATGTCTGTTGCTTTGGAATATCACAGCAGGATTTTGTACACAGTAAGAGATACTAAAGGTGTAATGTCACAGAACTACATTTTAAAATTGGGAACCAGTTGACTGTACTACTGCAAATTATGCAAAGCAGCTGGATACCTAATGAAACCACAGTCCATCTCTCCCTTCTTTGACTCATCCTTGCTAGGATGCTTATTAGCATCATCCAGTAAAGATAAAACTGGTTCTGGCTATTCAACATGCAGACTACTTCTGGGGAAGCTTTTAACAGGGTGGCACTGGGTATACAGATAAAATAAACAAATGCTAGGCTTGTTTTTTATCACTGTGGTTTTTGGGACTTGTGGAAGACAAATTCTAACTGAGAAAATGGTGAAGATATGGAATTTCTATGTTACAGGGCATTGAGTAATGTTGAAATAAGCTTAAAATGACCTAGAACTGATAGGAACTTTACTGTCCCTTTTTGTAGGGCAAAGGAAAGATGATGGTATATGTGCTTCACAGTATTTTTTATTCTATTCTGCATAGGAGAAGCAAGCTGGCATTTACATTACAGTCACAGCTATATAAGCACTTCTTCTATCTCTGCTTTTGCCCAAGCTGCCATTTACTTCTCTACCTCTACATCTCTCAGGTGTGCCTGTGCCAGTGCTTGCATAGGCAAGTAATCTGCTCCATGCTGACGTAATTTTCATTCCTCAGAACTCTTCCCGATTGTTTTCCCTCTGCAGTCCACTGCACAGCCCCATAAACAGGTGTGCCAGCATCACTGTGGAGACCTGTGCAAGGAAGGAAGCTTCAGAACAGAAGGAGTTAAGAGCCTGCAATGTATCTTTTCTTTCCTGCAGATTGTAGCATAATGTCCACTAAATTTTCATTGTGGTTTCTTTTCCCTTTTTTTCAGCTTCTCAGCAAAAATGCCTCCTAATGGGAAGGCCTTACATTTTCACCCATCAGTTCTGCATTTTGGAATGCAGTGAGTATCTTACATGATTGTTATTTTGGTTAATAATGAGGTGTGTAGGAACAGCTACACTGGGCTCCATTTGGGTGAAAAGCATTAGCTGGGATCATGCCACTATCTGAAAAACAGAGAAGTAGTAATTGCCACAGAGCTGGAAGTGCATTTCTTGCCTTGCTGTGTTTTGTAAGTTAAAATCAACATAGTTCTGAGAAGGAGGAAAAGATAATTGGGAATATAATACATTCTGGGTGTACATTTCAGGTGATTCTGCATGGATGTCAAATAATTGCTTCATGCTGGTTGTTGATTTTTGAAAGATTGCCTTTTCAGTGGAGGAAGGGCTTGTTGTTTCCCTCTTAATTCTGATGACAAAATCCAGAGTCCCAAGCAAAACATACTGGTAGAATAAATGAGGTTTTTCTTAGTTCTCTTTTAAGAAAACTTTAAAAATTGTGATAATGTGACTTTGACCTCTCAGTAACCAAAAAGAAACACAGTCTCCTTGTGAGTTAAAGGAATATTTCAGAGGACGCACTGGAGGAATGTCTGAGATGTTGGGGTTTAGGGTGTACTAGCTAAAGCAAAAGCATCAAGAGAATCATTGCCTTAGCTGACAAAACAAGACTTCAGTTATTTAAATCTTTTTATCCAAAACTTTGTGCTTTGTAAGGGTTTTTTTTTTTTTTTGACTCCTAGTTACTCCAGTGAGTTTTGGCCAAGTGTACCTCACATCCCAGTGTTACATATTTGCCTTTGTATACTAAAGGCAAAATTTGTTTGGTGTGTTTCCAAAGATAAATTACAAGTAGGTAACTGTTGCAGGTGAACATGTTTTAGGATAATTTGTGTTGTTTCTTTCATATGCTTATAAAGTGAATAATTAATTTATCTTTTTTTTTTTTCCTGCTTTAGGTTACTGGGGTTACCCAGAGCTAAAATGCTGCATGCCTACAACCCTAGTAGAGATAGAGATGTTGTAGTCAATTCAGTGTTTACAGCTACTAGACAGTTTCATGTGTCTCCCGCTCATAGCCGGGTGAGTGTTGATGTACTTTTGCAAAGTATGTAATGGCCAAGTGCCAAGCCTTCCTGCTTCCTCTGGCATGAGCTCTTCATTCTGTGTTTTTGTGCTTTTTTGTAGGACCTCCAACTCTTTTTCTGTTTTGCTAGTGGTTTTTTTGTTCACTTCTACTTAGACTTGTTTGGGAGAAGCCATCCAAAACCTACAGTAGGAAATGTGTTTGACAGTAACAGAGGAGGAGAAGAATTTTTCAGTGTTAGAGAGACTGTTTAAATCACATTCTGCTTTAAGCAGCATTATGCAGTAATCCACAGGCATGTGGGTGTTCTACAGCCCTGAATTTTCAGTCTTTTGAACGGTCTTGCATATTCGTCAGAAAAACCTGCAGTGAAATGTTTTATGTATTTTGCATTGCAGTAATGGGCATAATTGCCTTTATGATCTAAGACCATTATTTCAACTCTGATTTTTTTAACAATATAATGCATGTTAAGAATGAATTGCTGTGATCTCAGTTGGATGAAGCCCAGTTTTTATCCTCTGCTGATGTGCAAAGGGGTTTTATTATGTTTTCATCTGAGTTTTGCTTTTACTATAGCTGAATGGGTATTACTGTGCAGACATAAATGTCATTGTTATTCCACAGTTACTGAGAGTGTTGCCCAAGTTCAGCTTGGCTGATTTGCCTGTGTATCACAGGGCACTGATTCACTTTGCAATAGCCATCTCTCTCTGTGTGGGGAGGTGTCTGTGTGCACTCACAGGCTGTCCATGCTGCAGGGTTAATATCCAAAAAGAATCCTTGGCTGGTGAGGCCCCATGCTAGCTGAGAAACTCCAGCCATAACTTGGCAAACTGCTGTGTAGTAAGAGTTGAGAGATGTGCACAGATGAAACTTCTCAGTGCTGAGGTTCTGCTTAGTGGGATTGACAGATGGGGATGTACATGTGGAAGTGTCCTCTGGGCCCTGTGACTGAGTGGGGAGTGTGTGATCACTGGCACCAAGCAAGCAAGCAAGCAAGCTTCTTTGTGCTCTCTGCAGGTGATTCCAGCCATGGGAAAGATGTCTTTCAGAGTACTCTTCCTGCCCACAGAAGAAGGCAGCATTGAAAGCTCATTATTTATAAATACCTCATCTCATGGAGTTCTTTCATATCAGGTAACTGATCTTGAAACAGCTGATGTTTCTAATGCATTTGTTTGAGAGTATGTTCAGAAGAATCACCCAACTGGGGACAAGGCACCACTGTATTATAAATACCTCAGTTAAAAAGAAAAAAAAGCATATTCCCTTTGTTTTGGTATTTTCTATCTGTAGTCAGAGATCTTCAGTGAGCATAAAATGCATTTTGTTATCCTCTTAATTAAAAATACGTGTATTTTTCCTCTTAAAAAACAACAAATATATGCATAGAAGTGAAAAGCCCAAAGTCATTTTAGTTAGCCTCTGATCTCCTGCCTCCTTGATCTCTCTTGGCTCCACACCCCTCAGTTATTGTGCATCTCCTTGTCAATAAACTAATCTTGGCGGGGCAAAATATAAATGGAGTAGAGCCATCCAAATTACAACTCTTACAATGTTCTGAAAACTGCAGTCTTTAAAAACCAAAATAATGAGAAAATATTTTACTCAATTTTTAAGGCAGAGCCATTGAATTCAGTATTCAGTGGGACTAGTAACAAAGTTTTCTTAGAAATTACCTCTTTCGTAAATGGTGATAGGTGTATTGTAATTGCCTGGAGAATAGTAGGAGAATGTAGATGCTTCGTTTTTGAGATAACCTGATGCTCTGCTGGTGAGTACTTTGTTTGTCTTTGTAATAGTGCCTGAATGAGTGATGATTTCTTAAGTGCCATTTATGTCTATGATAACTTTTTACATTGGAACTTTATGTTTATTGTCCTTTGAAAGAATTTAATGTGAAAAACTGATCTGTTTTGGGGAAGATTGTTGTTATTAGCAATGTAGTTTTGGAAACTGCTGTTAAAACTGAAATTCTAGATATTGATGTAATGACCTGTTTCTTTTAATACTAGGTTTTTGGAACAGGAAGTCTGATGTCTTCTACAGAAGAACCTAAAGTGCAGCTAGCAAATGCCTACTTACTGCTTCCACAGATTCAGAACATCCAGGCATCACACACACTGGTACAGTATACATTGTGAGGGGAGAAACCTAGGTCTGTTTAACCACAAAAGATTTTTGACCTCAGGTTGTGAGGATGCAAGGAACATTAGCAAAAATCCGAGTACCAGTGACTGCAGGAGAGAGATTGCAAGATGCAGGGTTACTGTGATCAGCTGCTTTATGAGAGTCTTTGGCATTTAAACTATTCACACTTGTTGTTCTTTGTGCCCCTGTGGTGGGGTACCCTCTAAACTGTGCTGGCAAAACTATTTGTGAGGCTCTGCTCTGACTGAACTGGAGAATTGGTCTGCCCTAAACAAAAAAAATTAACTTTATACCATAAAATTGAGAAGGATGGGAAGCTATATTGGTTTGTTCTGTTTTTCACTTCTGGCCAGTTCCCCATGTGAGTTTCCAGCAGGGTTGCACCAACAATTAGCCACAGTTAAAAAGCATGGTGTGCTGCATGGATGAGACTGGGAGCTGGGAGTCAGGCTGCAGCATCCCCTCCTGCCCCTGTCAGTGCTGAAGATACCAGCTTTGCTTACTGGGAGCAAAGGAGCTCTGGAGAACACAGCCAGCTGAATTTATGAGATGTAAATACTGGAGTTGAAAGAAGTTTAATGATTTCTGTCATTTGGTTGCAGTTGCAGATATTTTCATAGTCTTCCAGTCCATACAGAACATCTCAAGTGAATAACTAATCTGATCTTTCAGATTTCCTGTTGTATTATACACAGACATTGTTTTTCCAAAAACATACTTAGAATACCTTAGCATGTAACAAAATGTAATACTTTATCTAAATGTAAGCTGCGCTAATTGCCTTTGTGATGCCTTCTGTTCTGAGAAAAAATACCAGCATAGATTGTATTTTTCAATCTGCTATGTATATCTTAGATCAATCTTACTTCTATCCAATGTTAGTGCACAGTTTCCTTCTCTCCCTTTCTTTTCCTCCATACCAGTCTCTTCCCTGTGGTTGCGCAGTTGCACTTGCTTGTGGACAAATAAAGACAGACTCTTGGAAAGGAAGCAAAAATCTTTGCTTTTTTAATTTGGTTTTGTAATTTGGGGTGCTAGAGGTAGAACTGAGAAGGGTTTTTTTTTTTGATGCTGTTAATGTCTGCATCTTCATATCTAGCTCAATGGGTTGTTGTCAGGTAGAATCTGAAAGTTGCATACGTGCTTTTTTACAGTTCATTCTGAATTCCTGAGAGAAGGAGCTTTGGGGTACATTTTCCTCACTGTAGAATGACAAACATTATCCTGTGTTTTATTTGTATGGAGTACAAGTTTGAGGTCATGTTTAGCAGTGCAGCATGATACCACCTGGCACTAATCTTGTAGGACATGAGGTGGGAGAGAGCATTGACTCAATTCTTCAAGCTCTGGGTGTAGTTTTTCTGTGCTGTGTTGTAATTAAGGTAACACTCTTCACTGCATGTTATCAATTTGAGCAGCAGTGGGATGGGCTCCTCAGCTGTTGAAGATTATAGATCTAAATATTGGACAGGAGTTTATGGTTTGAGCTTGAGTTCCTCTCAGAAGAATGTTTCTCTACAGCTAGTTGTCCTCTCCAGAAGTGCCTTTTTCAATTCATCTCCCTTACATTCTGATCCAGATCTCATTTTTAAAAATGGTATCGTTATGTTTTTTCCAGTTTATATTTTAAGCTCAGAAGATGTAGAAGGAAGAGAGGTTGATGAGGTTTGAGTGAGTGACTACACAAGGGCAAGCTGAAGGATACATAACTATTACACATAGAATGGAGTCTTGTAGTGAAAAAGCATTTAAAACAAACCAGTCATACTCACTTAGTCATATGCACATTTCTTTTCCCCTGTTTATTTTTAACTGACATAAAAGATCTATTTTAATAAATTCAGGATAGCATGAGCCTCATTTGCACATCCCTTTTCACCTTGGGATGATTGAGTTCTAACCTTGCGTGACAGCTTTTAGTCTGAAACATGGAAGGTGTCCTTACCTCTGAAGTCCACTTATACTGCTTGGAAACCTCAGACAGAGTGCTCCATGCTGTGTGTCTATTTTTTGCCTTCTATTTTAAAGGTGGTTGTGTTTAAATTGTTAATTGACATCCTTGGTCATCAAAGCCAAAAAATCTTTTACATCATTTAGTCCCATTATGGGCTAGGTAAAGTGACTTACCAGAATTGCTGGAGGTTGTTACCCCAAATACTTACTTTGATGGTTGGAAACCTACTTCCAATTTAAATTGCATTGTGGCCATTTTATTATAGAGATGCACATTTAATTTATCTAACTTATCCTGCTTCTGACACTTAGAAGTGTTTGTAGGTAGCATCAGAACTTTCACTTTGTCAAACTGAAGTGTCCATGCTCTGTAGTATCTTTGGTAATGGGCTGTCCATTTCTTCACCAAATTGACCACCCCTTTTGGAGCTTCTTCAATTTGAAACTATTTTGAAGGTCAACGCCAGAATTGTAAATAGGGGGTATGGGTAAAAATTCTGCCACTGTAGGCTATTTGTGTTGGAAATATAACATATACTTGGGGATTACAGATGGAAGTTTACGGTAATGTTTCCATTGGAAATACAATGTGCGACAGATTTGTGTTTGAATTTTTGTTGAAAATGAACTCCCATGGATTTTGTGCATTGTCTTTATCTTTTAATGGGCAAAGCACAAAGGCCTTTCTTTTTTCTTCTTCGTTCCCACGTATTTTTTAGCAGAAACTTTTGTGCTTAATAAGAAAAGGAAAAAGCAAACTTGCTTTTCTTACTGTTGGATATCTCCATCTTTCTGTTACCCTTTTCAACGTTTGAGCTTTTGAAAGATTGGGATTGGCATGCTCTGCCTGTGCTCCTGGATCCCAGGATTTCTGGGTTTGTGGCTCACTTGTTGGGAGGAAGAAGAGCAGTGTCCCACAGTGTGAATCCGTTGTACATCCGCGTGGCCACTCAGCAGTGGCTAGTTACCACTAAGCCATAACAGATGGTGCAGCCCATATAGGTCATCTTTGTTTACGCAGCTTCTGGGTGTAGTCTTTGCTATAGTTGCCTGGTTTTTGGCATTGTTTAGTGTTTGGACAGCACTAAGAGGGTAGCTACATCACTGCCTGGCTGTGTTCAGGATGGTGGAAATGTCAGAGGAAGAGTGGCATGCAGGGTGGAAGGTCTTATCGTAGGAGACACACGGATACCGCTTTGCTGACTGCCCAGAGGAGTTCAAAGTTTGTGAACTGACAGCTTGGGAAATACTGCAAGTACTGGCAGAAATGTAGCACTTCTTAAGCTATGTTTTGCTCTGGTGGGCAGAGGATCATAGAAGCAAACATGTCCAAGTGTGGTGCTTGGGTGTGGAGAGGGAAGGAAGGAAGACAGTAGAGCTTTCTTGGTGTGCTATCCCGATAACTGCCTGCAAAAAACTGATGAAACTCTGCTGAATCATTATTACGGGGACAGCTTATTAACACCATTCAGAATAGAAATACCACTTTAGGGCCAGGGATTGTCCAGGACAGGAACTTTGAGGGATCAGCCTACAGGAAGAAGAGGAGGTTTGTTCAGTGAGTGTTGTTCTTTTTCAGTGATACTGTAGACAAACTCCAGGAAGTGATTTGAACTCTACAGTCCTGGTAATGATGCAAGAATATATCCAAAAATCTTCGAGACCATTTGTGTGGTTTCTATCAGTTGTCTTTGTTCATATAGGATTTGTGGGTGCTGAGTGTGCGTGTACATTCAAGTACGTATGCCCAAGTTCCTAATACAAAATAGAGGCACCAGGTAATTAAGTGGCAGTGCTTTGCAGAGCTCTCTCTGAGATTTCCCTGCTGTGCCTCTCCTTTTTAATTTGCCCCTGGTACAAGCACTGGCTGCATAACTCAGCTCTCTGCTCTGATTCATTAGCAGTGGTGTTTACAGTATAAATGGAGTGATTGCACTGCTGGGAGATGGTCCTGGATTTGTCTGTTTGGAAACTCTGCCTCTGACAGTGTTTCCTTCTCAGATGCATTATCTTCTCTTTAGGGTTAACTCAGAGCCATCCTGCTGCTGCTGTAAGATATTGGGCATATCAGTTATGCATTATTGTTTGCCTTAGAGAAATGCAAATCCATCTCCTGTTCTGAAGATAGCCTTACAAAGAAATAAAATTTTCCCTTAGAAAACAGATCAATAGCAAATATACCCCAGTAGCATTATTTCCCCCTCTGTACATTTGAAGCTTCAATTTTAAGGACAGCAGTTCTCATCTTGGATCTATGCCAGGTCAAGAAAAACAAAGACTGGAAAAATACAATCTAGCTGATTTTTTTAATATGGATGTGGGGTCTTAAGTTACTTTAAATGACAGTAGTGTTTTTCAAAGAAGCACTGAAAAGGAAACTTTAAGCATCAGGTTTTATCTGATCAGAAAATGACCTCCAAAGTTTTAATTTTATTGCCTTGTTAAAACTCCGCTAGCAGCCATGTGTTTGTTTTTTTTGTTTTTTTTTTTCCTGCTCTCACAATTTGATACAGACAAAAACATCTGTAAAAGGAGAAAAGACTTTGCAGGGGTTTGAGCCCCCAGAAAGCTGTGCTGGGGACTGTGTTTGAGTTGCCACTAACCACATTTACAGGGGCTACGTCGCCCTCTTGTGTGAAGCTTCAGTTTCAGTCATTTTGGTATGAAATTCTGTTGAATTGGGAGTGCAAATAGTGGCTTCCTTTTGGCAGTGCTTTTATAAAACTGGACCCCATGAAATGCCACACATTTGCTGAATCTCTCTACTCATGTGCCTGTCCTATTTTTCCTGTACTAAAAATGTATTAAATAGGATGCTGGATAGCTTCAAAAGTTTCTTCAGTTTTGCTTTTCACCATCAAATTACTGAAATTGTTTAAAGTCAGTTTCATCAACACCTTCAAAAACCTGAACCTGCAGGTACCCTACTCAGATATATCAGTATCACAAGAGGAACAGAGGGTGGGGGTTGCACATTAGCCTCAAAATTAGCATGACATTTGGCATAAGAAAGGCACTGACAGAGTGACAGGTCTGCCATTCTGATTCTGGCTTTTTTTGTTGTTTTGATTTTTTAAAAATTTAATTCAGAATCTAGATATACTGGCTGTGCAGCTTGTGCCAGTAATTTGGCAGTGCAGATTTCCAGATAGCTTACATGAACTATACTTGGCTTTGTTAGTGCTGTCTCCCATTAGATTTATGAGTGCTTTACAAACTGCCACAGTCAATGTCATCTTTTATTTTCTTTTCTTTTCCTATTCTAGTGAATAAAAAGGCAAAACAAGTATTTTCTGTCTGTCCTTTTTGGCATGAAGCCTTTGTATCAGACCACGTCCAAGAAGCATTATGTCCTTGGCCTGGATACTGTATTTCAGTATCCAATCAGCAAAGAAAATACACAGAAAACAAGGAAACAAGCTTTTATATTGCACACAAAGGCCCTGTTGAATACAGGTTTTTTGGCATAAGAAAATTTGTAAGAGTTCTCATGCAGATGCTTTATAAATATTTAATAATCATGTGTAATAATAGTTTGATAAATAGGTAGATATTGATGGAGTCTTGAGATTCAGAGACTGATTACTGAACTATTGTACAGAGTAATTGTATTCATTAAAAAAATTCCTTACATTGCTCTGTTACATATATGAGGAAGCAGTCCTATTATCTTTCTAAATTATGGTATGTGAGTTGGATTTGTTAATATTTGAAGCAATGTGTTTGATGTTTTCTTCACTTTTCTTTCTTACAGACAGAAACTATGAATGCTAGTCTATTACGGGTTCAGCTTGAATGCAGTTTACCTAATGACACATATCAGCAAGTTAAGGTATGTTTTATTATTGTTTTATATCTATGTAAGTCTTCTTATTTTAAGCCCAGCTTAGAGGGACACTTTCCACAGCTGTAGAAGTTTTAGCAAAAATGCAGTTTTCAGTGTCTCAGTTTAAAGGGGAATTGTGCTTTTATAAAATTGTATTCTCTGATACAAATTAAGTGTCACACATATCACACAAAAATCTTTAGAAGAGAAGGAGATGTAAAATGATACCCACCACCCCATAAACCTCACATAAAAACAAACCAAAACCACTCCAACAGGCTAAGCATTCTGATGTGTAGGTGTTGTACTGCTGACGTGGGGCACAAAAATGATTAGATTTCTGTAATTTCTTTTCTCCAGAAACTTTTCACGAGTGTCTGGTTCCCAGTGAGAAGTGATCAGTGAGCTGAGAGGCTGAAGCCTGGGCTGTTTCTCACGGGAGCATGAGGGCAGCTGGGCAGAGCTGAGGAGGGGCTGGTGTGTTAGCAGAGTGTGTTAGCCTCTCCAAAAGCACTGAGCCCTCAGCAGAGGAGGTTATCTCGTGTCCTGGGCGGTGCCTCCCGGCTTCTCCTCCCATCTCTGGGTGTCCTTACAGGATGGGCAGGTGCTGCTCAGTGCCCGTGCTGTGGGTGAGGAGCTGGCCCGCACTGTGGCCAGTGGCACCTCGTGCCCCAGGAGCAATGAGGAAATTTGTAAGAGTTTGAGCAGTGAGGCCCAGGCTCCATAGCTGTATTCCTGTGTGGAGCACGTGTTGCACATGGTGGCATTCCTGAGCTGCTTCGCTTCCCCGTTTGGTTCCTGCGGTGCACAGTGCATTGAGGGGCTTGAGGTGCACCTGAGCATTGGCGGCTGTGTGGAGAGCAGCTTCCTGCCCTCTGCTCTGAGCTTCCCTAGGGCGCACCACGCCTGTGCCCCAGTCTCCATGGCAGCCCTTCTGCTCCTGGCAGCCATTTCAAGTGCTGGGGGTCTCTGATGCTGTGTGAGCTGTGATCTCATCCTCAGGCACTTCCCCACCCTGCTGTACTTGCTTGTGCCACTTGAAATCTCAAGAGCTGGAAGTGTTCTGCTGCACTTCTGAGAGCACTTCCCATGCCAGTTTTCTCCTCCTAATCCTCCATCCTGAGCAAATTAGTCCTCCTTTAGTGACCTTTGTCGTTTGAATTTAGTGACCTTTGTGGTTTGATGCAGGACTAATTAATGTTGTTCACTGTTGGTTGTCTAGTTCTGTTTTGCTTTGTTGGCTTTAATTTTTTTTGCAAAATGGTGTCCGTGTCTTTGTAGTTGCTATGACTTAGCTGTGTTAACAGCAGCCACTACTTACAGACAGAAATAAAATCCTATTTGTATTTTTCTGAAGTATTCTAGCCAGACAACAGTGTTTTCTATTAAGAATTGTACATGTATGTTTGTTTTTTTAAAATTACTTCAGTGAGAAATGGAGACAAAAGCACAGGATTTGGAAAAATTAACTATAAACAGACCAGTGAACATGAACTGTCTTCCTACCATTAAGACACATGCATCAGTCTGTTTATGGCACATTTTATTGAAGGCAGAGGATTTAACAAAGGAAACTGTTTTACAGTCCCTGAGGTGAGACTGACTAAGGCAGTTTATAAATTTGCATTCTCTCAAGGTTCAGTGTCTTTTTTAGTTGTTTTTGTCTTTGTTTTTGCTGTGCTCTCTGTACCTGCACTGTGTTTGGTTTCTGCTGAGATTTTAGCAAAGGCCCTAATTACTTTTGTTTGGCCAGCACTTTGGTGCTGGAAACCTTGTCTCTTAGATAATAGCTTTGATTAATTTCTCAAAGTTCATTAGTGTAATGAATTTTTTCTATTCTTCCCCCATCACACACACACCATATCCCTTTGTCTCACTCCAGAGTTGCTGTTTTATGTCTGATGACCCAATGCTGCTAGAAATGAGCTTAACAGTAAGAGTGGAAAATGCCCAGCAAGATTTTGTGGAGCACAGACAATACTTACTGGAGAATCTTTTGATAGTTTATGTAGCAATGGAAAGAACAAAGGCCTCAGGTAAGTCCTAACTCTACCTGTTAAGTGTAATTCAGCTTGGTTTTATACATAATTAGTGATTTGACATCCTAAATTGAATCAAATTCAGTGACAACTTAATTTCACAAGTAAGGGAAACCAAGTAAGTTCAGTTAAACACAGCTAGCAGAGAATCTGTGTCAGGCAGAGTTATCATAAACAGTTTTCTTCATAAAGGTAACAGTTGTAAAGTTGTAAGCTAGATCTCTTTCGTTCTTCAGTCCCTCATGCTTAAATAGTGTGGAAAGATGACATGGTCCTCTTAATTCTATAACTGCATTTCTGGTTTCCCATTAATTAAATTGACTATAATGGGATTGTGAAGGCAGAGTGGTTTATATGGTACTGGGGATAGTGGCCATTATGGAAAGTAGGGTAATGAGGTAATACAGATGTGCACATCATTTGTCTTGTAAGCTAGAATTCCACAGGCAAAACAATCAACTCCTTGCAGTTTCTTTATGCTGCAAATCCTCTAAATCCAGGGGATTTAAAATTATTTACAGAGCCTTGCAGTCTAGTAGAATAGCTTTTTTTAGACATTTCTGCCAGTTTTCCTTTCTGATTGGAGAATAAGAAACTGCTTAAGAATCCAGATTAAAATAATATTTTTTAACGTACTTGTTGAAGTGGAACATGATCTTTTTGTCTTTTGAGAAATGCTTTTCAAAATCTAGTCACAAAACAATAGATACAATATACACAAAACAATATCTATGAAATGTTCTGTTTCCCACATGCCTGTTCTGTGATGTGGTATTTCAAGAGCTGAAACTGAAATACCCACTGTAAACCTCATTTCCCTGCCAGTGAGATGCCAGGGCTTTGTTATGTTGAGTTGTGGATGTACATTTATTCTGATGCTGGTAGAAAATTGTTCCCATCTGTTCTGTCAAGGGTGCTCACTGTTAACGCTTTTGATGGTTAAAGTACTAGAAGTATCTTTTAGGGCTGTTTTCTGTTAAATATAGTGCAATTATAAGTCCTGTCTGTGCTAGAGGTTGGTCCTATAAGCCTTTGGGATTAGCTGTTGGTGGGACAGCAGGTAGGCAGAGTCTGCACAGGGGAACTAACCACCTGGGAAGGCTGCAGAGGAGAAGCTGTGGGATGTGTGGAGCTCATAATCAATACCTTGAACCTTCTTTTGGAAGCTGACATTTGCAGTCTTGCTTTCAAGCAGCTGAGCAAAGCACACACATTATTAGAAATCATGGTGGGTCAGGTAGGAGAACGTCCTTTCATGTCAGCCTGCATACACTGATTTAATGCAAGTATAAGCAAGGGCAAAAACTTAGTTACCTCCCTTGCGAAAGACTGTAGTATGATGGTCACCTCTTACTCTGTCCTGCTGCCCTTCTTTTGGTCCTCTACATCTTCCTACTGTCCTGTGGATGGGACCATAGCTTTGCCAGTGACCAAAGGTGGTTCCCTAACATAGCTGTACCACCTTACCAGCAGGTGAAAGCTGTGTTACCCCTGTCTCCTGTTGCTTTAGGCAATAGTTTGCTACCTACTGGGTGATAGACCATTCCTGATTTGAGCCCAAAGTGCTGAATCCAACTTTGCATTATTTCCTGGAGATGCTTGCATTTTAAAGCATTTTTATTTCTCTCTTGAATGTTTGCCAGCTCAAGATGTGAACAGTTCGTCCTTTTTACAAGGGTATCTGTCACACAAAGATTTTAAATTTTAAATTGGGATTGCTTCTCCTGTGAGTGTCTGACAAAACAAGTGTTTCTGTCCTTGGTGATCTTACCATGGTGTTTATTCCTTTGGACAGGTCATTCATCAGTAGATGTGCATATCATGCATTCTGGAAACAGCCTGGTGCATATACAGGTAATTGTGGGCTTCAGGAAGTCATAATTTAGGGTGGTGAATGTGATTAGGGAATTAGCTTTCTCTAATAGCAGATTGATTTTGCTGGTGGCAAATGTCACACTTCTAAGTTTTAAAGTGTGCCCAAATGTCTAGTAGGTCCTTGAGATGACATGTTGTAGTTCAGTGATGGATTATTTTTTTTTAATATGTAAGAACTGTTAACTTGGATAAAAATTCATGTGTTGATTTAGAAGATAAGAGAAAATGGCAGATGGTGGCATGCAAATTTGACAAGAAGATAGACTAATACAGGAGCTGCAGCACTAATAAGGGTAGTACTGCTATAAAAATAACTTGTCTTGTCTTCCTGCAGGAAATACGGCAGTTGTCACAAAAATACACATCCCCTGTGGAGTTTGAGCCAGTACTGCTATCCTCATCATCTACTAACTTCACAAAAGTTGCTTCTATTTCTTGTAAAGGTACAAGTTATCCATATTTGGAGATAATATGATTAAATATGATTTGATTGCTGAAAAAAGGGTAATTTTTCAGTAGAGATCCTGAAAGATCTCAAAATCATCTTGTCTAGACTTTATTGAGAAAGAGAATGAATTCTTTTTGCTAATAGTTTCCATTCCACCCTTTTTGTGTATATGTGGTTCTTCTTATGCTGGTTGAAGGCTCTAAGCTATACATACTTGAAAACAGGGCAAAAACCAGTTTCTGAAATGTTAGCTGACTTTACAATAAGCATAATTATTGAATATGCTTTTTCAACATCCTTTTATGGTTTATGCGGGGTTTTTTCTGTTTAAAATATGTTTTCTAAGAGGCTATTGTGCTTGGGTGGTCATTTTCTATGACATTGCTTGGCAGGACCATTGAAGAGGCTTGCCTGAAACCAGACGTGTTTGTGGAAGAGGAGAGATTGGCATTTAAGCATTCCTGACTCCAGCCTGCTTCCTGTTCTGGCCACTAGACTGCAGTGTACAGACTTGAAACATTAATGAAACAGGCTGCTTTCATAATGACATTGAGACATGTTTTTCCTAGGAAAAACATAGATGAATAAGAAGAAAGAAGGGACTGTTATGTTAAATGATTCTCTTTTTCAGAGGAATTTTTCATTTGTTGAAAGAAGGCAGTGTGCTCTGATTAATAAGAATGCTATGCCAATGACAGATGGTTAAAATTGCTCTTCACAGCTTTATTGTGTTTATTTTTGAAGGTGTTTATCATTCATGAATACTTCTTATGGCAAGGTTTGAAATCTCTGAAAAAATTGCGTCTTAGGACTCAAACAATTAGATACTTTACTCACCTGTGCAAAGCAAAGGTTGCCCTTTTTAGTGTTCTTGCATACCAAGATAATATATCCATAATTTTGGATATGCTTGTGACTGATGTATTCCATGTGTCTGCTCTTTCCCACAGCTGCATCCTGTGACGGTGAAAGTCTTTATTCTGACAACAGCAAGAACTATCTTTTGAAAGGCACTACAACACTCAAAGCCTGTCTTTTCTGTCCTGTGATGGAAGGGTAGGTTGGCAGTGGATTTTTGTTTGTTTGTTAACATGCACTGATACTATAATGGAAATACTGTGCCTTACTTTTAAGAGATTATGTTAACTTTCTTTGTCACTCTGATTCCAAGGTCAGTGAAGAGGCTTCTTCCTATTTTTGCTGTGTCACTTGCCAAATGTCATAAATTTAAAGCAATAATTCTGTATTTTATCCCAAGAAGAATTTTAGGAGCCCGTAAAAAGATGTGCTTTAAGAGCTTATATCATGTAAACGTTGCTTAGTCTATGATAAAATTTCCAGCACCCTTTTTAATGCAATGCAGAAGCTGGATAATCTTAGAAAAAATGTGAAGTCTTTTCCTGCTTCAGTCATCTTTTGCTAATTTCATCCAGCCTGCTGTATCATAAAGCAATTGGCAATGTTGTACTATAGCATGACAAGAGGGATAGATACTTTGCATGTCTCTTTTACATGGTTCTTGTGAATTTTTACTCTCATATGTCATTATTCCCAAATAAATAATTTTGTTCTTCTCTGGGAAAACTTAGAAGAGCCCCATCATACAAGAATGCTATGTTATCTTCTCTTGTATAGACCACTTGTGTACTCAAGGACAATAGCAGATGTATTTATATTTTTGATGTATTTACTTATAGGTATTTTGATGTAGATCCTTCTGCAGCACTGTTTCATATAGAACCACATCATAATACTTCAGGATATTGGTCCATATGGTTTACAAACAATTTTTACTTCAGCATTGAATTGAATGAGGTCTTCATAGCCAGAGAAACAAGGAACCTAGTTAAGGTAAGCTTAATTTCTTCTTTGTACAATGTTTTGTATTTGATTTAAAGATATGGACTTTTGACATACAAAATGGGTTCTTTGAAGAACTCTGTGTTCTTAGAACTGGTTGGAATCCATTAAAAATAAAGGCTTATGTACATCTGTAACTATTAGGTTACTGTCTCAAGAGGCATTATTCACTGTCCAGCTTACTTTTGTATTGTTTTATTGACAACTGTTCCTTCATTTGAGTTGCAGCTACAGATGCATCAAATTACAGACCATTGCTCTGTTCTCAGAATTGTTGAATGTGTGTGTTTGTGCTCTCTAGGATTCAGCATTTCTTCATAGTGGAAGCCTTTACTGCATAGATGACCTTTAAAGCCAATGATTTACTGGCACAACTGCTTGATTCAAATCAGGCAAATCTGGTTTAGGAGTAAGCACACGATATAGGCATCTAAATGGCTCTTCTTATGTTTTGGTATTGGGATTTGCATAAGTGCACTGTTTGGATCAGGTGTGAGCTCATATGGCCATGTAGTAACAGCTAAAACACAAAAGACATGAAAGTTTGCATTTTTCAAGGTACCACCTGTGTCAGAAAATGCTGTACCAATTTTAATCCAGCTGTTGTTTGATTCTTTTCAGATTCTGAACTTTGCTGAACCTCTGACTCTACCTCCAGGCTGCTGGAATGTTTTTTCTTTGACGCTCAATGTGAAAGACACTGTAACAAATGTGCTCTCTAGTATTTGTTTGTCCACAAACGTGGGAGTGATGTTCGAAATACCTCTGCAGATATATTCGACTGTGTCCAAGGTATGGTGTTCAGCTGTGTGTGTTGAATTGTTATTATGCACTGCAAACCCAGCTGCAGCAGTGTCTCTCAGGCCAGAAATCTGTTCTTAGTCCTGAAACAAAAGCTCAGTATCAGACCACTCTGTTAGACCATTCTGAAGATTGAGAGGTTAAGTCCCCAGAGTTGAACAGCAATGGAATTATTGTTTTCTTGGCACTTAATTATCTTAATTCAAAATTCTCTTATTTGACTCTATGAAATTACGCACTGAGAAAGTGAAATTTGTTCTCTTGTTTTGTCATGTTTTTGTTTTGTTTTTCCAGCAGGGAGATCTTAATTTTGAAGCAATTGCCCACTGTGATATTCAGTGCTACTTGGGAAAGTCTGATTCAGGTAGGTTTGTCTAAGGCTTTTTTTGGCATCTGACTAGTTGTATTGTAGAAAATTCATTTTATGTAGCAGGACTTGTAATGAGAATATTGAGATTGTTCATGCAAGTACTTAGTTTTACGTTTGTTTTAAAACAAATGTTCTGGGAGTATATAAATGGCTGAGGGAACTGAGTACACGGTGCAGTATTTCAGACATCTAGTTCCATAGCGTGTGCTAAGCTATTGTTCTGTCTTGTAACAGTCTTTTTTTAAATTTTAGTATTTAAGACTCTCCTATGAATTCTCATTGATGATGTATTGCCCTTTTCTTTCTTCATACATGTTTTCTTGAGAGATGTTGAAGTAGAATGGCAAAACTGTCCACTAACTCTAAGTTATTAGAAAATGTGCATAACCTGGGCCCAGATCCTGGGAATTCTTTTATGAAAACCAAACAAAAAAATTGGCCAATATCTGCCTATATCTAGAGTTAAATTTGAAGGCCTCCTCTTTATCTCTTTCCCACAGCAATAATTCCATAGATTTTAGCAAATATGGTTTATCAGGCTTGTAAAACAGCATCCTTAACACTGTATCATATGAAACAGAAGGAAGGCGTCTCTTTTTTTCTGGGACTGAAGAATCCATCTCCAGATACTGTAATGCTGGGAGCTGTTTTAAGTACCTGGCTAGCATTTACCAAAATACAGCAATAGGTTTAACATGGCATGATACTGTCTAAAGAATGTTGAACCTGTTAAAAGCTGGTTCAGAATAGTGGTTTTTGCTCTCTGTGCAGTAAGGAGTTTCAGAAGGCAGCTGATAGCATAGGCTTTAAATATTTGAGCACTCTCCTGGAAATGTTTTCAGGATGATGTTTCCTAAAATGTGTCTTTGTGTGAGGATATGAGGAAGGCAGTAGTAGTCAGTCAGATGTGAAAAGGAGAATTGAGGTGACATATAGAAACATGTGACTTGAACACTTACTGGGACACTTGCATGCTAAGGTCCGTATCTTAGAAGAAAATGTTTGCTTTTTTGTTTTGTTTTTTTTTTTAATCTCAATGAAGGAATATGGCTAATACAACTGAATACTTGTTGCTTACTCTATTTTCATTCTAGTAATACACATAATGAGATCTGTACTTACAGGTATTCTGCCTTCTGCTTTAGGATACTACTGTTTGTAAACAGAAATGTGTAATGCATTAGCCTGGAAATACTGACCTAAAGAAATTGTAGTTGGATTATTCCAATAATCACCAATCTCAATTAATTACTTTAAACATTAAGGATTGTAAAATAAAGTACACGCACTTTCAAAATAAGTATTTTTTGTTTTCTTTCTAAAGAAGCTTGCTTTTCCAACTACTTTCTGCTGTGTTAAAATGCTTGAACCAATATGAGTGTAACTTTCTAAAATACACTAATCTTTAGACTGATGTAAAGCTTTGCAATTCATCTTAAGAATAATTTGAGAAAATTATCAGCATCTAGAAAAGAAGCTAAAATGAAAAGACTGTTTTTGCCAAACTGGGAATTGTTATGTTCCCTGCTGTGCCATGCTACTATATTTTTGAACCACTATATAGCATATTATCTTGGTACTTTACTGCCATCAGTGGAGAGTACGGTGTAGACTACTGATGACCTGGTTACTCTTCAGTGGCATCTATTAGGAATAGCAGCAATAAAAAGGTCTTACTAAAGCATACACAGCCTGTGCAATGCCCATTCTCTTGTTTGCATGTACAGTTACTTTGGTTTTGCAGATGTATTTCTTTAAACAAATCTGATATGGAAGATTATTTATATATATACACACCCTTGGTTATTCTCACTGTGAAGGGAAAAAGTGGGTTGGCTTTTTTGTTTTGGGTCTGGATGCTTTGCAGATACTGATTACTCATGTTCTCAAGTAGATTGACAGAAGGAGCAAATATTATCTCTGTAAAATCTGAAAAATCTATTACCCTTTCAGCAAATCTGCTTTGGCAGAAGAGTCTCTCTCTGGACCGTTCTGCCTGGGACGTGGATTCCGAGCTTGCAAGTGACCTTTATGAAAGATGGCAAAAAATAAGACGTGGGGAAGCATGCAGGTCTGTACAGAATCTGTTGAGGTTCTTAATTCAAGCCAGTAGAGTGTTATAAGAAGGAATATTTTGGTTCTGAAGTATTCTTAATTAGAACAAAACATTCTGGACCATTTTCTACACTTAAATTAGTTTTCTTGAAGCACATGGAGTTTCAGAGCACCCCAGACTCCCCCAGCTTTCATTTCAAGGCACTGCCAGCCACAAGTAAGCTTTTCAGCCTAAAATGTAAATAATATTCTGACTCTAGTTATCTCACCAGGGCTACCTGGCATGAAAGCAGTCCAAGCATGTTTTACCAGCTCATTTATGGAGTTGCATGAGTCCTTCATCATCAGGTTGTATAGCAGTCTTAGCAGTCTTCTCAGGGTCTTTGAATGGCTTTCATGGTTTTTAGTCCCTGGCCTACATGCACAAAAGTTAGCTGTTAAGCTACAGCTTTATGGACTTTATTTTGTAGAGACCATTTCCAAGGAAAGATAAATTAATGCAGTTACAGATCCTGGCAAATCATCTTGTAGTTCTTTGTTTGAAAGACAAAAAAAGAAATTAATTAAGTTTTCTGCTTTTGCCAATAAAGCAGGAGAAGTATTTTAGGATCAGCTCGCTTTACTCAACAGAAGAACTCTGAAGAGGAATCCTTTGCCTTTTTCTTGCCACGGTTGACTACAGAGCCTGGCCTTACACTCAACTTTAATGCCACAGCTGTTAAAAGTAGCATGGTGAGAATGGTTGTTACTATACTTTTTTCTGAGTTGTGCATTTAGCTTTTTTAAATAACAAAGTCTGTGGTTAATATTTGGTGCTGCTTACATTTTCATAGTGCTTATGAACTGATGTTTTGATCTCAGTTAAGACACTAAATTTGTATCTCTTTGGTTCTTTGGTAAGTTTCCTAGATTGCTAGTTGTAATACTTTAGTACAAGGAGAAGAATAAAGCAGTGTAAGTTTTAACCAACAATTTGTTGTTGTTGTTAAACTTTCCTTGTGTTCGTTATATAAGTTACATGCTTGTGGTAAAATAATTGAGCATGGGACTAGGGATAGGGTGTGTTGTCATTAGTGATGCATGCAAAGCTGTACAGGATGGCCTTCCTCATGCCACTGTCTTGTCTAACAGAGGTGTATAAAACATTTATGAGAGATACAACACTTGCAGAGCAATGTATCTTCCAGCCACACTGACAGTTACTTCTTTCTTGTTTGTCAGATTTAGGTTTCTGCTAACCTAGCCTAGGCCAGAACCAGTCATATGGAAATAGTTTTCATATGCACATATTGTGAATTACCTTAATATTCCATTTGTCCAATTTTATTGTTAGTCATTACAGAAATTTTTATAACCTGCTTGCATTCAGACTTCTCTAAGATGGGGTGGCACCTCACTAACTTTCTTCTGTGCTAGAGCTTTGTTCACATCTGTCTGCATAAATCAAAATCCAAATGAAAGGGTTGTTTGGACACTGGGGGTGGTCTGTATTTTTGTGTATGTGGTTCAAAATGCACTCTTAGCTGATTTTGCAAATTCTGACATTGTGGTGACATGTCCTGCTGTTACATGCAGTCATGTGCATGTATGATTATACTGCATTGACACAAAAGCCAGATTGAAGTCCCTTGAAAATGCAGATTGTATTGCTATTGTTGAATTATTTTACCAACCAGGTCTCAAATATGTAGTTTTTAACTCTTTCTTTTCCCCTCCAAACTATTTAGGTAAAATATTTCGTACTAAGAAACCCTTCATCCTTCCCAGTTACGTTGCAGCTTCTGCCTCTTTCTTACTACCCTGATCCCCAAGCTTCACTGAGTCTGCTGAACAAATGGTAATAACTATCTCAGGATACTGTTTTCCCTTTTAAAAGATCTTATTTGCTATGCCTTATGATTGTTACTTATTGGGTTTTATTTAGTTTTTCAAAGTGTAACTTAGATGGGGCTTATGTTCTGTCCCATTTTGGAAGACAGAGCCTTGTTTGGGGCAGCTCCCTGTATGGTGCATGCCTTTGTGGTGTACCTCATCATTGATAAAACACAAATTTAACATGTTTTAAGCAAATTTGTGTCTGCCAGATATATATTATAGTTGTTAATCTTCTAGTATCTGAGGCTTAGTGCAAGGTGCCTGGGTGAGGTGAACAGCTTACAGGGTTGGGCTTGTGCATCTCCTCACAGTGCTGGTTGGTATCTGTAGAGTCTGTAGACAGATCAGTGAAAAGAAGGTATATGAACCATCCCAGAGAAGAGTTTTCTTCTTAGTCTTTTCTTAGGTAATAACCCTGGTCAAAGAGGAAACAGAAACTGGGAAGCAAAATGCAGATTCAGAGGGAGCAACCTCAGCATAAATATTTAGGGTCAGCTAAGTAAATGTTTCTGCATTGTTTTAGCCCTTCTGTTTTAGATTTGAGATGATGATCTAATGAGAAATATAGAGGAGAGTTAGACTAATAATAAAGGAACCTGGTGAGTGAACTGAAGCTCACCAAAATAAGCCCTGTCACACTTATCTTTGAAAAAATGTTATAGTTGGTAGGTGTGTGTGTGGTTAGAGACAGTGGGATTACTCCTGTGCTTAGGTGTATCTTGCTTATTTGGGGTCCCAATCCCTGTGTAATTGCTTCCTTAACCTCATTCCTTTACATAGGTATATGCATGTGCATATATATGTCTGTGTATATATATATGCACATTAATAACTCCATCTGTTTGCATACTAAATATTATTTCCACATAGACTCTTTCTAGTGGTTTGCAATTACATTTTCTCTGCATTTGCACACTTGTGTTTCTGCAGATCTTCTAACTTCACCAGAAATCACATCCATTAACTGGTTCTTTTTAACCTAATGTCATAGATAGTTATGACAAGTGAGTTTTCATTCAGTGGCTGGAGGTCCATTCGTCTATAATCTACATTTTATGTGTTGGTTTTCTTATGTTGGTTTTTAATACTTGATGTCAAATGCTTATAATTTGCATTTGGACAAACAAATCAATTGTTTCAAGTGAATTTGATTTGCGCATCATGTGATGGAAAATAGGAATTTGTCCCAAACAAATCATGAACAGAAAGAGGGATTTTTGAATAAATCATATGAGATTTAATAATGATTATTTCTTAACAGTTATGTGAGCAGAAAGAGTTTCAGGGAATTTGTGTTTGTGTGGCTTAGAAATTCTATTTCTTGACTGTTATCTTTTACAATATTCTACACTGGCAGACCTAAAATGCCCAGCCATTTGTCTGTTTTCCAAATATGTGAATCCACATAAAACTGATTTGCAGCGTATTCTTTTGAAATGCAGACCCACATTTCCACCATATTTCACACTGCCAAAATGCAATTGTAAAAGTAGTCTCTATTTAAGAATAGATGTCAGCATGTAAAAATAAGTCAAAGCAGTTCTGACAGGCTGGGTTTCAAATGCTTAACTTTTTGTTTTGGTTTATTTAGGTTCGGGATAAATGTGCAAGCTATCAACTTCACAACCACCGAATTCAGGCTAATGGATGAATGTTCTCACAGGGTAAGATGGCTAATTTTGGTAGAAGTGGTCTGACACACTAGAGAAGGATTTTTCTAGCTGTGTTACTTCTGGGTTCTTCCCAAGAGCAATTTAAAGCAGTTTCACATTGTTTTCTTGATTCTTCATCAGGTTTGTATCTTAGTAGTTAATTATTTTCAGGATTTGGGTCAGTTTTGAGTACAGCTGTAGGGGCGAAGTGCATGCATGCCTGCAAGTGTGTGGATGTGCTGTTGGGGCTTCACCCTTGGCTCCAGGCTGACCATGAAGTGTCAGGCTGTGGAGTCAGTGATGTCAGGAGCGGGCTGGTTCTCTTCTCAGAACAGGGAAGTAGTGTCAGGTAGTTCATGGGAGGAGGAGCTGGGATTTCTACATATCAGCTTCATGCCATTGCAACTTCTGGATTCGGGTTTGGAGTGTCATGGTTCTCTCTGGTTCCCATTGCCTCATTTTTGAATGAGTGTGGGTAGCACTTGACCATGGCACACCAGTGCTGAGCTGTGCTTAAACCCTGAGATGTTGTGTCATGGATGACAGAGAAAATGCTGTATCAGGGATGCTGGCATATTCTGGTGACCAGAGTACTATCCAGAATACCCAGAGGATCTCTTCTTAAGACTTCTGGTTTGTACAAAAAGCCAGAATTAATGTATTTTCCTTGCTGTTTGGGCATACTGCAGCTTCATCTTTAATGTCCTGTATAGATACAGGTTTCTGCACATATGCTTTAAGATCTTAATGAAATATTTGTACCTTGTAAAAGGAAAAGAGTATGTTTGCTGCACTAATCAAAGCTGACCTTTCCTTTCTGGCAACAGTTGTAAGAGTTGTTGTAAAAGAGAGGAGACAGCAGTTTATAAATCCTAGCCTGTAGGCACACTCTGAAAAAGGGACGGTAGTGTAGGGGGAGGAGTGAGCTTCCACAGTCCCACACACCGTACTCTTGGCCAAATGGAAAAATAGCTGTGGATCTTCACATCAGTGTGTGCAATACATGGTTTTCATTAGGTTTGAAGAGCTAGGGGGAACATGCATGGTTAGGTAGATTTTCAGCACATGTAAGACAGATCTTGCGTTGTTAACCAAATAAATAGTTGCTAATATTTAAATTTTTGCATTTGACGTCATTTTCCTAGTCAGTTTATATGCAGTGAATTGTTAGGCTCATCTTTGTAGGGAGTAACATGGGGAAGTTTGCAAACACCATACATGGCTTGCTTTTAATAAATACTGATTATTAAATGCAGGTTCTGATAGTTTTTGTGAATTATTTTTCATAAAATAGACAAAGAATAAAAACATTTTGAACTGAAAAAGATAGAAAAGCTGTTAGTACAACACCCATAAACTGAGAAACAACCAAGTGAGAGCCCATTTTGCAATCATTATGGTTTTTTTGACTGCTATAGGTATCTGATCACCCCTTTCTAAGAGGGGACCTGGAAGAGCAAGTTATAGGACTATTTTCATTTTTCAAAGGCAGAAAGAATAAACAACAGTATTAAGAAAATTTACATTATTTCCAGACTAAGTGAACTTCTGGTAGTTCTGGTTTTCAATTAATATAGTTGAGAATTCTCTTTGGCTTCCTTCCAGTGACTCAAATTATCAGCATATTTACCAGAAGTCCCTTTCTCACTTCAATCAAGTTGTAAGTCATGCACTGAGGGTATAATGGTTGCCACATTTCCCTGTGCAATCAATACACTTCAGTTCTTGTGTTGTGAAGTGTTTCAGGATTTCTTGAATATGCAAGACACTGTATAATTTCTTTTCCATCTGAGGAAATAAAAGCTGTTTTAAATAATGAAGTAATACGTTCCTCATAATAATAAGTGCAGTAATATGAACTTTTGCTCAAATAAACAATCTTATCTGATGTTTTATGTTGTCAGAAGGAAAGACTTGGATATAACGATTTAGTTAGCAGTTTCTGCACCTTGCCAGAAATATTCTGTGTGGTGCTAAGTGGTGATACAGTGCTTTCTTTATTGACATCTTTAAACACAGATATTTTCTGTGAGTAAGAAATGCATTTTTTGTTTAACAGAATGCACATCAAGAGGACCTCATCAGCAAGAAATGCAGTTCTGAGATGCTTTGTTTAAGTTTACAGCCACTGGAAACCAGAAAAGTTGGTGTAATTTTTACACCTCTTGACTACAAAAGAGTGGCTTCCCTTATTTTAATCAGGTAAGCCAAATTTTAGTTGTGAGCGAGAATCAAGCAGCTCAATATAAAAATGAATTTGCAAAGTCCTGGCACATAGACAAATGCTCAAAATTTGAAAGTCAGAATATCTCTGGTTTAATAAAAATTGCTTAGAGTGTGTTTGTGCCTTATGTCTCAGTCATTAATTTTCTTGATATGTTGTCAGAGGGTTATAAAATGCATGTGACTGTACTGAGGCAGTTTTGAGTTAAGAGAGAAACACATTGTATGGCTTTGCTGTTTTCAGCTTGACTGAATAATGATAGCAGTTATGGATCCAGTGAGTCTTTTAGGCAGCCAAACTTTGGTTACCTTTGTAGGAAAAGGGAGTTTATTAATTGAAGAAGCAACCATTTTCACTAGGTGACACAGTTGTTTTCTAGTGGCACTGGTCACTAAACTTGCCCCTTCACTGTCTGAAATTCACTAGGGGCTGGTTCTGGAGTGATCCTGTCTCTGTTTAGGAGAAAACTGTCTAGGTTTTGCCCCTGATTCTGTTCCAACACAATGTTATCTTGGTTTGGCACCTAGAGAGCAAAGCCATGACTTTGCAAACTTAATTTGTGCTTTAGTGGCTGACTGCTTGATTTTTATTTTATGGCAGAAACAACTTAACTGTTCTGGATGTGGTCAATGTAGAAGGCTTTGGAGCCAAAGAATTGCTTAAAGTGGGGGGAAGACTCCCAGGTGCAGGAGGATCCCTTCGGTTTAAGGTGCCAGAAGCGACACTAATGGACTGCAGACGACGTGAGTAAGGAGACACAGGTCTCTGCTTGTGCAGCTGCCTGCTTTGCTCTGCACTGGAACTCATACAGAACATTCATGTTACAGAAACAGAATGGTCAAAGCTGAAGAGTTTGGCCGTGAGAAGTGTAGATTCTGTTTTGTCAAAACTCTGACTGAAAATAGTTAAAAGTTTTAGAAATACACTACTGCAGAACAGTCTGTATTAGATCTTGGTCACTTATGGGGTTTTTTTATTCAATGTAAGTAAAAATAGCAATTTATTTATGAATGTAAGAAAATAATTTCATGCACTGTAAACTAATTGCTCTCTTTTTTCCTTTAAGAACTGAAAGACAGCAAGCAAATTCTATCCATTACGAAGAACTTCAAAGTAGAGAATATTGGGCCTCTTCCTATAACAATTTCATCAATGAAAATCAATGGTTACAGTTGCCAAGGATATGGATTTGAAGTGTTAGACTGTCGGGAATTTTTCCTAGCTCAAAACTCATCACGAGAAATCAGCATTGTGTAAGCACTGACAAATTTGTTGACAAAATAACTGAAGTGGAAATTTGAAATAATTAATTTCAGAAACAGACACTCCAATGGCATACCACACACAAAATTTTGAATAGAAATTTAGTAAGCATTTCCCTCAGGATAACACTAACGAATGGATTATATAATACTGGTCCTTTATATGACCCATTATTTTTAAAAAGCAGCATACATGCTTTTATCAGTGCATTATGAAGTAATAAATTAAAACAAAACAGTTGCCACAATTTTTTATTTGCTTGTTATTCTCTAAGCTTGTTCCAAGTAGCCTGACCACAATCTAGTCATGTTTTCCCAACATTGCACATAGTCTAAAACTGATTCTTCTTAAACTATCCTTGAGTGAAAGATACTACTGTGACTTAAGCAAAAGTAATATTACTGTAGTAAAGTAATTGTGGTTTCCCATACAACAGATTTCACCTCTACTGATTAGAAAGGCAAGTTATACCTTCTAGCAATCAAGTAGAATACTGAGATGGGTCAGGGAAGTAGAAGAGACAAATCTGGTGTTTCTTCTGCTTTCTGTATCTTTCCAGCTTTGCACCCTAGTACCTGGCCCTTTCTGAAATCATGCTGGCTGTATGCTGGGCAGCTGTGCTTTTGTTGATTAACCTGAGTTGATTATGTGTATTGCCTTGATAAAAGGAAAACATGTCACAGTAACAAGAGTATTGTGAAAAGTCACAATAAAGCCACATATTTTGCTACTTTAAGATGACCTAATGCCACCTGCACAGTTTAAGCAGATAGTGGACACTTAATTTAAGTGTACTTAAAAAAAATTATTAAATAATATTATTTCATATAGCTAAACAGTTATTACTGGATTAATAAATGGATAATTCATAGTAATAATGAGACAATATTTTAGTAATTTTAAGAATGCTATTAAATTATTGGTAAATTTTATTAAATTATTTTTCTTATTATTATTGTTGTTCCTGTTGTCTTCATCGTATTGTTTGTATTTTTGTTATCAGTGTGACTTCAGAAAGTAAAATTCAGCCAAACAATAAAGTAACACCACCTCTGTTTTTCCTGACAGATTCACTCCTGACTTTACATCTTCATGGGTAATTCGTGAGCTCACGCTGGTGACTGCTGCTGATCTGGAGTTCCACTTCACGCTCAACGTGACTCTCCCTCACCATCTGCTACCGCTGTGTGCGGATGTGGTGCCAGGGCCCAGCTGGGAAGAGTCTTTCTGGAGGCTCACTGTCCTCTTTGTAAGGTAGGGCTTTCCTCACAGCACCCCAGAGCTCCTACAAGATGCAGTGCATGTGAATGCCGTGGTGATAACACACATGGGCTGATGCATCCCTGACTGAGATCCCCCTGCACACTGTGCTGCTGCTTGTGTGGTTTGGACTCTGGAAACAGTCGGAACACAAATGAAGTAACAGCAGTGACCACTTTGCCTGCTTCTAGATGCAACAGAAGATTACAGGGATCTGAAAAAACAGGATTTTTTCATTCTGTTTTCCTGCTAACAAAATTTACACTACATGATTGAGATGGTGGTTTGATGAATTAGAAAGATTTTTGTTTTGATCCATATATGTTTGATGCAATTAGTACACCGTGGAGAGAGAGGATATTTTGCATCTAAATTTTTAGTTCAGAAGTATGATGGCATTTGTAGCTCATTTTATGCCAGCATTTTCTCTAGGAAAAGAAAGAAACAGTATTTAATAAATACCTAAATAATGATGATGTCTATCATAAATGAACAGTGGGCTGATAGGTCATATTATGATATGATGTCATGCATCATAATATGATATGGTGTAAGACTACAACACAGTTACTTCTGAATTACTTTCAAGGATTATCTCTTTTAGAATGAGCTTTTTCTTTGTTCTATTTTTTTTTTTTTTAAGTTCATGAGTGAGTTATTTTATCGAGCTAATGACTAGTAAGGCCTATAAGGAAAAAAAGGAAAAGAAAATACTATTACAACTATCATTTTTAAGGCTGTGTTTTGAGTTTGTATGTCTTTTTATGTAGAATTTACCAAAAAAATACTTGAGAAGTGTATCTTGTTAGAAGCTTTTTAACCTTTTCACTGAATATTCTTGAAAGTTGTAGATACCAGTAACTATTGTTTTCTTTGGCAGTTTGTCCCTGCTTGGAGTGATTCTGATAGCCTTCCAGCAAGCCCAGTATATTCTAGCAGAGTTCATGAAATCAAGACAGAGGCCAAATCCTAGTGCTTCACCACAGCAGAACAGCAACTCTGTTGACGTAATCAGCTCTGATTCCTACAAGTAAAAATACTTTTTTTTTCTTCTTTTCTACTGTGTTTATTGTGGAGTGGTGCTTTCTGTCTGACCCTCACTGATATTGCTGTGTGCTGGTTTAAAGTGTTCCAAGCGGCCTTTTTTAGAGAACTTCCACCTCAAACCAGGAGGAATGGAGGAACTCAGGGGTTTATTAATCTTGAATATTGCAAGTAATACATAAGGTAAAAATTGTGTGATGAAAGTAAAGGATACCCCAGGTTGACAGCCATGGAGAGAATGGAAAATGCATTGATGGTTCTCAATCTGACCCTCTTGAGTCGTCAGTCAGGCATTTACTCATTGAAGCATGTAAGTGTGTTGGAAGTCTGAGCAAATACTTAGAGTGTTGCTCAATTCTCACTGAAATCAGAATGTGCTTAGCTGGTATGGTAAATTAAAGACCTAAAGCAATTTCATGGCTTGTGAATATGCCCCCATTTATTTTCTTACAACAATATCTCATAAAACAATTCATGATTGCTTTGTAAAGAAAAACAAATACCTTTTTTTTTTTTTCCCTCAAGGGGAAGCTGCAAGACATTTATGGATTCCTATAGTTCCTCAGATAAAGGTAAAGGGAAGGGCTTCCTGTCTGTAGGCACTTCTTCCAGCCGAAGTCAGAGTGCGGCAAAGAGAAGTCCTGCGACCTACAGCCACTCTCAGAAGAAACACAAATGTTCAGTTTACTACAGTAAGCAGAAACCAAACACAGCAGCTGGCAGTGCCATTGCAGCTGCTGATGAGAAACAGAATCAGATTGCAGAGAACCAAACCTCAGCACCAAAAGAGGACATTTGCACTGATGTTGTCAGTGAGAACTGGGTAACTCTGAAATATGCAAATGGCATAAACGTCAACAAGAATTTAACTCTTCCAGAAGACTTTCTGGGTAAAGAAGAAAGTGCACTGAAAAATACAGTTCTCGTTAAAAATACTTCTTCAGAGTGTGATCTGAAGGAAGATCTTCAAACATGTATGTTTCCTAAGGAAACTAACCTTAAAACTTCAGAAAATCTAGCTGAGCACAAAGAACAGGAGTTCTGTTCTGTGAAGATGTCCAAGAAGCTACCTGAAAGTCACTTGCCCAGAAATTCACCTCAACAACAGCCAGAACTGCAAGAAATAAGGAAAACTAGCGGTAATTTTTTCTCAAATTCTATCAGTCTAAATTACTAAGTGAAATCTTCTGATGAGTTCACTGTGATCAGGATTTTGTCTTTTGCGTAGGACAAGGAAATTGTGGTGTTTCTTATGTGTTCACTGTGATTTGTCTGTTTACATTCCCAAGGAAGCAGCTTACATTTAAAGTTGTTTTATAAATCATAAATTTGCTTGGTTTACAAATTTCAAGCTTGTTGCTGTAGCATTTAAACTGCTAAACTAATTGATGTCATAGATCTGCTTATAAGACACAAATTGCCCTTGTCAGATATTCGGAAGGATCCCAGTTTGCTATTTTCAGGTCCACTGAAAATATGGTGGTTGAATCACCAAGCAAGCACAGTCAGAAACAGATATTCAGAACTCCTCCGATAAAACCACCCAAAATAAGGAAAACCTTATCAGGGTAGTGTGAACTTTTATTGTGTAAGAATCTGCAAATCAGTGTTTTCCACAGTAATTGCATAGCTGTATTTTTTTTATCTTGTTTTTCTTTTTTTGAAATTGTGAGGCTAGGCTGCCTGGGAAGTCTTACCTCTTAGCTTCACAATTCAAAATTTTAAGAACAGCAGAAGTACACCTGGGAGAAATCAAAAGCAGGACAGGAGAATGTATCCTCTGGAAGCTTGGCTTTACTGAGGCACTTGGCAAAGTAATTGAATGGTGAAAACTGGCATTTGCTGTAACTGTGGCAGTTTATTTAGGGAGTGAGCCATCAGAGAGGGATTTCAGGCCCTGCTGTCTTATTTAGTTGCTACCATGGGCTTGTTGCTTCTTGTGTTGTTACCTGTGAGCTATAACAGATACAAGCGTGCAAGCTCAGGTGAAGGCAAGATATTTTCACTCATTCTTACAAGGTATTTTGAGATATATTTTGAATATGAGTATTTTGAGGTATTCGTCATATGCTCCTAAAATGCATTGTTGCTTATTCTTTGCTTTGAATTAGGAGATAATTCATTATATTCAGTAGTAAAGCACTAAAGGTAATCTCTCTTGTTGTCTATTAGCAGTTGTGGCTTTCTGCACTATCAGGCATGTAATATTTCTGTGTTTCAAGACATTTAGTAGGATGTGTTAAGTCTAAAAAGTACCATGTTGCAGTGTTTGTACTTTGATTATCATTACAGAACTGGTTTTGTGCAAACAGGGAGTTCAGAACCTCAGGTACTCACATGTTTGTATGCTGGAGAGCAGCAGAGCATTCTTTAGAGCTCTGGCACTCTCCCTCGCCTGGTGTTTCATTCTCATGTGCTCCAGAGGGGAGCTGGTATCTGACTCAGAGCTGGGGTGTTGTGGTTGGTTGGTAGGAAACTGTAAAAACATTTGGGTGTGCTTTTCCCTGTTGAGAAGGCCACTTCAGTTCAGTAAATGATGACATTTCTTACACAGAGCAGCTGAAAGCCTTGGTAGCAGACCACTGTGGATGTAGGGCAGGTCTCTGAGATACCTGGAACCAATCAGAGGCAAAGTGAATTCTGTCCTGTCCTGGCCCAGGCAGAGCAATGTGACTCAGCTGAGCTAGTTGTTGAGGCAGGCTTCCTCTTGAATCTTTCATCTTTTGGACTCTTAGATCAAAATAATTCTTCTTCCTCATAAGCCTCTCAGGTAAAAGAACTTTTAGTGTGGAACCCATGCTAAAGAAAGGATGACTTCCCTTTGTCTTCACAGTGAATGCAGAGGACACTTCTGAGGTGTCAAGCACCAAGTAAAGGCTGTCCTTTCTCCCTAGTCAGCTTGCAGGGGTTTTTTCCTCTTTGTTTTTTAACCCAGTGTTCTCTAGCTTCAAATTCTACCAAGTAGCTCAAATTCAGATGAGATGAGCAGAACTTGTGTAATCTTTGTGTGCACTGGGAGTGGTGTGCTCATGACCATGAACCAGCACAAAGCTACTTTTTGCAGCTGCTAATACAATTTTTACATTGTATTAGCTTTTGGTTTTAAAATTTTCCAGTATCATCAGCCTAGACATTAGTCTCCTGTGTTTTGGAAAGCAATACAAGGCTGTTTTTAAAGAAAGGTATGTGGTTATGACCGAGAGTCCCTTCTCTTCCCATGCAAACAGTTGTTATTGTTTAATTGTAGGGAATAGCCAGCAAGTGCCTCTCAGGAATGAAACAGAAAACTGCGAGACTTCAAAAAAGCAGATCAACCTAAAGCCTTCCACAGAGAAAAAGATTAGTAAGGGACCCAAGGAAGAGACTCCATGCTGTGGAAAAGAGGAGATTACTTCTTCTGAGGTTGGTATTGTGATCTTTCTCCTTTTCAAATTTGAAATTCTCTTTTTATAGTTTATGTACATATATATATACCTATAGATATGTATGTGTATGTAGGGACTATTTTGTAGAGTCACAGACCTGAAATGCTGTAAATCAGATGAATGAGGAAGAGTGCAATGTGCTGTCCCACATCCATTGTGTATTCATGCTGCTTTGTGGAATGGTGAACAGCTTGGGTAAAAATCAAAACAGCCATATTACAGCCAGAGATTGTTACTGTTAGAGCAGGCACAAGCATACTGGAATCTAATGCCAGCTGTCAGCCACACTAATGATGTGGGAACATTCTCTGCAGGGGAAGTGGGCATGTTGGCCTTCACTTGCAGACCTGATCTCCAAACCCAGGGCTTTGCATCAGAAACTTGCATTTGGGAGTACAGCAGGCAGAAGCCCTTTAGCAGATTATGCAGTTGCTGAGAAGAATCGTTCTTCACCCCTAGTTTCTGAGTATGATAACACATCAAGACTGTACCTTTGTTGCAGGCAGCATAAAACACTAAAAGAACTTTATCAGGCAATTAGTGAACCTGAGAATCTGGATTATGTTTATATTCTGTGTACTGGATATAAATCCCATGGCAAAAAGGTGTAAGGAAGAATTGCTTACATTGCTTGGAGAATATGTGAGAAAAGACATGGTCTTGTCTTGCTTTGGGAATTGTTGTTACAAACTTCTTTGCCCATGTGGCTGATGGTGCTCAGTTTGTTTCTTGCATTTCTTGAAATGACTAGTATTTGCTGGTAACTTACTCCATAATTTCCTCAGCTGTAATTCAAATGAATGCCTTCCCCCACTGCCCCCAGTTGCTGAGGAAAGGGAGGATTTATTGCTGCTGAACTTGCACACCAGCTGATCATAAATCTGGCAGATGTTTTTTGTTTTTAGCACATTGGGAATTTTATTGACTGCTTTACTTTTTCTCCCTCCATTTTTTTATTTCCCTGAAAGTCAGAGCTAGATGCTGTGAAAGGGAAAATGCTAAGTTTGGGAATTCAGAAATTCCTATCTCATCATCTCTTGCTGTCTTGATGGACAGAGTCTTGGAAAGGCTGGTTAAAGTGATGGTGCTGGAAAGAGGATGTGCTGTGGAAAGCTACTAAATCATGAAGTAACTATGCATTTGGGTCAGGCCATTCTGTCCAGAGAAACTTAGCTAGAAAAATCCAGTGGAGTTCATTGACTAAGTTAAGTTCATTTTACAATGTCTCAGCTTGTATTTTTGCCTTTAGCAAGAAGATGCATATAGAAAGAAGAAGCCTCAGGATAAAAAGGAAGGAAATGTACCAAATATGAATTGGAATAGAAATAGAACATCTAGGAAAAATAAGAAGAAGAATGTAAATATATCCACAAGGTATGTATTGCCTCACCAAATCATGAAGAAACCCAGAGTTGCTGTAATGTTTCTGCAGATTTTGCATAATACATTAGGCAGGATTACTTTATCTATTTAAGTAAACACACATTAATCCTGTCCTGAGCATTTACTTTTAGGAATGTGCACTACTAAATATCACCAGCAAAACAAAAAATTTTAAAATATTCCATGTGTAAATCTGCATGTAGATAGATGCAGCCCATTCTGCATAGCAGTGGTAGCTCTCTGTTAGAGTCTGGAATGTGCTGTCTCTGAAGTTTGGATGGTTAGCTTCCTTCCCCTTGTGTAGTGTCTGGAGAAGTTCTAGTCATGTGTTCTCTTCACTGAAAAAAGGAAAATAAAATTGTTGAAATGATTCCACCTTCAGGAGACTCATCTGCTATATTGAGTAACTGGGGGGATGTTGTCCTCTACCAATTTTGGGAGAGAAATGTGCAGAAATGAGAGTGTGGCTTTCATTTTTGCTATTATGATTTAAACTAGATCAGCACTAGATTGTAAAGAATATTGAGTGAGCACTGTGGAAAGTTAGGGGTTTTTTTCCCCCTGAGAATTGTGTTAATGCATTTTAAAGTCAGTTGTAAATTACTTTTAATTATTTTTTTAATATATTTTAAATTCAACTTGTATGGATTATTAAAAAATACTGGTTACAAACTCCTTTTAGAATAGAAACACTACTGAGGAGAAAATCCTACGCCTTCCCCTCCCCCAGCCCTTTGAATTAAAGTCACAATGCTACAAAGCCTTCACAGACTTAATTTTTATTGCGAGTGCTTCTATTGAGGTCAGTGGACTCTAAAAGGAGATTGTAAATCTGAAAGGGCTGTTATACACACATTTCTGTTCATTTTGTGGGAAGTCGGTGCATGTGTAAATCTTTGCTGGATGCACACCTTTGTAGATAGGAAGGATAAAAAATAAGCAGTGAAATACTGAAGTTTAGTGTCTGTTCCCTGAACCAATTCAGCAGTTGCTGCTTTCTGAGTTAAGATGGAACTGTTCCATTTCTGCAGAAATTTGACAGCTGACTTTTAATCATTTTTCCTCAGTACTCTCTGATTATGGTATTGGATGTAGACATTTCATTCCACCTTTACTAGCAAAAAGTTAAGATTGCTCCAGATTGGGATTTTACTCTAGTTATAGTTGTGCCAGTGAAATGAGCACAGGGCACATTTTTCTTTGCATCTAGATCTTTGTACACTGCTAAAGTGTGCTTATCACTGCAACATCTGATTGCCTTCTGCCAGGTGCATTAGAGAATGGAATTAAATATGCACATGTCATTTTGCCTCACCCCCTAAGAAGTAGTAGTCTGTGTGGTAGGATATTGCATTTTGTGAAAGGTTTTTTAGGTTTCTGTAAAGTTGGGGAATAAGAGTCCCAAACCTACTGCTTCCCCTGCACTTTGCCTTGATAGCTGTGTGAGTTGAAGTGTTTAATGCCTGGAAAGGAAAACTGCAGATGAAATGTAAAATGCAAGCATGGTTTTTTTTTGGGGTGTGGTTCTATTAGGGTCCCTGAGCAGAGTGAATTGAAGCATATGTGCAGTGAATTTGAAAGGCCGGATCTGAGAGCGAATATTGGAATAAGAGCCTGGTGTCCTCAGAACAACGGGGAAAATTGTAAAGCAGACCAAAAAGCTGGGAACTTGTCCATACAGGGAGAAACAGGTATGCAGTCTTAATTATCTTAAAATGGGGAAAGAAACACAATGTGAATTTTGTGGCAGTAGAGCATTCCTTACTTGAGAGACCTGTGCTTTTCTCCCTTTTAACTCTGATGTGAAGATGACAGGACTGGTATGACACAGTGCCCGAAATAATAGCTGCTCACTTCTGAAGGGCTCTGTGTGCTTCTCCATGGGGATGGTTCATGGTGCAGACCAGAAAGTGAATCAGTCTGAAGCAATGATCCATCAGCTCTTGGTGAAGGAAAGACAGACTGGTAGTCTGGTTTTGTGTTCAAATAAAGCTTGGATACCTGCTTCCTGCCTTTCCATCAGGATTTTAATCATCTGTTTTCCCTGGCTTTAGGGAAGAGGAGATCTGAAGAAAGTTATCAATTTCTATAGGATTGTCCTTTGCATCTCTAAGATAATAAGAGAATCTATCACTTATGAATTCATTACTTGCACCATTTTATCATAGGCATGTTCCTACAGCCAGGATATGTTTCATGTCTGAAGTATAATGTATTTATTTCAAAGGACAGTATGCACTTTCTCTTCGAACCTATGGCCTGTAGCAGCACTGTATCATCACTGCATTCATGTTACTGGGATATCATGTACATCAGAAACTCCTTATGTTAGGGGCTGGTCTAGTTACTGAAGCTACCAGCAAATATTTCTTCTCTCATCAGTAAATTCAGAGAATCCATGTAAATTCGTGATTCAGATTACTTTTCCCTGACAAGACTTTCTTAAATGTTGTGTTGTTTTCTTGATTGGTTTTTTGTTTTGTTTTTCCCAACTTTTTAGAAAACTTTTAT
Source organism: Zonotrichia leucophrys gambelii (assembly GCF_028769735.1). Lineage (NCBI taxonomy): Eukaryota > Metazoa > Chordata > Aves > Passeriformes > Passerellidae > Zonotrichia > Zonotrichia leucophrys. The sequence continues at coordinate 24,373,149 of NC_088173.1, read as the reverse complement.
CAGCGGTCCAAAAAGAAGTGTTTGGAGAAGTTTTGTTCTGATTCAAGCTCAGATTGTGGAAGTTCGTCAGGAAGCGTTCGTGCAAGTCGAGGGAGCTGGGGTAGCTGGAGCAGTACCAGCAGTTCAGATGGAGATAAAAAGCCAATGATTACTACCAGGCATTTTCTTCCATCCAGTAAGTTTTGCAAACAGCTCCTCTTCACAGTAGAGCACAGAGTTTTAGCCTTCCTGCTGATTGGAAAGGCCTACCACAGCATGGGGTACATGAACTCGTCTTTTGTAGAGCACCCCTTAGACACACAAGGAGGGATGTAAAGAACTTTGTTGTACCTGACAAGAAGTACACACATTTCATGAAGATGAAGATCACTGTCAGGCTCCTCAATAAGCAATATGCACAGTTAGTTGTCATGGAAGGATGGGAGAACTGAGAGGCACTCAGAATAGCCAAAGCAATTTCTGCCTTTGATTCATCACATTATTTGGGGATTTTTAACATTAAAACTATTTAAGTAATGCACAAATGAGGAATGTGTGAAAGCAGTTCAGATTTGAGGAGCTGGCATTGGATAGGTGTATTTGAGGTGTAAATAGCCAGAACACCTGAGCCACTTGACTAGTATGAGAAATGGGAGCTGTGCTTCTTTACTGCAATTCTTGAATACCTGAATATCACTAAAGTAGTTGAAAGTCATTGCCATAATTATCCTTAGATAATTAGAGTGATGTGGCACTAGAAGTAAATTTTAAAGTACTAAAGTGACACCAGCAAACCCAGCTTTGGGTACTTGCAAAAAGATGGTTTGAATTATTTAAAAATATCCAGAAACTTCATGTCTATTTGTGTATGTATAAAACTTTACACTTCTTAATGATAGTGTGTGATCTGTCTGAACCTGTGATTTAATAGATAACAAATCATGTGTATATGACTCTCCTGTTTGTTCAAATTATAATGCCTCCTAAGAAAAAAGAAAATAAGTAATTCTAAATTCAGACCTTATTTGATAGTAACAAGGAACCTCTCCTTCAAGACTGTGGTAATCACTTCTAAATCATAAAATACATGTTAAGACTATGGATCTAGGTAGCATGCCTTGAAATTGATGCAGTTAGTGATAATCCAGTATGAGAGAAAACTTGATTAACACCATTGATAATCCTGTTTGCGTGGATGTATATTCTGTGCATACTTCTTTTTTAAGGATCTTTGATTTTCACAGTCATTCTTTTCTTTAGGAGAGAATATTTCACAAAATGATTTTCCATCTGAAACTCCTATCACTCTAAATCTGTCTCATAACATCTGCAATACCAGGTAAAAAAATTGAATCTACACCTGTAAGGCATTAAAGAAACACCACCAACTGGAAGTCTTGTCTCAGTTTGGTAAATAATACCTGTTGGCACCTGTTATCTTGTAATTTTTTATGATCATCTGATTGTCCTTACTAGTTGGAAGAAGAATAATCTTCAGTACCTGAGAAGATATAAGCAAAAATTGATTATGCTGCATAAGTACAATAAAAGCTTCCAAATGGAAAAAAATGGAAATTGGTTTTCCACTTTGACTTCTTCCAGATCCTAGCAACTTATATTTCCATTACTGCTTAGCTGTATTTTTTTTAAAAAGGTGGGAATAAGACTTTCAAGTTGATGCTATTTTTTTAATGGGAATAATGTTCTCGTAGGATATACAGCATGATAATTGATTCCTCTCTCCCCCACATTCTTTTCTCCCTCTTTACTGCAGTAGAGATAGCATCTACAAGTTTTATTGCTGTGAATCCTCATTTCACTTCTCACTGACCACTCTCTGTTTTCACAAGGAGAAATATTCCAATCCTTGTCCTTTGGGATTCTGGTGCTTGAAAATGTTTTCTTTTATTCATTTTGACTAGTTCCTTTGATGGGTTGGCTTTGATAAATACCAAATTCACACTCATGTGTCTCTGTGTGTCTTCATGGACATAAAAGTTAACTTACCTGAAAGTTGTTCAAAAATTATAAGAGGTCCTACTGATGTTCATGAACTGCAGCTTGTTTTCCAGTTTTAGAGAACAACTGTTGAATTAATTTGCAATAGGTTGATAACTGGATAATAAAAATGGGGTAATTAAGGTGTATTAATTTCATTCATTTTGCATGTGTGATAAGTAGCTGGCTTTTAATTGGAAAAAAACTTTTAAAATTTGCACAGTTGTAATTCTGAAATAGGAAGAATCAGGACAGTGGAAAAGCAATAGCACAATAGCAGTTATGATGGTCATTAGAATGTTTTCTACATCTCTGTATATTTCCTTTGAAATAGTTTGGATTATGAGACTTAAGAAATGAAATTTTCTTTTCATTCAGCAGAGACATGAATAGCATCCCCCCATATCCTGAGACCTTATGTCCCAATTTCACTGACATAGCTGCAGATCCTGACAAAAACAAAGGTCAGTATTAACAACTGGAGCTGTTTTTTTCACACTTTGCCAAGCAGTTTTAGTGATGTTGCTAATTACACATGCACCAACCTGATAGACACATTGTTACTAGAACTTACTTGCTTCTAAGCAAGTTGGGTGCAAAGTTAGCAAATGAAGGCTTAAAATCTTGACAGTTTTTGCTTATAACCTTGATATTTTTTGTTGCATCTTCTCTGTGTCAGGACAGCATTTAGCTTTCAACTCATGTTCTAGGTCTTCTTTCTTTTTTTCATCTTCTTGCTGTGCACAGATTAATGTCCAGAAGCAATGCAGCTGGGAGATCAAGAGCACTGCTTGCTGTGTTAAAGTGAAGCTTGGCACCAAATCAAACATGACCATTTTTCTCTCTAAATATCCACAGTTGGGACTTGCTCTCTTTGACAGCAATAATGAGTGAGGTTGTGTGGCACTGTTAAAATTCTTGAGTTTTCATTGTTTGTATCTCAGAGGGAAGTAATATTAGCTTTTTGAGTGGGATTCATAAAAGCATCATGCTACATGGTGAGGTGGAGTTTGAAAGCTGGTCAGGACATGTGGTTCTTTGGGCAGCAGCACTCCCTGCCCTTCTGCTGTAGGTTTGACCTGTCTGATAGGATACAAATGCTGATTAACCTTCTTCCATGGTAGCAATATTGATATGTGTCATGTGAAATAATGAAACAGAGACAACTTTGCAAGCATTGTCTTATGGAAATTGCTAATTTGATTTTTTCTTTTCTCCAGCTGCCAGTTCTCAGAGTTGATAGGAACCAAATATCTGTGGGCAGTCAGGGCACGCAGTCCATGAAGAGCAGCGCAATGAATATCTGTGCTAGAGGCTAAATACAACATTTAATGAGTTCACAAATTGTCTGTTCAGGAATGGCTCCAGTCTGTTAGAAACCTGACCCTGTTCCTGCTGCATTTGTGTAGTTGGACTTCAGAGGTGATTAGTGACTAGTGACTAAGGGGTGGGCACAAGGAGGCCAGTGGGGATTGCATCCCTGCTGTTTCTCCTGCTCTGTGGAAGTGTGCCATCTAGGCACTGGCAGCTGAACACTTAAGGACCCTCAGTAGGAACTTCTTCCCCTGTTTTGTTGAGTTTCTGGTTTCTCATTTCAGGTCTTACATACATCTTTTTTAACAAACAGAAATGTTGAGATGTGTTTAAAGACGGGCCTTCATCACAAAAAAATTGCTTAGTAACTCTGGATTTTTTTTCTCTAGTAGACAGTCCTTTTTAGGGATCTGAGAGTAAAGTGTCTATGTGATAGAATCTTTGGAGTCTCCTTCCTGTTACTCTGTATTTCATTCCTCTTTCCTTTTTTAGGTCTTTACCCAACAGGAGACTTGTGGCCTGCCCAGCCAGTCTGCATGACAAACAGTTTGAGCTACAACCTTGAGAATAATATACCATGCATGATCCAAGAAACCCCCTCTGTCCACAACAGGCAAGTTATGTTTTGTGTAAAAAGTACAGATAATGCTTTGTTCAGGCTTCTGTAATGCAGAGGACTGTACTTTGCTCTTCATTTTTGTAAAGGCAGATAGTTAAAATAAAAGTTGTTCTGCCGCTTCAGTTTTAGTTCTAGTTGTTAATGCTCTTCCATGAGTACATTGTGATTAATTTTACTAATACAAATTCACTGCTGTCCCTGTTCATGTATAGATATTCTAGAAGTTTTTTCAAGTTTAATTAAATACTTTTGGAAAGCCGTTAAATGCTTTCACTCATTTTGCAGGCAGAGGGCCTGACTTTGAAATCTGTTGCACTCTTGCTAAATGCATAGCTTGCGTATGCCACATGGTGTGTTATGCAGTGTGTACTTGTGTTAAGTGGCAGGAACAGACATTGTTATAAAGACAAATATTCCACTATGAAAGTGGTTTAGGAATACAAGTTGGTATGTTTCAGGCTCTGTCTATATTTGGATTGATCTTCTTGTAGTAATGAACTTGATTAGCTCTTATATTTTACACTGCTCACACAGCAAATTTTAGTAATGAAAGATATGCCACAAACTAGAGAGCAGAAATACTCTGCCACCACATAGCAATGAAATATGGCCAGTTCTTCAAGTTGTATCCTGTCATCCAAAATGACAGGAGAAGTACCTGGGGGTCCTGGTGCACAACAAGCTGTCCCTGAGCAAGCAGTGTGCTCGTGGCCAGGAAGGTCAGTGGTACCCTGGGGTGCATCAGGAAGGGCATTACCAGCAGGGCAAGGGAGGTGATCCTGGCCCCTGTCAGCCCTAGTGAGGCCACATCTGGAGTGGTGTCCAGTTCCGGACTCCACAGTCAGTGCAACAGAGATCAGGAGCTCCTGGAGCACGTCCAGAAAAGAGCTACTAAGTTGTTTAAGGGTCTGGAGCATCTCTCTTACAAGGAAAGGCTGAGGGACCTGGGCCTGTACATCATTGAGAAGGCTGAGAGGGGACCTCATCAATGTCTGTCAGTGTCTGCAGGGAGGGTGCCAGGAGGATGGAGCCAGGCTCTGCTCAGTGGTGCCAAGCAACAGGACAGGAGGCAGTGGGCACAACCTGATGGACAGGAAGTTCCACCTGAACATGAGGAAGAACTTCTTCACTGTGCAGTGAGCACACACCAGAGTGGATGGCCCTGAGAGGCTGTGGAATCTGTCACATTCAACCCTCTGGACACAATCCTGTGCCATGTGCTCTGGGATGGCCCTGCTTGAGCAGGGAGGCTGGACCGTATGACCCACTGTGGTCCCTTCCAGCCGTGCCCATTCTGTGACTGCTTTCATACACCTATCTCAATTTGGACTTCATAAGCAAAAAATACATGCACACCTGTGCAATTGTGTATTGATATTTAATAGTGATAACTTCAGATAGCTGCTTGGCTGAATAGTAAAATTGAAGTAGAGCAGCTTCTTATGAAATCCTTTTGCAGACTGGATCCAGAGTTGGACTACTTCAGACTTGCTGTGTAGCAGGGCCTATTTTATTACTGGCATGTCTTTAGGAATTACTTTTGAAAAAATCTTCTTGAAATTATTTTAATTAAAGAAGTATAACCCCTAGAAATCTATGTGTATCTTAGAAAATGCACTGTTTAACAGGACCTTAGCACATTTGGTTGGGAAAATAGAAATCTCCATTTTAATTGTTATTCTCAAGCATTCAAATGTATTATGTCGTCTTCTGCCACCTCAAATCACATAATACTTGATTGTAGGGAAGAAGTACAGTTATTTTCTTTTAACAGGGAAGAAAGTTGAACCCAGCTAAGCATTGCAGGATTCTGGTACCGTCATTACAAGTTGTTCATTTTTCCAGAGGAAAAAGAACTCTGTGAGAGAGATTGCTGCGATTGTGTAGTGGCACAGAGTAGATACTGGCAAAATTGACAAGTGGAATGTGAAAAGCCTCATGATCAGTTACAGGCATTTTGCATCCAAGAGCTTTACAATAAATAAGTATTTCTAAGTAATTTTCAGAAGTTTTGCAAATTGTTTCTGACTGCAGATTTTTTTTTTGTTTTTCTTGAGACAGCTTCATTGACTGGAATGCAGCTTGTGACAGCCAGTTTTCCAACATGTATTGTCCACTAGAGATGAATGAATATGGTGCTTTCCCAGAAGGTAGGATGAAATAAAGCTTATTAATTACAACAGAGCATGATTGTTTTCCTCTCACCTTTTATAGAACAAAAGGTTGAGCTGTTCTATACACGGATGTTCATTGCTTTCAACTTTACATTTTCCAGCAGAGTGTTCTGTAGTAATAAACAATGACTGCATGTGGTGGATGAGAATATTGGCCTTTGTATAGAGCCTGAAAAGGCAGTATGCAGGACTTCCAGAGGGAATTGAGAGAAATGCTTGTGCTTACAGTATTACACATATCTTTTTGTACAATCTTCTTTGTTTCCCCTCTGGCAGGCTTCAGCCTTCCAGTGTGTGAAATACAAGGCCTCTTGTGACCAATTATCTTTCCAGGCTAGAGTTTCTTGGCTTGGGAAGCACACTGGCAGCAATCTAGAGTTCTTTAGCATTACCTACCTAAGTACTAATGAAAGGTCAGACTGCAGAATCCCAGGCAGCACGCTGATCCCTTGGGTGCTTAGAGCTGAGACATGTTGGCGGTGAGGCCTGGGGAGGTTCTGCCATGCACGTTCTGTCTAATAAAGACTCTGCTCTCCAGTAGAGGGACTGCCAAGTCTTTATCCTGTCCTCCTGATAACAATTTGTTAGTGGGTCTCTAATACAGAGTGGTAGTCCTGTTGACAGAAATTGATACACTTCGCTGCTGTGCTACCCTGACGCTGCATGGAGTCACTGAAGGATTAGGTCAGTCCCAGCCTGGCTCACTCTCAAGAAGATTCAGCATTCCTCCACAGAAATGTTAGTAGTGTTTTATATTGCATAAGTCTTACTTTGTCTTCTTGATTTTATAAATTGCAGAGAACATGAACTACCCCAGTGGCTTCCCAGGTACTGCAGCAATGCAGAACACAGCCTTCATTGACCAGAACTGTCCCTCCACCTGGAATGCTCCTCCCAACATGCCACCTGCCTGGGAGCCTGCCAGTTATGTCAACTCCACAGTGAGTATTGTCACTGTGAGACGCTGCCGTTGCGTGCTCCTTCCCAGCCTTTCTCGTGTATTCCTTTTTCCTACCTGTTGCTTACATGTTCTTCATGAATCTTCTAAGTATTCTGATGTTTGTGTTTAATGCTAGCATTGGTAGCCCAGGTTTTTCCCAGCTGTTTGTCAAGGATGTTATTGACCTTGTCTGCAAAATTTTGAGATGATCCTTTTGCCTGAAAATTGACTAAAATCATCTTACACATGGAAAAATATTTTGGGCTTATGTAGTCTACTGAGACATTTTTCTGTGAAAATCAATGTGTCCACCTGAGGCTAAAACCCAAAAAGTGCAGACAGAAAAACCCAGAGAGATTTGAAAATTGAAGAGCTGAATGGACAGCTGCTCTCAGGTACTTTAACAGGGGTTTTTTTTTGGTAGGAAATTCAAGCGATTTAAGGTGGATTTATGCAGATTTCAGAATCCTGACTTTAACCTGTTATACTCCAGACTAGCCATGTTTGTCATCCCACAGTGCAGTGTAGTAACTTCAGTTCAAGGTGGTCTTTAATTGTAACTATCTTCTCTTCTGCTCATTTTTCAAAATACTGTATTTTGGATTTTTTTAAAAATTTACTATAGGTTTATTTTGAATGAAACTAACTAAATAAAGCAAGAAATATTTTCAACTGTAAAAATGAAAATTCGTCTATGTTAAAAAGTGGCAAAACTGGTAGAAGAATTTTTCCTAAAATAAACATATATTTTATTTCATATTTTATTCAGGAATGCCAGGAAACACAGAAGGTAGAGATTGGAAAATGCATTAGATAATTCAGTTTATTTCCCTGGCGAGCTTTTCTCCACAATACATTTCAATGTTTCATTCAGTTTTAAAAGTCCCAAGACTTCCATGACCTTCGCTGAGAGACTTCCTTGCAGACTAATACATCTTGCCCTCCAGGAGGTTCTTTATAAGCTTTCAAAATTTTCTAACTAAATTCCCTAGCTCCCAATTACAGTCTCATTTTTCACACTGAATATCCCTTTCTGCTTCCAGCATGCACAGTCTTTCTGGACTGACGCATACTTCAGCCCATTTCTTGTCATTTCTAGGCATCCTTCTCTTTTCATTTTAACTCTCAAAGTATGCATGGTGATCTTTGTGTGTCTTCCATTTCTCCTCTATTTCCCTCAACAGTCTGACCAGAACTGAGTAGTATATTGTTCTTAGAGCAATATCTGTGCTGTGCAGGGAGGAACTCATGTGACTTCATTCAGTGGAGGGCTTTTAAACACACACACATACACACACACATACATTAATGCTGCTGTAATATTTTTGGCAGCCATATTTCTTTGTAAACTCCTCTGTAATTTTCTACTTGTGGATTTCTTAAATTTCTGCATAAATCCTGCTTCCTCTCTCCCATTTAGTACTTAGCATTTCCAGATTTTCCTTGGCAAATGGTCTGTGTTGCAGTTTCCCATGCTGGTTTTATCTTGCTCTGCAGCCCTACCTCTCAAGCACCCGAAGCTTGTCTCCAATGTCTGGACTTTTTGGTTCCATCTGGGCACCCCAGAGTGATGTTTATGAGAGCTGCTGCCCCGTCAGTGCCACGACTCAACATTCAACCCACGTGGAGAACCAGGCAGTTATGTGTAAGCAGGAATACTATCCGAGGTTTAACCCTTTCCGTGCCTACATGAACTTGGACATATGGACTACAGCAGCCAATCGAAATGCAAATTTCCCACTTTCGAGGGACTCGGGTTATTGTGGAAACGTGTGAAAGGAATTTGATTTAAAAATGTGAATAAAGATGCTTGCAATTTTGATTACTAGAGTAAGCTGGTTGCTGGATAGATTACAATGTTGGTGAATATTTTGGCACTTTTATATTGAAAATAAATTTTTTTTACTGAAGTCTGAGCATTCAGTGCATTTTAAAAAGCACAGCATATTCAGGATGCTGTTTTTGTCAGGTGAAGGCTACAAATTTGAAATTCAAATTTTTTATCATCATCAAGGACAGTATTAGTTCTTAAGAGCGTCCATGAACCTGTACTGCACCTGTTTCTTCTGAAGTTTACATTCTGTGGTATAAACTAGGAGTGGTTTAGCAGTTGTAGGTACAAACTTACACTCATAAGTAATTGCATCTGTACCAAATAGTAGCTGGGGACCTACCTGTTGATGCAGATCAGAGAGTTTCCAAAAGGTGTCAATTCTAGTGCTGATACAGTTGTTAGTGAGTGCAGACTTCTGGCAACAGGGAAAAGGCTGAATTGTGGCTTGTTTATCTGGCTTCAAATTGCAAGCTGTCACTTGGACAATGTTAAGCTTGTGCAGTGTGGGTGAGTGGGCATTTCTTCCAGGAACTTTTCTTGTGAGTGACTCCTGGCATTTTGTGTTGTTATTTTTAGCTTTCATGTTGCAGTAGCATTTTCAGTGCATTTAATTGCACTTGTTTAAAATGCCAAAGCTTGAGCTGAAAGAAATGTTTCTTTGAGAGCAGAGTTCACACCACTCTCCCAAACAGAATGATACTGTGCTGGCTTATGTTAGGAGACTAAAACTGAGCAGCTGAGCAAGTGCTGCCACCCATGCCAAGACTTAGTCCACCATGATGTCTCTGCTTACCCCTCCTGTAGAGCCTTTTCTCTGCATGGCAGAGTGTGCCTGGACATCAAAAGGAGGCAGAGGCATCCCTTAGGTTCAGAGATGTCCTTGGCACAAGGGCACTTGTCAGGCCTGAAGAGAGAGGTGAAAGTGGATCCAGTAGCGGTTTTGTACAACTGCTTAAAGAAGAGCCATAGAGATGGCAGAACCAAATTCATGTTGTGATGGCCACAGGCATTACAGCAAGTGGCCGTGGTGATGGATTGCTCCATGGGAGGTTGAACATGAGGAAGAATGATGTCCCTGGGAGGGTGATGTTGCAGGAGAACAGGTACCTCAACAGGTGAAGAGATCTCTTCTTCATGTTCATGGTCTGGCTGAATGAAGCCACATGTGACCTGCTGTACTGGAGGTGGCAGTCCTTTTCCTCATGGGAGGTCACACTGGAGACCATCAGGGTCTAAACACTATTTTGAGGGTTCTGCAAGCTTGAGCAAGTTCCTTACTTTTTGCTACCTGATTTCATCTTGCCTTTTGTTCACAGAATGACTGAAAGATGAGCTCTGTTTGACAGTAAGAAATCAAGGCTGTTTTATTTGTTTTTATTCAAAGACAGAGCAGAAAAGGCACTGCAAAATAGTTCACAGCCTGCATGCAAGGCTACTCAGTAATCTGAGCTCTCAGACCTAAATTCTGGCCCTGCTATTCTCTTTCATTGCTGAGCTATCAGACCAGCTCCTTTATCTTGCTGGTTTCATCCAGAAATGCCATCCCAGGGCTTGAAATATTTTAGCCAAAACAGTGAATTTCCACAAAAGGTTTGTTTCAGTAAATCAGTAGTTCCTGCAAAGTAAGCTTTGTTGAAAGTTACTCTGCCAACTATGCTTTCACGAGTGTTTGGGTTAGCTCAGAAGGTAGTCAGGCAGTGGTTGGGAAATTCAAAAGCTCCTACATTTACCTGCTCTAATTGCTTGTGTGGAAGGTGCTCCAAAGCCTTCCTTTGGTTTCAATGTCAGAAAAATGGGATCGTTGCTGAATGCTTCTCTGAACTGTGGTGTTTTAATTGCTTGGTCAGGAATTAGCACCTGGGTCTATGGCTGCTTTCCATGATGTGTTGTGCTGGGCAGGAATCTGTTTGACTCGAGTTTAATCATAATTGCTTGTGATTCTGAAGGGAAGTTCACATGTTCCTATGAACTTTGATGCTCCTGAAAATGGTACTAAGCCGTGAGAAGTAGTCATAACCACTGACATGCTTTCTGTGCACCTCTTGCCTATGGTAAGAGACTTCAGGAGGAATAGAGTGGGAGTATAAACCCAATAAATACAGATTTAAAAAAAAAAAGATTCTTTGGTTTGAAATGGAATGAACTTCTTTATTCCTTGGATAATATTACTTGTTGTATAGCATGCATGGATTTTGGACAAAAAGGCACAGGAGAGAAGAGATGATGTGAAAAGATGTGCTTAACTGCTTTAGTTTATTCTGTTAATTCCATTCAGTGTTTCAAGGATATCCTTATTTTCTGTGCACTGAAGGGAGGCTTTTCCTCAAGTTCCAGTGTAAGGACATGGATTTCTTGTATCTGCAACAAACTAACAACAACCTCAAACCCTGCGGAGTTCTGATAGGCACTGAGTCCCTTTTGTAAGTAAAGTGTATGTTCTAAACAGAGTCAATCACTGGAAAAGAGAGGAAAAATTATGCAATAAACCAAGCAAAGGCACTGGAGAATTCAGGGAGAGCAAAGCCGGATAGAAATGTTTGGAAAAGAAGACCTGTGTGAAAAATTCCATCAGACTTGTTAAAAGTGCCAACAAAAGACAAGGGGAATAAGCCACAAAGAGCTTGAGAAATATTGCTAAGAAAGGAAAGAATCATTCCCTTTAATCAAACCAGAACAGATCAAGAATTTATTCCCCCAGGAGCTGTGTAGTATTAGGCATAGTTTTTCATATAACTTTTCATAACAATAACTAAGGAATGTAACAATCTCATTAAGGTTACTAGAAATAATTGCTGCCATCAGGAGACATCTGTAGCTTAATTAGCAATCCACTTGAATGCAAGTGGGATTGGGCTCAGCTAAAAATCTTTCCTCCTACAGTACAGGGAAAGATGAAATAAATAATTGCTTGATACCAAAGTGATTATAGTTCTGCTAGAGTGAACTGGAGAGGCTGCTCTTAAGACATCTCATTGTCATGAGCAAAGTAATTTCTAACTTCTTGCCTTGTGCTTATAGCAGCACTGGGAGCTTCACTGATCTCTCTGAAAATGGTACTGTTTTAAGAGACTTCAGCAAAAGTTGTTCTTAGTTGACCAAAGAAATGCTTAAAATTGGAACGGGAATACCAAAAATACCAGTATAAAAGAGCAGTAGCTTGCACAGTTCACTAGTAGGGCTGATGATGGAATGGAGGGAAATCCCCATGGATGCAGTTCCAGGCATTCAGCATTGACTTCTGACACCATGTGAGCAAAACATAATCTCGGGGCATTCACTAATTTCCCAAGAAAACTGGGAGGAAGTGACAGCCACCCCTGCTTTCTGCTCCCAGCAGGTTTGTGGTTCTTATATGTGTTTTGAGAATGAGGGATACCACATTACCACTGTCCTTGATTTTCACAGGCCATACTGGCCAAGCCTGCCTGGTTGGGCCAGTATTTCCATAATGGAACCAGAGAATATTTCTGGCACATTTCCTGGGGGTCTCTTGGTACTGAGAGGCAGCACCTGGACAAAGCCAGAATCTGTGGCAGGGTGTTTTCCTGGCCCAGCCTTGCTGGGCTACAGCAGGCCCCTCACAGCCTTGCGCTGTAGGGAAGGGGAGCATCCAATGCAGCTTCCCTGCAGGAGAGGGGAGTGCTCTGCTGGGACGCTGCCAGGTGGGGCTGGCACAGAGCTGAGCTTGCTCCTGCAGGGAGGCATTTGGAGAGCCCAGCAGCGTGGCTGCCACCAGGCCAGCATGGGAGCATGCTTTGAGCTCCATGGGAGCAGCAGATGGGCAAGGCCAAGCTGCAAGTGCCGCTTGTGGGGCTCGGAGCTGCAGGGACAGGGCTGTCCCCGAGGCAGGCCCACATGGGGAGCACTGTCATTGTTTGCTCATCTGAGTTTGTCACAGGTACGGTGGTGATTGGCAGATCCGTCCTACAGCTCCTGCAGCTGGAGCTGGGCATGCAGGGCTGTTCCAGCTGCTCGCAGGAGCCATGACCAGCACTGACAGAATGAGCCTGAGGGCTCTGAGGGCAGGTGAGAGATCTGACTGCTGGGAGGCAGATGAGCTCATTGGAGAGCTGTTAACTTAATCTTCTGGAAGGGGTGGAAGCAAGGGAGGTTTCCACCACCTACACTAGAGCTGGCAGGGCCTGCAGCTCCACGACCCAACTTCCTTCTGCCTCTGGAGAAGCCTTTGTGACTCCTGGGAAGTCATGGCCTTCACAGCACCACGGGATCCTGCAGAGCCGTCTTACCAGGTGAGCTCCTGGCTGTATTTACAGTGGTATCATTTGTTTTCTTCCCTTTCATTCTTATGAAACACCCATTGTTTATTTTTCTTAGTCACTGAGTCACCTCCTTCTGTTTTTGCCCTTTTCACATACTTGCTTTGCTTCCAGCAGTTACTGGAAAATGCGCACAGTGGCACTTCCCTGTCACCATGGGTGTGTTTAGCTTCTGCCTTTGACTGCCCCGTCCTGTTGTTCAGTCTCTCTGACTGCTTCTATGGAGAAAAAGGCTCAGGACAGGGTTTATCACATCCTCTTCTGCAACACACTTGAGTGGAGTGAAGGCTCACTGTCTCCCCAAGACTGCTGTGCTGCCTGGCCCTACTCTGTCCCTATGCAGTGCAACACTCACCCTGCCTTTCTGGCAGAGGTTGGTGTCCCAGCAGGAGAAGGAGGTCCCTGGTATTACTTGGGGCAGTTGCCCAGTCCTGCACGAGAAGAGGCTTTGCTGGGCAAGTCCCAGCAGTGCTTCCTTTGCAAGCTGAGGGTGTGGAGGAGTGGAAGACAGTGGGTGAGCACTGTGGAAGAACAGAGCATGGGAGAGGATTTGTTGTCCCAGCCCTACAAGGTGGTCTTGCAACTGAGGTCCTGAGGGCTTGCACCAACCTCTGCAGCTCATTACTAATGTGTTGACCCAGGCACTCCTGACCTGCTGCAAACTGAATCTTGCTGTTCCTCCCTTCATCTCCTGAGTGGGTTTCTCTGCAAAATCTGTCTGCGCCAGCTTGACTAAAACACCTCCTTTGGAACTGTGGGCCACACACTGTGCAGCTCACTTTTTCTGCTCTGCTTCATTTCCTACTGAGTTGTTCAGCAACAACAGCAGCACAATCCCTCAGACCTCTTCTACACCTGGGGTTGCTCTGAAGGTTTTTTCCCCTGGTTGTATATGGATGTTACTCCCTGGGCTATTGGAATTTTTAGCAGCCTTGTTTCGAGGTGGTGGAGGTCTGGGTGATTCCACATGGGCCCCTGCACCTCTCTGCAGATTTTACTGCTTGGAGGCTGCCAGAAACCTGCACACGTAGGGACCATGCTGGCTTGGAATGCAGGACCTGCCCAGTGTACGAACTAGTGCCAAATGAGTTGTGGATTAGCTTCTCATCTAGCATGATTAGTCGCTGTCAGCTAAATTGCAAGCAGCCAGGCTTGGCTTGCAACAGAGTGCAAGTGTTCGTGTCTCTTGGAAGCACAACGTCACCCTCACGAGTGACCAAAAAGGCCCCATCCTCTTCAGTAAATTCAGCTCTTCTGCAAGGATTTTGAGAAGGCAACAGATTTTACCCATGACTGTCCCTGCCATTCTCTGGGTTATGACTGCTGTACCCATGGGCTGACAGGCTGTGCTAGACCTCTTCTCCAACCACTCTGGAAAAATGCTCTGTTTGCTAGAAGCCATTTGGTTTTAATTTTGACTGTACAGTTTGTGAAGGAAGCTAATGCTTTCACATGTCTTTGTTAGCACAGATGTGTAGGGAGCCTATGCCTGGACCCTGCTCCAGCTCTCAGAGGCAACATGGAGGATGGGCTGCCTTCCCTGGGCTGGGCATCAGCAGGTGCTATTTCAGTATTAGAAATAATATTCAGTAACAGCGCAGGGCTATTTCGAAATTGGAAATAACCTCCTGCTCATGCAATGCTGGGGTGCTGCAGCAGTGCACAGTGTCTTACAAGAACCTGCTACCATGGCTGGTTCTAATTTAGTGAGAAAAATATTTCACTTCATTCACTGAACACAGCCTTGTTAGATGAAAGGTGATTTGCAATGTGGTGTAGGAAATGCTGAACAGTGCAATCCAGATGTTGAAGATGATAAGGAAAGCTTGCAGAAATGTCAGGATATGCTGCACCATTCCCACCACTCTCCTCAGACCTGTGAGACAGTGGAGCTTATTGCTCTCTTATCAGCTGCATTCATATGAGAAAGGCATATGAAAGGCATCCAGCAGTGTTCCTCCAGCTGCTTGCAGGCAGGCTGGCTCATTCTGCCTCCAGCCCCTCTCACGATGGCACAGGTACATCCTGGACGGGGCACTTGGCACTTGTGAGGGAACGGAAAATGACCGCATTGCTGCCTTGTTTCCAAAGCAGAGTGGGAAGCCCTTCTCCTCCTCAGCTTCCCCCACACTTCTCAGCCACACAAGCCACAGTCTGTGGTGTGAATGGCTTCTGGAGCTCAGTGGCAGTTTGGTATTGACCAGCTCTTTCCAGAGCTGCCTGCAGGTCTATCAGTCCTTCTGCAGACAAGCAAACAGCTGTTAACCAGAGGAGACACCAGCCCTACTTCTGTTGGTAAAAGCCTCTGCTTAATCCCAGATTGTCTTCCTCCTTTGGTTATAAGCCTTCAGTTAGGCACCTTCCAGTTCCTCCTGTTGGCTAAGGACATGGGGCATTCACTGTGTTTGATTTCAGGCTCTCCCTGTTAGCACTGTGTACAGTTCATGCATTTGCCAAATGACTTAGCATACCAAGTTTCAGTTTTTCCCATCTGTATGTCCTTGGCATGCACTGCACTCTCGAGGGCTGCCAGAAATCAGACCAAAGGTGTCTTTTGCTTAATCAAGGTTCAGTTATCTAATTTTGCTAATCAAGGTTCAGCTGTCTAATTTTCCCACACCAGCCCTCTGGTGAGCACAGATGTGGCTGAGCAATTTTCTCCTGACACTTTGCTATCACTTTCACCTCTCACACATCACACCAAGTGCAGCTGGTCTCCCTCTCCCTGCTTGCAGGTTTGCTTTTGCTTTTGATTGCAGTCTGGAACATCACAGCTTGGCGTGGCCTGGCCTGAGACATCTGTGGCTTGCAGGGTCGGATACTCCTGATGGTAAGCAGAAACCTGGGACACAAAGGCCTGATGGAAATGCCCAGGGGTGGACAGCCTGCTAAGCTCACAGTGACACACTTTCCTGTCTGTAAGTACTTCTGCCTTCTGAGTGAAGTTCTCAGGCAAGACTATGAGTTTCTCTTGTAGTAGCTGAACTTCATGACCTAGTTTGATATCCTACAGCAATGTGCAACTGGTGATTGCCCTCAATTCACAATACCATTAAGAAGAGATAGCTTTGTGCCTTTTATAGATGAACTGCATATGTGTGGTGGAGGGTCTATTTGGATTTGTTTTAAGAAAGTAATCTTTCTATTTACTTGAAAGATTTTTAATAACAATTCTGTTTAAGTATCAATAAATTACAGTTAGTTGAGGACCAAATAATTACTTATACAAATGCTTCACAATCCTTAAGTGATTATGAAGTTTTTAAAATTAGTTTCCTTAGTAAAATGTAAGCCTGGATGCATCTTCCAGAATGGCTGACATGACTGATGCTCAGTAAGCTGCAGGTTTCATTTTGGTTGCAAGAACTTCATGTGCCATTTCATATAATAGAGAAATCTGAAATCTAAACAAGTATTGTTCTTTCTGATGAGCTGATCTGAGGGATGAGTGAAAGGACATGGCCTTTGTTCTGTCCTTCTCCTTGCTTCCTCTTGTCTGAATAGTCATATATCAATTGAACTGCCCCATCAGTGAACCTGTCAAGCAGAAGTTCAGGTGTCTTGGGTAGACCATCACTCATATTTGATATAGAGAGTTTGTTAGACAAGTCCTCAAAAAACTAAGTATTGATTTCTATGAATAAGAATAGGAAACAGATGGCATCAATTCCAAGTGGTAAAGTGGTTTTTAACTAGTCCAGTAACTAACGTTCTCAAATGCCTATAAAATATTACAGTTTTATCTTCGCAAAGATCAAAACAACAACTTTAAAGCACTTGCCAGGCATACACACCCATGTGTTCCAATAGATGACAGACTGAATGTATCCTTACAGTAATGGGACTGAACTTACCAGTTTCAAATTCCTCCCTGTACTCCTGCAGTGAAAAATGCCTAATGACTGCTCTGGTTGGGGTCCTTTTATTATTATTTTTATTACTATTTCTGTGGACCCAGTGTTACCTCAAATATGCTGCAGGTATTAAGAGAAGTCTGCAAGTCTGGGATCTGAGAGAGAGCCTGGTAAGGAAGCATTTCCTGAGAGGAAGGAGTAGGAAGCTTCTGGAGCCTCCCAGGTCTCCTTAAGTGTCTGAGTACGTCAGCATCTACTGCTGTTTAGATCAGTCTGCTTACTTATGAGTAACTGTATTAATTCCTAGAAAAATACAGGCAGAAGACAGACATGGCATGCCCAACACAGATTTGCACAAGCAGGCTCTGCACTGCAGCACAGTCTCTTAGGTTGTGTGTATGATGAGTAAGATGACTGAACCCATGGGAACTGCAGCACTGCCTAGCAGCAGGTGGAAATGCTGTGTGCCAGCTGCTGCAAACTCCAAAAACTAGCCTCAGCTGTACAGTTTATTCTGAAAACTGTTTTCCAGTTGTACAATTTATTCTGATGGCAGAGGAGGCCATTTGTCACAAGCTGGAATAAACCTTTTGGAGTCCACACTGTGTGGAGTTACAGTTGAGCTAATGCTTGCCCTTGTGCAAGATGCTGACTTTGATTAGTTGGTCTGCACAACAGCTGCTTCTGCTTTCTACAAACACTGCACACTGCTTTATAGTCTGTCTCTCTCTGGTGCCTGCTCCGAGAGCCAAACCCTGTGCCAGGGGAGGGGAATGTTGCTGTGTGTGCCAGGACTCTTGGCCCCTTTTACCTTACTGAAACTTGCCTGCCCAGGACATAGGCTTCTCTTTTGTTTCCCTGGTTTGTGTGTTACATGAATGGTTGTTTTTAAAAAGTCTAACCTTTTACTTAGCTTGATTGAAAAGTGTAATTTTGGCAGTGGAGATGGAAATATAAGAACACTTGAGAAATCTCTGGATCTGGTAATGGTACCCTTCCCCTGCATTCCCCATCAAAACAGCCTGGAGTTGAGTTTCTAGAAGCTCTATATATGAAGCTGAATGTCAGTGTCACCTCAAAAAATGTCACAGCAAAAACCCTGTACGAGGGATTTTTTTCTTTGATTTTAATCTTTCCCATTAGACTTTATGTATCTCCTGAAACAAAAAGAGAAGGAAAGAATGTCAGCTCTCTTTTGGTGGGTAGGCTTAGGTTGTAGAAGAATCAGCAAGTCACAGTTACTGACATTTGTGTAGAGATTTAAGAATTAGAAAACAGTCCTACCACAAGCAAGAGACAGACTTGGTGAAAATTTGAGATCCTGCTGCCTCTTTAGACACAAAAGCATTTAGCATTTACTTTTTGGATGTCCCATATTCAACTGACAGTGGTATCTGGACACCCTGGAGTTTGGATACCATAATTCCTGTAGGATTTCTGTGTCTGCTTCTGAGTATACTCAGGATGTCTCAGCACAGCTGGTGCTCTGACAATGTCATCCATCTCTGACAGTATCCTGTGGTTAAGTGTTCACTCATATCTTCTTTGCCCACATTTTCTGCAAGGCTTAATCCAGTTCCTAATCACTTGGCTCCTTCACAAAGCTTGTCCAGAAGAAGCGACTCCTTTTGTTCTGTGTCCCAGCTATAGTAGCATTTACAGAAGTTTATGAAGCACATTAAAAAAATTCCCTCTCTCTGCTATGGAACTGCAGCAGTCATGGTGTATCTTTCCTGAATTTTCTTATTGTCCTGCATTTTTTGCAGGAAAAGGAGCAGTGGTGACAGCTTATCTCGGTGATTTCCTCCTGCCATAGGCCTCTTGAACAGAAGGTTACAGCTTCCCAGAGCCAGGCAAAGCCAGTCCTGCTGTTGCAGGAGCAGCCTTGTCCTGCTACCTGCAAATGTATAGGGTAGATTGGATGTATGTTATTGTAGGGACCCAACTTTTAGCTGCTTTTCCACTGGTGGGGACAGGGAATTAGAGGATCTTGTTGCCCTTCTGACAAGGATCTTTCCCCCTGGAAGAGAGGGAACAAGCATGCCCTGCTCCCGGACAGGCAGCCCTGCAGTGTCTCAGTACATTCACTGTCTGATTTTCCCTTTAAAATGCAGTAAGAGTTCATCTGATTGCAAAGTACCTGCACTGCTAAAGGTGTGGCTTTATCTACAAAGTTGTTTTCTTGCACACCAGAAGTCATAGGCAAAGCAAAGGTTGGAGGGGAAGGAAAACCCCTGGCTGAACTGTGGAATGGGAAGTGCAAGCTTTTTGGGACAAACCAGCTCCGAGGCACCATGGTGAGCTTCCCACTTCCCCATGCCTCCAAGGCAGCTGGGTGAGGCTCTTGTTCTGCATGTGATTTGCAAGGCTTGCTGAGCCAGCCCTAGTGTGGCTGCATGAGACCAGCAGCTTTCCCATCCCTTCCTTCCCTGCTAGAGGTGTCCTTCACTCCTGATAGGCTCCCAGGGAGGTTTTACTCCTCTTTGGATGGCAAGAATTTGGCCTGAGTAAGGCAGATCCTTGGAAAGACAAAGCAAGGTCTATTAATCATTGTCCATTTCTTTATTTATTTTGGGTATTTCCTGGTTTCAGTGTTGTACAATGTTTACCAAGGACGAGCAGCCAAAGTAAACCACACGAATGAAAAATTGCAAATGAAAGAGCCAGCAGCACGGCACAGCTGGTCCCATGCCTCCGAGGGCTTCAGTTGTTTCAGATTAGGTGCACACTTGGCATTCTCCTGCAAATATGCCTGCAAGGAATCATCCTGGAACAAACCTGCCTCCATGCACAGCAACTGACAGAAAGCTGAGGCAGGTCTGGAAAGACTCTCTAGCAAGAGAGGGGATTAATGTGCCTGCTTGTTAACTCTGGCAGAGTGTGCAGTCGTCATTGTGCCAGCAGAGCTTGGGAGAGCAATTGGAGAGGGATTATTTTATGATTGGTGGCATTCCTGGGGGATGGGGCATTTATCTGGGGCCTTCCTGCAAGGAGTAAAAAGCAGAGGGGAGCACAAAGCAGCTCCTTTCACAAATGGCAGACTGTTTCGACGTGAGGAGCCAAAACGGATGGAAACGTTCCCTTCTCCCTTAATCCAGTTGCAGACCTGACTCACCCTGACTGAGTTTCTGGTATCAATGTTGTCCTGTTACTCTGTGAGAAGTTATGAGCTCACAGATTTCTTGTCCAGAAAACCAGCCTGCCAGCTCCTTGCTGAGTTCCCCCTGAAAAGAAAAGGCTGCCCAGCCAGGAGGCAGGATTTTTCCACCTGCAGAAACAGGGAACAAGCCAAACTCATTCACAGGCTGTGCTTCATCATGAGAAGTATGAGAAATACTTTTTTTTACAGAAAAATTGAGACCACTGAACAGTAGGGGAGAAGAGTCCAGCCAACCTTTACTTTATCCATCCCTTCTCCCATTATTTACTGCATTTTTGTTAGTGACTCTTGAAAAATTCTGTTCAGCTGGAAGGCCTTGCAAATATCAGAGGGGACACTGTCAGAGGCAAACATGGAGGCACCAGAGAGATCGCCAAGAAAGATGCCGCTCAACAGAGAGTTGTACATCTCAGTATGTTCTGCCTGGCCTTTCAGTCCCAGATGTGAGCTGGGAACAAAGAGTTCAAGGAATGAACCCCAGAGAAATAAAGTACTCCAAAGAACAGAATTTAGAGAAATTTGTTGACACTATTAATCATGGAACATTCAGGAAATTAATTTTAAATGATGTCATAAAAATAGCACATGAAAGAAGTGTAAATGTAACATAATTTATATAAATAGAAAAGAATATTTATGCTGACACTAGTGTAAGTTACAAGCTGAAAACAAACCAGTTGGCCAGTCTGTTGGGCAGACATTGGATAAAAAGACCCAAAGAAACAAAGATCCTCTTGTGCCCACAGGTGCAAACTTCACAGTGAGTTATGTGTTGAAGGACTGGAATCAGATTTGATACAAGGTAGGAGAGTGCATCTAATTTGATGTTCTTTCCTATGTCAAAGCAGATGTAAGGTAGACAAATTCTATTACCTTGTGGCTATCTCTCCACCAGCTTATTCTGGTCCTGCAGTTCAGAGCTATGGAGATCTAGCTGTGGAGCTATGTAGTTTCAGCTATGGAGAAGGAATTTGGCTGTTATTTGCTGAATTTTTACCTATATTTTCTCTGATTCTTCTTCCTTTGACAACCCTTCTGTCCAAAAGCTGTGAAATGCAGAGAAATTTACTTGAAAGCATGAGTTACAATGCTTTCCATACTTACTGAGATATTCACAAGTGTTTTTGGCATTGCTACAGCCCTCATTTTCATTGCTACAGCACTGCCATGCTCTTCCTGGCACATCCACGTAACTTACTCGGGATGTTGGAGAGACATTCAGCTCAAAGTTTGTACATATAGGTATTTCAGAGCAGTAGAAAACGCCTTGGTTTTGAGGTTGATCATCATGGCATGTGTTTCTTTCTGTAGATAGTGTAATAGAGACAAAAAGGCATCTGGCAGCACAGGCACAAGTTACATGGTCTTTTCTGAATCTGTCATTACTAAACTGGTACTGTTACAGTCAAGAAAACTTACAGAAGAGCAAGAAAAGCAATCTGAGGATAATTTAGAAGGAATGATTAAAATAGCTAAGTGTGTGCTTGAAAATCAGCTTGGACAGTCTGTTTTCAATCATGTTCAAATTCAGAAATTCAGAGAATGGCCCAATATTGGAACTAGCTTATTATTTGAAGATGGTCTGGTGGCCCTATCAGAAACCACACACATTTAAAATACTTACTGACATCTTTTTATGATCAGGCTTTTTCAGTAAAAATTATGTTTTCATGCATGTTTACAACTCGGTTGAAGTCAAGCTTCTAAAAAGTTTGTTTTAAAATTATACAATTGCAAAAGAAGGCAATAGAAACAATCCCTGCAAGAGACTCACAAAACATGCTTTTTTTCCAGTGAGTGAAAAAAACCCTAGGAAGTAGTACCTTAGATATTTTTGTGTTTCTAAGAAATGTGGCATACTGATTGATAGGCTATAAATCCAGAAAAGCAGATGCACTGAAGAAAGAACTTCTGAAGTATTGAATAGCTAAGAAAAAAAGATTTGGAATTGCCTAGTTTTCTCTTTCTGAAACCCACTGTCATGTCTAAAATATTTCATGGTATCAGATACAGGGGGAGAGAGCAGCTGAATGCAAAGCCTGAACTACCTGTGCAAAATACATCCTGGCATTATCTTTTTTGGAACAAATACAAAAATCTTGATATTTTTATTGTACATGATAATGATCTGCTTCATTTCCTGCTCAGATTCTTGCCCAACTGTTAAACACAATTGTTTTTCTATTGTATAACAAGCAGTTAAATATGTATCTCTGCATCCCAGCAAAGTGCTTTCCACCTCCATACAGGAAACAAACTGGTTCTGCAATGACTTGGTCCCATTCCCAGGAATGTTTCCCTTCCATTAAAAAATACTCAAAGAAACAAAATCCCCAAAACAAAACAGGAAAAAGAAAACACTTTTTTCAGCCTATTAGCACTAGTTAGGCATAAGCACAAAATATGTCCATGCATTCCTCTGAATGAGGCAAGACTAGGTTTGCTGGACCTTCCCACACTGGAATGCACCAACATGCGTGTCCCTTTGCCCAGCCTCTCTTGAAGGAGCTTTTGCTTGGAGCTGAGCAAAGCTTTTTTCCTCCTGATGGGAAATTCTGGTGCCAGGATGTTAAACCCCAACTTCCTCACAACAGCCTGCCAGTGATGGCTTGCACCCGCTGGGCTGTGACAGGGTATTTTCTCTCCTGGTGAGATGAAATGAAGCAGAAGCTGTCCAAACAGCAAGTAAAAGAGATCCCATTCCTCTCTGGTCCCAACCCTGCCTCCCTGGTATTGCAGCTTGCAGCTTAGGAGCCCATAGCCATAAGTGTTTGTGGCTCTGTCCAAAATCCTGCAAAATCTTTGTTTGGGAACAGGAATGGCACCTCTTCTTTTAAAAACTGGAAATATGGCTTAGGTGTACAAACATCATTCTGGACAGCCCATATTAGATGACCTCTAGGTCTAACAGCCTAGGATAAAGCAAAGCAAACTGAACCACACAAAGAGTGAGATAGATGTAGAGCAAAGAAAAAAGTTAGTTCAAAACACTGAGTGGTACTTGAGAAAGCTACACAGAAGTATTTCCTGAAGACCTCCAAAAAAATTTAACAACCAGCTTTGTACGTTGATAACGTTGTACCAATCAACATTATGAAAATTGCAGAAAATATGATTTCTAGATTATGTCTGTTTTTAGGGGATGGATCACCAGCAGCAGCAAGCTGGGAGCCTACCTGCCCAAGCACATTTGGGTTGAACTCTGAGCTCCCAGTACCATATGAGTTGTCTCAGAGTTCTTATCTCGGAATAAAAAATATGTGTGGCGATAACAGGATTTTGTGTGTTTGTCACAGTGGTCTTCAGAACAGGGTGTCAAAACTCGCCTTTTTTTCCACTGTATTACTGGAAAAGATATATTTACTGTATATCCTAATATTTCTGTAAGAAACAAGTTTTTTCACTGTACCTAAAAGGGAAGATAAGAAAGGAACTGTGTTGTCCAGCTTTGCCTTGCATGTAAGCTGTTTCCTGTTGAAGCAGTTTCCTTGGGAGTCAAGAACTCACCCAAAATATTTTGGCAGAGATTACATGTTTTCTCTTGTTGAGTCACGCTGTTACAACTACTCTAGAAAAATGAAACTTTCCATATCATTAAGATAACTTTTGGTGTCTTAGCGTGCAAACTTCCCTGCAAGATGCTCCTCAATTAAGGTAGAAAATCAATGTTGTGTTTTTCTGACTGAAAGTTTTCAGGAAGGATATGACAAAAATAAATCCACAACTCTGCTTCCTTGGCACAGGCAGTGCTGTAGGCTGGCTGCTGAATGACTAACCAGTTATATCATTAACATGCTCTGCTACAACTGCAGGATTGCCCAGAAGAAAAACCAAAATAATTGGGTCCTTTGCAGTTAAACTTCAAGTCTGAAGATCTAACCAGAGGATTGAGCAGCTGGCAGGATAGGCCTGATACAGAACACAGGAAAATTAAAATGGTTTACTTTTTGTTATTGTGTACCTTTTTGTTGTAGCTTGAAGATGAATATCTGAAGCTCTGCAAGACAGATTAAAGCACAGGCACCAGCAGTGCACACAAAGAATCTATTCCCAGGCCCATGAAAGGATGCCAAGCCATTCTGCTTTCAATTACGTGAGTATTATACCTCCTGCTCCAAAGACTGCAAGGACAGATTTGACTTTTGGCTTTTCCTTGCCGTCGCTTTCTGGGGACACTTAGGGTAAGCATCCCAGGTTCAGCCTGCCTGACACTGCTGCAGCCAAGCTGACATACCGACACATCCTGGTTTCCAGTGGTAAGTATGAGGAAGCAGTTTTGTGCTGTTTACAAAGATTTGGAAAGTGTGCTTTCTGCTTGCATCACAGGCTGGTCAATAGTTTCATTCCTCCCTCCCTTTTCTACTGCTTCTGCTTTTTATTTGAGGCAGGGATCTGGGACTTGGGTTAGGTCCCTTCTGCACTGCTCACTTGTCCTTTCTCAGCAGAAAAGCAACAGGCAGCTCTCAGTGTGGACACTGACATAGAAAAGGAAAGAGAGGAAGTGGGCGGGGAATGCAGGATCCTTCTGTGTGAGACTGGGAAGGGGAAGTGCTTAAAGAGGGCATCATGCCCAGTTTGGGTACTTCCTTTGCTGCTGTTGGATAAAGGGGAACATTTAAAGCAAGAAAGCTTCAAACATAATTGCCACATCTCTATCTTATCCCCATCTACTGCTGGTAAAGGCTCATGCAGTGTCTCTGCTTGGAACATCTGCAGTTACAAAGGCACAGCTTTGTTGCAGAACCATGTGCTTCTCTTAGGAAAACGTAGTGTAGGTGGAGGCATGGGACTTGTTTTAAACAGTATTAAAGAGGAAGGTTAATTATAGCATAAACTTGGAAGGGAAGAGAAAGCACCTAAAAGGTGCATCTTTGTTCAATGCCAAACATGCAGTTACTCTGGAGGAAAAGCAGTTGAAGAGTATTCTCATCTTAAAAGACAGCAGCTTTCTCCTTCTTTAGAGTCTTTGATTTCAAGAAGTTTTGAGCCATGCTGCACCTCAATTTGAAAGGTAATGCTCTGGGAGGCAGGTGGCTGGTACCTTGTTTGTGTGCGTGGAGCAGCTTGTGGAGAGCATTTTTGCACATCCTCAAACCTCCCTGAGTCTGGGTAATGCAATAAACTCTGACAATCACCCTGACATTTCTTGGCATTTTAAGCAGCTTGCTGAAATGGACTGTTTGGTTTGTGAACTGTGGCGTAGTCACACCAGTGACTTCTTTTTCTGAGAGAAACCAGAAGGCTGGCCCAGTGTAGATCCATCTGTGATGAGAGGTGGCTGAGCCTGTATGTTAGGAAAAAGTGTCTTCTTCTGAAAAAATAGCTGGTACATACCTCAATTCACCACAAATGCGTGGTGATGAAGCTGTAACAGATAGAAGAGAGTGCCCATTTCACACTGAATCATGTACATGCTCTTCTTCTCCAAAACTCTTCTCAAATTAACTAAATTTTTTTACTGTATCGGAGAGGTGCAGTTTTGAAGACAAAAATATACAGTAACATGTCTCATTAAACATACTTGACCCTCTCTTTGTAATGACTGGCAAGATTTATTTCCCTTCTTTATTTCCAGAGTTAATATTTTGAAAACTGAAGTCTTCCCTGTTGAAGAGCAAGAATCATTTCAGCTGCTAGAGGGAAGAGGTGGCTTTGGGGAAGTTGATGACATCCTTTCACTAAAAGACTATTTCCCTTCTTCTCTTTGCCCCACATCTTTGCCTCTATTTTTCAATGTTATGCTCATCAGCTACCCTCTGTAGTAGTCAGAAAATACAAGGGTATCTCAGTCTTCCAATTTCTTTTTCTCTTAACCTAATGTGCAATGGTCATGTCAGTGCAGTGGGACTGAAGGTTGCTATGAGGTGCATTTGGGCTCTCTGTGCGCTTTGCCACCTTTGATCACACAGATGCTTCTGTGGGCCCTCTGACAAGTGGCGAGAATCAGTCCATCTGTCTGCTCTCAGGCAGGTACTTCTTGGTGCAAGAGGTCAGGAAAAGGTAACAATTTCTGAACACAGAAAAGAAATGGTAACTGCAATAGGCATGTTAGTGTTTGAATTTAAAGGACTTGCCTTTCAGAGCTGGTAGGATGACTCCCTGCCCCTTTGTGCAAACAGCATGCTTGGCTATTTCACCAACCATGTATTACTTCAGTCAGGTTAAAATGAAGGCCATCAAACCTCCTCTCTCAAAATTGCCTTTGATGTTTACAGAGAGATACTTTGCTTCAGACTGTGTCTTCTGCTTCAGAGAGAATATCATTCCTGTTATTCATTTTCTGTTGACAACATGACTGTAGTGTCCTAGGATATAAAGGATGCTGAGTGTTTCTATAGTACACTCCTTGACTAAGCAATTTGACTCCAACACTTAATATAATACATGCATCACTCTATATATTGATAATGTTTCACAGACTTACATAAGTTGGTTGAGCTGAGATGTTCTGTTTCTCAGCGCAGTGAACAACCCCCAGTGCCTACCAGACAAAAAGTATCAGAAGTAGAGACACAGGGAGATGAATGCAGTCTGCCTGGGAACTATTTCTGCACTTAATAGTGGAGGAAGTGATTGTGAAAGAATGACTTGCGCAAAATGGTTGCATCAGCCTTTCCAGCAATGGGAGTTGACTGACAAAAAGAAGAGACTGACACTAAATTTTATCTTTCAAAGACGAGAGTTCAACTACAATCTCTTCTCATTTTTTGTGCCCCCAGTCAGCAGCAATGGTAGAATTGGTTGAAAGTGAGTTTGAAGGGTGAGCCATACATGCTGGACAATCCTGGGCTCTTCAGAAGCCATGGTTTCCTCAGGGGAGCCACCACTAGAGAGGAGATGCAAACTCTTATGATTCACTGGCTGCCTAGATAAAGGATACTGGGAAACTGGGAACATGAAGTTTTGTGTGAAGAGAACAATATTTTGAGGCTGAAATATTTTCTCACTTCGGGACTATCACCTCATCAGACCTGCCAAAAATTTCCAGCTTTTGTTGTGCTTGCAGGTATGAAGTGACCATTCAGATGCCTTGACCAGCACACAAGGAGACTGAAACACAGCATGCAGTACACAAGGTAAGTACTTAACCCCTGCTTATTCAGGGTTTATGGGTAGTGTTCATCTGCACTACTGGAACTGTTTGTGGTTCAAACTTGGTGAAGTGTTCTTTGGCACCTGTGGCAGGAAACACAGCCCTTCTTTACATTAAAATCAGTATTGTTCTAATTATATCCACTGTTTATAGGGTGACAGTAACATCTATATCCCATCTATTACTGGTGTTGTTTTACAGAAAAGTCTGATAGGCTTCATTTCATATCAGGTTGTTCTGCCTTTCCAGTAAAGAATGTGAATTGCTTACACAGTGTGCAAAAGGTGTGGCAAGAGCTCTGCTTTTAGAAGCCCTGAGGCTGGTGAGACTCCATGCAGGGGACCCTCAGATCTCTTCCAGGAAAGTTTGTGCTGTTGGAAACCTCAGCCCACTGGAAGGGCTGAGAGGGAGAGCAGGCTCTGTTTGGGCTTCTGCCTGCCACGTAGCCATACAGAATGGGCAGGCTGATGCTGCACGGGCTGTGAGAGTTTGTAATCATAGAATCACAGAACATTTTGGTTAAAAAGGCCCTTAAGACAATGGAGTCAAACCATTAACCAAATACTGCCAAACCTACCACTAAACTATGTCCCAAAGCACCATGTCTGCATGTCTTTTAAATACTTCCAGGGATGGTGACTCCACCACTTCCCTGGGCAGTCTGCGCCAGTCCTTGACTGCCCTTTCTGTGATTTTTTTCCTAATATCCAGTCTAAACTTCCTTTGGTGCAACTTGAAGCCGTTTCCTCTTTTCCTATCGCTTGTTACCTGGGAGGAGCGACTGACCCCACTCACTACACTGACCCCCACTGACTACAGACTCATTTCAGGCAGTTGTAGAGAATGATAAAGTCCCCTCTGAGCCTCTATTTCCTCCAGGCTAAACAACTATATCTCCCACAGCTGATTCTCTTAAGACTTACAGTCTAGACTCTGCCCCAGCTCCATTGCTCTGCTCTGCACAGGCTCCAGTACCTCAATGTCCTCCTTGAAGTGAGAGGACCAGAACTGAACACAGGATTTGAGGCGTGACTTCACCAGTGCCGAGTACATGGGGAGTGGTCCTGTTAGTCACACTCTTTCTGATCCAGGCCAGGATGCCATTGGCCTTCTTAGCCACCTGGACATATACTGGATATTCAGCTGCCTGTTGACCAGTACCTCCAGATCCTTTTCTGCTGGGCAGCTTCCCAGCCGCTCTGACCACAGCATTTAGTGCTGCATGGAGTTGTTGTGACCCAAGTGCAGCACATGGTACTTCATTCTGTTGAGTTTCATCCAGTTGGCCTCAGGCCATGGATCCATCCAATCCAGATCCCTCTGTAGACCCTCCTTACCCTACAGCAGATCAACACTCCCACCCAATTTGGTGTGGTCTGCAAACTGAGTGTGCACTCATTTCCCTCATTCAGATCATTGATGATCTAACCATCTTCCCCTATTTGGAGCTGAAACATCCAGCTGTAACTTCTTTGCTGAGAGGGAGCATAATGTGAGAGGTGAAAGAGGTGAGAGCCACAGAAAAGCAGGATACTAAGAATGGTCCTTTATGGCTCTTGACAAGTGATATGGCTGTACTCCAGGGATGAGCAACACACCATGGTTGCAGGTCTGAGAAGGTCAAGTAGGAGAGGAAGACTAACATCACAGGATAGCATTTTAAAAAAATTAATCTGAGATTATTAAAAAAGTGGTGCAGCATTTCAAAAGTTTTCAGCTGCTGTTTGAAATTAAAATTTGAACCTACCGTCTCTTTTTTCTGTTTCCTACAGCAAAATGTCCATCCAAGCAGACCACAAATCAAGAACTACACACACCTGGCAAGTGTTGGCCATCTACATGGCCTTAGCTGCAAGCCTCTCCGAGCAACAAGCACTGAAGCAGACTTGTCCTTCATGCGATGCCACTCAGCTTTGCAACTGCTCCTCCATGGGCTTGGAATTCATTCCCCCTGGGCTCACAGCCAAAATCACAGGGTTAAACCTGGCTCACAACAGGATAAAGCACATCCAATCCCAGGACCTGAAGCAGGCTGTGAACCTGAGAACCCTGCTGCTGCAGTCCAACAAAATCAGCTCCATAGAGGAGGACTCCTTTCAGTCCCTGGAAAAACTGGAGCTCTTGGACTTATCAAATAACAGCTTGGCTCACTTGTCCCCTGTGTGGTTTGGGCACCTTTTTTCACTCCAGCACCTCCATCTTCAAGGCAATTCCTACAGAGACCTGGGGCAGAGCCCCCCCTTTTCTAGGCTGAGGAACCTGAGCTCCCTCCACCTGGGCAACCCGCAGTTCTCCGTGATAAGGCAAGGGAACTTTGAGGGCATTGAGTTTCTGCACAAGCTGTGGATTGATGGTAGCAATCTCAGTCAGTATGAGCAGGGAAGTTTGAAATCAATTAAGCAGATTAATCACATGATCATAAACCTAAGAAATAGTAATATATTCTCAGAAATTGTTAGGGACCTTGTGTACTCTGTCACTTGGCTGGAAGTGGCAGAAATAGAATTACCGGTTGAAAAAAAAAGCTTGGTGCAGAATTCTAGACGTCCTTTTAGGCTGCAGAAACTCACATTTAAAGAAGCTTTATTCACAGATCAAACTATCAGCCGAACAATAGTGTCACTGAAGAAAATCACCTCTTTAAAAGAGTTACAGGCAATCAATTGTGTGCTTGAGGGGAAGGGAAACTGGAACACTGCAGAAATTGCAAGGAGTGGACAAAGTTTTGTTGAAACCATAACGATAATAAAGGCAGTGATTCAGAATTTTCATTTGTTTTTTGACCTGAAAGGCATGGAGTCACAAATAAACAAACTAAAAAGACTCACTATCACAAGCTCTTATGTTTTCATGGTACCATGCGAACTTGCAAGAAATTTTTCATCACTTCTGTATCTGGACTTTCATGAAAATTTGCTTGCAAATAATCGTTTAAATGAGACAATCTGTGAAGGTTCCTGGCCTTCATTGCAAACTTTAAATTTAAGTCAGAACTCTTTAAAATCTCTGGAGCTGACTGCAGTGTATATATCTCGACTACCCAAATTGATTAATCTTGACATTAGCCAAAATACTTTTCTTGAGATTCCAGGGGAGTGTACATGGCCAACACACCTGAAATATTTAAACCTGTCCAGCACTCACATTCCTAAAGTAACACGCTGCATTCCTCAATCACTAGAAGTGTTGGATGTCAGTGGCAACAACCTGAAGGAGTTTGGACTGCAGCTCCTATCTCTGAAGGAGCTGTACCTCACAAGAAACCAGCTGAAAACGCTGCCGGGTGCCGCCCGCATTCCAAACTTGGTGTCCTTGTCCGTCAGAAGAAACAAGCTGAACAGTTTCTCCAAGGAGGAGTTTGAGTCCTTCAGGAGAATGGAGCTGCTGGATGCCAGTGACAACAACTTCATCTGCTCCTGTGAGTTCCTCTCCTTCGTCCACCACGAGGCCGGGCTAGCGCAGGTGCTGGTGGGGTGGCCGGACAGGTACGTGTGTGACTCTCCGCTGGCGGTGAGAGGGGCGCAGGTTGGCGCCGTGCGCCTCTCCCTGATGGAGTGCCACAGGTCCCTGGTGGTGTCGTTGATCTGCGTCCTGGTGTTCCTGGTCGTGCTGCTGCTGGTGGCCGTCGGCTACAAGTACCACGTGGTGTGGTACCTGCGGATGACGTGGGCGTGGCTGCAGGCCAAGCGGAAGCCCAAGCGCGCCCCGCCGAAGGACGTCTGCTACGACGCCTTTGTCTCCTACAGCGAGAACGACTCCGAGTGGGTGGAGAACACCATGGTGCGGGAGCTGGAGCAGGCCTGCCCTCCCTTCCGCCTCTGCCTGCACAAGCGGGACTTTGTGCCGGGGAAGTGGATCGTGGACAACATCATTGACTCCATTGAGAAGAGCCGCAAAACGCTCTTTGTGCTGTCCGAGCACTTTGTGCGGAGCGAGTGGTGCAAGTACGAGCTGGACTTCTCGCATTTCCGCCTTTTTGATGAGAACAACGACGCGGCGATTCTCATCCTCCTGGAGCCCATCCAGAGCAAAGCCATTCCCAAGAGGTTCTGCAAGCTGCGGAAGATCATGAACACAAAGACCTACCTGGAGTGGCCTGCTGGTGAACAACAGCAGCAGGTGTTTTGGGAAAATTTGAAAGGAGTCTTGAAACCATAAAAGTCAGCAGTCCCCATTTCAACCCATTTCCACAAAAGGCAGTATATCACTGTTTCTTGCTGCTAAAATTCTTTCTTATTTTTCTTTTTAACTGCAACTGGCTTTGTTTTATGTAGAGATAATTGTCATTTTACCCACTGGAAAAGGCCTGTTTTAGCCTTTCCATTGATTTGATGCTCTGATCTTTAAAAGTCCCTGCGAATAACCCTGATATTTGGAAACCATGTTGGACTCCATATACTTTTCTAAGTACATTTTGCTGAGTGTGGGGTATTTCTGTACTTTTTACTCCTGTTACCGCTTTCCCCAACTGGTTTCTAACAATGCCATTGTAATTTTCAAATGAAATTAAACACCATGAGCTTTAATCAATATTTCCGTGTGTCCATTTCTTTCTGGGTATGCTTGTTTTTCTCTTCATGATCACCACCACTTTTCTTTCTACGTACCCACAGAAATAGCTGAAGCCTTCTATTTTTGGATGTCAGACTGTGTTTCTAATGTGTGGGCTAGATGGTGTTGCAGACTGGCTCAGTTTTAAGTTTTGCTCTTCTACTTTGCAGAGCATATTTATGTAATCACTGGGCCATGCAAGTCTGACAGTTCTACCTACCTTCCTTTGTAGTCGGTGAAGAAAATCACAGGGATAAGAGGCAGTTCATCTCTCTACTTCAGTGCGAGGTATCTTCTAGAATTACCATATTGCTTTCCACTGATTACAAACGAAGTCTAGACAAGCAGGTAGATACAGATGTTTACATTAAGGTAGTCAGTCTCACACTGAGTGCTTGGATTTCTTGTGTTTTGGAATTTCTTATGGGAACCTGAAATTGTCTCTGAGGAGATAAAGTTAGGTGTGATTTCTCTAACTCAACTCATTTTCATGTTCCCCATTGCTTGTTTTGCTGGAGTTTA
Source organism: Zonotrichia leucophrys gambelii (assembly GCF_028769735.1). Lineage (NCBI taxonomy): Eukaryota > Metazoa > Chordata > Aves > Passeriformes > Passerellidae > Zonotrichia > Zonotrichia leucophrys. The sequence goes on along the minus strand of NC_088173.1, from coordinate 24,340,834 downwards.
AGTACAGGAAAGTCTACATCTTGATTAAATTTTAGACATGCAATTGTTTTGTGGTGAAATACTAAAGCATTGGTGTATGGACTGACTAAGTATTTGAAAAATAGCAAAATTTGTGTATATTTTCTGTTGCTATATTTATACATCTTCACGTATATATGTGTGTATATGTGCTTTTATAAATGTGTATATATTCACACTCCCCTGTGTATGTGTACATGTGTCTACACGAGATAATTTCTGTAGGTGCAGCCTGCAAACACCACTTTCAGTTCTGTTTTCCTGTTACAATGTCATTTCCAAGGGTACCAAGTCTGCTAGGAAGCAATCTTTCTGTTAACTCTCTTGGAGAAATATAGCTCATGGCTTAATCAAGGCTGAACTTCAGGTAGTTGATGGGTGAATCATCCAAGAGCAAACACTGAGCCCTGATAAAATGAATTAGGAGAAATGTGTGCCTAGAGGTAAGAAGGGAAATAAATCTTGCCAGTCATTACAAAGAGAGGGTCAAAGAGAGATGTGGGAGAAGCCTTAGTTTTCAGACAGTAGACTCTTACCATAGACCCGGACTTTTGTGTGTCGGCACATTTAAAAGGACTGATAATGTAACTGCTCTTATGCCAATCAGATCACCCAGGTGGGAATTCCCCTGCTTATATTGTCAAGGTTGAGAGGTGAAGTGGAAACGGAACAGCGGCGTGAGAGGAAGCGGGGCAAAGAATGATCAGCAAGAGAGAGACAAAACACAACATAAGTTAACTGGCATACAGGCACTGGAGCTGCAGGTGGTATTTCTGGGAATCTTTTTGGCACACAGGTGAGTTTTCAGGTAGGTGAAGGCTGGACATGTGGGGAAAGACAGTGGAGCTCCAATGCCAGAGCAAGAAGCAAACAGGGAGCCCTGGGAAGGGGCAACCTAATCTCTGCCACCAATCCTCCTCTGCAAGGGGCATCCAGGGTGCTCTGGGCTGCTGAGCAGGAGTGTGGGGTGGGGAGGGATTTCTGGCTGCCGGCAAAAGCAGAGCAGGAAGGTGCAGTCGCAGGCATCTGGCAGGGATGCATGGCAGGCAAAGGAAGGTTCTCCTGGAGAGATGTGACATGCTGATGAGACCAATGTCCTCTGGGAAACAGGAGAGAGGAAAGCAGCAAATGAGGAAGAGGCAAATTGGGTCAGACTGCAGCATTTCTGCACAGTTTCCTTATGGGAGGTTGCCTTGTCCTATTTGTATGTTGTCTCCCCTGGGTGTGGATACCAACTGCCCAGGGAAGGCTGGGAGTGAAGGTGGGGTGCCTTGGTTTCAGGAATTCAACCAGGAAAGAGCTCACTGAACAATGGCCTCAGGACATCAGCTGCCTGCTCACCTAACTGTGACCTGCTGCACACCTTCTGTGCTGGAAGCAAGCAGAGGCATGGCTCTGTGTGTGCATGTGTGGCTGTGCATACGTGCTGTGAGGGCGGCGCTGGGGGCTGGGAACTGGGACATGCATAACCCACACACTGCCAGGTGGAGAGCAGCAGCCTTCCCCAGTCTGCTGGTGGTTTGGCCTCTTCACCAACCAGTGGCTCTCCCTCTGCAGGCTCCATAGCACTGCTCAAATTTACCTGCCCACATGTGGCTGGGTAGTGCTCCCCAAGCTAGAATCAATTTGCACGCCATTGGTGCTTTATTTTAGGTCTTACATTAGCCTTCCCTATTTGTGAGGTTTATAGAACCTCATTTTGTTGTCAGTCATGGTTCTGTTTAAGAATGCATGTGTATTTCCTCAAATACTTCTACTCATGTGGGCCAGGGAAAATAAGCTTGAGCATGTCTGATGGCTTGGATCCTTTTTCCATAACTCAGAAACATTTTGAATGCCTGGTTTATCACAGCACCTTATGGTATAAGGGCATCTGTGTAAGTTTATGTATTTTTAGTTGCATTTCAGTTTCATTTGGGCTTTTTAATTCCCAGTCCAACAGGGAGAAGTGATTTCTTCATAGGGCAATGATATCATGGACTGGGGCTGCATGGGGCTGTGCAGAGGCCTGAAATGACCTTGTAAATCAGGGTCTCAAGCAGAATCATTAGGCAGGAATCAGAAGGGGATGAGAATGGCTGAAAGTGAATGAGGGTGGGAATGGGATTCCTCTGTGTGTGTGTTCAGATTACAGATTACCAAAAAACTTGAAAAGTCAGCATCCTGAATCACCAAAAAGCATTGAAGTCCTGCAGTACCTGGATGGTTTCAGGCTGGTAAGGTGGAGAGCCATTAGGCTCTGCTGGTAATTCCTTTGCAGTACCTGCCCAGTTCCCTTGTGTGCTGCCAATTTTCCACCTATAAATAACCTGCCCATAGACAGCTTTGGACTGATCAGGTTGCCTGGTTGCTTCATTTTTTAAAAGTAAGTATTTGATGACAGCTATAAAAATATACCACCCAAATCTGTTGCTAGTTAAACTCACAGTACTCCTAGATGTACTCCTTTAGCCTATACCCTGTATTATTCCAGTTACTCTTGGGAGACCAAAAAGCCCTGCAAAACAGCCTCATCTGGACAGAAGATGAGTCTAACTACAGACCACCATTTTTTGTTTGGGATTCATAGGATCAAATATCTAGGTATCTAAACTGTGATACTCCATTTTAAGGCAATTGGATAATTACTCTTGGAGTTATTGCATCTTAATCTGGGTGTCCAGGACACACTATATTAATTGCTCCTAAAAGATGTTCTTTCTCTGCATTGACTTTGGAGGACATGGTGGATGACCAGATCAGCTGTGGGCATCTAAAGACAGGGAAGAGAACCTTGTTCTTCAAGATCCAAAGCTCTACATCAGAGCCAGACAGAGATAAAAGGAAAGTAACACAAAGGGTCAAAATGTTTATAGTCCTGCAGGTGGGAGGAGATGGAGTGACTGAAAAAATTATCCATAACTTTTCCTCCCCTCCCCATATGCTCAAGCCATCTCAGTCAATTTTTCCACTTTTGGATAATCTTAAGCAGTTATGACTAAAAATAATGCAGCTGGAAGGGTGGGATTTCTCTGTATTGACTTGTATATGTGGGTCAGCTACTTTAAAACAAATCAGAATATTAATTTAGAGTAGATCTTCTGCACAGAATCCTAGTGGGATGACTGAGGAAGAAAGCAGTTCTAAAGGAGCCAATCTAACTTGATTAACTTGATAGAGAGCCCACAAAGATTTTGTGAACTCACTGATTGGCCTCTTTGGGGATTGTTCACTCTTTCCACCCTCAATAAGATACCTACTGAGGTAGGTGGGTTTTGTGGCACGCTGGGGAAAATGACATTTTAAAAATGCTTTTTGATCCTTGTCACAAAAGGTTATATTTCAATATGCAATAAAGGTTTTAAAGGGAAAAGACCTCTCTTAGGCTTCAAAAATTATTTTTTCAGCTCCTCAGAAGGATAGAGGAGCTAAAGGCATCCTGTTGGGAGTAAAGACAAGCTGGATAGTGCAGGAAGCTCTGTAAAAAAAAAAAAAAGCTATAGCTATGTCAAATCATCATTATGAAAACTGTGAGAGGAAAGTAGAGTAACACAGGATCCTCATCCGTGTGGCTTCTCTTGAATCATTTCAGTCCAGAAGACCAGAAACAGGCTGTGGGGCTGGAAAAAGCTGTCTAGTCCAGTCAGCTGATCGGATCTGAGCCCCTGGCTCTTCCTTGTGGCCTGCCCTGATCTCCTCTCTGCCACAGGTTCCCAAAACAGCAAAAGGCATTAGCAGAGGAGAAGGATGTGGCAGTAAAAGGAAGAGCTGAGACAGTAGGAAGCAATGGTCAGTTTTACAAACTTAAATTTCATTAGCAAGTATCGGACTGATGGCAACATGAGAGTCATCCAGGCAAGTGTTTGTTTCCCTGCTCACTAGACATTTATAATCAGAGTAGGAAAAGGCATATAAGATAAAAATGGACTGAAACAAATGCATTTCTTTTCTTCCTATTGACAGAATAGAGATTAGACATATGCTTGAAGTAAGTATCAAACCTGAATGCTACTATCTACTGTAAGATGCTGACTCTTCTTGATGTAACCAGGATTTAAAACACGTACAGGAGACTCCCTGTGGTTAAAAATGGATATACAAAATAATATTCACAGATTCAGAAGAAAAAGACATGAGGTGAGATTGAAGTATGAAGGCTACTTACTAAACAGGAGGAGGATCAGGGTAGTAAATGAATCTGTTTCAATTCTGAACTGTGTTAAAACCAAATATTCTAACCGTGCCTTCAACAAGACAGAACAGTAAAACTTATATTTTAGATTTATCCAAAATGCAGCTATGCATCTTATATTTGCTCTGATTGTGTTTCATATTTTAGGCAATATAATGAGTGCACACACCTGGCAAGTGTTGGCCATCTACATGGCCTTAGCTGCAAGCCTCTCCGAGCAACAAGCACTGAAGCAGACTTGTCCTTCATGCGATGCCACTCAGCTTTGCAACTGCTCCTCCATGGGCTTGGAATTCATTCCCCCTGGGCTCACAGCCAAAATCACAGGGTTAAACCTGGCTCACAACAGGATAAAGCACATCCAATCCCAGGACCTGAAGCAGGCTGTGAACCTGAGAACCCTGCTGCTGCAGTCCAACAAAATCAGCTCCATAGAGGAGGACTCCTTTCAGTCCCTGGAAAAACTGGAGCTCTTGGACTTATCAAATAACAGCTTGGCTCACTTGTCCCCTGTGTGGTTTGGGCACCTTTTTTCACTCCAGCACCTCCATCTTCAAGGCAATTCCTACAGAGACCTGGGGCAGAGCCCCCCCTTTTCTAGGCTGAGGAACCTGAGCTCCCTCCACCTGGGCAACCCGCAGTTCTCCGTGATAAGGCAAGGGAACTTTGAGGGCATTGAGTTTCTGCACAAGCTGTGGATTGATGGTAGCAATCTCAGTCAGTATGAGCAGGGAAGTTTGAAATCAATTAAGCAGATTAATCACATGATCATAAATATAAGAAGTATTAATACTTTCTCAGAAATTGTTAGGGACCTTGTGTACTCTGTCTCTTGGCTGGAAGTGAGAGGGATAGCATTCAGAAGTGCTGCAGAAATGCAAGTATTGAGAGTCATGTCTTCATCTTTTGCAAAGAAAATTTCTTTTAGACAGACTTTACTAACAGATGCTACTGTGCCTGAGATTGTCAGCATTTTAGAAGACATGCCAAAATTAGTGGAGCTGGAGCTGGTAGACTGTAGACTCTTGGGAACTGGACAGTGGAAAATGGAATTTCAAGAAAAGAAATCACAGACACTTAGAGTTTTCACAATAAAGAATTTAGCTATAGAAGAATTTTATTTGTTTACAGATCTTCAGGCTGTGGAAGGTCTACTATCTCTTTTTACGAGAGTCACAGTTCAAAACACCAAAGTTTTTTTGGTACCATGTAAAATTTCCCAACATCTTCGGTCATTAATATATCTTGACCTTAGTGCAAATTTGATCGGAGACCTTAGTTTAGAACATTCAGCCTGTCAGGGTGCTTGGCCGTCACTACAAACTCTAAATTTAAGTCAGAATTCACTGAGTGACTTAGAAATGACAGGTAAAAGTTTATCTCATCTAGCAAACCTAATTGTTTTAGACATTAGCCAAAATAACTTTGGTGAGATTCCAGAGGAGTGTACATGGCCAACACACCTGAAATATTTAAACCTGTCCAGCACTCACATTCCTAAAGTAACACGCTGCATTCCTCAATCACTAGAAGTGTTGGATGTCAGTGGCAACAACCTGAAGGAGTTTGGACTGCAGCTCCTATCTCTGAAGGAGCTGTACCTCACAAGAAACCAGCTGAAAACGCTGCCGGGTGCCGCCCGCATTCCAAACTTGGTGTCCTTGTCCGTCAGAAGAAACAAGCTGAACAGTTTCTCCAAGGAGGAGTTTGAGTCCTTCAGGAGAATGGAGCTGCTGGATGCCAGTGACAACAACTTCATCTGCTCCTGTGAGTTCCTCTCCTTCGTCCACCACGAGGCCGGGCTAGCGCAGGTGCTGGTGGGGTGGCCGGACAGGTACGTGTGTGACTCTCCGCTGGCGGTGAGAGGGGCGCAGGTTGGCGCCGTGCGCCTCTCCCTGATGGAGTGCCACAGGTCCCTGGTGGTGTCGTTGATCTGCGTCCTGGTGTTCCTGGTCGTGCTGCTGCTGGTGGCCGTCGGCTACAAGTACCACGTGGTGTGGTACCTGCGGATGACGTGGGCGTGGCTGCAGGCCAAGCGGAAGCCCAAGCGCGCCCCGCCGAAGGACGTCTGCTACGACGCCTTTGTCTCCTACAGCGAGAACGACTCCGAGTGGGTGGAGAACACCATGGTGCGGGAGCTGGAGCAGGCCTGCCCTCCCTTCCGCCTCTGCCTGCACAAGCGGGACTTTGTGCCGGGGAAGTGGATCGTGGACAACATCATTGACTCCATTGAGAAGAGCCGCAAAACGCTCTTTGTGCTGTCCGAGCACTTTGTGCGGAGCGAGTGGTGCAAGTACGAGCTGGACTTCTCGCATTTCCGCCTTTTTGATGAGAACAACGACGCGGCAATTCTCATCCTCCTGGAGCCCATCCAGAGCAAAGCCATTCCCAAGAGGTTCTGCAAGCTGCGGAAGATCATGAACACAAAGACCTACCTGGAGTGGCCTCTCAACGAAGAGCAGCAGCAGGTGTTTTGGTATAATTTGAAAATAGCTCTGAGGTCTTAGACAGTGGCATGAGAAATAAATATGTAGTGAATTTACTCTGGATTTGTTTCACTTGCCTGTTTGTTCCATCACTTATCTGCATCTCAAGAACAGAAAGCTGGGCTACTGCAAATTCTAACACTTGCTATGAGATAACTACTTTTAGAAGCTGTTGTTCTGAATAGTTGTACAGGTTTGGGCTGGAAGAGAGTTAACATTCTTCATAGCTCCTTCTGTGGTGCTGTGGTTTGTATTTGTGCCTAAAACAGTCTCCATAACACAGTGGCTTTTTAGTTATTGCTCAACAGTGCTTGCACAGCATCAAGGTACTTTCTGTTTCTCACGCCATCCTGCCAGGGAGCAGGTAGGTGGTGTGTCATAATTTGGGGGGGTACACAGCGAGGACAGCTGATCCCAGCTGACCAAAAGAATGTCCTATACATAATGTCATGACCCATGACAACATAATCAGCGCTAAAAGTTGTTGGAAAGAAAGACTAAGGGAGGTTGTTTGGGGTTACCATATTTGCCTTCCCAAGTAAAAGTCCTGCTTTCATGGCAATGGCTAAACATTTGCCTGTTGATGGAAAGTAGTAAATTAATTCTTTCTTCTGCTTTGCTTGTGAACATAGTTTTTACTTTACCTGTTCGACTGCCTTAATCTGAACTCCCAAGTTTTCTCACTTTTACCCTTCAGATTTTCTCCCCTGTTCCACTGTAGGGAGAGTGAGAGCGTGGATGTGTGGTGCTGAGCTGCCTTTTGAGGTTAAACAAGAGTAGTTATCTACACACGTTAAGCAGCAGTATGAGCAAAAGCTGTTTCGTTTAAATATTTAATGATGAAAAGTTGTTTAGATATACAGCTATGTAGTTTATACATCTTCATCTTTGCAAAAGTTTCAGGAGAGAACTTGCCTAGCCAAGAGTTTTTCTACATCCTTCTATAAACCACTTCTCATCACATGCTATAAAAGTCAGTTTTTGCAGCAAATAATTTTGTCCTAGTTCTCCTAATCAGTGAAGCTAAGGACTGATTCTCTGTATTTCATTGTCACAGAAAATTAAATGCCCAGTTCTCCTGAATATTGTGGTTGCAAGGCATAATGTAGAAATGTGCTTTCTCACTGCAGTTCTGTCTGTTGTAGCTTTTAGTTTCTATAATTTCCTTTATGAAAGACATCTATAGAGGGTGATTTGTGTCTAATTTCATTGTACTATATGTTGCAATAGATGCTTCAGAGTAGGGTTCAAATGCTCTTCCGACTTTTACAAGTGGAGTTTAAGCTGCTGTCAGCTACAGTGTGGGAAACACAAATATTGTCCTTGAACCCAACACTACGTTCCTCTCTGTGCTCAGGAACCTCAACATAGGCATGAAAATGGTGTTTCCTACGTAGATGTAGTCCACAAAACTAGAGTGGGTGGAGAACATCCCACATAGGGCATTGTGTTTGCTGTCAGGTGGAGTTGTGATTTCCTGAGAAGGTTACTGGGACTAGAGTCCTAATTGAAAAATTGAACAAATGGAAGACTGGCACCAGACCCATCCTTCAGAGCTGATGTAGAAAGAAAGTAATGTTTCTGTGATATTTTTCTTGCAGCCATAGAAAATTCTGGGTGAACCCTAATATCTTGATTCTGATAGGCCAGAAGGACTATGAACTTCTGGATCAGTTCAGGACTTGGGAGCAGCTGAGGACATTTCCAGGCACATATAGAAGCAGGTCTTAAAAGCTTCCAAATGGAAACACCTACAACATTTGGCTGTAACTGTGATGAGGCCATGTCCAAGTTAGTGTTTTTATTGCTGTTTTGATCTTGGGCATCTAATGTGGTACAGAAACCTGTTCAAACACCTCACTGGAACTGAGCTGACTGGAAGTTTCCTCTGCACAACCAAAGTGGCAGTGGGAGCAAGGTATCCCTGTTCTTTGCCAGCCATTGGGAAGGCTGAGGACACACCAGCTTCCACTACACCCACAAGCAGGCAACTTTGACAGCACAATGAAAATTATCAGCTTATTTACATGCATTTTTGCATTTATTAATGTAGGCATAACACAAAATAAGAATTACTAACTTGTTACTTCATCTAAGCTAAAAAAGCTACCTTGTTTCTATTTATTCAAGATTTGCTCTTTATTTTTTTTAAGCTCATAATTTTTTTAGCATCTAAATCTTTTTTCACCTATAGATGACTTAATAAAATATCTTCTTTATTCTTATATATATATATATATATATAATGTTTAAGTTAAGTAAGTTTATCTCTGATTTCTACTAACGATGTAGAGGTTCTTAAAATACTGATCATGTTTAATCTGAATTCAGAAGCTACTTCTGCTATCTATTTCTTCATTCTGGGAATGTGCTATTTTTTTTTCTAGCACAAGCTTCCAAAACATGCTGTTTCCATAGCATGCTTCAGAGCCTCGCTGTAATGCAAAAAGAGACAAAAGTGTTTCTAGCACATCAGAATTCCACCAGTTGCCATTTTCTCTAGTCTTCTAAAATTAATTACAGAATATGCATATCATTGTAGGCAGGTAAATGTCCAACACTTTTAATTTTCACCAAAAATTAAATTCTGCATCCTATTCCAGAACTATACTTACCAGTGAGTAGTAATGCCTTGGATGATGCCTGTAACAATTCACTGCCAAACCACCAGATAGCAGAGACAGTCCAGAAGCTGTCCATAAAATATTTGGGTGTTCCCACACAATCTCTTCATAAAGAAACTGGAAAGAAAATGCAACAATAGGTAAATCTTGGTATTTTTTTTTTAGTCAAAACCAAAGATACAGTATTGGGTTAAATTTTTGAAATTACTTTTTTTTAGTGTTCATAATTTACTTCCTTAACCCCCAGTAATTGAATCTCCTTTTTTTTTTTATTTATAGAGGTAACGTTAAAATTAAGTATCTTATGGTTAAAATAGGCTCCAAGAAAATAAGCTAAACATTGCTTTCACTCAAGCAGTTTTCTACAGAAAACTACAGCAGCAGAGCTTCAACTATTTTTTTAATAGCTTAAGGGAAAATCTTGTTTGCTAACTACTAAAAGGAAAAAGTGCATTACATAATTTAAAAGTTCTGAAAGTGCATTACATAATTTTTTAAAATGTTAGTAAAGAACAAAATCCACTGCGTGGTCTTTATAAAATTATGATTTTTATTCTTTAAAGCGTGCTTCTCATTATAAAAATTAATTTTGAATGTCTTGAAATCAAGAAGGAAAATATATATGTACTTTTCTGTTCCTAGCTTGCTTGGGGTCTTAGATAAGGTAAAGCCAAACAGACCTATCATCTTCCCTAAATATAATTTTTCCTTAATAATAACAACAACAGATTTTCCATTCATTTAATGTGGCCATCTCATCCCTCCACTGCAGATCAAAACAAGAATTACTAAGTAATCAGGCTACGGTTTAGAAAATCCAAATGAAAAGCACACATGTTACACACAGAGTTGCTGAACAACCCCTTCAATCAGCTTTCTCAGGGCAGTCTGGGCGAGTTTGGTTCTTGCCAACAATAAACCAGCTGTGGATGCAGGATTCATGAAACCCAGTATCAGGTGTATTGTTAAAGAATCTTTCAAATGCAAAAAAGACTCAATGCTCACATCTGCAAATCTGGTCAAACCATCAGCAGATAATTTTAATGACTGAGTGTGGACATTGCCTGGTTTTATAGCCAAACAGTTTCAAATTACTTAAAATATTTGGACTATTTGGAGTTATTGTAAAGCTGAATCCAACGTCCTGAACATCCAGACTGGTATTCATATTTTCCAGCTCACAAGAAGCCAGGATACTTTTATGAAGTGCAGAAGTGAGTGATTAGTAACATTGTTCCAGCACATATTCAATACTCTTGATTTTGAGTTTCTGGAATGCAAGATGTGGAGTTGCTTGGTATCCCTGGGTCACTGGCTCTTCTGCCAGGCTCCAGGGTACAGGACATTGGTTAGAAGGGTTCCACATCTGCCTTAAAACCACCTGGCAGGCAGCCCCAGGCACAGCTGGAGGAAATCCTCTGCAATGCACAGGAGGGGAGCCTGAATTAGCTGGGGGGTCAGCATGCCTGGTCTAATGTCCTGCCAGGCACACCCACAAAGGCTGTGCACCAAGGACAAGGAAGGTGGATTTAAGCCTGGAACTATGGGATTATCACCACTCTTGCATCAGCTTGTCAGCCAGAAATCTGCATGGCCTCAGCTTGTGTTACAGGGCTGAAAAATAGTTTGGGTTCCTTTTTATTTTTGCCTCTGCACAATGTTGTTTCTGAATGTGGTTTTAGTTCCTTTTTTTCTTGGTATTTATTGTCATCATTATTTTTTAATTCTGCATAAAAGAGGAGAAAACAATAGTTTCATAATTAAATGGAAAGGCTATCCATGATTACAGGACAGCTGTTAGGTATTTTCAGTGATCCCTTATTTTTTTATATCCCCAAAGATTTTCTGTCCACAGACTGCACAGATGTCATTGGACAAATTTCTTGTTGGTATGCCACTGATGTTGTAAAACTGTCAAGATCAAACTTACAGGAAATAAAGAAGCCAAAGAACAACAAAATATTTGCTTAGTGTCAAGGATGCATAAACACATTTCAGCTGCCATCAAAGATAAGGACGGCATGAAAATGGCTACAGTTGCCAGGGTTTACTGCTGCCAGGATGTACAGTTACCAAAGAATAATTAAAATCTTACTGCTGATGCAAGAATTTTAGCAACCATCTGCTGGATGTTAAGTAACTGGACATAAGGTGATTGTGTCAGCATAATTCTCCTTTTTGAAAGGGGAAGATAGGAGCTATAAAAAGGGAAGGACAAGAAGAGTCTTTCACAGACTTTGGAGAAGGAAGAAACTGTGTAGTTTCTTGCACATAGGGATTTGCCTGTTGGAAACCCCAAATCCCCAAAGGCCTGGCATATGTCAGTGGCTACTGCATTAAAAGTGTTCTCCTAATCATAGGACTGATGAGGGACTTCAATCGTTTTTCTGTGGCACAAGAACAGTTCTTCTCAAGGAAAGAGAGGTAATTTTACTGCAGGAGTATCCCCTAGACCTTATTCTCATGAACCCAGGGCAAAAGAGATTCAAGAGCTCGCTTCTGGTCCTTGCCAGTGGTATTGGGGTGATGTACCTTGCAGGCACAGCCGTGGTGGAAGCCATGTAGGCAGGACAAATCCCCACAAAGTCTCTTCCCATCACTCCCACAGTACACTACATAAGAAAGCAGTGTCATGGCAAAATCCACAGAGTCATCAGACTTTTCTGTCATAAGACCACGAAAGATTACTCATATTCTTCACCAAAATGCCAAAACTTCTTAATGCACCTAGAAATTTTACCTGGATAGAATTTGAATTTTCTTTATGTTTGTCCAGGATTTCTGTATCCCACTCAGAGCTACTGTGCTGGACTCAGTTTGAGCTGCTGTCTGACCAGGAATTCCAGGGGTTCCTCAAGAACAAGGAGATCAACCTCATAATGCATCTGATGTAAGTCCAACACCTCTTGAAGAGGTTGCAGATATTGCAGCCCCCCTGTTCCTTTAATCAGCTGTTCCTTTAAGTCTCAGAACTATTGCCCATAAATTGTATAGTTGATTAATCTAAAAGTATGTAGCTGTGGTGGAAAATTCTTGGCAGAAATGTAGCAGTCTTGTGTTACCAATACTGTTCAGCTTTATTCTGTTGAAGTATTTTCTTTAACTTTATCTAAATTCCCCCACCAGTGTATTTTTAAAATACAGTTACAAAATTTGTCCGCTCTTATTTAAAGGCTTTTACACTGTGTCCTGTAGCAGCAGAAATGACAATCCTTTTTAATGTTGAGAAGCTCCAGTTTAATGATATTTTGTTGCCAGGTTTCAGTCTCCCAAGACCTGTTGCACATAACACAGTCTCAGAGAGTTTACAGGAGACATTGACATTTTTGCAGGCTCTGTTGGGTTGGGATGTTTGGGAGTAGGGGATTAAATACCACTTGCTGCATTTTAGCAAAAATTTTGCTCTGTGGAATTTATATTCAGTGGGCTCTCTCGGCTACAGAAATTTAACATTTCTTTGATTGGCATTTAACACCTTATTGGCATTTGGCTACTCTTGTTGTTTCTGCAAAACAATGAAATGAATCTAATTGTTCTGTAAAATAAGACTTTCATTAAAGTCCCTTTCTATAAGAAAATCTGTCAGCTTGGCCAACCTGTAGCAAAGCTGAGTAGCTGTGACTCCAAAAGTAGTTTATAACCTGCTCTCAACACTGCTGGCTGTCAAGCATATTCATATTTTAAGTGTTAGGGTGTTGGCTGCTGCAAAACAAAATGAAAATTAACCTGCAGTTTGGAGGAAGCAATAACTCACTGGAGTAAAAATCTTTGGCAATAGTCAAAATGGAGATCTCCAAGCAACATTTAAATGTGGTAGAGTAGGAAATCATGATCATCAGAAAGAATTGTAATGTGGTTTTGATATGAATGCTCTTATTTATTTTTATCCATTATGTCAAGGCTTTTGATGTCTCATCAGCTTCAGGTGCATAAATGGAGAACTGAGGATTAACTCAGAATTTAGGGCATTAAATGAGTGAACGCAGTAGCTGTACAAAGCTGAAGGGTTTTCCCCTTCTCTCTTCACACCACAAATACGAGTTGTAAAATGACTTAATATCAAGCTCCAGGTCAGCTATGCAATAAAAAACCCCCAAGAAGTAAGAGGAGCTACAGCTCCACTCTGCAAAAGGGTGGGTGGTGAAGAGACCAGCCTGGAGCAATTTCACTGCATACAAAGCAAAATCTATCAAATAGAAAATCCTAATAGCTGCCAATCCCAATTTTATCTAAAGTTACCTACCTAAGGAACTAATTAAATGAAACATGGTAAACATTATATCTAGATAACCCAAAATTCAGTTGCATTTATAGATCATGAGGAACAATTTGTACACTAACATATAGATAGAAACAAAGAAAGAGTGCTCAAGACCTTGTGTATTTTGCAGAGTGGCACAGAATGCTGGATGTGTAGCTTCTACTGAGGTATTAATATAAATTCAACAAGTTTCATATTTCTGGATTTAGCTCTTAAAGGTGAATAAAAATATATAATACAGGAAAAAATAAAGGAATGAACCCCCATCAAACTCAATTTGTTTTGCTTCAGTCTTCACAAAAAAATGGTAATTGTGAAAATATTGCTAATATAATTAAAACTAGCAGTTTGGAATTGTGATGGAGGGAGACAAAGGACAGAACAGGACAAGAAGAAGTCGAAAATAACTGAGGTTATTTTTAGTTAGATATAGCCAAGTCACCATACTATCTATGAAATTTATCTAAACAACTCAAAAAACAACAAAAATGGGACATTCTGTGATGTTCTTCCCAAGAGAGGTTGGTCTGAAAGTGATGTAAGGGTCATACCTGTGAGCATTCCTCACATGGACAGGGTTTTCCACCAGCAAAGGTTGATGGTGAAATAAAGAGAAACAAGCCACATAAACAGCAGTGGGGCTGTTAGCAAAACTGAGACAGTCATTTCAAAGTAATGACATCTCCTGTTTCCATTGTGTGTGGTCAGGTTTGATTGATAGACTGTCAAACTGCAAAACTTAGATACAAAATGTTACTTCTTTGGAAAACTTAGACATTTTTAGACATAAAATGTTACTTGTATCTGATCCAGGAGTGCCTTTGACACTAGAATGTTAGTCTGCCTGGCACCCTGTAAATAATTGGTAAATCAAATGTAGTAATTGGTTATAACAATGAGATACAACTCATCAGACCCCTCACATCATGTGCTTGGAATCTAAATTGTCTATTGATAGAATTATTTTTTGCTGGAAGAAATGTTAAAGTTTGGTTTAGAACTCAGATTAAGTATGGTGACCACAAGGTTAAGGCTTTGGGAGCTTTGGACCACAAGGTTAAGGCTTTCTGAAGTCAGTGGAGTCACTTTGTCCTTTAAGCCTTAGAGCTGCTCTTAGGAGCTTTCAGAGAGACACATTTGGCTGCACTACTATGGGTGGTGCTTGGGTACATAACCAGAATAATTTAGGACTTTCTTAAAACATCTTTCTTCAGCACAAAATGCTGTGGCCTAAAGTTTTAAACACCTTTTCCTAAATGAAATTTCATCAAACTCAATACATATATTTAGCTTGAGCTGCCCATAGCGATGAAATATTCTATTTCTTTTCCGATAAGCACATATTTGATGCCCACTGAAGAGTTAAAAGCCCTGTAATGTCAGTTCTCTCTGTAGTCATGTTAATAAACCATGGATTTGGGACTGTGGAGGCCTGATGATGGCAAAAACAAAGTAAGACTGACTTTAGTATACATGTTTGTAGAGTTAACTCCTAAATCATTACAGAAATGTTGCTAAAATAAAACTAAAAAAACTCTGAGGGGAGATGGGGGACAGTTTTAAAATTTATGTTTGGTTTGGTGTATGGGGATTCATTAAAAGCAAACAAAAAGTGCAATTCACCTAGAATAAAAGGATATTTCTATGGAAAATTAATCTCTTTCCTTAATCCAAAAAGTAGAATTCTGAAGGAAGGTGTGTTGAGCCTTGTGAAACTTAAAACAGCTTTGCCATAGATTTCAGCTGTAGGAGGACTCAATTCTTCTTCTCTAAGGAGAAGGAGAAACCCTTAAATATTATTCCCCCCAAGCCCCAGGAAGCATGGAACCCTTGAACAAACTGGTATTTTACAATATAAATTTAAATTAAGAGATAGAAATGCCTGTAGAAGATAACAACACATCATCACTGGATCACGTCAGTTTTAGGTTTTTTTTTCTGTACCCTGCAGCCCTGACTTTAGGAGAGCTCAGTCTGCTGTCTGTGACATAAAAGTGGCTGAGCTGCTTCCATGCCCTGCTGCCCTTTTGACATGCCACAGGTCAGTGGCCTCTGCTCATCCCTGACTGCAGATCCTGAATTTTCCCAGCCCTCACCAGAGGCCACTGAAGGTTTCTGTTTCTGTTGCCTGCCAGCCTGGCTGCTGTCCAATATGAACCTTCTCTTATGTACTGTGTGCTGCTCTTTTTGTTTTCCAGTAAAGTTAAGTTTCAATTTAAGTGGTAAAGCCAAAACTGCTTGAGTGCACATACTCAAGCCATAAATTGGCTACTTTCTAATACAAAATTGTAACAGAATTTTGTTATCGTGTTAGCTGCAAAATTAAATGCAAATCAATTAAAAAATGGTAGCATAACCTTATTTTGGGTGACACTGTTATCAGATCAATTGGTATATATTACTTGCAGTAATTGTTTCAATTTTCCTTACTGATTTTTATGTCTTCCAGATTGTTAATTTTAATAATATTAGCCTCTACATGAGATGCATGAGTATTTCATCATGTAAATGAGAGCAAAGATAGGAATGGAGTCATACAGATGCAAACCTCAGTATTGATTTATTATTAATACTGGAAGGTCACCATCTGGACAATTCCATAAAATAATACATCTGCATTGCTGCTAAATAGGAGCTTTAACATCTGGATCATATTATTCCAAATTTTCCTCATCCACTCATCATAGCAAGAGGAATTTCCTGACAAATTAGATTGCTGCCCAAAGGTAAAATGTTTTTCTCATTACCATACTTTAAATGAGCTCAAAAAGGCCTAGAAGTGAAGTCAGCATCAGCGTCATAGATAACTTTCGCATTTTCTAATTATGCAGATTAAATACAAGCATCAACTGAAAAACATCCATCTGTCCTCTGCTTCCCTCACAATGCTCTCCCCTAGTCTGAGGAATAATGACTATCACCAGGAAATTCAACCTAAGAGCACTATCCCACTATCCTTTCCCTCTTATGGCATAAGATAAAAGCTGTGTACATAAAGAAAGTAACTTGTAATAATTAGATTTGTTGTAAGAGATTGACCTTACCAGAACTTTTAACTTGGCAAAGCAAGCTAACTGGCTCCCTAAAAATCTAATTTCTTTTGATGAAGGAGTATTCAAATACCCAAAAACATATGCATTGAAGAAATAATAAATCAGGCTGTTTGGGGTTTTTAAGGTTTAGTTAATATGATTATATTTGACAGCACATTGAAAATTGGCAGGAATTTCTATGTTAAGTAAATCAACCAACCTTATTTTTTCAAGATTTGCCTCATTACTTAGGTATAGAAATCAATGCTGTCATGACTATGCTGTTTCATTTTTCAACTATATTTCCAAGTAAGTTCTTATTCCTTGACTGCCACATGATACAAGTCATATAATAAGTAAAATGGGCAGCCAGCTCTGGTACCAGGCACAAGGCTTTTGTGTTTCATCTGCCTTTCTATTTGAGATGTTTTTATAACAGGGGAGAACAACTTTGTTCCTATGTATCATATTTACTTAATTTTCACCAATGGACAGCTTCCAACAGCAAGCAAATTGCATTATAAGAGTCAGTTGAGTACCTGATAGTCAGAATTTCCTTTGGGAAAATACAGACTCAGAATACTAATAAGCTTTTTCCTTTCTTCTCCATTTGCTATATTAGACTTCTGCCTTTAGGTTGAGAAAAACAGGTAGGCTAGACTAGGATAGGATAGAATGTTTTTTCAAGGATGGTCATTCTTTGTTGCCACCCCACTTTCCAGAATACATAATACAGTTCAAGCAGTTGCCTGCAGCTCGTTAAGTGCAAAACTTGTGAGTAAAATGGAGAAATGAGTGTTATTTGAATACATATGCAAACCCACTGGAAATCAGGTTTTCACAAGGTGAATTAGCAGAACACAGGCTCCATGTTTATTTTTCAAAATCTGAAATAATAAAATTCCCAGAAGGAGCTGAGAAACAATAGTTTTCTCTAATTTCCTTCCTTTTCATGTGGAAGTTAACCCCAAACTGTCAGCTACCATCTGGAGGAAAAAACCACAGATATCAGAATGGCCTACATTTTATTTCAAATCAAGACTTAATAGAAAAAAAAAACCCTAAAACTAAATCCAAATCATCCTACTCCTCCTCCTCCTCTTCTTCTTCTTCTTTTTTTTTTCCCCCATTTCCTACCCCCTTCCTTTGTACTACTTTATATGTGGCCATCTGGTGAAGGGCAATCTCTTTCCTCTTGCCCAAAATTATCTACAGCTGAACCTTGGTTGCTTTGCTGCAACTTTTTTTGCTCTGGCCTCTTTGAAATAGGAGCCTTCCCCAGCATGCCTTTTTTTTCAGGAGACGTTTTACATTCTCGATAAGCCTGGATAAGGCTCTTTTGGAAGGTACAGGCTGTTGCTGTTTCTCTTGCATCTAGTAAGTAGTTGCTGCTTTTTTATTTTTTGTTCTTTTTGAGAAAGCTAATGAATGCCCTTTCCATTTAGGGCTGATTTTATGCTCCCTTTGACCTTCATTTCCTTTTTCTTTCAAAAAGAAACCAAGCTTTTCTTTTTTCACATGTTTGCAAAGCACTTTGAAGGGAAGGGTGGGAGTCAATCATTGCAATCCTTTGCTTTATTTCTACTAACAGGGCTGTGAAATTCTCTCTGGGCTCTTCCTATGTCTGAGAAGAGCATGACTGTCCAGAGTAGGGATGTGTATATGTGCAAAGACCCACCATGACCTCAGATTCAGACAGAAAGTTTTGCCAGCTGATATGCATGCCATGATATGCAATGGAGGGCTGGCTACTTGCTTCGTTTGGGCTCTTGGAACAGAAAATAGAAAATAAAGCTGAATTTCATCACATAAAGGGAACCCTAGGTTTACCCCTTCCACTGGAAATAGTATGTTCTACCTCTTCATCTAATTTGCCTTTTGTTTTGCTCCTAAAGATGCAAATGTTGTTATGGGCAGAGGAAGGTGTTTGGTGTCTTCTCTTCCAGTATTAGACGCTCTGCTGTGTAACCTGTATGGGAACCACACAGGCATAATCCAAGTAGGCAAAGGCTGGGTGGCAAGTAAAAAAACCTGTAAGCAAGCAGAAGCAGAGGGCTGTTTCTAATGAGTATGTGGTTGTTTTTCAAATTTCAACTTATTTCAATGTTTCTCACCAAATCAAACTAAAACTATACGCACATGAATGCAAGAATAATTGCCACCTGCAAGAACAGCAATGCAGAAGTCTAGACCTGCCTGTACTTAAGGGAGATTTTTTTCTGTTTGTGTTCATCTCAAATGGACAATTTCCTGTATGCATTAACCAAGCTGTTTAAATCTGAAATACAACCATCCTTACATTTTCTGCTCCTGAATCAGAAGGCTTTCTTATCTGATACAAATCTGTATGCTAGTTATTTTTAATTTATCTCATTAATCATCCAACTTTGTTTCTTACTGTTTGTCCTATTTGCTTGTCTTTGA
Source organism: Zonotrichia leucophrys gambelii (assembly GCF_028769735.1). Lineage (NCBI taxonomy): Eukaryota > Metazoa > Chordata > Aves > Passeriformes > Passerellidae > Zonotrichia > Zonotrichia leucophrys. The sequence continues at coordinate 24,321,818 of NC_088173.1, read as the reverse complement.
AATACAGGGACCAGATTTTGGCAGTCACTTTACAGGTAGAAATTTTTCACTTTAGCATTGCTTTGTGACATGCTTTTAAAGAATGTAAGCTCATGCAAGGAGATCAACAGTGTGTTAGAAAATTATACAAAAGTGTCCGGAGATGAAACATTAGGATAGTTACTACTTAACACACAAACTTGGAAGTTGTTTTGATGATTCCTAAATTAGCTGACATGGAATAAATGCAATAAACCCTCTACTGGCAGAGACCCATGGTGACCAGTGTTCACTATTATAAAGTAACTTGATACACAGATAGATGGTAGGTGTGAGAAGACATTACTTTCCCAGCTAAGCAGACCATGAAGCAGAACTGCAAAAACTCAGTGTAAAGTGAACTTCAGCTTCTGGTGATGCTATTTTTACTAAAAGAGGCTCTTCTTCAGTTCCTCTTTTACTGAAGAAGGAGTCTTTGATGCTGTCATGCAGCTATGCACTGGATATTGAGGCCCCAACATGTTTCTGGTCCAGATACTTTGTTTATTTTTAAATGCAATACAAAAACCATCACAAAACTTATTAAAGTGTTGTGTGGTTATGGTTGTATGAGATCCTCCCTAAATTAGATGAAACATATTTAAAAATGTATTTTTTCCTGTATTGCTTATGTCACCTTGTTGGTGTGACTGGCTCCTGTAAACAAAAGGGGGGGAATGGAGCTTCATTTGCTGAAGACTGAGTTACACGAGTAATAGAACTGTAAGAATTGTAGGCTTTAGGCTTTTGTTTTTGACAATAGTTGATTCTCTATAGTTCACACACTTAACTTTAATTACTGCTGAGGAGGATAATGCCAAGGGAACAACAGGTGCATACTTTTTAGAACCCCCCCAGGCTTTCCCAGGCAATTCATTTTTTTCTTCCTATATAAAAGCTATTCTCCACCTGACTGAAAGCCATGGCTTGCTGCTTTCCACAGAGGCTTGGTTGTCTTGCTAGATGTAACCCCCAAGGACTGTGTTGTGACTCCCACCTGTAACCTGAGAAGAATGTTGTCATAAGCAAGACAGCCCCAAATCAGCTCTTTCTGACAAGCCTTTCACATTGAAGGACCAACAGTGGCTTTGTTTCCACTGAACAAGCACAATCTGGGCAACAGGCAAGGCTGCAATATCCAAAGTAAATGGAAACTCAGAAGAGGGCTTAAAGCCCTGTTTCTGTTTCCTTCTACATAAAGTGAGAACTGTAAGGGGTATTTCTCTTCGTTTAGGAGTTAATAAAATTTCTTTGAGCCCCTAAGGAAGAAGGGGATTGTCTTAGAGCTACAAATATGCATCTTTTCATATCTAAGTCTGACTAAGCTTCTGTGTTAGATCAGAGTCTCATGTTCTTGTGGTTAAGAATATTGTTCTTCATCTGAGCTTGACTCAACCTGGATGTTAATTTCCCTCTGACCTGGTGTCTTCTGAGATTGCATTTCAGAAGTCAGCAGCACCTCCTGGCTTACAGATCTGTGTGTGCATTGACTGCACCTCAGCTGCAACCTGAACTCAAGCTGAAGAGACTGACATGTGCTATCTCCATTCCTGGAAGGGAGCTGCAACATTCTGTGTGATGCCTGCCTCGGATGAGTTGCAGATTCAGACCTTGTGTGGTGGTTGCTGATGAGCAGCAGCTGCTTTGTTCAGACATAGCCAGTGTTAAACCTGTTGGGATCCAGACTTGAGCAAGCAACCAGGCAAAAGCCAGAAGCCATTCTTTGTTGCTATTAGTTACTATCTCATGTTAGCCAGAGCTTGCATCCAATTAAAACTTTTGACTTTGCAGAAATCTGGACATGGGTTTTAAGCACGTGGCTCTTTCCCATCCCTTCTTCAGAGGAAAAAGCGCAAGAGCAGCCACACTTTTTTCCATTTGGAAGGAAGGGGTGAGATGGTGGGTGCTGAGCTCAGATGTTGCAGCGCTGCAGTGGGTACCTATTCACCAGTGCTGAACGTGTCCTTTCCTTGCCCAGCCTCCTGCGGGCACGGCGGGGCAGCGCATCCCCCCGGCCCAGCCCTGCCCAGCCCAGCCCGGCCGGCAGCGCGGCGGCTCCGCAGCATCTCCGAGCAGCCCTGGCGTCCCTCAGGACACAACCAAGGGTGCCCCCTTTTGGGGAGCGCACGGACAAGCCCGGCGCCGGAGATGGGGAGGAAGGTAACTCGTAATTCAGGAACTAGGGAAAGGTGAAGCAGAAACAGGGAGGTAACAAGCTTTCCTCTCCACCCTCTCCCGCCTGTCCCCCGGAGAAGCAGCTCTTAAGGTTATGACTAAAGGATCATTGCTTTATGCTGCAAGGACAAGAAGCATTACATCCAGTGCAGCTTAAGGAAAACATTGTACTGCAGCAGTAATCTCCATAATGATCACTGGAAAGCCACTTCCTATTTTGTTTTTCTGAGGAACTGATTAAACTAGACTAAACTAGACATAATAAAAATTCCAGTACAGTTTTTCAAGAAAAGGAAATTCCTTATTAAACATACTTCTGTAAACAAAATGTTAAATGTTTCTGGTATTGCCATAAACATATCATTTGATTATGAAAATATTTGCAAGCAATATGTAAATTACCTTGCTTCCATTGTTCCTCTGCTGATAACAAATCACTTTCCTGAAATGCATTCAAAACAAATACTATAATTTCACATTGAACTACATCCAGATGAGGGGTTTCTTCCCTTCACCCTTACCACCCCTTTTGTCCCTTGAGTTACTGGACATGTTGCTAAGTTCCCTCTGCCCCTCTTGCATGGAAAGTGCTTAGGAACTTGCAGTATATCAGGAATAGTGATCATGCAATTCCTTCAGAATGACTGACCAGCTGGGATTCTAGAGACCTACACCAAAAGCCTAGAGACTTTCACCAAAAGGAACCTTGGCAGTTATCTGGACTAGCACAGAACAAAGGACATGAGATTGCTCAGGACTGAGTCCAACTGAATCATTAAAATCTTCATGGATGGGTATTTCACTGCCTCTCCAGCCCTTCTTGTACTCCTTCAATAATTCAATGGGGGCAAAATCACTTGCAATAAAATTAGCAAACTGAGGTTTAACCAAAATGTCTTCTCGGCTTGATCACAAAGGTCTGGGTCTGATCTTTCAGATGCTTTAATCCAGCAACTGTACAGGTACACTATAAAGCCCATGGTATAGTTCACACAGAAAGAGGCTGAAAAGCTGAGTTTGAGTACTCAGTGAAGTCTAAAGTCTACTTGTGGTTGCAAACTGAGTTCTCTTAGAGAAGGTAATTATCAAAGATGGCATTTTTTTCTTGTTTTTCCTCCCAGATCTTCCAAATCTGTAAATGCCTTAAAATTTTCTATAGAAATTATAAAACTGAAGGGCATAAATTTTTCTTATTTTTTATAAATATGTATTGGGTTTTGGGTTGGTTTTTTGGTTTTTTTTTCAGTTTAAATGTCTGTATCTGGTGGTGGCTGCTACGGTTAATAAGGATTGAAATGTTGTTTATTTTATGTTGTTTTTTGCCTTGTACACCTTAGCCCTCTGCCATATACACCAGCCCTCTGGGTGATGTGCCCTTGAGTTTTGCTCCTGAGTGCTGAGGGGTTTGCTGCACTTTTACCATCATCCTTAAAGGACTGCATGGCACTTTCTACTCATCTAAGGGAGAAACAGGGAATCCGAGTCACCACTCACTTGGGGAGAGATGTACACTCAGAAGGATTTAAGCATTGAAAGACACAACTTCACCTAGCAGGAACTCCAAAGCCATGCAGGTGCCCCCCTGCCATTCTGCTTTCTCAGCTCTTTTTGCTGTTTCTGTCAGAAAAAGTGTAAGGCAAGAAGCTCCTGAACTCATGTCCTTTGAAGGTCATGAGGATCAAATTGAGGGAACAAGACTAAAGAAAACAAACACTTACTAAACTTTTGCAGAGTCAAGTAAAGGTGTTGACAAGTCAGCAAATATGATAAAGCAGCCTTGCTTTTGTAGTTCAAATGTATGGTAATGTATCTTTACAAAAATACTGAATTACACATCCGAAAACTCTAATCTCATTAGAGCTGAATTAAATTACAACAATTACATTATATAGCTCCAAGTAGAGATGTGTTTCAATTCACACTGCATAATTTATTTGTTTACCAGCTAGCAAGTGATAAAAAACTTGCAGATTCTGAAAATGCATTCATGTCTTGCTAATTGAATCTGATGTCTGTTGTCACTGTGCAATAAAACTGGAAATTGCTTGGGATAGTTTAGATCCCACTTTACTCAACATTGCACACCATAATTTGACTCTGTAGCAATCTAGGAGTTAATCTAGTAGAGAGTTAACTTAACCCATTTAACTGGGTCTTAATAAAATTAGTTGCATGTCAAAGACAGCAGATCATTTACTAGTATTTCATGGCATTGTATACTCCTTTCCAGTTTATAAAAGTGAGGAAGTTCTAGAAAATACTGGCTTTTATTGTTGTTTATGTAGTTTGTTGCTTTGTTGTTTTTTTTTTTTTTTGGTTTGTGAGGTTTGCCTTTTTTTAACCCTACACATTCTGATAATGACATCTTCTATCTATGCCTGAATTTAGATGCAACAGTGAAAATTTTATTTGGCTTCCAGGAAAAGAATGGATCTCTGGATGCAGCAGGGATCTGTAACATCAGTATGCAATGGATGATCAGTGAATGTATGGCCATGTGCATGACTTGCCCTCACCAGTGTCCACTTAGTATCGGCAAACTGACCTGGAAAAAAGTATTTGCTGTAAATGCTAAACCCTCCTGTAAACACAGTGTCTGTCAGCAGCAGGCTCAGATAAAGGCTAGATACCATTTGTGCAGGCTGGGTAAAAAGTACTCGCTAATGAGGTGTGAATTAACGTTACCCAAAAATTGTGCCTGGGCTTTTTGGTATTACCACACTTGTAATGATGGATGATAATGATTCACGTAAAGAGTTGCACAGAGAGCTACCAGCTCACCCTTGCCTGCTGCTGTAAAACTCTGTGAAAGCTGCATTAGGTCAGGAAATAGTTGAAAGTGTCTTGATGGCTCCATTCTCCAAGAGCAAAGGAAAGATGCTGGGCTGGCTAGGAAGAATGGTTGATGGCAAGTGGACTGAGAAGCATGAGTGCTTCTTGAGGAGCAGGACACTGGGTTTTCCTTTAGGGGTGCAGGCTTGTCTCTGCCTCTTTGTGCAGATGCCTGGGGTGCATCTAGCCTCCCCCAAGACCTGTGCCCCCTCCCAGCCTGTGGGTCACCAGAGCTGAAAACGTGGCTTCTCCCCACAGAGCCAGCACCACCCCTTAGCCATGCACCTGCATTGCACACAGCCTGCACACACGGGGCTGCAGCCAGACACTCCACCACAGCTGCCCCACGCCTCCTGGCCCCGCCAGCCTCTCTCCAGCCACCCCCTGCCCTCCAGGACCATGCCACAGGCATGGGGCAGTCACACCCCTGCAGTGGGTGGGAAGGAAGGCGCCGCTGCCAGGTGTCCCACCCAGCCCGCAGGGTCTCAGTGGCAGTGCTGGCAGCCTGGCACCAAGCATGGGCACGGCTGTCCCCTATTCCATCTGACCCAGTGCAGCCCAGACCGCCCCTGCTGGCCTCTCCACCCTCTGTTCTAAACACGAGGGAGCACATGTGTCTTTATCACTCTCCCTGCTGGGTTTGCTTCATGTGCCGGACGAGCAGCTGTGGGGAAGCAGTATGAGAGGCATTTTGAGCAGCCTCCTCAAAGCTTTCCGAGGCACCAGCAAACTGAACTTTATTATTGTTTGCTGTTGCCATGTAATGACTTCTTTTTTTTTATCTGATGCATAGAACACTAAAATGGTGCTGGCCCGTGGTCTTCTGACCCTTTCTGAATCCATTATTGAAGATCTTGAAGAGATGGCCACCCTCTACAAGTCCCTAATGACTGTGGCATGGTGAACTTTTCCTAGATATTTTCCTAGAAGTACATACTTTTAATATATGTATATATTTCAATACAGTAGGTTGCATTCATAAAGTAATGCAGTTTCATTGTGTAGCTTCCATACTAGGCATTTAACCCAGAATATGAATCAAAATCTTTGCAATAATCTTAAATCATTAGATGTTTTTCTGTTATAATAGTAGTTGGTTTGTATCTCTAAGTGCTCTTTAAAATGCAACAGCAGAATTTCTTTTAAAAAATGGAGGTCTAAATAGAATTTACTTCTGACAAAACAGAAATTTTCAAGGGAAAAGTTATCTGTTGTTATCCTACCTTTCCCCTTCTTTCTGCAGTGTTTTAAGAAACAGGAACAGGCAGCCAAAATGGGACTGGGTGATAGAGGAATGTTTCTGCATAAACCAACAGCATCCAAGCTCAGTCTGTGCATGCTGCACCTTTGTAGCACTTACCAAACAAGAGAGTCTGAGCACTTGGCAGAAATCTAATCAACAGCAAGGAGCTGTGTGAGATAGCCTAAGCCAAATTTAAATTGTGTGCAATTAACATCAGGGGCTCTGTTTTTCCATCCCAGCCTCTTGATGACCAGGCAGCCCCGTAAGTTGTTATCTTTAACCCACCAATCAACAGAACACAACAAACACTTTAAATTTTATTCTTTGAGCTTTTCCCTAAAGAATGCTTTTCTGGATTTGTCTCTGTTCTCATAAACTTGATATTCTCCAAAGGCTTGCTCTAGCCTTACGAGACAGCAACATTTTCTGACTGACTAGGATGGATTCTGGGGCTCCTAGGAAGTAAAAAAAGTGGATTGTTTTTGTTCTTGGAACTTTTGCAGGAATGTCAGAATTGCTGAAGCTCTAGTCTGGGTCTGTCAGATAACTTTGGCAAATTCTCAGTGTGATTACTACAAAGCAATACTGTGCTGAAAAGGAAAACCCAGTGGGAAGATAATAGTAACTAGTATATTTTTTATCTCATGATGCATACAATTTACCAAAAAAATAAAATAGCTTAAAAATATTCATTGGATACATTTATGATCAAAGACAAAACAATACAGATAAAGCAAGATAGAGATCAGCTTGTTTCACTATAAGCTCAAATTACTGAAAATTGTTCCCCTCTACAGGCAATAAAATTTTGTTTTTCTAACTACCCCATAAAATGCAAAAATTGGACTTTTTTTTTTGCAAAAGTTGAAAGGCTGTTGCTTTTAGTTGCCATTTGCACTGGTTAAAATTAAAAGTACAAATTTCTATGCACTGAAACATGCACACAAATACACTGATCTGTACATTGTTTATTTTATGTCCAGTTTCTGGATACTGTCAGATAAAAGAAGAACACTTTTAGCTTGTGAAGGTGTTCTTAAAAAGCAGCAAAACACACCAGACAAAAACTAGTAAATTAATCTGCCAAAAAGCTGGATATTAAAATGTTTTTTGCTCAAATCTGCAAAAATTAGTGAAGCAAACCTCTTTATGTCAAGTAATGAAAATTCAAGGACCAACCCCTTCTTTCCCCAATGATGTGACTGGTTTAGGAAGAGAAAATTTTCTGTAATAACAACATACTTTCTCTTAGTAACTTTTAATTTTTAGATACTAGGCTTCTCTACTTAATTTTTTTGTTGTTGTTGTTTGAAAAAGGGAATCCAAAAATGTGCATTTTATAAAATGAAAGCAGGTGAAATATTTATCATCTCAGAACACCAGGATCTGTGCACCAGTAAAATGTTCTGGAAGACTGGTTGTGGGCCATGGTAAATGCAGCACATGCAGACTTATCTTCCACACCACCACTGTTTGGCATCTCTCCCACTGCAGAAATAGGAGATGGTTGTCACAGAGAAGTAACACTAGCTTTGCCTCTGGTGGAGTTTATTTTGCCTAAGGCACCGCTGGATTGGAAGATGGTAGTGGAGAGTGCTGGAAGGACCAATGGGCCAGGGTGCCATGGCCTTGCGAACAAAATCTGGGAACCAGGGGCACAGAGCTGCCATTCAGGGAAGCTCAGGAAAGAGAAGGAGCAAGGAAGCTGAAGCTGGATGATAAGGTGCTGCACTAAATAATGAAGATAACAGGGCTGGGGGATAACAGGTGTATTTAAGTTAGAGTTTGGCAAAGAAATGAGCGATACACTTAATGGAGCTGCTATCTTGTGTAGGAGGCAGAAAGGCACAGAGCTAGTTCTCCAAGTCCTTTATGCCTGCTCAGCTGATGGTCCAACACACTGTGTCTGCCACCTCAGCATGTAAAGCCCTGGTGATGCCATCGCTCACTGAAATGCAGCGTTGCTCCTGCTGAAGCCAACAGAGTGGAGCGATGTGGCTGCAAAAGCCTTTGTGGTGCGGGCAAGGAGCAGCCAGCCCATGGCTCACCGGGGAGGCAGCTGCTGAGCAGCCTGCTGTGTGTGCTCAGCAGCTTCCCCAAATAAAACCTGACAAGTGAAGCTGCTGTGAGGCCTCTGGAGCACTGCAGAGTGCCTTACGTCCCGGGTCACATGCTGGAATCCATGCCACCACGCAGTCATGTGCGTGCTTTAGTCCTGTGGAAGTCAAAGGGAATTAAGCACATCTTCAAAGTTTGGCATGTGCTCCTTTAGCACTCCTTTGCCCTGCAAGCACACGGTCATTGTGCTGCCCTGCTGCAGGGAGTGCATTTCTATCTCACAACAGCTTGCAGACAGCAGTAATCAAGTCAAGGGCTCACAGTGCTTACTGCTGCGATTTTGCTGTGTTCAGAAGGGAGCACATTCCATCTGAATGTGTATAAGGTTTTACACCTCGGAGCAGCAACTGCCCTAAAGCTCCCAAATTTTCAAAGAGCTACATGGGGATTTATCCAGCCAAATCCCATTATAATCAATGGGAGCTGGGTGAATAATTACACTGCAGCTCTTTATAAATAGTGGGGAAGGTTGCCAGTTATTGCTGATTATGATGCTGACTTCTTGTAGATATAGATCCGCGTGTCTGTTGGGAGCTGCACTTAGACCACCGTGTTATTTCACATATTGGTATAGTTTCCGTGTTTACTGTGCATATCACTTCAAAGAGCTGAGGTTGATGACTTCTGGTCCACTGTGTTAGCAGTCCGTCTCCTCTCCATCCCCTGTTGTTTCCTTTCACAATCCGGGTAACAAAAAATGCTGGTGTAAATAGAGCTCCAACAAAGAGGTCTGTTGAGCCTGTAATGCTCCCCTGAAAAGAGGCTGTCTAGGGGATGAATGGGGCAGCCTCAGCCGAGCAGTGGCGGGGAAATAGATGACTTGGCATTGGACAGTGGCAGCCAGCAGGGTGCATATGCCCAGTGAAGTGACAGATAATGGTTAAGCTAGTCAGTTGGAGGGCTAAATGAGAGTACATTGTCTAACCCTGTAACCGTAACTAAATTGTAACCTGAAAAGAGTTTATAAACATCTGGCTGCTAGCCCATCTCTAGAGCTTCATAGCTAAATCAGAGGTGCAGGATTTTTTAAGGCTGCTAATCATTATTGGAAGTATTGCTGTCTTTTAGCAGATTAATTGCATTTCAAGATAGTAGAGAGTATTAAATTGTGGTTAAAACATCTCATTTATGATTGATACTGTTTCCATTTGGAAATAGACATTCATTTGGAAACTCATTTTGGTTTCATGATATCTCACTACTGATTTTATAGCTCTGCTAAGTATTTAGTACAGAACTCTAGTTCAGTGGTACACCTTAAGTTTAATAATTATTGGGTTCATGTCTTTATCCAGATCTTCATCTCTTTAAACTTGAATGGAGTAAGTGACATACCTATATCTTTAGATTTTTCCCAAATTTAGCAGCACAGGAGCACATTTCCCTGTATGCTCCTATTTGATTTTAATATTGCTATTCAGTAACAATGAGAAGCGTATACTGGTTAGACTAATAACAAGCATGTGATCTCCTCTACAGTCTAGGTTTTCAAGCTTTTTATAGCTTCCATTATTAATAGGACAGCATCTATGTACAGCAGATTTGTGTTGCAAATGCTTACAATAGTTGGAATAATTTTCTAATTACTTAAACAATGCACTGTAGCAGTACTAATTGAAATTCCTGTAAGCTACAGGCCTGCTAATTGTTTCCTTTAGTAAGCCTAATTTATAGGGCTGTGCAAATAGTTGCTGGGTTTAAAGTATTTTGGCAGCTGAGCTGCAAAGAAAATGTTATGGACTGAATGGAAACTTAATTTCTTTAGAATTGTTAGCATAGCACAAAGACTGATTTGAGGTTATAGAAACATTTTTTAACACCTGGCAAACTGTTTCATTTGGTTTTCATGTACATTTAATAAAAGAAAAGGATTGGATCATAAACATGAGAGGGAAGTAGTCCCAGCTCTCCCATTTTATCTGCTGTTTGAGTGAGTAGGGCAATTTACCTGGGATGTTAACAACTTAAATTCAAGACTCCAAACCGCTTCAAACGTTTTACTAAAATGTTTGCCTAACACTTGGATGAAAGTCTTAATGCTGGAAATAAAGTATTCTGAGGTGGAGCTCTGTTTCTTTTCTAGGATATCTAGATTTTATAAAATAATCCAAATGGATCAAGCAAGTAAATCAGAATTTTTGGGTCAGCTTTCTTGTGCTGAATCTTCTCTGTTTGTGAGTCTGATGTGGGACCATAGCACACATCATCTACAGAGGCGTGAGAGAGACCAAGGACCAGAGAAGGCCTCTGATCCTTCTACCTCATGTCCTCTCACTGCTATGCAAAGTGAGTAGCACAGCCAATTTATTCTATAATTTTATATCATTTGGAGCATACCCCCCATTTGAATGTGTAGTTACCAAATTCTCTGGTTACTGGTTGAGGTCTCAATGCAAACTGAGATGTGGAACACAGAGGGGCAGAGAGGACAGACTTGAACCAGGGTCTCCCACAGCCTGGACAAGTGTTTGCCATCTTGTCTCACTTATCTCTTTGGGCGTGCATGAGTAAGTATAGCTAATGGCAGTGTGCAAATCTGTTACCAAAACTGGAATATATAGCTTCAAAAATGTCCACTGTCAACCTTGGAAATGAAAGGGAAACAGCACTAGGCGAATTTCCCCAATTTGTTTCAGTCATCCAAACCAATAAACCATATAATGAAAAAAATGTTCAGCCAGCTGTACTTGATTAATGAAACTTCTCATAGTGTGAAAATTGACAAAGACCTTGGGTGTTCCATTTATCTGAACTTGCTATCAATACTGTGACTTTTATAATGTTTTTTGAAGAAGCTTTTGCTCTGGAAAATCTCTGAGCAATATTGTACAGTTGGGAAAACTTGTTTAAAATAACTTGCAAAAGGATTTATATTTTTTGTTGTTTTCTAGTTTTTTTACTGGATTTGGACTGAAACCAGCAACTAACAAGGTTTTATTTTTCAGTCTTTCTGAAGACTGTGCATTTTTTGATAGATCTTGGGCTTTCTTCCTGTTCTTTAACATACTTGTGATTTAGCTAGCCCGATAAAGAACTTTTGGGTCTTTTTTCTCTTCTATTTTTTATAGGATCAAAGAAGATTTACTTGAGGACAGGTCTGCTATGTCTTTGTTGTTTCACCCTGAATGTGTCTAGAGGAAAGTAAAATACAAAAAGAAGGCACTTTGCCAGGCATGGACATAACTTTTGTCATTCAGGTTCTCAAGGTCAAGTCTAACAAATCTAACTCTTCCCAAAGACGAATTTTTTCTTCCCCACACCCCTGGCTTTCTTTCCTATCTGCAGCCTCCCTGCTAGCTGTAGCATTTATACCACAACACTGAGAATGAGCATGAAATGTCACACTAACAATTCCCTTCTAGGGTTAAGCTAGTGGTGGATGACTTAAGGACCATGCAAGGCCTTGCCCCAAATTGGGGGTTTGCAGTGACCTTTTGTATCCCTATCACTAAAGATAAACGTGAAGAACCAGCCCTCCTCCGCCTTCCCAGGGATCTGCACTCTTATCTCTAGTCGTTGCTCACCAACACTTTTATCTGTCAAAACCCTCTCTGCTGCCCTAGCAACAAGCATCCAGGCTCTTTTCCAGCTGACATAAGCTTCCTGCCACCTTTTGATGACAAGTGCTTCCAACATTTCCAGCTGTCAGGCTTTCAGCATCTGCTCCACATGTCACCAGGCTGACTTTACTGAACTTTGGGCAGCTTTGCACTTAGCCAGTTGCCTGACACTATACTATGACTTTCTCCTGACCACAGTTACTTCTCCACCTCATCATATGCCCACACAATTACAATCAGGGTTGATGTTTTTTCTTCCCAATAGCTTTTGCTATTGCATTTGTATATAAATACATGTTTTATTCAGACTTAGTGAGCTGTTGCATTTTAGCTGTCAGCTATATTAGAGCAGTGGCTTCAGTAGGGCTCCATTAAATCTACTCACAATGCTTCTCTTCTACTTGGAGTTTGAGCAGGAGTGGCTCTTCTGAATCCTTGATTTATATATACCATGAAAATTAGAAATAGATTCTCTTGCTGTTGAAGAGTCAGACTTCAAAACAGTCAATGCTGCTACCTCTGTTTCTATTAATGTATATGGAATTTTTCTGCTTATTTCCCTAGAACCAGCTCTAGGTCATCATTTCACACCTCATTAAGTCCACCTAGAATAAGTGTTGGTACCAAATTCCCTGGCAAATTTTGCCCTCTTTTTTTTTTTTTAACCTCTGTCTCTACACTATCCTTTCAATAGTGTGTCAGAAATGAAATGCATCAGCCAGACTAGAATCTCCCACTGAAGTAGATTATGCCATTACAGTATTCACCAGCACCTCCTTCTTATCTCTTTTTTTGAGTACTGCTGTGTGTAAAGTTTTCCACAAATTCTTCTAGATCCTTTTTCTCCTTGAGAGGATCAAAGATAGAATGAGTGTGAGAGACAGACAAGCAGGAGGAGAGTTCAGCTGGCAAATGCTGCAAGCCTGGGCCTCGAGGTGCTCAGCCTTATCAGGACTACCATAAGACTGAAAAGCTGTATTTTTAATCGCCAAGACTCAGGTGTGCTGAGCTCTGCCCTGCAGATAGTAATTCCACTGGCATCTCCTGCCTGCTGCTCTCCTGGCCTGTGGGAGCTGAAGGCTCCTTGTCATGAAGGGAAGGTCCCTGGGGGACCCTTTAATGTGATCCAGAGCTATACCAAGATGAGTTTGATACTGCAAATGCTTTAGCTGCCCTCACCAACTGGTGCTGGGCAAGCCACAGCAGCAAATCAAGACTGAGCCTGCTGTAATACACTTGTTTCTTTGGAAGTGTCTGGGCTGAGGGCCTGTTTTTGAGGTGCATTTTATGTGACCTCCATGTGTTGCCTGGTCCCCATGCAGACATGGAGCTGGAACTGGGTATGTCCCCTGCTCAGCTGCCAAACTCATCACAAGCCACTCATGGTATCTGGCTGTTTTCATTCAGGGCTCACCTGAGGCTGGGCAGAAGACCTGAGCCCACACACTGCCTGCCTTGTGTGACCCAGGAAGATGGTGGGAGCACACAGTTGGCAGTGGGGTGCAGAAAATGTTTGCTCTATGGAGCAGCTCCCATTTGGATGCAATGTGCAAACGATAAGTGTATTTATTGCTAGGTGAACTTCACCCTAAGGTATGTTATGGCACATTACCAGCATATATGTGCTGTACTGTAATCCACATTCTAGATGTTTAGGTGGTCCTTTTGAGTTTCACATGCAAGGAAATGCATCTCTTTCATCCATTTGAGGTCAGTTCAGCTGGTGAGAGCATGGTGCTAATAATGCCAAGTTCACCGGTCTCATTCCTGTACGAGCCATTCACTTAAGAGTCAGACTTGATGATCCTTGTGGGTCCCTTCCAACTCAAAATATTCTGTGATTCTTTGTACTCTAACTATACTTTTGACTTTTACACTACTCCTTGCTATGTACTACTGAGTTGCAGCAGTTGCAAGGCAAGTGTCAACAGTTAATGTAGCTTCCAGCTGTATTGTATTGTAGACAGAAGTATTTAATACAAATTTTTCTTGTTCATCTACTTAAGTACAAAGTTGAGAAGGATGCTAATCTTCCTAGCAAGGCTTCTAAAGCTCAGTTCTGAATCGAGGGACTGATTTCCATGCAGTATTTACTTGTGAAGGCAGAGCTAGCTTTAGCATTCCAGAGGTACCTTATGAATTTACAAAGTCTGTTTCTGTGGGGAAGCGAAGATGTCTTATTTCAGCTCTTCAAGTAAGTATCATATTCTAGTCAAATGTTGAAACCAAAGAGTAAAGACAAATTCATCATTTCACGTGTCGGATAGATTATAATACCACTACTTGCTAATATTTTCAGCATTCTAGGTCCCATTTCCAAAATCCCTGGGTGCCCCAGGTACATTAAACTCTCTAAGGATGTCTTGCAGCCAGATTTTGAAATACATGTGGGTACCTCACAAAACAGATAAGCATCTGTAGGCATCTAACAGGATTTAAAATGCCTTCTTACGTTGTTTCCAACAAAGTTATTTTTTTTCCTCCTTCTGTTGTGTAAGTTACTGTAAAAATCAAAACCTAAGAATACTTCTGGAATCTTTGAACTTGTGCTTTAGTAGATGCTTTTGAAAATCCATCTCTATTTAAAACTCCCCATTGTGTGAAAAAAACCCCCAAACAACCCGCCATTCATATCACTGGGATGATTGCAGTGCTACAGATCACAGAATGTAAATGTGACAACTTTTCCCAGCTCAAGGAATTCAGCATCTGAAGGTAACAGGCTGTGTGAGGAGAATAGATTATCTTCAAATTATTTTTCTTCCCTTGCTGAAAACAAATGATTAAACTTCCTAATTCTTAAATATGGTGAATTTTCTTGTCTTTCCTGATTCTTTTTTGGGGAGAGTTGCCCTTGTTCCTGAAATTCTACCTCTCAAAATGCTTTTGCCTTACCTGTTACAATTAAGCTATTGTTTTTCGTAGGAAAGTGGCCTGGCTTAATTCAAGTTGTTCCTCGGAGTAAACCGAAATGATTAATAGCTCTGTGTGTGCCTAATGATGTGAGCCCTGCAGCCACTAAAGCACCTGTCTCAGTGTGTAACCAGCCTGGGTTCCCTATGGTGCATGGCTGCAGATTCACATAACAAAAAAGGCAATTAAACAATGTTAGGGATTTGAATTTAACTAACAATGCAGGGAAATTGCTAGGGAAGGATTAGTTATCTCTTGCCTGATAAAAACAGGTATCTCTGGAAAACTTTTTAATTGTCTTTCCATAGCAGTTCCATATGGAAAGTTTTATGTGTAATGAAGACTGTCAGGGTTAAGCTCTGAAAACAAAGATCTGGAAAGCTGAAAGTGTTCTTAAATTAGCATTTCTGCTACCTTCTTAGATCAGTCCTAAATCTGCCAGTTGCTGCTAGTTTTGGCCATGCCTCTAATGGCAATCTGTTTTGTCCAAGCAGAAAATTCTCCACAATTCCAGCATCATTTTGTGGTCTGAAAATGACTCCAAAAGGATGATCTGCAGCATCTGGATTTTGAAAGAGCCGCATTAATAGTATTGCCTTATTGTGAGTCTTAGAAGGTATATAAGTACTTTCTTGTGTCTGTCCTGTAAGACACTGTGCATACCTCTGACTTGTGCTGGTCCTTCTGGCTGGACAGCTGCTCTCTGTGTGTGGTGATTGGTTTTGAAATTTGCTCCATCAGCTGCTGCACAGTGCAGCTTTCTGTGTTGGCTGGTTATTTTGATCAGTTGTGAGAGCAATGGGCTGGCTGGCTGATTGCTGAGGTGTTCCTCCTGGCTGGGTGACAGGCGTGCTGGCTGACCCCAGCCAACTGGCTTTAACTCCAGTGGGGGATAGCTGCTAATATTTTCCAAGGCATCTAGGTGATTTAGGAGCCCATAGCTCACCCTGAAAGCAGTCGATGCATTTGGAAAATGTTACTGTATTAAACTCACCCCAAAGGGATATAGTGGGGCAAATTTATGTTTGCAAGAGAGCTTGGGGTCTTGGATTCCTGTGATGTGAATATCTTGCACTCTCCTCTTTGTACAGAGGCAAATAAGATCCATTCCTGTGGTTGTTTCACCAGACAGTCAGGCTGTGCTAAAACTACATCTGCTGATAAGAAAGCAACTTCTAGATAAATCATATAGGCAGGTCTCTGAAGCCTAGAAATAAGAACTTCTGGCTCCAATAACAAAAGCCTGGCTGCCCAGCCTAAGGAAGGCTGCCTACTGCTCTGGTAGCCATCAATCCATTGCCCTTCCTGTGGCACTGCCAGCTGTGACTGTGTGACCAAGGCTGTCAGAGCTGGTGGGTTTGGTGGGGATGGCAGTGGGCTGCCAAAGCAGCCAAAGCCAAGCTGCTCTTCTGGCTGCAGGGGAGGTCTGCTCTTGGTTGATACCCTTCATGGCTCAAGAGAGGTAGAGACATCTGAAAGAGGGTTGAGAGAGGCGCTTCATGGCCCAAGATTGGAGAACAAAGGGTTATAACAACAGGGAGATGTGTAGGAGACCTGGTTACCAAGGAAATGTGTGTTCTACCTGTTTATTTTTCATTCTTGCTCACATATTCCTTAAATATCTTTATATTCTCCTGCTGCAGAATAGGTATAGTGGCCTGAGCCGATCAGCATGCGTCTGTGATGCTCCTTGTGGCAGCCAACTGCCCTTGTGTCCTCAGAGAAAATAATTAATTAAATTTACATGTCTCTTGCTGAATTTTCTGCATGGGTCTTTTTAAGTTTTGGGCTGGTCATTCGGATTTTTGTGGCTTGTGTGTAGTAATACTGCATGAGTTCTTTAATAAACCATTCTGAGGGCAAAAGTGTCTGTATGAGAGGGTAAGAGAGGGGCTGGGTGGCTTCTCTGTGAGTGCCTGAAGTGAATGAGATGTGAGGGAGAAAAAAGATTAAGAAACAGTGAAAGGACAAAGAGAACTATCAATAAGAAAGAAAGGAAAATACTGAGGAATATTGCTGATGGGTTTTAAATTTAAACTTGGGCAGGCAATTTCTTTACACACTTGAGGAGAAGAAGTTGGAGGGAGACTTGGTTGCTGTTATGCTTTCAAATTATAATCTAAGTGCTGCCTTGATTATACATCATTCTGATTGCTGTGGTCTAATGATTAGAGCATAAAACTTGGAGAAAAAAAAATACTCTGTTTTTCTTGACTGTAAAAGACTTGCTGGGTGGTTTTGAATGAGTTATTTCACTTCACTGTTCCTCATTTTCCTGATCTGCAAAAGGATATTAACGCCTATTTTTGTGAAGGCAGTCTGAGAAACAAAATGGAAAATTCTGTATAAATGTCAAGTGTCATTATTATTGTTCTTAAACTAATCCATTGTAGTCAGCTGCTTTTATAGTTTTTATGAAAGCAAATACAATGGAGGCTACATAATTGGCTGCATAAAAACGTTGTTTTATTTAGAAAAAGACAAAAAGCGTCTGAAAAAATGCAGCAGTGGGTTGCCTTCCTTCATCAATTGCAAAAAAAACCCCAACTTTGTTAGGAGTGGACCATACCAGGTAATAATTACTCTGAAGTATATGTGACACAATTATGAGAAGTAACAGGCTCTGATAATTTTTGTTATATGTTTGGCTCACTATTTTCCTGGCACAGTCAAAGATTTTCAGTTATTTTTGAGCAAGTAAGAATAAAAATGTATTTGTTTACTTCTTTGCCAGTATCTGGGAGGTGAAGTTTCCTCAGGCTTTAAAATCCTAATTTTCAGTTGAATAGTTTGCAATGTCTGGAATTTACATCACTAGAAGCTGTACAACAAACATTGACACTTCTTGGTGAGGTGGATATGACCCATCTTTAAATACAATACTGTTAGAACAAGGTAATGGAACTTTGTGAAAAGGTGAATCCCATTACTTTTCACATTTGCCTAAATCCCGTTTATCTGAAAGGCAATCCTACCCCTGTCAATTCACCTCGAGAGTGGACAGTCCCAGTGATTCAGCCAAGGGCCTCATGCAGAAGGCTTTATCAGTAGGGCATCTGTATGGCAGGGTGCTCTTAATCCAGGACTCTGATTATGCTAGCAAAATTGAATGTTTGCCAGTTAAATTTGTTCTCCTTCTCCTGCATTCGTCCTAATATGAACAGGATTTTGCTGGTGTAACTGTGTTTATGTTGTGAAGGGGAAAGTGATATGAGGTTTTTCTTTAAGACAGGGCACTTTTGATCATAGGTGGTATGTCTTTATGCATTTAAGTAATTTGGCAAAAGTCTGTTATATGGTCTTGGCCTTAACATGACCCCAGAGTGAGTAACTTGTGACCTGTCTGTCCTCATCAGCATCAGTACTGCTGCCTTCCAGGACAGCCCAATTAAGATAATTTTATGGCTGCTGCAGGACAACTTAGTATCTGTAAGGCAGGCTGTGTGCAGCAGTCCTGGCTGTTTATTTTCAGTCCCCAGTGCCTGCACTGCAGAACCTCCTCCTCAAAGTGCTTTCCTCCGTGGGGCACACATGCCTGTTTTCTGCAGGTTCACCTTCAGACAGCTCCTCTGTATCTGTGAGCTTGCTCCCTCTGAGCCCAAGACTGCTCAGGTACAGGCATTGCATCTCATGCTGAGCAGAATGGGTAGAGTGATAAAACACCCCAATGCAAATGGCTCTGGAAGATGATGGAAAGAGTGCTGGTGTTAGAATAATTACATGAAAAGAGTCAAATCTGTTTCCTGGTAAGTCAGGTTCATTCAGAAGAAAGGTTTTAATGACATTTCAGCAAGATATTTAAATACAGATATTGTTTCACAAAATAATTAAGAGCCAGTTTGAAATGGGGATTTTGTTTGGTGATTAGTTACTTTTTTCCCTTTTAAATTTTTTTTTAATTGTACTTTTGAGGACATTTATGAGGATTGCTCTTTTCTTGCATGGTCAGCATCCTACCACTGTTTGTACCAGGCATAGTGAATGCATTAAGACTGTGGGAGAGAGCAAATAACTCATTTTTCTGAAACAGTGTACATGCTGGATCTTTCCTTTTCATCTTTGGATCCTGATGATGAAAAATTACACAAAATTTATTAAAATAACGGGATTTTCATTTTACAGAAAACTCTAGTGTTGGATTTGTATTCTGTCAGTGAAGAGTTAACATAAAATGTTCTTGGGAATATCGGACTGCTCATGGGGCTGTCAGTGAAGCTATGAAGAATTTTCTGTGTGTAACAGCACTGGGAAGCAAGACTATTTTTCAGGGTAAGTACAATAAAATTCAGGTAACACTCTTCATCAGAAAACATTTGTAAGAAAAATGCTGAAAAATATTCATTTACTTACACTATTAGGTATCTTTTATTTTCTTTCTCAATAAGTATAGTGAGTGTACATACACACAAAAAAATGCCTTGCTTTACCATTATTCTGAATTGCAAGTAGCAAATGACATTTTCCTCCTTAATATGTCTTTTTCAAGAAATGGAAAGATGGATTTAATTTTTAAGACTGTGGTCTCATTGCAATTCCATGTCAGGAAAGTCCTCTGAGAAGATGAGAAAATGCAGGCAGCTGAACAAAGGAGCCACAGAAAGGAAGCCTCATCTCCAAGAGCTCAACAGACACATATTGAAATGAGCTGACTGAACCTCAGTCCTGTGTCTTTTGGGCTCATCTTTGAGGAAATGAGGTCCACTAGAGATTTTCTGATTGCAGAACTTGAGGCTTCCTTGTGCTTTTCTACTGGTCACTTAGGGTGGAATGACAAATTCTGCTTTACCATGACAAAGTCCAGTTGGACATCTTCCTCCCAGTTCTCCCAAAATGGATTAGAGTAAATACAGACAGAGACAATAAGTAAACTATGATGTAAAGTTTATATACAAGAATATAACATTTATCTGGAGTATTTACAAGGTTAATTAAAGCAATATTTTACAACTCTTTCAGATTAACCACTAGGTATATTACAGTTAGGCTACAGATGGTTTAATTTGCAAAACAATTAAAAAAAAAAAAGGTGGATTCAGATCAACCAGCTCCAAAACTTGTGCTTCTTTTTTTTTTTTTTCTCTGAGAGAGGGCTCAGACTTGTGGAAAATAGAAAGTGAGAATGGTTAATATACTCTTACTGGTGCCTATGTATCACATGCAAGAGTCGTGAGGTGACCTTTCCAGCGCTGGCTCGGGTGGGAGCCGTGTCAGCTCCACTGTGCCAGCCCTGCCGTGCCACCACAAACATGCACGCACACAGAGAAGCAGCAAGATAAATGAACCAGCATTACCAAAACCAAGAGGGAAAGACCTCAGAGCAAAGTCACATTTGCAACCATAAAAAAACCCCAAGCTTTAAGCGAGATACTTTAATGCTTCCCAAAAATAGTCATTATTTTTTTTTATTACATTTTAACCTATGTACAAAAACTGAGGGGTTCTTCCCCTCTCGGGCAGCCGTGCCTCGTGCCCACGGCATCTGGAGGCTCACAGGGGCCAAAGCAGGAAGGAGCTGGAGGCCCAGAGAGCTTGGGACAGGGGTGGCTGCTGGAGGACAGCCAGAGCCGAAGCCATTAACACTGCAGTTTGCGGATGCTGCGGGAGAAGCGCTTGAAAGCCCGCTGCCCCTTCTGCCACCGCTTCAGCGAGGTGATCACCAGTTCCCCAGCCTGCTTCTGCCCCATCACCAAGTAGGGGACATTGATGTCGTTCATCTCATCGCAGGTACACTGGAGGCCACCTTTGAGCCAGAGCACTATCTTCCTCAGATCTCTTTCTGTCAGCCCATTCAGCTTGTAGATGGTTTTGCTCTTTGTTTCAGGGGTGATCTTGGTATCCCCATTGATGTAGGCAATCTCCTTCACTTTTATCTTCAAGGCTAATAGAGCAAGGGGAGGGGGAAGCGGGGAGAGGGAGTGAGATTGAGAGGTTTTTTTCCCATTAGTGCACATAAAGAGGACCTGGGGAGGGAGGTGCTCTATTGCTAATTAAACTGTCAGGGCTGACAGAAGAGGCAGCAGGTGGCTCCATTTCTAAAGCCACAAAGGGCATGCAAGTCATTTCGGTTTGAATCAACCTTAGGGTTGAGGTTTTTTGGATTTCTTTTCTCCTCTTTCCCCTCCCCCTCTTTCCCCTTCCTTTCTAAATTAATATTTTTTCCAGCTTTTCTCCTGTTTGCAGCAGAGAGAGGGCAGGTTTGCTACACTAAGCAGAGCACTGTTTTTTTTTATTTTTGCTTGGAGAGGGCAGCTTTCCTGAAAGTAGCGTTTGAAGGGGAGGCGGGGAGGCAAGTACCTAGACCTAATCTGAAACCTGATCTCTGCTGCAGCTCAAAACCTCTACACTTAATTTATTAGGCTGGAGAGGATTTTAGGCAAACCTGTAAGGAAATGATATTTCACATGCATTGTTTTTTTGAAAGAATAGATCCCATGGAGGGCAAATTGGTCCAACAGCTGCATTCGATTTGGTAAAATAACTAGGAGGGGGTTAAGAAGCTGTGGGGCATGTTTAGCTTTAGGAGGATTTATCTGAGTGCAATTTGCCAGGCCAAAACTATTGATTGTTTTAGCAATTATGTCCCACAATCTTAGTTTCAGGGTTTGGGTGGGTTTTTGTTTGCTTTTTTTAAAGAAAGACTTTTGAATTGTTGTAGATACTTATACTACAAATCTGTTTCCAGGTATTAAACACTGATCTATTGTAAAAGGATTCCCCTCTTTATTCCCTTTTGCTCTTGAAATGCTAATGTGTGGATAATGTGTCCTTCAGTTGTCTGTGTTGAAGGGGCTTTCTTGTCCTCCTCTAACCCCAGATCTTCCCATTAAGTTTATATCCCCAATTGTCTGTGCATTACCTTCTCTGTCAAATGATATATAGAGCTTCATTCTTAATCTGCAGAGAGTCTTTCTTACGATACACTGAGATTGGTCATGCAGCTCTGTCTCAAACATCTAAATGAAGCTTTGCTCTACTTCTCCCCAGGCAATAGTCTGCATGAAAGATTCTCTTTTTTTTTTTTCTCATTTTACTTTCTATTGGGTTTGCCAGCAACATCCACATAAAAGAGCACTACTTCAAAACAGTAAACAGAAAGGAATGATAAAAAGGGCTACTTTTTACTCCAAGGTGGAATTCTGTGTTTCGTGACCCGACGGTCAAAGCCCTGCCTTTATTCAGGCACATCTCTGACTGACTCCACTGGGAGCTGTACCTGATCCTCGGCTCTCAAGTTTCAAGCGAGAGGATCTCTGCTTCCACTTACCAAAGTCGTTTTTGCAGAGGTTTTCAACGATGTCATTATCATCCTCATTTTTGTTTTTGCAGGCATCACAGACCTTGGGTGCTGCAAATGCAAGCATACAGTCCCCGTCAGACCCAGGGAGAAAGGAACAGCAGGTGGCGTTGGGAACCCCTTGGGAACGGCCAGCTTTCCATCCCTTCACCCCAGCGACCGCTCCTTCTCCCCCCAGCCCCGGAGCTGCCCGAGAACTTTGTGCCGCCTTATCCTGCGGCAGACCCGCTACAGGGTCACGGTGGGATTTTAAGGTCACGCCTCCACCAAAAGTTTTTGGTTTAGCGGGTAAAAAAGTACAAGGGGAGTGGGGAGGGAGGTCGGAACACGACACAGAGCCCCCCAGCTCCGAGCTACAGCGATGACTCTCGTTCAAGGCGATCTGCCCTCTGGATGCCGCGCGGCTCCAGTGCCGATCCCAGACCTTTCCTGTGAGGATGGAGACGGGCGCAGGCCGATGACAGCTCCCCGACGGTGCCGGCGGTTTCCCCGGGCCCCTTGGAAAAGCCTCCCTGAGCCTGGTCTGCGGTCACCTCCCCGCTCCGCCCGTCCCGGAGCCCCGGGGCTGAAGGCAGACGCCTTCCTTCCCGCGCGGAGGGGCCCCGCTGTCGGGGCGCCCCGTCGGGGTAGGTGCTGCCGCTCCGGGGGCGACCCGGCCGCTCCCTCTTACCTTCCCGGGTGACGGGCAGGATGTGGTCGCTGCTGGCCAGCGGGATGCACAGGTCGTTGTCCTTGGGGAAGCGGCTGCAGTCCAGCATGTCGGGCCAGGGGAAGCCGAAAGCGGACATCACCGGGGCGCAGCTCTCCTTCACCTCCTCGCACAGCGAGTGGCAGGGCTGGATGATCTCGTCCAGGTCGTCGATGCAGACGGGGGCAAAGAGGGAGCAGAGGAACTTCCTGGTGTCGGGATGGCACTGCTTCTGCACCAGAGGGATCCAGGTGGACGCCTGCTCCAGCACCTCCTGCACCGTCTCATGGCCCAGCAGGTTGGGCAGCCGCATGCTCTGGTACTCGATGCCCCGGCACAGCAGCATCGGGGCGGGGATGGGCTTGCAGTTGGAGCGCTTGTAGGAGAAGTCGGGCTCCCCGAAGGGGAAGAGCCCGGCGGCCGAGCCCATGCACTGGGACGCCAGCAGGAGCAGGGCGCAGAGGCGGCGCTGCATTTTGGGGCACGGAGGAGGCGGAGGGGGGGCTGGCGAAAGGCTCGGGGGGCCGGGGTGACGGGGCGGGCGGCGCGACGCTACCTCAGCCGCAGGCAGCGTCCCCCAGCCCGGGCTCCTGCTGCCAGGCGGGGACGGAGAGTCTGAGCGAGATGCTGGGGCAAACGGGAGTTTTCTGGATTTTTTTGTATGCAAATAGCAGGGGGAGCGGGGGCTGGGAGGAGCCTGGTGACAGCCATCCAAAAAGGATTGGTCACTACTTTCTCGGTCTGCTTTTGCTCAGGGGGATTGTCTTTTGGCAGGAAATCTTTGGAAGGAACATTACCGTGCGAGCACGGAGAAGGAGGGAAAGATCCCGGCGAACAAAGAGCCCCGGGGAGCTCCTGTGCCGGGCAGGGGCCGCGGGGAGCTGGAGGTGAGCCCTGCCTCTGGCACAGCTGCTGCGGAGCCGCCGCGCTCCCCCGGCACCCCCTGCCCGCCTTTGGAGCTCTCGTCAGCGGACGGGAGATGCGGCCGGGCCGCTTCCCAGGCCAGGGGCGAGGCTGGCGGCTCCCTCATCCCCCGGGGCGTGTCTGGCACCTCCGGCCCTTCCCTGCGATGCTGGCAGGGCTCGCCCCGGGCTGGAGCCGCAGGCAGAAACTGAGGGCTGCCGGCACCCCCGGGCCCAGCGCCCAGCCCTGGGGCTGCCAGGCGGGGCCCTCCTGCCGCCCCCCAGCCCCTCCTGCTGCCCTCCAGCCCCTCTTGCTTCTCCTGCTGGCTCCCCAGCCCCTCCTGCTGCCCTCCATCTCCTCCTGCTGCCCCCCGAGCCCCTCCTGCTGCCCCCCAGCCCCCGGCTCTCCCCTGTCAGGAGAGGGGGGGCTGCAGCAGACCCGGGCCCCGCAGCCCCTGGATGGCCCCCGACTGCCAGTGGGGGATTTCCCCGGGTGGGAGAATCCAAGCGCTCTCGAAACACTAGCACGTTTTCCTGAGGCTAAAAGCGCGGGCCTGGCTCCGTGCAAAGGCACATCCCTTTCCCTTCACTCCTGTCTTCACCTAGAAACTCCCTTAAAAAATTGTGTTTGTGTTGATTTAACACCAAGGGGAAGACAACAGGCAAGGCGCTGGGATCACAACTCAGCTTCAGTGTGCTTTGGATAATTCTTGGATTTTTAGTAATATTATTTATGGGATTATTATTGAAAAGAGTAGGCCTGTGTAGTATCATTTTGTGGTAAACCACATTCATTAATCAGCTACTGAATATTTCTCCTTATAGAGATGTTTTATGGGAAGCTAGCCTCAGCCATAATGACTTCTGTAAATTGCAGAATCCCTGTACATCCAATTTCCCACTGGGCTTCCCAGAGGTGTGACTCATTGCTTGCGGCACAGGAAGGAGATGGGACCCGCAGCATTCCCACCAGGAAAGCACAGGTCTGCCATGCTGGAATGGCTGCAGTGCTGCCCCAGGCTGGATGCTGTCACATGTGAAGCCAGTGACAGCTCTTCCAGTGGGGATTCCAAGATCCCTTCCAGTGGGCCAAGATGATGAATGTAACCTCTCTGTAGGTCAGCTTCTCTCCTGAAGTTTGATACCTGGAAAATAAATATCCTGAATGTCTAGGATCACTTATGGTAAAGGTTAAAAGTAGTTTATTTCTTACAGGGCCACATATTCTTGCCATTAATTACTTTTAAACAGAGCACATGTAAGATGCTGGCTTCAGGTGCCTTCCATAGGACTGAGCCCCATTGATGGCTTATGGTGTCCATTTTAAGCCTATTTTACCGAGTGCCAGAGGCTGTAGCCTTTGTCACTTGCCAGGAATGTCCCCTCCAGCTCTTAGTGCTGGTTCTGCAAGCCTCTGTCCCCAAACTCCTCTTTAGTGGAAGGAAATCTACCAACAGGTTTGTTTTTACCCTGAATGGTTGGGCTGTCCACCAGGTCTTCGTAAAATGGACAAGTTTGTGGCTTGTTTTTCTCTCCTTTTTTTTCACTGCTTCTCATTTTTTCGGAGTCATTGATATCAGTTCAGGTGGATTTCAGCATGACTGGAAGAACATTTGCCTGCTCTATAAATTCCCTGTATGCTATGGATAGGCTATGTGGAAGCAAAGACCCAAAGACTGTTTAGACTAGAGATAATCACCCTTTCTGTGGTGGAGGATGAGACACTTCTGACACAAACCTGCTCCTTCTTTTCACCAGA
This sequence comes from Zonotrichia leucophrys gambelii, assembly GCF_028769735.1. Classification (NCBI taxonomy): domain Eukaryota; kingdom Metazoa; phylum Chordata; class Aves; order Passeriformes; family Passerellidae; genus Zonotrichia; species Zonotrichia leucophrys. The sequence continues at coordinate 24,296,316 of NC_088173.1, read as the reverse complement.
ATTGTTTGCTTGTTTGCTTCACCAGCCAACAGGAAATAAGCAGGAAAACCACACGTTTTCCTGGATTAAGCTTTGATTTGAAACAAGGTTTTATTGAGACCTTATTATTTCCACTTTTAATGACCCCCGGTGAGCTCATTTACCCTAAATTTGAAATGAGCGGGGATCACGTAAACAAACCAACCCACGCCTGCAAACCCGAGCAGCCATTGGTATCCTCGCTGTGACCCCTTGCAGGTGAGAGCGCCAGACGGCGAGGCTGCTGTCAGTGCCCCTGGCTGCCGGCTCGGGCACGGCGTTCCCAGCCTGCGGGCCCGTGTTCGCCGTGGCTGCGGGGCAGCAGTGCCCGCTCACCACGACCCCTTCCGAGGGTGCGGGCGCTGCTCGCCCTGCCGGCCCGGCCCCGCCTCGTACCCCCAGCACGGCGCTGCGGGTGGAGCGGGGCTGTTCGGCTGCCCCGGTGCCGCTGCACCACCGCGGCTGTGGGGGGCACACGTCGGGGCGGAGCGGGGGATATGCCCGGGGATGTGCCCGGCTCGGCCTGGGAGCGTCCCCGGGGGCGGCCCGCGAGGGTGTCCCGCGGCACGCCTTCGGGCCAATAAACATTCCCGGCCCCACGCTAATTGGGAACGGAACTAAGGAAGGAGCAGTGCCGCCCCTCCGGCCCCCGGGGCCTTCAACCCCTCCCCGCCCACGCCCCGGCCCGGCCCGGCTCTCCAGCGCGGGTGCGGGCCCGCTGCTGCCACGTGAGGCCTGGGATCCACGTCCCGCGAAAGCCATCCCGCGACCTGGTCCGACCTGGCAGGAGCCAAGCAGGACTGCACTCCTAAAATACAAAGATGTTTTAAGGTATATGTATATATTTTAATGTATTAAGGTGGTTTTTTAAATTGTTTTAAAGGCAGCATAGGCTTTTGAGGGCCCGTAAATTCATCAAGTGCCGTGGATAGTTAAGCCACTTTAAAGGCCTGAAAGTAGCATAAGCGTTTAAGCCACTTTAGATGTTTAAATCTGTATAAGCTGTTAAAACGCCTTTAATCCTTAAGTGCTTAAATCACCTTAAATCCTGGGAGTTAGGTGAGAGAATGAGCTGCCTTGAAAGAAAGAACCTCAGCTCCAGTTCCCCCCAACCCTCAGTTACTTGATGGATGGTGGTGGAAATGAATGGACTGTGGGGAATACGACTGGACTGCTTGGAACTTTCACGAGGTTCAGTGTAGCGATGTGTTCTAAGGAGCGTGCATGTTCTGTGCCCTCTAAGTTAAAACCATGGTGCTGCTCCCCCTGGTTTTCAAGCCTTGATAAGAATTATGAACTTCTGTACAGTTTTTTTGACCAGTCCTGAAGGCCGAGATGTGGAAAGGGGAGAATGTTTTGACACTTGCCTGTCTGCTAAAGAATAGGAAACACACTTGCTTTAACACAGGCAGCAATAAAGAGTATGAATTTGTTAATTTGTGTCATACTTTTCTGTATCTTCTGCTTTGGGATCACTCAGTCCCTTACCTGGCTATGTACTGTGTGTGGAAGCCTCTTTGCTTCTCCCTTCCCCTGACTCTATGAGGTGCTTTGGTGATGTGATGAGCTTTGAGGCAAAAGCTGCTGTCACTGATGACTCTTCCAGCCTGGGCCTCACATTCCTTTGTCACAGACCTGAAGGTGTCATTGTCCTTTTGGGTTGCAGAATCATGGGATAGTCATGGCTGGAGGGAACTGCTAGAGACCATTTAGTTCCCATCAATGCTCCAAGTTCTGGGTTTAGCCAGGTGGCTTGCAGCCTGACACTCCTGAGACTTCTCTGGGATGCCTGCACCCTCACCTGAGAGGCTTAATTCAAGGCTGTGTCTCAAGCCCTCTCCCCTTCCTGGAGAAAACGCTGAGTTTTCAGTTCCTGGGCAGCCCCCAGGTTGGTTTCCCTTGGTGGGAGATGGTGAGACTGGGATGGATGATTTGCCACTTGGAGAGCAGTGATTTGCAAAGGGAGGCATGGATGCATGGAGGGCAGCTGAGCCTTACCTGGCCCAAAGCACCCACCTTCCCCAAATGTCTGGGTGATGCTTTCACCCCTGAACTGAATGCAGCCCTGCTGGCTGGTGAGAGTAGCCAGGCCAAGCAGATTAGGGGAATACTGACCTTAGGGACTTTCTAAGCAAAATATTAGAGCTTGAGGACTTGCCCTTAACATTGCAGAGGAACAAAAAAACCTGTGGCTTTTTAGCTCACTCTCTTCAGCTCATAAAAGGGCAGTGATGAGGATGAAACTGGTTTTCTCACCACGATGAAAACATCTGAGGAAAATTTCTGCTTACCTTTAAAATGGTCTCCAACATCACACTACAGAATTATTATTACTATTTGAATCTTGTGGTTGAATTTGACAGGGAAAAAAATAGGATTGCATAGATTTTGATGTGAGGCAGCTCAGCAGCAGATCCCTCCTGGTGCTGTTTCAGTGGCTGATAAGGTGGAATTTAACATTTTCCAGATCCAGACTGGGCAGCAATCTTGCTTTCTGTTGCCACAATTTAAAAGTTCCATTGTCAAAAACTGCACATGCTGTAGATATATCTTCCCCTCTCCCCCCCCTCCCCCTTCTCTGGAAAGAACCCTTAAAAAATAAGTTCTCCTTTTCTTTGCTTTCCATTTGGAATGCTCACTGAAAATGCAGCGGCGAGCATGCTCGGAAGGTGTTGAGGATGTGCCCGAGCGGCGCAGGGGGAAAATCTTCCTGGGGCGGTGGCAGAGGAGCCTCTTGGTGGCGCCTGTGCACGCCGTGTGCTGCTTCCCTTTGCCCGGTGATGCGGGCATCGATCTTCCCCTGGAAACACAGCGCTCTGTATTCCTGCTCGCTGCCCTTCCTCTCTAGAAACTCTGCTTGGGGACTGGCACTCCGGGCTGCCTTTAGTCAGGGTTTGCTACCATGGGAGGAAAAGATCAAATTGAGACTGATTGCTTTCAAATGGAATTGAAACCAAATCACACGGAGTTTTCTAGGTTTTCACTTTTGTTACTATTCTAATTTTAGTGGTCATTCCCTAAATAGTTTCCCTGCATTTAGTATTTTTAAATTTTCAGATTTTTTTTTTTTCAGTTTGGAATGTTTACTGTAGGAACATTATTAAATATAATTCCAAACCTTTTTAATGTTGCTTTGTACTTTCCATTTATACAAAGTGGTAAATATAGGTGCTTAGATGTTGCATTATGCGCACACACACACACACATGTATATGTGGAAATCCAGATTTATTTGTATGCTAGTACTCCAGTAAGTTACGATCCTTCAAATTTATCAGACGTGTATGTATATCTGGCTACAGTTTTTGTTGTGGTGAGCATTTTTGCTCGCGCAGAATTTCTGTTTGTAATTACAATTCCCTTTACTATCTATCTCATCTAAGTGCTGGATAGCAAAGGTAGCAGAACCATGCCCTGGAGTGCTATAATTGCATAGTACCTGGTTTTCTGAGTGTATTTTGTTTAAAAAGCTGTAATGTAATAAATCTTTCCTTTCTTTCCCCCTAGCTGCTATTTGCAGCCTGGTAGTAGCTAGCGCCTTGAGCAGAGAGGGGGCCCCTCGGTGTGAGCCATACAAAAGGACAGGGTGTTTGTACCAAAATGCCTGGTTCTGTGGGGGGCACGGGTGCTTCAGGTGGGGAGCAAGGAGAATTGCTGCCTCCATCTGGGCTGGGTGATGGGACAGAAATACTGCCACCATTGGCCACCGTGTGAGTTTTGCTGTTGTTACTGTCATGAGGGGCCTCGCTCCAAATTTTACTCCCTGTTAGGACTTTGGCGGGTTTTGGCCATTTGTGTCCAAAGCTGTCATTAGCACTTCTCCTGATTTTCCCCTGAGGCTGAAGCTGTGGACATTGGTGAGCTTTGGTGTGTATCTGTGTGCAAGGAGATCACATAAATCTGCAGATGGATGGGCAAGAATAGCCACTGACTGCTCTGCTTCTGCACTGTTTAGCAGAGAAAAGAGCTCTAAAGGAGTGTGTGAGTGAGGCAGGTACAGAAACTCACTTTCAGAACTAATTGCATCTTGCAGGGAAGAGTCAGATTTGCTGATAGATAGCTAGTCTCATGGCCTCAAGGTTTGGATACCGTTACTTGTAAAGGGAAATTATTTTATAATAATAATTTGTAGTAAAACATTTTAAAAAGCAAAATCAGGAGAACCTGTTCCCCAAAGCTGTGCTATTTAAAATAAAGCAATGAAATAGGGATGTCAGATTGATCTAATCAGCAAGCCTCTGTATTGCATTGGAGGTAAATTACACAGTGATTCAAAGAATCAAACTAGTAGGCACATAATCAGTAATCTAAATATATTTGCAGACTCTAGAGTTGGTATTTCCAAATAATAAAAAAAAAATTTAAAAAATCCAGAAGTTTGAAGTAGCTGACCCAGAGGCAGTCTGCATTACATGGCTTATGATGTATTGGTATTACACTTGCAGTTTGCACGAATTCAGAAATAATTGAGAAAAAGCAAGAAAGTTTCATTTACCGTGTATTCAGGAATATATTAAAACTTTTGTTGAACATCTCAAATTTTTTCTTTCTTCTACTATTCTGCTTTCAGGCTAGAATTGCACAGTTTTGCCTTCCTGAGCTTGGTGCAGACAAGTAAAGCTGAAGAGTCTTGTAAAGGAACTCCTGTTTGAAATACATTATAAACCTGCTCTTCTCCACATGTATTTTTCCTTTCTCAGTACATGCAAATGCATACTTATAATATAAACTGAGATAAATTTTAGAGCTATCTAGCCCATTTATTTATTATTTTGGTGGGTTTTCATACTTTAAATTATGAATTTGTTTCTGGAAATTTCAATATTTTCAGTATTCCCAGCTCTCTGTTGGCTATGGGACTAATCTATCTTATCTGCCTTCTACCCAAATAGTTTGTTGTTGCCTCATCTTCTGCTATGGTTGGAACCACTAGTTTTGAGGGAAGTGTCTTGCATCCCATGCTCCCAACTGGTATGTAGTTGGATTGACTTTCTACAGGGAAAGCTTCATTTTTGGAAAAAAACGTGAGAATGTATTTCTCTGGTTTATTTGTGCAGTATTTTTTTCTCTAGATTTCACAGTAAACAAGGTTTGTTTAGACCCTGTAAGTAAAGTTGTAGCAGAAAGTGTGTCAGTGTCAGTTTAGAATTAATATTTATATCTGAGAATAATTAGTGAAATCATGTTGTTTTGAGTAGTTTTATAAACATTAAAAATAAAAGTTACCATAGTTTACAGAGATGTATCCTTTGCTCCTTAGTGTATAGAGTTACACATTTGGGGGTTGAAAGAGTTCATGCTGAAAAAGATGAACAAAGCTGAAACCATATTGCATTATCTTAATTTGGTTTGGTTGAATTATGTCGAAAATGATGCTTGAAATATCAGAGTGAGCTCTTAAGAATGGCAGTACCAGTTCACATTACCCTGGTGTGCTGTCACCCGTGTTTTGTTCCTTTTTGCTTTCTTTCCCTCACAATGATTTGCCCCTGTGGACCCTGGTGCTGTGTTGCACCGTCTGCCTGGGTGTGCCCCTCGTAAGAGTGGCAATTGTGGGCTGGGGTCATTAGCCAGTTCAAAGTTGGAGCTTCTTAGGTGATGAAGAACTGCCATTCTCTCCTCCCACCCTCAAGTGTTTGTAATTCTGACCCCCATGTGTACAGTGGTTTTCTGGCAGAAGTCACTTGCTGGTGGAGAGAACCATGAATCCATGGAGAGCATTCCTAGGGTGTCAGTCTTCCCCACCCCAGGGAAGGACTGGGAGTGTGATGTCCTGCTACTGAAGGTGTCCTGCATAGTCCTCTGCTTGACAGGGAGCTTGGAGGCACAATCTAGTGCCCTCCACACACATGCCTTCCTCATTAATTCTGGTGATATGACGTCCTGCTGTTGTGTCATCTAATCAACCATCGTAACAGGGGTGTTTTTCTTCTGCCACTTCAAAAAAAATCTTCTAACCATTCCCAGGGAGCCTTTGTCCCTTCCCCTTTGGCTCCTGCCTGACCACGTTTTGGGATTCCTCCCTCTGCTTAGTGTCACTGGACATGGGCAGATTACAGCACTGCTAACCTCTCCCTTTTACTGTAGAAGTATCATCCTCCAGCTGTGGCTACTAAAATCCAGAATGTTGTGGTCAGAATGGAAAAAATGAGAAGGGGAACCTTAGGGGAATTCAGGTCCTGGTGAGGAGTGCTATCAGCTCATGTGCTCCTTGGCTCCTGTTCCTGCGCCATGGACCTGGCTGTGGTTTGCCTGAGATGTAATTGGCCAGATAAATGATAGGCAAGATGGAAGGAATGTGTAACATCTGCATATATGGGTCTGTGACTTCAGCTTCCACATGAAGACGTGCAAACCTCTGCCTGGACTGGGGGACTCAAGCACAGTTTTACATGGGAAATGGAGAAGATTCTAAATCACATAGAGAATTGTTTTTATTATTTGGCCATACGTCAGTTTCTGTGGAAGACATTTGCCCTGAGATTGAGGAGGGCTTGAGCAGTCTATCTGTGTTGTCTAGTGTAATTGTACTGGTTATTTGGATATCTTCCTTACTCATGCTCTGGGCTGGGCCAGCAGGGCTGAAAGGAATTTGAGCATCACTTCTGAAGCAAAGGGAGAATAATCATGTTTTACAGAGTAAACTCATTAGATATATTCTTCTGTGCATTTGAACTCTTTTGACAACAAATTTCTCCCCTTTGCTATGGACCAGAGCCCCAGACAACTAAACTTGCTCCTGCTCACTGAAAGCCAGAGCAGCTCTGCAAAGCGTTACATTAAGGGGAAGGGAGGGAACAGGTTAACAGCCCCTCCCCCTAAAACCTAGTGTAAATAAATATGTATTATGGTTTTCAAAGCATTTTTTCCTTCTTCTTGAAGTATTTCTTAGAACAATTATGTGAGAAATTCATTATATGTGAGGATTTTGTAATAACAAAGTGGAGTAGCTGTTTGCAGACCTGCTCCCCTCTGTAAATGGGAACATGCCACATGACAGTGGGCCTGATATTACTGTTCTAGGCATCGCTGATATAGCTGTTTATTCTCTGGGCCTGGAAGAAATCCAGCAGGATTTAGTTTTATGAGGTTTAATGTAAAGGTGTTGTATTTCATGAGATGAAATCATAACACAGTGGGTTTGCAAGAATTCTGAAAGATTATTTTTTCAGAGTGTTGGCAAGCATGATTCTCCTGTGAATTACGTGTCTAAAAAAGAAATATAGATCTTCTTTCATTGGGTTGAAATGATAACTAATCCTTAATCCTTCCTAGATGGCCTGTGTCATTAATGCTGCCTGTGCATTTAGAATGTGTGCAGGTAACAGCTTTAATTCTCTAAAGCTATGCAGTGCACAGCTGTGCTATAGCCACAGGGGCTAGCCACGTATTTGAAATGCCTGCTCTTATTTTTGGGACATGTCTTTGAATTTTGGATGTTTTTTGTTTCTTGATTTTGTGAAGAAGAGAGAGAAGCATCTCTCACCTATTCATAGTTGTAGAAGGCCTATTAGCTTTATTACCTGTGTCTGCAATATGTCTGTGAATACTTACCTTATGCTTGAGCAGATTTTCCTTTGGCTGTTTGCTTGTAGAGAACGTAATTGTTGAGTAGCTTCTTGAGGTTTCCCTTTAGATCTGCCTGTTATATTAAGTAGATGAATGAGATTGCACTTATTTAGCAGTGTCAGTTCCTACTGCTTTGCTTTACAGCAGTGTGTGTATTTGCTCCCTGTTTACCTTGCCTTGTTCTGGGAAAGCAGAAGGGTGGCTCTGTGAAAGAGGTACAGGGCTGGGAAAAAATTATTTTATTTTCAGCTTTGCTTAATTCAGTGAGATTTCAAAAACACTGTTGCAACTATCCGTATAAGTTTTGTTTTCTAGCAGAGGGGGTTTAGACATTTTTAGAGTCAGTCAACTAATGCTCCAAGGTCCTATCACTGAGCTCTGAAACTTACCTCATTATTTAGCCCAGCACAAAGGGATGCTCAGCCCTGTCACCAGTCTAAGGTTTGGCAGTACAAATGTACACAGATAAAGTAAAACCCCTCAGCTGTAACCTTATAGGACAATGTCTTCTTTTTATGAGGGAAGTTGGCATCTTGCTCCTTGCAGTTAAATATTTTGAAAAATATTATATTAAATGTATATATGTTTTTATATACTTAAGTATTTTTTTAAAAATTTCATAAGGAGGGGACAAATTCTGACTACTTTGGCTCTATTTTTTTTTTAACTGCTTTAGGAGCATTTGCACTGTAATGCATATTTGAGCTTGGGTCACTCACTGGTAATATCATGCTGTTGGCTTTGCATGTGGTGAGAAGAGGTAATATACCACTTACTTCCTTGACACTCATCTGTTACTTTACTCTTTTGTTCATGCTGAAATTGGAGGTGATAGAAATGCATAGCTATGTGTTATTTTTTGGGTTAGATTTGCATTAATCAAAAACGGCCTGACTTACTGTGATGGCATTAACAAGTACAGCTTTATCCCCATCTGTGGCTACCAAATCAGGACTGTTTGTTAAAAGTTATTCCCTTCTCTAAATTGGCAGTTCATTATGGGGGATGCTGTTCAGTATTTGCAAACATTCCTTTGGAGAGGGGGACCTTATGTGCTGCAGTATTTATGCGATGGATGAGAGCTTGAGCACAAAATATCTTCCAGCCAGGCATCCATAAATCAAGCTGTGCTTTGAAGGGAAAAGTCTGGATATCCCAAATTGTGAGTTACTATATTTTGATTTTCAGCTCAAATGTAGTCATTAATATTGGGTGCCCTTTAGCCTACAGGTGAAATGACTGGAAAAAAGAGGATGGACTTCACAATATAGAGAGAAGCTTTTTCCTGACTCAGGTTTTGTTTTGCTTGTATTTTCACTGAAAAACCATTGCACAGAAATATTTCCAGAATTGTTACAAGCCACAGACTAGTATGCAGTAAATAATATTCTTACCTGTGACCCCCTGATCAGGAAGGAGGAGATGAGGCTTTCAGACAGCTGGAAGAAGTCTCCAAGCCCTAGTTCTCATGGCAGGCTTTGGTCACCCCAACATCTGCTAAAGCAGCAATGCAGCTGAGCACACAAGCAGCATAGGAGGTTTTTGGAGCTCATTCATGGTGATATCCTGATGCAGGTGATGGAGCAGGCAAAGAGGGGAAATGTTCTGAAGCACTGGCTGGGGAGGCACAGGCCAGGGACAGCTTTGGCTGTGGTGACTGTGAGATGGTGGGTCCTAAGATGAGGAAGCAAGGCAAATAACAGGACCATAGCCCCTGACTTAAGGAGAGAAAACTTGTGCCTTTTCAGGGTCTTATTTGGAAAAATCCCATGGGTTATGAACCCAGAGAGATGAGGTGTCTGGGAGGTGTGGTAGGTTTTTTTCCAGGATCACATTCTCTGCGTTCAGGAGCAGGAAAAGCAAGCAAAGGCAGCTTGGTTTCCTGCTAAGAGAGCTGCACTGAAGAGCAAGGTGCTTTTAACTAAATTCAAACACAATAGGCAGCATGCATGAGGTAAAAACAGGGACAGGTAACTCAGGAGGCACATAGAGATGATGTCCAAGCATGCAGGAATGGGGTTAGGAAATCCAAAGCCTACTTGGAGCTGAATCTGACAAAGGATGTGAAAGGAAGGGCTATTACAAGTACATTGGCAGTAAATGGGAGAAAAGGAAAAATATGTCTCTGTTTCTGAATGAGGCAGAGGACTTGGTGAGAAAGGACACAGAGGTACCTAAGGTTTTCACGGCCTTCCTCATTTAGGTCTTCTCCTGGGCCAATTCTCTTTAACCTCTTCAGTAATGACCTGGATACAGAGTGAACCCTCATAAAGTTTGAAATAAAATGTATCATCATTTCAGGTGACACAAAACTCAGGAGTGAGAGACCAGATGGTTGTGCTGTCATTCAGAGAGACCTCGATAAACTGGAGAAATGGGCCATAACAGTCACATGATGTTCATGAAAGCAAAATGCAAACTCCTGCACCTGAGGACAGACAACCCAGGGCAGCGGTGCATAACGGGGATTGACCATCTGGAGGGTACCTTGGGTTCTGGGAGTCCTGGCAAACACCAAGCTGACTGTGATCCAGCAGTGCACAGCTGTGGCAAGGAAGGCTAAAAAGTACCCTGGGCTGTTGGGAGAGAGGGATCCAGCAGGTGGAGGGAGGTGATCCTGTCCCTGTACTTAGTACCAGTGAGGCCTGAAGTGCTGTGTCCAGTTTTGGGCTCCCCAACAAAAGCAAGGTGTGAATTTACCTGAGACAGCCCCCATGAGAGGGCCAGAAAAATGATAAAAGGATCAGAGCATCCCTCCTATGAGGAAGAGCTGAGAGAACTGGGTCTGTTCAGCCTGGAGAAGAGAAGGTTTGGGATGGAGTCAGGCCCTTTCCAGTGGTGCTCAATGACAGACCTGGAAGCAATGGACACAAACTGAAACACAGGAGGTGCTGTCTAAACAAAATATAGCACTTTTTCAGTGTGAGGGTGGTCAAACACTGTCAGTTTGCTCAGAAAGGTTGTAGAGTCTCCATTTTTTGAGATATTAATTTATCCCTGTTTGATTAGTGGGGTTGGACCAGGCCATGTCCAGAGGTCTCTTCCAGCCTCAAGCATTCTGAGAGTCAGTGCACTTTCAAAGCCACAAGGAATGTGGCTGTGTGGGACAGATGGAGCCAGCAGTACCTGTGCTGGAGAAGCTGGTGGTAAGGAGTCTAGAGCAACCATTCTGGAGCAGTGTAATTGACTGTGGATTTTGAGGTTTTGGAACACCATGAGTGCACAGGCTCATGTTCTGGGAGCACATAAAATATAGCACTAAGCATCCCTTGGTAAAAATAAAACAATCAAGCTAAAAGTCTGCCTTTCTCATCATAACAACATGATGAAACTTTTCCTTGGAATTCCAATTTTCTGTTATTTACTTTGCCAGACTGTAATCAGAAATAGATGCTCCATCAGAGTCTGACACAGTGATGTGTGAGCTGTAGTCCAGGAGGAATTCTAAGATCTCAGAATAGAAAAAATGGTGTAAATAATATATTCTGTTTCAAGACAAGGAGGAGTTGCAAATACTTCAAATCATGGGTTATAGGGGAAAGTGAAAAGGTCGTTTCTAGAAGGTAGCCAGTGTCAGAGTCGTTATTTGCCTGTACCAGCCATTTAAAACAGAAAATTAGTGTTGTCTCTTGATAGGTTTTTAAATTTTCCCTGGTTGGTATGTAAGAAGATAATGAATAATGAAATTACATTAAAATGAAAGGTGTCTGTTTTTGGCTGTTTGAAGGGCCTGGAAAGGCCCGGAGTGGCCTTGGGGCAGCCCGCGTATCGAAGGACGAGAAGAGGCTTCAGTTCTTCTTTCGGTTTTTATGTTTATTAATTGTTTATCTAAAAGATGTTCTTTCAGCCGAACAGAGATCTGCTCAGCAGTCAGCCATGAGCACACTGTGCTGCCCTCCGGGCAGCCACCTATCTTTATACCCATTGTTACGTGTACAATATTTATCATTTTTCCCCAATACCATTTATTCTTATTACCCGGTGCACTTTCAGTAATAACCAATCCAAAAGTGCCACCATCACCAAAGAAGATGGAGGAGAAGAAGAAGAAGAAGAAGAAGGACAGGACACGCCCCAATTCCTCCATCTTACTTCTCTAAACCCCCCTGTACATAAATCCTAAACCCTGTGTCTCACCCTCTAATTAACTAATTCCTTCACCATTCACCCCGGTGAAGTCCTCCTATCCTCATACAGGTGTCGTCTCCCGCGTAGGGTCAAAGTCCTGCCACCAGACACTTCTGGCAACATTCCAGGACTCCCGAGCCCCCCAAGGGTGGTCTCGGTGGCTCGGCATCTCAGGACTGAGATCCGACAGAAAGGTGTTCATTTTTTTTGCTAATGAGACTGAGAAGAGAGCATGACTGAGAAAATACTGGGAGGGTACAGTAGTTTTCAGAAATTAGATTCCTTTCACAAAAATTTTACTTTTAAAGCATGGAAAAATATTGCAGCTTTATCTGCTTTGGGAATGAAATATATAGGGCTTCAGAGGAGATGAAGCCTTCTGCTTGTGCTAAATGCAGTCCTTACCCTGACAAATCTTCAGGCCATTTGTTTATGCTGCATGCTCCAGCCAAATCCCCCAGCTCCCTTGGGGAATGGCACCCTTTGGATACAATCTGCCATTCGTTAAGTGCTTTGCTGCAAGGAGCCCTTTTTTATTACACGGAATTGCTCGAGCTTTGCTTGAAATCCCAGGTTTTGTCTGTGGCATATGCATGGATATGCTTGCAGTGATTGCTGAGTTTAACTGTTCCCCTGTGTGAGTGAACATGAAGTGTGTACTGAGTTCTGTGTGCTTACACACACCTTTGGGTTCTGTGGGTGAGTGTGCATTCTGGCTGTGTGTGCAGGCGTGTGCAAGCACACACACACATGCAGAGGAAAGGCTGGATTCAGAAACTGTTTTCTGCTGTTTTAGCCAGCCACAAGGCATGCATTCTCCCATTACAGTGCTTCTTCAGAAGTGTTTCTCTTCTATTTTGCTGGGGCGAGAGGGAAATTTTTATAGCAATTGTACAGAGATCAGTTCCTGAGCAGTGTAACCTGCTTTCCAACCAAGTGTTCTACATCCCCTACTGTAATCCCAGGCTGTGGATTGCACCATCTCCAGTCTCCCCTGTCTCCCTCTGCCCAGAGCGTGTGGATGTTTTGGCAACTGCTGTTAGCTGTGGGAGCACTGCTTTAGGTTTCTTTTAGGTCCCCTGCTTAGCTGGCAATCTTAATGTAGAAATGTAGTCTTTTGGCTGCTACTCTTCTGTCAAATGTTAACACCATTGGCCAGTAGAGAAAAAAAGAATAGAGAGTGGAACTGGAGACACTTTCTCTAGCACTATGTAAGCCCTACCTCTTCCAGAAATCAGGGTTCCATCTAGGGATTTGAGGTAGGAAAGTCAAGGGGCAGGTGATGTGCTGGCATAGAAGACATCACTACTGTATGAAATATAGAAACAATAAGGACATTACTGTTTGCTCTTTTTATTTCTTTCTTTTTTTTTCTTTTAATATTTTTTGCTTGTCCTAGCAATGAATCGAAGAAAATCAGAAAGTTAAATAAGTGGCATATGTTTTTTCTTCTGTAATTCATCAGCTTTTCCATTGCAAGAATGTCCCAGACTTTTGGAATCCATCTGTTCAGTTACAATAAACCTGAGTTTCAGCCTCCTGCTGTCATAACAATTCTCTCTGCAGGAGCAATAGGAGCTGGAGTGATTGATGAGATCTCAACTTACTATCCTCTTTCAGCCCAGGAAGAACATAGTGCTGGGATAATTGACCCATTGTTTCAGCTCAACATGTAGGCAGTCTAGCAGATAAAAGGCACTTTGCATCTTCCAGCAGTGCTTCTCTGGTGGAGCTGTGCTGACTTGAAGCTAGGTTTATATGGGAATTCAAAATCAGGCTGCTTTATTTTAACTGACACAAAAGAAAGGGAGAAGTTGCTATAGGCAGTCATAACCCCTCAAGTGTGGAAGTGATATCTTGGGTAGTTTCTGTGGAACAAGGGAGGAGTCCCTACTGGACAGGGAACTTTTACCCCAAGGTTTAATACAGAAGTATTTTTGACTGTAGTTGTGCAAGGCAAGTGGGAGCAGATACACTCAAGAAAATATTTTATTCCAATAGCAATAGTCACATCAGAGAAGAAGTAGCTGAAACATTGTTCTGTTTTGACCTGTGTGACAGGAGATGATGAAGAGGATAGAAGTCTCAGGTCCCTCTCTTGCTTATTAATTTCTTTTTCTTTTGGGATTGCTTCCTTTTTTCCAGCCCTTCACCTTAGCCTTCTTGGTTGTTATATGCAGAGTGTATTAACTAACTCTATTTATACAAAGATGAACTGTCAAGCCTTCATTAAGAATATCAGCTGCTCTATTCCTGGTCATTCCTTCAGAAACAACAGCTAATAAATCCCCATCACTGAAAAGGGGCACTAAAACACTGTGTAGAAGTCTCTGGGAGGTTTGATTTTGCTCCCTTGAATTTGCTTGGTGACACAAAGGCTTACAGGGTCATCATATGGTCTGGAAGGTAACTGTCATGGGAGACTTTGGCTCCTGAATTCCCATGTGTTATTTGTGGTGGGTGTTCTGCACATCACCAGCTAGCTTAACAAAGAGTTAATGGCAAGCAAGGCATATTCATAAGATGCTATTTCCCTCAGTCTGTTCTCAGATAAGATGCCAGTAGCTATTACTCTACCATGCCCTAGGGGATCTAAAATAGAGGAATTTGGACCTAATCTCAAATTCTGTGTTTCATTCCCAGGAGAAGTGGTCCTTCTGTGTATCCAGTTGTACTGGACATCCAAACTGGTGCTCGAGCTTCACAGTAAAGGTATTCTGCCTTTTCCAGAGCTATTTGGCATAGATCACGTACCTCTGCAGATATTTTGGTAGAAGCCAAAGGAGTTGCCTGTATTGATTTACTCATGAGGCTTGGAGGGGGCTGTGGGAGCTGGAGTGAACCTTTGCTCAGTAATTTCTTGGCCTCTGTAAGGGAATGTATCTGCCTGAAGGAAGAGGGAAAACCAGGGTTGTGAGGAAGATCACAATCTGACTTCTCTTCGATCTGTGAAAGTAATACACTTCTTATGCAGAGCACCTCTGTCTGTGGGGTTTTCAATTCCTGTGAACATGTCTCAAGTGTTTTTTTTTGTGGTACAGCACATGCAAGGCTCTGTTGATGAATTAAGTGATGTTCAATTTTTATGTGAAAATGTGTGCAATTATCTCTCAGAGCTAAGGGGAAGGCCAACATGCCCGTCTTTGATCAAACGCACATGGTTTCATTTTCCACTCTTCTGCACATGCAAAATTGGATGTTTTATAAATTGCACTTGTGTGAAGGTTACTCTATGCACCATGCAAGCTTTTTGATACATGAGACTACTACATGATCTCGTGAGAGCTGTGAACCACTGATAACTTCTGCAATTTTTGATACAGAGACTAAGTGCCATGCCTTTGGAAGCACGATATAGCTGCATATAGGGTTTTAGTTTCCCTAGTGTGCTAAGAGAAGATTCTTCTAAATACTGGAGATTACATCTTTGGCTAGCAGAAATTCTTGAAGCTGATTTCCCTTTGCAAACCACACTCTGGTGATTCAGACTGAAGAATGCTTTAAGCCTTTTGTCTGAAAGGTACATGTCTTATGTAGGCTTCTGTTTTAATTTACTGCACTTGTAAGCAGGTTTTTCAAACTAGTCACAGTGGTCTCTTTATATAAATCACAAGGAATAGTCCACCCTCAATACCCTTTCCAGTCCTAGCCAACGAGTCAAGCCTTGTCAAAGACCATTTTAGAAATCTTGAATAAATCTGACATTATGTTGAGACAGCTGTTAAATATATTTATTCCCCCCCCTCCCCGGTTTCCTTTCTCTCACTATGAACAATGCAATTGTAGTGCTATTTTTAGCCCAACTTTTCATTTCAGTCATATGTATTTCTACCTTCCATGCACACTTAAGTTAATTTATTCTAACATGAGAAATACTGGGAAAGTCACTAACCCCCACAAAAAGTTTTTACAAGCTGAACTGGAGGCTAGCTGTTGCTCATACACAGTCCAGATGCCCAAGCCCACCATAAAGGAGTAAAATCAGATTTCAGGGTGCAGTCTGACTCTTACATATGTCTTCCCTGAAACAAATGTCTCTAGAAAACAAAAACTTCAGCAGAGGTACCTAAAATAACCTTTGTCTGAGGGCAGTTGGCTTCAGTGTGGAAGGGAGACTGAAGTCTCTTGATCTTTCTTGTTTAATAGGATTTTACCTAGCAGGAGAGAGTAAGGGTATTGTGGTTTTTTTGGTGTGTTTGTTTTTACTGAGAAACATGATATGGAAAACAGAAGCCTGCTCCTGTTTGTCACATAGTCTTTCTGAAGTTGGGAGTGTCAGTGTTCCTCAATCATAAATGAACCACTCTTAGGTTGGCAGCTGTTTTCTTCCCTTTGGCAAGTGCCCCTTTCTACTGCTGGTTTTCCTTCATAGGCTGGCATGGAGGTGGGAATTTGAAACTAGTGTGGTGTGCACGTGGGGTGAGATCCTTGCAGTCTACCAGGGGCTTTTTCCCAGCTCCCAAATGCTTGTCTTCTTCCAGAGTGATCAGGAAAAGTGCACTTCTGCATGAGGGCAGGAATGCATCTGCTGTGCTCAGGTATTTGGACAGAAGTCTGTGTTCCCCAGTGGTGTGCTGGGGACCAGTGCATCACTAATGGTGACTGTTAGTGAGTCAGGAATGGGGCAAATGAGGTGGATAGCAGTGACCCATCTGTGCTGGTAGTTAAGTGTATGGTATGGTCTGCTTTCAGCTTCTGAGTTAAGGAATAACATCACTAGCTTGGAAAAAAAGTGGAGAACTGTAACTCCTCTATTGTTGCCTTTCCAAAGGGGATTAAATAAGACAATAACTAATAAATAATATAGAGAGTTTATGGGTCTGTCTTCAATCGGAGTTTAAACAAAGAGGTCTGGGCTTTTTAAGTGCCTTCTCAAATGTGCAGCTTTCTGGAAATACTTCTTGCCAGAACATCCCTGGCATCTCAACAGAGACAGTGCTTCCTCCCTGAGCAGTGGTGGCCGAGCCGGGACAAGTGAGGGAGATGATGGCGTGGTGGTGACAAACTGGTGCCACTGCGCCGTGCCCGTCACGGCTGTGTGTGTGGCCAGCGCCGTGTATGTGTGTGTGTGTGCTCAGGGGTTGCACGTGGGCGTGGTGTGACCCAGTGCCACCTCCCTGGGACACCTGTGCCCTCAGCTGCTGCAGGGCAGGCCCCCACCCCAGCAGCTGTGGCACCACTGGGGGCTGGCTGGCTCCCACATGGAGCGAGGAAACTGGGAGCGTCTCGGGCACACTTGGCTGCTGGTCACTGGAGAGAATCAGAAAATTAGAGAATTAACCAAGGCTATATATAAAAATTAGGTTTTGTGTCTACTCTGGGCATTGAGGGTTTGTTTTTTTTTTTTTTTCCTGTAGACCAGAGAGGGGAGCTCACCTGCTTTTTGTTCCCTGCCACCCTGTTCTCTGCACCAAAGTGCATGCTTTCTGTAACCCATTAGGAAGGGTGGAAGACTTAGGCATTATTCATGTTGTGTCTATGGCCCTCACAATTATAAACTTCCTGAGATCAGAGGGAATAGATCCTTGCCAATTAGAAGGTCTTTTAATGTCAAGTTGTGACTAATAAACATCTGAGCTGCAGATGTGGTACTGTAAGTGTACCTGTTGCCTCAAACTTTTCTAGCATTAATTACTCTGGTGATTGCAGGTCATGGTTATGCACCTTAGCTATTTTTGAGGATGAAATAATGCACTTTCTCTTTGTTCCTCATCCATTTGTGCAACGTAGAGATGTCAGCCCAGTTAAAAAATCAAATTTCCATTTCACCCATAATTTTAAGCTATGTTTACAACAGCAAAATGATGCTATTTGCATGCTGTATGCTTTTAAAGGTGTGTTTCCGCAGTCACCATCACCAGAATTCAACATCTTAACTAAGGAAAACCCTACCATCTGGTAAAAATGAAAAATAGAGTCCCAGTAATGCACACAAACTCAGCTTGCACTGAACTCAGGTGGGTTTGGATGCCAGCAGCTATCAAAGTCAGGCATCAGTGCTCCTTTGGTGAAGTTAAAACTCATTTTTCCTATGTCTAGAAACAGTTTTGAACATAATTGGAAACTGAATCCTAACTCTGAAATCTGAGACTTTCTGGCATCAGCACAGATTTTAATGACTTGACGTGTCTGTTCACCCCAGTATCCCAGGGCAAAACACCCCCATATGAAGCACTCTTTACTCCAAATTCATATCTTAGTTTCATGGCTGTGGTAATGACAGAAGTAGTTGATTAGTAATGGCCATCCCCTTTCTGTTTGCCCTGGCCTTGTTTCTCTCTTGAATAGAGTTTACAACATTTTTTTTCCTTTTTTGTTTTTCCTTGGCTTTACAGTAGTACTGCATCAAACGTTACCCATAATCTTTTGTCCTGAGCATCTTTTGGGCATTTCAAATGCCTTTCATGAAGCCAGGGCCTCCATGCTGTGAAACACTGACCCCACTGTGATTCCATTTGCAATGTGGTTTCATCTCTAACAGCTTCTTGTTCTGTGTTTCCCCACTGCACAGTTGTGTGTGTGTGTTGGGAGGTGAGAGAGGGGACAGGGACCATTGCTTGAAATCTTGTCTTTTCTCACTCCTAGTTTTCTTCTCATCACCCCACTCCAGCTTCGTTGTAAAATTATCCAAAGCAACCCAGCAGAGTATAATGGTGCCTATGAATGAAACTTCACCTTGTATTAATGTTAAGTATTTCTCTTACTATGCTAATGTCTGGAAAGTGTTCTGCAGATAGGCCACAAATTGCTTTAGAATATTTTCTCTGTGTCATTTTGCTCTCTGCCCTGGATCAGCAAGAATATGGTTCAAATATTAATTTTATGGTGTGCCTCTCAAGAGTGGAGTATAATGTTCAATTGTGCATTCCATCTGCAAGGCACTGGATGCACAATCCTGCATTAAATAAAAAACCCAACGTGTTTTAAAGAAGAAACAGAAAGAAAGGATATGGCACATAAAAACAATGGAAGAGCCTTCCATTATGCTCGCCTTTGTGTAAAATCAGAGGGAGTTGTGTAAACCAGACAGAAGTCAAATGTCTTAAAAACAGGGTTCGTACATGACTTAGATTATGTCATGCTCTTAAAACCTTTCTGCAAGATACAAGTTTAGAAGTTGAATGATGCCTCAGATAAATATACTGGAGACCTTATGATGCACACATTTCACACACTCATTCCACACACCCATACACATGTGTGTGGGTTTTCTACTCTGTTCAGCAAGTCCCTTAAAGCTCTGGCAATGCCTCTAGGAAGGATCCTGTCACCGTGGGCTGTGAGAAGTGCTTGAGTGCTTGCAATGGCATTCTCTCCTCCTTGCAGCAGGAGAACCTGAACAAGGCTATGGCTTCTTTCGCTGTCTAGAGACCTAAAAGTAGAATTATCTTGTCCCCTTCCTCAAGGTTGGTATTTCAGGGTGATATTTGCTTTGGAGTCAAATGGCTATCTTTGCGTCATTCAGTAGAGTGTAAATAGTGTAAATCTCCCTGATGATGCTGCCCAATTTCTATGTGTCCTCTCACGAACATCTCCATTTTTCTCACAGTGCTTTTTCATGTGGACTGTGAGATCTTGGTGGCTGTGGAACTTCCCACACAGGAGCAGCTGGAACCAGGCTTATGACTTGCATTAATTAATAGGTAATGAGGGGGCCTAGTGAAAGCCCAGTGTTGAACAGCAGGGCTCTGAAGTACGCCTGATTGGGGCAAAGGCAAATGCAGGGTACCAGGCTGAAATTCAGCAGCCTGATGTCTTGCATAGAAGGAGATGGCCACTCTTCAATGCAGATGCTTTGAATGCCACTGAGAACGGGGCACGTTCTGGAGAGGGAGAAACCTGGTGGAGCCTGTTCTCTGCTCTCCCTTGGGACAGCAGCTCAAGTGCTTCTCTGCGTGGGCGCTCAACCATTCAGGTTTACTAGAAGGAGTATCTCAAGTATTCCTCCCCAGAGTGTCTGCTTTTTTCAGGAAAACACACTGCTTCTTTCTTTGGCACCTCCCCAAGTGCTCTTGGCAAAGCTGTCAAATGTGTCATTGTAATGGGAGGCCTCTTTGCCGCGGTTTGAGCAGCAAGAGCTGGCTGGGAAGCGCGGGGCCGGTCTGAGGAGGACTGGTTGCAGAGAGCTCTCAGCGGAAATCCTTTGACTCTGGAACTTGTTTGCTCTGGCAAACTCCCTATGCCTGTCTGGACATAAAGAGGGTTCAAGACACATGGCTTTTGTTTGGTTTTCCTGGAGGGAAGGCTTTGCTTTTCATTTGGCTGAATTTCTGGGTGGTAGAGAAAGAGGGAGAGAGCGAGAGTGTGCTTCAGGCTGAATCGATCTGTTTCTTGTGTGAGGGTGATACTGATGCTTTTCAGTGACCTTTTGCTTTCTGAATCAGATGCAAGTATCACAGAGGCAGGCTCTTCATGTGCCTTTGACAATGAAATAGAGGTTAAAGTACATGAGGGAAGGTTTCTCTTGTTTCTTAGCTACAGGTGGACATCAGATGAATGCTCTCACTCTGTAGCTCCCAGCAGCCTCTAGCTCTTTTTCTGCCACTTCTGGGTCTTCTGTCACAACCTCACATGGCCCTGACCCACCTAAAGAGCTCTCAAGTGGTTAGGAAAGGGAATTCATCACAAGGTGTGGTGTGCAGAAGACCACAAGAACTCCATGAGGAAGAATTACTTGAGTGCAGGGAAAATCACTGTAAGAAGACAACACGCAGTCTCTAATGTATTGTTTAAAAAGTGATTGTGGGGAGGAAAGCTTTGACTTTGCCTTCTAGAAAGATTGATTATTTATTTGTGAAATATAATCACATGAGGCAGTGCTTGTAATTTTATACTTGTTCTGAGAAGATAAGACACAACATTTTGTTAATCCATGGATTCTGGAGAGACTCTAGTCTTTAAAAATGCTTTGAAACCATGCCATGCATTGAAGGAAAAGGCACACAAACTGAAACGCAATCTAGCAGCAAGTCTGATCATTTTGTCTCCCCAAATGCAATCTGCCAGATCCTAGATCATTGCAGTATGCATTAGAGGCCATGTGGCAGGGAAACTCTCAACTTGAAGAGCATAATAAAGTGATGCTGCACAGCCTATACCAGCCAGGGATGTTGCTGAGAAACAAATCGTCAAGAAGTGTGTTTTCAGGAGCATTGTGTGAAAGGCTGAAGCTTTGCTGTTCTGAGAAGGCTGCAAATGTACAGCTTGTAAACACTGACATGAAACAGGAGTCCTGGAACTTGAGATTTATTTTCCCCCAAACCATTTTTAGACTGTGGAAAAGAACTTCAAGCAAGCATCAGCCTTGAGCACTGAACACCTAGAACTGGATTGATAACCCTCTGAAGGCACAAACTGGGGGATTTTTTCACTGATTTTTTTTTGCTATGGGCAATGCCAAATTCTCAGAAGTCAGATATCAGCACGCAGTAATTGCACCTTCCTCCTTGTAATAGCTAGTGTGATTTCTAACAAGTTTCACAAGGTGCTTTAAGCACACCCATTTCCCTGAGCTACACTGTGGTTTTGCCAGAAATTTGTAAGTTAGATCACAGCCCCTGCTGAGCCAGTGGGTGCTCCCAGCATGCTACCACTTCATCAGATAGTACAGAAAAGTAGGAAGAGATTAAATTACACCAGAGAAAGATATAAAAGTGCACCATGCATCCTGTGAAACCAGTCTAGGGAAAAAAACAAGCCTCACCAGTGCAAAGGGAAGTCAAGTCTTTAAAAGGGATTGCCCGTTGGGAAGTGTAATATCTATAATAAGTCTTTAAATGTATGTTTAGCAAAATGCTTCTCACAGAAATGAATATGTGGGAGCTAGGCCACGTTTTCAAATAAGCTGCAGTTTTCTTATCTCCCCACAAATACATGCCTGAAAAGTGCATTAGGTGTCTCCCTGCCTTTCCTCTTATACAGTTCTTTGCAGGTCGATGTCTCTTGGAAGGGCTGAGATTTCTGGTTTGTCCACCAGCAAGCATGGAGTGAGCTACAGGGGCTGCAGAGCAGCATCCCTCTGCTGAGCAGCAGGAGTTGGTCTGTCTGCTCAAGCCTTATCTCCCAGAGACATTTCCAATCCAGATCTTTACAGGGGAAGGGGGATAACCTGCATTATGCTTCAGTATCCTGGCTCAATTTGAGTTTAAGGAATTCCACTCTGACTTTTTTGTAAGGTCATCCTGCAGGGATATATTCCTTTTCAGGAGAATATTATTTACTTCAAATGTAAAATTCATGCCTCTTGTTTTAGTGCACCTGCAGTGTTTCAGCCTATTGGAAGAAGAACAATTTCTGTGCATGAAGTCAACCAGAGCGATCCAAACCTGCAAAGTAAGTAAGCACTATTCCTCCCAACAACAGCATCTTTGCAAGGAATCTTTTATTAGGAGCCTCACAACGTTCAGCCAGGGGAAATGCAAATACCTGCACCTGGGGAAAGTCCCTGGGAGCTGATACATTGAGGGCTACCCAGGTGGAAGGCAGCTTGGTGAGTTGTCAGTGTGTGCTTGTGGCCAAGACAACGAAATATGGCCGGTCTGCATTAGGAGAGATATTGCCAGCAGGTCAAGGGGGTGATCCTTCTCCTCTACTCAACGCTGCTTAGGACTCACCATGAGTTCTGTGTCCAGCTCTGGGCTCCCTGGCACAAAATGTAATGGATACACTAAAGAGAGTCCAGCAAAGGATCATGAAGATGATGAAGGGACTGGAACTCTCTGAGAAATAGCTTAAAGAGCTTCTGCAACTGTTCAGCCTGGAGAACAGAAGTTTTGGAAAGGATCCTATCAATACTTGAAGGGAAAGTCCATAGAACAGAGAGACAGGCTTTTTCCAGTGGTGCCCAGTGACAGGACCAGAGGCAAGGGTCACAAACTGAAACACTGGAGGTGCCTTGTGAACATAAAAAGAAATTCTTCTATTGTGAGAATGAATAAGCACTGGCAGAGTTTGCCCAAAGGGACTGTAAAGTCTCCATTCGCAGAGGTATACTCAAAATATACTGGATATGGGCAACCAGCTCTAGGTGGCCCTATTTGAGCAGTGGGGTTGGACAAGGTGACCTCCAGAGGTCTCTTCCAACAGCAACCAATCTGTGATCTAGGAGAGTTCCTACTTTTAAAAAAATATTTTCCTGAAGTGCTTTGAAACATCGCCATGTGAAGAATGTAGACCTTGCTAGGAGAACAGTTTTGCATCACATCTTTTTTTGTCCCACTGTTTTGGCTCCCCAACTGAGATTTGCCAGATACGCTGTTCAGTCTTGACTTTATGATCTTTGGTAGCATCAGAATGAGAAAGCAGATGCCACATAAATAATTGTGGAGTTTGGCTGGCTTTTCCCTGGTACTCAGCATGAGGCAGGTTGTAATGCTCTCTTCAGTGTTTGATAGAAAATAATGAGTGTTGCACTCTGTCTGTTCTCTTTGCATTCATCTCATATGCCCGAGTCTGAGCTTGCCTGGTGTCTTATTCAGTAGCCAAATTTTTAATTCATACTGTAGAAAGCAGACAGGTGTGTTTGGTTTGTGATGGCCTTTTTACTGTCAAGAGTCCACCTGAACTGTGAGTAGGTCCTGATTGTTGTCTATATTGACAGTCTGATTTTGAGAGTTATCTTAGAGGATTTGTTAGGATGTTCTAGACAGAGATAATGCATCTTGCATTCTGCAGGGTACAAATAAGGAGGCAGTCAAACCCAGCCTCCTGCCTTAGGAAAAGAGGTCTCTTCCAGCCTCCTTGGGTAGGGGTGAAGGGAGTTTTAGACTCTATGATCTGCATACCAGTTAAGCAAGGAAAATAGCTTCCTTCCTTCCTAACTTGGACACAGTAAAGGCAAATGCATTCTGGTGACATGATTTTTCCCTGAAGCAAAATGCTTTCAGAGCTTCACCCGCCATATGGAGCTCTGCACATGCAGTTTTCCATGAATATTGCATTAATCCATAGTCCAAGTTATGAATTGCAATCAATCCATTCTTGTGCTAACCAAGCTACAGCTGCTCCCAGCTGAAAAGTCTTTTGAACTCTGCCAGACGAAATATTCCAAGTTTCGTTCCAAGGTGCAATAATTGTCATTGTGGTTCTCAGGCTTTCATACATATTTAATTTAGAGTACATATAGAAATGTGCATTCTGCTTATACTGAAGCTGGTGCCAGTGCTTACAGTGATGTTGTCTGGAAACTAACGAAAGACCAAAATTGCTTCAATACTTGTAGAATGTTGATTTGAACTTTAGTACAATTAAGCTGTATTGGTAGTAAATAATTAAAAACCCAAAGTGAATGTGCTGCATGGTACTTTAAAGGAAAGCATCTGCTGCAAAGTTTCAGGGTGTATCTGGGCTTCTTCTGTATTTGTGGTGTTCACAGCTAGGAGACAGCTTTGCCCTCTTGCAAACACGGGAGCCATTTTTGAGTGGACGTGTGTGGTGACATGATAACTGGGGTCCAAGTTTTCTGGTGATCCAGCTCTGCCTTGGCTTGTTGCAGGGAGAGAACATCGCTTCTGATGTGTAGACTCTGGTGATCTCACAGGGGATCCAAACCACCTATTTTTATTTAGAGGTTTAGGGTTCCTAAATTCTTATTTTTAATATTTTAATATTAATGAATTATATTTAAACTCTCTAAATTAATAAAAGTAAACATTTTGATTGGGTTATGTGGGAATTCTCTTCCATTTCACTGAATATGGACAGTATTATGTTATTTATACTGAATCCTCATTCATGTAGATGGGGACAGCAGGATTTATTCACTTTATGAGCTCAGGACTCCAATGTGCTGACAGCTGAGTACCAGATCTTTCCATTTTTAGGCCATTTCCTAGAATTATTTGAATCCTAATTGTTTAACTTTAGTTGAAAAATAAATTCTTAGTACCTTATGATTGATTTCTGATGAACTTGTGCAAATGTTTGAAAAGTAATGAGCCTGATCCTGTTTTGCCAGTGACACTTATTTCTCAGCTAGTGGGACTGTAAAGGAGTTTTATTGATTTTAGTATAACACAAGGGGTTAAAAATTAGCAATTTGGGAATTTTATAGGGATCCAAAACTCAGTATTCACTCTCCTCTTCCTCATTGCCTGTACATTTCAGTGTATGTAGAATATTTGGTATATGTACATAGAGATATATAAAATCAACTGGATTTCGTTAAAAATTGCAAAATGGAAATGGTCCAATTGAACCTTTCCAGAGTAGTTTTCCTGAGAACTGCTATTCCCCACTGGAAACCAGGGGACAAATGCCAAGCAGCTCCCTTGGTCATGCTGTAGCCCAGCTCCTGCTCATATGGAATGGGGATGGCAGTGGCACAGAGGTGCCAGCAGACTTGCATCAGGCAGAGGCTCATGCCCTGAATTTCTGGTGGGTTTGAAGGTGCCTTGCATTTTGGGTGATTCTGAAACTCCTAGAAGCATCCAAGGACAGACCTGACAGTCAGATCTGAAATGCTTATTCAGCAAAATTTCTGAGAAAAGGATAATTAGCTCCTGTCATTCCTACTGCATTTCTGCTCCTCACATTCCTTTGGATGCTCCCAGGAAGGACAGTCCATTTGATGTGAAATGCTAAGACAACAGGTATTTTATGTTTTGTCATAAAATGACATTTCTAACCATGTATTTGTGATTAAGCCATTGTTTTTATTAGTCACAAGGGATAATTGCATCCAGAAATTCCCAAAGAAAAAGTTATATTGGGGAAACAATATTACAGTGATGTTTCAATTATATGAGTAATTTTCTAGCACAGATCAGCAATAAACCTCCCTAAAGGGCCTATTAAACAGGAAGCAGGAAAATGTAGATGGGGTGGTTGCCAGGCATGAGTGTGTCTAGTACTCCTGTGTCAGTTCATGCCCTCGCTCTTTTTGTCTTTTAGGCAATGTCAAGCAGTTGGCAAAATCCCATGTCACAGGTCTGTCACAGCAGATATCCATGGGAAGGCTTATTTTCTGGAGAAAGGAGACTACTCGGGCTTGGGTCTATAAGTAATGATTGCCTGATTCCCTCCCTGTCCAAGTCTATTTCTGAATCTCCTTGCAATGGAATCAAGGATGTTCTGTCTTTCAATTAACTTTGCTCATTAATTGGGAGAATACATGATGGAATACAGGATACCAATACAAGGTGGGAATGCTTTTCCTAGGGTAGAGTCTGGGATGATGGACTGCAGGTAAGGTTCACCCTCCCATAAGTGACACACCAGTGCTCCAACCCCTTTTAAAATACCATCTGAGGAAGCAAACAGGAGTCAAGAACTGCCTTGATCACTTGTCAGGAGTAGCAAGCACTGGTTGACCGGTTTAATTCTTCTCTTAGCTGCACTGCTGTACAAGCCAAAGCCCTACCATAAATTTCCATTATCCTTTCATAAGACTGTTTTTATTAGTGATGGCTTATTTCACACAGTGACCTGGTTTATGGTATTCTGGCAAAGCAAACAATCCATTAAGAAGATTTTCTGATAGGGCTGTGGTAAAAAAAAATAGACTACTAAACATTTTCTAATGCACAGTGAGGCAGAAAAAATGCTCCTGCATCCCCCATTCCCTGTGAAACCCAGCTCAGCTTGTGGTGCTTTCTGCTGTGCCATCTGTGCCTGCAGAGCCCTCCTCTCCTCCGCAGGTTCAGAGTGTCCCTGCAGGAGCAGAGGGACTCCTCTGCAAAGGTCAGCAGAAAGAGTTCCTAAGGGATCTGTTCAATAGCAAGCAAGAATTCCAGGGGTTCGTCCCTACTGCGTCTCATGATGGGGCAGACAATTATTAGTGTTGGCACAGGAGATGCCATAGCTGGATATTTGTGGTGGGTTATGCCAAGAGGTACACCTGTGTGCCTTAATCAGAGCTAGGGGAGATGCTTGAGCTGCCAAGGATTCTGGAAACAGCACAGCTTGATGCATATGGCATGGGCTGATATCTCCCTCTTTCTCCCTGGAGAGGTTGTGGTGAGGGTTTGCTTCAGAATCTAAGCAAGACAGCACGCTCTCTGCACATACTTGGTGAGGGGGCTTGGGAAGGGGTTGCTCCCACTCCCTCCTGTGATCCCCTCTGGAAAGAGCTTGGGTATCTAGTCTGCCCTCCAACAGCCACTGTTCTCATTTGGATGGCCCCATCTGTGCCCTGGAGTTATCGTCTTCCCCTAATATCAAGGTCACAGCTGTATTTTCCTTTTTTCTTCTTCTTTTAATTTTTAAAAAATTATTATTAAAAAAAAAAACTTTCCCAGTAGCAAGATTATGATCTGCCTGTCCTATTGCTTCACTCCAACTCACCATCACAGCCAAGGGCAGTCTCTCCTCCTGCTCCTCCTAAAGGCCTCTGCCCCTGGCTGCCACCTTGAAGCACTGATGGGCACAGCCTGTTTCAACACACTCTGTGTGGAGTTGCTCAGGCACTGCTTGTCCTGGGGCTGAGCTCACATTGTTTTTTGGAGGGAGAGGGCAGCACACTTGATCCAGGAGGCTCATGCATGCAGGAGGCCTCTCCTGCCCAGCAGGTCAAACATGCTCTTCTCCAAGCTATGTTCACCACTCCTCTCTCCTCCTTATTTTTCTATGTTTTTTTTCCTTCTTATGCCTGTATTTGAGTTGCAAAAATCTGCTAGAAATCCAACTCTGTGCACTCCTGATTTTAAATACAGGCACCTTCTGATGTACTTCTAGCTCTGCTTACACTTCCCCTACAGTTCCTCTCAAATTAGCTTCCAATTATCTCAGTTGTAATCACCCAGTGTGATAAGGTAATAATGATTCTTTTTGATAGTACAATGTTTTCTCTCAAAGTTTGATAGTACAATGTTTTCATTCTCAATGAATGTTGTAGTTAATAAAGACAGAATGCCAAGCTGCTTATGGGAAACAGATTTTTACAGATGCTAAACAAATGCCCTGCATAGTTCATGTACAGATAATAAAAGAACAAAGTAACCATTCTAAGAAAAATTTATATCTTGATAAGAAAAACCCTATCTGTATATTTATGTTCCAAAACACTGCTTTTAAAGGTCCAGAACCTAATGTCATTGCTTGAGGCCAGAGCTGGGGACTCAAGATGCCTGCTCAGGTTTCTGCACCTCTGTGGCTCTGGGAGCTGCGCTGCAGCTCAGGCCATGAAGCTCTTCTGCCATGCACTGCTGAGGGAGCAGTCTAGCTTCTCTCATGCCTTGTCCCATATGATATCCAGACATCTTGTTTTTCTCTGGGACCCTCAGTCTAGGAGGTGTTTTTAAGCATGCCCATTGTACTGTGTGTTCACAGGAGCATTTTGTTTTCAGAGGGAAACCAGTGTGCCTCAAAACTGAGCTAAGCTGTAGCCACAGGGGAAAGGGTGTGCTGGGGCACAGCATGGGGACTGTGACTTGCAGCACCCTTCTCCTGAAGCTCTGTCATGTCACATAAAATAAACCCCGTTGCAGTGGATGGAGTTACAAATGTGTGTGACTCAGTACTGAGTGTCCCGGGCATTCAGCTGGGAAAACAGGGATACATGTGGGGAGACAGTTCTGGGTTGCAGTCCATGCATCAAGAATGGCTTTTGCACTTTGTATTAAGCCATCCATTTGTTAGGACACCTAGGCAGAACCCAGAGACTTGTCTCCAGGCTTCTTTCTTTTTCCTGGCCACACTCATCATAGAGGATGTTTGTGCTGCCTTTCTCATTCTCAAAGAGCCTTTAATTCTTTTTTTTTTAAAGTTTGCAAGCATAATTTTTTATTTTGTTTGTTCCTTTTACCTATTCAGCTGTAAATTCATATCGGGTGTGGGGCCCATGCCTGCTGCTTTTATCCTAAATTTACTCAGATAACGCTGGCCAGTGGAATTGTAGAAAAGAGGCTTGAGACATTGAGCAGTCAAATGGCAGCTAGTATGTGGACTCTCTTCTTGGCTCAGTCAGGTTCTTTCTGCACCTGAGGCTCTTCATCCCCTCTGGACTCTTCATAGTCATATGCAAAGAGGGGCTCATGGCGGGGAGTATGTGTGAAGTTTATGTTAATATTTGTAAGTGTTGTGTGACCTGCAGGAGTGTGTCCTCTTCCTATAATAACACCAACACTTTTCTGGAAGTCTTTGGACAAATGTGTTGTTACAATTGACTACTGTGATTAGAACCTGAGGTTGCACAGAAGCTTTGGGCTAGGCATGCATTGTGTATTTGTCATCACATCTTTGTCCTCTCTGAATGCAGGGAACTGTGAAGGCTTGGGCGAAAGGGCTACCACAGGTGGCATTTTCTTAGAAGCAGAAAATCCTTGATAAATCTTTAAAAGAGCAAGCAGGAATAGAAGCTGTGTTTAATGGTTGCTGTCTTGCTGGTGTAAGTACTGGACAAAGCAAAATGAGGAAAAGAGGCCTTGACTTTGAGGTTTATACTATGTAATTACTAATGTAATTAACATTCATAGCTGTTTTGGTAGTTTCCCCTTCACCAGCCTCTTGATTATTTAAACCAATGGGCACATATGTATATTTTTTAGTATCCTCAGCTTTATGAATAACTGTGGGACATCTTATCAGTGGTTAGAACAGATGTGCTAATAAGCACTTTCAAACCCAGAATAATGGGTGCTTCTGGTATCTTTTATTCTAACAACAAAAAACCTTTCCAGTTCAGCATCTAGGCAGAAAAATGGCCAACCTAATTAGAGAAAGATTTCTCAAGAGCAGGGAAAGCATTTCTCACTTCTTTTGGCATGCTGCAATATCAAACTTGTGAGTTTTATGTAAAACATTCAGGGAAGAAACAGCCGTTGTGACAAATATGCTATTAGTTCTTAATTAACATAACTAATGAGGTCCTCAGTTCAGTGTGAAAAAAACTAATGAAGTGCTGCAGTGTGTAACATTGTATTATTCAGTCTCCTTCTTCACTTGAGCAAACTTTTGCATGGCAAACATCGAGTGCAGGACCTGTTTATAAATTTCTGAGCACAGCTCAGTTTGACTGGTGCCACCACTGCTCGTTCTTGCCTTGTCTGTAGTTAACTTTCTGCACCTTGAAATTCTCCATGAAATGAAGGATGGTCTCTGTTTCAGAGAGGCTTCTCTGGCCTAAAGTAAAGTGACCAGACTCCTACTGCATTTTGAAGTCCTTATCTGGCTGTGTGGGCAGCCGGGGAATGAGCCAAAAGACTCATAGGATCAGTCTTCTAGATAAAGAACATTGTAGCTAAGAGGAGGATTTGAGGCTTGTGACTTTCCATAGGTTATTCCTTATGAAAAATTTGGTAGAAGCTCCACTGATCCCTGATGGAAGCATCCAGTGTACCATCAAAGAGGAGCCTGGCTGCTACATACAGTTGTCTGCATGACTGTGCACTGGCACATGTGCAGTGAATGTGGGATTCACACGAGTGCCACCAAGTGTGGGATCAGTCCAGAGCCTGGTGGAGTGAGTGGGATCTTCACTGTTGACTCCAGTGGATGGAGCTCGGTGCCAGCCTAGGGAGCAGGAGCACCTTCCCCATGTGCTCCCAGTGCTCTCCTTGTGCTGCCTCTGACACTTGCTGGGTCACTCTGTTGGCTGATTTAGCTTGCTAGACTGGCCCCAAAGTAGGGAAAAAAAAAAAAAGAAATTGGAAGTGTTGTGTTGGTTTTTGCCTGAGTGATGGTGCTGGAAGGAAGAGGCACTGGAGGGAAGGAGCAGTGGGGAAGCCTGGAGTTGCTGAGGCTGGGGCAGCAGCAGGAAAATTTGGTGAGGGGAAGAGCAGCAGCCCTGGTTTGGTCAGTGAGATTCTAGACTGTCTGGGCTGCCTGTGAAACCACAACCAAATTCCTCATGTCAATGTCTTTATTTTGATTATTGTTTGAAGGAGGCTCTTTGTATCCACTTTCCAATCAAAACATCATGTACTCCCTAAAATCTGACCTTGATTGTGAACATGCTGCACTACAGGGACTGAAGTCTACCAGACATATGACATAGATGAGTGCCTTTGAAAAACAAATCCTTAATCAAAGTTACACTCCATTTGTTTTTTAAGTTTTCATTTTTCCATTTAAGTAGCTATTTCATTGCCATGAGAAACTTTTTTTTTTTGGTGGGTCTTTTTAAACTGCATGTACCTGGTTATTAATATCCCGTTGGAGGATATTTTCACTTTTTTGCCCCGTACTCATAGTTTGAGTCCAAGATTACCTGTGAAGGGTTTTAGGGTCTGCATGCAGAAATTTGTGCATTGTTGTTGTGACTATGTGAGCACTTCAATTGTAGTATTTTTTTTCTCACTCTGCTGTTGTAATTATATGTTAAGTTAGGTGAAGGCAGAAATTCTTTTTCTTCTGTAATGTCTTTTTTTGTCAGCCTGCAGTTAATTCAACATTGACTTATAAAAACAAAATCAATGGAATTATAATTTCAACTACATTGTAACTTCTTTTTTACATAGTCACAGAAAGAAAGTAAAACCAAGTTGCAAAATGTAGGCAGTTTCAAAAGGCCAATTTCAACATGAGAAAAATGAAGAAAATATACCTATCCTCAGAAAAGGATACACTAGGTATGTTAACAAGTAATTTATTTCTAAACAGGTGTTGTCTTTGGTCAAAAAGACTGAAGGGATCACTTTTCTGCTCAGACTTCCTCCTATGAACATTTAACCAAGGTGAGAAAGTCACTGCTGCAAATTACCTCTGACACTCACACAGTGTTTTTCCCTGTGGGATACTCTTTCTGTTCGAGTGCGGTTTTTGTAATGAATGAATCACCATCTCCAATAATTCAACTCCCCATATTACCAGATGAGCTTTTTGAAGTTTGATGAGAAATATGTTTTCATTCTTGCATGAGTTTCTTCCAGAGCAAAATAAGACTTATGGGAAAAGCTGGGCTTTTCCAACACTTCACCTCCTGAAAATGTTAGTGGTAATTTGTTTTGAAATGGTTATTGGAACATATTCAAAGCACATTATCAAAATATTTTGTCTAAAAACCCCCAACCATAAATACTTTTGATAAAAGACTGTTTCGAAGCATGACTCAACAAACACACAAACCTCAAACTTCAGAAAGCAGCAAAAAAATTACCATTCCAGATTTTCCCCCAGTAAGGATTTTGTTTTTAAATAATGCTTGTCACCTCTCAGCTCAATAGTCTTCTCAATGAAACAAACAAAGGGTTATCTCTGGAAAGAGGTTCACCTCAGCTGTTTCTCTGGATTCACTTGTTTCTTGGTACCATCTGGTTTTGAGGGCAGCTTTGCTCACATCTACTCTTTTTGGATTTGCAGATCTCCCAGCAAGCTCTTCCATCCAGCTCTGTCTCTGTGTCTGCTCCTACCAGGCACATATGTGTCAGGTTCCTCATATTCATTCCTCTTTTGGCAATCTAAAAAGAAATCATCCAGAGTAATTTAATCCACTGCTAGGTGCCTTTGCACAAGAGTTTATCAAGTTCCTATGACAAATCACACTGGGAGCACAGCGTGCTTGCCTTTCACCTTTTTTACATTTTCCCCTCAACAAACACCAGGAAGAATTCAGTGGTAGTGTGTAGTAGCTGAGTATTTCTTACAAGTTAAGAAAATAGAACTTAATATTCGGTCTCATCCTCCTGCTGGCTGCTCAGCCACATACCGGTAAATATTGCTGCATCCTTTCAGACAGAGACATGGGTGCCTGTGCAGTGTTATGTAACAGAGGGGGTTAATGTATGCTGGAAAGCTGTGAGGAAAGTAAGCAGGAGCTCCTATGTCAGGATAGGACAATGGGGTTTTTTGTTAAGAAAATCTAAAGGTATGCTTAAACCCTTCCAAGGTATCACACAGGTCATTATTACGTCATTGATGATTTACATTTTCTGCTCTGTATAATTTTCTATTCCTGGCTTAGAAAAGCAAATTAAAGCTAGATAAATGCTGGAAGTGCCCAAATAGTGCATTTATCTTCTAATAGCTTAATAACCACTTTCTTCTCTCTCATTTGTCGTTATTATGTGTCTGTTAACAAGAAACTGTTCAGCAGAATCACAGAAGAGCTGCCTCAAGTTTTACTACCAGATTTGTGAGAAGGAATAGGTTAGGACAGCGAGGAATAATTTTTAGAAGTGAGGAATAAACAGAGTCTTTGAAATCTAATTTCTAGCTGTCATGATCTTAATTAGCAATGGGTCTATTTGATGTCTGAGTTCAGAGAGTGAGAATAGTGCTGTTTTCTGTCTGTCACAGTGATTAATGTCTTTTTTTGTTAATAACCCAGTAGCGCGTACAGAGTCATGTACTAAATCTATAGAGTATGCTGTCCCGGAGCAATTATATGACATATACCCAGTTACATCAGTGGTGATGTCCTCTGTTTGGATTGCTGAAAAAGCAGAGTGATGACAGGGTGTCTGCTGAACCAGAATTTTCAAGCGACTAGATAGAAGCCATAGCCCTATGAATATACACTGAATTTAATAATAGTTTTTTACCTTCTGGACCCCACTCATTTTGGATGTAGGCAGTTTAAAAAGGCCTTGTTTTCCTCATCACAGGAACCAGCTTCTCTGCACATTCCACAGGGCAGCAGAAATGGAGGGACAATAAAATCACAGCTAAGTGAATCATATTCATCATGTAATATCTCTTATCCTTTCCTGGAACTGGTAAGAGAAATGGGATATATCCCACAGAATTCAAAATGTGGTTTTGCTCATATTACATGAACAGTGGTTATGAAAGGCCGCTATTAAAGCAAATTGCTAAATTAATATTAATTATAGTGGGATTTTGACCAGCCCTAAGCTGTGGCTTTAAAGAATTGATATCTACATTTTTATTTCACTTTTAAGCAATTCCAAGACTCCCGGTGTTCATTTCTTATATTGCAGCAACCATTTTCAGTTGTATTTTCTCATGCTATGCAAACTGGGAGGTGGCTGGAAGTTTCAGAAGCAGATGAAAGAGAACATTATCCACTTTCTTCCTAGAGCAATTACTTCTTCAGCTGATCTTGTCTTGAAGAAACATTCAGATTTGCATTTTTTGTTTCTGTGAAGGAGATCAATCATACTTATTGTGGTGGCTGACTCTAAAGCACAAATTTATTAATATTAATAAATATTAATATTTAAGTAATATTATTTTTTGATTATTCATCAGATAATTAATAGAGAGTAAAATACATAATTGAAAACTTGCAAGATGCAATAGATAATTATCTGACGGACATTACAATTCACAACAACAACTTTCACCTGACCAGACTTGTATGGTCTAGGTTTCATTTTGACAAATGTAGCACTCTGAAACAACTGAAAAGTGATGCCAAATATTAGTCCTAGTAAGAAGTATTGAAGATTTATCATTTAGTAGGTATCACCAACACATTCCTCTCTTTTGGCTTGACTTACAAGTTACAGTAGTTTAGGGTTCTTGTGAGACTATGACACCCTCACACTGAATATACTTCCATGCTGTGTTAATGAAAGTCAGTGTTAATGTATTTGTGTGGTTAGAGTTAGGGAATTAATAGTATTTAAGGTTTGCTTTCCACACAAATAGCTGGAACACTAAGCTCTTTAAACATTTCTATGTATAGTTGGCATGCATAGCCTCTGTTTTGAGAAATTAGGGAGAAATTGGGTAGTCAAGATCCCACAATCTCTGTAGGAAAGTCAAATACAGATTTTCATTCAGCTGAGTCCTTAGTGCATTAACCCCTGCAGAGCACTGTTTCTCCTTGATTTAGGGGGATACACGTGAACCGTATGTTTTTCCTCACTCAAGGATAGTTGTTGAACTTGCTGTGCATGGCTGAAGATGATGTACATAAAAGGGTGCAGGTTTGCACTGATAGCAAACATCTGTACTGGTTTTGTTTCCATATAAAGGGCGCATGCACAGGTTTCTGTGTTACTGCTATGTGTTAATACACTGTGTGCCAGTAACTCTTCCTCAAAAAACATGCAGCTTGACTTTTGAACAATATTTCTTAGGCTTTGGCATGCATGGTTTCACAAAACTCTGCCTGGTGACAGGAATGAGATTTTGATCTGCTTCTGGCAATGGTCCTACTGGAGCCTGGAGATCATAGTGCTGCTGGAGCAGCACTCTTTTAGGAGAAGAATTATGTTTGTTGTGTTTTGTTACTTTTTCCCCTCAGTGAACCATAGGCATGCTAATTGTAAGGTATGTATCACTGGTTAAAGGAGAAGATAAGTCCTACTTGTTGTCCTTTTTATTTCCTTGTTTGGAAGTGGGGGTGCTGTGTAGAGCTGTGGATGATTTTGCTGATACACTCTGCAGTGCATAGTACATACTCAGAAAGGTTCATTAGAGCTGAAATAAGCTCCTCAAGTTGATTGATATGAGCTTGAAGATCCTGCTGAGTTTCCAGATTGGATACACAGGGATTTTTTTAAGACCAGTAGCATTTGACCTGTCTTGGCAGATTATTTTGAAAAACCCCACACCTTAAACTCTCACACTGCAGGCTACTTGCTTCTTATTTTTACTTTGATTTTACTTTCAGTCTTTACAACTTAGTGTCACTGTCACTTTTCACAGATCTGTGGCAAAATGTGATTTTTTTTTTGTACAGCCTGTAATGAATCAAAAGAATTGATGTGGTTTACTTTTGCCTGTTATTTCACCAGTTTAATTGAATAATTAATTGTGATTGAAAATTCAGCAGGCGTACCCAGAAATTCTTGTTCTCTCTGAAACAATTGAGAAAATTCATTAATTGCCATCTCACCTAATGGTGCTTCATCAACTGGTCTTTTTTGAATAGAACATAAATGCTGTAGGTTAGGAAACTTATTTCATATGTACTACAGCAGCAATTCGTTTCAGAAGGAGGAAACACATAGTTCAGGAAGACTTTCATGTTTGATGTCTAAGAGAGGAAGTAGCCACCATGAATAGTGGGCAGTGCTGACTGTCATGGTTTGAGCCTGGCACAGAGCCAGTGCCCCCCATGAAAATGCCTCACCCTGGTGTCTGCTGTGAGATGTGACCAGGAATAAGCAAAACAGGCTCCAACTTAAACATAAAGAACACTTTATTACCTAAAACTACAGGAAAAATAGGGAAAGACTATAAGGAAAAGAAAAAAAAATTGAAAACCTTACAAAAACCACTTTTCCTCCTCCCCACTCCCTGACTTTCCCAATCCAATACATTCTCTCAAAAACACCAACTGCCCAGCCCGGCACGACACTTTAGTATACTCAAACTGCAGTTCATGAAGAGGAAAGGAGTCCTTCTTGTTCCATAGGCTTCTCCTGGAAACACACTGAAACCTCGGATGCTTCCTTGTCACTTCGGCACCGCCCGGGGAAAAAAAAGTCCTTTTGCCGCTTGTGACATGTTCCTTCCATGCCCAGTGCTCTCACCACCGAGACATGGCCAGAGCTGCTTTTAGGGTTGTCTTTCAAGGATGCCTTGTCTCACTCCAAAAAGGCACAGTCTCTGCTTTTGGGACATCTGTCCCCCCCATATTTTTCCAACCCCCTGGGGCCGGGGGGTCCTCACGAATGAACCCTCCTGGTTTTGAGGCACTGCCTCCCCCTAAATGCAGTCTGTGTCACAGGAACAACTGAGTCCATGGCTACAAGAAAAAGTCCAGCCAAAAGGCCACTCCAAATCATCTCTCCCCATCCAATCATCTCCACAATCTTCGGGCCAAAGTCCTTGTCTCATCTCATCTCTCATCTCCCTTCTTATTCAGCTTCGAGGAGGATTAGCATTTTTGCAAGGCCCCAATCATGCAAGAAAGGGTTTAAAAGTTTTCAGTCTCTGCTGTCGGTCCCGGAGCGACTCCCACGCACGCTGCCCACACGCTGCCGCTCCGGCCGGGCAGTCTTCCTCCCCCTTCTCCTTCTGGCTGGCTGCTCTCCTGGGGGGGGGGGGCTGCCCGAGGGCTGACTCTCTGGGACCTTCCACCCTTCCATCCTCGAAGCCCCCTCAACCCCCACCTCTGTCCAGGCCCCAGGCCTACCGCATGGCGGCCCCTCCCCCGCCCAGCAGCAACAGGCTGGGCGGGGGAGAGAGATCTGAACTCTTCGCCGCGATGTCCAAAAGAGGAAGTGCCAAGGGCAGTGCCTTGCTTTTAACCCCTGTGTATTCTCGGAGGTGTGTCCAAACCCCACTGGCCACACCGGACGCCAGTCTCAAACCCAAAACCTTCATTGGTTTGACCACAGCTTCCCAGAATTCCCACTCCTTCCTGGTCAAACCATGACACTGACTAACTCCAAAATATAAAATTTTAAATGTAAAGGTTTAAGAGATAAACTGTTTTTCTGTGAATTTCATAAATGAGTATATAATTTTGGTATGCTGAATTTTTGTGCCAGAGTTGCCTGCAAAGTCTTGGCCTCAGACCAGTAAGGCAGAATGGAAAGGGAGAGAGTTGGTTGTGTTTCCCTGTGAGCCAGAGGATATTCTCTCAGTTTAAGGACAAAGCAGGTTTAATTTCTGTTGCTGCTCCTTCCTTGCAACACAAACTCATTCCTGGACATTACCACTCTTTCCTCACTCTGCTTGGTGCTGTGGCTGATATCTGTTTATGCAATGACCCAACAGGCTGAGTCTTCTGCTTGACTGATGGTGGTCTTAAAACAGAGGATAGATTGGCAAGCTGATGATATCATTACTTTTGTGCTGGTGAGTGTAGCTAGCCTTGTGGTTTAATAGCTTGGTGAAGAACAGTATAAAAATTATTTTTGCTGATCTCTGGGTGCCATTATGAAGTTACTGAACTTCTATTCCCATTTCCAGACCATTTAGTTTTAAGTCTCTCCTGTGGCATTTGTTAATCAGGATGTATATAGAATCAGAAGCAAATGAAAATTAGAATAATGAGAATGGAGTACAAAAAAATCTGTGATTTTTCTGTTCATACATTTTCATTTTTATTACAGTAGTGAAATGCTTAATAATGCTTTCAGCTGGTGTAATATATCTTGAGATGGTAGAATTAGTGCCTATTTTGGAAAACCCCAATGACAATAGAAGGATACAGAGTTTTATGACTAGGTAGCAAACTGGAATATCACCTGCATGCTAAGTGCAGCTAAAATAACCTAACTAATGAGATAATATGAGATAACATATGGGAGTAAATAAAAAGGTGTTGGATGGGTGAAGAAATGCCATAAGTTAAGTCCATATATAGTTCAAAAAATATTGCAGTTCTGACTCAGGCTCATGAAATTGTGGAAAGTGAGAGTTAAGGCTGCCTCTGTACTTAATATGCCTTGGTGCCTTTCCAGCAAATATTTTATTATGTGAGCTGTCCCAGTGATTTTGGAACGTGAGAAGCATTGTGGACGTCTCTGAGGGTTCGACAGTGAATTTTTCCCATAGATCTACAAGCAAGGACAAAAGTCCATAGAATGGGGAGAAAGTTCTCCAGTTCCATTTTGGGTCTGTTATAGACAGCCTGTCTGTGCAGTCTGCCCCCCTCGTATTAAGGCATGACTAAAATGTTTTATTTACAAATTTGGACTGTGGTTAGAATTTGGACAGAAGATCTTAATTTATGTCCCCAGAAAATGTTTTAGTCGTAGAGAAAGTTACTTTGCTGCTCTTCAGCATAGGCAGTCAGGCAAACCTGCAGTGAAAGCTCTCTTCTTTTTGACTTGGATCAAAAGCTTTCCCCTTAAATTTTTGAAATGTAGGCTGGTATCCCATTACTGAGCTATTCTGAGCATTTCTGCCATGAAAATCATTGTTTTCATCTCCTATGAGACAAAAGCAACAATCAAAGCTTTAAGAGCTGGCATAAAATAAAACGGCTGGTTGGTGCTTTGGATGGTGATGCTAACAGAGGATGAGTCTTTCAGTCTCAGCTCTTACATGCTCCTCCTTTCTTCAGTTTCTGAGCCTCTTGCACACCCTAATGATCTGGTTTTATAGCTGTCTATTTTAGAAATGGGAATGTGAAAGTGGGAAAATATGTTGCAGAGCTGGAAGATGATCCCTCTTCTTGCACGTACCTCACCCAGCGCAATGCTCCCACAATGTCTCTTCCCATAGCTCTACCTCTTCTGCATGCAGCCCATTAGGTTACTGGTTTGTACAGCATTTCCTTTAGGTTGCCATTTTTTTTCCAGCATGCTTGGCATGTCCGTTTTTCTCATTAACATCAACAGGAATAAACATAACTCCCCAATTTCTTTGGTTGAATTGAGAGTACAGACCAGTCTCCCCGGCATCACTGGCTGCTCTGTTGGGATCAGAGTTGATATCTCTTCAGTTTAGCTGTTAACTGTACTCTGAAAACAAATTCTTTTGTTTTGAGTTTTCTTTTTCTTCTTAGGTTGGAACAAAATACCATTATATTTACCACCAATATCTCTCAAGACTTAGGGAAAATTAGCAAGGTTATAAAATCTACAGTGTGTGTGGTTTGCTGTTGCAGCTGCACATTAAAGGAAAAGTAATATACCCACTTGTCCTCCTTAGAAAAGCATCTATAAATTAGCACTCTGAAAAGTTCCTGGTGCCCAGCACAATTTCTATATGTTACAGTCAAAATGTGGGCATTCCATTTTTATCACTGTAATCAATTTAAACAGTCTTGCCAGGATCTGAGTGGTCTTTGCTCCAACCATTTTCTTTATAACATTTTCTAAACTTGTCTCTGTCCTCTAGGGGTTGGAGAAATGGGGTTCCTGAGAGGTGTAGAGTCCCCCCAGTGCCTTTGCAAGGGTTGGTAAGGCCAGCTGTCCATATGGCAACCTGGCAGGAGGTCCTGCATCCTGAACGGCTCCACCATGGCTGGTCGGGCTGCAGACCATCATGCCTTCAGTAGGGATGAGATTATCTCCTCCTGGGTGTCTTTGGAGGGTTTGTGCCTTCAGTGGAGAGCCTTCATCTCTGTTTCCATCCATCTCACTGGATGAGTAATTCTTCCTATGCTGGAAAAATTGTTTATCCAAACCTCTTCAGCTCAGTTAAAGGGTTCAGGGCATACTTCAGCATGTTGCACCATGTTGTTGCCTTCTTGCACTACTGAGAACGAAGAAGAGAAACTTAAGGCAAGTGAGAAGGATTTGTGTTAACTCTGTTGCCAAGGAGTTTTTCTTAAATTCTCACCTTCCATAATATCTGAGTAAAAATAATATTGCATCTATTAAATCTTCTTACTGTTTCTTCATCAACACTAGGATGAAGCAGTTTACAGTCACCAGAAATGCACAAGCGAGACAGAGATATTAGAGTTGTTCTTGTCCTTCCATGCCCTGTCCCCTGTGTTTCTTAATCTGCATGTGCAAATTAAACTGAAATTAAACTCTTAATTTATCACCATGTTGTGGTGACAGCAGGCAGGATCAGAACACTTTAAAAACACGTAGCACCACATTAACATCAGAAACAGATACTTCCCCAGAGAGGAGAGAAGATTTTAAAGAATGCAGAAAGATGCCACAGGGCTGTAATCCCTCTTGCTGCACAGAAAACAAGTGATTGTTGTTGAAACACTTGGAAGGGGAGGTGGGTCCAATAATCTGCAGAACATATGTAGGATAAGACTTTTCCACTGGAGATGAGAACTTGAAATAAACAACATTAGAGGAAAAAAAAAACAGGGCAAAAGAAAAAAGAGAGGAAAGATGTTGTATGATAATAAGTCAATGTGACTGCCCAGAGAAGTAAACTGCTGCAAGGAGCATCCCTTTGGATGCAGATCATCTTTGCAGGCTCTACCCACCTCCCCCTGCTCCATTTGTTTGCCATGGTATGCTTTTACAGGGCTTTGAGCAGCCTCCTTGTCCCTTCATGGAGTACTAGCAGGTATCCCAGGATCTGTGAGGGCCATTTATGAAGACAGCCTGTGGTCCAGGTTTAGTAAAGCTCTTAAACACGTGCTTAAGGGATTTGCTGATTTGCATGCTGTACTCTCCGCTGGCTCCCTCCACCTCTTCTGGTGCACTGACTGCTTGGCTCTGCAAGTCAAGTGCTTTAGGATGCTCCTGCCATTGAAAGCTGGGTCTCCTCTCCTCTGCAGCACTAGAAGAGGGGCAGGCACTCTAGCCTTGCCTTGACAGGTATGTCTTTTCTCTCTTAATTCATGGTGGGAGATGAGCTTGCTGGCCCCACGCTCATCCTAGCAGGTAGGAGCATGCTGCAGCATGTGAGGCCACAGTGTATAGGTGGCCATTGAATCTTAGTATGGATTGTGTAGGTGGCCTTTGAGCCATAGTAAAATCTATGTATTGTCTAAGTGGCCTTGCCCCGATCCTAGTTGTTCTAAATGGGCTGCAGCTGTGATGTCCTTAATTGGGCAGCAGCTATGGCCAATGAAGATAACTGGGATAAAAGGAGGTGGGCTGGCTGGTCAGGGAGAGCCTTGGAGGAGCCCTGACGAAGAAGCAGGAGCAGCACTGCTGTGAAGAGCTGCTTGTGAGAAAGCCACCCAGAAGGTATGGGGCTCTAGAAATATGATAGCAACAATATGATAACAACAACAGTGGATCATCCTGTCCTGCTGACAGTCCCATAGAGCGTGGTACCCAACCTTCTGCCTGCCAGGGGCACTGCTCTCCAGGAGCTGACCATTCATCCCATGGATTCCACTCCAGTGTGGTCACTCCCTGCTCAGAACAACCTCATGTTGCAGAGAGTCCCCTACAGGGCTGTGCCTTCTCTTGGTGGCAGGGAGGAAAGGCATGGGAAAAGGCTTTACTTAAATGATTGTGCTATAGAAACATTTCTGCCTTAAACTTATTGCTATGAGGGGGGTAGGAAAGAGATTTCAAAGCCTTTGCAAATATGTCAGTTTTAAAGCTTGCTCTCTGGACGAAGGCCTTAGGCTTCACTTTTGAATGCTGAAATTCCCAATCTTTGAGAGCACTAAAGTGATTTGAAACCCAGGGTCTGAGGGCATTGGCAGGAGTGATTTTCAGGGCTTGTAAGTCACTGTTCTTTTAAATTAGGTTTTACTGCTGTAGGATCTTTTCAATATGTTACCCTTGTTTCTATATTAAACTTCACATTACAAAATCTTAAATGTTTGTATTCCAACAGAGACTGGGTAAAATGGGTTTATTTTTTGCTCTTGTTTGCTTCATCCAAGAGACCCCAGCTGAGAGAAGTTGGAGATCCCCATTTGTTAGGTTTTGTCCAGTCCAGAGGTGCCCCTGCCTGCAGCAATGATGCTCCACAGGGAAATACAAACTTGCCAAGCTTTGCTTACCTCAGCCCCGCATGGGGTTCAGCTCACTGACTTTGGAGACTGCCCAGGAGAGATGTATTGCCTGACAGATGCAGGACACCCATCCCTCCTGCACTGCCTGTGATTTGTGTGCCAGGCCAGGCCTCCTCAGGCTCCTTTGCTGAGACAGGTGCTGGTGTTCTCTGTACAGCCACTGCTCCTTCCTTCATGGGAACAAGACAAGAGCAGAGCCTGTGGCCATGCCAAAGCCTCTTTGGAGACATCTGTACCAACAAACCAAGGTGCAATTATATTTTCTCCACAGGGATTGGGATGCACACAGGCTTGTGCAGCCATGGCTGCACTGTTGGTTCACTGTATCCAGACTTCCCTTGGGAGAACCTGATTTTGGGTGTTTGGAGAACCTATGCCCACAAGCTGGCACTGTGGCTCAATGTGCCTTCAAAACTGGTGTTTCAGGTCCCCATAAAGAAGTTGATAAAAAAGTCTGAAGTAGTGGGATTGTTTTGTTTGGAGGTTTTCTAATAAGGTTGAGGGGCAGAGTTGGGACTTCTGTTAAATCAAGCCTCAGATTTGGGTTTTCTATCAAAAAGTGCTGGGGCAGGGCAGACAATACAGGGTTAAGTGCTGCAGCTGGGCACAATTGCCCTGCACAGGGCTGCATTGGAAAAGGAGGGGGGCAGAGAGAAAGCTATGCCTGATTCTGCAAACCAACATTTCTGCGAATTCACCTGCAAGAAGCAAACCCCACTTCAAGGGCTTCATTGAAGAAAGAAATATTTTTCCCTTAAGAAGCTTTAAAAGAAAGGGCCCTCTTGACAGAAAAGAAATCCTGGTGATTCAGCTGAGCAGGGTAAAAAAAAAAAAAAAAGAAAGAAATGAAAGTGTTAGCAAAGCCTTGATTATTGGTGACAGAGGAGCATTAGCCAAGTTATAATGGATTGTCAAACTAGGCTCATGTTTGCTTAGCCTCCCAAGTTCTTTGCACTGAATCAACATCTAGCCATCTGGGATGGGAGGTGGGGGGGGAAGTAGGTTTTTGTTAAAAAAAAAAGTGAAAATCAGTTGAATTTATGTTTCTATTCTAACGGAAGAAGTGTTTAAAAGGAAAACATACCTTTCAGAATGAAGCATTTGTTTTTGTTCTCTACAAGTGCTTATTTGAATTCATGTTTGTTAAAGGGCTTGTAGTTAGTAAATCATGAAGGTTTCCCTTGGTAACATAAAAATAGGTGCCATTGGAAAATTTGTAGCAAGAAAATAAAACTGCCTTTTACCCACTTGGACTTCACTTGACTTCGTGAGATATTTGTAAACCTGGTTTGACTTAAAAGTACATTTCTTTAAGCAAAAAAGTACCATTAAGACAGAAATTTTCCAGGAGGACACACAGAACTTGCAGCAACAGCACCATGAATCATGTGTCCACCCAAGGACACAGCCATTCCCAAGTGGTGGTGCTTACTGACAAGGGAAACACAAAACACTTGAGTATGAAAGCAAGAACAGCTCAGGAAACAAAGCCAGATTTTTCTGTAGCACATACAATTTAATTTTCCAGTCTTGTCCTTCTGTACACTAATTCAGTCACTTCTTTCATTTAAGACCCCTTGGCTTTGATAGGCACAGCCAGAGTGACCTCTTGTCATTGTATTTATGTGTGAAAATAACTGTGCCCAGCCTTATACCACACTGACACCTGTGCTGGCCAAAAGCCCAGGGGAGCAAATGGACAGACAACAGCCAGCTTGAGATGGCTTTGGGTCAGGACCTCGTGCTGATGAAAAAATGAATGATACTTCTGAATGCCAAGTTTTGTCTTTGTCCTGCACCTCTCCCTAGGGGAGCTGGCAACAGTGCTGTTGTTTTCACAGTGCACAGGTAAGAGGAGGCAGGCACAGCCACTGGGATGAAGATTTGACTCTAGCCCTCCTGTCTCAGCCCAGGCTTTTTGAGGGCCAGAGGTTACCATGGATGATTCTGCAGCACAGCTGATAGAAATATTCCTCTGAAGGTGCAGCTACTGATATCTTCAGAGAATTCTATGCCTGTTGGTTTCATCCAGATAACCACCAAGGTTAACTGGTGGGAGGGGTTAATCCCAAGGGATTTCCTTGAGAGTCCCTATGATACTGTGTCTGTCTCATTTTGAACAGAAAATCCTGTTGGTGACAGAGTCCCAGCATTTTGTTTTGGTGTTGTATATGTGGGCAGATTTAGTAACTTGCAAAATTCAGTACATCATAATCAGTTTCTGGGTCACTAAAGAGACTTGGCAAACTCTTGGTGTATTTTGTAATGTGTTTTTTTCTGTTTTAAGTCAAACCAGAGTGAGAGCCTTGACTTTGAGTGTTCTGATTTATTTCATCTGCACTTAGAAGATATCTTTTGTTTTGTTGCACATAGGAAAAAGAAGACCCTGGTGGAACATCGCACTCATAAAACAGCAACAAAAAAGAAGAAACAACTATGAAACAGAAATATTTGAAGACATGGTATGTCAGTCATTTAATTTGCCTTCAAATTAAACTATTTTTTAAGTACTATATTCTTTTGAATTCTGATACACTAAAAAGAAATGTTTATTCAGCAAGGGTTAACTTTCTCTTGTGCACAAGGATCTGATTCATTTAACTCCCAGTTGAGTTTTTAGCACACAAATGAAGTGTTATGTGGTTGTGCTGGAGCACTTGGCATTGGGTGAATTTTTCCCATCGTAATGTTGACTTACCAGACTCGTG
Organism: Zonotrichia leucophrys gambelii; assembly: GCF_028769735.1. Lineage (NCBI taxonomy): Eukaryota > Metazoa > Chordata > Aves > Passeriformes > Passerellidae > Zonotrichia > Zonotrichia leucophrys. Next base: position 24,251,748 of record NC_088173.1, on the reverse strand, counting down.
CAGAGCCTGTCCTGTGCCTGGCTGTGCCTGTGAGGCAGAAGGCAGCACTGTGAGCAGCCCTGCTGTGGATGGAGCAGTGCAGCTCTGTGTGCAGTGAACCTCCCGCCACTGGGGAGGACAGTGCATTTCCCTGGCTAAATGTCCTAATCCAAGGCACTCTGCATTTTCTGAACTCTAGTGAGGACTTCCCAGGTCTTTCAGACCTGGAAAGACTAAGAAAATGCTTGTGAAATTTAAACAAAACTGAGCATCTTCACATACTGTAGGTAGGGTCTTTGGTGCATGCAAATTGCTTTTGGTAGCTGCAGGGACTTAATGCTGTGAAGTATTTTAATGACACTCAAGACCAGGATGGCACTTCTAATGTAAAGGATCACAGAGATTGAGGGGTAATACCAAGCCTAGGCCTGTTTCATGACACACGTTTGCAGTAACTGAAGATGAAAAGTTGGTGTTTGCATGTGGCATGTTGAGTCCTGCCGCTGTATATGACATAATAATAGAAATATAAACAATTCTGTAATGACAAGGGTGTATGTGGGCTTCTTGTTGTGAAAATACACATTATTGTAAACTAATTCCATTGAGTGAGAAGGGAGGAGACACTAATACTTCATGTATCAATGCTGGGCTGGTTTTCATTTACCAGGCCTTCTTTATATTCTTTTGGCAAGGTGTAAGTCTTTGTATGGTTGAAAATATAAATTGCGCCTCAGAAAAGGCTCTTTTTACAATGTCAAACTAGCACAAAAGACACTTGGTGGAGAGAGAGCCAGACTTATTGTTTGCCTTTCCTTGGCCTTTTCTCATCAACAGCTTGTTCTGAAACTATGTCAGTATATGGACTGGAGTTATAACTTGGTTTGGACTGTTCTTTTTTGGGAAGGAAGTGTTAATGTTTCCAAAAGAGAATGACTTTATTAGGGTGTTGAAGCAGCATAGCACTTGTCTTCTGTGAGTTCTTTATAAATGTGCAACCAGGTATTTACAGTATCTGTGCTTAGCAAATATTTCTTAATTGGGAAATTTTTGCCTACATGGTTGTCCTACAGGCATAGGAAGTCTTTAAAGATGTTATGTTAAAAAAAAAAAACAAGATTGTAGTTTGTGAAATGAATAGAAATCTTTCTTCTGGTTAAATTTTCAGTTCTGAAAGTTAAATAATTATGACAAGGTGGTGTTAGGTTATAGGTTGTACTAACAATGCCATAGGCCTTTTCCAGTCTAGTTGATTCTGTGAAGATAGTTTTTTGTGAGAGTTTTAGGATGGGTCCATGTTCATTGCATATTCATTTGAATACTCAGTAAACTGAATTTTGCCTGAAAACCTATCCAGAAGCATGATGGGGTTTTAATTCTCAGTAGTAACATTGCATGCAGGAATAATGTGTAAAGTAAATGAAGGGAGTAAAAATTGCATCTGTTTTTGACCAGACAGTTCTGTGTTTAGCTAGTCACTCATCATACTTGCTTTTTCATGTGTTTTGTTTTCAGTGTTAACTTAAAAGAATATGAATCATGCAGAGAGCAAAATTGAGGTAATTTTCCTGAATATTTTACTGCAGGATTCATAGACCACTTGCCCTCAGCAGTATGAAAATCTTCTCATTAGCTTTAGGCTGTTGTGTTGTGAAAGGCTGCAGTATAACATATGCATCCTGCATCCTGATTTCTCCATGGAGTAATCCAAAAAGTTCTTGAAAATTTAGAATGCTCCCTTTTAAATGTCACAGTACTTTGTAGTCACTGTCTGCTTAATAAATCTCTGTCCCTCCCCCCTTACTGATAAATTATTGATGTTTGACATAGAAGTACACTTTAACTATTTTTGATTTCAGTATGAGCTATGGAAAAAAATGAGTGATGCTTTGGATCTGGAGAAAAAAATAAAGTGAATGGAAAATGCTTTGACTTTGGTCATTATCAGTGTTATATGGCAGTATTCACCTGCTTCAAGATTTTGCTGCATAGCGGAAATGAAGCCTCTGCTAAGTGGGAAAATGTTCCTGATTTATGGAAGGTCAAAACCTGTTAGAAAAATGAATGGCAGCAAACAGCCTGACATTAAATTATGTTGTTGATGGTGAGGAGGGTGCATCTAGTTTTCCTTCTCTAAAAGCTAACTGCAAACCAATGTGCTATTTTAGCCACTAAAAGTTTCTCTGGGCATGGCTTGTCATAGAATTATTCTTATTTTCATTCCAAGCTGCATTCTCTTCTGAAAAAGACTTGTATGTAGATGAACCTGTTTGGCAAGGGGTACTTGCTCCAGATCCATCAGTAACTTCAGTGCTCAGCATCTCTACACCTGACTTGTAAGCTCCTAGCAGAGGAAACAGAAAAAAAGAAATCCAGCTTAGAGACTTAAGTTCCATATTCAGTGAGTGAACGGAAATTAGTGTATGAGAATGAGATAGGGTATTGCAAAACATTGTCCACAAATGTCAGTAATGAGAATTGCTAAGAACTTCAAAGAAATAATATAAACACAAACCATGTAGTAGATGGAAAACAGAGATGCTCTGTAGACATATCCAGAAGGCTTAGATTTTGGAACAAACTTTGTTGGGAGGTTTTTTTATTACTGACACTTAGGTCTTTCAAGAAGAGATTAGACAGAATCTAGAAGGAACAGTATGGGCACATTGAAGTTTGATTCAAAAAAACAAGGCAGCATACATTTCATGGGATGAAATCAAAGAAATATTATGCTGGAAAAGGTTTCAACAGATTAACTCTTGGTCCTGCTATGGACATACCAACACCATGGTTGCAGTAATGATTGGCTCTGGCTATTTTGTGAACATGCTGATATTGGAAATCCATGAGCAATTCAAAATAATTGTGATGTTTTTGAAACCAAATGTTGATTTTTTTTCTTCTGAGCTAGAAGATTAATACACTATGAATTAGTGGTAAACCCCTTGCTGTACTGTGCCTGGTGACTTTTGGTGTCTCTAAACTGGGGAGGAGAACACTGTCTTTGTGAACTATTGTGTAAACAATAAATATTAACATACATAAAAAAATTTACCAAACTTATGTCTACAAATGGTATAATTGGAGGCTAGACTGTCCTCAGCTAGTTGTTATGAACAGAATGTCCTCATGCATCCCTTTTAAAAGTAGTGTATTTATTTTTCAGCTGTATGCCTCAGATGAGTTCCACATGTACTCCAGATTTAACAAATTTATCATTGGTGTCTTATTATCACTTGAAATTGCTTCACAGTTAGGTCAGATCCAGAATTCTCATTTGTTTTTCATAGCATGGATCACATTTTAAGACCAAGTGTCTTGTGTATCTCGTCTCTTCCCATTCTGCAGTTGTGAAACACCCTTGTGGTATGGATCGTTATTACATCCATGGAAAAGTGAAGTTAGGAAAGTATTTTGTGCAACTTTAACTTCATAACAGTTCGACAGCTGGGAGTGGTGAGAGCCAGCATGGTGTGACTGGCCAGTTCTCCACTTCTGAGGCCATTTCTGAGAACATCTGACAATGTTGTTTTATAGTATTTGACTTCTAACTTATCTGTCTGAGTACGTTATTGGTTGTTTCTAAGGATTCTGCCTTCCTTGAGTGCTCTATCACTTTTCCATCTCTCTTGTCCTCTCTGCTGACAAGGCCAAAGCTAGAAAGCAGTGTGAAAGGCAGCACCCTCCAAGTCACAGGTTACTGACACTGTGTGTGAGTTCATGGGCAAGAGGAGAGAGGCCACAGGCCAGTGCAGTCTTTTCTTCCAGGAAACTGGAAGAAGGTCTGGTCAAGTATTCCACACTATCTCTGCTTTTTGAAAAAAGGTTTGATTTCCAGCCAAACACCTACCTCTAAGGAAATTGGTTGTTTTTTTCTGGAAATTACCAGTACAGAGCTGGTGCTGTACTGGGTCCTGCCTGCACCCTAAGAGAGTTGTTGGTGAGAGAAGATGGAGTACATCCCAGGAGAAGTCTTCAGGGCATCTTTCCTCTGAGAGAGTTCAGGCTGGCTACAGCTGTGTTGTGCAGCCCCAGGGGATTTTCAGGGATGTGTAGGGACCTCCCTCTTCCTTTCCATACAGTTTATTCTAGTAGGTTCTCCACTCTTTTGAAGATGATTATGAAGATGGGAGACTCCCTCCATGCTCACTTAGAGCCATTTTCTGGCTCTGCTCAATAAAATAGGCTAGCCAGGATGAATGCATTTTAATAAGCCAATTTAACCTATGGGGTTTGTATGTATTTAATATTTCTCTCCCTTTTTCTTCATGAAGAGGTGCTGCTTGCCCATTGTTTGTAATTAGAAAGGCTCTTTGAGGATGGCTTAAGGGATTAAACTGATTGAGTTTATTTTGTTTGGTCATTAGGATTGTTCAGAACAGAATATAAATGTGAACATTACCAATCCAAAATGAGTGTTCTGTTGAAATTATTACAACAGGAATTGAGTAAGCTCTGCCAGATATATTATTGCATTTTTATTTGTACACACTTGCTTACAGTACAGCCATTGTCACAGATAGGTTGCAGGACTGGGTGGATGACTGGTCTGGCCCCAGAGGGCATTTCTCATGTGCCTGCCTTGTTAAAGCCCTCAGAAGCCCAAGAGCATTCCTGAATGGCTTGTACCAGGGCATCCCTAAGCAAAGATGTGCTGCCAGCTCCACTTCAGCATGTAGCACCTGGGAGCACCACCATGCCCCTGTCAGGCGAGGCATCCCTCATAGGAATACATTTCACAAGCATACATTGAAATATAAATTGAAATATAAAACATTATGGACTCTGGCTAAAAATATACCATTTTGACCAATATGATACAGAGGTTGTATTGGGATGTCTTGCTCCCTCAGTCTTTCATAAAATCCCTATGGGAGCTAAAAGTACAGGTTCTCTTAGAAGTGTGATGGATGGGGAAAAAAAGCATTCTACATTTCAGCTGTTCTTTAATGAATATTTTATGAAAGGAGATGCCATTGTTGGTCTAGAAGATTCATAGAAGGTTCTTAGAAGGCCAAACCCACTGTGAAAATCTGTTTCAGTACTAACATGGAATCATGAATTTAGTTGCTCAGTGGTTACTCACCAGTTCTGAAAAAAACAAAGAAATTGTTTCCAGGTTCAAATTAGACAAAACAATGTGAGCTCTGTGACACACTGGACCTCAATTTTATGGCAAGAACTTCTAGTTTCTTTGGCAGTTCAAAGCAGAGCTCTACAGTGCACTGAAAGTTTTGTGGCAGCTTCATAAGCATTCCCAAACTCTGCAATATATCCAGCAGTGAGCAATTTGATTGCACATATTAAGTAGATTGAAATTGCTCCTTGTATATAGATTAAATGAGGCTTGATCTGGGGTTTTGGCATGGTGAAGATGGAAGGAGCTTGGGACAGAGAAAGGAAGATCTGTGTACATTGAAGCCAGAGGACTTGGAAGAGGTGTTTTGGGGATTTAATGAATACAAGCTCCCCCTATTTTTTCTACATTTGCTGTGAGGACTAGTTTTGTCTGCTGGATGATGGGTGGGCAGGAAGTGTAGGGTGTATTCTGGGTGAGCTGGAAGATGAGTGAGTGCAGAAACAAGGGCTTGGGCCCAGGCATGCCAGATGCAGACAGGGCTGTTCTACTGGGATGGATCTCTTCTGGGATGTTGCAGCACATAAGGTAAGGTAGCCACTGAAACAGTTTCTGGGCAGTGTTTGCTAACATAGATACTCAAAATGACAAGTCTGTTGAAAGCTGAAATCCATGTTGAAATGGTTTTCTTCTCTCTTTTGGACCAAGTGGGGTTTTAGATGATAACTGGAGTATTAACCAGTGCAATACCAGGGCAAAGAACTTTCAAATTTGATTATTTCTAAATATTGGGAACTTTCTGTCATGTGACTCAGTGCCATCAATGCCTTATCTGAACGTTTTGTTTGGGTCTGTAACTGGAGACAAGACCATTTTCAAACTCAATATATTTCACCTGATTAGAAGCAGGGTCCAAAAAATTCTCCTTTTCTCCACAGTCAAATAGGGAAGGGATGAAGATAAAACTAGTCCAAGTATTATCTCAAACTAAAGAATACTTTGCTTTTGTTTGATAATGAGACTGTGTTTTGTAAGGCAGACTGTGGGAACAAAGGTAGTCAGGAGTAACTGTTGAAGTGCAAATAAGTATGTCTGCAATTGAAGAGTAGCTGGATAATGTCCATCTCATAATAGTCCAAGATTTGGCAGAGGAAATTGCAAGTCTGGTAGAAAGGATTTTTCATAACCTGTGAAGTCCAGCACTTTATGGTTGGGGATAATGCCTGTAGCACCCTCTGTTACAGAAAGGAAAAAATTATCTGGGCACCTCATTAGTGTCATCTCAGTTGTGTGGAGAGATTTGAAACAATAGAGAACAAAGAAAGGCAAGTGGAGAATGTAAAAATTAAAAGCAACAGGAGTTTTTCAAAAGTGAATTGTACCAGGTTAGATGATGTTTCTCTTTACAAGGTAATTCCTCTGCAAAGGAAGTGAAGTGTAGAGATTCAATATAGCAGAGCTTCAGTGCCACTGAACTGTGCAGGAGTCTGAAAGAATCTGAGGGAGATGGGAATTTGTAGGCAGACTCTCAAGTGGTAGAGAACAGTTTTAAGAAGAGGGCACAGAGTTGCCCCCTGAAAGGGCAAGGGTTGAGCTGGAGCCACAGTGTTCCTCCTGTAGCAGCTGGAAAATGTTCCTGTCTAGTTGTGCCATTGATAACATTGTCACCAGATGTCACAGCATGCTAAAGCACAGGCTGAGGCGTTGAGCTAGGCGGCGTTGTTCCCTGCTGAAAGAAGGTTGGAGTAATATCCTGGCAAAACCAGATGGACCTTTGGGATGGTGTGTGAGCAGTTGGACAAAGCCAAGCAAGGCAAAGGGCAGGGGGAAGGAAGCTAACACCTCAGTACACATTCCTTTGATGAGACATCCTAACATAACCTCTATGATGAGTAACAGTTGCTTGCTTTATTAAACAGATTTAATTAGGTGATCCCAAGCTACTGTTTCTCATAGTGTGTAGAGTTGGCTGGAGTTACTCCAACAGTTAGAGGTGAATCAGGCAATTTGTTTGGGGTACACTTGCTTTTTCTTCTGCAGAAGTTAAATGTGCTTCCTAAAAACCCGATTTTCTAAAAATTAATGTATCTAGATGGTTGGAGGGTAGCTTAATGAACACTGGTAAAAATATTTCGATGTTAAAAACCACAATCTTATCTAGATGCATGCATGCTGGATTTATATTGTCTAGCTAGTACTTTTTAAAGTTAAATAGAATGATGATAAGGCATTTATTAAATATTATCATATCTCTATTCTCAGCTCTAGCACAGGGGATTTTTAGAGGTAGCTTGTTGAGACCTACTTTGCAGTGACTGTGACAAGTTAGTGTTGGGCTGGGGAATCACTCTAGAGAAAGTTTTTGAACTTGGGTCACTTTAATTAACTTACAATTCCAAATTAGTGTATCAGCCTATGTGGCATATGTTTGAGAAAGCCCAATCAGCCAGTTTATACTGGTTCTGGGAGTAGATATACAAATTAAAAAAAAAAAAAGAACAGATTTAAGGTGCTGAACATCAGGCATCTGATACTACTTTTAATCTGTCTTGCTTTAATTTCTTCTTAATGTGATATCCCAAGTTGCAAACCAAGATTATCTTGACTTTTTCCTTTGCCATTTTCAAGGCAAAATTCTTGCTGGCTTCCATTCAGCAGCGCTTTGGACAGAGCAAGGCTGAGAATAGAATGATTAAGCCTCGGTCAGAACCTCTCTTGCTTCTTTGTGACTTCCAGAACTCCATTCTAAGTCACTCAGATGCATCTCCAGCACCAGGAATTAATCATCTGCTGACAGGGGAGAGTGAAAAGCCATTAGTTTTATAGGAGCTTTTTCCTCTTGAAATTCCATTGCTGTTTGACTCTTTCGGAGAGATGATGTTGAAACTGAGGATAAATTCAGTTTCAGCATTTTCATATTCTTTGCAGTCACTGCCAGGAAAAGAGCTCAAGTCTTATGCAATAATGGCCTGGACTCCTTTCAACGTTTGCTGTGGTCGTCACGGCACTGTAATGATCTCAGCTCCATACATCCCGAGTGCTGGATGCAATCTGCTTGGGGAGCCTGCTCTGCACAGGGCTGAAACTTCAGAAGCAGTCACAGAATCATAGAAACCCCTGAGCTGGAAGGGACCCACATGGATCATCAAGTCCAGCTCCTGGCCCTGCACAGAACCATCCCCAAGAGTCACACCATGTGCCTGAGGGTGTTATCCAAACACTTTGTGAACTCTGTCAGGCTTGGAGCTGTGACCACTCCCCTCTGGAGCCTGCTCCAGTGCACAACCACCCTGTGGCTGTGAAACCTTTTCCTAATACCCAACCTCCCCTGACACATGCCCTGCCCTCAGGTCTAGTCTGGGTGTTGTATTTGCAGGAACCCTCCTGTGTGGCACTGGACCAGAAGGATGGAGTAGCTCTACGTGCAGCACAGGGCCAGCAGTGTTCCCACCCCTGGGCTGCCCCTCCTGGCGCTGGTGGCAGCCTCCCCCAGCAAACAGTGCTGCAGGCTGTGGACCCCCGATGCAGCTGCCCACAAAAGCTTGCTCATGTGCCTTCACATAGCACAGCCTTCCTTCCCACCCAGTGTCCTGGCGCTCCTGTTGATCCTTTTGCACACGTGGGCTTTTGGTATCCCCACAGCTCCTGGGAGATGCAGATGGCAAGAAGCAGGCCCTTCTTATATGTGTCTCCCTCTATTGTTTAGAGCGCCATCTAAGCACCTGACTGGTTTTATTTTAATGTAGACAGATACACAGTGTGATTCAGAATTCACCTTTGACTCTCCAGTTTTTAGGGAAGGCTGCCTTGTGTAATAATTTTCAAGAAGTTGCAGTGTCTTTCCCATTCCCCTCAGACAGCCGTGTTACTGACTGCTCAATTCCAGAAGGAGATGGTGTTGGCTAATGGCTGGAGCATTGTAGCCTTGTCACCTTGTTTATAGCACCTCTCCCTTGCTATCCATATGACCTACAGCAGGAGAGCTAAGCTGTTTCTTTATCATTTTTACTGTCTGTGAAAGAAGGTTAAAAGTACTTTGGCCCAAAAGTACTTTGAAATGATCAGGTAAACAATTGCAAATAAATGCTCAGACAGTTATTAGAATTCTCTAATTCTTTTCTGACGCATGATGTCTGGCTGCTTTGAAGTGTCCTTTCCGTGTTTGTTTGGGGTTTTTTAGTAGCTAAATTGCCTTAGCATGGAGAAACAAAAATAGTTCGTGCAAGCACAAAACCCCTGAAAATGGAAAGAAACAGTGCTTGTATGAGACAGGAAAAGAATGACTCAGTAATTAGTTTTTGGAAGAGAGCATTTGATAGGGAAAGTGGATAAATTTAAAGGTCAGTCTTGGTTAAAAATAATATTTAGATTGCTTAATATAATACCAATTTTTCTGTTATTTCATCCCTATGAGGCAAAATGCTTGCATTTGCCAAGGGAAGGCAACAGGCTCTTCCCTTAAGAAATTCAAGCAATGCAAAGCATATTTGCCTCTCCCTCACTGAAGGCATATTTCCACAAACTCTCACCTCTCTCCCCAACCTCAGGGTTACTACATGGAAAATATAATGAGAAGGAAACTTGATATAGTCTTTGTCTTCAAACTTGTACAATTGTGTTACCCAAAGGAATCACTGCTTTGTGATTTATGACTCCTCTATTTTGTTATGAAGAAATGTTAGACATCTTTAATACGTTAAATATCATGTTATCCAAGTTTGGCTGCTGATTGCAACATGCTCACCCTTTATTCCCTAGAAGAATTTGCTGAATACCTTTCTGTAACTTTCCACATTGCTATCAGCTTTGCAGTGCAGTGCCTTATTTGTATAATTGGAAGCTTTTCCAGTTGTCTGGGTAATTGTACCATCTGAGGGATATTACCCTTCTTTGTAGCATGCAGATTCTTCTGATTGGTTTCCTATGTTAATAAAGCCTTTCATTTTGCTATTAAAAAAGATCCAAACCTGATTTAAACTAAATGCATATTATGTTCTTCTCTTCTCAGAGGGGTCCCACACAGCCCTTGACTGCACTTCCATTAACACCAAGAAAAATTCCTTTTCTGCTTGAAAGGGAGTAAGTGATAAAGTGCTAAAGTGCTGTTGGGGTGTTGATGATAGTATCAAGCTGCACAGCATTTTTAACAGATAATACTGAAACATGAGGCAAACCTACCAAAAAAAAAAAAAAAGAAAAAAAAGGAAAAAGAAAAAAGAGAGAGAAAAGACTCAAAATAATTTAAACTGAAATGTTGTGTTAGCCAATGACAGGACACCAAACCAGGAATCAAACGGGTCTGTGCTCTGTTCTCCCTTTTGCCTGGAAATCATGTTCCAAGTCAACAGTTTAGCCAGGATGTAAAACAACTTTTTTCTTGGGAGACAATGAGTGAAGCTGTAAGTACTGCAACTGGTTGACTGTGGGAATGTTGCTTGATTGTCTCAAGGTGCAAAGTTTTTAAGTGTTATCTTTACATTATGTCTAATTTAAAATACAAAGCTGTCTGATAAAAAGAACATTTGCTGCTTGGTCATACCACTTCCTTTAAACTTCTCTTCAATTTGCATTTGGTAATTGGAGCAAAAAATAATATTTTTAGAAGTTTGGGGTGAAAAATACCCAAAATAATCACCAGGATAGTACTATATTACTGAATCATAACTTTGCTCTTTCAGGAGAGCTCATGGCAAGAAACAGACATATTACTCCAGGGAGATGGCAGTGGAAAGCCTTTCCCCTTTCTTTCATCTCATGGAAACACACTTCTGTATGGATGGTAGGTGTCACTTTCTGCAAGAAGGAAAGAAGTCACCTGAACAGAGAGCTGAGCTGAAGCCTGGCCTGAGAGCATATGGGTTTTGTGCAGCCTCTCAGCCTGAGCCCAGGAGGAAGATGTGGAAGCTTGAGCCTTCACAGCTGATTTCTTCAGATTCTTCCACAAATGAAGATTCTACTGCTCAGAAATTGGAGATCTAAAAGGTCTGCTTCCTTTTGCTTACTCTGAATAAGTGATCTCTTGCTTTTCAAGAGCATGGTGTCTTGTCATCCCAGTATGGCAAAACATGCTGTTGCTTTTCTCTAGAGGTTGTAAAAAACTGCAGTGACCTAAAAGCCCAGAAGGTGACAAGTCCTATGAAAATCAAAAGATGAAAACAATAGTGTATTGCAAATCTCCTTTTGTTTAGTTGAGAAAATCTGTTTAGGAGCCAGAAGGTGCTGCGGTAGTACTGGAGGCTTAGATTGCAAGAACAGAAGTTTTACAAATTTACAGAAACTTTCAGCATGTGCTTTTGTCCCATTGGAACAGCTGCTGGTATTTGTGTTGAACAGGGATTGGATTATACATGTTCTCTAAATTAAGTACATGCTTAACTACCTAGTTTGATCAGGGTCTTTGTGGCCTGGATATGATGAGATATCACCTCAGATCCAAGGGTGTGCAAACAAGCTGGAGAATTATATTAAGAAATCTGAATTTAGGATGCAACTGATTAAAATTCCTCTGAAAAAAAGTTATGCAGAGAATAAGTAAAAAATGAATGTGACTTCACAAGGGACCACTCAAAAAACTTGAGGTTAGCAAATGAACTCTGGAAATGGAAAACAGAGGTGGCAGCTACACAAGAACATAATCTAAGTTACTGCTAGCAGGAAAAAAAAGAGAGTTAAAAGCCATGATGAGTTAAAACTGGGCAAGACAAAGCAATTCAGGGATGAGGAGGGGCATTTTATAAGCATTTTAATGGTACCATGTGCAAACGTGAAATGGCCTGATAATCACTGAGAGGAAAGTAACCCAAAACCTTTCACACTGCAGATACTTAATGTGCTTTTCAAGCTATGCTAGCAGCCAGATAGGGATTTCAAGTAAAGTATCTACTGATCAAAACAGAAGAAAGATATCTCAAAACCAGGAGTGCTTAAAAACCAGCAGATGGAAGTGTGTGCATCCGACAGTCTCCAGTTTATAAATAAACAGGCAATAGGGAAAATCATGGGTAAAATAGATGAACAATACTTCTACTTTCTTGAAGCTTGGGACCCCTGAAAATTTCATCCAAAAAATGTCACTCCTGCCAAGGCTGGTACAGTCTTCCAAGATACTCTTCTGCCTAGCATGGCCGTGGCTACAAAATGAGTCACGACTTGCTCTGGGGAAATTGTTTTTTGACCACTTGGAATATGTGTCAGTGAACCACTTGTGATAGCATTTTTGGCATTCACAACTCTGAACTCACAAAGCCCTCTGAAGCATCCCTGGGATACCACACTGAATCTCCATCCAGTTGTCTAGTTGTTTGCCATCTCTTATGTGACCATCGGCATGACAGCAGTTTTCAGATGAATAAAAAAAGTACATGGAGACCAGTTGGAAGGGCAAAGCTTGGTGTGTATAACCCTGTGGCCACCAAAGTAACAGTGAAACATGGTCTCTGTGTAGTTTGTATGCTCATGGCTTCAATGGAAATGTGTGTCCCGATGTTTCTTCTCCTTTCTCTGTTCTTTAAGGAGTCTTCAGGCATGGCAGCACACAGACAGCCACGCATCCACCCACCACCAGGGAATGAGGGAGCTGGAAGCTCTGGGACAAGGAGGTGGTGTAAAGACTAAATAGAAGGTGAGTAAGGTAAGGTTGGAAGTGCCATGGCAGGGAGGACACAAGGAGGGGTAGGCTGGGCAGGGAGGCGATGTGGGTAGGGTGGGTTGGGTCTCCAGATTGGGTTGGGAGCCATGCTGATGTTCCTCAGGATCTAAATCCAGCGCTGCTGGCATGGGGAGGCCTGAGGCGCCTGGCCAAGGAGGTGGAAGAGACAGATCTGGATGAAAACAAGCTGAAGTACAGCATGTTGAGGCAAGGCTGTGAGAGAGACCCACAACTGCCTTAAGGACCTGCAAACCAGTGAGATTTCTGAGTTCACAATTTCTCTGCTGCCAGCAGATGCCTGGGGAGGTCACTGGAAATTAGCATGTCCACACCCCAGGAGAGCTCTGACAACCTACTCAGACGACTCTTTGCTTCTCCTTGCTCAGATGCAGAAGGCTGGCAATGGTGTAGGCAGTGCAGATCAAGATGATTTGCTGCCACTTCTCATTAGTTAGAGCCATCCACCCTGTGTGTTGAGACACAGAAAAATGTACTGCTTGGTAATGGCATTCAGGGCCCATGTGTCCCTGGGAGTTGTACTTGCAAGATCTAAAATTAAACAGCATGGATGATTTTAGTTCTGGGTTTCTTCAGCAGTATTTTGGGAGAAACCTTAATATCCTGTTTTGAACAGAGATTTCTGTGCCTAATTTCCTGCCTTTACTTCCCTACCACACTCTTTCTGCAGGCTACTTGAGTGGAAATATTTCCTCCTGGACTTCCTCCTTCCAACTGTGCCACTCTGCTTTGGAGTATGATGGATACTTCCTTCTCAGCACCCGAGTCCAGCGAGAAGCAGCAGCAGGGCAGAGGAGACAAGGCAGGTGTGCGGTGGTGTGTGTCAGCTGTGCCCAGAATGGGCAGCAGCCCTGAGCAAGCACAAGGTGGACCTGGGACAGGGCATCCCTTAGTATCTGTAATCCATAATGTTTCATAGGTTTTCCATTAATTAAACCTCAGGCAGATTTGTATCATGGGAGAAGGTAGGAGTAGGATGAGTAGGATAAATGGGAGTATTTCAGCTGTAGATATATTGACTTAAGTAAGCAGGTGTCTCTAGTAAAATGCCAGTAAATGAGAATATGTCACGTAAAGCCTGATGTTCTTACCATGTACACTAATAACAGAGAAGGACCACCTATGAATATTTGTGGAGCCAGAAAGGGCAGGGTGTGTAAATTCAGGCTCTGCTGTGTAACATGCTGCTTCCATGGGCTTCTGTTTCGGCATCACCACTCAGTCTTAGGAGTGAGCGTATGGCCAAAAATTAATTTTAGAAATTGAGGAGTTCATGGCTCTGCACCATGGTGCAGCACATTGGTGGGGACAGCAGCCTTGGTTACTCCCCATTTTGGTCTCATCCTGCAGTGTGTGGGCCCTTCAGCTCGCATCCCACCACTAGGCAGAAATGGCTTCTGGTTCTCTGCTGCAGCACTCAGTCATTTCTGTGAAATGCAGGTCCTGGAGCCTGTAAAATATAACCCTGGGTTTTACACATTGCTGAGAGGTTTATGAGGCCATCTGTCTTGAACCAATGACATGGCACAAAGTTGTTTCTTCAAAAATTAGGCAATATTTCCATAAATATGACTTGTGGTATGAGTTTCTGCATTTTGTTATTTATCTGTTCTGGTGAATAATGGAAATAATTTTATATAAGTGACAGTAGAGAAACAATTCAGTGCCATGAATTAAGAATAGTTTTGAGTTTCTTTCAGTATGCATACTGAAATGCTGTTGTCTAGAGTTTGCAAATTTTGGATTGTAATTTGAAGCTTTTAGCAGCGTGTTTACATGCTGTCTACCTACCTACCTATCTCCAGGAGCCAAAGCAAAGCTCATCTTGTTGCTGCTGATCTCGCTTCGTTTTTTATTTCACTTTGATCTGTTTAGAATATCTTTGGGCTCTCCTCTTGCCCAGAGAGGAGTGTTTAAAGGTCTTTAGGAATATTATATGAAATTTATTAAATAAATCCTGAGAGGTAGAGGAGTACAGTTCTTCCACTTATGATTGAGGAACTGATATGTTTATGTAGAAATAAATGGGATTCAGGTGCTAAATAGTTTCCAGAGTTGGCCTGAGAGGATTTAGGCAATTGGGACTGGCTGATATGCATGTTGAAAAGCATTGCAGGAAAGCTGTGTGAACAATGTGTTTTGAAATGTGATACTAAAAACTCATCCAAGGACCAACGTTCAACACTGCAAACATTATCGCATTCCTATTTTAACAGTCCAACAGACATTGTGGTTCTATTTGGAATTCTATATTTGGCTTTCTCTTTGGTTGGTTTTATCTTGTGCTGTCTTAAAAACTGTCAGCTTAGTAAGTAATTAATTCGCTCAGCATGACTTGATTTTACAGTGATAGAAGTATCAACAAGGACTTTTCTGCCAAGACTGTGGTGGTGTTAGATGCTGTCTCACTCTCTGGGTGAAAGTATGTGTCACAGCAAACTGAAAAACTGGGATCTAAAGGTAAAATTTGAATATGCACGGAAGCATCTAAAAAGCAACTTTTTCAAGACATGCTGGATATTTTTCAAGTATATGTCATACAGAGAGACATATTTATCTCTTGAAAACCATGCACATATTACTGAGTTTACCAGTTGACTTGGTCGTGTACTTGTGAGAAGAGATTGATCTACAGGTTAATTATTTCATGGTTACTTAATGTTCATTGATAATCGCTAAAAGACCAGAAAAGAGGTGAAGTTTTGTACCCTAGGGCATGAGCACAGGACATGCCTAGAACAAGGTAAAATGCACCAGCTTAGAAATGAAAGCAGCCATAATAACAACAAAATGTCAGGGTGCTAACATCTTGTGGCAGTATTAAGAAACAACCTAGATCAAGACCAAACATTGGTGTTTTTTCATATAAGATAATGCACATGATAAAACTTTTTTTCTTGTTGTTCATTTTTGCTGAGCAGTTGAATTTCTCAGGAGAAAGAAATGCACGGGGATTTTGGCATTGGTGTGCCAATTTATTTTGTTGATCCAGTTATAAGTGCAGTGCAAAACTGTGTTAAAAAGCTGTAGGGACCAGCTCATGGAAAACATGTAACTGGTTCCTTGTGAACGTTGGCTCTTCCAGGCAGGACCAACACAGCTCAGAGGGATATAAATGTGCAGCACTGAGCCATCAAAAAGTTAAGGGATTCCTGAGAGCAGCTCAGCCTTCAGCAATCTGCGTACTAAGTAATGCAAAACTCTTAGGCTTGCAAAAGCTACTTTTTAAAATTGGTCTTATTAACTCTCTTTATTTGCATACCTCAAAAAATACTTGTTTTATGTGAAGAAGATGTTAAGAGAGGTTCTCTTTGCTGATTACAGATTTATGATTTTGGACATATGTTACAATACTTCGTGGTTTTCTATTTTTGGGTTTTTGGCTTAACTCAAGGCCAATCAACTCAGTCTCTTGAGGTAACAGAGGAACTACAAAATATCACTTAACAGCAAGCAAAATGAGTGCTATACAATACCATGGTGGATGATTTTAGTGAGTTCCCATCTATGAATTCATCAGACTTCTTGGAAGCAAATCAACTTTGTCCTGAAAATAAAAGCAAGTGTCCACAAAGGGCATCAAATCTCCCTAATCTGGCCATTTTAATTTCATTTTTATATTCTTAATAAATGTTCACAGAGTAATAGTGATTGAGTTCCTTTATACTTCAGACTATAAATTTCTCAGTGAGCCATTCTCTGGCGGTGTTACAGAAGGGGTTTATTTTAATTGAAAGCCATGCTGGGAAGCGTGGGATGTTTATATGCTCAATTCAGTTTTTCTGCCTGCGAGGAGCCACCGTATCCTCAGCGTAACCTTTTGCCTTTCTCCTTCCCCATCCCTGTGCTGGGCTGCCCTCCTGGAGGTGCTTTTCCATGCATGGGGAAGCAAGGATGGCCATCCCTGCAGCCATGGCTCCTTCTGCTCACCCTGACATGGCTGTTCCCCCTGGCTGGTGCACTCCAGAGTCTCTCAGCTGTTTTCCTTGCCGTCCCACTGTGCTCTTCAGGGCTCTCTGCCTCATTGGGCTCCTGCAGCCCAGCTTTGTGCTACTGTTTAAGTGTACAGGGGCAAGCCTGAGTGTCAAGGCTAAGAAGTGCCAGGAGCATAAAGAAAAAATTAGAGGGATCTCTGAGTACAGCAACATGCAGCCTGAAAAAGCATAGAGATATGTCAGAATGCTCATTCCTAGGCTAAAAAAAACTAGCATGTACAGAAGAAGGAAAATTTAAATCTTTAAGAAAAAAAGGTATCCCAGCAGTAGGAATATTTCAATCTGCACATTGATTTTTTTTTTTACAAGCTGACATTTGTAAGCAGTATTTCTGACAGATTATTGAAATCTCATCTCTCATTGCACATCCTAGCTCTGCTCCTCAGCTCCTTTTCTGCCTGAGGTGCATGTGGGTCAGTAGTGCTGAGCAGCTGGGGATGCTCCTGCTGCACCAGGCTTTGTTTTGGTCTCAATGCCCTCCAGTGCCATGAAGGAGAAGCCCACCTGCCCCCTCCTCTGGGATGGTATCCCTTGGTGTGCAAGCAGATCCTGTGGGCAGGGTCCATCTTCCACGGCTGGCCATGTGCTCTCTGGGGCTGGTGCCGGGCACCTGCATTCCAGTGCCAGCAGGGATGGGGATTGTGACAGCCAGGTACCAGGAGCAGTGTGGAGAGAGCTTGTCATGCTGCTAGGAGGAATTTCAGGCTTGGTTTTGCTGTGATTAGTTATGAAAGTACAGCAAACCTAAGCAGGTTGTTGGCAGGAAGGAAAACAAGTCCACGCTGAGGGTTGCTGTGCCTAGAGTCCCAGGGGCTGAATTCCCGAATGCTCCTGACTCCACAGGGCTACCACTGGCCCCTGGTGCCTGCGTGGCTCAGGAGCTTATGGTATCTCTAGCTGAGCACCAGGACTTCCCTGGGACTTGGGAAAATGTCTGCTTCTTGCTGAGATGGAAAATAACTGGGATAGCCCTTCAATTGGGATTATCTGGACAATACCTCATCCCCTCTGGTGGGGACAGCGAGGCACAATATGCCCCATGGGGCCCAGATGCTGGGCAAGCAGCCCCCCCCCCCCCCCGCCAAGGTGGCAAGTGTCCAGCCAAAAGGAGAACATTTCATTGACTGACCTGAGTTCAGTGTAGCCCCTGTTGGGTTTTCTATACTTAGAAAGATCCTGGGTCACAAATAAATCCATGTGGAGGGAGGCAGATCACTGAGGAGTGATCCGAGGGGCTTCAGGGAGGAGCAGGATGCTGCTGAGTCCTGCTGCTGCTTGCTGGGAGCCAGGAGCAGCCAGGAAGGAAGGATCCACACTGAACTGATCCGCTCTGGGGCCGCCACCCAGATCCAGCAGCCAATGGCCAGGAGAAGGTAAACACTGTGCAAAATTGCTTCTGATCTCTCCTTACTGGTCCCAGGATACCAGCAGCTACCTCAAGCAGTAAGTGCCTTCTGCAAGTACTTACAGAAAGGGACAAATGGAAAGCTGGTGTATGTAATCAGGAAACCAAATATATCAGGTGGAAACCACCAACCTCAGTTATAACCCAAGCTGGATTTCTGTTACACAAAGAGTTTTTAAATTATGGAGCCATTTCCAAAGTCAGCAATAAAAAGCGCTGCATATCATCTTAAGAGAAGATAAACAAATTTATGGAAAATGAGGAAACCTGATACACAGCCACTGGCTGGATTTATGTGGTTGGGAATAGATGCTGAGATATCAATGTATTGTATGATGTCTGTATTACTTACTGTCACAAATGCAGGTTTTGATGAACCGTTGCTTCTGGCACTGACATACCTATGCTTTTGTAAAAAACAATTGCTTCCATAATACAGGAAGCAACAATGGAATGATAAAATCTTTGTATATTGGAAACAAGCATTCTGTATGAAACTTGTGGTTTGCTGTCCATTTTGTAAGACTCAATCTTCCCTCTACAGCAGGGATTTTTTGGCAGCTCTGGTGATTCCACATTATGTTTGTGTATGTTTTTGCTGTAGGGTATAACCTCATTTTTGTTCCTAGTTTCAACACAAAGGGTGGAATAAGTAAATATGAGTGCATGTAAAGTACACATACAAAGGCACATATGCATACACACATATATGTTTTTAGCAGTGTATTGGTGAAATCTGATAACAGATTGCTCTGTGACACTGTGAACATCCTACAGACTACAAACAGCAATTTCCTAGTGTGCATAAGCTTAAAGGTTTTTGAAAAAAATCTTTGGGGACTGTAAGAGACCATTTTCTGGTGTATTGAGTTTATGATTAGATTTCATTGTCTGTTATTTTTCAATGCAGCCTGCCTTATTCCTTTCCTTTCAAGCCTTGCTCTTGGTGACAGTTAATGAAGCAGGAGTTTTACATGTTCTTGTCTTTCTGAGGTAAGTTCAAAGCACTGAGGTTTTTGGTGCTCTGATCCATTTTAAACCAGTTCTCCTTCTGCAAGGGAAACTGTGATGTGGTCCTGGCCAGGACACTGGCCAGCAGCAAGCAGTCAAGGATAGCATAGCTTGACATGACACTTTAAGCCATACCTCAGGCTCCATAATGTGAGCTGGTGGTGTCGTGCCTTGGGAACTGGAGGGCTTGTGTTAACAGGTCTAAATTCAGATGAAGCTGTATGCCCATAGCATAGCTGGGAGGCCCATGGGGAGAACCAAAGGCACTCAGAATTTTCTTAGAATTTTCTTATAAATGTCATGAAAACAAGAACTGATTCTTGGGATGAGTGTGGATATTAGAGCTGGGGAGGTCCTCCGAGATACTAAATCTTACCTTCCATAGCACCCTTTGGTTTTTATTCTTTCTTGTTAGCTCATTATATTTTTTTAAGATGGGGATTATGAAATCACATTGACTGATTCCTGAATATTGCAATACATGTCATTTCCTATCCAAGACAATAAAATGTATTACAAGTGCCTTTTTAATGAAAGGGAAAACAAGACCTTCATGTCCTGCAACATCTGCTGGGAACATAACCTAAATTGAAAACGTATGTTGTTCTTACGGGTAGAGAGAGTGAGAGGTCTTCCAGTGACAGGAAGTATCAAAAAAAGTTAATGCTGAAATCAGTAAAACAACCATGCGTGACAGGAGGAAAATAAGCACATAACCTTTTTTCTTTGGTGGCTTTTTTTTTTTTTTAATGAGGTGGAATGGAGATGGACAAAGACAAGACAGAGATGGGGGAAGTGGGATTATCTTTGTATTGACAGAACTGTTTATTTGCTCCTGGCAGAAATAAATCCCATCATATATTCCCTGTAGCTTTTTCTTATTTACAGAGATGGAATGCCTAATCTGTTGCCAAGACCCATTATCCTTCGACTTGAGTCAAACAGTGCACCTTGCTTATTGAATCAGGGAATAGTGTGTGTTTTATGAAGACAGAAAGGAAAAGGTAAGTTTACTCTTGCAACCTTCCCCTGTTTATTAGTGTTTATGGTTACTACCACTACCATAATGATAAAGCTGTATTTTAGACATAGCAAAACAATGCAAATAAATAAATAACGTCTATTGAAAAATAATGAATTTGTCCTGAACTCCACCATTGTGGCTATGTGGGATGGTTCTGTGATGAGGAGCACAACATTTCTGAAACACTTCTGGTTTTGATGTGTCGTCTGGTTAGCTTGATTTTACCTGTGTTAAGTTTGAAAATATTTCTTATGTGTGTTTTATGCTTTGCCTGAGCTCAAGCATCTCTAAGTACTTCCAATCTCCTCATAAATACACCTTTGTATTCTGCCTAATACATAAACATCACGACCCATGTCTGAGAATGTTGGGAATTTTATTAGGTTCATAAAGTTTTAGTTGCGGTCTAGCCCAATGGGTCCAAAATAAATAAACGCAGAGAGCAAAAAGAGTAACAATTTTGTACTTATTTCTTCTCTTCTCCCCTGAGAGTTTCCCCAGTACTGGTGTAGTACTTGCTGCAGTGGTTTCTGTGGCTTGCTGTCAAAGTATCTGCAAGACAGTAAGTAAGGGACAGATGCAGAGTATAAAAGTAATTGGTAAGTAAGTGGAGAAAAGTAACTGAAATAGTCTTACTAATGCATTTTGTTGATTTCATTGGTCTCTTTCCATCTTAAGGATGGAAAGAAACTGTGAATAGTTGTGAATGACTTGTGACAGTCTCTCTTGCTGCTTTAAGTGAAGATGCTTGGTCGGGACAGCTTCCTAAGCCCTGTGGATGGAATATATAAACAATCAGCATGGCAGGATGGAAACCTGTCTTTCAGCTTGTAGGGAGAGTTGATTCTTGGACTGAGATCTTCGGTCTGGGCTGGCCCTTTCTCTGGCTCTGGACAGAGGGTGTCATTGTTCCTCCCTTAGCATGGAGCTGGCTTTGCCTACAGCATCCACTGTTGACAGCTACGTTTGATGCAACAGTATAGAAAAAGAGCTATCAACAATGCCAGCATCTTCACCAGAGCTATGGGTGAGTGCAGCCTTTGCTTTAAGGTATTACACTCCATAGATATTCCAGGCATCTCTTGCTCTGCAGACCTGCCATGCTCAAGACATTCAGGGTACACAGGACAGAAGCTGTTGCTCCTTCCCTGCTTGTGGAAAGGTGTTGTCTTATCTTGAGATAAGCCTAAGTGCATGCAGCCATCATGCCCTTTAAAACAATTCTGTAGTAAGCCTTTAATCGGTCAGAAAAATGTAGCCCTGCAAGCTTTGTAAACCCAAGAAACCAGCAAGCCACATCTTATGTGGGAATCTAAACCATATTTTGGGACAATTACATGAATTTTTGTACAACCGTTGCAGGAGCATCAGAGCCAGAGACACCACTTTTGCAGGAGGAATTGGGAGGTGAGCCCTTAAAGATCAAGCCCCAAAGCACCTTCTTTTTGTTTATATGCACTGCACTCATTCTGTCTCAATGCTATTGGAAAATTATTTCTGGAATGTGTCAAATGGCATAATACATGTTACAGATCTCTTTCCTAGTTAGCTACAAAGCTTACACTGTATTGTAGGGGGGATATAGACAACTTTTTATTGTTCAAGAATTTTAATAAAGTAAAAGATTTCTTAGACCAGATAACTGTAACTGAGTTACAATTGCAACCCAAGTAAGACCGTGCTAATTTGTTGTTCTTTTCCTCAACTCAGAGCTGCACAGTCAACTCTTAGATTTCCTTGGAAATTTTTCAGCAAGTCAAAATTTTGTTGGAAACATCTACGCAGCTTTCATAATGCAAGTTACTTGGGCTTTTGAAATGCCTTGGATTTGACAGACTCCTGTGAGCTCAAAGGTGAGCTCCTGCCAGGTTTGGCCAGAGGTAGGAGCTGCCAGACCCTTAACCCTGTGGCAGTTGTGGGGGTATCCATGTAGTGCAGGTAGCTCAGGGTGCAGCTTGGATTGAGCCCTGGGTGAGGACAGCTCGAGTCAAGAGGCTGTGACCTGGTGCTGCCCCTTTGCCCAACAAAGGACAGAAGGATCTTTGGCTCAGACAGGTGACCAGACAGACACACAGCAGCAGCTGAGGGCTCAGGTGGAAGACCCCAGCCTCAGGGTATAAAAGCCTAGTGTTCCCTTTGTTCAGTGTCCCTTCTCCAAGGCAAAAGCTTGAGCTGTTACTCTCTTGCTGCACTATATAAAATTACTTAAAGGAACCAAAGGTCTGAGTCCCTTGGGAAACCTGGGATTGAACTGCTGAGGAAATCCTGTCTGTGTGGGATGTGTACGGAGTCAGGCAGGGCACCTGTTGGGTCTCTGGAAGGGGCTCTGGTCCCAGCATTTAAAGTCTCTGGGAGTGGCACTGTGACTGCCACAGTGCTCCTGAAAGGTCAGAGGGGAAAGTGTCCTCAACAGCAGATCCATCTGTGAGGCAAGGGGATGTTAAATTTGGGCTGAGGAATCGTGAGTTTTACCATTCTGCGCAGTGTTTAACTGTTCTGGAAAAAAATGGGTTCCTGGGGAGCAGTGTATGGACCAGCCCTAGGGGGACAATGTAGGGACATGGAAGCCAGATGGAGAAGGTGCCTTCCTTCAAGTGACTCTAGATGTTGATTAGGCCCTGAGCACTCATGTCACTGCTCTGCACTGGCTGACTTCCACTGTCTCCTGCTCATCCTGCTGGAGATCCTCATTCCTGACTCTCAGGTTTGGACGGAGGAGTGTGCCTGTGCTGGGTGTGGAGCAGGGGCAGCGTGTGTGCCCTCGCTGGCTCTGTCAGGCATGGTAGTGAGCGAGGCTCTGCTTGCCTCACCCTCAGCTCAGCTCCCAGCATGGAGGAGGTGCAAGGGGAGGGCAGCCAGTGCCAAGCCCCAGAGCAGGCAGTCCCCTTTTCTGCACAGAGCTGGCTGCCAGCAGTCCAGGTGGGTCCAGCAAGGCTCTTGGTTGCAGGCCCTCAGCAAGGTTTTAACCATTGCTAGAACTTTCTCTATCTCCCTTCTTCTTTTTTTTTTTTTTTAATACAAGTGCAAAAGCCCAAAATTACTAATGTTCCTTCCAAGGCAATGACCACAAAACAGAGAATCAAACCCACAGAAATGCTCTCTTTTAGAAATTACTCACATTTCATCAGGCTTTGCTTATACTGAGGTGACACAGCCAAACCCACTGACAGTTCAGCTATGTGGCCTGAGAAACTCAAATGCATTAGCAAAGCTGCGCTCAGATGTAGAGCTACACTTTTTGTCTTTGTTAAAATACCACACTGCTACTCCTTTCCTAGCCTGTCAGCATCCCCTCTCATTGGCCCTTCTGCCTGTCCCACTGGAAATTTGGCATATGTTGCCAAACTCCTTGCAGCTATATGAGTCAAATATTCACTCTCAAATGCCTTAGACATGTGGGGAGAACTGCTTCTTTGCTCTTCCTTTTTCAGAAACCTAACTGAATCTTCCTATTGTGTGAGTTACTTTTTTCTTTTATTAAGAACACTATGTTTCATTTTATCCTACAGTGAAACAGTTGCAGGCGGCTGCCCAACACTTGTACTCTTAAAAAGGGAAAACAATGCAAAGAGAGGATGTCCCTAGAGGAAGATCATGCCCTGCCCCAGCTGCTCACACATGCAAGACAGATTTTTTTTTTTTCAAGGACAGCAACCAGTCAGGAACATGACTGCTGTTCTTGCCCTTGGAAACACCCCTCTTTGCCTTGCAGTCTTTGGAAACTTGGCTTTCACTACTGCAAGGGTAGCTGGGGACTCTACTGGTTTTGAGCACTGGCATTTCAAAGGAATTATTATGTCAATGGCCAGTGGCCTGACATACTCCAGAGTAGGACACATGTATGTGCCTGCAGTGGGCAATAAAGTTGAAGGGAAGGGCCAGTTTCCTCTGCCCTGTCCTGTCTGGAGCTGAGCAGTCTCTGATGGATGAGAAGGGACTTGCACGGACAGTGAGTAGGATCTGGCAAACAGTTTTGTTGTTCTGCTTCTGGCAGTTAAGCAAGAAAACCTTGGTTGTCTGGTAGAAAGCTAAGCAGTTAGATACTTGCTCAACATCTGTGTCCTATTGAAATGGATAACATTTTCGAGCACACAGCTTGGAAAGGTAATGCTGTGGTCACAAACAATTGCGGCAAGGTTGGGACAAAAATAACTGCCAGCCACAAAACCCAGAAAGTTCTACGAATACTGTAGATAAGTGGAAGTCATTGGGCACTGCAGGATGTGTGCCGTGAGGACCAGAGATGTACGGGGAGAGGCAGAGAAGATGTAAGATGCTTGTCCCAGCAGCCCATGACTTCCCTGCAGCTGTACTAGCCCTAAGCCACTTAGTGCAAGATTCTTCCTTCACAGAGGGGTCTTTGTAAGGAGTCAACCAAAGTAAATGCATACATTGTGTCTCATTTTAAAGTGTGCTGTGAAACACATGAACAGTGCAGTGCATAAGGAGGAATTTGTATGACAATATATTTTTCACGTTGAATACTTTAGATCACCTATTATAGCTATGACAAGAGCATACCAAAACCCTCTGTCCTGGGGTGACGTTATGATGCTTGTATCCCCATTCATCTGTTCTGTGCCTTTAAGACTGTCTCTGAGGAGTGAAAGTTTTGTTTGGGTTTCTCTTATCAGGGACACAGAGATGGGCAGTACATAGGGCTGCTTTCGCTTTTTACTTTTTGCTTTTGGCTTTTCTGCTTTGCTTGCTGTCTCTCTGCTCTCGCTTTTGCTTCTGCTTATTAGCTAGTTTAGCTAAACAGTCCAAATTCCTTCCTGGACTGTTTCTCCTCTCCTGTGACCATCTCGAACCTGCTCCGGACTGGGACCTGGGAACACCGAGGGTTTGTACCGTTTGGCTGCAGCAGCTGCCCCAGTGCCGGAGGGACTGAGAACTGAGTAACCACCCCCGAAAGAGACTTTCTGATTTTGTCATCTTTCTCAGAGCGGTGTCATCTGGTATTGTTCATTTTGTGTGCTGGGGGTGCTGTGTCTGTCAATAAACAGGTTCTTTCCACCTCTTTCCGAGGAATTTTTTCCCAAACCAGTTGGGGGGAGGGGCTGTGTGGGTTTGCTTTCTCCTTTGCAGATTCTTTAACAAATTTGCCCTAAACCAGAACACCCTCTTACTGGCAGAATATTTTTTTTTTGTTATTTACTGATTGGAATCATTAAATTATAGATTGCAACAGTGCTTGGAGGTAATTTGGTCCATCCCTATGCTGAAAGCAGACCTGACTTTGCAATTAGATGAGGTATTCCAAGGCCTAGTTTGGTGAAGCTGTGCATCTCTCTGGGAGCAGGGATGCTGCAGTCCCTTTCTGTGTTCCTGTGCTCAGCTGCACCCTGTGACAAATATTTTCTTCCTTCTTTCAAGAGATAGGTAAGAAAACACGTATTTCCTGTTTTCCTAAAAAAGGTGTAAGTTGAACACTGCACTCATTAAGACATAGCTGTGCATGTGCATGACTTTGCAATTAGATGAGGTATTCCAAGGCCTAGTTTGGTGAAGCTGTGCATCTCTCTGGGAGCAGGGATGCTGCAGTCCCTTTCTGTGTTCCTGTGCTCAGCTGCACCCTGTGACAAATATTTTCTTCCTTCTTTCAAGAGATAGGTAAGAAAACACGTATTTCCTGTTTTCCTAAAAAAGGTGTAAGTTGAACACTGCACTCATTAAGACATAGCTGTGCATGTGCATGGAGACAGACATTTGCTTTTCAGAGCTTTGACCTGTTCTAGTGTTGAACAGTTCTTGACAAGGGCTGGAAGCAGTCTCTGTGTTGATTTTCTCAAATATTTGGTGAAGTTTTTCTTTCTGTTGTGATTTTTTAAATAATTCAGTCATTAGGACTCACTAACTCCTTGCTTTGATGTCTGGGGCTCAGCTGTTTTTTTTAATCTGTTTGGGGTGGTGGGTTTTATTGATTGTGAGATTTGGCTAAAAAATGTACCTGATTGTGCTTTTAATACTGACATTGGGAGAAAAAGATTAGACTTTTCCTGTAAGGTCTCACAAATCATAGACCTGTCACTCTGACAGGCTGCAGTGGTTTGACTTTGGCTGGTGAAGTTGCCCTCCCAATAAACAACTGCAAACCCCCATGCCCCGCTGTAGACTCATGAGTAAATGTTTCAAGTGGGACAACATGCAGTGTGAGATAATATAGGAGACTGTATAGAAAACCATTATAGAAAGGGTAGGATAAGAGGAAAAGTGGTACTGTTATGGTGGTTTAAAACCCATTGGCTTGGGTTATCCCTCCCTTTCAGCTGTGGCTTGAGAAGCCGTGGTGCCTGTTCATCTGTTTTCCTTCTTCTCTCCCCAAAAATGCTGTTGAGTGACGAGCAGTGTCCAGTAGGTAGTAGCCAGGGCCCAGCAAATTGCACAGATGAAATGAGACTGTGAGCAAAATTTTAGTAGAATGAGTGTGAATGTTAAGTAGGCAATAAATGTTAGTTTTTATCTTATAAGAGCACATGTTATGATTATATCCAATTGCTTTCTATAGACTTAGATATTTTGTGTTGCTGAATATCATAAAAAAGGGTATGGCTCTTTCATGATGTTCCTCTGTTCATGGATGCCTTTTATCCCTGTCTTCTAGTTTTCACCAACATTTCAAGGCAAATTTTTAGATTATGGGCAAAGGATGGCATATCTCTGAGACACACAGTTTGTTGCGCTCGTCTCCTGATTTGTAGGGGAATGTTATGCAGTATCAGTTTGAGGTCTACAAACAGAAGCTAACTGTAATATAAATAAAAAGTAATCCTCATAATTCCTTGAAAAGCAGCATTAATTTTTGTGGGCATCAGTCATTAGCAAGTTTCTGGATGCTACTTAAGCTGCAACAGCATGGGGGAAAGCAAAGTTTCTTGTGTCAGTTTCATTGGCCTTCAATCACAGGTTATGAATGCATTACTTTCTGGTCATTATTTTATGATGTATAGGGCTGTCAGATATTTTGGCCTTGGTGATTTATGGTTTTGGAAAAACAGAGCTTTCAGACAGATGGATTTTTGGGGACTGGAGTAGCTAATGTAGCAGAGAAGGCACCCATTTGGGGAGAAATCTGTGAGAGAGATGATCTGCATATGAAGAGGACAAGCTACTGGCACAATAATTGTAATATTATGGATAGCTATATAAAATAACAGATGTGGAGAAGTGGGATGCCAAAAAAGCCAACAAGATCTTGGTGGGAAGCTTTTGGCATGTCAGCTTCAATGTTCGAGCAAGACACCATGAGAAAGGGGAATTTTTTCCAGGAATCAAAAACCAGGGATGTGGTTGCTGAAAGCAAGAATTCCAGGAGAGTGAAGAGAGAGAAAATGTCAGATAGAGATGTACAGTGCATTGGTGGAAGGCTTAAACCTTAAAACATTTGAGTAAAGGCATTCTAGTTTAGAAGTCGCTGTGTTAAAGGATAATAACCTAGCCAGGAGAATCATGAATAAATGGGAAGTAATTGTGTTTCTCCACTCGTGCTCCAGCACTACTGCCCTAACACAGGAGAGTCCCTGTGGGAAAGGAGTGGGCCAGGAGGTCATTTGTGAGGAAAGTGCCTAACTCAGAGGATCAAGGCAGGTATCTTAGCCTTCAGTGGGATACTGCAGTAGTCTTTGTGTTTCACAGGCAAGGACATACAGGCATAGCTAGCAAGAGCACGATGTCTTCTGCCTGTGGCACACCACTAAGCAGACGTCTCAGCTTATTCATAAAATTCTCAGTAGTGAAGTACCACAGGGATATTTTTGCTGGGATAACCATGTTGGCTCTGAGATTTTACTTCTTTCTGGAATAATGATACAATTCTAATGCACTTAAGGCAGTCACATTTCCCACACTCTAATATTGCAGCTCTACATTTTTGGTATTTGTCAATCAGATGTGTTATAAGTATGAATCATACACTGGTTTTAAGGCTTGCAGACCTCTCTCATAAAGCTTTAATTTCCTCAATGATTTGCAATATTCATACATCTGTCACATTTGCAAGGTATCTGGGCAGGGTAGTGCCAATGGGCAAGGCTGTGCCAGGCACAACACTATGTTATGTCTGCGGATTCCACCTAGTTAAGCCCTAAGTAGGGCTTGACAAGTCACTGGCACATGATCCAAGTCTTTCTTATTTATCAGGGGTACAAGTGGTTTGTGGTCAGTCAAAAGTTGAATTAACTCTCTGGAAGAGCTTTTTTCCTACATTTTTCACATGTTTCCTTTACAATGAGACAGTTCTCAGTCTGCAGAGAATGATTTATGTCATCAGCAAATGTCTAGGAGCAGTACCTAGCAGCCCCACCAGTCTGACTGGGTTGTAGTGTTGCAGGTGCCTCTGAGTGGTTATGGGAAAGGAGAATTATGTGCTTCAGGTAGGGCTTCCACTCAGTTGAAAACATATTCTTGTATTATATTCAAATATCAGGTGATTTCATTTTCCAGGAGTTCATTACAAGGATATATTGCTACCATTCATAACCCAGTCTTCATTTCACTTTGACATAGATGCAGGAGTTCGCATTAATTTATTACTTTCTTAGGCCAATTTACCCTTCCTCAGTCTGCCTTAATGCCTAGTTTTCATGTGTGTTATCTCAGTCGTTCAGCTAGTTTTGATGTAGCCCAGTGTTTATTGCCTTTCAGACCTGAATACCAAGTGTCTCTGGAAATCTAGACTGGCTTTTATCATATTTCTCTTCCCAATGGCAATATCCCAGGACTTTGTCTGTACAAGCAACTATCCCTTTCCAGGTGCTGCAGTAGCTTTGTCATTTCCTTTGGAATATATTGGGTGCAGTAGCAATGCCAAAAGGAAGTCTGTGGAAGGATTACCATCCAAAAGGCATAATAAAAGTAGTTAACTTGGCGCCATCTGGGTGTAGAAGCATCTGCCAAAAACCATTTGCGGCATCTAAGAGGGGAATAAAACTTGGGCATTCATCTTGGAAAGATGCTGTCCACTGCGAATACAACAGTGCTTCTCCCAAGCACTTTGTTTTGTTGATTTAGGTCAAAGGATGTGCTGACTTGCCCGTTTTTGTTAAGGCTTGTAACCGCTGGTGAATGCCATTCAGTGGGTTTGGCTGTTTCCCCTGCAACACTGACAGGGCCTGGGCTGTCTGCTCCTGCTTGTTGATGGGGAAGCACTGAACTGAGCACATCCTGAGCCTGTACACTGTAGGGAGCTCTATTCCATTGTGGAGGAGGGATGAGCTTGGTCTTTCCTCCAGCGGTTTTTTTTTTGTTTTGTTTAGACTGATACAGGGATGCCATCATTGTGTTGTGTTGAACACAACATATCAAATAACAAATATAACATAACAAATACATCTCCCAGAGATATATATTACATCTCCTGTAATATTGCAAATTACTGCAGACCTTACTGGCAGTATGAGTGCAAATGGTGGAAAT
Organism: Zonotrichia leucophrys gambelii; assembly: GCF_028769735.1. Taxonomy (NCBI): domain Eukaryota; kingdom Metazoa; phylum Chordata; class Aves; order Passeriformes; family Passerellidae; genus Zonotrichia; species Zonotrichia leucophrys. The sequence goes on along the minus strand of NC_088173.1, from coordinate 24,222,177 downwards.
GACCCAGTCACTCATTATTTGTTTTTAACTGGTTCTTTCCCACTTCTTATTTCTGAATACTGTCCTGTGTCTCCTCTCAGGTACTTTGTTCTTGTTCCTGCTTTGCCTTCTGACCCAGGGGACTGCTTTATACCTGTTAATTTTCCCGCTCCAGTCTCTAAAATCTGAGAGGACTTTACTCAGCTTTCCTCCCTTAACTCACTTCCCTCCATTCCTGCTGGCGTGGACACCACTAGTGTTGTGTCAAGGTCTCTCTTCATTTAAGTTCTTCTGTATCCTTGTAGACACGTCCTTCTTTCACTAGAAATCTGTCCTCATGTAGCAGAATATAGAGATGTGAGGGCTTATGGAATGTTTCGTCATCATGGTCATCTTAAAATCAGTCTAAGTTTAAATCACTGAGAATTGAAAAGAAGTCCCAAAAATGCTGACTTAAGCTCCTGCTATTGTACAAAAAGCATCACAAACTCATTATTCAGGGAATGAGGCCATCAAATACATGTGTGTTTTCCCATTGTTTTCCCTGGCAAAAGATTAATTCAGGTTGCAAAAAATTACTGTAAAATTTCTTCCATTTCCTCCTGGTCAATTTATCGTATTGACAGGAAGGTGGCTAAGTTGTGAGTGTGCACACTTTCAGCTGACACTTCACAGCCAATAGTGTTGCCAAAAGCCAAGCATCATCATAGTCAAAATGTGGGGTTTTAAAAAATGAGAGCTGATATTGATTGCACTGCATTTCATGTGTCTGGAGCAAGGGGTCTGGTTTTGAGAAATCATCATGCCCCTTTAAAAAGATCAAGACTCAGTCTCATTTTAAAACACTTAAAATTGAAAATAAATCCTGAAAATGCTGACTTAAGCTCCTGCTATTTTACAAAAAGCATCACAAACTGATTTGACCCTCAGAACTGAAATTTTCTTCTTTCTCCTAGTTCCAGACCCATATCCTGCGCACTTTCTTCATATCCCTCTGTTAAGTACTTCCAGTTGGACTTCACAATGAATAAGGGAAGTAGAAGTTGACTGTATCTATGCCTGTGTGTGCTCCTATCTGTATCTGTGATCAGGATTCATGTGGCTCAGTATGTATGTGTATATTCTTGTTAATTCTGCCTTTATGAGCCCACAAGCTGAGATGTTTTTGTTGCTGAAGCTATGAGGAAGGAAGATGAAATTGCTGTAGCCAAGTAGAAAACTTTCCCTCCTGAAGTAAGACACGTAAGAATATGATGCTAAAAAACAGAGGCAAAGCTAGGAAATCTAAGAGACACTGAGACAAATTTTCTCATATTTTGTGTGTTTTGTTTGTAGTTCTTATTCTAGTGTGAGAAAAAGGAGGAGAAGAAAAAGTGGCCCATTTCTATTTGTGAAGCTCTTGCCCTTCATAAATCACAGGACTCTGCACTACAGTGTGCAGCTCTGAGTGCAAAGTGCTATAAGTAATGTAAAAGATATGTTAAGACAAGTGCATACTTTTCAGGTTTCATACATTTCAAAAACATCAATCATTCATTTTTATCTGCCTGTTCTACACAATTAAAATTGAAAATTAAATCAGCAGAAAGGAATTAATAGAATAAACTACTATTTATTTTGGGAGATCCTCTGATAGAGTGCGATTGCATCATTATTTTTCACATCAATAACATGCAGTATGTTTTTTTCCAGAAACCCTCTTGGGTTTAGAGATGAGATTATTTTTCCCTCTGATCCCCTTTGAATGAGTATTTATGGCTCAGATGAAGGGTGGTTTTGGAAGAAAGCCCTTAGTTCTCATCTTGTCAGAGTGGCAGTTAATCTTAGTATCTATAATTGTCTAATCATTTGTATTTGCCATATGTTTTTCTCTTTAGCTTTGGTGTTAAACTTTTGAGGGGGTCACTGAAGCTGGCACACATGCTTTTTCATTTGACTACACCTTTGATTATCAGGAGGCAGTGTTTCTAAATACTCAAATAATTTAAAGAGGTTCAGATATCTAAATAATTGAAACAAGAATAGTAACAATAAAACCCATCAAGCTGCTTTTTAATAATGATTTTCTTGATAATGACTGGCTCTGCAGGTACAATAGCCCTCAGCACAGCACTGAGAGGCATTGCTGGGAGAAGCCCAGTGCAGATGGAGGTTCTCTCCAAGAGGTGGTGCTAACAATTGCCACAGTTGGAATAACATATTTGTTATTCTATTTGTAAAATCTCTATAATCTGCTTGCAACTGTAATTAAAGGTTTTATGTGGACATATGCGCTTGTGCAGCAGTGTGCTGTCCTCCTATTTATGAGCTGTGTAATTGTACGTTTAGTCCTTTCCTGGCGTAGGAAAGCCGCACTGTAATGTGTAATTACAACCTTGGTAAGTGTAACGCCATTAAAGTTACAGTCAGTGGTGTGCGCAGCAGAGGAATGATAGGGTGATGACAGAGTGACATGCTGTAACCAGCGTGGCATAATGAGAAGAGTCTTGTTGATGCTGCTATTCTGGCTGTTCTCTGTACCAGCTAACTTTAGGTTCCCCAGGAGAAGGGCAGTGTTGCTAAGCCCCACAGAAGCACTGGCTGTGTCTGTAGCTGTGCTCTTTGCTGGACACTTACCCCCAGGTAAGTGTACCCCCACTTACCCCCAGGCTCTTTAGGACCAGGAGTAACCAGGGCCCAGGGAGTGGCACAGCCTCAGGAGGTGCTGGCACACCCTGGGGGCAGCGGTGCTGGCTATGCCATGGGTGGACCTTGCTGGGGTGCTTGCCTCAGGGTCCCAGCTGAGCCCTCCCTGAGCATGGGGAGCTGCCTCAGCCTCAGACCAGCCCAGACCACTGCCCCCAGTGCAGCAAACAGCCTTTTCACAAGCCAGTCTGGGGTTTGCTGCCTGCACCAGGTGCAGAAAACTGTCTCTCTCTCTGTCGTCTCTGTTTTCCCATTGGAGGGGGAGCGAAGCAGTAGGTGTTCACAGCTGCAGGGTGCAGGAAGCTGTGGCAGGCACTGTGGTGGGAGTGGGTGGTGAAGGACCCAACTAGTGCTGGCTGTGGTGGGGAAGTGATGTTGGTTTCACAGGGAAGATGTCCTGGTGAAATCCTGTAGTCCTATAGATGGAAACAACCAGTAGTGTCATGAGAAGCAGCCTGGGGGAACTTTGCCCAGGAGAGTACCAATGTTGCTTGATTTTTAAATATTGCTGCCAGCAGTAAATTCCATGCTCGTCTCTGTGCTGGGAAGTTTCCATTACTCTGATACCTGTGGGATGCTGTTAGCCACATTGGAAGTGCATGCCGATTAGCACCACTGAGGAAATTAAAGTTCTCAATGTGCGTATGTGGCTTAAACTACACTGCAAATTGAATTAAATTCTCAAAAATCCTGCCAGAGAAGACAGTATTTTATTAAATCCCAGCCTTGCAAGCACTTCTATATAGAATTGCAGAGGAGAGCTTTAAAATGGTCCTTATGGCATTTTTAATGGAAGCAAGTCCCAGGGCTGGTTCAAGGCAGCTGGTCCAGTGTTTCTCTTTTTGCATTGGCAGGAGTACACCACTAATCTGAAAGCTGTTGAGAGTCTTCTAGTGATGCCTTTTTTCCATGTTTGTGTTTTGTATTTTCTGGCTGAGTTAGACCGTATCCTGTAAACTTACTTATTGTGCTTCGTATTCATTGCAATGACATCTACTGTGGAAGGGAGGGAGAAAGTTTATTAACCACAGGCTCACCTCCTGCTGACTGCAGTCAGAGATGGCCTGGGACAACACTTTCAGCAGATGTTTCTGCTTTATAGATCAATGGAAACTTTACAGAGATATTTCCCTCTTCAGTCCAAAAGCAAATGCCAGCAAGTCAGAGATCACTAACTTTGTGCTGGACAGCAATAATTTTATTTGGTTTTTAAATATTTTTTATATACGCACAAGGGAGCTACCAAAAAGTTGTCCTTAACATTGCTTTAAATGGCATCTCTTAGGGCAGTAAAGCTGCTGCTCTCCACTTGCAGGGAGCAGTCCTGCTGTCTTTGCCTGCAAATGAAACATCAGTGTAGGCTACAGCCTGGCAGAGACAGGCATGCACAGGACACAAACAATCAGCCACCATCATTAGTTGGTATTTTCTGATTCTGAATCTCTATAGACTCTGTGGAACAAATATATACTTCAAAGGATGAAAGATAAATATGCCATTTTATCCAAACAAAGGGGAGAAATGCATCTTTCTTTCTGCAAATTATCTTCTTGCTTTATCGAGGAGGGACTGACAGGGGAATATGATAATAGGGATTGGAGGGAAAGGGAAAGCTTAACATCTGTGCCCACTCATGAATCCATGACGATAGGAACACATGACCCCTTTCTCAGTACAGCACTCCTGTCTGCTACAGCTTTGGGTGCAGTTGTTCCCAAGCAAAGAGGAAATAAGCACTTTTAATATTTTGGCCAAGAAACCCCATCTATGGTTTCAGATGACCAAGGTGAAACCAGTGTGCAGTGGGTGCCTCCAGGACTTGTCTTTGTCTCATACTTTGCTGTTTGTGTAGAGGAAACCAGATAATTGTGACTGAAGGAGCTGCTTCCTTTCCATGTGTGTGTGTTTGCTGCAAGAGTGATGGCATCTGTGGGAAACAGACTCATACATCCCACTCATGTGTTACAGAGTCAGGGAGAACTCTTGGCTCTACAGATGTCTGTAGGAAACTGTGAATTTAGAGACACATCTTTTAGTTATGGAAACCTCTGCTGTGTTGGCAGCTGATATTTCGGTGGTAGAAACATCAACTGTCCTGTCAAGCAAGACAAGTTACTGGGAGTATTTTTTGTAGCAGCAAGTGACAAAATAAACTCCACTGATTGCCTGCCATAAGGGAGCTAGAGATGTCCTCTGACTGAATCAGGCCATAGCTGAAGATATTTAATGTTCCTTTCATGTTTAGCAATCTGTGTATTTGGTGGGATATCTGCATGAAGAAACTGCTGTGCGGTCTCTGAGTATCATCTTTTCTCAAAGACCCCAGAAGCATGTGTACAGAGTGCACAATAGCAAGAGTTTCCTATAATTCAGTTGGCATTTCTGTGTTGGGTCAAAAAGCCCATGAGGCCATGAAGTTTGAGAGAGATTATTTCTTTTAGTGGCTGACATTTAAATGCCCACTATTGCGTAGCACAGTGGTCAGTCAGAGCAGGTCACGCCAGAGACTTGTAAGTGCACAATTGCCTACCTCGTCCTTACCGAACTAAGCTTCATTGTTCTAATAGCGTTTAGCAAGCACCATTGAGATTTAAAAGGATATGAAAAGCTTCTCATTTGCTTGTTAATCAAAGTAACCATGATCATCCAATTTACATTCTGCCTACTCCTTGCTTCCCCATGAGCACTGGGCAGAAGTAAACAATTTAGTGCTGATGGGAGCTCAGGTTAATGCAGTTATCCTTTCTGGTAAAAATTTCTGTAGACATATTCCTCATCTTCCTCCTGCCTAAGGTCTGGATAAGGTGCTTGAGACAGTTATTTCTCAGACGTGCAGAACCACCTCTGGTTTCCTGTACAGATGTACAGAATCATTTCCAGTGCACAGCAGCAGTTTTCAGGATGGCCCATTGTGTTTTATTATTGGCTTTTCTTTAAATATTTCTTCATGCACCAGCAAGTTCCTGAGCTCACTTTCTAATGGCATAGGCAATCTTGATTTCTCATTATTTTTAAAAAAAAAGAGTCTGCAGCTGACAGCTCATATGCCTCTTTTGTTACTTTATAATTTGAGAGTACTACATATAGATCTGATTACCCCTCTCCTTTGCCAATAGGTGCTTTATTACACTGCTGGCTTTGCTCAGTGGCCCATCATGCTGGTATAAAGGGGACTTTCAGCCATGTGTCTGGGACTTCACTGCAACTTATTTAAAACTCTGGATCACTGGTGGGTGCAACCTGTGGTCATGCACCATTATGTGGAGAGTAACATGCTTAGTACAGCAGCTCCTTGTTTAGTGGTGCTGTCTCCTGCCAATCCCCTCTCCAGGAACCAGGGGCTTTGAGCTGTATGAGAGGCACTCAGCACTGCATGCTCTGTGCCAGGAGATGGACTCTGCAAGGGCAGAGCTTGGAGTGGGTCACTTCACCAGCCAGGGGCTTGAGGTATGAAAGCAGGTCCAGTCCTCTGTCCCTGTGAAAGTCTGTACCAAGAGAGCATCCTAAGGGTGGCTGGTTGATCTCCCCTCCCTGCCTTACTGGGAAGGAGATGACAGTTTTCCTTATAACATGAAGATGTGTCTTTTGCTCCCTTTGGCCTGTTCTGCAGCCCTTGGAGGAGGAGGACTCAGCTGTTCCATTCCGTAGATGCCACTGCAGCAGCACCCACCTCTGGTGTTTTCACCTGCATTTGAGTGTTACTCTAAAGACTGTGTTTCTGACTATGATCTCTCTTCTAGGTTTTTTATTTGATACACTAATATTCTCTCTTAATAACAATGAAATCTTCACTGTTCCCAGGGCAAGTGTGTCATGCTCCTTTCAGCAGTAGCAGTAGGTGACATAATGTCCTTTCCAGCTGTTATAAGCAACCAGTCCATGGAGACATGAAACCTTTGACACCCAAATGCCATAGTCAAACCTTGTTCTCTTTTATAACACACTGACACTTTTATTAGAATCTGTGAGACCTAAACTCATTCTTTAGGGAGGACCTCCCCAGTTCCTCTCCTGGAAGTGTCGAAGGGCTTCTCTGTTTTTCACTTACTGTTTTAGCTCTCAGGGCTGAACTTCTCCAATGAAGTCCTCTGATTAACTACCTCAGATCTTCTAATGCTACCAGCATTTTATGGTCCTGTCTGCAGAGATCCATTTTCAGACTCTCAGGTCAAGTAGCTGGATTAAGCATAAATTTCCTTTTTGCATTTGTAATTTTGAGGTATGCCTGTTCTTTTTTACCCATCTCTTCTGGTGTACCTAGAGTGTGTTGGTCTTAGTCCTGGTACTCTCTGGCCCTTTTGTTCTGTTCATTTTTCTCCTAGGAATGTATTTATATTACACATTTAGGTTTTTTTAATTTTTCAGCTTTAGGCCAGCACTCTGTTTCTTTTCAGTCTTGTGCAGAGTCTCTACCCCTGGTATTTTCCCTCTGATCAAAACTTCATTTATGTAAACCTTTGCAGGCTTTCCACCATCAAAAATGTAATGTGTTCATTCAAATAATCAAAGCCATTGAACTTTCAATCCCTGTAGAGTAGAGGTCTTCTCCTTTGCTACATGAACACAAATCTGTGCTCCATTTGTGCACTGGAACCTGCCAAAACCTTGTATCAAGCACAGGGAAAATATTTGACATCAACCACTTCCCCAAAGACTTCTCCCCTGAGAGGGGAAAATTCCATTTTTTTTCTGTGTTACATTCTTTCAATAATCTTATGTGTGTGAGACTTGTAAAGGTTTGACTGTGTTTCTGCCCCTCTGCAAAGTCTGTGCACTCACTGCTTCTGCTCTCTCTCTCCCTCCTTGCCTCTCCTTTCTCCATTTGGGAAGACCTCTGCTTTCACTATGAACACCCTGTTTCCTGTGGTTTTCCTTGTAGTGTTAATGTTACTCTTCCTGGCACTAGCCTAGTCTAGAACTTGAATGCACTAAGAAAATCTTATGATGGATCTGGCCTCTTTATGCTAATGCCAGCTCTCTGCTTAGCTCATGCCTCAGAAAATGGATCTCCATGTTCAATTCCTCTTGAATTCAGGCTGTGCACGCCTTTCTGAGCTGAATGTCTTCCAGTAGGAACTGTGGCTCTCTGGGGTGGCCAGAGCATCATGAAATTCAGTCTTGGAGCATGCTGGGATCCCCAGGTGTCCTCCTGTGCTACTCCATTCCCAACTTCACAACTTAATAACATCTCAGACACCTGAGAATATAAATGGGCATTTTTCAAATGGTCAGGCTGCCAGTCTTATCTGAAAAAGTGTGGATTTCAGTACAGGACTGATTATCTTCAACTGGGATTGTGCTTTTGGCTCCATCACTGTTTATTTTTGGGTATGACACCACCTTTACCATGACTCAGCTGCCTTATCCATGAAATGAAGGTATTAATCTCATCTTATTTGCACAGTGCCCTCAGTCTTCATCTTATTTGTACAGAGCCCTAACCAGCAAAGGAGTTGTGGCACTGCAGAGCTAAGTTGACTGAAATGGGTGAGTTATTTTTGCTGAAGCCTCTAGCTTCTCAAAAGCCTGAGCTAACTGAAGCAGTAGTTAGACACTGGAGAAGTAACTGGATCAGGAGCTATATTTGTGAACAGGCAGGGGCGTATTACACATGTGAATAATTCATGTGACAAAGACATACAGTTTGCATTATTTTCTTAAAACAATGGACTGTAAATATTGCAGTCTGCTGAATTATTTGAGGGATGAGTCAATGCAATTAAAGATCCAATTATTGGATTCCTTACTCCCAGACACTTACTTGAACAGCACCAGTTGCTGAACGAATAGGTTCACACTCACTCCAACTGGAAATTGCCTTTGCAAACTGGGTTTGAGTACTGGCTCAAACATGGTTGACAGAAATCTGGTCCTTCCAGGATCATGGGCTACTTGGCTGCTGTTACAGGCAGTACCTCACCAAGTGTTAACTGCTGCAGTAAAACTTGTTTTAAAGAATGGGGACTTGTGGTAAAACCTTGCCTTGTTGCTCTGGGTAGCTAAGTTGGCTTGGTATGATCTTTGTATGGACAGTAACTTTTGCTCACATGAACATTTCTGCTCACAGTGAACTTCTTTGAACTCCATAACAGCTAGACTTCATAAGAGATCATTCTGAATTTAGCTTAGCACCCTTGAAAACTTTCAAACCCTGTGTCTGTTGGTTCCTGGACCCTCACTGTTTTCTGGTTAAATAAGCCTTTGTGGCAGAATAGTGCTCCATAGTATCTGTTTGAATGTGTTTGAATGAATGGCTTTAGTAGTTTCTGAATGTTATTCTTTCATTCATAGTTGCAAAAAAGCATCTGTATCTCATGAGGACAGTGACAACCACTCCCTTCTGTCAACTCTTCTCTTTCCATTTGATTTCACAAGATGAATTGAGTCAGTGCACTGAATGGCCATCTGTTTTCTGTAGGACCTGCTGGAAGTGGCTCAGAAAACTCCAGTTACGCTGAGTCAATTCTCTGGAGGGGAGAACAGCATCACTGGTAGACAGGACCTTGCTGGGGACTGCTGCAAGATGTGGCTCAGCATCCTGTTTTATTTCTTTAGAGAGGTAACATTCCAGTGAGATTGTCTTGTACACCTCAAGTCCCCTTGGTCATGATCAGATCTGTGCTCACTTCCTACTCAATGGGTCAGAGCTGCTCTTTCACCTGGTTGGTTGAACCACATGGTACAACCCTCACAGCTTGGGCATATCCTCCAGATCTATTTGTTCACGTCCACTTCGTTGTTATCAACTTCCCATCTGCATGGCCCTTCCCCTTCCAGACAGCAGGGAAGGCAGAGACGGTTGTCCTTACCAGAGAGGAACAGGTTGGACTGTCTTGAGTTCCCTTTGCAGGGAGAGGAGTGCCAAGCAGATATTTCAAATGGAAAAAGTAGCATGGGATGAGAAGGAGAGTGAACTTAGAAAAGAGGAATTCAGTCAGATAACACAGAAAAAAGAGATGGAAAGAAAGAAAGGTTAAGTGTTGGGAAAAGAGGGGTAAATCGCTTCTTAAATGCAGCTAGCAAGGATAGACTAGTGTCTTCCCAGATCTCTCACTGCTTTTGTGTTCATCCTGGAAATAATTATGACCCTTGTTTTGGGGATTCAGTTTTGGTGCACCATATTTAGATTTTTCAAATTACCTTTTTTCATCTCTGGGTTAAATAGGACACAAGACATGGTCTATTATGTGGCACTTGGAGTCAGGGAGGAGAAGACTCCCAGGGAATCATGGGCTGCTTGTACTGTTAATGTGCTGCCCCCTTACTTGCCCACAGATTGTCAGTGAAAATACTGGTATTCAACCCTGCCATGGCGCAAAATACGGAATTTCAGGACTGAAATTGCTGTCCTTAAGTGAACACTAACCATGTGACCAGAGAAAGGAATGCATTTGCTTGGTCAGTTAACATCTCTTTAAGGCCATTAACATAATTTGGCTTCCAGTTTCTCCTCACCAGGCAGATTTTATTTAGTCAATACCAGAGCTGTCATAGGCTGTGCTGTTTTATTCTGCACAAGACCACTGTTCTCCTGTTGCTGTACTGGAGCTCTTCTTGGGGGTGCTTGAGGACAAACCCAGGCACAGGGCATGAAAAAGCTCAGCTGCTTTACGGACATTGTAGCACCCTCAGCAACCTACTCGGAAAGCTTAGAGCTGACTTTGCATTTTTGGCCTTGATCTCTGGCACTAAAGTTAATTGGGATAATTCAGAGTTCACACCCATCTCCCTGAGGGTTTGGTTTAAAAATACATGTAATGTGAGGTTTAAAATAATTTCTTTTGATTGGAAGTATTTGGAAATGTTTCCCTCCACTGGTTTTAAAAGGTGTCACTTTTTTATGAATGCTGAGATGTTGATTAATAAAATTCCGAAAGCATTAACTCAATTGAGCGGACTCCAACTTTTCCCTTTTTTTATTGTTATGATTTGTGAAAATAAATGCAATAAAAAAAAAATCCCAGCAGCCTTGTTAACTGTATCCTCAACAGTCTCCCTCCTGATAGCCTTACCAGATGTTTTACGATGTTAGACACGGGGCTGTTTGCTCTTGGGGGAAGGCTGAGCAAAGCCTTGGCTTAGCACCATCAGGCTTCAGCTGGTGACCCTGTGTCTCGGGCACCTTGGACACCAGCCTGGACCCTGGTTAGGAACCAGGTGGTTTGGTCTCCCTGCTTTAAGGAGTCCTCAGGGAGGAGCAGCTACCTTTGGTCACCCTCTTCCACCGTCCTGATCACAGCTTATAGGACGTGGTGCTCAGGTCCATCTTCTTCATATCCCATCATTTCTGGGGCCGGTGGATGGAGGCTCGGGCTGTACCAAGTCCCATGCAAGGATGGCTATGACCACCCAGTGCTGAGACACCCACCAAGGAAGACCCCTCTCCCTGGAGGCTGAGCTTCTGGTTTTCCTCTTCCCAGCCCTGCCATGAGTTGTGCCCTCTGGACGGAGCTGGAAAGGCTGCAAGCCTTTCTGTTTGGGAGGGACGAGGGGGGCTGAGGACTCGGGAGGCAGAGGCAGGGACAGCTCATGCTCCCGGCTGCTGGCCAGGGAAGGATTTATTGCCCTGGGACACAGACCACTCAGAACAGCCATCCATCCTGCATGTCTGAGTGAGCTGCCATGGGAGATTCATTTGTAAGCCAGCCTTCCTTCTTCCTGAAGTTTCCTTCTCCCTTATACTGCGAAGGCTAATATATTGTTCAAATTAAAGCAGGCCTGGGGATTGAAGACAGAGCTGGTTATTGAGTGGAACAGACTGATGAGGAGTGGGTAATATATTTAAAGACTGTGTAGGAGCCACCAGGGATGATATAGTCTGATTTATTTGATTTAGCGTAATTTATAGTACACTAGACTATGTTGTGATTCTTCAGGATTTTTATCAGGAAATTTGCATTCAATATTTAAGTATCTCTGGGCAGAAGCATTCTCATTCTTTTATTATTTTGGCTTTAAATGTATCATGTACCACAGAAGAATTTATAAGTGTATGAAGTGTTTTAGTAAGTTCACATAGAAAAGGAAAAACGTTTGAAATCTAAGATCAACAAGGGAGAGGGATTCCTGCTTCACCCTTGCCCACGGGCATGGGTGGATTTGTTAAAAAAAGGCAGCACTGTATCTGCATTGATTTTGCTATTTTTTTGTCATTAGGCTAGACCTAGCCTTGGTAGAGTCACTGACATCCAAAAACTAGTTTATCAGCTGGTGTAAATGGGGACTGAACCTCTCTACTTGTGCCCACTAAAAACCACAGATGTGGTCTGTTGTGCACCACTTTTTCTGAAATGTTCCTTGATTTTCAGGCTGGAATTTTGCTTAGTTTAATAGATGATAGTCCATTTCTTTGATGCTCTAAGTATGATTTTTGCGTGGTAAAAACATTGTATTTTGAAAGTTAGTCTTCTAATATTTTCATCCCTTTCAGAGATCATCAACAAATGAAGATAGGTGAAACTAGGTCTGTCATTAGGGCAGAAGTGCTGTGGCACAAGATCAGGTCCCTGAGCACCACATCAGGGTAAGCTCCATTGTTTTTCCTGGAAGTTTAAACTTTTCCACTGGAACTTTTCCTGGAAGTTTAAACTTTCTGTTTTCCAGAACAGGAAAGTGAGGTAGGGTGGTAGTGCCCAGTTTGTGCCTTGCTGAAATAACTCATAATACACTGAACATATCAGCAGATGCCATATTCAAAACATCTTAAATGTTCATAGCAGGATCTCATTCTTAAATTTGTGACACATCACGGTTTCAGCAGCTCTGCTGGACCTTCCTCTAATGTGATTTATTTCTAGGAATGTTTCATGTTTTTGTGGTTTGCATTTCATTAAAGCATAGTGGACTGCAACCCTTGAGCCCTCACCCTTAAGGTGTTCACTTGAGAAAGTTGAATCCCTGGTGATCTGCAAACTGTAACACTATATAAAACCTTTGTTGACCGTCAAGCACACTTGAGTGTTTAAAGCTTTAATAGGCTTAGAGTTAATTCTGGACTCCACCAAGATCTGCATACATCTGTAATTTCAAGCACCTCTTACTTGGTTGATTTCGTACATCGTACCTGAAAGTGTTTTTGAAACTTTGGCAGCTCCGTGTAAAGTTTCACAATTCATCTGTGTCTTCACGAGCTGCTTCAGTTCTTTTCATTCTGTTTCTTACATTTTTTCTTCACCCTCCTCACCACTGGAGGACATTCTTAAATACTTAATCAGGACTGTGGTTTGGAATGCACTTTATCACACACCTTTTCTGTGCCAAAACCCTTTGCACACTCTATTAAGGATAACTTTCCACATACTAGTGTATTTATTTGTGAAATGGCTTTTAAAGACGGTGTAGATGGTGGAAGGCAAAGTGTGATGGGCTAAATCCCCATTTGGAGGGAGCCCTGCCCCTTTCTCACAGCTTACACCCCTACTGCAGAGGCAGGGCTTGTGATCCTGCAGTCTCTCCCTCCTGCAGTATCAGCAGCACAGGCAGGGCAGCCTCACACTGTTTTGGGGGGAAAAGCGATGGATTGAGATCTGTGGGGAGGAAGGTGTGAGTGGGTGTGCCCCATTTCTGGCAGGTCCCTGAGGTGTCATTGGGTGCCTGATTTCTGGCCAGGGGCATTTGTTTCAGCTGGGAGGATCCTGTTGAGAAAATATAGGACAGTTGCCTGGAGGCAGATGGAGAACACTGAGGCTTCCAAAAAACCTCTTTGTACCTTTGCCCTGGACAGCCCTTAGGATCTGGGCTGGCTGCCGCCGTGCTGGTTTGCTGTAAATAGAAGAGTCAGTCTTTCTTGCATGTATGAACATTTTACTTCCTGGCAGTTCTTGTCAAAATAATCCTGTTTTCCTCAACACATGTAAGTGTCTCTGGGCTCTTGAGAAGGCTGATCTTGTCTCTTCAGGCAGCTAGAGGTGGCGGGGGCACAACAGCAACGTTGGCTGCACTAGCAGCTCTCAAAACTTCCCGTGTTATTTTTATTGTTCCAACCCCCAGAGTGCTTTGATTAGGTTGGAATCCTAGCTTTATGGGGGTTTTTCTTTCTTTTTTCCTTTTTATTTTTTTGAAACAAGTTTCTAGCTCTTGTGGCTGTGGTAAAAGGAGCTTGAAAACATGCTTTGGATGTGCTAAAATCAGAAAGGGAACAAAGACAGCTCTGCTGGGACTGTGGGGCTGGGACATGTCTTTTTTTAAACTCTGGATTTTTTGTCTGGCTTGCAATAGTTTCAATCCTTTAATGAGGTTTTTAGCAGAGGTGTGAGGCCATGGCACAGTTTGCCTGAGGTGACATGGCTGGAAGGGAGGTGAAGAACAAGCTCGAGGTGTCCTTGCCACGTGCTGTGCTGCTGCCTCACTGCCTCACATGGACATTTCCCAGGGGCAAGGCTGCTGTGGGCCATGGCCATGTTGGGAACAGCTGGCCACAGAAAACCATAGAGTTAGAAAAGGGGTGCTTGCATCTCATGGCAGGCCAGCTTGCTTCCACACCACATTTCCTCCCCAAAACATTGTCATGGTGCATTTTCAGTGTGCCAAGTTTTGGTACCTCCAGCCTTGTTGGCACATGCCAGTAAGATCCAGTTCCACAGTTCTGCCACAGTTGGCAACTCAGTAAAATTTGCCCTTTTCACCTGAATTTGGCAGCATTAATCTGAGAGCATGTGCACTTTGTGCCCCTCAGTTGTCACTCCTTTCTGAAAGAGTGGAGCTTTTGGCATGCCTCATGGCTGAGCAGTACAGCGGTGACCATACAACAAGATGTTCCAACCTCCTACAAATTAATGTGTAGGAATTACTTTGTGAAAAATAGTCAGATGTGAGCTGGAGAGACACTAATTCTAAATTTCTTGTGCTCTGCTAACACTTGGGCTTGGTTTAGAGTATTCCCATGGCAAAATAAGAGCAACTGATGCTATTGTACTTTACTTATGTTGGTTGATGTGACTGAGGCAGACAGCTCTTCTGGGCTGATAAAAGGCATTTTAAACTGCAGAGAGACATAGTAAAGGGTAAAAAAATATACAAAGTAGAGCCAGTCCCATCTTAAAAAAATTATTAACACACAAAGAGTAAATTTGAGTCCATTTATATTTACATATCAGATATTTGTCTTCTATCTGATATTCTTCTATCTGACATTTGGTTGATACTAAGAACTGGTGTCTACTCTCTCAATAGAAGAATTTTGTTATTATTAATAACTACTTGTTAACTCTGGCATCTCTAGTATGCCAGGCACTCTGCAAAGCCCAAGGAAAGCATTGTGTCTCCCCAGAGAGCTTATGCTACTCTGTTTTATTGCAACAATATTTTTAGTGCCGTGTATAAATCATTCTTCTAGCAGTATTTAGTGCAGAGGTTTACACTTCCCCATTTGTGACAAACAAATTTGCCACAGTGAAAATACTATGCAGTTCAACCTAGCTGTATTTTATGGAGTTTCTTTTTGGGCAAACCATTGAAAGACATTGCTGCAGAGAGGCCCTTAACACACATTTAGCTTTGAAATCTGCCTAAGCACCATTAACTTTAATGGCCCTGAGCACTTGCTTCAGGCTGAGCGTATACTGAAGTGCTCTACTGATTGTGGACAGATTAGGCCCATAAAAAATTGGTGAAATGTGGTGTAAACCATGAGAGAAATTAAAATCCCTAGGGATTCTCTATGGAAGTGGGTATCACATCATCTGTCATGAGGGGCTGTGTTCAGATGCTCCACCATGCAGCAAAAGCTGACCCTCCAATCCAGGACCATTTTTCCATCTGAAGGATACTGAAATCTTCATCAGTGCTGGGAATCATTAGCAACATGGACTCTGCTTTGGTGTGTGGAGAAGTGCTGTAGTACTGCCCCACGAGCAGGAGAAATGACTCCTAAGACAGTAGAAGAAATTGTGTTTCATAGTAGTGTCAGACAAAGATTTGAAAAACAGCAGACACTCATTCAGTCTAACTAGAGCTAAATCTGTAGTTAAATAGGAGAATATAATGAAAAATAAGCAAGAAAAAAAAAATGAAAGTGTCCTTTTTTAAAAGAAAGGGTATCATCCAGTCCCAAGGGGAGAATAACTTAAAAAGTGTAGTATTGGAATAACTTTAAAAAAAATAAAGTAATGCCTAATGAGATCTATGGGGACCATTAATGTAGACTGCATGAGTGGCTTGATTCAAAGGGGTGCTTTGCCCACATTCAGGATCATGTCCAGCCCAGTCTTGTTTATTTAACACCTGAAGCCAGCTTGCTTCCTCTGTTGAACTGCCATCAGGAAGCCTGGAGATGCCTGATGATGCCCTCCCGCCTCTTTGGGAACCCGATACAGTGGCTTCATGGTAACACTTGCAAGGTGGTAAAGATCTTTTGATACTTCACTCGGTCACTGCCTCAAAATTACCCCATAAGGGCCTTTTGTGATCCTCTGTGGAGTCAGAGACAGAAATCCTTCCTAACAGAGAGAAATATCTGAGTTAACCTTTTTCTACAGGACCATGGTACAAAAAGTTCTGTACAGAAAAGGTGGAGGTAGGGAGCAAAAAAAAAGCTCCTTGCTTGACTCACCACATCTCATATGGCTTCACCCTCAATTTCTGAAGAGATACCACTGACTGAAGGGATTTTTCTGTTCTTCTGCAATACCAGACCTTTTGTCTTGGGAATAAATTCGAGTGGACTTTAGTTTTTCATTATAGGGAGCACAGGCAGAAATAGACTGTTTCTTAGGAAACCATCTAAGTCGGATGGTTTGGTGGATCTAAGCTGTGCTGGATGTTGTGGAAAACAGTATTAAAAAAAACCCATAGCAGATTCTCTTTAAGGTTTATGAATGACTATTTTTTTGGCTTATGCTTGGGAATTAGGTCAGATTGGCACAAACTGTTAGCTGAAAACTTTACTGAATGCATGAAAGCCCTCAGAAGAGGAAGACTGCTGCAAAACTGTGGCTGAAACAGATGGGTGAAAAAGAAATTTCTACCTGTCTGACATAATTTTTTAAATGTAAATACACACAGACATAATAATAACTACAACCTCTTGGAGTAAATAGATGTGTGAGGGCAACTGCATTCATTTATTGTGAGACTCTCTGGAGTCAGGAGGCTTCAACAATTAAAGTCCTAAAATCCGAAAGCAGTTACATTGTAAGTGTTCTTTGTATTTAAGCTCAGTGAAAGTCACCTTGTTTTTCTTTTTAGAATATACCATCATAAAGAGGAAGCCTTCCAAAAATTAGTCAACCACAGCATGACTTCGTGGACTTGCTTTTACTTGTGTGATGTGAAGATGAGTATGATTCATGTCCTCAAACAGCTCTGTTGGATTGTAAAATTATTTACTAGACAAGCAAGAAAATAGTTTATTCAGAAGTCCTGATGACAAGATTGACAACTGGAAACCAGTAAGAAGAGAGCAATGAAATATTAGTCAGCCAAACGATTGTGGCTTGATATATCTTGTCTCAGCTTTTCTTTGATTTTTCCCAAAAGAGGTTGGCAGTGACAATAGTAAGGCTGTGAACAATGCAACAATACAATATATTCATGCCAAAATGTAAATACAAAAGAAATGTTCTAAAATACACTGTGTCAAATTATCTGCAAGCAGCAGAAAAAGATGAAACACATTTTCAGTTCCTTGGAAACACAGAGAAAAATCAAATGCAGAGCTTAAGAGTTCATCTTTACATGGTTATAAATTCCTTATTTAAAATTTGATCCCAGTTAGAGAAGAAAAAATGAATACTTTGATGATGATATGATGGATGGGGTTTGTGAGTGATACGTTTCATCATGATCCCAATAAAATGAATAAAAAATCCCAAAACTATGAATATCTCATGCAACTCTTTCTCTAAAACTAAGGGTAAATGAGGATGTATTGATTTTCTAATGAAATTTAAATTCCACAAATGGAAGCTTTTTAGGATCAAGATATTGGATGAGCATGTAGTATGCACTATTTTTATAAGGCTGTCAGATATGGGTCTTAATGCAAGAGCTTCCAATTTCCTTGTATGGACAATAACTCTTCCTTAACCCTGGATCAACACAGTCACTAGAGAGAATATGCAGGGAGGAGAAAACAGTCTTAAGCCAAAGTCCCACCCTGTGTGCCTGTATGTAAAGCACAAGAGGCATAGAGCTTTTCTACCTTTCCTTTCCTAATGCAGTCTGTTTTTATAACAAAACAAATGTCTCATTTGTATTGTTTTCATACAGAATGCCATAAAGTGGTTGTGTTTTCCAAAACTATTTCAGTGAAAGCGCATGAATAGGTCTGCAGAGGTTCAAGCAGATGTTCAAGTATCTGATCTCCTTTTCCTCAGTTCTGAGTCAGCTGAATAGGAGTCCAGCCAGTCAGCCTGGAAAACGTGAACTTTATCCCCAAGTTAATGTCTCTGGACTCATGGCTGAGGCAGACAGAATGCTTTCCCAGGGAGGCTTAGGGTCACAGCTGTAACAATTGCTAGGTGTCTCCTGACTTGGGTGGGTGTACTAGAACTTATCTAAAGCACTAGAGGTTGCTTTGGTTTCAGAAGGGGAATGAAGATTTTTACCCTCTAGAATTGTTTCTTAGTCTTCTCTGGCGTACAGCCAAGCCAGTTTGCAGGTGAAATTTTATTTCCCATCAAGACCATGGGCCTTGGTCACTACTCACATACTCTCTTTTGCTCCTGTAAGCCAAAGTATATATTGTTATACTGAGACAAATATTTACTGTTTGATGCATAATGCTGCGTAGTCCTCCTGCAGTCTGATAAAGTTCCCTTCACTGCCCTTGTTTTCCTAGCTAAGAGCTAGTTCAGGAAACAGATGGGTGATTGCATGCCTGTGATGTTGAACTCTGAGAGGAAAGTTGAATGCTCTGCTTTTTGTTCAATATAAACTTGATCTGACATAATTGGGTCTTTGTTTTTAGGGGGTTCTTTTTGCCTGAAGGAACCCACTGGCTTTCAGTGGGTCAGTAACAAAAAGACAAAGTAGTCAAAGATGAATACTTTTTTCCTCTCTTCCATCTCTAGCCTGTAGATTTTCAGCCTGATCTTACTTTTTTTAGTGGCCATGGTTGCATGAACAATATGCCTACATCACTCCATAAGACCAGAAAACACCACACATAAAATGTGTACCCGAATTATTTTTATTCTTTTCTCAGCTCAGCAGAAATTATTAGATTTTGTGCAATGCACTCCCACCACAAAAGGGTATCACAGCATCCTCTGACGAGTGAGCGTAGGAGGCTGTGAATTAAGTGAAATACATTTATTGGGATCATCCAGTTTAACTTTATGAGAGAGTTGGTTGTCTCAACCCTTGCTGCCCTTTCTTTTCTTAATGCCATGTAGATAGGACATCTGGCAGAGGCTCAGTCCCAGTGCAACATTAACCCTGACTTGCCCAAATCACAACCAGGTCAGTTCATTCTCTACAGCAAAAGAAATCAAGCACAATTTCCTAGTTGCTGATTTCTCAAGTACATGAAATAATTCTGCTTTCAATAAATATCTAGACCAGGCTGACTGCAACACCTCCACTCCAAAGAAACTTTTTGCTAATAAAGGAACGTTATACTTTTGAGTTAGTCACTATTTCATTGTGAGTAAGGGCATGGCAGTATGCCCCTATAAAAACTATAGCCAGATCTCATTTGTTCTGTATCCTCTAGGGGTTATTGCTGTAATCTGTGGCTGACAATGATTGCATCTTATGAATCCCTGAACAAATATTAATTTAATTTACAACATGTTCAGTTTTGTTAAACATCAAAGAGAGTAATTTATGAATTACATCAGCAATAATTTTGACTTCATTCAGGGCCATTTCTCCTGCCAGTCCAGGCTCAGACTCAGCATGCCAGCTGCCTGCTGCCTGCAGGCACCATACGATGCCCAAGCATCTGCCTCCCAGCAACATGGATGTTTCTCTTTTTGAAGGCAAGGGGGCAGCTCACTCCCCGCATTCCTGGGAGGAAGGCTTATCCCAGAGAAGGACAGACTCCAGAGGCATCTGCCTGGTGTTAACTTAATCTGCAGCACAAGAATGTCCTGAAGGAGAAAGTCCTTCCAGTGTGGTGGCATCAGTGTGGGGCCACTCCTCCTTATTCACAAGTCTTGGAGATTCTCTGGCCTTGGAGATGCTATTTTTCCATGTCTGAAGCAATCTTCCCATGTGCATGCTTGGCACTCCCTTTGTGGTACAGGTCTGACAACTCAGCCAGCAGCAACCACCTTCTTCCAGGTCACTGGGAAGCTGGAACACCCTTGTTTAGTTCTTCACCATTTTTGCCTCCAAATTTGGCTGCCCTGAACGGAATTTGTTGCAACTGATGTTCCACAGAGTGTAGGAAGCTCAGGGAGACACTGAGTATACATCCTGAGCAGTTAACATGAGATACCACTGAATTCTCCTTTCTCTTAGGGGACCACAGCTCTGGAGATGGAGCTTTGAGATAACTGATTTGGGTGTCATTGATTCACATCTTTTTTTCTGCCTGGGCCTCCTCCTTCAAACATGTTCTAGGCTTGCACCACACGGGATTTTATCTGCCTTCTTCCTTCACTTTCTACCCCCCATGATGGACATCCCACTCCTGCAGCTGCAGATAGGATCTTAAACTGGTCAGGATACTATTACTGCTGGATTTTTGTTCTTCATTTCACATCTTCTCTGGTAAAGGGGAAAAAAAGGCATTGGGAAGCACAGGGATCAGAACAAGACGGTGCTCAGTGTTAGTGGGAAAAGTGTGAGAAGGGAAGAACCCCTTCTGCTATCAAGGATGCAGTTACGGATGTCCTTGTCAGCAAACTCTGCTCCCACAGCAATGCCTTGTGAGGGTCACAGTCTTCTGCAATTGGCAGCAGAGATACTTCCTACTCTCAATTTAAACATTACTTCACGTCAGTGTGTAATTGCACTCACAAAGCTGTCTACACCAAAAGTGAGCTAAAAATGTGCCCCCATCACAACTGGAGACACTGGATGCAGGAAATACGTAGTCAAAATGTAAGAGTCCAGCTTATGTCTTGCCTGAATGTTTGAATGTTTTATCATCTTTGAAAGGCATGACAGCTGGTGTGAACTTTTATATCAGATATCATCATTCCCTGCTCCAAATATTTTCATGTGACTGGTTTTGGTTAAGGCATCTTGTTGAATTTAATTAGGTAGAAATACAATTTCAGGGCAGATAACACCCCTTCTCCTTACTAAGGAAGATGGCCTGGAGCATTGCTTTCTGCTGAAGAGTCTCCCTAGCACAGCTTTCTGGCTGAGAAAACAATGTGCTGCGTCCAGGAAAAATATGAAGGCTGTATCTGTGCCTAGAAACTGTCACACTGGTATCTTTATAAATTGCACTGATGATATGAAAACAAAGTGCCTTAATTTAATTATGTGTGTTTTCCTTGGTTAGTGTAAGATGAGTTCTGATGGGGGACATGAGTACCTTTACCCTCTCAGACTGTCTTGAAAGGCAGAGGCCTTGAAGCAGCCCCTGTCTGCACTGCAGGGCCATGGGGTGCTCATCCATCCCCTCTTTGAGGATCCTGTTTTGCTCTTCCCATATCCACTGTACCCACAGCTTGGACAGTGACATTTTGGCTACAGCAACAAGAAGCAAAAGAAGGGACTGGGAAAGACATTTGAGTGGAAGACTCAATTCAGCAGTTTTCTTTCTTTTACTTCTTTGTGAACTGCCTGTAGGCAGGTAGGACTTCTTCCAGATGAAGTGGTGACTGACAGATGAGTTTCCTGGCCTTCCTGGGTGCTGCTCTCTGGGCAGACCCACACTTGGACCATTTTGACATGCAAAGACAGTGCATCCTCCTGCCACAAATTGACAGGGAGAGAGAGTTTGCCCTGGTTTTATGTGGGCTGGTTAGGGGAAGAAGTGCAGGAACGCCTGTGCCACCTGGCTGGGAGGCTGCTGTGCCCTCACCAAGACAGCAGATGCAGCTTCAGGAGGATCTAATGGTCTCTGACCTTTCTGTAGATCACACAGAGGAGGGAGATTCTTTGCACCTGTGAATCTTGATATAAGGTACACCAGGCACAGAAATGCATTGTGAAAAAAAAAAGCCCTTTCATTTGGTATTTCAAAAAAATACAGAGAAAATGAGAGAAGAGATCTCAAAGTTTGGGAGAGCTGATTGCTGCCAGTGCATTTAAGTGCAGTTAAGAAATGTATGAACTAAAAACCACATCAAAACATGTTTGGTACATATTGAGTAAGAGGTAGGACAGATCCCTGTTAGCATACTGGGAAGTGGGAATTGCACCAAGTATCATGCACCAAAAATAGGAATATTTTTACAGGGTGTCAGGCACTGCACTCCCAGGCAGTGCTGAAGCAAGCAACTGGGAATAAATGGACAAGAAAACAAATGGCTGGAAAGATAGCCATCAAATTCCTCCTGCTCCTTTCTCTGGCACTTAGTTTCCTCTTCAAAATGTTGACAATGTTCCTTAGACAGAAAGAGAATAAAATGGAAAAAGTAAGTGGATAGACCGTGGTTATGGCTTATTTTCTTTCCCCAACAGGGGAGTATTGTGTAACAGAATTTTGTTCAAGTATCATTTTTATTCTTAAAATAGTTATTATTCTCCATACTTCATATGAAACAAGAGCTATGTTATGGGTCCAACATAATTGATAGGCTGTGAGGGGAATGTTTAAAAAGCAATAAATAAAAAAAATATTGCATTCATTTTACATTAAATTTAATTTAAACTAAATTAAAATTAAATAAAATGTAAAAGAAAAAATGAAAAAGTGCTTTTTCATGTGTATTTTAGAAAGAAAAAGATATTTGTTGACTCAGGGGCTTTGAGTACAGCATCTTCTGTCCTCTCTTCTCTGATAAATGAACTGCAAAACTGGAGACAAAGACAAGTAAATTTTGAAGACAGTGACAGTGACCAGATTCTGATATCAGGTATAATCTAGCATCACTGGATTGCTGTTACCCAGAGTCAGAATGACATCCACTGGGAGACTGAGGGTCTCTCTTTAAATCGCATGTCCATGAACTGATGTAATTATAGTATCAACAGTCAGAATGTATAGTGCCACAGCCATCCATGTTTCTGAGTGCTCCTGTACCAAAACAAGGCCACAAGAAACCTAAAAGCCCTGAAAGAGGAGAGATTTTGTATGGCTACTCTTCAGGAAATTACAGGAACTCTACATCTAAAGCCAAAAATCTAAGTGGCAAAGTTCCCAGATCAATCTTTCACCTTTTCTTCTCTCTTTTGTCTATTTTCAGTTTTGTCTGTTTTTTTGTTTTTTTTTTTTTTTTTACTTGCATTGGGGCAGAAATATTATCAAAAAAGCATCTTTCAAAGTGACTTCAATACTTCCTTGAGTCCTGAAGAAAGATATATAAACCTGAGAAAAGTGCTGAAGGGAGGGGACAGTAGCAAGGGGAAGTAGCATTGAAAGGCTGTGGTTATTCATGGGCAGGTTGTGTAGCAGGGTCAATGTGCTCCTTTCTGAGCAAGACAAAAGGTTTAAGCAGTCCTTTCTCCAAATATATTGCCAGTATAGAGGACAAAATGTTGGACCTAATTCAGTTTTCATTCATTCTATCCCAGTTGAAACAACTTCAGGAAATTTAGTGTGAGAAGTTTCCAAAAATAGGTAGAGAAGTGAAAAGATTGATGATGGAGATGGCAGCATTCATGGGAAAAGGGTCAGGTAGCCACAGAACTCCCTCATCTTCTCTATGCCTTAGAAAACTGTCTGGTTCTTGATGAATTTCGAGTGAAAATGGATTTCTCTGGTGTTAATAATTTTATTTTCCTTGGGTCATCTTTCCCTCTATATTAGTCCAGCAAAATAAGCAAAAGCAAGAAGTCATAGTTTTGATTTTGAGGTGGATACATGTAAAATACATTGAGCCAGGAGGTCTGTGCTAGCCACATGTACTGTTATATGCATGTCACATGGACAGATAATCACAAATTGGAAAATGCAATCAATCATGCCTTCACTTTCATTCCAGCCCTTCTCTCATGTGCCTGCACCTGTAAACCATTGATATGTACAAAGGTGTTAACTAAAGTTGGCATATTTCCATTGCTTTTGTATTTTTTTTTAAGTCCTTCTGTAACACAAGGGAAATACTTGCCCCTCATTGTTTTAAGTGGCAATAATCCACTTGCTGAGTAGAAAGACTACAGTGCAAAAGGTTTTAATTTAAAATCCCAAAGCAGAAAATAGATTATTGCTGAAACAACAAAAGCACAATATCCAACTATCATAAGAAGAACATTTTTCTAAAACTAAGTTGCTTGATAAAGCAAGAGGGTAACAGCAGTGGTCTGAAGTTTAATTAAGGCAGTTTGTGCAAACTTCCCCAAACCATTTCCCAGGGTATTTTCTTCTTCACCTGTGTGACAGTCCTTGCTAATGCAGCTGGCCACACCACTGTCCCTTCTGTGATGTGGACCTCCAAGTGAAGTCACCAACTCCCCCTCCATAGTGGCATCCTGAAAAAGGAAGATCCTGAAAGATCCTGGAAATTAGCCAGTGGAATAAAACCAAACCATCAGCTTTAATAGGACTTGTCACCTGCCTTAATGCTTTCAAAATGGAGATTTGCTTCAACACTCCCAAAGTTACTTCCTGATAACATCCATCATATATATGATGGGCCAACTAAAGTGCACTAAACAAAAGCTGCTGACACATATCCTAAACCCACTACTAGCTTGTAATGATCTTGAATCAAGTTTTCTTGGCAAGCTACAGAAGGAACTCATCTTTCAGGCATTGTGAGTGCACAGCTTCTGGAGCTGGGAAGCCATTTAGTGTGTTGGCACAACAGCATATGAGCTCTGGAGATTTGGGAGCACAAACCTAGGACTGGTTAAACAAGCAGATGCCTTAAACACGGCTGCTAAGTGGTTTAAATTAAACCAATGTTGTGCCACATAAAAGTATAAATAACTTTCTTCCACAGGGCAAATAAATTAAAGTCTTCCCAGAGACCTCTAAGGAAAAGAAATCAACAAGCTCCCTTGAAAGACCTTTTCCATCTTAGAAGTTTATTACTGGTTTCTGTGGCCAGTTGAGCTGCTCCACTTTTAACAAATGACAGTGAAATTCATTTAGTGGCCACTGTTTTGATACTTGGGTACACAGGGTTGTACAGCTCTGGCAGTGTTGGCAAGGGCAGCAGTGAAATGCACCTGCCCATGGGTTATGTGCACTTCTGTGCTCTTGGGGCTTTTTGCTGGGAGCTCTTCCCACCTCTGCCATTATGCACAGACACCAACCAGCATCAGCACTCACTGACTCTCACTCCCACCACATGCATGCCTCTCCTGGACTGAGGCTCTTCTCTTCCTCTTTTCATTAAAAAACCTGTTTCTTAAAAAACAAAATGCAAACAAACAAAAAAAAAACCACAAAAAAAATAGAACCAAAGAAAATCAAAACAAATCAAAATAAAACAAAACAAAAATTAAAATAAAATAAAGCCAAAACAAACAAACAAACAATAATAAAGGCTCTGGTATAAAAAAAGCCAGAGTGCTGACTCTGTACCATCTGGTGACTTCTTAACTGCAACCATGCAGCCCAGCACAAGTCCACAGAGGGAAGGGATGACTAATGAGATGCAGAGATCCTGAGCGGGTTAGAAGTAACATTAGATTTCTGTTGTCTCCACTAGTTAATGTGATATGTAAATGAGGAACACATGATAGGATTTGAAGCCTGTCTGTAGGAAACACAGCAGTGTAAGTGCTTAGGAGGAGGTGCTCTTCCTAATGAATATGCTCTTTGTTTGAGAATGGAAGTGAAGTCCCAGTTTTATTCGATCATTTTGTGCTACTTGTCTAAAGCAACACTTATTCCAGGGAATAGCAAGTGTTTGAAATTTGAATGGGATCCACTCCATGAGCTTGTACTGTCACGCCCTGACTTCTGCACTGCAAGAAATCCTAACCCCTTCCTCAGCTGCTGGAAGTGGACTTCACAGTGTATCTGAAGCCAATAAGAAATTCCTAAATCTGCTGATTTGTACCAAAGCTAGAGTTAGCACAGCAGACATTTTAAAGCAAATCTAAGACAGAAATTTCAAACAGAGACACCGGGGTGGAATTTCACATTGTGTTGTGGCACCTAGCTAGGGCTTTCCTTTCTGATCCTGCTCAGGGTCTCAGCTTCTCTGGATTTCTGTGGAGTCTGGCAAATGGTCAACATCTTTGCAAATCAGCCCCATGTTAGGACACTGGCTAAGAGCAAAGGAAAATACTTTTAGGCATCGGATTATCAAACTGTTTAAACTTTCTGCTGTGGAGTTCTTCTCATTGCAGTGAGTGCCACTGAACATTCCAGTAGCAAAGCTGGGGAGGTTCTCTTGTCTTCCTGCTGTCTCCTGATTTTAATTTCTTGTGTCTCTATGCGTTTTCCTTATGTGGAGACCCTGGGAAGTGGCTTTTATTTTTGAAGCTGGTATAATTAAGAGAAAAATGAAATGCAGAGACAGAACACAGCCTCCAGCTTTGTCTATCTTGAAAGGGTGGATTGAACTCCATTCTGAGTCCACAAATTTGAGAAAATTTAAAATTTTCTCATATTTTCTCCATCAACTTAATCCTTAATATCATACTCCAGTAGTTAAAAAACAGAAACTTACAACAAATCTTTTGTTTGGACCCAGTTAAAATAGCAGACATTTTTGATGATAAAAGGTTGCAACAAGCTATTTCCCAGCCAGCTTTAGAGCAAGAAATCTTGTTAAGGATTCTTTTATCATTTAAATCGAATAAATAAAATTGCCCACTGCAATTAGCGGAGTGTTATTTGCATCTTAAATGCAATTTGCAAATTTTAGATTAGTTTTATTTAGATGTACTCCTAGGGACTAGCAATACCACATCCATGGATTCTCACATTTTTTCAGTGTACTGTGAAAACATCTGCTAGTACTCATCAAACTCCTCTGTGGTTTGTTGTCCCCATTTTACAAGCTGAAGGAATTAGACAGGCAGGTTAAAGGACTTGCCCAAGACCACACAGGGAATCAGATGACAGAGTAGGTACTAGAATCATAATTTCCTGGCTCAACTTCCAATTATCTTGTGCCAAGGAAAAGGCCTTTCTTTCTAATGTAACGCCTAGGTTATTTGACTTTGTTCTTTCTCTCTCTCTCCTTTACTCTTGCTCTACCTCACCTAAAATGTGATTGAAAAAAGGTCTCTCCTTTAGTGTGCAGCTTTGTATTTAATCTGTGGTGCCAAACAGATCAAATGAATGTTGTCACCACTCCAGAAAACGCAGGGAGAGTTTATTTAGCTGATGTGATGGCATAGGTGGCTTATAAAAACCTCACAGATTTCTGCCAGGGAGGTGACCCCTTGAGTCCTGATTAAACACACTTGTGTTAATCAGGCTGTTCTGCAGAGCTTCTCAGGCAGGATGGGTGCAAAGCTGACAAAACAGTTCCCTGAAGCCACAGTATCCCACTATGGATATTATCCAAAATGCCCCCATCTACTCCTCATTTTTCTTTTCTTGTAGCTCTCCAGCCAAACATGCCTCTTGGTGCCAAATGTTGTGGTGCAGTAGGAAAAAGGTTCCTTTGCCCTTTTAAATTAAGTCTCCTGAGAAGGTAACCTTCTTTTTGTACTTTAAAAGTGGTGTTATTTCATTTGCTATAAAGGTTGAAGAGATTTGGTATTATGAACACATCCTCAAGATTATTTTTTAAAGTCACTAACCAGTGCCCTTTTACAGATGTCTTTCTGTACATTTTTGGAGAAATAGTTATTATCATTCCTGCAGATCAGGTGTCACCTTGTTCTCATCTGATTTTGTCCAGTGCCTTGTTAACTGGAGCATCCAATAATAACTGGAGATCAACGAATTAGAAGTGATGTTTTCCATCCAAATTAGGAGCAGTCTTGCAATAGCTGAGTGGTGTGTGTTGCATGGCTCCTCATCTGTCTCTGCAGTTGCTCTTGCAGGGAAATGGTTTTCTTACATTGCAGAACCCCTTAGTGCTACATTATCTCATGATCTCTGACCACAAGGCTGGACTACATCCTTAAGTGCATCCTTAAATATAGGATCAGAGTTCTAAAAGCTTTTGAGCTTCCCAGTAAATTATTGCTTAAAAGTAGTTAACTGATTCTTTAGAGTGTCTCAGATCCAGCATAGTGGTCTGCTGCCCGAGGGCAGGGGCTGCTCCTTGGGGGATGTCTGAGGAAGCACCAGCACCCACCAATGCCCTGGTTAACTAATGGCACTGTCCACCAGGGTACCTCTGAGGCTGGATGGGGACACTACAAACTGTGTAAGAGATAAATGACTTCCTGCTTGTCACCATGTTAAGCTGCAAAGTTCTCACACTGCTCTTGTAAAAGTGACAAGAATAGGACACAAGGAATTACATGGCAGAGATTTTCTGTGGCCACATACAGATCAGCAGAGAAAGTGTTCATTAGTGACATACCTTAAGGAAAAATGTGTTCAGCACAACCGAATGGATTAGCTCAGCAATGCATGTTCAGCAGGGAAGTTCAGGTTTATATCTAAGTAAACAAATGGTTACTTATCTCCTCTGGTACCAGGTGGTATGATGTGTGTCCGGCTTTACTGTTGCTCTATCATAATCCTCAATACTTATATTATATGAACATGGATCAAGTTGTTTTGGTCTCTAATTGTGCTTTTTAAGAGGAGTCACTGGGCATAGTGGTCCGTTTATAGAATATTTTCTGGTTTTATATTTGCCAGAGGTATACACAGGCAGCAGCAGGGGTATAGTTTGTCCTGATGCCAACTTTTCACAGGAGAAAAGCTTCATAAATCACTTCCCTGAACTGTCAGTGCTGTTAGCAACTCCCTCTGGTGTTGTACGGCTGAGAGGGTTATGTTGAGCACAGCACTCCTCTGCAGCCAGAGGAGCCCTGCTTTCATTTATTTTTCTTTCCTAATTACCTATAGTAAGAGAAAATTGGCCCACGCTGAGAAACCTTTATAAAACACACTGGATGATCAAAATACCATGACAGGCTTCTTCAGTGCCTAAAAACTGATCATGCCCAGTAGCCTGCATCTCTGCTAGAGTCAGCTTGGAATCACTTCTTCCTAAGCACTGTGGTAATGACCATTCTTTGCTGACTTTAAAAAGAAAAAAGTGTTTCTGAAAAAGAAATGGTGTGGATGTCTGGACCTGAAGACAGATAGCTAATGCAGACGTATGGACAATGCTCACAAAAGCTTCCCCATGTCAGATGAGAAGAACATGGGCCATAAATTCTCTGTCCTTAACTTATAGCCACACAGATGGTTTTGCTTGTAGCAGATGCTGTGTGAAAATTAGCTGCAGCTTGTGGCTAATGAAGGAACATTTGTAGAAAGGGGTTCAGGAGGTGAAGGCTATTTTTAAGACTCCTGTATGTAAAACTAAATCTCTGTCTATAGCAAGGTGGCAGAGTTGACTGAGAGTGCAGGTTGTAGGCACAGAGGGGTAGGAAAATAATTAGCATTGCACAGCTGCCTTATATGAGGCTGCTTGTAGATGTGCAACTTAGTTTATACTTAGTGATGTTATCTGCTTCAACCCATTGCCAGTTGTCACTTGGCATGAAGAATTTTTCTGCTGAATATCAGAGAAGGAAATTAAATTAGGTGAAAGTGCCTGTCTTATCTTGCATGCTGCTGTTCTTTCCCATGCTGATGTGCAAAGATAAGATGGTGCAGACTGGCCTTTCATTCTGGCTGTGGTGCAGGAACCAGGAGAGGTTTCCCTCTCCAAGCACAGATGCCCAGCAGCATGTGCACCCAGCTGCCACACAGCACTGCTTGCCCCCTGTCCCCAGATTCATGTGGCTTGATTTAGGTGCAAAAAGGTGCATGCATGCTGCAGGTAGTGTTTCAGAGAGCTGGAGCCACCAGGATTCTCTACCAGGCATCAGCTCCCAGAGGGGTACATGAGTTGACCTCTGAGGCTGATCGGGAAAAATTGCCCCTGCTGCCTTAGTTGCATTTCCCTTTTCCCCAGACACCTCCATCATGGCTGGGTTTGACTGCCTTTTTCAGGAAGGTGACAGGAGTGTTCTTGCCAGGACAGGAGATGGGGTGTGGAGGCACCGAGGGCTGCACGTTGGGCAGCTCTTTGCCTTCCTGTGTGGAGCATCTGCCTTGGCAGCCAATGCTCAGCATACAGCTCCAGCTCTTGGAGGGAAACTTTCTGAAACTCCAAAGATACTGGGAAGAGACGAAAGTGGCTTCATCCTCACAATATAGCCAGCCTCCAGCTATCACCCTAGCAACCAGAAACTGAAAAGGAGAGCCAATGCATCGTTCTTCAGACATTTAAGCTTTATTCCACCATTTGTTCTTATTTCTACTTTTCCCTGAATATACAGGCAGAGCTATCTTCCATGTAATATTTGCTACATGGAGAATTATACAGACTCATTTTCTGCTTTTTGAAACTCCCTAGTTAGCCAGTTCAACTCCTGTACTTGAACATTTGCTTTCAATAAGAAAAAATGTTGATTAACTCAGTGGCCTGGCCAAATCTAGAAAGTTTTTTCTGGCAATACCTCTAATGAGTCCCATTTATTAATTTTTTCCCCCTACCTTACTTGTGTAACAAATTTCCAGATATTAGCATCAAGAAAGGCAATATTTGGCCTGTTGTATGAGAAAAGTAAAAACAAACCGGCACACTTCCTTTTGTAGTTCTGGATTTCATGCTCATTTAATACATATAAAAGGACCCTTTTATAATGTATAAATCTGGAGCTAAGTGTTAGAGCATGCTGGTTTATACATATGATTATGTACAAGCATGTATGTGCTTGTATATACACATGCAGATTGTAAGATGTCCATTGTAATCAAGTGGCCACTGATCCATGCTGCCTTTTTATTTTTGGCAGGTCTTTACTATGTTTTTTTAACACCCACCTCTCTCTCTGTCTCTCAGGGGAATGCTCTTTAATGTAATTATGCTAAACTGACATTCTCCTTGTGGTATTTAACAAAAAAGAGGCATCATTTTTTAAGCATTCATACATTATGAGTCTGTATTTTTTGGCTCTTAATTAGAACGATATTTGATTATGTTTTTAAGATATTGTGGCTGGATAAATTAATTACACCAGAAAATCCAGAAGAAACAAACAATAAAAATAATAATAAGCATTAGCTGCCACCTCATCCAAGCTCACGTAGTATACATTAAAACTTTATTATTTCAAGTGGATGCATAATTACAGGAAGGGGGAGGCCATAACTAATGTCAGTGCTAAGGGAAACCCCTGGGTGATGGGCATTTTCCTGGGAGTGTGTGGTTCCCAGGGAAGGCTGAGGGGGTCCCTCCTTGCCCTGCAGGGAGGAGCTCTCTGGGTTTAGCACCTCTGTGGGGCCCACACAGGCCACTGGGCACGTTGCCCCAGAGGAGGAAGGTATAGTGCCACCCTATCCTGACACAAGAAGGGTGGCATCTGCCTTGCCCCATGGGCTACACCTCCCTCTGGTGGCACCACCCTCCTCGCTAAGAAGGTGTCCAGGTTTCCCCCAAAGCTCTGTCCTCAACTTCCCAGGTAGAGCCAGCAGGAAGGTCAATTAGTTCCACTTCTGGTTCTGCTTTTGGGATGTTTGCCTCTGTCCATGGAAAGTGGACTCATACCATCAATTTATTTCTCATTCTGTGGACCACCAGCTGGTAATGATATGATTCTTGTTTATTTTGACCTTGGCTGGATGTGAAAGAGAGACTTAGATGTAAATGGTTCCATCTCCCATTCCCAGACCCTTAAGCCATTATTTTCTTCTGCCCTACCAAGCAACATGCTGGTTTCAATAAAACATATTGCTATTGCTTTGAATATTTATACCCTTGAACCATTCAAAAAAATCTATTCACATTAGTCAAGTCAGGCAAAAATAGCTCAAAGACAGCACCCACTGCCAACATTTTCTTTGGTTAGTGCTACTGAAATGTCCCATTTCATTCTATGGCTGAATTGCAAGGTAGTTATTCCTTATTAATCATGAGCACACTGCCATTAAGGCTGCCAAGTAACAGTATAGCCAATATAACTCCTACCCACTTTATAAAGACAAATATTAAAGTCATCACTTACTTTGTGGCTAAAAAATGGAAGAATGCAGGAGCATACCAGATGAACCTCAGACATCACACCCTTTGGCACTTGCCCCGGAATCTGCTGTAAATGCTGTCAGCTGTCAAATCCACCTGGTTGCTGTTGATTCTGTTGTCCTGGCCATCCAATGAAGACAGTGGCTGTGTGTGCCAAAGCTGGAAGGCTTCTGTAAAGAAATTGCCTGTGAC
Organism: Zonotrichia leucophrys gambelii; assembly: GCF_028769735.1. Lineage (NCBI taxonomy): Eukaryota > Metazoa > Chordata > Aves > Passeriformes > Passerellidae > Zonotrichia > Zonotrichia leucophrys. Next base: position 24,190,204 of record NC_088173.1, on the reverse strand, counting down.
TGGGGAGATGCAAAGACACATCTCCTGGTCTCATGCACACAAACTTATCTAAGGCTACACCTGAAGCCTTATCAGAGCCACTTGCTTTTGTGGACCAGTTTGTGGCAGTGTCATAGGTTATTATAACTTTTTAAACTCATTGGGAAATGGACATTTCTAAAGCTCAGTCCAGTTGAGGAAAACAGCAAATGTTGTGTTGGAATTTCCTATGGGACAGAAAGTCTCACGCTCAAAAGGCTATAGGCAATACACAGCACTACACAGTGCTTACAAAGGAACAGTTGAGCTTACCTGGGGAGCTGATTTACAAGGTACAGTAGCAGGGCTCTGGGACTCTAATAGGCAGTAGCTCATCATTATGATGCTGCTTTTCAGTGACAGAGTAATCTGGAGCATTGCCTCTGCTCCCCATCCCCAGATTCCCTGGAAAAGGATGGAGAAGCTGTAGTGATTTACTTGGGCTGTTGTGTCGTTGTTAATGTGATGGACTGAGAGATCAGTGTGGTGCTTTGTGTGCCCTTCTGAGAAGTGCAAGCACAACTTTGCTAGCAGGATGAATAACAGCTTGTCTAGCAGAGAGTGGTGCAGCAGCATATTCTGCTGTCTGCTTAGCCTTGGAAAAATGCATTTGCCTAGATAAAGGGACTGAGGCTGGGGTTTCAGGGCATGCAGATATCTTACTATCTTACTTATCATACAGAAATGTATCTTCATCTATCAGTGTGCATTTTTCACACATTCAAAGCACCTGATCATTTCTTCTTAGCTTTGAGAGTTTTCTGCATATGAATTAAAGAAAACACTGCTTTTCTTATTTATCTCATTGTAAACTTTAAAAAGGTGACCCTCAGTGAATTGTTGTGGCTACTTTGGCACATACTTATTTGAGCTTGGGCAAAACCTACTCAAATATTAACAGTGTACACACAGGCACAAATCACTAGTAATCCTTGCTCAGGGGAAAGTTTATGGGGTCCCAGCTGTACCCACCAGGTCTTGTTCTGGCGGAGCCACCTGCTATTTTCCGGACCTAAAGGGCTGCATTTGCTCATCAAGGCAATAAAACATACTCTTGCTGGCGGTAGGGGTTTTGAGAGCCGCAGTCCCGATGACATAATGGGTTGCAGCACACAGAGGGCGGCAGCGTCCCCAGCTGCCCCGTGCTGAGCACAGGAGTCCCTGGGAGGAGAGGGATGGGGAGCTGCAGCGGTCACCCAGCAGTGCAAAGGTGCAATCCCACTGGTGCAAATACATGAATATTTGTGGTTTAACTGCAATGGTTTAGGTGGAAAAAGATTCAAGTAGTTTGCCTCTAAAATGTAGGGATGTGCTGGCAGAGGTGGAGGAGCCAGGTCTAGCCATGCTGCTGGCATGGCAGGCTCTAGGGATAGCATCCACATCCGCCTCAGCACAAGAGCACACTGCCTGGACCACTGCTGCATTTATTGCACAGACAGCATTTATTCCTCCAACTACCTTGGGACAAGGGCATGACCAGCTGGATGTGCTCACTTCCACTCTTCTGCTTTTCTTGTCCATTGGCCCTGAGTGGCCCCTTAATTCTTCTCTGGTAGCATGAACTGCCACAGAAATTTATGAGTGACTGAGAAATTCTGTGTACTTGGAGGAAACTGATGTCTGAATGTAGATTTCAGCTCAGTAGGCAACCCTGCCCTCACAAGTGTCTCCTCAATAGACTGATGCACTGGGCTGATTTGCTTGGACAGCCTCCTGTGTTATACAGCTGGCAAAGTGGGGTCCACAATTGGTGCTTTAAACACATTTAATAACATTTAAAAGCAGGAGTTATATGATATATCCAGGTTGCTGGTACTAAATGAATACTTACACTAAACTTTAATAATATTCTGTGGGATAATAACCTCACAGCTGCCTTTCCTTGTGCTGGGAGGCAGCACAAGGGCTAGCATCTTCCGGTCTGTATCCCACTGATAGAGCCAGCTGAAATCCAGAAACTGGATTCCCACTCACCTAGAAGCCCTGAAACAGGGGGAGCACCGAGGCAGCCAAGTGCTGGATCCTTGTCCTCCCTGCATATGCTGCCAAAGGAGCCTCGGAAGGAAAATAAGTGACATGGAAAAGTGTCCAGCTGTAAATTATGCTGTACATGGGATACAGAAATCTGGGAAGCTTTGTAGCAGGCAGTTCCTCTGGGACAGGACGTGTCCCCAGGAAAACTGGCTCACCAAGTCCCACTGTGCCCTAAATGATGGACCAGGGATGTGGCTGCTCTTTGGTTGAGAAAAGTCACCTCTCCAGAAGTATTCCCTTCAGCTGCTTTTAAAAGACCCTGGAGCACAAAGATGAGGCTTTTTAAAACATAAATAATAAAAAAATGGGTTTGTGAACCTATGTAAGGGATACTAGACAAAAAGTTTTTTTTTCAGTGCATATTTGAAAATAAACCTCCAATTTGTATAACTTGCAAGCATACTCATTATGTTAAAGGTTTGGGGTACTTTTTTGTGTACAGGGACTTCTTTTAATACAGATTATTAAAAAGAGAGAGATTAGTGACTTAAACTGACTATAAAAAATTTGCAGTTAAATAAATGAGAAAAAAAATAACCCAACTTCCTTAGGCCAAAGAAAATTGTGATCTTCATACAGTATGTATTGCATTGTTATTGCTGTGTCTATAATGGAAAATTCCTCTTCATCAAATCCACTAAAGCCAGGCACATTTTCTCCATGAGTCTTTCCTTCTGTTTGGGCTAGAGAGAGATGAGAACTCCACTCAGCAGACAGCAATAACATTTCCACAGAGGTAGCAGTTTTTGTAGGGAAAAATCAGCTAATTTTTAAGAAAACGCATCCTTTCAAATATATGTGTAGGTCATCATAGCTAAAGTAACCGTAGAGTTGCTTAGCCCTTAGGGAGCTTTGCTGGTAAGTGTTTCACATACTGATAAAGCATCTGAGTAGAAAATTCTGTGAGATGACTTCAAACACGCATGTAGATTTCCCTCTCCATTTCAGAGTAGCAGGTATAAAGTTTTAGCTCATCAGTCTTTATCACATCCTACAGTTCTTGTCCAGACAGAGAGGCGGTGGGGAGAGGGGAAATTTAGGGAAGTGAAGAATGAGAAGAGAGCCACCCAGAGCTGAGCAGATTTTCAAGTGGGTGTCACTTTAGGATCTTTCTTTCTGTTATTTTTTGTCAGCCTCTTTCTTCAGGGACAGAAGTATCCTGTATGAATTCTGATGGAGAAATAGGCTTTTTGAGCCTCCAAGAGGATTCAGCTTGTATGACAGGGTGATGTTGAAATAACTGGAGGATTCTGCAAAGATTTTCCTGGTGTGAAATATCACAAAAATTGATCTTACTTTGAGAATTCCGCTGTCATCATTTTCCCATGTGGCTGATGAGAAATTCTTGTGAAGCTACATGCTGCTCAGGAGAAATTCTCAATTCCTTCATCAAAGCAAATGAAACAAAGTCTTTGGACTGGGTATTTTTTTCTGGTTTTGCTCAGGTATCTCTGGTGGACAGAACCTAGCCTGAGAGCAAAACTGGTCTTGGAGCTTCCTGAAGGACTGAGCATCCTAAAGCTAATCTGTAGCTCACAGTTAGGGATGGCAAAACCATTCTGAGATGGGCAGTCAAACTGCTCTTTAGCCCTACTGCCATGTTTCAATAATATTTCAAAAGCCCTTTGGTGCACCTCTCCCTCTCAGGGGAAACAATACACAGGAGTGGCAGAATGGATCTTGCAGACAAGTCTTTCATTGCTCATTGGCATCTCAGCTGTGGTGAGGGCAGTGGGAGTGAAAGATGGCAGCTGTTCAGGGCTTCACTAGTAGTTCTTCAGTGGATGGTGAGTTGTACCATGCTGTATCACAAGAGTATTCTGACAAGAAACTTACTTCCACAAAGCTAAGACTTCTAATTGAATGTTTAAGGCACTACATAATTGTTTTCAGGATGATATGAGAAAGTAGCATATATATCTGGTAATGTTATTTTTGCACAGTAAAGTTCAGCAAAATGTGCAGTTAATGTACAAAGCCCAAAAAAGTTGCATTCAGATAAAGGACTTATCTAAAAGTCACAGAAGTCAGATATGCAGTGCCTGGGGCTATGCTGGGAAATTGTATTTACATTTACTGAAATGTGCTGTCCTTGTTTTTCCTTTGTGGTTGCAATGATTCAGAAACAAGTGTGAAGCAGCAGGCAATTAGGTTTTGCCACTCAAAAAGCTAAAATTTATCTGTAAGTAATCATGGCTAGAAGGCTGAAAAGGATGGATGGAAGAGAAACACTTATAGAGACATACATTTCTGCACATAAGAGTGACAGAGTCTGAGGCTGGTGGGAACAGTTTCTGTCAGACAACACGCTTTTTGAATCCCTGCACCTACCTCACTTCTGTCTGTGCAATGGGAACATAAATGTCTGAGCCATACAGGGCAGTCAGGGGGGTGAAGAAGCTTGTGCAGGTCTCAGACTTTTTCAGCCTTGCCATATGTGGAAGAGGAGGCTTAAATCTGGGCAGGTTTGGCAGTGCTCTGAAGCTGGGGATGCAGCAGAGCTGTAGATAAAGAGGTGAGGTTTGCTCCTGCCCCATCAGAGCTGCGGCAGACACAGGGCTGCCAGCACAAGGTTCTCTGGCAACCTGACCCATCAGGTGTCCCTCACTGTGACTCGAGACAGAAGGTAAAGAATTAGAGGTTGCATCCTTTTTTCTGGTCTATCTAGAGACCCACTAGCCCACCTAGAGCCTGAGTGGTGTTTTGGGCCACAAGAGGAGAGGGCAACGTCACACCCGATGATTAGTAACAAGAGCTGAACTCCTTTGATACACAATGGTTAAAGAATAGCAGTGAAAGTACAGACAAGTAGCTGACTTCTAACATCTAAATGCTACAAACTAAAACTAAGGATATATTTTAAGGAACACCTTGCACTTACTTTTTTTGTAAGTAATATGCTGTAACATTTCTGAAAGGCCTTGTATGTGACTGAATTTTATTTTAACTGTAATATATAAAGCAAGATTTAATGGCTGGCTTACAAGAACTAATAAGCAACTAAAGCTATCTTAAAGTGTCAGTGTGAGTCTGGATGAAAAGAAATGCCTTGTCTCTAGCCATCTGTTACACACTGGAGTTAAACAGACATACAAGTACTTTTTCCTGGAAGCCATCTGCACAAATATTGATTGAGTAATTTCATAAAATTCCGATTTAGTAATTTACCAGCTGACAAGGTGATAGTGCACAGTGTAGGTTTGAGTTTCCTGGCATTTCTACTGCAGCTAAAACAACATCGATGTGCATTTCTTTTGCCACTAGCATTATTGCAAAAGGAGACATTGGAATCAAATCCAACATAACCTATTGAGAGAGTCTGTTAAATATTTTCCTATTAACATCAGAATAAAAAATAATGTGGTATTCCAGAAAATTGAATGGCACTTACATTCCATAATCTTCATCAGATCAGCTTGCATGGGGTTTTGTTTTTCCTTTGCCTGGTTTGAGGCTGTTTATATTAATTCCATCCAGTTTTATTTTAATTAGTTTAAAATTTTAGGGATTCAAGATCATCGTGGTATTTAAATAACTGAGTTTCAGCATCTGTCAGCAGTGGCTTTTTCAACCCTCAACTATTTAAGAGCTGCAATCTTTTTTCATTTTCCCTGCCTGCAGACTCTGCCTTTGCTGCTGTGACTCATGCCCTCAGCACCCCTGGCAGGCAGGCAGCTGTCTGCAGCAAACCACTGCTGCTGCTGGGTTTTCAGCCGGGCTGGAGCAGCAGGTCTAGGCTGGAGAAGCAGGCACGAAGACGCACCCCCCGTGCAGCCTGTCCTTCCACCACCTCTCCCTGTCCTGAGTTAGCAGTGTTCTTGTCCTGCCTCTTCCCATAGAAATGGATTTTTCCAGAGATAACCTATCCCACTGTGGTTCCACTGTATTTTCCAGTTTCATCCCTTAAAGAAGCACTGCCTTTCTGAGATTATTAGAGGTAATTTTGGTTCCATCCTCTCACCATTGATTCTTTCCTGATTCCCACAAGATTAGATCAATTAGAAAATCAATCTAAACTAACAGCATAGAACCATAGAATCACAGAAAAATTTAGGAAATACCTTTAAGATCATCAAATCCTGCTGTACACCTATTCACCTATTGCTGCCAAATCCATCACTAAACCATGTCCACTATGTAAAAAATATGGAAAAAGAATAAGACTTCTTTAAATTTTTTGTATGTGTGTGTGTGAAATGAGTAAGTGAGCGACCAGGTAGCAGAAGAAGGATAAGGCACAAGAAGACTTCTTTTAATATTTGCAGTGGGATAGAGGCAGATTTTGGGTGTTCAGTCCAAGGGAAAATCATGCAGTCATTCATGCCAAAAAAAAACCCCTTCTGGAAATGAAGAATCATTTCTTTTCCCTACAAGTTTGTAGTCCCACCTCAGAGCCCAAACTAGGCTGAGGCAGACACAAGGGCACAGCTGAGACACTGCACTCTCTCTGCTCCATCAAGAGCCAGACCAAAAAGAGAAATGGTCCCATCTGCACTGATGCTCCCAGCACTTTGGTGCTTCCCCTGCCTCATGCTCCATTTCTGAAAGAGGAGGTTCTGGTCAGTAAAGCTGACTCAGGGCACCATGCCAGGTGTGGGTGCTTAGGAGTGGTTCTGTGGGGCAGTGGGATCTGGACAGCCCTGGGCTCTGGCCTTTGGTTGCACAAGTTTTTGCAAGCCAGAACCCTGCAAAAGTTTTTTAGGTGTCAGCACACTGAGGTCTCTGGCTTAGCCTCTAGTGATAGGAGATGGGGTATATCAGCTTCACATCTTCAATGGGCATCTCCACCCCTTCTAGAGCAAAGACAGAGTCTCAGCCTTGGCAAGCATGGATTTGTTTTACAGCACAGCTTTCCTGGTTTGACTGTTTGGAGACTGCAGCTCTAAATACTGATGAAGAAATGTGAAACCTGGCAGGGACAAAACTTCCAGTTAGTATGGTAGGATCCCATGATCCATCCTAGCCACTGAGATTAGCTCAGATGGTGTTAATAATGCCAAGGCTGTGGGTTTGATCCCTGTATGGGCCATTCAATAGAGAACTGGACTTGATGATTCTTATGGGTCCCCTCCAACTCAGAATATTCTGTGATTCTGTGATCCTAAGAGTGTGTCATTTGTTTTGCACATGGGAACAGGCACACACTGTTCATGAGCACCATTTCAGATGCCACTGCTTCCTTTGGTCCAGCATGGGTTGAATCCCATGGGTCACTTAATGCCTTGTTTACAGACAGTCTGGATAATAGCAAGGAAACTTCACCACAGGACCAGTAAGGCCAGAAACTTATGAAATCCCAAGCAGAGGAGTAGGGGAGACATGGCCACCTGTAAAAGCTCCTTGCTAAAATGAATGGAACAAACTCTCCTCTGTGTCCATTGCAGATCAGGCATGAAACGACAGGCTGTCACTTCAGCAGCGATGACTGAAGAAAAGCATTTTACCAGAAGGGGAAGTGAGTCATGCAATAAATTGCTCAAGAAATTTTTTCAGCCCTCAGCACCAGGGGATTTAGAGAAAAGTTAGATGGACCGTGAAGATATTAGCTATAGGTGACCCTGCCTGGGGTGGGGAAGGGGCATCCAGATGCCCTCCTTAGCCCTCCACTAGCAGACTCGTGGTGTTGTGTGTCAGCCCACTGGGTCTGGGTCTGCCACCCTTCCTGCACAGGAACAGAAATGTCTGTCCCTCTGTCACCATCATATAGCTGAAAACATATTAAGTGAATGCATATGCATATATTTATAGCAAATATTCTGCAGTTTGGTTATGAGACAGTCTTCCAACCTAAAGCTCCTAAACTGTTCACAAAGGAAACCTCTGAAAGTATGAAATGTATTAAATGAAAAGAAATCTCACTTGCACATGCTATGGCTCGTATTGCATTGGCTAGAATAGCATTGAATTTTTAGGATTTAAGGGATAAGGTTTATTATGCTTCTGTCACACCATGACTTTGTTTTATAGGAAATAAAATGATGTGAGGAACAAAATGGGGAAAAAACTCTCAAGAACCTAAGGAATCAATTTGAGTGAAGGTTTTGGAAAACACTGTCATTTTATGAATTATTCCAGCGCTATGCTCATAGCTGTGTCCTAGCTGACAGAAAAAACCTGATCTGTTCTTTATACAAACGCCAGGGGAAACTGGAATCTGACCTTGTCTCAACCCTGTTTCGCCATTTCCCTCCTTTGGGAATGTGGGATCAGCCCAATGTTACTGTTGAATGATGCTCCTCTGTCAGCTCCCCAGCCTGGACATCCAAGCAGTGCTTCTTCAGATTGGAGAGAATAGTGAGCTTATTTTGAGGAGAAATGAGCTGTTCTGAGGACAAACATCCACACAAATTAAATTAACCGCTAGCCTAAAAACAGGACCACACAGCCGTCATCCAAAATGCAGCTCTGGAGCCTTTCATTTCCCACACAGCTCTCCTTGCTGCTGCAGGGCACTGTCTGGGGATGAATCTTGTACCTCAGTGGTTCAGCAGCAGAAATGGGAAGAGGAGCTTTGAGGAGGAAGCCTGAATTCATGACAGTGCTGGGGAGCACATGAGGATGTCATGGTGAAGGGATGATGGATCAGGATGAAGCTCAAGGTAGATTTGAGGTTCTTCTGCCTGTCAGCTTGTCTGTGAGCCCTGCCAGAGTTGGATGATTTTTCCAGTTGATCCCGAAAAGAAGCAGAAGCAGAATGCTGGCTGCTGGGACTCAAACCTTCTGGGTCCTGCTTACCCCAGGAGCCCCAGATTTTCAAAGCCTTTCTATGACCAGAGCTCCATTTCCACTTGTACTACGTTATACAGATTTTCAGGAGAAATATTTCAGTGTGTCAGTCCTAGTTCAGTAATGCTCTACGCTTATATCACTGACAACAGCTCTATTTATACATATTTAAATCGAAATTATAAGCATCTGAAGTTTCAAAAGCCATGAGAAGGCAAAAGTTCAGTTAAATTGCTTGATTGTAAAATCACAGAATTGTAGAATAATTTAGATTGCAAAAGTCCCCTTAAGATAATTGAGTCCAACCATTTACACATAAAACATTTTCAATAAAATATTTCTAAGTGAAAACACATGACTTTTGGTTTTTGGGTTAATAGATGAAGCAAAATGTTCCACCAACCTACTTTTGTAAGTTTCTTTTCAGGAGATCTGTATATATGGTCACATTGGGAAGACCTTCTCTCTAGTTGAAATTACAAGAGAAAACAACACAATTACTTGCATCATCAACTTAAAAATTAATAAATAACAAACCCGGCCCATTGCAGAGCACTAACCTTGATATATGGTGTGAGACCTGCTGCCATGTCACCCAAACAATTAAATGCTAGCTTGGAACTGACGTCTCTGTTACAAATCAAGGAGCTCAAGGTGAAAGGCTCCCTGGGGACAAAGGTGATTCCAGCAGCTGAAGTACCTTGCATTATCCAGCATGATAATTATCCACCATGAGTCTGGCTTTACAGGAAATGCTCTTCCTGAAAAGCACATGACAGACTCAAAACTTGTGACATTTCCCTCATGGCTTGTCCTATGCAGCTTGTGGAAACTTTAAGTTTCTGCATGCTCAGCAGAGCAGTTCCAGTCCCCAGGAGATGTTTGCAGCCCTCAAAGGACAGACAATAGTAAACCATGACAAACATTACCCCAGACCCATCCTTCACCACTCCCTCTCCCATAGCGAGGAAGCCTCCAAGGGGAAGAGCACTGACTGACAAAAACCACCTGGGCAGGGCCCAGTAATTCTTATTTCCACTTGTATTAACGGAGCTGTGGTGCCTCTGTGTCACAACCTCCTCCGGTCACTCGGGTTTTTACAGTGCCTGGGGGAAAGCCCACAACCCTAAGCTGCCCTGCTTACAGCGCCTCTCCCACCTGGGGCTCTGGGAGACACATTTGTTGGTCTGTGGTGGAGTGTGACAGGTGTCCCTTGGATCCAGTAACCAGAGAGTGACCCACCTCTGACCAGGTATTTTACGTGCAAGAAATGTGGCATTCACAAAGCAGTAGCTAAAGGCAGTGTGCTAATAACTACCATAGCTGCCTTTTAACAGGGCTCAAGTCACCAGGGAACGTAGACTAATTTGCTGTAATTGGTTTAATATGTTTAGTCTGAGCAAAATATTTTCAGCCCAACAGAATTCTGAGAAATCCCATGTTAGTTTTAATTGGGAGAGGGTTATGGCAGTACCCGAGGTGCCCTGTGGCCTGGGGGTGCAGGTCTCTACTGGCTTCCCCCAGCAGGGCACAGCCTCCTTTGGGCCTGCCCCAAGGCACCCCAGCTGGGGTCTGACCTTGCTGCTCTTGGAAAAAAGATCTTCACTGCCCTTTTCTTCTGTTTGTTTTGTGTTTTCTTCTTCTTTCTTCTTTTTTTTTTTTTTTCCCTGCACCCTTTTCCTTTTTCTCTTATTTTTTTCCTTGCTATCCTTTCTTACTTTTTTCTTTTTTCTTCTTCATTTTTTACACAACCAGAATAATAAATAAATACCTGAATGTCAGGAGCAATTTCTAAGCAAGAGGGCCAGATGAGTTTAGGTCTTGAAAACCCTACACAGGGTATGCCTGACTCTTTGCAAGACTCTCACATACCATTTCATGAGACACACAAGGATTTGCATGTGAGGTGCTCTCTGCTTGTCATCTCCCCCTGAATGCAGCTGATAGTGGCTTCAAAATATCATTGTCACGTCTTCTGGGCAACCAGGAAGGTCTGGACTCAGGAGTGGGGAATTTCCTTCTGCAGAGACAAATGACTTAAGACAGAAACAAGGTACCATAACCCCATCAAATTTATTTTGAAGTATGTACATTCCTGAACAAGTATATTAGATGGCATAAGTAATGAGAGCTTAATAGTTCACAGATGATGTGCTCGCACACATTTTGCAAGATCCAGCAGCCAGCTGTAGCCAAGTCCCTAGTTTATGTCCCCTGACTCTCTGCTTTCCCCAAACATTGCTCCAAGTGCTTAAAAGTGCTAAGTCCTACAGCCATTCCCCTCTTCCTTTTGGCCTTGGAACTCTGCAGTGTGAAATTAAACCCAACTGAACTACCAGCAAAGCTTTTTCTGTTTTTTTTTTTTTTTTTTTTAATTCTAAGGGTCAGGTATCTATTGACAGCAGATGCTCAAGTTAAAAGTCATCAAGCGTCTTTATCAGTTAAATGAGCGTACTGCTGCGTGGGATCAAAAATAACGCACTGTTATTTTCACATCTATTACTTTGGCCATGTCATATAAAGCTAGACCCTATTCTTTGTGCCTCAGACATACAAAGTTGCCAGCAATGATATTATGAGTAAAGAGAAGTTGATCCCAGAGTCTTACTTGCACAGGATTTACAGAATCAGGTTGCCTTTAAAAAAATTCTCCTGTTAAGAAACCTACTTGAAACATGGTTTTACACATATTTACATTGGTTTGACACAGACTTACCTCCACTGAACTTAGTGATACCCTTTGATTATTTTCAACCTTGCTGAGAGAGATCGGCTTAGCCCATTAGGTCTGCAAGCACACATGTAAATCTAACAGGAAAAAAAACCCCAAACCAAAGAAACAGAAAGCAAAACATACCACAATTTTGGTGGGGGTTTTTCCCATTCACAGTAGCAATCAGAAGTCTACAAGCAATCACCATCCTGCCCAAACACACAGCAGTGATGGCCTGGTAACATCTGAGGGATGCAGTGGCTGTCCCCTTAGGTGTGGGTCCCAGGCACAGCCATGCAGCAGAGGGAGACCCAACCTTCCCATCTTCCATAAGTCCCACCTGTTTCATGCAGCTTTGGTGAGAGCATACACAAACCTTGTGCCCAACTCCACTCACACTGCTGGGAAATCAGCGCTGCTAACACAGGAACAAACAACCTTTCTTCCCTTCCAACATCCTGGACTTAATAATTATTGTAATTACAAATCTGTTCAACACTGAAAGCTAAAATGATATGCCAGAAAACAAAACAAAAAAAAGGCAAAATTTGCACCAAAAAAGAGAGTAAAACATTGTCTCTGTACTCCAGATATCAGTTCTTAGGGTTTTTTTTTTTTTTGAAAACAGCTGTGTCACATGCGGTGCTGATGTGGAAAGTCAGCTGGCCCTGTCCTCTGCATCAGAACAGGTTTATTGGCCTTTGCCAAGTGGGAAGGTCCAGCTCCTCTCCAGGTTTGATTCCTACTAGTAAATGGCATTAATGGTGTTTTCTGAACAAGTTGAAAATCTGCTTGAGTGAGTACTGCAAGATTTGCATCAAGGCTTCCATGGCCATTTGTAAATTAGTGTAAAACTTTGTGCTGTAGGTGTATAGGAAGTCAAAAAGCATTTGGGGGCTCTTAAACACTGATGAACCCTCAACATCGTAGGCAAACCATGGCAAACTCTTCAGCAGTGCCTGAAGACAGCCAGCTCCTTCCCCTCTCACTTCAGCAGTCCTTTACATCCTTACCTTAGACTTTTAAAAATTGTCCTGACATTTCTTGCTGCCCACAATGTTCCAGAGGAAGAACCTCAGGAGGAATACAAGTGTCAGACACAGGTACAAACCTTTGCTCCTGTTCCTTGTGTTCTTCCAGAGCCTACTTTGTGAGAGGGTACCTGGAATATTTTCAGAGCAGACATTTCAACATTGGAAAAAACTTGGATTTGTGTTCAGTGTTCAATAGTTTGAGGTGGTAAAGGTCTGTGCAGCCATTTTAATTGTGTTCAGCCATTTATTACTTTTATGGGAAGAATGCACGTACTTTCAGCATCTTTGTAAGCTTGATTCATAGTGTATTAAAAATCATCTTGATATACAAAAGCTCAAAAAAACCCCAAAACAAAACAGAAAAAAAACCCAAAACCAACAACAACAAAAAAACCCACCAAAAAACCCCAAAACCCAAAACAAAAAAAGTCTCTCAAGTGGGCTCTAACTGGTGAAAATCTGAGATCAATATTCCCCTTTCCTTCCTCATTTTAACGTAAAGGATGTTTTGAAAGGGTGAGATTCACTATCCTTAGTGAGCATAAAAGTAAGCTAATTAATAGACTGCTGCTCTTTACTTAAAAAAAAAAAAAAGTAGATGAAGCATGAAATATTTTCCTATTTGTGCTATTTCTTTTGAGTCAATATTCAGTCTGGACATGAGCTGTATTTATCAGTTAATACTGAGATTATAGACTAAGTTTCACATATCTGGATGCCCAAGTCTAGGAGGGGTGCTCCAGAGAAGAAGGCAGAAAGAAAATATGGACTTGGAGGGAGAGTTTTTCTGGATCAGATTTGAAGCTGCAGAAGTTTAACCAAGCAAGAGGGGTATCACCAAAAACCTTGAAAAGTAATATTAAGAATTGTACATCATAGTGCAGTTCATTTTTCATAAAATTCCTCATTTTGTGACTATCTGGCAGGCTGAGGAGAAATGTGGGGATCCTAACCATGTTTTCCCCGCATTTATTAAGTGTCTTTTCTAAGGTGATGTCTAGAGCTGGATCATTCCTTATGTCCTCAATAATAGATGGAATTTAGTCACTGCCACTAAAACAAATGGATGAATTTGGTAGCTCATAAAAACAAAGTCATGCCTGGAGAGGAATGGTGAAGCAGCCTGACAAATCTTCCTAACAGCAAAATGAATGTCAGCTCAAGTATTTGGGAGATGCCTGTTCTGGATGCTAAAAATGCTGACTTTCTCTTCCATTTGACAGTGACATACAACCAAAATGTTTTCTTGAGACAGCAAAACAACAGAGGAGATTTTAGGCAGAATACTAGGAAAGAAGTCCTAATGGTTGAGTGTACTAGTGAGTGGCATATCCACTCCAGGGAAATGAAGGGAAGCCTAATTGATGGAATCATTAAAAAATGTATTGAAGTGAGCACTGGAAAATATGCTGTGAAAGAAGAACTACCTTCCGCTGACTGACATCTCTGATTTCTGTCATTCTTCAAAAAGCCAGCATCAGTGTCATTTTGGGAGTGCTGTATTGCTGTGGTTGGGGAGCCAAGGCTTCAGGATGCCAGATCAGTCACACCTCAGAGCAACCAGAAGGTACTAGGGCCATGCTGTGTACAAGTGCATCCAATGAGAACATCTTCCTCAAACCAGTAATTAAAACCCAGTGCTGGCTGGGGTTTCCAGACTGAAGAACCTTACATTGCAAAGACCCTGTTCTGGCTATCCTGAACCTTGGAGGGTCCCAGGCTGCTAGGGGGTCAGCAAAGACATGAGCTCCCAGGGAACACCAGGGAAGGCACAAGACTGCAAAGGTATTGTGTGTCCTGATAGAAAGTTTGAGTTTGGGCAGAGATGTTCAGATTGGGAAGAAAGCAAGGAGTCTGGGAAAATGGGGGGAACTGCCCTGGCTGTCCTACGCCAACCAGCCAGAGCAGACAGTGGTTACCACTGAGGAAAGCAGTAAGAGAAAGGGCAAAAAGCACACCCACAAGTCCAGAAATCCTACTGTTCATTAAAATAAACCGTATTAAAAATTATGACACCCCATCACATTATTGCTTTTACAGAAAACCTCTATAGCTTGTGCAAACCTGGTCCTGTCTGTTCCCCTGTGGAATAAGAATAGGGAATGAGAAAGACAGGCACATTATATTCCAAAGTTTTCAAGACTGACAGTTGGTTCAGGGATCTGCTAGTTTCCAATCTGCTAGTTAGTTCTCCACACCATCTCTGTGACCCATCACTGTCACCCTGAATAACGGCACCTTCAGCCTGCAGAAAGTGCCTTGGGGTTTTCACTGGCAAAATGAATGAAGCACAAAAATATTTTCAATCAGGACTGGAACAAACTTCACATTGCACAGCTGCAGTGTAAGTGCTGTCCCCCAGAGACCCTCTAGTATTTGATTAAGGTATACGGAAACTTGACTCATATTTTATGGACATTCATTTTCATGATACATTTTTAAAGAGACAGCATATATTTCCATAGTTTGGGAGAAATTAAGGCAGTTATTTTAAGAGGAATAATATGTTTATAACATGCAGCAGATCTTGATGGCAGCTGAAGCAGCAGCATGGGAGCTGCTGTGGCATTGGCTGCAGTGGGGGACTCTGTTTGGTGGGAGAAGCATCATGAACCATTGTGGAAATCACAGTGGTGATTCAAGTTATAATTTTTAAAGGGAAGAATAAGCAGGAGAAGAAGAACTTTAAAGCTGCCATGGGACATGTACTCCAGGCTTAAGGGAGCAGAACTGAGTGTTCAGCATCAGTAGGCATGGAAGGAAGCAGGGCTTCATCCTACACCCATTGGTGAAAGCCCAGCCAAAAAAGCTGTGATATGCTCTGGGACAGAAAGTAGCCTTGAAGAAGGATGTGGTCTTACCTATCTGTCCATAAAAGAACCTTTGGGCTGACACTATCAGACTGGGGGTAGATAAATTAATAAATGGGCAAACACATACAATGGGCTAATTAATAGCAAAGTGGAGTAATGCTTAGCAGAGCACATCCCCTTTAGGGCCATTCTGTATGCTGTGAGAACTGCCAGCATGTGCTGCACTGGCCCCCAGATAGTGGGGAGCACACAAAAGCTGCTTACCTACGGACCTTAACATTTCTGCAGGTTATGAAACTCGCAAGATGCTTCAGCAACAACAGCAGGCTCTGCTCCACCTTGTACCTGGGCCCCAGGGAAGACAGGGAGGCTGCTGGGATTCACACCCCTGGTGACAGCAGAGTAAACCCTGTTGTTTGCAGAAAGATGGCAACTCTGTGAAAGACATACTTTGCTAAAACCTCATTATCGCAGTAGGAACACTCTCCATCTGTTTTTATGTAAATAATTTCAATGTGTATGATTTGTGTAATATATTTTGTTTGAATTAGTTTTCACCAGTGAGATGAGGATAAAGATTTTCTTTTATATTACACAGCTGGTTTTACTTCTTCTTAGCATCCGATACTTTTATTATTTCTATACAAATTCCTTTACTGCAGGAGATTTATTACTTATAGTAATCTTGCGTGCTGTAAATTTCTTATAGCTCATTCATTTGGTCTTTCATGTGACTACTCTAGACAGGAGATAGAATGAAAAGGAGGAGATCTAAATCTGGTCAATATTATGGGGTGGTTCATCAGGAGTCATGCCTGCTGTCTTTTTTACAGTATCCAAGTTTTTATGTACACTGCTCAAAGAAGTAACTAACTAGTTAACCCAAATAGAGCAGCAGAACCAAATTATTTAATGCATTAAAATCCCTCAGAGATGTTGAAAATTGTGAGTGTTCAGAGACAAATATTGTTTTTATTACATAGTCAGACAATGACCCCTAAACCCACCAGTGCTAATGCAAATAATAAATAACAATGAAGCCTGCAGGAGCAGTTTCAGAAAATGCATTGATACTGAACACGGAACTGCATGTGTCGAGCTGAGAAATTGGTTGAGTACAGCAAAATTTTGTTAGGTGATAGAACCAATAGCAAATGTGATGCCATTTCCTGGGTCATTTGTCCAAAATAGAGGATAGGAGGAACAGAATTACATTCAAATAATTTTCTTTTGGCAATATCAGAATAAAATCTTTTGATGATTTTGTTCTGAAACAACATTACTTTTAGAAGAGGTAATGGATTTAAATTGGAAGAGGGTGGGTTTAGATTAGACATTAGGAAGAAATTCTTTACTGTGAGGGTGGTGAGGAACTGGAGCAGGTTGTCCAGAGAAGTTGAGAGTGGACAGTTCATGGACAGGTTGGACTGGGCTTTGAGCAATGTGATCTAGTGGAAGGTGTCCCTGCCCACGGCAGGGGAGTTGGAACTAGACAATCTTTAAGGCCCCTTCCAGCCCAAACCATTCTGTGATTCTATGATCTTTGCCATAAGATGAGGTGTTTCATGCAGCCAAACCAGAAGCATATGGACTGTGATGTCCTGTCACTTCCTTGGCTGAGCTGCTCTTTACACATAACTATGTGGAGGATCAAAGGTTATTGACAGAAGTCATAAAGGTTCAAGTTGTATATACTGAGCCTTCTTTGTACAACACTAAATTACTGCTCCTCCATCTAGAGGGATATCCCCACAAGATTATGTTGCCTGCCTTATGACTCCACTTGATATGTATCAAAATAGCATTTGTAAATGATGTGTGTGAGAGGCTAGGAGGGAAATGTAAAGTAAGCATTGCAGGGCAGCACCACTTAAAACACACTCAAGAGATTACGGAATGTGTAAGCAATTTCTAAGTGTCACCTGCACTGATCTCTACAAATAAGCAGGAGCAGTGAGACAGACAGATAGAGAGAGGCAGACATGACATAGGGATCTTTTTTCACTTCGGTCCGAGCCCTGACTGTGCAGGGGATGGATTTAACAGTGGGAAAGTGAAAGGCTGAGGATGGCAAACTAATGCTCTCTTGTTGAAAGATGGAACCCACAAAGGCTCTATACCACCCACACCACCCATTTCACACGTACAACTCAATTCACTTCATCCCTGAAAGCCTCTGGACTTACTGTACACAGCCCTGTTGCTAGGTCAAAGTATAAATCTGCCTCTGAACCTACAGTGGCCTCGGGAACAATATCTGGCATCTAACAGAATCAAAGAATTGTTAAGGCTGGAACAGACTTCTAAAAATACCAAGATCTTGAATCAGACCCACCCCTTCACATGGGCCACTGAGCATCATAAGGTGTGCAGCTCCATTTCCACTCTGGACTACTGTGGGACCACTATCCTGTCCCTTAAACCCTCCATGTGGGTGTGTGTGGCACAGAGGGGATGCAAAGCATGGAACTGACACTGAAAGCCAAGAGCTGAAACAGGTCGAGTAAAACCAGTTTCCCCTCATCTTTCTCTTTGGTTTTAAGTGAATGGATTAAACACTCTTAAGCCAGTCCAATTAAAGTAAATGGTATAGATTGTGTAAAATTCAAGCAATGTCAGAAGGAAAGATGCAAAAATTGTTTGTGGGCATTGTCTGTTACCTTTGCCTGCTGAAAAGACTTGTTGGCTAGACTGAATCACTATATAGACATACTGTATGTGACTTTGATTTTAAAGCTTTTTAAAAAAAAACCAACCAAGCAGGCAATTACTGATATACCTTATAATGATTAAAATAAAAAAACAAACCAGCATTGCTCAATTTTTTGATGAGAAATGGAGTTCAACTTGCAGTTTCTTTTTGTTTCCTTTACTTACACCACTAAAAATTGAGTACTTTGGCTTCAAAATAGCCACTGGATGCTGTTGGGTCAATACATAGGTGGATCTGCATAATGAGTTGCTGCACTCTTGTTACAGGGCTAGTATCAAGCTATGTTAGACATAAATCAAGGAAGGTAAGATGGCTTTGTTAAGCTATGGTGTATGTTTCATTATTGTACAACTCCCCTGTTGTGGGGAACATTTTTATTCTCAGCTTCTATCAGCTGTTACAGCTTAAAGGCAGAAGAAGTAACATACAGGACTCCCTGAGGCCTCCTTCGAGTTGGAATGAATCAGGGAATATTTATTTTTTAAGAATTAATTTTGTTTCTTGTCTGCACTCAGTACTGCCACAAGAACATTGTGATTTCTTCAAATCATTGTTTTGTCCTTCACATTTATCATAATCCTTCTAGATCTGCTTCTATTCTACAGACAGGTCATTAACCATTGACAGCATTTGATATAGCTGGTATCCAAAATTCATCCTGTGCTCACCAATTGACTCCATCCTCTAAATCATGTGGTGTACATAACTTCACACCAGGGGACAGAGGAAGCAAGCTGCTCCTCCAAACAAGATGATAACTTTCAGTAATAACCTTGACAAGCTGAAGAGTGAGGCAGCATGGGCTGGAGCACCATCTGCTGGCATCCTCTCTGCTGACTGCTTTTGCTTTTGGTTGCTCCCTCTCATTCCTGAATGCCACAGCTGATTGCACCCAGAGGACACGGTGCCCCGGGGTCCTTGCCCACACTACTGCAGAGCACAGGACATGGTGGCAGCCCAAGGGGGATGCAGGAAAGGGCAGGAGAGTGGGCTTTCTCCTCACCAAAGAGTGGCAGGAGCCCAGGGGGCTGTGACAGTGCCAGGAGCATGGCCCAGGGCTGACACTCCATCCCCCACACTCCCAGTGCCCCGCGCGTGGGCATGGGGCAATCTCGACCCCACTGCTGGAAAGGCAAATATCTCCACAAAAACAGCTGCAAATTGCAGTGTGATCAACTCTCAAACACATAATTTTTGGCTTTCTGAGTACTGCTGACCTTGCCTCAGGCCTTCCCTGAACAGAGTGGATTACATTTTTGCAAGGGTGATTGACTGCCAAGAGAATTAAATATGTTTCTTTTGGTTTGTTTGTTTTTTTTTTTTTTCCTGGTACATCACCATAACTGTTCTCCCTGTAAAACATCCTTTCAAGTGTCTGGTTTTGTAACTGTCAGAGGACATTCACATATTTTCCCTTTCCCCACATTAGCTGGTGCAAGCTCAGTTCATGCATGGATTTCTTGCCACAGGCATTCCATGGAGGACAGAAGGGCCCAAACAGCTGTGGAGAAATCCTGGCTCTTGTGGAGGTCTCCACGACTTGGAGCTTCCACAGGTGCCAAAAGAAACTTTTTACATGGCCACATTTTCTATTTAATAGTCACTGGGTAAAACACACACACACACACACGAGAAACTGCAAAGGAGAGATGAACAAGAATGATCTCCAAAAAGTGACCCATGAGGTCACTCAGAGCACCTGAAGGTACAAACACCAAGAAAGGGGAGAGTATCTATCCTATCATGCAGCATGGAGAAGCAACACATTGTTCTCTGTGTCTCTGGGAGTAGGACAAAGAGTAGAGAGCTCAGCTTGCCAGGAAAATGTTCAGATTGGACACTTTGAAGACCTTCCAACAGGACAGATACTAGAGCACTACAGCAAGCTGCATGTGGGGTCTCTATGGCCAGGACCAAGTCAGGCTTTTCTCAGGAAGGAGGGAAGAGTAACTGACCTTGTCCCAATGCACAGAGGTGGATCTTGAAATCCTCTTCCAGCTGTGTCTTCCAGCCTTGGTGTCCTGTGTGCAAACTCGTGCACCCCTGGTGCAGACTTCCCAGAAGGAAACATATTTATCTTCTTAGAAGCACATCTTGGATGTCTGGAGAACAGGGAAAACTACAGATGAAGTTAGGAAGCAGATGAAAGTGGATGTTCAGAATTACAGGTTTAAATTTAGACAGAAATTAGGATCAAATTCTACTGCAGCATCTTAGACATTTTTTCTCCCACTTTGGAGCTGAAGTTTGGTTCTCCCTACCACAGTCTCATGACTAATATTTATGAAGATTCAGCCAATGTCTAAGTACGCTCAATGTTCTAACATTTTTGGGCCCAGCTGTATTATTATGCATTATTCCTCTACACATTCTCAACCTTATAACCAAAACATGTCTCAAAAAACTCAGGGGCCATTTTAGACTACAACAGGCAGACAGAAAATTTGCCATGTTAGAATAGACAGTAAAGACCCTTATCTGCATAAAACAGAGAATTCCCATGGCGAACAACTAGATGTGGGAGGAGTGAGAAAACAAGGGAAAACCCCATATTTTTAAGGAAAGATAGCAGACTGAATTAAAGACTAAGTTTCAAATGTTTCCAAGCCTCTGTCACTAGAATCAGTGCACTTAATAGAAATCATGCTAATATGCAACTGTTTTCAATTAAGCTATTATATTTTCATATTTTATTTGTTTATTTAGTCATGGTGTTAACAGCAAAAATAGCTTTTCAGCACAGGGCCTTCAGGGATATTAAAGAAAGTTCCTTTATTATTTCAGACGGATCCTGAGAATAGCATATATGTTTTATGTAGATGTGGCAGATCAGTGAAAGCATTTCCTCACAAGACACAGAAATTCAACATTTTGTATTTTGTTCTCATGCAAAGGCATAACAGGAAAAAAAAGTTATGAAAGACACAGAGCAGCAAGCTAGGAAAAATCCTATAGTCAACCACCACAAATAGCCAAACACTCAAGCTTCTTTAAATCAAGACTTCCTAACTTGCCTTCTTGTTACTGACAGCCTCTCACACTCTCACCTGTTTGGGTGTAAGTCTGGAAGAGAAATGCATACTTCATCTTTGGATTCCACGCTGTATGCAGAACCACATGTGCGCCTCAAATGTGTCCCTGGTTGAGGATTAAATTTTAATCTGCATTTTAAAACACATGTGGTGGTGATTGAAAAAAATTGGGGAAGAAACATTGTTGTAACCACAAGCTATTTAAAATGTTGACTCTTTGAAACTGTCCTGAATGCTGTAGAGCTGGATTAACCCAGCTGGTGAGGTAGATTAATATGTTGCATGTGGCTGATGTGCTCATACACCTGGTAAATTATACACATATATACACAGTACACAATGCTAGTGGCATATTTAAGAAGAGGAAATTGTAGGAATTTTCTCCAAAGTACAGAAGCTTCTCCAAATTTCTCTATTATGTGCAGATGTATGCAGGCACAATGTGTTTGAACTCAGTGATTGTCAAGATGGCATTATGAGAAACTTTCTTTGTTGTGATGGTGCACAACTCAGGGACATGTTTTCTGAATAAGAAAAGTCTCTGGGTATTAATAATTTCTTGAAAGCTTACCAGGCTGCTAGCTGCACATTTCCATACTGTGAAAGAAGATGAACTTGTGTGAAACAATCTCCCTGCATCATCTGTATCCTGCCAATATATAGGCTACACAGCTGACCCCTGAGTACAAAAAAGCACGGAATGTAAAATTTGTTACATAAGCCTATGCCTTGGGATAGTGCTAGTTTCCTCTTTCTCTGGACTGCATCAAAACTGTAATGAAAACAAACCAAAGTCTAAGGAGGCCACAAATGCCACCCTCTGTCTGCTGTGCTGATGAAACTTTTAATTACAAAATGAGTGAAGCTAGTTAAACTCCATAAAACTGTTGATTGTGTTGGCCTAACACAATTACAGTTCTTGCAAAAACTTACCTTTCTGCTAGCTTTTTCTCCTTTTACTTAGGCATATTGCTCAAAAAACATAGAACCATAGAATGTTTGAACTCCACAAAATGTAATTTGCATCACTGGATTTGTGATGCTGTTGTTAATGGCCAAGATCAATAAACTATTTAAGTGTGTCAGTATGCTTTGCTGGCTGCCCATAGGAATGAAATAAACCCAGTTTCTGCTGTAGCCTGGTGAACTGGAGAAACTGAGTGTGTTGGAATAAATCCATTTACGCTCACTGGAAAAGTGTGAGGTTTATCTCTGAAAGCACACTTTCAAATTTGCTAGCTGTTGAATGAGATCAGTACGTAAAATGGATCACATTCATTTTCGGTGCTATTACGTCATCCTCAAAATGGGTTGAGCTCTACATGTCTCAAATTCCAAATCATATACTTGGTCCTGTCAATTTTCTGCATGATTTTGTAGTAGCAGTGTCCATCAGTGAACTCAGCTTCAAGTACACTAAAATTGCATGTCTTAAATTCATAATTCATGAAAATAGAACACTGCAGGAGCTTGAAGTAAATATGTGTGAATAAAAATATTCCGTAACAGGAGCTGCATGGATTTTAAAGAAGTTACAATAAGCACACTTCTGGACAATTTTTTTTTGTACTGAGCTATTAGGTGCTAAGGAAAGTAAATCACTAAAAACTTATTATTCCTGAGTTCTCATATGAATGTCTGTTATATTGTATTTTTATGCTGCACAGTTGAATAAAGAGGGAAATTGTGTCGTGTACTGGAACATATGTCAGCAAAGCAAGGCATTGGCTGTACAAGGCATGGAGAAAGCAAAGCTACTAGTAATTTTGAGTCGGTTAAATACCTTTTGATGTTTCTCAAACCAGATAGCAAAACAGATCCTGAGAAAGCCAGGCATCTGATAAAAAGTGATGACTAGAATATAATCCAACAACAATGGCCACATTTCCTCAGCGGTAACAGACCAGGCTCCCCCAGGTTACACCTACAGAAGTAAATCGAGCAGTGTCAGGGAATTTACTGTTTTAACAGTCCCGGCCTGCTGTCTCAAACAGTTCCTGGGCATAGAGGGGAGAGATTTCTGTCTCCACGTTGTCTTGGCACACCCATATTTACCAGTGTGCATCTTCTAAAGGTGCGCTTCTTACTCTAACTGCTCCTATAAAGAGTCTCTCTGCCATTGCAACAAATAGGTTGATGAAGAAAGATGGAAAAGAGCCTGAGATCAGAAGAAGAGAGTCTTTTTAGGGGTTCCTCCCGTATTTGCTGCAGTTTCATCTCATGGATATTTTTTTGAGAAGTGAAATTCTCTGAAACAGAGGGCAGAGAGCTGGCTTTTGTCAATGCACCCAACACTCCTGCCTCTGGCCCCACTGTGCTTATCAGCTTCCTTCAGCAGGTTTTGCAGGTGCTGAGGAGCAACAGCTGCATGTTTCACTGTGAAAGGAGCATTATGCACTGAGGCTGTGTCCACTTCCCTCAAAGCACCTGGTGGCCTTGTATGAGGTGCAGAAATGTATGAGTATTGTATGAGTAGACAGAAATGCTGCAGTGATGAGTGGATGGTACCTATTTCCCTTGACCTGTGTTTCTGAGATGAGTTGACCAGCTGTGTGACACCCCAGGACTGCACTCCCCTCAGAGCTCCCAGGCAGGGGCAGTGCTGGTGTCACCCTCGCAGGGATATGGAGGATACCAAAGGGAGGCACAGCTGCTGCCATCAGTGCCAGGCCAAGCACTGCAGGGACACGATGGAACCACCTCTGACTGCAACACCTGATTCCCTGCTTGCTCACACACACACTGAACCACAAGGGACTCCAAGACAGCACCATAAACAGTCAAGAATCAGACCAAACAGGATTAAGGTTTTTACAAGCCTTAGTATTTTGAGTAACTTACAAAAGAGTTTCCTTCCACTCCAGTCTTGGGCCATCAGAGTTCACTTGTCAAAATTGGAATATTTTGTTTTGTTCCTCTGTATCTGTAGGCTTTGAGTAGCCTTTTTTTCTCTAAAAACAATCAGCACAAATTGAAGGCATCTCAGCACTTGCTGAAGTACCAATAACCATTGGAAGGCCCACCTGAAGTACCAACAACTACATGAGGAGGGCCTAGCTACCTCCATACCCTGGCTATTCAGTTCTGACACATTTGCAAGTGAAGAAATACCAGGCAGAGCTGAAATGCTGAAAACCAGCTAAACTGACTTTGTCTTAGCAACACTGATAATTGTATTCAAGGTCTGTCTTTTTGTGTCATCTGAAATTCATAACTGTCTTCATATCTAATATACCATTTGAATGTGCAGTTTACTTCTACTAAATACCAGTTTGCCACAGCTGAAGGTCCTTGAAAAAAAAAAGCAAACAACCCCTGTTAGATCATGGCTTACCTGAATTCTGTTTTTCCAATGGTACTACACAGAAAAGAAATATGTATGGCAAAGTACACACTGCAGCTGGCAGCAAAATGAGGCTTGCTGTAGTATTTTAGTGGTGAATCTTGGGGCCAGCCCATCATCATGTAAATCCACACTCCTTTGTTGGTGTGGTTTTGTAGGAACCTGGTACCATTAATGTCTCCCCAAGTCCAACAAAACAGTTCATCAGTGAGGAACCCACCAGTCCTGCTTTGCAAGTGAAAGACTCATCATGAAGTCTTTCAATATCAGCAGGCTATTTAAAAATGGAACTTGTGGCAGTCTGCAAGAGACTTCTGTAATTTCAATTAGGCTTTCTTTGGAATGGGCTATCTGAGAAAAGTATGGCTTTGGAAAATAAAGGCTTTATCTACTTATTAGCAAGTCAGTAAAAGCCATGAAGACTCCAAACTTCTGCTTTGGCTTTGTGTGCCTTAACAGACCAAACAACCTAGCTTCATTTGAAACTGGTTTCAAATTACTTGCAGATGGCTGGATGCAGATGAAAGACTGCATAAAGGTGTTCCTTATTCTATTCTCTACTCCCCAGACTATTGGGCTATGTGCTGACACTTGGATGCTTGTTTTACAATATCATTTGACATGTGGGATTTATGTGTCAAAATTTCATTTAAAGCCAAGAAAATGTCAACTAGCAACTACAGAGAAGCAGCAAAAGACTGTGCTTTTCAAGACAGAAGTCAGTGAGTTGGACACTGCCAAGTCTTAACCCTGTACCAAGCACACACAGACAAAAATTTCACCCAACTGCCAGCAAACTAAGATTCCTTTGGTGTGTTCTGCTGAGATTCCATTACTGCCTTTATCATTAAGAAAATAATGTAATAAAATGAGACCTTTTCCCTGAATGCATTAATAAAGATAACTTGTTGGTCAAGCTCCAAAACCACTGGAGCCACATTTAATTTACTGCCTTTATGGATTTAGGATTTGGTTTGCTGCTATGTTCAGTCCACTGCAACAATATAATGGGAAATTGTAATGGCATGTTTAAAAGAAAGAGTTTATAATTTATCACTGAAGCTTTAAAATGTCTTGTGCAGACATCCACAATTAAATGCTACCAAAAATGGGCTTTTCACATGGTTTCACCACAGCTCACCAAAGGGGAAAGTGCACAAGAGCCAAATAATCATCAGTATAGCTTTTTATGCCAGTTTGGTGCAAAGAACAACTAAAGTAGCTTTTGAGGGCTTTGCAACTCCATTTTGCTTCTTCTTATGTCAAGAGTAACGGTGTATTACTTCATAAAATATCAGATACCATACTGCTTTATTCCCAGTTAATAAAAAAAATGAGTTATGTAAAGGTCCTTCTGATATCTGATGAGTAGCTGCTCAGATAGGCACTGCTATTTTGTCCATGCCTAGTTTAGACAGTGGAGGCTTTGCCATCACCAACACATGAAACACTGAGAAAAGCAGAGCACCTATGAGGTGAAGCTCCATGGGCATCACATCATGACAGAGATAAAGGCAACATAAAAGACCTGTATCCCAATGTTATCCACGCAGGAAGAGCATTTGCTTATTAAGCATTTGTCTGTGTGTTCTTCTCCTCCTCCTGGAACAGCAGGATCCTCCTCTTTCTCCTGCTCAGGCTTCAGGAGATGACAGCAGAAGTTCAGTCTACATGTGTCTCTCATGACACCATGATGTGATCCAACCCCTGGCTGAGAACACATAAAAGCCCCTGACAGAGGGTGGTCACCAAACCCACACAATTCATTTGGATTAATTTTAAGATTGCAGAATATAGTAAAGAATAACTGAAAAATTCTTTCAAATTGTGCTAGGAAATGCACCCAGCTTCTTACTTTGGGGCAAGGCAGAAAAGAATTTGCCATTTTAAATTTACCATCAGGACTGATTAAATGCTTTTTAGGTTGTGTTGGATGAGGCATTCTTCCACTCAGGTGGCAAAAAAGGCCTTACTTAGAAAATGCAGCTTGTCCAGAGACTTGCTCTTAGTGCAGAATTAAACAAACACATTTTTTATTTGCGTTTAAGAGTTTCCATTTCTGCAGCTTTTGCCAGAAGACTGAGGAGGTCTGTGATGTGTAATTTACTGCTCAGTGATTTTAAAGATGAATATTTGGATTCTCATTGATATTTGGTTTTTGTTAGCTCATTTTGTTACTAGGGAGGTTTCCACAAGCAGCTTTATATAAACTCAATCTATTTTCTTGTTCTGTCCTCGGGATACAGTATGTCTTGCTTCAGGAAGAATTTGGAAACAAATGCTCTGGGGTTTTTTGGTTTCCTTTGCTTTTATTTCTCTCCACAGCTCATGCTTATACTTTCTATAAATTCCTTGCTGAAGGTAAATTCTTTGTTGCTGGGATTTCTGTCAGTAGTTTTGGGATTCCTTCTCCTCCTCATAGACCTTGAGAGCCAGGCTCTCCAGAACGATGGGGTACATTGCCTGCATCCTCACTTTTCACATCCCAAAACCCAGCTGAAGCCTCTGGGCTTGTGTCTCCAATAGGGGCCCACCATGGCCAGTGAGAAACAGCTGAGACCCCGAACAGCCAGATCACACCAGGGCCCTGGTGAAAAGCTCAGCTTTATCACCCTATAGGTGCTGTAAAATCACCATGGCCAAAGCAGCTTTTGGAACCTTTTAAGAAATGAAAGTCCACAAAAAGTCCTGAGAGCCATAAAATCAAACTCAAGTTTAGAAGTTGAAATCCAATATATGAATCCTGACAGCCCATGCTCAACAGGCAGCTGACCCTTCTGGGAGCACCAGGACCTGGATGGCCCCTTGGTAAGGGCTGAGCATGGTTCTCCTGCCCACACTGGGTGTTGCCCAAGCCTTGGCAGCTCGTCAAGCTTAAACCAAGGCCCACAGACAAGACCCACCTAGATGGTCACTCCACTGGATGCCCAAGGACATGCCTTACAGGTGTTTTCAGAACAGGACTTTTCAAAAAATCCAGCAGCAATGCTATTGAAAGGTGGGCAGGGGGAGGTGACACACCTTTGCACAACTGCCGAACAGCTGGAACACTCTGCCAAGGACCAAGCAAATCCACTTCATTTCCTCCTCCCTGTGGAAGGCTTACAGCTCACCAGATTCCCCGATTGTGTTTCACCTGGGCACCTAATCAAACAAACTGTTCATGAAGTAAGAGCTGACTGAGCAGTATTTCAAACCCTGCAGCTCTATGTACAATAGAAGTTGTTTTAAAATTACTTGCCAAATTAGCTCAAGCGAGCCAGAAGTACGAACTCCTAGCCAAAGCCCTCAGTGCAAGTCTGAAAGTTGAAATAAAACTTTTAGGGCTCTTGAAAGAACAGGAGATGAGGGAAATGGTATTCACATTTATTACAGAAATGTAATTCATAATCCCAGCGGTGGGAATGTTAATGCCTTATGATTAATGACCGCGATTTCTTTGTGAAAGCAAAAAGATCTCTGGAACAGAGGACACTACAGAGAGCAAATGAAACGCCCTGTAATCATGGCAATGATTCAGAAAAACAGATAGGTATGTGCCCTACCTCAAGTACCTGCTTAAGTGCTTTGCTGCCTAAGGCTATGCCTGAGTCAATGTGGTTTCTCCCTGTACTAACGTTTGTCTTGCCTTTTTCTTAGTGAATGCATTCTGTTTCTTCTTCATTTAATTTTTAAGAAAAATAGCTTTCCAGAAATGACTAAAAAATTTTCAAATATTTATTCACTAATGCTTCTTATCTGCCTTTATTAAAGCACACAAGAACTGCCTCTACAAATTAGCACTGACTTCAGTATGTCTACCATCCCAAACAAATTTGTATTCCAACAAAATACCTCTGAACTCCTCTCTTGACATCAGATATTTTCACCCAACAATTAATTCACCTGTAATTGATTTCTCCTCCCCTTTTTCTTCACATTTGTCTGTAGTATAGAAAGGCTGTGACAGGCAGAACAAGACAGGTGCTATCTTATTCCATGGGTATTCCACCATGGCATATGAACCACTACCTATGTGTTGCTCTGCTCATAGGAAGTGAGGTTAATTAACTGTCACAGAGACACACAAAAATAACACTGTAGGAAGAAAAGACATCCAGCAAAGTCTGAATTACAATCTTATGTTGAAATCCACACGTTGTGCAGTTTCCTGTCATTGTTAAATCATTGAATTCTTATGAACAGGTAACTTAGCACTGAACATATCCCTGTCTGAGAACTAGATGTTCTCAGGGCCTGAGGTTCTAAACTTACACCATCTTTCAGTCAGTCTTGTACAAGAAATACAGTGAATTTTAATTCAATGGGAAAATTACTAAGTGGATTTTCCACGAAGTTTCAAATGTGAGAAGTATGTGTCATTGTTCATTTGGAGAGAAGGACTCCTAACACCTGCAACTAAAGCCTTCAAAAGAAAGTGCCATGCAGAAATCTAAGCAGAGTGATTTCAGTGTCATCTCTGGGACATCAGCAGTAAAGCAAACTGTGACAAATTCAGGTAACTAAAATTCATGATTCCTGTAAATTTCTCCTATGAATAAGAATGCTTTCAGATTAAGAACTGGTAATTTATCTCTACTTGCTGCTCCACTGTGGTTACTTCAGCTACACTCCCACCCTCGGAATCACAACAGGGGGTGACTGCTGGTAACTGACAGCTTCCCTCCCCCCAGATTATTTATTTACAGCAGGGAGTGGGCAGGGAAGAGAGGAAGGAATATAATTGTTAAAACATAGGTTGTACTCAGAAATTGTTGGGTTTTTTTCCCAAGTAATATACATTGGAATCTCAAGCAAATGGAGTGTGTAATTCCTTGCGAAATGGACACAGAGTTGACACAGAAACAAGTACTCTGAAACACAAACCAGCACATGCAGGGAAAAGCATATATATCTGTTTTGTACTTGGAGACACACAGAAACTGAGAATGTTTTTATCCAGTTAACTGTATGTTTCCCCCTAACATCTTACTTTCTATACTTTCAAACTCTTATTTTTAAATTAAGAACATTTTAATTTTTTTTTTTTTTTTTTAATGACAAAGCCACAGCAGACTTGTGGTAGGCTTCTGGAGTGCAATTACCCAATTCCACAGCACCAGTCCCTTTTCTTTTTGGATGGCAGTCACAGACTCCAGATGCCAATGTACTGAGGCTAATTTTTTCCATCAGCAACATCTAGCTGTTTGGCAGACAGCTCTAGAATTTTTGCTGGCTGCCTCAGAGCAGTTAAATGGCAGCACTCTCCATATATTGCCTGGGAAACTGATTTACCTGGGTGGTATTTTAACAAATGTTTTACCTTATCCCTACATTTTATGCAACGATTTCCTCCCAATAAACATACTTGTGAATTATCTTCACATTAAATTTCTGCAAAGATGTATTTTTATTTGTAGTCAGAGTCCTCTGCTTAAATGTTCTTTCATGATTCACAAGCTCCTGTGGTCACAAATCCAGGGTAGCAGGATTCCTGAACTCCTGTGTGGAGGGACAGTGGAAGCCATGCACTTAATCTCCTCAATTCACCAGTCAACCTGAGAGAGACAAAAACTAAATGGTTTCAGCCTCTGACCCCAATTTCAAGTTGCATTTGTTTGCAGAATATTTCCCTTCTCAGCGTTACTTCCACTGGACTAAAATGTTCCATCTGATTCAAAACTTTTAGAACCCACTAACTTCCAAGTAAAAGGCTATTCAAAACCTATTTTTTTTAAATTTACTTAACAAATGTTGAAAAAAAGTATGTTTTTTGTTGTTGTTTTTGTGAGTTTTTTCCTGACCAGAAGCATTCATGGAGTTTTTTATGAATTCACAAGAAAAATTATATGCCTGTTATCTTAATTTCCTTTCCATAACATGTCATGAACTTCATATTATACCATACAGATCATACACAAATAAATATTGGTGCTAAGTTCACATGTATTTCTAAAAACACATAAATGTATATATAAACATAATGTATGCTATAAGGTGCCCAGCTTGAAAATACAGTTCACTGGAAAATAAATAATGCCTAAGCTGAGTGGCACAAAACTGGACCTCAGTAAAGGTGAGTAGAGGGCACAGTTCCAGCTGGGAGAAGGGCAATGGGAAAGGAGAATTGAGGCTCGTGGTACCCATGTGATACTGGATCAATGGGACAGACCTGCGCCTGGGAATGCTCAGGCATCAAGATAAAGGTTTTTATGACATACCTAAATGTCACCCAAACTTGTCTATGCAGGAGTGAGATGCTCAAGATCAGACCCAGGAAGTGCCTGCTGGAAAAGGTTTGGATTTAGCTGATGATCCAGTATGAAAGGGAAGAACATCTGGGTGGTTCATGAGCCCACACCTCCACCACAGCTCTGTGAGCCTGTGACTCCAGGCTTGCTCTCCTGACTGTCCTCACCTCTTTCTTTCACCAGTCTCACTCCCTTACAAATGAGAGATGACAGGCCATTGCTTACATCCCCTGCAATCAAACCATCCAGCACTTTCCAGGGAATGATGAACTGTAGTCTCTCCTCAAAGGAAGCCAACAATCTGCTGCTGTTCAGCTCAGTGCTGGATGTCTTTCTGTGAGCTGAGTCACAGTGATTAAGCCTTCTGCTGGTTTGTCTATTAAACCTTTGCATTTTAATTAGGGGTCTGGGAGAAGGACTGTTTTCTTTGGAAGAGGAAGGATGTTATTTTCATTTTTCCCTCTGGTTTTCCTTCCTCTTGGGAAAGTTCCCCCGTGGAGCTTAAGTGTGGATAATTTGCTGTCTGCGTCAGGAAAAGCATCATGCAGAGCGGATATTCCAGTGGGCAAAGTGACCCTTGGCTGCAGGACTCATGCCTCAGAGCAGGCAGGCATCCATGGAGTGGTGGGCAGCTGCTCTCCCCACTGCTCACAATGGCAAGTGCTTGCCCTTTTCACTGCCTGTGCACCACTCCGAGCAAAAAGAAGTCTCCTACCTATCCCTCTAGGAACAGGGACTTTGTGCATCTGTGCTGTGTGGTTGTAGAAAATGTCACGTTTAAGCACCAGTGACTTGATGCTCATATACACTCAGAGCCCTCCACAACTTTCCATCACTGCAGTGTTGGCTTTACAGATTTTGATGGGCTCCCTCCACGTGAGAAACAGGTTCTTCACAACACTGTTCCTTCTGTGCATCTTTTCCTGCTATCCCAGCTGGTTTCAGTGCTGCCAGAGCCTTCACAAGAGCTGTGCCTGCCTCCCCTGGAGCTGACGACAAGCCACATGAATGACCACAAGAACATTTTGTCTCATTCCTCTGCCTGGAGCCTTTCTCCTCTCCACCCCAAGTCACAGACTTACCCAGAGCTGGGGAATGGAGATGAAGAATTAAACCACATTTTGCTCTCTGCCTGAAAGATACGTAGCAAGCGTCACATTTTGCAAAAATGTAGTAAACAATTTTTTGTAGGACTGGATGCTTCAGAATGACAAGAAATACCTCTTGAGCTTTCTCTGAAGTTACATTTCATATCCGTTACTGACATGGTTATTTACAATATCCATCTTTTTACCAACATACCATACTAGGAAATAAGATAATTACTGGAAGTAACTGTAATTTCTACTTTAAATTTGTGGAGGACAGGTCCTCTTTAGAATGAAAAGTCTTCCTCTTGCCTTCACCAGGGATTCAGTTTTAGTGTGCTGCACTGTGCCCAAGCTGTGGCAAACCACCTGCAGGCTGATGTGTGTCCTTGCTGGAGTTGGAGCCGCTGGGAGGTCCAGGACAGTTGCTCCATCCATTTATCAGTTTCACAAGGAGCCTGCCAATAGCCTTAGGCACCTACATGCCCCTGTAAAGCTGACACCACTGCCAAATATGACTTCTCCTTGTGGTGTGAAAAATGTATAATTTTTTTTTTCCTTAACAACAGAACCTAAGAAGCCTCATACCCATGCCAAATGTGATATTGCAAAATTCTGAGGAGCTATATATGACTTGCAGCCTGACCTCCAGATCTGCTTAGCAATCTCAATTCCCATGTAACTCAGCTGAGTCACCTCATTCTTCAGTGTCCTTGGCTAGGTCACATTGTCTTACAGAAGATAAATTTACAGATGGAAGCTCAAGGGTAAATTGCATAGGGTATAAAATCAAGATAAACCTATGGAGGCCTAAAGAAGTCATGGTTAGATGTCAGCTGTTACCTTGTGCTGGCATTCTTGGGTTATGCAGAAATGTAAATTCCACACACATGCTCTGTTGACACTGCTGTTTGTCCCATGAAGTGTTTCTCCTTGGACAAGTGGGATCCTGGGACATATATCCCACTGCTATGTTATCACTGACTGCTGCCACGTGGAAGATAAAACTTGCTACTCCCCCTGCCTTGCTGTCAGCCCTTTCTCCCCCAGCAGCTTGTCAAACACTGTGTGCAGATTGCACAGCTTTCATCCACCCAGCAGCCTGCCTGCCTCCTGTGATTCCCCACGCTCACAGCTGCCAGCCACAGGGAGGACTGAGCACCATTCACTCCCTGATGCAGCCAACCACTGCCCCATCCTGGAGCCCATTGGCGGGCCACTGGGAATGGGAAAATTCAGCATTTATGGTGAGCAGCAACACTGACATTGCAATGGTGCTGTGTAATTTTCAAACCTGAGGCTGCAGCTTCTCGTGTCCTTAGCCAGGAACAATTTGACAGCTGCCTTCATATCAGCTGGGCTCCAGCTCTGCAAGGCTTCACCCTTCCAAGAGCAGCAGCAGAGAAAAGGAAATACAAAGAAATCAGAGAGAAAGGTGTGACAGGTGGAGGGCTGTGCTCAAGTGTGGAAGTGCCTCATCCTTCATTTTTACTGCATTATCTGTTACAGATGTCTGTAGGCTGTGGTTTTCCCAGTCTCCTGTAAGATCAGGCTCTGAACAGGAGACACCAGATGAAGGTCTTCAGGAAGAGAAATCAATTACCATGATAGATGGGTTGTAGCAGTTGGAGGTGAGGAAAAGAAAAAGAGCCAATGAGCTCTCCTACAGCACACAGCAATGTAAAGCAGCTGTAGTTCCCCTTCAGGAGGTGTTTCCAGCCACATGAAGTAGCCACAGCCAGCACAGCAAATGTCCACCACCAGCCATCTGTGCTGCCAGAGCAGCTCCTGCAGACTCAGAGGCTTCTGGAAATTCTGCCTTGAGGAGATCCTACTGGTATTTGTGTTCTTGTATGGCTCAGTGCTTAGAAAATAGTCATCCTTCAGCAAGGAGAAGTGGTGGTGAACAAAAGATTTTCTCCTTTGATAAATCCGTTCACTTAAAAATATTTTTTTTCATTAGTTTTTGAATGAAAGTGGGTAAAATTTAAAAAATAATGGCACTGAGGGCATTGCATCTTAGGTGTTTCACATGAGAGGCTCTGACAATGTCTGGTTTTCAGAAGGCATCAAGAAGTAATCTTCTGAAAATGAATCCTTTCTAAAGTTATTTTACATAGGTATCCAAGAAAAAAGTTATTTTACATAGGTAAATAGTTACATAGTTATTTTACGTAGGAAAAATGCTATTTTACATAGGTATCCATTGCTTTTAAAGTCTTTGTAAAAACTCGGAATCATTCCACTATAATTTTGATGTAGCAATAATTAATCAATCAAATTCTGTTGGAATATTTGTACATATACTCATATATGAGATCTTTATTTTCTCACCTCATTATATTAATATTCAATTGCTTGCATAGAACAAGTTTAGTTACTGTTTTAGGCATAGAATAGATTGGTTTTATACTAACCCACCTGCTTATCTCCTCTACTTTCTGCCCAACAGAAGATCTAAAACACAGAACTTTTTTAATATCAAGAAAAATACTATATCTGACTTGCTTTTTCAATGAGAAAAACATGAATAGTGGCCATGTGTTAGACAATGCTGCTTGTTTAATTTGCAATCATACTCAAACTTAGCACTAAACAACCTCAGCAAATAATGGGCAATTGATGGAGAGCATTTTTTACTTGAGACGATGAACATGGAAGTCAAGATGAATCCATTGCTTCAGTTTTACAGACAATGTGAATTAGAAACAGGCTGCATACATTCTGTTTTAACTTAGAGAATAAAAGGTTCTCATTGTCTAAAAAACTACATTAATTTTCAATAAAATTCAGAAGTTATTTTACTTCCTCCTAGTGGTTGTTCCAAAAATTTCATAAGCAAGGATAGCTGTGGTAAATATGGTAAATTAATTTTATAACTTAGATGTGAGACAGCAAATAACTGCCTTGCTATTAATTGATAGCTACAGAAAAGATGCAGTGGATCACCTCAGACAGCTCAGATAAATCTTTTTGTGTTTCACATTTCTTTTGAAAACACGATTTTGCAAGTGATTGATGTGAAGGAAATTGGCTACTGTCTCCTTCTGCCCTAATAGCTAGAAATGCCCATATTTAAAACTTAACACATCCCCACAGACATAAAACATGCCTGGGAAAGAATGCCACTGCTCAGCAAAGCATGGGCAGAAGAGGCCACTGGGAAGAGCGCAGAAGCAGCAAGAAGGGGATACTCCAAAACACAAACAAGCAGGAGGATGGTAATCAAGCCTCAGAAAAAGTGAAAGGAGACAAAGAGCAGATGGCAGTGAATAAATAAAGCCAGAAACATAGCAAGGATTATAAAGAATTTTTATAGCAGAGGAAAAAGCCTATAAGACTGGTAAAAATTATTTATTAACTCCCAGTCTCTGCATTTTATGGTGCCCACCTGACTGGCAGGTGTATGAGCCGAGTTCCCACAAAGAAAACTCACTTTTCAGGTGCATTGCTGAATCTGGAGGGGCGTGTTCTGTATTTGTTTTGATGTGGATTTTTGCCTACATCCACAGGCTGTCATTTTGCTGAAAATCCCCCAAATGCTGCAGAGAAAAAGCCTGCCACAGGCAGTTCCATTGGGAACTCTCTGCCAAGCCTCTCTAAAAAATGATATTTCTCAGTTCCTCAGAGAGGATGACTATAGATGTCACCCATGGGACATTGGAGTTAGAGGACTGAATTGCATGGAGAAAACAAACATTAGGGGAAAGTCTGAGCTCCCTAAAACTGGAAAATATTCTTGGTCTGGATAAAAAGAGAGGAAACAAGCTATACTCAGTACGCTACATATTTCTACAACAGAGAAGATGAGCTAATAACTACCTCACCTGATAGCTATTTATGAAACTGCAAAAATGTGTTATTTTTACCAAAGCAACAACAGTGAGACACATGGAAGGACAACACATCCTGGTGACTTCATACAGGGACATTTAGAAAGAAAACTACCCTGCAGTACAAATTCTGTGTTAGATCCTTACATTTCTGTATGGGATGGATGGATGGATGGATGGATGGATGGATGGATGGATGGATGGATGGATGGATGGATAGTCCCCTTCAGGAGCCATGATATTATTTACCAACATTTTTCCATGTGCAGTGGATTGAGCACAGAACAGGCTAAGATTACCTATCCAAAACTGCATTTTGTGGCAGACTGACTAAAATCATGTCTCCTTCCTTAAAAATGACAAGTAAAGAATTGTAAGAGCACAATAAAGCCCCAAAGGCTAGGTATGAAATGGATAGTGTTTAATGATAAAAGACAAGTTGTTGAGTCATGTCTGACTAAATTAGATGCAAACTATTTCTGTTTAGCTATATTCCCCTCTGGCAGGGGGATTATAGCAGTGGATTCACAAAACCTCTTTAAAATGAGAACACAGTTTTTGCAGTAGACCAAAACTGAGAGAAGCTTCACTCACCTCTGCCCCCTCTGAGGGAGCAGGGATTTTTTTTGGCCATCAACATTAACTCTTTCATTTGCCAGGGTTCATATCCCTGGCATGGGTGATCAGCTTTATTGGTTCAATCTATTCTTTTAAGGAAATAGTGAAATGCCTTGCCTCGATTTTACAATTTTGAATATACTTCCCTCCATGGCAATCAGGAATTCTAAGGAAATCTGATTCTGGCAGGCAGGAAGTGTAGTCCCAGCTGGCCTGTCAGCCTCAGTGACTTTCTAAAGCCTCTAAACCCCAAGGCATGACTGCCCACCTTGGCCTGTACTCTCTCAGAGCCTGGAGATATTTTTGCAGGGTTTCTCACATCCAGATGATGTGCGCAATTTCTCAAATGCTGTAGAAAATCCTTCTGCAGACACCAAATCTCTTCCAGGCCTGTATTAATTTTCTAGACATCTGTGTGTTTGTCACCTGGAGGTGACTGGAAGGCATTGCAAAGGCCCCTTTTGGCACTGTCAGGATGTTACTTGTGCCAGTTAACATGGGCTTCCCACAAATAAAAACCTTTAGGTCCAGAGCCACAGCTGTCTTCTTTCTTTAGAAGGTATTTACTATAGAACACTCTAAGGTGTTTGTTGGTGTCTGCAGTGCATAATCTTCTGATCTAATGCTTTAGGTTTAAAATCAAGTAGATGTATCAGTCTTAATAATTCATTTGCAGTCACAGAGGAAAATTCCCAAACATACACATCACCTGAAACAACTCATTTTGAATGCCGCAAAGATAAAGGAAGGCCTTTTCCCAGAGTGCACGATGATATGGTGAAACACATTGTCCTTACCATATGGAAACCAGAAGTTTAAAGGAATTAAAAAAGAGATTAGGGCAGTTAACAGGAAACAGGGGAGTGCAGTGGCTCTTGAAGGTAGTTTTGCCCCTACACCTTGTAGCTTACCTTGTGTCACAGTGGATGCCAGGCCCCCAGTGGACAACACTGTTCTGGTTGTGGCACTCTTCTCCCAGATATCTGTAGTTGCTTGTGGCTGGGGCAGAATGTGGGATGGTTCCTGTGATCTTCACTGCCTTCCTTAGGAGCTGTGGATACAGCAAGCCTCCCTGCAGCTGCCTCTGGAGCAAAGTTAAGACTCTGAGAAGAGGTCACCAAGGCATTTCAGCTGTGTCCTTGGCAGCAGATGCCCTTTGCTCTTTCTTCTCATGGTACATGCTCCTGCTCCAGAACCATCACAGAGTAACAACTGGGCTAAATACGCACAAGGTGCAAATAAAAGGTTTTGCAAAGCCAGATACTACCACAGTCCTGCCACTCTGGGACTATGATGAATGTTTATGCTCACAGCACTGACTGTTCATTAGCAGAAGCTGTCATTTTTTCATCTGAGATCACTTAGCTGAAGTGTTTTGGCAGTAAATTTCTGGCACCTCTCTTTGTGAGGAATGCCACACAGCAAACTGCTCACCAGCTGCTGCATCTGCAATTCTAAATAATTGACAGTTCCATTTTGTTGATTTTTACAGACATTGATGTAAGTGACAGTTCCTCAAGACATGTCTCTGTGCTTAAACTGATGGCATACCTGAAGAAACAGCAGACTGGAGATGCAATACTTCTTTTTCCTCTTCCTTCTTAATGTAAATACCTTCAGCTTGAAATGTCAAATATGGGACTCTGCCATATTTTTATTTCTCTATGTATAATCAAAAGGAAACATAATTCCAAAGATGACATTTTTATTGTGAAATAACCTGTTGCTTTTTTAAATAATGTTTTAATTGTGGTTGTCAAGAGGTTTGGAGACTAGTTTTGTGAATGACAGTTCTGAAGGCAGGAAAGAGGGAGGTTTTGTTGTGTTTTCTCATGGGAACCACTCTATGCTAGCCTGATCTCTGCCAGATTCTTATGACTGAGACATCACACAGTGTAGTTGGGTGTGCTGGTCTGCAGTGCTGCAGCTCTGCTGGTGACACTCAAACTGGAATTCAGCCTTCTAATGTAGCTGGGACTACACTGATCAACATGGTGGAAGACTGGGACCTAAGGCCCAAGCCAGAATGCAGAGAGAGCTGAAGGGCTGGAGTGCAGGCCCAGCCTCCTCTCTACATGGAGAAGGCAAGCAGCCACGTGCTGCAATCACCAACATCCTGTCCAATGGTCACACATCTAAATATCCTACAGGACTCCATGGCAACAAACAAAACCAGAACAAAAACGCAGAAATCTTGCAGATCAGTAGATGTGCTCTGAGCTCTTGGATACTAGACCACTTGGATTAAACTGTCTAGCTTCATAATGTTTGTGGGGCAGGGAAGGGAGGGACCTTAAATCCCTCAGTTTATTATCATACCTAAGCTCTTGCTCACATTTTCAAACAGATGGAACAGATATTCAAAAGAGACTATCACTCTCTGATGGGGTCTTTACACAGTTTTGCATAACATATTAATGAGTTTACTTGGCTTGTTTATAGTGCTCTGTTGACTAAAAAAGCATGACCTTTTTTTAGAAATGCTTTTCTCTAAAAGAAGTTTGTTTAAATCAGTCAAAATTCTTTGTGATTTAACTGATATTTTTTGGCCAAAAAAAATTGGACCTTCAAACAATTCAGAAGCCAAATGTTTTGATTTGTCATTAAGTTGAACTGTTTTGCCTCTTGGTTTACTAAGGACTTAAAAAAACCACAAATGCTTTTATTTGAACTTTCAACTAAATCCATTTTTGGTGGTGGTTATGATTTTACAAGGACATAATTCATTGAACCTTATTCACTACTTCTACCAACCCCAAAAACTTACTGTCTTAACATCTCTCCCATGCAGGCAGCCAGGGACAACCATTTGTCCTGCTTGCTGAAATTTAGAAATGCCTTTCTAGTGAGACTTGCTGCTGTACAGCATTAATACTCCCTAACCCTTTGGATCCATAAGGAAAGAGTTCATAGGGAAATGGCAACGGTCAAAATTATTTTGACCATATATTCATAGCAATGGTCAAAATGCTTAGGGAGTTTATGATCACTGCATGGTCACTATGCTCCAAATCTGGGTGCACAATCACAGTTTTCCTAAAGCTGGGTCTATTTTTACCTACATGGGACTGTCAGTTGTGTCTAGAGCTTTTACTTCATTAAATGTAGCACACAGGAAGTTACTCCTCCTAAAGCCCTCTTGGCTCTACTTCTCATGCCAGGAGAGGCAGCCTCTCCCCTGTGAAAAGGGCTTGTGCTATTGCCTCCTCCTAAGGCTTCAGTGTTTTACAATAAGCAGTTCCTTGGAAGGTACAGGCCCCCGTGAGCAGTTTAGATGCCTTTCTCATTTGACTGAATCTGGATTTATTTGGATCTGGATTTGTTATCCTTATCAGCAGGATAAGTTCAGCAGAAGGAAATGAGTGTCACTTATCAATATTGTTATCACTGTCATGCCTCAACTCTAAACCCAACCAATATGCAACATTTTCTTGAATAACACATGCTAGAAAAGGACAGACTTGGCACAGGAGTCTCTCTGCAAAGTACAAACATGAGAAAGTCCCCACACAATGTAAGATCTCCTTGATCACAGATGCAAGGCTGAAGGTCAGCTCACATTTACTCAGACAATTGAACAGGTAGCCTGAGTTAATCCATTAGCCACCATAATTCCCAGCTCTCTCCTCAGACTGCAGAATACTATGACAAATGTGGCTGACATTGCACCAGGACAGAGTGCCACACCAAAAGTATCTGATTGACCCTGTTTTGCCATAACATTTCCCTTGGGTGCTCTTCATTCACTGGTCTCTTGGTTAAACTGCAACTCTACTCTTTGGGCCATTGATGAAAGGTAAGAAACTGCACAGATCCAAGGTCTGATCCTGTTAATTTCATTGTCTAGAGATCAGAGGTTTTTTACACTCTTCTTACGTCAAAACTAAAACAGTCAGGAAGAACAAGTAAAATACCAGGCATCTTGTATCACTACAGCAATCATTAGCAAGTAAATTCACAAGTTCATGACAGATTTTGATGAAGTTGTGAATTTACCTCATGAATTATATTGTAAATTATACAATGTATGCAGAACAAAAATTTTCTACTGAATTATATTGTAAACTATCTTTTCCCTTACCTCACCTTTGTGAACTGACATTAGGTAATTTATTGCTGTTTAATTCCCTCTTGAGTCACATTTCCAACATTTTGTTCCACCAGGCTGACAAGCCCACAGTAATGACTCCAGTTATCTCAATGTCAGCCTTGACTTAATATTTACATTTATGAGCTTCCCATGGTGTGAGGGACAGCCACATCTAAAAACCAGTTTCTTCTCACGTAGCTCTTTACAAGCTATTTATTGAGACCTGTGGGTTAATCTATTTGACTATGTCAGTGGAAAGCACTGCATGACCAGCCAGAATGAGAGCATCTCTTACTTGCCTCTTTTATCTGTCACCTCCGGTATTTCCCTAACAGGAACTGCATCTCTAAGCTTTTCTGCTTAGCTTCATCCACTGGGGCTGACCCAGCTGGATCAACCAGTTTGAATCATTTAAAAGCAAAGCCAGCTGCAAACCCAAAAAACAACTCCCAGCTCCTCATCTTCACTAAGCCACAAGAAGGCAGGACCTTTCTCCAGCCATCCTGTGCAGGGGAGCACCAAGAACAGACTCAGTATGTCTGTCTAACTCTAAAGTGGGGTGCTAGAAGCTCTCAGGATGTTTGCAATGACAGCAGCCACAGCAGGAGGGTGAAGTCTGGGTTTTTGTTCCATGGAACTTAGGACAAAGCAGTAAACATTCAGTCTTCTCACAGGAAGCTTCTTTTCACGCTACTGTTGTTTTGTTCACCCAAGTCTGAGTGAACTTGATCAAAGCTCCATCTAACCCAGAAAATCTAGTTTTTTTCAGAATATGTTCCCAAGTTCCAGCCACTTGTGGCTGAAGGATTTCCTGAGCCAGAACAATGTCTTTCTATGAAGGTCTCTGGGAAGGGTTTTCTTCCACAAATTTTTGCTGGACATTTTTAAACTTTGCATACAAATACAAGCCTACATATATAGGCCTATAGCAGCACATTTTTGTTGCTATTGATACCTTAGTTCAGAAGAGACTACATATCACTGGTAAGCAAAGTTATTGTTAGAATAGCTGCTTTACTAAGCCAAATAGTTACATAAGCAAAATGAATCCAATTAAAAGTCCATTTTCCCCACAACCACAGTCTTCTGAATCACTCATTGTTCAGGCTGAAGTTTTCCATGCCTAAAGAGAGGTTTTCTTATCCCCTTACAGTCAAAGCAAAATCCCTGCAACCATTTTTAGGTTATGGGAGAGTGATTCTAACCAAATTTTTTCCAGAAGAACTACAGTAAAAACAGATGAAATTTGAAACTTGGCCATGACTGAGTGACTAATCAATGAAAATTAGTGCCCTTGCATGCTTTGAAAGTAATTTGCTTTAATTTAGCAAAGTTGTTGCTTTTCACAAACAGCATGCTGTGTACTCATGGCTAAGATGTTGTCTACAGGTGGACCTACTGAAGGGGTGCGTGAGAACATGCACTGATTTCAAGATCTCTGTGTTGCTGCAGAGCCTGCCATTCACTGAAGTCACCCTGTAGAAGAAATAATTCTCTTTATGGGTATGGAGATCTGAGCTAGTCCAGCCCTTGAATTTCCTCCGAACTCCACCAGGTGTGAGTGCCATGTGCTCAGATGTAAGAATAGGGTAGTACAGCTAAAAGGGAAGAATCAATAAACCAGCTACCTTTTCTAAGAGCTTTACTAAGTTTGAAAAAAATTTGCTTCTTACTGTTCCCTGTTTTAAGAAAATCCTTGCATCCGCTCAGCTTTGAAGATGGGAGAGTCCTCCCTCAGAATAACCAGTGGTCACCAGGAAGTCAGGGATGTCCCTGAGACAAAAATATTGGTAGTCAGAACTCCTTAGGATAGGTCTTACCTCATAAGTCTTAGTTCTTGGATGAGAGCTTTTACTCCTTTGCAGCCATGGAACATTCCCACTGTATTCTGTCCATTCATTGGGACAGTGATGACAGCCAGGTCATCTTCTGAGCGTGACTCTTTAGGGAGCCAACAAAGTTAAAAGCTGATTCCTCAGGGAACATCTCCAGAGGCACCTGTTGCCTCAGTAAGGAGTTCACTGAGTAAATAATTCAGCATAGGCAAGAACCTTGGCAAGACCAAATGCTTAGGAAATTGATAAGCCAGTGACTAAGCTAGCCTACTTGAACCTCCCACTCTGCTTTTGGAGGGAATATTTCCTTCAATGGTGGCCACATCTGATTGTTTTAAAAGTTTCATTGTGCTGGAAACAATATAAAAAATCCCATAAGGTCACAACCAGCAAAGGAACAAACAAAAATCAGCCTCAGCTTTACCCAGTCACATTTTCTGAGAGTTCTGAAGTATCTCAATATCCCTACACAGCACTCATCTGCACCTCTTTGTTTACATGAATAAATGGTTCCCACAATGTCAGAAAGGTTTCAATTCTGGCATTAATCTTCAAAGAAATTCTTATTAAGCAATTTCCTCCATGTCAATTTTTAGCACTTTAAAATAAGATTCCTCTTCTGGGAATCATTTCCTTGGACAACAAATTACAACAGAAATTCTTGACAGAATTTATAAATGCAAGGATAAAGAAAATAACACCATTCTGACTAATCTGAAAATTACTGTTGTCTTTTACCTGTTTTTAAAGTCTTAAAGCATTTGGATGATACATGACTGACTATTCCCTTGAACTTATGCACCACTGGAAAATGCCATTATCCACCAGGCAATACTGAAACACAGAACTCTAGGAGTTATTATATGATTTACACCTTTTGAATATTCTTCTTTTTTTTTGTTTGTTTGTTAAGAGCTTATCAGTTTAATATATTTATCTATTGTGTCATTCATCAAGCACACAACTTTCTCTGAGCCCTTTGAGAAAATGAAGTGAAGAAACAAGGTTGGCCAGGTAAAATCACATAGAAAGTTATGCAGAAAAATTATGCTAGAATCACTTTCAATATTAAAAACACTATCACAGGTGACCAGGGAAGAATTAGATATGAAGAAAAAGTCTTCAATTCTTCAAAACCTTAGGTTTTCACTGCTTTCCAAGCTTCAATCTATTTGCAAAGTTGCAGCTATAACTGAATAAAACCTGCTACATAAAATCAAAGAGAAAATATCCATGACAATTCATATATCTTTGAAAACACAGAATTCCTTTCAGTACTAATTTTAGCAGTATTCAAGACTGAAGTGTGAAAGGTATCTAATACAAAATAAGCAACTTATAAGTTCTTTCCAAAACATCAAAGATATTTTACTGCTGCATTAATCAACCTCTAATATCCAGTGAAGGACCAACTGGAATACTCCGAAGGATCTCAGCACAGGCAAGCAAGAACCAAGTCAGACCCAAGAAGAGTAATTTTTTTAATTCTTTGGCAACATAATAAAGTCATTTCTGTTAAAAATCCTAAATTACCTTTTCTTTTATAGCTCTCAATCCCTATTATTGTCACTTGCCATGGAAAGACTTTGATCATGTAAATGGTTTTACAGTGGGCAGGAGTGCAAGTGGCAAGACACAGAACAAGGAAATTATCCTCAAGAGTTTCATTTCGATGGGTTGCCTTTGATCCCACAAAGACCAGATTACAAATTTAAAGTCCGTCCTAGCAGTGGGTGCATCACCTCAGGAGCCCACCAGAGAACAAAGCACATTCCAAAGACAGAAATTGCAGGATCTGGCTTAAAACTCTTGAGCTGCAATTCAGGAACTTCACCAAAAAAAGAAACCTCTTACTTAGGCCAAGCCATCTAACAACCACAGAATTTGGGAAAGTGTTCAGTTCACTTCCTTTTTTATCTGTTTGTCCAGTCTCCAGCTTTCCCCTTCAAGATCACCGGGTTTGTTGACAGCAGCCACTGTCAAACAAAGTTATTTCTTGGATATTGTACTGAATTTTATTCTGTTTTGCCTATACCTTGTGCAAATGACAGGAGCTGTTTAACATTTATGGGAATGCAACAGAGAAAAGAATTTGAAATGCTTCAAAACTATGCAAGACGAAAAACGTAAAAAAAGCATTCAGAATGTCTACAATAAAAGAAAGAGAAGGAGACAAAAGAAGTCAAAAGATTTGTTTTTCCTTTGGTGAAAGCCAGCTAGGAATTCTTGAAATTCTTCAAGCTACATTGAGCTACATCTTCTAGATCTAAATGTGAAGCTGCACAGGATTTAAGCACATGTTCCCACAGACTTTTCAACCACTGGAAATTTTTGTTCTGACACAAAGACTATCTCTTATCTTATTGGGACTCTACATCTTTTACAGCCTATTTATTAAAGTTGTTTCTCACTCCTAAATTTGGTTTCTGAGTAGTGAGTTTTGTGAAAGACAAAAAGTGTTAGATTTAATGCAAAAGGAAGCATTGTGATGTGATGTGGTTTTTCATGCTGTGATTTTTCAGCACTCTTCCACATATCCAAGAGAT
This sequence comes from Zonotrichia leucophrys gambelii, assembly GCF_028769735.1. NCBI lineage: Eukaryota > Metazoa > Chordata > Aves > Passeriformes > Passerellidae > Zonotrichia > Zonotrichia leucophrys. The sequence continues at coordinate 24,145,538 of NC_088173.1, read as the reverse complement.
CTGTCCTGGTTGAGAATTCCCACTGATGCCTTGGGGAAGAATTGGATTCAAATGAATAATTCCCAAATGGCTAAGTTACAGTCTGATACTTGCAGGTATTAAAAAGAGGGAAACCTTGTGGCTGATGTCTAGAAGAGGAAAAGACATTAGAGAGAAGGGAAGCAGTGGGACTTCTCTCTCCTGTGTCCCCTGACAGAAAATGGCTCTTGCCCTGAAGTCCATTCGAGAAAGGACATCATATTGCATTTGAATTGAGCACTCTGACCAGGAGGAACATCCACAGGAAAAAAGAGCTGATTAAACCACCAGCAATTCATTTAGAACAACAAAGCCTGCTGGGAAAGTTCCTAGGGAGGAGGTACTACTGTTGAACTTGGGGCATTTCCTCCAAGATTTCCACATAAAATTATACAATTATAGGCTGAAATACATAAAAACCAGAGATTGATTCAGCTACAGATGATGCTCTGCAGAGTATCAGCAGATAGGAACTTGGGATCCAGCTGTGCTAGTTGTGGATGCACAGAGGACTCAGACACCAGTCCTGTGAGCAAGGTGATGCCTTCCCCAAGCTGACTCCTCTCTTGCCAAAATATACTATGAATCTCATCCATGGAATTAGCCTGCTCAGAATAAAAACTACTGATAAGCCTAACGACATGCCTAGGCTGCAAAAAAAAAAAAAAATTAGTTTAATTAAAGAAAACAGGAAGCTCTTCCTACCTGTCTGTGGTTAAAAAAAAAAAAATCTGTCACTGATCATGAGATATTCTGCTTTAACAAGTGCCAAAAGTTCTGAAGATCCTTTTTAGAGGTTTCTAAATGCATTATTTATAAGTTCCCTTCCTCTCACAGAATTCTTTATAGCGGGAATTGTAGTATTAATGGAGCTTGGCTTTACAGGCAGAGACAGAAATAGAAACAATAAAACTTTAAAAGTTACTAAAATATTTTATGAATAAGCTGCTGTAAAATATCAGGCATCTACAGAGCTGTGGTGTGAAATGCGTGGCTTCTTGGAGATGACCTACATAACTCACCCACAATATCTTCACTCAGAAATACTGAATCTTTCCAAATGCACACTGCAAAACTTTCTCAGGCCACATTCCAAAAATGTTACAATTTTTATATCAATCCCAAACACATATCTTCTGTACTTACACATCTCTAAAATGGAGTGAGATGATTCAGTAATGCAACATTTGATAGCAAAATATGCTTTCAGCAATCTGACTACAGCTCTCTGGTTTGACTTCAATTCCCAAAATAATTTTTGGCAGGAAGAGATATTGGGGGGTGGGGGGAGAAAGAGAGGCAAGGAAACAGAAAAAGAAAAAATAGAGGCAGATACGTGAAACTGGAAGCTTAAGTAAAATGTGCCTGCTTTTGGATTTTCATCCATTATTTATTAAATGTGAACATCTCCATGACATTTCAAAATACCTTGATGAGAATTCAAACAAAATATTTTGAAATATTTGAATCTCTGGCCAAATTTTGAAAAAACTCAATTGGTCCCAAACTCTCATCAAGAAATATGGCAGTTCTAGATAGCCTAATGGATTAAACAGAGCTCTTTGAGTTATGGTGCCCTGAAGAGTACTGGAGCGCATGCCAATATGCACATTCTCTCTTTAGAACTTGCATTCATGTTTTATGCAACCTTTTCAAATGATAGTATTTTCTTTCTCTGCACAAATAAAGGTAAATTCTTTCTTCAAATACAAGTGTCTGTGAAGCACTGTTAATTCAGAAGTGTTCAATACTTCTTTCTGGTTTGTTCTTCTGAAGGAAGAACGCAAAGAACCTCCAGCATTATTTATGGATTATAATCATTGTCCAGTCCATTAGTAAGTGAAGGAATGGTGATATTATGAAGGTCAGATAACACATAACAGGATGAATATGGCTGAGTCAGAAGCTGGAGTACTTTGCATACAACAATCAAATAAAAATTGGCTGCAAATACTTCAGGTCTACAAATATAAAGTTGCAATTATTTTCAGTATTTAAGAATACTGGAATAACAGCTGAATTAAATATATTTCAAGGTGTTGAAAATGTAGGTCCTGATGACAGCCACAAAAATTTCTCAAGGATTAGAGAAAATTACATATGGTGTGACAGTAGAAAATATTATAAAGATTAAAATAGATACAGTTACAATGAGCCATCATATCAGGGGCTCTTTAACCTAAAGCAGAAAAAGATATTATGATCCAATAGTTGGTGGATGAAATTTGACCAATTCACATATGAAATTATTCCAAATTCCCTTTTTTAAACTGACCAAGCTCTGTTTCAATCAGGCATGTTTCTGTTGCTGACTCTATTGGAAAATATTAAACAGTCCAGAAAAATCTGTCTCTAGCAATGACCTCGCTCCAACTCTATTTTTCCCTGCCAATATACTCTGCAATAAATGTATCATGTTGCAGTTCTAGAATTAACTCTTAGTTGGCACTGTGTCAAATGTCTTTCTGAAACTCAAATACATGAATTCCATTGAATTTATGCATTTAGCCATCTTCTCAAGGAGTGCAGTGTTTGGGCACATGATCTACCCTGAAATTCATGCACAATACTACTGCATCCCCGTGTCCTGATTTTTCCCCAAAGCTGATTCCATTCTAGTGGAAGTAACTGTTGGAGAGCTGGGTGAATCCTTTTATTTTCCTCTTCTTTGCTAGGGGACTCAACCATGACTTCCATAGGCACACTTTTATCCTTTCCTTGGTGAAAAGCCACAGTATTTCATGCCTTACCATACCATGCTGTTGGGCAAGCTAGCTCTGCACCCACATACTCTACTTCAGCCTTAGGACAAGAACTATTATTTCCCTTCTATTTGAGTACAGTGTCTTCACCTTAGGGGTTGTCTCTTTTCCTTCCCTGCCCTTATTATTACCTTTGTCCTGTCATTAATCTTGAAATCATCATTATCAGTAGCTTCACTGCAAATTAAGTTAAAAATACCTTCACTTTAGCTAGAGGAGATTATTTTTAACCTTTACCTTGATTTTCAGGGTTCCTACTTCTTTTCTTTCTTTTTATGCGCAAAAAGCCTTTGGCAGTTTGCAGGAATATTCTCAAGTCCATTCACTGAATTTTTGCAATCCTTACACTTTGTCCCCTTTTAAACATAAGCACTTCTTACTGGACAGTCCATACCCCACGGGGTTTTTTGCCCTGAATAATCTTTGCTCTCCAGATAGTTCCAGTTAATGTTCACATCTTTGGCTTGATACAATTCTAAACCTCTTGAGCATTCAGACTGCTGTGTCCCAATGCCTTCACCTCTATATTTATGAAAGTTTGTTCTTTGAAGTCAGTAATCCTAGAATTTAGCTTATACAACACAGTAGGGAATATGATCAAAGCCTTCGTGGGTAGCGTAGCTGTGTCAGTGTGATGTTCCACTTGAGCTAGTGAACTTTGAGTCTGTTAGCTGGAGCAAAGAAAGTGGCAGAACAGCTTCAGATATTCAAATTAGCCCATTCAGAAATAATTACTTTGCTAGGTAGTTAATGTTGTATAGAAGTAATTCCTAGTCACAGACCTATTTCCTCCTTTCTTTGGAATAGGCTTTTAATTTTTTTTTTATTTTAACCAAAGTAACGTTTGGTTACAGATACAAGTTTGTCTTCCACAGTAAAGTTTTCTATAGCATGCAAATTTTTATGAAAATAAAAATTAATACAGATCACCTTTTGTCAATAACTATGTAAGTGTGTTAGCTCTATATAATTGGCAGTATCTGTTTACCAGCCATAATACCATATGTTATTACAGAAAATACCCCACCAGTACAGTTACAGAAAATCCTATGTGTCCATATATATCTGTCCCTAAATCAACCTTAGAGGCTACAGCAGACTCTGTAACCAACCAAAACATGCTCTACCTGGACAGTGAGCATTTTTTGTACTGGAATAACTACAATTGGAACTCATCTCACCTCCTGACCTGACTTTTCTATTTAACTCGACCAGGATTGAGAAATCATATGTGTGACCTTCTCCACACGGTCTTCCCCTATTCTTTCCCTCTGCTTGGCTGACCAGCAGAACTCTGCTGAAGGTCATTGTCATGCTGTAGGAATGGTGTCCTCCAGTTTAGTGCTCCCACACTGCTGCTCACTCCCCTCTCCACCCTCACTTCTGTGTTGGGACAGAGAGGAGAATTGAAGGAAATAAAGGCAAAAAACAAAGGTTGGGATAAGAACAAGTTACTGGAAAGAGCAATAGGATAAGAAAAGGAACAGTAACAATTCTGGCAATGGAGGGCATAAGAAAAGAAACTGTTCACATGGAAAAAAAAAAACCCGACAATCGACAATATTGGCTCCTCCTGGCTACAGCCAAAGTTAACCTTGTCCTGGCTGGAACCAGGACAGTCATCTAGACTGCAAGGTCCCGAGGCCCCAGCTTTTCATCACTATCCTTGACAGACTCCAGCAGATAGTGTCATTTGTCAGGAGACTGCAAATGAGTGAAGAAGCTTTTTGGTTTCTCAGAGCACAACATTAATTTCCAAAACAGCTGAGCTGTCAAGTACTCAGTTCTCTCTAGTAGGGAGTCCTCACTAACAGAGATCTTCTCTATGTCAGTTATGTGTCTTTGCTCTTCCATTCAACTCCAGTTTATCCCATCTTCTCTATTGTAAACCTTCATCTCTCCATTGCTGACACTTACAACATCTCTGCTGAGGAGAGTCACACAGTAAACAAATACATATACATTTCAAAGGAATTTAATCAGCAGCCTCTTGAAAGATTTTGCTCAGATTCATAATTAATTTCTTTCTTAGGAAATATACCCCAAAATCTCTCTTTTTATTATTTATTTTAGGCAGGTTTTTTTGTAAACTAAGAAGCTGGGTGAGTGATGGGTTTGATGGCGTTGTTTCAGTTCCCATTGTTGCCATAAGGCATCACTAATTCTGCCATGGGATACAGTATCAGGCATTTTTGTTTATACATGTGAGAATTATCATTGCTACAAAACAAAAGAACTGTAACAAAGCACTAGCAGGCCTGCACTCCTCAAAGTATTACCTTGCAGTATCGACACAAGATACTCCTAAGGAGTCAAGGTCTCAGGCATGTGGGTTAACTGGATAGGCCTTTTACTCACTATCATATTTTAAAATTTGGTTATCAAGATGTCCTCCTTGCTTCATCATTTCACCTTTGCACTAGTTGCAGTAATCAAATCTCCTTGTTGCTTTTTGTCTTCGGGCTATAAACTTCACTATTTAACTCGGCAAATCACAGAAGACTTCATTAAACCCCACACAAAAACAATTGGTAAGAGGAGGCCTGTGTTACTAAACCTGCATTTATCTCTAATTACAATGATAGAACACACCACATTCTTTTAACAGGAAATATTCACAACTTGGCTCCACACCTTAAGTGCTTAGGGATCAGAATGCTCAATTTTCAGTTATTAAAACTAAGTTAAAAGAAGTATGTGAGGGCTGAAAATGGTGAACAGTGAAACATTTTAGCTACATATGGAAAAAATCTGAAGGAAAAGTGGGGAGTTCAAACATATCAGCGATCAAGCCTAGAGTTTATGACATTCAGCAACAAAATTAAATACAGTTTACTGCAATTCTATTGCCAGAGAAAAGAGTAGGCTGCTGAAATTTACCAATCTCTACCCAGTGAATATATGATCAGCCAATGGCACGAGATGCTCCATTAGTGTGACAGAAGACAGATTTGAAAGTTCCAAAGCTGTAGATTTCAGCCTAAAACTGAAAAAACATGTGCATGTCTCAAAAAACACAATCAAAAACCAATGCCACAAAATCTCCCAAAGCCCAGATAAATCCCCAACAACCACTCAACAATTCCCAAATCCTTCCTGTTTATCTTTACAGTAACTAGGATAATTTTGAAGACTAATTCAACCCTGTACTAGATCTCAAGTAGACAGGTAGAGAAGAAAAGTAGAGAAATCTTTGTCTGAAGGTGTAATTATTTTGTGTATTCAGTAAAATCAGTAGCAAATCCGGCAGCCAACCGTAGTTTACATAAAAGAAGAATAGGGAAACAGTAAATGACCTTTCCCTTACAGACCTTCCCAGATTTCTCTAAAAGTTGCTCCAAAATAAGCATATAAATCAAGGTTTGCATCAATCACCTGGAAGCACAGAGGAAGCTCCCCTCCAAATCCCAGCCCCCTGCCCCATGGCTGGTTCTACTATTTTTTAGGCTCTCGATTTCTCTTCTCTCAATGCTCCCTCCTGAGGGTTTACAGCCCTGCACACTGGGGAGCCAGCTCTCCACTGCCACTGACTCTTGCAGGAGCATCGGCAAGACATATGTTGCTCATTTCTTCTAAGTGCATTTTTTATTCAAGTCCCAGTTAAATCAGTGGAAGAAGTCTTGGGATGTTGGATCAGAACCCAGTATTTAAAAAAAATCTCTTCAAAATTAAATAGAGCCTACAGTTTGTTAAAAGGGAGATGCTTGAAAGCAGTCTGCTGCCAGCAAGATGGGGCTTGAGACAGAACTTTCAGAGGTCAACAAAACAAGTTTGACTTGCTACTCTTTTCTTTCGGTTATGGCACCAGTAACACCATTTTGGAAACTCTATTGAGTTTCCCATCTAAAAGTTTCCCACAAAAAGTTTCCCAAAAAATGGTGGAGGTGGATACAGGCAACAGCCAGGTATTCCCCCAGGTCGAGTTAGTGCGTAGGCACCATCTACCCCCAGCCACTCTGAAATGTTGCTTCTACGCAACAGTTAATGGCAGCTGAACAGCTCACACAATCAACAGCTTAACTTCCATTTTTTGAGTTTTCTGAGAGCTTTCCATAGGCAATCATCATAAAGTTTTAGGGAAGGTGACCCGCATTATGTAAATACTAACTTTTTTTGAAAGTGTAAAACATAACACTATTTTCAAGAAGATAAGGCTACACAGATGTGACTGACAGTTTTCAGTGTGGTTTCTAGGGCAGAAATACCTTGTTTTAAACATGATAGTCAAGAAACCTGAGTTTTCTAATTGTAATTAGATTTTCATTTGAAGTTTTGAAAACCATGATAGATTCCTTCAGTCCTTTACTACGCCATCTACATTTTCAGGCATATAGTTTGGCTCCTAATGCTTCATCCAGTACAGGACTTATTAGGGTCAGTTAAACATTTATATAGTAACAAGGCAGTAATTGTGATTTTTGTGACTATCATGAGCTAAAGGATTTGGTACTTTCTTCATTGTTCAAATAACTCATAAGTGTCAAGAAACAGAATTTTGTAATTCTAGCCTACCCTGCTGCCCTCGGTATTCCTTACAGATGCTCTTCTATTACTTTTTTACACATTACAGGAAAAAAGCATCTGATGTTTTATGAGGAATAGCCCTAGCAGTAATGTAAAGTGCAAGTCTTGACCAGAAAGTTTTAGATCTTCATTTTTTCCCTTCTATAAGGCCCCTTTTCTTTTGCTTAGGCATCCAAATTTTTTCCAGTGTTTTTTAAATGTTGTATGTATTTATGGAGGAATTTTCAAAGCCACCAAGAGGATTTTGGTGTCAGACTGCAGCTTTTTGAATGAGTTCTGAACATACAAATCCATGCACAGACTGAATATACATTAGGCTTTCCATACGTGCTAGCAAATAGCTAACAGAACCAGCAACTATGAGGCACTCAAATCTATACTCAACTTGATTCTGCAACACTTTATTTATTGCAACCAGATCATCCACAGTCAACTGAGCCACATATTGCCATGGTGAGTCGGTTCTGTTGTGACAGACATTAAGAGCAAGAAGCTCCAAAGCGATTTCACTTGCCAAGCAAGCCAAATCCTAAATATAAACCTCCCACCACAGTATATTCAATTACAAAGTCACAACTGCCTCCTATTCCAATTAGTGCTTTTACAAGGTCTTAGGGAACACCCCCTTCTATTTGCAGCCAACCAGTGCAATTCCCTTCCTGCAAGGATTCAATTCCTCTGTGTTGTTCACCCCCAGAGGGCTGGTTTTCAGGGAGCAATGTAGGCACTGCCATTGGAGGAGGTCTAATCCCACTGGCCTCACACATGCCTATGGTGGCCAACTGGACTGCCAACTGGTCTTTGTGCTGGAGAAGTATAAAGCTATATTATATTATTGGGCACAATTGTCAGCCTGGTACTAGGTGATGTTCTAGTAACTTTTTTTTGGTCAGGACAGCATGTTGCAGTTTATAGATGTCCCAAAGAGAACAGTTAAATATAGTCTTCAGCAAGCTACATGTCAGTTATAGAAAAGAAGTGACATGCAGCACAGAGGATGGATGGCTACCAAATGTAAATGATACTAAGAATTGTCAGTGCAATAGACTTAGCAACAAAGGTTCATTTTTATCACAACTATTTTAACCTAAAACTGCTTTAGAAATAATATTTGTCATCAGCTGAAGATAAAATACAAAATAAATACAGACTTGTGTAGGTAACTGGTGTTTTTAGTATCATTTTAGAAAACAGGCCTACAATGTTATAATCTGTAAATAACGGGTTCCCCAAAAACATGAAGGTTTTTTCCCTTTGCACAGAAATCTGCTTGAACATCTATAGAACAATTACTACCGGTAGATGGAATTTTTATATCCATTTGGTAGTGATTTACACCAGTGTTTTCAAGGCTGCCAACAAGCAAATCCAGAAGGCAGGCAGCCAAAATTCCAGAAGAGACAACTGTCTTTTATTTTATAGCTTATGCTTTTTGAGCTTAATATGATTTTCCACTAACAAGTTCTGTACCTTCTCCAAAGTGCTAAAACTGGTGTGCAGAATTGCAAAGTAACACAGCCTCTTCAAGGCAAGCTAATATTAAAGTCATGGTAAATTATAAAAGCTATACTGTTTACTTAGGGAAAAAACCAGTAGGGTTAAAAGAACTGTGCATGATTTATTGCAGGCACTTGTCTCAATGTTCAAGTTTTGGAGCTTGACTACATATGACACCACAATACATCAGCAAAGCATTGTTTCCCATTCGATAAAAAAGAAAATCAATAAATACTTAAGAAACAATGAAAAGATTGCTGTAACACTTAAATGGAGCACAAAGTATTCATTGGTCCTATCATGTGCTTGATAAATAGGATGCAAATCATATCTAATCTTCTTAGAAAGGCATCAAAAGCTGAATTTGAAGGAGCTAAAAATGCACAAACAAACAATTTTCTTGTTTTTCAAGAACTCTAGGAGGTGGGCACCCATTAGCAAGGTGAGGTCCAAATATTGTCACCTAAATATGATTAGTGATGCTTTCTAATGATTTCTAATGCTAATAGCATTAGAACATTTGTAAGAGCCATATTAGCAAAGAAAAAGCTACTCATCCATTAGACTAGACTGTATACATGAAATGAAGGCCTTGTTACCTGCTTCATATCCACCAATGTGAAGGATGAAACAATTTTGCCGTATAAAGCATTCATTCTTCCACTGATCCCAGGCTGAAAATGTGACCCCTCTAAGGATGGCACATGCTCATTGCTCACCAGAGCAATAGCTGCCACTGGTCCATAACCATCTAAAACTAAAATCAAATTAGTGAAGTTGTTGACTTCATAGAAAATGTAGCTCTGTGTGCCTTCTGATACTATAACTGCACAGAAGTCAACACCCAAAGAACACCTTTCAGTGTATTAGAAATTACTTTACAAATTCACACATATAAGTTAAAGCCAATCAGGCTGTATACATAATGCCA